>NW_027266286.1:20547392-21790725 GCF_022045235.1 Haliotis cracherodii
GAGTCTGTGTCATCACAATGTCCTTGCTGTGGGCACCATGAGTCTGTGACATCACAAAGGCCTTGCTGTGGGCACCATGAGTCTTTGACATCACAAAGGCCTTGCTGTGGGCACCATGAGTCTGTGACATCACAAAGGCCTTGCTGTGGGCACCATGAGTCTGTGACATCACAAAGGCCTTGCTGTGGGCACCATGAGTCTGTGACATCACAAAGGCCTTGCTGTGGGCACCATGAGTCTTTGACATCACAATGGCCTTGCTGTGGGCACCATGAGTCTGTGACATCACAAGGCATGCAATTGTTGCAACATGTTATGTTTATCATTGCAAGCAGACAGGGGGAATGATATGCATGGTTATGATGTACATATATCTTCCGAGACAAAGGATGCAATATGGTTGATACAACAATAGAGAAAAATGTATGGTTTGTATTTGATGTCCATCCAGTTGTGGTAATGCTAAATGTCACCCTCTACAACCCTGTCTCTACTGTTGTCAGATACAGCACAAATTGCTCCTGGATCCACAACATGAAACAACAACTTTCAATTAGCTGCCCATGTTTATAATACAGAGTAATACCATGTAAACTGTGGCTATTACTCCAGCTCAGGTTAATCTGCTCTCATGGTTGAAGCTGATCTACTTGAGGAGTTTTTCATTACTGTTGATGGTTGTCTGGATGTGTGGAGTTTGATATATGGTGGATGTCTGACTGAAGAGGGTTATTTTAGGCTGGTGTTATTGTGGTTCTGATATTTCGGTAATGGAAGAGATCTATCTCATGTCTGAACTACAAAGTGATGCATGGTGGCAAGGCTGATGGCATAGTTGATGATGTTGCTGAAGATGTAGATGTTGTGTCCCGTTTTGATCAGATATTCCCTTCTGGTTTCAGTAATGACAATATTTAAGAATTCAATGTTAGGGATCAGACATTTATTATAGGCAGGGTTGGGTTGGGCCGGTGAGATTGAACTGTTTCATATTTTCCTATCCCCAGGAAGGCCTCTGGGTACCCAGGTCCTACTCAGGACCCACCCAACCTGAGTACCCGAGTTACCCATCCCAGCCCTAGTAACAGGGTCTGACCGACCATCCAATCCCCATGTCAGATCAGTAAACAGAGCTAATGAGAATCTATTCTGACCTGAAATCCCCATAAATTGACTCAAGTTATGCAGGGTCCAATAATGGCTGATTCTACCAGGATTGTAATTTAGAATCCTCTTAGTCGTTTTACATTTGCTTATGTATCGAGTTCCTAAAATTTCTCTTTATAAACATTGTTTTTTCTGTATTAATGAACAGTAATTTAGGATTTATTACCTTACTTTGTTCTTTCTACCATTATGATTAATTATGTCCAATCATAATTACGCATTCAGTGCAGGCGTGGTGTACCTTTGTATGTAGGGCATACTCTGAGTGTTTTAGGAGAGTGACAAGTAGAGTTATAAAACTGTATGTTTCCTGTACATGGAGTATTGTGGAGGACACAGACCCAACATGGCGCAAGGTGACTTATATGGGGCCTGGCTTGTTATCGTGCTCTGTCTGGTGAGTCTTCCTCCTGTTCTTCCTCTTCTTTCTCTTCATCTTCTTCCCCTCAGCCCACATACACCTGCACGCAGTCAGGTTTGTGTGAGGCCTGCATGACAATGACAGAAGAGCTTGATATTGCCTGTGTGATATCAGTGATATCCCACAGCCAGGGTATTCCTCATCATTATTCAATACACTTAGGGTTCTATAATCCATGGCCTTGTATTAAGGACTTAGTTTTTTATTAGTTATGTGTCTTGATTCTGACTTGTTAATACTGTGATATTTACCTTGCTGTTTTGCTGCCTTCTTCTGACAGCTATTTAATCCTGATAAACTTGTTCTGCAATATTGCTTATGTGATGTAAAATTAAGATTATCCACTGTTGTAAGGCTAACATTTTTATGCCAGGAAGTCGACATACTTTATCTGTGCTTATATTCATTATTTTTTTTGTTTCAAGATCCTCCAACATAAAAAATAGCAAAATAGAAAGATATTTTAAATGACTTTTCTGACATTTTCTAATTATTGACCTCTGAATGACTTTTCTGACATTGTTTTTAATAATGTCGAATGAATGGTATAAAAAATACTAAAAAATAAGTTAGCATTAAATATCACTCAGATTACTTTGTGTTGAAAAGAATATTCATTGTGAAATATGAAATACAAAGCAAACTGTTCTGAGGGTATTTTTGAAGGTTCAAATAACAGCCAGCATTTTTTTTAAACACTTTTTACTTACAGCTCTGATAAATGCAGATTGCTAACCCCTGCCATGATATATAGATAGAGATTGCTGACACCTGCCCTGACAAATATATAGATTGCTAACCCCTACCCTGACATAAAGGTTGCTGACCCCTGCCCTGACAGATGTATAGAGGTTGCTGACCCCTGCCCTGATATATAGATAGAGGTTGCTGACCCCTGCCCTGATATATAGATAGAGGTTGCTGACCCCTGCCCTGATATATAGATAGAGGTTGCTGACCCCTGCCCTGATATATAGATAGAGGTTGCTGACCCCTGCCCTGATAAATACATAGAGATTGCTGACCCCTGCCCTGACAGATATATAGAGGTTGCTGACCCCTGCCCTGATTTATGGATAGAGGTTGCTGACCCCTGCCCTGATATATAGATAGAGGTTGCTGACCCCTGCCCTGATATATAGATAGAGGTTGCTGACCCCTGCCCTGATATATAGATAGAGGTTGCTGACCCCTGCCCTGATAAATACATAGAGATTGCTGACCCCTGCCCTGACAGATGTATAGAGGTTGCTGACCCCTGCCCTGATTTATGGATAGAGGTTGCTGACCACTGCCCTGATAAATACATAGAGATTGCTGACCCCTGCCCTGATATATAGATAGAGGTTGCTGACCCCTTCCCTGATAAATACATATAGATTGGTGACCGCTGCCCTGACAAATATATAGATATTGCTGACCCCTGCCCTGACAAATATATAGATTGGTGACCGCTGCCCTGACAAATATATAGATATTGCTGACCCCTGCCCTGACAAATATATAGATGTTGCTGCCCCCTGCCCTGACAAATATATAGATTGGTGACCCCTGCCCTGACAAATATATAGATATTGCTGACCCCTGCCCTGACAAATATATAGATATTGCTGACCCCTGCCCTGACAAATATATAGATTGCTGACCCTTGCCCTGACAAATATATAGATATTGCTGACCCCCTGCCCTGACAAATATATAGATTGCTGACCCCTGCCCTGACAAATATAGAGAGATTGCAGACCCCTTCCCTGACAAACATATAGATATTGCTGGCTAGTGCTGTGGTGTAATTATTGACCTCTGAATGATGAAGTCCTTGCTGTTAGTTTGAAGAGACAACTCAGAGTATAATCTGTAATGAATGTTTTAAATGTTCACATGGATACAGGGATATTTACCATATACTAGCAAATATATCAAAGTGTGTGTTGGGAGGGTTGTGAAAGAAGGATCCCATCCTGTGTTGGCGCCAATAAATGGTGCTAATTATAAATAATTTGATGCTTAGTCGATAGAGAGGAAAGATCAAGTTCTAATTCCCTCACAAGCCAGACAAGAGGTTGGCTAGCCTTGCTCCTAGGCTGTACTGAAGGAAAAGTCTATGGATGTGTTGTACATTCTATCCCCTTATGGGCAAGTCTAGATATGAGGACTGTTCAAGGTTTCCAGTCTCTTATAGGGACAACTTGTTCTTATAATGTAAATAATCTAGAACTTATGTTTTAAACTAATAATTATTGCCTTAGAGATTTGTGCAAATCTAGAGGTTGGGTTATACTTCAGTTAAAAATGTGGATATGATAGCATGGAGGGCAGGGATGTGTTTTGATGTACGTGTGGTGGGGTGTGACTTATGTATACTGGAACGAGGTCAGATATACGATGATGTGTGTTGATGTACGTGAGGTTGGGTGATGTACGTGTGCTTAGGTGAGGTGTGTGTGCTGGGGTGAGGTGCGTGTGCTGGGGTGAAGTGTGTGTGCTGGGGTGAGGTGTGTGTACTGAGGTGAGGTGGACATGCTGGGGGTGAGGTGTGTGTAGTGGGAGGTGAGTTGTGTTTGTGCTGGGGTGAGGTGTGTGTAATGGGGTGAGGTGTGTGTGCTTGGTCGAGGTGGACATGCTGGGGGTGATGTGTGTGTAGTGGGCGGTAAAGTGTGTGTGCTGGGGTGAGGTGCGTGTGCTGGGGGGTGAGGTGCATGTACTTGGGTGAGGTACCTGTGCTGGGGTGAGGTGCATGTGCTGGGGTGAGGTGTGTGTAGTGGGGGGTAAGTTGTGTGTGCTGGGGTGAGGTGTGTGTGCTGGGTGAGGTACCTGTGCTGGGGGGTGAGGTGTGCGTGTACAGGGGTGAGGAGGGTGTGCTTGGGTGACGTGTGTGCTGGGTTGAGGTGTATGTAGTGGGAGGTGTGTGTGCTGGGGTGATGTGTGTCCTTGGGTGAGGTGTGTTTGCCAGGGTGAGGTGTGTGTACTGGGGTGAGGTGTGTGTAGTGGGAGGTGTGTGTGCTTGGGTGAGGTGTGTGCTTGGGTGAGGTGTGTGTACTGGGGTGAGGTTTGTGTGCTGGGGTGAGGTACCTGTGCTGGGGTGAGGTGCATGTGCTGGGGCGAGGTGTGTGTGTACTGGGGTGAGGAGGCTGTGCTTGGGTGAGGTGTGTGTGCTGGGGTGAGGTGTGTGCTGGGGTGAGGTGTGCGTGCTGGGGTGAGGTGTGTGTGCTGGTGTGAGGTATGTGCTGGGGTGAGGTGTGCGTGCTGGGGTGAGGTGTGTGCTGGTGTGAAGTGTGTGTGCTGGGGTGAAGTGTGTGTGCTTGGGTGAGGTGTGTGTGCTGGGGTGAGGTGTATGCTAGGGTGAGGTGTGTGTGCCTGGGTGAGGTGTCTGTGCTAGGATGAGGTGTCTGTGCTAGGGTGAGGTGTGTGTGCTAGGGTGAGGTGTGTGTGCTGGGGTGAGGTGTATGCTGGGGTGAGGTGTGTGTGCCTGGGTGAGGTGTCTGTGCTAGGGTGAGGTGTCTGTGCTAGGGTGAGGTGTCTGTGCTAGGGTGAGGTGTGTGTGCTGGGGTGAGGTGTCTGTGCTAGGGTGAGGTGTCTGTGCTAGGGTGAGGTGTCTGTGCTAGGGTGAGGTGTGTGTGCTGGGGTGAGAGGTATGCTGGGGTGAGGTATGTGTGCCTGGGTGAGGTGTCTGTGCTAGGGTGAGGTGTGTGTGCTGGGGTGATGTGTGTGTGCTGGGGTGATGTGTGTGTGCTAGGGTGAGGTGTCTGTGCTGGGTTGAAGTGTGCATGCTGGGGTGAGGTATGTGTGCCTGGGTGAGGTGCATGTGCTGGGGTGAGGTGTACATGCTGGGGTGAGGTATGTGTCCTGGGGGGTGAGGTGTGTGTACTTGGGTGAGGTGCATGTACTAGGGTGAGGTGCTTGTACTGGGGTGAGGTACATGTGCTGGGGTGAGCTGTGTGTGCTGGGGTGAGGTATGTGTGCTTGGGTTGGGGTGAGATGAATCAGCATGGGTTGGGGTGAGGTGTATCAGCATGGGCTGGGGTGAGGTACGTGTGCTGGGATGAGGTACGTGTGCTTGGGTTGGGGTGAGATGAATCAGCATGGGTTGGGGAGAGGTGTATCAGCATGGTCTGGAGTGCAGTATATATGTTATAATGCCTCTGTGACACATGAGATACAGTGTTCAGTGGGGGGCGGCATGTGTGAGTACATGTACATCCTGGTACATTGTAACAGATAAGATTATCAACCGGTCAGATGTCTCAATTTTGAGCAGGGAGGAAAGAATTTTATGGGATAGGCAGAAGGGTAGTATTTTAGATTCCTTCTTGTAGATAATAAGTCTGTGTATACACTTTGTGCTGGAAGATATGTTGTATCCTGCAGGGTCACACAGTGTACAACGGCAAATGATAGTCAGGTTATTTGAAATACAATCTCTCACAGGGACATATGCTACAGGGATAACCTCTTTGTACACATTTGTTGAGTCAACTCTCTCTCAGTATATAATGTGTTGTAAAGACACAACCACACTGAGGCTCTGTGTTGTAAAGACACAACCACACTGAGGCTCTGTGTTGTAAAGACATGACCACACTGAGGCTACATGTTGTAATGACACGACCACACTGAGGCTATGTGTTGTAATGACACAACCACACTGAGGCTATGTGTTGTAATGACACAACCACACTGAGGCTCTGTGTTGTAAAGACACGACCACACTGAGGCTCTGTGTTGTAAAGACACGACCACACTGAGGCTATGTGTTGTAATGACACAACCACACTGAGGCTCTGTGTTGTAATGACACAACCACACTGAGGCTCTGTGTTGTAAAGACACGACCACACTGAGGCTATGTGTTGTAAAGACACGACCAAACTGAGGCTCTGTGTTGTAATGACACAACCACACTGAGGCTATGTGTTGTAATGACACAACCACACTGAGGCTCTGTGTTGTAATGACACGACCACACTGAGGCTATATGTTGTAAAGACACAACCACACTGAGGCTATGTGTTGTAAGGACACGACCACACTGAGGCTGTGTGTTGTAAAGACACGACCACACTGAGGCTGTGTGTTGTAATGACACAACCACACTGAGGCTCTGTGTTGTAATGACACAACCACACTGAGGCTATGTGTTGTAAAGACACAACCACACTGAGGCTCTGTGTTGTAAAGACACGACCACACTGAGGCTATGTGTTGTAAAGACACGACCACACTGAGGCTATGTGTTGTAATGACACAACCACACTGAGGCTGTGTGTTGTAATGACACAACCACACTGAGGCTATGTGTTGTAAAGACACAACCACACTGAGGCTATGTGTTGTAATGACACGACCACACTGAGGCTCTGTGTTGTAAAGACACAACCACACTGAGGCTCTGTGTTGTAAAGACACGACCACACTGAGGCTCTGTGTTGTAAAGACACAACCACACTGAGGCTGTGTGTCATCATGACACGACCACACTGAGGCTCTGTGTTGTAAAGACACAACCACACTGAGGCTATGTGTTGTAAAGACACAACCACACTGAGGCTCTGTGTTGTAAAGACACGACCACACTGAGGCTCTGTGTCATCATGACACGACCACACTGACAACATTAGGCAGTTGTATACAAGTTAAGGCTGATTTGGGGACATTAGTTCTTGTTGAGTAAAATTTGTACTTTAAAATTCATGAGATGACATAAGTCAATATATATATGCTTACTATAAATACTATTATTTCAATCAAACTGAAACAGTTATGACATTTTTATCATATGGTCTTGGGGTGACGTAACTCTGATCTATTTTCTCTCCCCAGAACACATTGAGACAAGATGTAATTCATCAGTAACATGACAAGTTGTCAGGAAAGCTGTACTATGTAACACCTCACATCTGAGGGCACAGCCTTTACATCCTCATAAACCCTCCAAACCTTCACCATGAAAGCTAACAATATAACTGAGGACAAGCATGCATGTCAAGGTGTTGAATAAGGCGACTCATTTCTTTTGTTGGTTTACAGGTCCTTTGACACGAAACATTGCAAAACTAAAATAAATTTAAAATGACCTTCTGATATCATTGATACTGCCTACTCTACTGGTATGGAAAAAAATAGTTAACTTGAAATATCACTCAAGTTAGTTTGTGTTGAAAAAAGGTTGGATTTTTTTGTGGGTAGGGTAGGTGCTTATACTAGCCTGAATTAATGCCAGTTTTATGGTTCTAGCTCACTGAGATACCATATCGCAGAGTAACATGAATGCCCCACTCAGACACAGTATACTGACTCCTAGCTGACCAGTCCTTGTTTTATCCCCTTAATGCCAATGCCAGTCAAGGTAACATCAAGTACCATCTTTTAACATCTTTTGGTATGACACAACCAGGGATCAAACCACTGACCTTCCACTCTCCAGGTAGATGCTCTATCCACTAGGCCATGGAGGTGTAGCAAGTTGATGATATCCGTTTCAAATGTGTAACTGTTTTAGCCATGGGTTGGATTGAGTTTTGGGTTCGACCAGAATCGGCGATGATGTGTACATTCTCAGTGAGTGGGTGAGTGAGTGAGTATTGTTTTATGCAGCAGCAAACTTCCATCAATATCTTGACAGGGCACATAAGGAATTGTGTCTGGTTGGAATCGAACTTAAGGAATTGTGTCTGTGGTTGGAATTGGACAAAAGGAATTGTCTCTATTGTTAGAATCGGACATAAGGAATTGTCTCTGGTTGGAATCAGACATAAGGAATTGTCTGTGTGGTTGGAGTCGGACATAAAAAATTGTATCTATTGTTAGAATCAGACATAAGGCATTGTCGACGTCTGTGTGGTTGGAATCAGACATAAGGAATTGTCTCTGTGGTTGGAATCAGACATAAGGAATTGTCTCTGTGGTTGGCATCGGACATAAGGAGTTGTCTCTGGTTGGAATCAGACATAAGGAATTGTCTGTGTGGTTGGAATCAACTTTAACCACTTGGCTATCCAAGCACCTTCTACTATATTTACTCTGCATGTCAAATAATTTAAATAGAGAACATGGATTGAGATGAACTTGACAAAGTAATAAATGTCTCTACTGGCTTTTTAATTCATGCTGCAGGGACTTTTTTGTTGATTTCTTAAAAAGACTCATGATTAAAAAAGTCAGATATGTCAATGGTTTAGAATGTTTGACAGCAAATGTCATTATTTTACAAAAAGTTTTCTTCAAATTTCTCCAATAATTTTGTTTAACCAGTTCATTGTCACGGAGGAATTCATCTCAAAGACCCACTACATAACGCACATCGGCACTGAGGCCAGTACAGTCGATAAATGAGCTTAGCTGACATTACTGAAACAAATTGAAAGTAAAAGATTTGCGGCAAAGATCCCTCTGATGTTTGGTATAGAAATGTCTGTCACGATAACACCGACTCCATGTACCTCTTGGTAACTCTTTGTATCATACTATATGTCTTTATATCATAATGTATCTCTTTGTATCTCTTTGCATCATACTGTATTTCTTTGTATCTCTTTGTATCATAATGTATCTCTTTGTATCATAATGTATCTCTTTATATCATAATGTATTGCTGTATATTATAATGTATTGCTTTGTACCATACTGTATCTCTTTGTATCATACTGTTTCTCTTTGTATCATACTGTATCTCTTTGTATCATACTGTTTCTCTTTGTATCATACTGTATCTCTTTGTATCATACTGTATCTCTTTGTGTCATACTGTATCTCTTTGTATCATACTGTTTCTCTTTGTGTCATACTGTATCTTCTTGTATCATACTACAGTGATCGCTCGCTATAACGCTACCAATGGGGTCCAAATAATTGGTGGGCGTTATAGACGATGAGCCGTTTAACCGAGGCCGAGGCGCGCGCTCGGAAAATCGCAAATCATCAATATGTGTTTATCTCACGTCACATCAAAAGAGTATAAATTTTTATGGACCTAGATCTACCTGTAATATCATTCATTTATTAAATCTGTCACATTTCACAATGTCTGAAATACGTATTCCATTTCAATTTATCATTTTTAATCGATAAATTAAAAAATTATTCACTATTTTCCGCGATGTTATTGAAAATAAAATTCTCGGACACACATTTCGACAACGGGTCCACATCAAAGAGCAAAATAAAGACGTTTTAAACAAATCTTTAAATATATTATACAAAGTGATAAATAAAATCAACAAAAATATATCTAAAAGTAATCAAACTTACATCTAAGTTATTATTTCCATTGTTTCGTGCGATCGCGTGTAATGTAAGTCAAATGACATCTCGGCTTTCGTCGCCTTGAATTCTCGGCTCGGACACAATGTTTAATGCAAAAATATATGCATGAAAAATCTTTGTCACAGCTCGTAACCTAGCACGATACATTCGCGAAGTTCCATATTTTTAATATATATCGTGATTTCCTGCTTAAAACGTTCAGATTAACACGATTTAACAAAAAATCTTTCGCCAACTTCTGAAATTTATCAAACACGAGCTTGGTATCACAGCTATAATTTGATTGGCTGCCTGAGGTCACGTGCTCAAAATTGACCAATCACGAAACTTGTAGTAGATTTCGGCAAGAAAGCGTCATTAGAAACAAATTTTAATCCAATGAAATCGCTTGTTATAACTACGGAAAAAAACAGGCGATGTTACGAAAGCGCGATTACGAAATGAATGACCGCCGTGTTGTGACAGCAACTACATGTGTGTGACAGTGTCGCCTCAAATTGGATTGCCCACTAATTAAGAATATAAACTTCGCTTGTGGTTCTCTTTTATTGCATGCATGCGCTTCTAAGATCAAAGGTCGATAGTGTGAAAAGTTAACTAGTTGAACAATCGTATTTCCGGGACTTGCCGCGGATGTTTTCAAACAGATTATTAGAACTCCATTCAGCGATAAACGGTTGATTATGCAATGAGAAGCGTTATGTGCAAATGAACAACGAACAACAATACAATTATGTCTGTGTAAAACTCTCAGTATTAAAAGTGTACATAAATTTTGGGAGCCATGCGTTACCGCGCGTAGTAACCGAAGTAGCGCTTTATCGAAGAGCGCAATAGCGAGCGATCACTGTATATCTCTTTGTATCATACTGTTTTTCTTTGTATCATACTGTATCTCTTTGTATCATACTGTATCTCTTTGTATCATTCTGTATCTCTTTGTGTCATACTGTATCTCTTTGTATCCTACTGTTTCTCTGTCATACTGTATTTTCTTGTATCATACTGTATCTCTTTGTATCATACTGTATCTCTTTGTACCATACTTTATCTCTTTGTATCATAATGTATCTCTTTGTATCATACTGTTTCTTTTTGTATCATACTGTATCACCTTGTATCGTAATGTATGTCTTTGTTACTTTGTATCTCTCCATGTATCCCTCTCCATATGTTTAAGACCCGTGAAGATTCCGGGGTAGAATTGCCGTAAAAGATGACTATGCTTGTCGTAAAAGGCGACTAACGGGATCGGGTGGTCAGGCTCACTGACTTGGTTGATACATGTCATCAATCCCAATTGCGTGGATCGATGCTCATGATATTAATCACTGGATTGTCTGGCCAAGACTCGATTATTTACAGACCACCTTCATAAAGCTGGAATATTGCTGAGTGCGGCGTTAAACAACAAATCAACCAACCATATGTTTCATGCGTCTCACCATCTGTCGATGTATCACTTTGTACCTCCCCTGTCTTCCTGTCATTATCTATAATGTTCTCTCAGCTTCAGAAGTCATTGATTTTGTCTTACCATGGATAATGGTTGAACGCTTCATCCTATTTTCTGGCCATGACCCATAGATCTGTTTATGGACAATGCTAAACCAGAACCTTACCCTCAAGGAAAAGGCAGCATAATCTCATTGTTCCACTCAGATGTTGTCACAGCAATACACAGGGCCTTGTAGTGATAAGGATCTACGTACGTCCACTTATTTCCCAACTATTGTTAATGACATGACTGATTGACTAGTCAGATGAAAAAATCGGGTGTTCTTTAACATCTTTTGAGTGAGTGAGTGAATATGGTTTTACGCCACTCTTGGCAATATTCCAGCAATATTTCAGCAATATCACGGCGGGGGACACCAGAAATGGGCTTCACACATTGTACCCATGTTGGGAATCAAACCCGGGACTTGGGCGTGACAAGCGAAAGCTTTAACCACTGGTCATATGAAAAAATCGGGTGCTCTTTTAATTCTTTCGAGACAAGACAAGACAGATTAACGATAGTTATTTGAAAAATTTGAGTGTTCTTTAACTTCTTTAGACGTACATGAAACCTCTTTTGACTAATATATATCTAATATAACTTACAAAGCAGTTAATATTAGCCCCATGGTTGAAGTACTGGCTTGTTATACTGAACACACAGGTTTGACTCCTGCATCAGTACAATGTGGGAACCCCATTCTCAATGTCCCCCACTAAGATATTGCATGCTGTCACTTAATGACTGCAATACTGCCAAAGCAGTGTTAAATTATAGATTACTTTCATATTTCCTTAATATGCCATAAAACAACATTCACTCGTTAAAATAATTTTTGCTTGTTACTTTTTATCCAGTTCTTTTCAAACCATAAACTGTAGGAAATATTGTTGTCCTGTGCCATGACTGTGGAATTTATATTTTTTAGGTATGTTATTTTGCTAAAAGACTAGGCAAGTGTAGCAGGGCGTCGAGTCATCCCGCAGATGACATCCTTACCTTGTCAGCTTGCTGATGGGGCTAACCTCTTTGGTCATGTGGACAAGGCGTCCGACCTCGGATCAGAAGGTCCGTGGTTCGAATCCCATCACGGGATCAAACTAACCAAGTCGAGTTTGCTTGATTCCACATGAAAACAGCAGAAGAGAAAAGGTTCTTACGAAGAAAAAAATATTAATTATTTTTAAGAAAATTGCTAAATATTAGTCTAGAAATAATGTATCATCATCACTGTGTGGCAGGTAATAAGAGGTTATTTGCTGTGTTTGTGTTTGCGGCGTAAATACCCTGACTTACTGTCAGTTCTGACATAGTAATGTCTCAGCATTGTCTGCCACACACTCCCTACATAATCTAAGTTGTATAATGATGGTCATAACAGCCTAACAACTACTTAATGAGCTCTTTCATCGATCACTTCCATATACTATTTCCCATCAACTAGTCTACACATCCTATAACATGGGAAACAAAGGAGCTATTCATGTAAGGTGCTATTTCTTTCTCTATTTACACAGCACCATTGATTCCACATAACACAGTTGTAACAAAGCTCAATGTCGCAGATTCTCCATTCCTGCTTTTTGTGTCAACCTGCTGGCGGCCATATTGATTTTCTGGAATCCTTGCTAATACAGGGCTAGGTTAGGATGAGGCCAGGATGTCTTTTTTTGTTTGTCACCAGTAAAAACATTGATTTTCTTGTAGAGACCAGATATAATTTTCTGGTTGACCTACAATCTGTGTTTTTATTTCTGATTTTGCTGCTAAATATAGATCTGGTGCAAGACACTCAAAATGGATGTGTAGCTTTAACAGAGGAACAACTGTTTATTTGGCAGTTTGAAAAATTCAAACAATGTCATTTCTATGACGACTTTTAAGTTGCTAATATTATTGTCTATAATTTTCCTTTAAATAAAGGTTAATACACTTTGAAGACATGACATTGCTGACAATTTTCTATCTAATTGTTCAAATAATGAAATCAACAATCACGTGCCTCGTGTGATGTTGACATTATCAGACAGTGCAGTGCCACTGTGATGGCCATGATCTATGCTTTACACCTTAAACTAATTACCTTGGACGGAACTGGGGCAACAGGAGGTAGTGCTGCCCCAAGACAAATGCCAAGCTTTGATAATCCAATAAAATGGTAACTGAAGTCTTTCATTGGTCCTATTGTCGATAGAAATCCATTTGACAACTTTTCACACTGTCTGTCAGCCAAATATTGGGCAGCATATTGATTTGTGTAGACTTACTTACAATGGATTTCTTATGATGATGGTTGTTGTTGCTTTGGTGTACATTACTCATGTTTGCTGACATCCTTCACTAGATCACAGTGTTAATCTCATAATGGACGATTTATCGAAAGCCCAAGAAACACTTGACATTTAACCCCTGACATTTAACCCCTGTTTCATCTCAGTTGATCCATGGGATCAGCAGTTTTCAACATAACATATATAAAAACAACTGACATATTTTCTTGTGTGTAATGCACATTTTTGCGCCAAAATAAAGTTCTGGGGAGGGGAATAAATCACTTTAATGTTTTTCCCCTCAAAATATAAAAATTACCACATTTAAAGAAATCCATAGTGGAGTGTGGAAGTTAGTCCATTTGTACTAAAAAGTGTTCAGTGTTTAAGTTTTTGTTTTCAAATAATTTAAGTAATTGTAACCTTCCCAAATCGAGTTTCTGGAGCCTAACTCTAAACTGTTCAATCTCTTTGCCTGAAACTTTGTCTACACATCAGGCATGTTGGAACTGAACGGATGTCTTTTCCTATTCAGGAAGTTTTACATTATTATTTTTCTCATTTCCATGGCAACAAATTAGAGTGTATCTAAAAACCATTAAATGTTTCCGTGATAGAAATTCGGAAATCTACAACCCTGTTAAAATAATGGGTTGATATAGGTCTCCTATGCTTGTTGTGACAGGCGACTTAATGGATTGGGTGGTCAGGCTTGGTGGCGAGGTTGATTTTGTGACATTGTGCCCTGACAGACTGGGACGTTGCTCGTGATGCTGTGTTAATTTAAAAAACAAGCACAGCGTTATGCATATCAGTTCATGAATTGTTATGCAACCTGGTTTTGTCTGGTGCAACTAGGTTTTCATGTCAACATGCACCTGGTGCATGTTAAATCCAGTTCCCTACATCGAGCCCTGGCTGGCAAAAGAAAAGCTTTGTCTATTGAAAAGTACCATTACAAAATCATGTCTTTAGAAGGTTTAGAAAGAATTTTTTTTTTTTCATCAATCAGACCTGTGGAGATCCGGGGTGGAATAGGTCTTCAGTAACCCATCCTTGTCGTAAAAGGCAACTATCGGGAGTGGTGATGAGGCTCACTGACTTGGTTGATGCATGTCATCATATCCCAATTGCGGGCATCGATGCTCATGATGTCGATCACTTGATTATATTGTCCAGTCTTGATTATTTACAGACTGCCTTCATATAGCTGATCGATTCCCGACATGGGTACAATGTGTGAAGCCCATTTCTGGTGTCCCCCACCGTGATATTGCTGGAATATTGCTAAAAGCGGCGTAAAACCATACTCACTCACTCACTCACTCACTCATATAGCTGAATTATTGCTGTGTGCGTCGTTAAACAACAAACAAACAGACAAGTCATTTAGAAGGATTTCTTATATGAGATATGACCATTGTTTATCATGGGATATGACCAGTATGTATCATGCGATATGACCAGTGTTTATTGTGTGAGATTGACCAGTGTTTATTATGTGGGTTATTACCAGTGTTTATTGTGTGTGGATCCGACCAGTGTTTATTGTGGAATATGACCAATGTTATTGTGTTTAATATGACCAATGTTTATCATGTGGGATATGACCAGTGTTTATTGTGGGATATGACCTGTGTTTATTGTGGGATATGACCTGTGTTTATAGTGTGGAATGTACAACATTTAACATTTAACACTGTTAGGACCCACTATAACCAATGCCTCAGTACCCCTATTGTGAAGTGCACACAATATACACTGTGTCTAGATGGCTGCAAGATTGTTGCAACAATTTCATGAGTGCGTATAGTATCTGCACATCTATGCATTGTGCAGTACATGTGGGTGGTGCAGACTACATGACCCACAGCCTCCGTGCAGTATCCAGAAATATCACATCTACATACAAAAACTCACACCAGGCTTCTTAGTACAAAGTACCAGATGTCGTGTAATTCAGAAGAAAAGTTGTAGAAAAGACTAAGTTATACAGTTAACTACATTTATAACGAGCATGCTTATAATGAACTGGTGGATATGATGAATTTTGGTTGTTTTTTTCCTGTATATTTGCTGTGTATATGCTGTATATATGCTTATAACAAACTACAGTTATAACGAACTAATATTAGTGGTCCCTTTGAGTTCGTTATAACCATAGTTTACTGTTACCTACCAACTCTGCCACAGCAAGAGATTCTCATAGCTGCATATAAACAAACTGCCAGGCAAAAGAAATTAAGCACTTGAAAATTTGATTTGACCAAAATAATTACAAACATCAAAATGTTACTAGGCTGAATGTCTGGTATCGGTGACCCAACCCCAATCAGGACAAGACCTGTATGTATGGAGGGAGGGAGGGAGGGATATATGCCAATAAATGGGAGAGTATATGCTAGATGGGTGATTGAGTTCCGTTTCCCGTTGTTTGGGTGACTATCAGTTATCGTCCTATACTTATTATGAGCTGTCATGTTCAGACATTGTTGTTATGTTACAGGTGCTCCTTGACTTGTGTCAGAACCGACACTCCTGCCACCTGGTGGCCAGCGCAAAAACCTTCGGGCAGGACCCATGCCCAGAAACATCCAAATACCTGGAGGTGGCCTACAAGTGTCAGCCAGGTAGGAGTTGTCTACCCTGAAATCAGTACATTTCACATGTGATGGGGATACAGTTTTCTACCCTGTCCAAGACACACGTTAAATGTCATGGTGATAGAGTTGTCTCCCCTGAAATCAGTACATTTCAAATGTGATAGGGGTACAGTTTTCTACCCTGTCCAAGACAGATGCTAAATGTGATGGTGATAGAGTTGTCTCCCCTGAAATCAGTACATTTCAAATGTGATAGGGGTACAGTTTTCTACCCTGTCCAAGAGAGATGTTAAATGTGATGGTGATAGAGTTGTCTCCCCTGAAATCAGTACATTTCAAATGTGATAGGGGTACAGTTTTCTACCCTTGTCTCCCCTGAAACATATTACACATGAGTATGGGACTCTGGAGTTGTCTACCTTGAAAAGGACAATTTCAAATATGTATATGACTGGTAGTTCCATTAATCATGTTACTTTTGTTGTTTGATACTTCTACATTATTTCAGCTATTTGTGCCCATGATTGTGGTACCGTCCTATTGAGGACATGGTTTGAGTGTTTTGAATGTTTATTCAGAAGATGAGTCTTGAAGTACACAAGTCAGGACGTACATCTTCAAAACACATCAGTTTCATTATGACCTTGAGGTCAACAATTAACACATATTCTACCAAGATTTTGAAAATCAGAGGTTGTCAAATCAGAATAAACCCCCTCTGAATGAAACAGCCGATTTGACGGCTGCTGAAGCTAATTTACATAGAGTAGTACTTTTTTTCAGTCATTGTCAGTAAGCGTATTTAAATCAGTAAATAATAGGTGGTTACTACAACATAGGCAATACATTTTGTGCAGAAAAACACAATAGAAATCTACAAATTGAATGTATTGTAAGTTAGAGGAACAACAGAGAGCTTGGAATTTGGCGCTTTTCTATACATGACTGACATATCTTTTGCGTCCAATGAGCGATATGACGTGATAAGGTTTACGTGCAGTGTAGAATGAAAGCTTTGCAAAGCTTGCTTAGTTATCTTCAGGGGTGACCACCTCATGTCAGCATTCCAAGTTGCTGTGCTTATATGCTTTAATAATATAATATGATATGATATGACATGACATGACATGACATGACATGACATGACATGACTTGACTTGACTTGACTTGACTTGACTTGACTTGACTTGACTTGACTTGACTTGACTTGACTTGACTTGACTTGACTTGACTTGACTTGACTTGACTTGACTTGACTTGACTTGACTTGACTTGATTTGATTTGATTTGATTTGATTTGATATGATATGATATGATATGATATGATATAATATATCACTTGAATATATACGATAAAGAGGTCAAATATGTGTATCAAACACGTGATGTCACAGCTGATTTAGTAACAAAAACACAATCACACTGAAGTGGTACTGTTCCTGATTCTTCCTTAATGGTTCAATCGGAGCTGTTTTTCATGCTTAGATGTGTAAACACCCATGAATGTGACACCCTATAGGAAGTGGGATATTGACAATACACATAGCATACTTGAGTCAACGAGAGGGTGGGAAGTCCCACTAGCTTCAAGGAGCGTGTCCATGTCTTCCACTTCTCTGAAGGGGTGCCCTGATAGAGTGGGGCCATTCTTCACTGGAGAGTGCAGTCATCTCCGTCCCTGTGTGACAGGCTAGCAGGACAGGCTCTATTATTAACATGTCAAGTGCAGCCTTATTCCTGTTGTGTTCAGTGCTCAGGTCACTGGATATAGGTTTGGGAAATGTCAGTTGAATGGTCATGGGATTGTGTGATCTTTGGTTTAGTCAGGTGCAACTTGTTTTGAATAGGTCAGGTGAAATGGGGTTTAACGTCGCGTCCAAGATTATTGCACTGATATAGCGACATGTATGCGCGTGTGTGTGTGGCTGCTTGTACTGGTCCGGACTGATGCCGGTTTATAGTGCTAGCCCACTGAGATACCATGTTGCAGTTTCACATGAATACCCCACTCAGACACAGTATACTGTCTCCGAGCCGACCAGTCCTTGTTTCAGCCCCTTAATGCCGAGCGCCGGAGAGGGTAACAACAAGTACCATCTTTTAACGTCTTTTAGTATGACGCGGCCGACTTGGCTCATGAAGTCATATGTGATTGTAGTGGAAAGTGAGTGAGTGAATGAATGAGTACGCCATTCATTTACACAACTTTTAGCAATACCCCTGCAATATCATGGCAGGGACTCCAGAAATTGGCTTCACGCATTTTTCCCATGTTGGGAATGGAACCCGGGTCTTTGGTGTGACAAGCAAATGCTTTATCCACTAGGCTACCCAACCGCCCCTAGTGGAGCATTAAGTATTATACGTTAGTGCAACAGATCATAGAGTATTATGCTGATGTCAATTGATAATAAATAGTGATTAGTATACGAACATGTGTGTCATACTGATCTTATGTAATGAATGTAAGAATTCTAGTATATACTGAGCGAGAGCAAGGGTAATGCAAGAATTCTTACACAAGTTTCATAAAATCAGTATGACACACATGTGAATGTAATAATTTCGTTCATTCCCATTATTTCATAATCGTTTTGAGTTCCCCTTTAGAAAAATGCACTGATCACAACCGCCAACTAAGAAAACCACAATTGTTGAATGACGTCAACAATCTTCAGCTATGACATCATTTCTACTGTGACATCATTCTAACCATTCTGACATCAAGATAAGATTTGAATGATGTCAACAATACCATCTGGATGACGGAAACAATACACTGGTGCACTCGTGCACATACAATTTTTCTTAACTCGGTTACTTTAAGCAGCCATGGAAAGGCTTTGTCTGAATTTGTCGCTACCACCACTGGTGCACTTTGTTTTTGAAACTATACTGCAACATTGTTCTAATGCACATGTACTTCCACTCTCTTAGTTTCACATGACATGTAAGATCACGATGATATGACGTTTCCCCTGATTGTGCATGTGTATACACAAGGAACAGCATCAAAGGCATATGGAAAGAATGGGGTTTTCTATTTGATCAGGAAATATTACTACCGGAAGCCTTTGGTGTATTGTTCTTGTGCATTATCAACTTCTTCCTGGTTTTGACAATGACACTGCAGAAATACAATCACTATGCAACAATGTGCATTTGTACAACACTGTTCCTGTGTACAACAATGTTCCTATGTACAACACTCTTCCTATGTACAACACTGTTCCTGTGTACACTGTTCCCATGTATAACACTATTCCTGTGTACAGTAATGTTCCTATGTACAACACTGTTCCTGTGTACAACAATGGTCCTATGTACAACACTGTTCCTGTGTACACTAGCGAGCTGTTCCTATGTATAACACTATTCCTGTGTACAATAATGTTCCTATGTACAACACTGTTCCTGTGTACAACAATGTTCCTATGTACAATACTGTTCCTGTGTACACTGTTCCTATGTATAACACTATTACTGTGTACAACAATGTTTCTATTTACAACACTCTTCCTCTGTACAACAATGTTCCAATGTATAATACAGGTTCACTCTAAATTATTATACTCATAGGTATGACTCTTTATTATCACGGTACTGGTAAATCTCGTAATCCACATCCCCTGTCGACTGTTTACATAATAAGCAAATCTAAGCACAATATTTCATAGCTTGATCGAATACAGGACTATTTGCGGTATGTCGTGGCTATCGTAGTTATGCACATTAACACTAGAATGTTTTGGAAGTGGAATTACCCCTACCTCCATTCGTAACTGGTTAGAAAAGAACCCATTTGTTTGGACAAATCCGTTGACCCAACCTATGCATACTGAACATGCGTAGTTCATAACAGGAAGTGATGTAAAGCACATATTCCACATGTATCAAAACACAACAAAGTGATACCGCGATAATATGGAGTTGCCTGCCTTTCACTAATGACCCTTACTTGTTTTACCAAGCTCGGTAAAGAAAATCAGCATCAATCAATCGTAATTGATGTGTTATAAAAGTTGAACAAAGAACAAGAAACATGTTGCGGATGACATATTTAATAGGCGACTGTGCTTGTCGTAAGGGGCAACCAAATGGATGGGGTGGTCAGGCTCGCTGACTTGTCTGGTGCATGTCATCGTATCCCAATTGCGTGGATCGATGCTCACGATGTCAATCCATGGATTGCCTGGTCCAGACTTGAATGTTTACAGACTGATGTCATGTGGCTGGAATATTGCTGAGCGTGGGGTTAAACAACAAAGAAACAAACAGGTATTAGACTATGCCACATGTTGCAAGCCACAGAACAACTTCTCTACTTTTGAGGAGATATAGGAGGATATAAGCTGCCTCGGTCATGCACCCTTGTACCTGCATTAGAAGGGGTCTGAACCAGTAATGCTCTTTTGAGAAAGTTGATGTTTTATCATTAATGAATGAGTGATTTTTTATGCCGCTTTTAGCA
Source organism: Haliotis cracherodii (assembly GCF_022045235.1). Classification (NCBI taxonomy): domain Eukaryota; kingdom Metazoa; phylum Mollusca; class Gastropoda; order Lepetellida; family Haliotidae; genus Haliotis; species Haliotis cracherodii. Next base: position 20,568,088 of record NW_027266286.1, read on the forward strand.
ATATTCCAGCAATATCACGGCGGGGGACACCAGAAATGGGCTTCACACATTGTACCCATGTCGGGAATCGAATCCGGGTCTTCGGCATGACGAGCGAACGCTTTAACCACTAGGCTACCCGACCGCCCCGTTTTATCATTAAATTTTGACAGTTATGGGTGGCTTCATCCAGACACTACCAAGCTAACTGTCGTTCATTTCCCGATGAGCGTCAGTATATCGCATGATTATGTTATCAATCGAGCGTAGAACTACAGGACTAAAGACTAACATAGTCTATGAAATCTTTTATTACAGAATACAATTCTCTCCTCTAAATTTTAACCAAATGATTTTCCTGATGGTCTCCGAAATGAAGCATCCGTGAATGCTCTAACTACCAAAAGAAATCACTGACTTCCATCCTGTTGTGTGGGCCAAAATGCATCGGGAATTCAAACCATGCTACCTTTAGCGGTAATCCCCATCTTCAGATCATCTTAGCTTAGAATGATTCAAACACACACCCAATGTTGATGAAATGTTTATATTAATCCATTTTAAGATTCAACCGGGTCTGCATTTCTTTTCAATTCTAGCTTCTCTGGGTGCAACTTCTGTTTCAAATGAATGACATTGGCGTAGCCGCTGACTTTTGTAAAACCAAGGGATGTAAATCCGGTGCAATGTCAATGCCGGATGATGTCACGACAAAAGCAACTCTCCTCGTTAATGTAGTTCACGATAAATAATTAAGGTTTGATGTTTATTGTTTGGTTATGATTTATGTGTGTGTCAATTTAAGGATTGAAGTTGTATTTGATGACGCTCATCAGCTGATGAAGAAGGTGCCTCACATGAGCAAATTTACAATGAAGCGTGAATGAAACAACTTCAATCCTTAAATAAAGTGCTTAAGTGGTCTCCTGTTGCATTACCATTTCAATTACGACAGTTGTAACAGTCTTTGAAAATAAACAACTAAAAATAACATTCTGATTGGAAATATTTCTGGGAGATAATCTCTTGGTATAGAAGTTTGGGTGCAGCTCTTGACCTTGTTTTGGCATCAGTGGACATTATCTGTCAACATAAGGGCTGCAGTCCTTCTCCTTGACCTTGTCTGTACACCAGGGGAGATAATCTGTCTGTGCTGCCTGGCCAATCTGGATACCTGTCTTCACACACTTCACTTCATTGATAATTCTCAAGTCCGTCAGAGGTGCGGACAGCAGCCACACTACCTGACCCTTGATACACTGGTGTGTACTTCAGTGAGGACACGACTGCCTTTCTAAGCCTGTTGACTAGCCTTGCTCGAAGGCTGTACAGGGAAAAAAGTTCACGAATTTGTAGTAATTCTATCCTCCTAATAGGCAAGTCTTGATATGTGGCCTTGGGACTCTAGTTTCAACAACTTGTTCTTATTATATACATATTCTAAAAATTTTGATTTAAACTAAAAATTGTTGCCTTGTAGACTTGTGAAAGTAACGGACCTGTGAAGTTGTTTGGACAAAAAAATCCCTTCAGACACAGAATCAACCATATCACCACACTGTCCATTCAGACAGGCATTGGTTGCTGGGGACCTATTTTCACCTGGAATCCCCTGGGTTGTAAATGTCAAGGAAATTTTGGTGGGGATTTACAATCAAGTACAGTAAACTACAGTCATAACGAACTCAAAGGGACCAATAATTTTAGTTTTTTATAAGCATACTTCATTATAAGCATATATACAGCATATATACAGCACACGACATAAAGGACGTGACCAAAAAACTGTTCGTTATATCCATCAGTTCGTTATGAGGGGGTTTGTAATAAACATAGTTTATTGTATTGCCATATGTGTTTCTTGATCTCTTGGCAACTCTCCTGAATACATAGAGATTATTATTAATATCATTATTTATTAATATTATTGATGTTTAAGGTGTAATTTCACTCAATGAAGAGTCTTTAGAAACCGTGTATTAACACAGTGTTTGAGTGAACCGCCCCATTTATCATATAGTGCAAAATGACTTGTGTCCAAGTTTGTCTACAGAAACACAGTGACACATTGGAAAACGTCTTTCCAAGCATAGAATGGGGGAATGTTAGTCAATAGTTTATTGAGAAAGAAGGCATTGCATCGAGGAATGGAGCTGGAAAGTAGTTCCTGCTAGGCAACCTCATTTGCATATTTATCGGATCATGATACCAAGTTTACAGTAATGGTTTATCACATTGATGACACTGAACATTATAGGATCAAAGTAATCATGAGATAAAATCAGACCCGTGAAGATTCCGGGGTAGAATAGGTCTTCAGCAACCCATGCTTGCCGTAAAAGGTGACTATACTTGTCGTAAAAGGCGACTAATGGGATCGGGTGGTCAGCTCGCTGACTTGGTTGATGCATGTCATTGATCCCAATTGCGTGGATCGATGCTCATGATATTAATCACTGGATTGTCTGGTCCTGACTCGATTATTTACAGACCGCTGTCATATAGCTGGAATATTGCTGAGTGTGGCGTAAAACAAAACAAAAAACCAACAAACCAACCAAAGATAAAATCAACAAGACCTACACTCGTAAAGACGACCTTATCACCAACATCTGCTTAATATACTCTTTTTCCTCCTGAAAGTATCCAGGAAGAAGCAAGTAAGATGTAATGTCCATTAATGTGGCAGTATAAACAGCTGACTATTATCTGGCCAAGGACTTGCTGACAGCTACACGTGTGGTAGCTTCTTCATCTGTTGTGGGAGGTGTGTCTGACATCCCATCTGAGTGAGGGACTGGTTTCTGTGTGTGTGGAACCTGTTGTCCCCGGATAGATGCTGATAACTTAATGGCCACTGGTTGATGGAAACATCACCCTGGGGTCTCCCTCGGGAAGTGAGTGAGGAGAATTCAACTCTGTGTCTACATATGTGTATTGCCATGTAGCTGCAGGAGGCGAGGTGAAATGGGGTTTAACGTTGCATTCAAGATTATTTCACTTATATAGCGATGTACATTCGGTTAAAAAATACAAAGTTAAAAAAAAGGACAAAAGTACACGAAGGGTCAAATATTACGAATAAAGAACTAAATGTTACTAATGAAGGTCAAAATACAAAACAAATTTTAAACAAATACAAAGTTGAAACAAAGGTCAAAAGTATTAATGTCAATAGTCAAATGTTACGAAAAGACATAATAAGAAAAGAAAAAAACAATGTGTACGAAAGAACGTCAGTGAGCACGAAAGGACGTTTACAATAAAGAACGTCATTGATCACGAAAGGACGTTGACAATAAAGAACGCCAGATGGCGCTGCAATTTGTAAGACATGTGTGTCTGTGTATGTGGCTGCTTTTATAGTGCTACCCCACTGAGATACCATGTTGCAGTTTTACATGGTTACCCACTCAGACACAGTATACTGACTCCAAGCCAACCAGTCCTTGTTATGTCCCCTTAATGCCAAGTGCCAGGCAAGGTAACAATAAATACCATCTTTGAATGTTCTTTGGTGTGACTCGGCCGGGAATTGAACCACCGACCTTCTGCGCTGTGGAGATGCTGTGTCCACTAAACCAACGTGGCTGTTGTTTACTAAGTGTTCAGATCAATTTTACTGCTGTCAGCTCAGTGGATCTCATTGATCGATTATTGATCAGCTGTTTGATATTCTTTCAAGTTGTATTTGTCACAATATTTTGTGTCATCGGAAGAAGGGAGGTAACAGACTAGGCCCCTTCTGTAGGAAACCGGATATTGCTGACTGTGGCGTAAAGCGGCAAACAAAAAAACATGGTGGTCAAGCTTATCACTGCAGGCTGTAATTAACCAAAAAGAAAATCTCATGGGTCCCGATCAATGAAGTGTTTGTAGCGCTATGACTATGGATATCATATATGTACAAAGACTTACAACTGTCATAGCTCTTATACATTGTGGCTTGGGGCCATCTGGCTAGTGAGCCATTGAAAATAACATGTATGTCACAGTTAGGTTTCAGTCAGCAGGTACATGGGTGTATTTATAATGTTTTTATTTTATATACAGTAAACTATGTTTATAACGAACATGGTTATAATGAACTGATGGATATAACGAACATATTTTTTGTTTCCAATCAGTACATGCTGTATGTATGCTTATAGCGAACTACAGTTAAAATGAACTAAAATTAGTGGTCCCTTTGAGTTTGTTATAGGTGTAGTTTACGGTATTTCAGTTAACATTATCTAAGGTGGTCACCCACAGGAAGGCTGTCAGTAGTATCTGCCATGAGAAATGACTAACATGAGGATCAGGTGGACACAATGTCCGATGTGTGTGGACAGACCTTGCTTATGTCTGTGTATATCATTCTGTTTCGCCGCTACCCCTTGTTAAGACATCAGGGAAGGGTTCAGGTGGGTTTTTAGAATATACGACCCCCACCTGTTCTTGTTTGTGTACTTCGGAGGCATTACCTTGACGTACATCGTATCTTCCCTTCATGCTGCTTATCAGGTGTAGAGCAAAGGTGAGGCCCAGGCCACCGTCTGGCAGCTGATGCTATGTGGAGGAGACTACAAACCTTGGTCTATCAGGGACAGATGTGACCCCCTCCCCTCCCCTCCCCTCCATCCCCTCCATCCCCTCCCCACCCCTACATCCCCTCCCATCCATCCCCTCCCCACTCCTCCATCCCCCTCCCCATCCCATCCCCTCCCCTCCCCTCCATCCCCCACCCCTCCATCCCCTCCCCACCCCTCCATCCCCTCCCCATCCCATTCCCTCCCCTCCCCTCCCCTCTCCGTTCCCTTCAACTGCCTCCTTATGGCACCAAGACTGTGTGTAACTGTTTGTGCAGTGTAGTACCATGAAATGAATGTGTACCCCTACTGAGACAGATACTCATCTAGACACTGCTTTCCTTTGACCTGCTTGCTCTGTTCTTGTTCTCTCCTTGATCGGACCAACAAATCACGTTGATGTCCTGAATTTGACACAACCTATTATTCTTGTTTGGTGTTCATATGGAAGTAATCTACTTCAGTATCTTTTCATCATATTGCAGTCAATCACTTTAGGATGTTGAGAAGTAGATGTGAATATCTTTGCTTAATAAATCTTACTTCATAACCTTGTTTCCTCAGAACAATACTTTATTTCATGTTTCAAATAATGTTGTTTGTATCATGAATGTAAATTCCTAAGATGGTATAAGAGTACAGGTGACACAGGACACGGGTTGATAGATGTCCATTATGCTAGATTGTGAAGAAGGATCTTTTGTATAATGTCATGCATACAAAATGTGATATTCATTGTTATAAAATAATTAGAGTGTATGTACTGGTATGTATTTGTATCATGATGCAGCCTTTACAAGAAGGACAGTGGGGTAGCCCAGGGGTTAAAGTGTTCACTCGTCACGCCTAAGGCCTTGGTTCAGTTCCCCAATGGGTACAATGTGTGAAGCCCATTTCTGGTGTCCCCTGTCATATTGCTGCAATATTGCTAAAAGCAGCGTCAAACCACATTCACTCATTTGCAAGTACATGGAGCAAACTGACATCCTCATGGTGCATGGGTTACTTTAGGCTCTTCCAGATTCACCCTGATTAGGATCCTTGGTGTGTCAGCACTGTACCTGTGCTCATGTGGTAAATGTCTGAAATCTGCATCCCTTGGGGCTTTCCCCCCACATCAAGCTGACATGCAGGCTACCTGATAAACATGTTCAAAACAAAGTAAAACTCACTCACTCACTTAAGGGCATATGTTGTCAACTCAAATTAATTCACCAATAACGTTTTGATGATTTTCCTTTTTTCATGACTTTTTCCACATGGGTCACTTTAATGTTAGAGGCATGGATGCCGATATATAAAAGTTCTAAGTGTGTTCTGGAAACTTTCTAGGATGGTAAAAGTGTCCCTCTTTGAAGTCAGTGAAGGCTCTTCCGTTGGCACAGTGGCCCTGTGTGAGGTGAAGTGTGTGGAGACAGTACTGTCTGTGTGTGGAGACAGTGCTGTCTGTGAGGGGCTGGTGCAGACATACACATCTGTGTTCGCTTCCATCCCAACGGTCTAAAACATGGCCGGGAAGAAACATGTCTGGCAGCCATGAAGGTCAAGGTCAACAGCTCTGGACCCCTATAGTAACTGTTACAGAGGATGTATTACCATGACATGCATGTGCCACAAGTCCAAACATCAATAAACAGTCACACCATGCTTCAGAGAAAGACTGAGCATGTTTGGAATGTAGCAGGTTGCTAGTAATGTTTTGACCAATGGATGACTTGGAGTTGTTTAAAACCAGTTGGATATGAGTTATATTCCCCTAGCAGGAATTATGGCATTTTTTTCTTTTGAGATCAAATTTTCGGATACAACAAACTTCTTGTTGTTTTTTTATATATGCGGACTGTTCTTTGTATTAGACTTGGTGCATTGCAAGATTGTATGTTCCACCTAGGCATTGGAAGATGGTCACATAATGTTCTTGCTAGGCATTGGAAGATGGTATGCTCCAGCTACTTTGATGTGTAAAGAAAGAATCAATGGGTAAATCTGTGACCATTTCCTTGCTGCTACTGAGTATAAATACATAGATATATCCTGACAATAATCAATTGATGTTGTTAGCCAGATGCTCTGGGGAATGAAATGATTTTGATTTGCTTGTGTGTTCAGGAGTGCAATCAATAGTGCCATGAAGTTAGTGGGCAATTACACTTAGTAGGGTGCAAATACTGAAAGAAACACATCTTCATGTCTTTCAGCCAGCTGAACCAACTGAAGAAACACATTTAACTAATCAGGGAAATGGAAACATGACAGGGATATAATACCTTTAACCACTACTGCATGATCCCCAAGCTCACAGCAGCGCTTGTTCTGTAATGCCAGTTCAATACAACACATAAGACTCCTCACGGTGTTACTACAACAATGCCTGTTGAATACATGAGTGGACAACTTGTGACTTCTGGCCTGAACCTGACAGCATGACCCATGGTGTGATTGGACAATTATGCCACCATCACTTGCTTTTATTTCATTTCCTGATGTGGTCAAAGGATCTTCCACTACACGGCCGGAGCACTGACCTTGCTGTCCATACAATTGGTCAATAAGTAATGTGTTTATCTCGCTTCCATGCTCAGGGTGCATTATTCAGTGGGTGGAAACATCGATCTGGGTTTATTTTACATCTGGAGTTGTTAGTTTGAAGCACACTTGAAACAATAGTATGTCTTTAGGGGCGATGTATTACCCTTGAGAGTGATGTGCTATAATATCAACAAGGGTTACATTATGCTGGAGAGTGATATACTACATGATTTCAGCAGGCCGGTTATACCATGTTTGAGGTTGATATGTTGCAATATCAACAAGAGTACCATGTTTGAGGGTGATGTTTTGCAATACTAACAAGAGTTATCGATGTGTGAGGGTGATGTATTGCAATACCAACAAGTTATACCATGTTTGATGGTGATATATTACAATACCAAATAAAGTTATCCCATGTTTGAGGGTGATATATTGCAATACCAACAAGAATGCTATGTTTGAGGGTGAATGTTTTGCAATACCAACAAGAGTTTCACCATGTTTGAGGGTGATATATTGCAATACCAATAAAAGTTATCGATGTTTGAAGGTGATATATTGCAATACCAACTAGAGTTATCGATGTTTGAGGGTCATGTATTGTAATACCAACAAGAGATATACCATGTTTGAGGGTGATGTATTGCAATACCAACAAGAATACCATGTTTGATGGTGATATATTACAATACCAACTAGAGTTATACCATGTTTGAGGGTGATATATTGCAATACCAACAAGAATGCTATGTTTGACGGTGAAATTTTTGCAATACCAACAAGAGTTATACCATATTTGAGGGCGATATATTGCAATACCAACAAGAGTTACACCATGTTTGAGGGTGATATATTGAAATACCAACAAGTTATACCATGTTTGAGGGTGATATATTACAATACCAACAAGTTATACCATGTTTGAGGGTGATGTATTGCAATGTCAACATGGTTTACAATTATCTTCCTAACCTTAAAATACCCACCTGTACACCAACCACAACATCCCAACTGTCTCTCACATCCATCCACCTATTCTTATGTCCACCAATCCATACACCTCCTACCCTTAAATATACCCAGCCTTTCACCTACCCACCCATCCACCTATCCAACAGATACTACCCTCCCTGACGACCATTAGTGCCATCAGCAACAGTTCGATAACAGACTGGTCACCCTCTCTCTTAACTCCATGGTCTCCGTAGTCTAGTGGTAGAGGGTCCCCCCGGAGAGCAGAAGGTCATGGGTTCGATCCCCCACCGCGTCATACCAAAAGACATTTAAAGATGGTACTTGTTGTTACCCTGTCTGGCGCTCGGCATTAAGGGGCTAAAACAAGGACTGGTCAGCTCGGAGTCAGTATACTGTGTCTGAGTGGGATATTCATGTTAAGTTGTGGCATGGTATCTCAGTGGGCTAGCACTATAAGTCGGCATCAGACCGGACTAGTACAAGCAGCCACACAAACACTCACACGTACATGCATGTCGCTATATAAGTGCAATAATCTTGGATGCGACGTTAAACCCCATTTTACCTCACCTCACCACCTCTTAACTTCCGTGTGTCCTGTAATACTCTTGGGGTTCCTTCCACCCCCAGTGTGTTATTGGTTATAAAACATCAATTGCCCATCTGAACGGACTGGACAGATAATATGTGCGTGATGTTTAACAGCCAATATTGATTTAAGGCTGTCTTGGCAGATGGCCGGCTGCAGTCAGTTTCAAGATGGCACCTGTCAATTCTCAAGTGAAGAATGTTTATGTGAATCTGATTGGACAGAAGGGCATATCTCATCTACTTGATCAGCTTATGCTTCAGTACAATATTTGAAACCCTGGCTGTGATATGGTTGTTTTATTGAGATTTGCATAAAACCTAACTCTGGGTGAGTGAAATGGGTGAGTTATATTTAGTGCTGTTTTTAGTTGAAACACACTATGTCAGTTCAAAGTGGGATGGTACCCGTGAAGATCCGGAGTAAAATAGGTCTTCAGCAATCGATGCTTGCCATAAAAGGTGACTATGTTTGTCGTAAGAGGCAACTAACTGCATCAGGTGGTCAGAATCAATTATTGACAGATTGCCATCATATAGCTGGAATATTGCTGAGTGCGGCTTTAAACAACAAATGAACAAACAAACAAAGTGTGATGGTGTGGTAGAGTAGCCAAGTGGTTAAAGCGTTTGCTCATCACACTGAAGGCCCGGGTTTGATTTCCCAACTGTGTGCAATATGTATAGCCTATTACTGGCTATATTGCTATAGGAGTAAAACCATACTCACACGCTCTAAATGGAACAAGAGCAAACGAGACAGATGGGCAACATTTACACCCACAAGCATAGGTGACAGAACAAGAATGTTAATCAGGGAATGCTGGGTACAGGCCCATGATCATCAGTCCAGGCACGATAGTTGGCTGGTTTGTTGTTTAACGCCGCACTCAGCAATATTCCAGCTATATGACGGCGGTCTGTATAAATAATCGAGTCTGGACCAGACAATACAGTGATTGGCATCATGAACATCGATCCACACAATTGGGATCGATGACATGCATCAACCAAGTCAGCGAGCCTGACCACTCGGTCCCATTAGTCGCCTTCTTACGGCAAGTATGGGTTGCTGAAGACCTATTCTATCCCGGATCTTCAGGGGTCCCAGGCACGACAGAGGAACAGCCTCTACATAGTGTATTCCTGAGCCTTTAGTCCGGCACCATTACTGTGGAATTTGTATATATACTTAGATTTGTTTTTATTTACCAAAAGCCAAGGCAAGTCTAGATTAAAATAAACCAAGTCTAGTTTCCTTGATTGTCTACTGAGCCTTGTAAAACATGAGCTGTGAGTGGTGTGTGCTCTGGTTGGTTCACGACATGTTAACCCTTTTGCAAACACCTGGTGTCATCACTGATTTTCAGTGATCTCTTCAAATGATTTTAACTCTTTTGTTTTTTATGCCCAACAAATCTTATTTCGTTGTTATTTTCTGACGTTTTATGTTTTAGCGAATGTAAATTTGTGTTCATTTTATGACTGTAGATTGTGGTCTGTTTTCTAATTGTGTTCACTTTATGAAGCAGGTTCGCTCGTCACGCCGAAGACCTGGGTTCGATTCCCCACATGGGTACAATGTGTGAAGCCCATTTCTGGTGTCCCCCGCCGTGATATTGCTGGAATATTGCCAGAAGCGGCGTAAAACCATTCTCACTCACTCATTATGATGCATGTACAAAGTGACTTTAAATTCCAGGAATGGTTATGGTAATGGGTTGTTAGAGGACATACAGTCCCTTGATGTGTGTGCATTGTGTCCAGTCGGTCCACTGTTCCTGGTAATGCCAGGATGTCCACTGTTCCTGGTAATGCCAGGATCTCTGGTGTGAGCCTAATTACAGATCAGTTCCAGTGTCAGTGCCACTGTTCACTAGGTCTGTGTGGGGATTACTTGGCTAATCTGTGCAATCTCCATTAACAGGGCAATAGAGGTCAGTCAGCAGGGGCAGAGATAGATACCTCATTATTACACATACATCTAGTGGAGTTGCTGTGTCCATGTGGGAAGCCAGGTGGCTAGTGATCTAGCTTAATATTGTCACATGTAAACTTGAGTTTGATTCCACAGATGGTACGATTGTTTGTCCTTTCTGTTGGCCTCACTGATGATGCTCCAGATGCTGAAATTACTGATGAAGCTGACTCTCTTGAGGATACTATATTGCTGAGGAGATGATAAAATAAAAGCGACAAAAACCCTTATCTCATTCATAAGATATCTCTGAAAGCTAAGTCAATTGTACGATTCCGACTATATCATCAGCATGTGCTTATGAATCACTATCAAATAGTGATGATACCAGGTGTTCATAAAAAGGAGGGGCGGTCGGGTAGCCTAGTGGTTAAAGCGTTCGCTCATCACGCCGAAGACCCGGGTTCGATTCCCGACATGGGTACAATGTGTGAAGCCCATTTCTGGTGTCTCCCACCTTGATATTGATGGAATATTGCTAAAAGCGGCGTAAAACCAAACTCACTCACTCACTCATGAAAAGGAGCATATCTTTCCAACCAGTGGCACTATCACAAACAAAACAAAACCCACCTTTTCATTCTAGCTCCTCTTAAGTGACCTGAGTAAATGGCCCAGTCTCATTCTCAACCCCTTGTCAGTTCTCTGGGATGGAATAGGCCGCCAGCAACTGATGCTGGTCAGACTCAGTGATATGGTTGACGACATGTCAAGTACCTGATGGGAGGATGCTCACAACATCAATCACTGGTTTGTCCAGATTATTTACAGACTGCTAGCTGTCACATAGCTGGAACAACAAACAACTCTGAGAATGCAAAGATTTTCGGGTTCATTTACAGAATTATTTTATAAAATCTTACATGTAACTATTTCTGAGGTAAGTCTACCTCTAGACTAACATTTACACTCTGAAATCTTATATTACACAATATCCTTCTTGACTCTAAAAAAAATAAAAAATTCCCTATGCTGATTTCAGAACAGAGCTAGCTTGAGCTGGCTAGACTTGCTTTTGTATGCAATTCTAGATTATTATTTTTTCATAAAATAAATATATTCCACGGTCATGGTGCAGGACTAGTCTACCTCTTATTTGTGTAGATATGTATACCAAGTCCTGCACTATAGTGAGGAAGCACCTGTCTGTGATAAGAAATGGCCTTGGAACTGAGGTTTTCTGATATATACAATCAAACGCTCATTAATCGGATGTAGTCAGCTGATCCCACTGATCAAACTGTGGTCAGCTATAAATGGAGATTGATGAGATGGAGTTAGAGGGGAGAGCAAGGCATGGTGGGAAAGTGAGGTGAATGCCCATGTTGAGTGCTACGGAGGCTGACCTCTATCTTCATCATACTGTAGTCTTGTAATTACCGTGGTCAATCTTGTAGGCCCTTGCTTGACAGAGGTAGATAGTGGAGCTGTACCGATTGATTTGCCATCAATGCTTTTCATTTATCCATCGCCCTATGGTGGTGTAGCAATGGTAGTATTGAGAGTTAACAGTTTTGATAAACATAGATATGGCAGCATTTTCTAATTTTCTTCGGTTTTCAGACTCGACTGAAAAACACACAAGCTGAAAATTATAGAACAATTATGAATTATAAGACCTTGGTTTTGTTACAATTGAAGTTTTATGAACCTTCTTTTAGGTTTCATATTTGAATTGTTAGACATAGGTATAAAAATTGAAGTTTTATAAACTGACCTTTTGATGTGAACATAATGTTGATTTTTGATTTTTAAAGTCACAATTTCTTTTTTTCACATGAAAATGCCATGACATGAATGGAACCTGCAACGGTGATGAAAGGCTGCTCAATTTTACATGCAATAACTTCATTTGTGTGCATGCTGCTTTAACCCACTTGTTTTAATTGAATTCCTTTTAAAAAATGCCACACTGTATTGTTTCACTATAAAGCATCCAAATGTTTTCATTTCAGTCTCTATATGGCTGAAATAATACTGATGTAACGTTAAATTTTAACTCACTCACTCTTATGTTTTCTGGTATTTCTTGCATATAGACGGTTCATAAGTTGGATAAAACACTCTTCCTCCATTTTGGTTGAAATTTAAAACCTAACAGTTTTACATTTTCAACCAAAACCTCGGAGTCGTGTTACACACTTTCTACCCAAGGTTGAAGGTTATATAAGGCCCAAACTTTGACAACCTTGAAGTCCTGTCAGATCTTACATGTACCTCCTCCATGAAGGCCCACAGATGTGCAATGAATTCTCAACAAGAACCAGGAAGAATGCCTCCAGGTCCTCCAGCTGAGCTACTGGTATTGCAGGAACTGCAGTCCAACTGTTTCACTGTTTATACAACAAAGTTCATATTCTGGCATTTATACACCATGCATAGCTGACGAGTCCCACCTTCCAGCAGCTGACTGTGCATATCATTGTGCTGACTCTGTTACCTGGCAGACGCTCCCCATGTACAGGCAGGTCAGGGTGCAGCTATTGTGAGTGAGTGAGTGAGTTGGGTTTAACGCCGCTTTCAACATTATTCCAGTTATATCGCAGTGTGTCAGCTTAATGTGCGAGGAAAGCCCGAAGTGATGCAGGTCTCAGACGTTTACCACTTCAGTGAAACCCACGAGCACGGGTATGGTGCTGACAAACCTAGAAACATAATCAGGGCAAACCAGGATTCGAACCCACAATCATAGGTTTCTGGCGTGCCCAAGGGATGCAACTCTGCACAGCGAATCGTGGTGCCTTAGACGACTGGGCCACCTGTGCCCCCACTTAGATAGTGAGAGGTTTGAATGCTTGTTTGTTTGTGTGTATTTTGAGTATGATTACGGCAGTGAGAGATTCAGACATCGACAGTGTATTTACGTCTCAGACATACATGGTGGCTTCATGTTATCATAAAACAACATATGAAGGTGGTGCACAAATAATGCCATCGCAAGGAGCAATAATCTCAGGATTGCAGAATCATAGTGAGATAGGCTACTGTCTGGCATGACAGAGCTTGTGCATATGTTTGGTGTTATCAAAGTGTAAGTGAGTGGTCACCTTGTCACAGGAGTTTATTTGAATGAGGGGGCACGGGTGTCCCAGTCGTCTAAGGCGACGCAATTCGCTATGCAGAGTTGTGTCCCTTGGGCATGCCAGAACCCTATGACTGTGGGTTCGAATCCCGGTTCACCCCAATTATGTTTCTAGGTTTGTCAGCACCATACCCGTGCTCGTGGGTTTCACCGAAGTGGTAAACGTCTGAGACCTGCATCACTTCGGGCTTTCCACCCACATTATGCTGACACGCCGTGATATAACTGTAATACTGTTAAAACCGGCGTAAACCCAACTCACTCACTGATTTGAATGAGTGAGTGAGGGTTGATGCCACTTTTAGCACACCACTGATACGTAAGAGCATGATCACGATGCAGTCACTAACCACGATGTTGTTGGGGTACCTACAGAGATCACCCAGGTTTCTCCTGCAGCTGGTTATAATGGTCCTTCGTGTCTCAAGGCTACGTCCTGTCAAGATGAAGATGGTAGCAGCTGCTGCCTGCAGCATCTGGGGGAACAACAGGCCACATAGACTAACATAGAGTCCCCAAATAAAGTTGTGTTAAGGTTAAATACATATGTGTCTACAGGGAGCAAGGGGTTTTAAGAAACCATTCTCAAGGGGAAGAGACTGCTAGAGCTGCCTCCAACCCCTGCCTCTACCTTTAGCACCAATCCCCTGCCTTTACTCCAGCCTTCTACCCTTGCTTCTACTCCTACCCCACCCCTACCCCAACCCTACCGGGATAGAATAGGTCTCCAACAACCCATGCTTGCCGTAAAAGGCAACTATGCTTGTCGTAAAAGGCGACTAAAGGGATCGGGTGGTCAGGCTCGCTGACTTGGTTGATGCATGTCATTGATCCGAACTGCGTGGATCAATGCTCATGATATTAATCACTGGATTGTCTGGTCCAGACTCAATTATTTACAGACCGCCGTCATATAGCTGGAATATTGCTGAGTGCAGCATTAAACAACAAACCAACCATCCATCCATCTATTCCTACCCCTCCTTCTCCCTGCCTTCACACCTATTCTATCTCCTGCCCCTATTCCTACCCCACCCTCAGCCTTCACTCCTACCTCCCCCTCCCCTACTTCCTACTTCTACTCGTACCCCACCCCCTATACATCTACTCCTGCCCCACCCCATTCCTTCACTCCTACCTCCCTCCCCCCTACTTCCTACTTCTACTCGTACCCCACCCCCTATACCCCTACTCCTGCCCCGCCCCATTCCTTCACTCCTACCCCCCCCCCCCCCCTGCCTCTACTACCCCACCCCTTGGCTTCACTCTTTTGCTCCAACCTACCCCTACTCCTGCACCAAACCAATTGCCCCCACTCCTCACCCCCACCCTCCCCACCCTCTTTGTCCTCACCATCAACTGATCGGATACAGCTGGTGTGAATGAGGCTGTGACATAATCAGTTCTCTATCATTACCCAATCTACTGTGCTGTTGTCCCTGAGGACTACCTTAATTATCACCAGAGGTTTTTCTTTGCAACATTGATTTTGATTGAATTATGAAAATGGCATAGAGGCGAGGTAACTGTATTGAAAATCTTTTGATGACAAATGTGCAAGTACGAACGTCTTCAGATTGAACATTGATCTTTTCGCTCAACATGTTATAATGAGTCCAGGTTCTTTTTCTCTTCCTAATGGGCACTGGTGATTAAGGAGGCTTGTATTTCTATTGAGAAATCATGCCTTAAAATGTCGATCAAGTTGATGTCAGTGAAATAATCAAATAAGGCGAGGAAGTTGATAATGATTAGGTCTTCAAACAAATAGTTCCATCTACACAAATTAGCATGTATAGATTTCTTTGTTATAATTATTGGTTGCATACATGGTTATTTCAGTATTTTCAGTTGGTTTGAATGAATGTCGGAAAGAGTTTGGGCTAGGTACGCATAATGAGATGCACCAGACAATGAAGGGTGCTTTCATTATTAATGTATACAGCTCAAAAGAAGTCAAAGAACACCCGATTCTTTCATATTATTATAGTTAATCTGTTATGCCACAGCATACAGTCAAAGAGCATTGTGTCGAAATTCAATGTGTCAAATTTACCATTAGTTCAAAGTAAAAACTTGGTCCCTGCGTATAGCATCTTTATTCATCATTTTTCGGTGTGTCGCACCTCGGATAACTCAAAGTATTTACGAAGGTCCCTTCAACTCCGACACAGCGATGTTAGACTGTATTAGAGAGAGCTAAGAGCATTAAACTATATTAAAGAGTTTGGTATTCTTGAAATACCTGTGTACATTCAGATTGTCACCCCAGCGCCCTAGTCTCTCTCAAAGACCCTAGAGAATAAATTAAAAAATGAATCCAACTCAAGTCTAGAATGATATGTGGCAAGTCTAGATTATCTCAACTCTGGAATTAAGCTTTGTTCTTGGATCCATTTGAATTTTTATTAAAAAAGTTATACATGTACATTTTTAAATAAGATAGCTTTATTTCTGGGACTAAATGTTAGTGTAACTCCCATCCCAACCAATGAAAATTAAATTCTGTGTCCTCTGAAATTGAGAATTTGAAAACATGGTTCCTAAAAATTCTAGATTCGCACATTGTATCATGTTGTATCTGGAACCGATCAATTACAAAGTGTGGCAGTGGAGTATTGAGATGTAATATATGACAATATAACCCATATTAGAGTTGTAGGAAGTGCGCTCCGGTTCTGAAAGGGGATTTGATCCTGCATTGTAGGTCTAGTGCTAAACATGGGCCTTCAGCTAAACTACCACAGATTGATAATCAATAGGGACAACCCTCCTCGAGTGATCTGTAAATAGAGGGACTTGTCCCATATAACAACTCAGCTTGAGGAGCCTTACAATGCTGGCCCCTGGTCATGTGACAGATCATGTGACCTTGATCCGATAACACGACCTCATGGCAGTCACGCCAAGACTACGGACGTTTATTACTATTGACTTTCAAATGAATCATTAACGAAAATCGGGGAGATTTTTCATTTAAGGAAATAGTTTGGGACCATTTTCATTTGGACAGAGAGATGACCTGGCAGGATATGGGCGATTATTATTTATTTATTTAATATTTGAATGGAATGTAAATCAAGTCCAATTGATATGTCAATTTAGATTAAATGCTAATCTGGTCAGAAAGGGGTTCAAACTTCATCAGATTCTATTTTGAGATTTTATTGTCAATTGAAACAGCCCCAAATTTAATAGGGGTGTTGTTACAGTAGTCATAATCATCGCCTGCGCCTGCGACATCGATGTTGGCGTGATATGACATCATGGTTTGGTGATCTCGTGCACATTACGACACACTACAGATTCGTCATCACCCATTAACTTTTCATCTCAGTCATGAAATTGAAATTTTCAACATGTTTTTATATCTATTGCTGTGGGATCAACAGCTACTATCTACAGTAGAAATCTCCATACAGAGTGGCTGGTCGTTCTTTGGATACTCAAACAAATGGAAGTCCGATATGGAATTTGTCTGAATTGATATTTAATCATTTCTGTAGTTTATGTGATAATTTACAGCAATTATTTTACTAAGTACACAACAAAAGTATGTTTGTTTGCTGGTTACAGTTGGTGGCAATTATTTATTATTTTTTTCCAAATGACAAGTTCTAAAAAAATTGGAAATAAGACATGAATACATGACACTTTTTATGGTTGGTTGGTTGGTTTGTTTGTTGTTTAATCCAGACAATCCAGTGATTGATATCATGAGCATCGATCCACGCAATTGGGATCGATGACATGCATCAACCAAGTCAGCGAGCCTGACCACCCTATCCCTTTAGTCTCTTTTTACGACAAGCATAGTTGCCTTTTACAGCAAGCATGGGGTGCTGAAGACCTATTCTACCCCGGAATCTTCACGGGTCGACACTTTTTATGGATAGCAACTTCTTAGAAGTCTTCATGTTCTCCCAACTTCTAAATGCCTATCTAAGACTTCAAAGAGATTGTGGAAACAATGTATTAGCCATGAAGCCATCTTGCTGGGAGCTTTAAGAAGCATCATCTGGAAACTTTTGTCTCCAGAATGTAATTTCTAGCATGTACCCAATTTCCGTGTACTTCTTGTTTGTGATGAGACCCTGTGGGGGTGCAGGATCAGAATAGTTCCCGAGGTCAGAACAGGGCTGACTATCAAGTGTTCCTGGTGGCAACCTTGCCGAAACCAAAACAGTATGGATCCCTGCTGTGACCTCAGGTTAATTCCTAATTAAATTTCTTTAAATCATGTTTTGATAGAAATACAAACAAAAAGGTATTAAACTTGCAGATATTTCATGGCTGTGGTTTAGTGACAGTAATATTGTGGTTTATTTGCAGTGATATTGTGGCTGTTGTATGTTTGCAATAATATCGTGTCTGTGGTATATTTGCAGTGATATTGTGGCTGTGGTATATTTGCAGTTATATTGTGGCTGTGGTATATTTTCAGTTATAATGTGGCTGTGGTATATTTGCAGTTATGCCATTGTAATTTGAGCAATATTCAATCATTTCATGATGTTATACAGTGGTAATTGTTAGAGCTAGTGTCAATGAGATATCAGCAATTCCTATCACACAGCACACTTCCAGACAAATATGTATGAATATATCTGTACGTTGTCAGCAGGCTGTGGGTGACATGAATAATGACAGTCCACCTGGACACGAATATGTTCTGGAACATGGCCCAGGCAGTGGCAAGAGTAGACACTCACTCACTCACTCACTCACTCACTCACTCACTCACTCACTCACTCACTCACTCACACTTACACACACATATGCATGTCGCTATTTTAGTGCAATAACAGGGTGTTAAACCCCACCTCACCTCACCTCACTTCAACCCCGACCCACCCCGACCCACCCCACCTTACCTCACCTCACCTCACCTCAACCCCACCGCACCCAACCCCAACCCACTTCACCTATGTTAAGAAATTATTAATTTCTGTAAAGTCCATATTTGTAGCCAATAGTAATCTTGAACTGACTGGGGGAACAAACCAGTTATAACCCATGTCAGCTCCAATTGCCTCCCCCTACTCTACACACTGTAACCATTATCACAGTTGAATGCCCACAGTCATGTTTTATGGTATTGAAGCACAGCACCCTCGTCCCAAGCCACTGAGAGTTGCTCTTTACACAACCCAAAGATGCTGTGAAAGTAATTTATCTACGCTGCCACAGTTACAGCAATTACCCCACCCTGGGAGTTGAGCAACATCCTCGTGAGCTGTACTTGACCTGTCTTATCTTATCAGGGTCTCCCATGCCTCTCATTCAGGTTCCGAGTCCTGCTTCACCATGTTCACCAGGCTTTATGAAAACTCCCTGTGTTTTACAACCTTTGAGTATTTGGTCCATGACATGAACATTAAATCATGTTCAAACGGAGTGTCAGAATATTAATAGCGCACAAGTGTATGGCTATGGAGCATTGGAACTATTTGTGTAGCAGATAATTGCTTCTCCACACTTTTCCTCCATGTAAGTCTCCATCTTCCATCTGCTCCAGCATAGGTTTGAGGTGATCTTGTACTGTACATCGTGTATATCTCACTTGGACAAGATTTGTTTGTTTGTTTTGCTTGTTTGTTGTTTAACGCCCCACTTAGCAATATTCCAGCTATATGATGGCGGTCTGTAAATAATCAAGTCTGGAGCAGGCAATCCAGTGATTGACATCCTGAGCATTGATCCACGCAATTGGGATCGATGACATGCATCAACCAAGTCGGCGAGCCACCACCCGATCCCGGTAGTCGCCTCTTACGACAAGCATGGGTTGCTGAAGACCTTTTCTTCCTTGGATCTTCATGGTTCCCTTGGAAAAGAGATCAATAACAATGAAGTTAACACAGTGTTGATGTGACTGTTATACTATCCATCTCTGCTAGGGCTGTTATAGTGTTGATATTGAATGGCGTACAATATTGGTTCTGTTGTTGTACATTGTTAATCTGTCTGTTGTATAGTGTTCACCTGACTGTTTTACATGTATCAGCACCTTATCAATGCCTACAATCAAGTTAAGTGTTTAGGGACCAGTTCAAAAGTTAATTTCTGATATAAACCTTAAGTCCTTAAGACATCCCCCGTCTCTCAAAAACCCTTAATTCTGAAAATATGTGAATTTTGAAGTTTAATGGCCTCTTTTGTAACACATTCTTGTGTTTTGTCCTGCTTTTTCAGAATGTTGATTGACTTTATCATTTATTCCCTAGGTTTTGCTTAAGGTCAGCAGATCCAGAAACAAAATTTAAAAAAGCAGTGTGTGTAAGATATATCCAATGATTGTACAACAGCATGAATCTCCTCAAGGAGTTTCCTGTGTTGAAAGTACATAAAGAGCGTAATCTCCCAGCCAGGATATATAGACGGGTTCTAACAACTGTACATCTCCCTGTAGGGATATAAAGACAGTGTAGACATGGTGAATATCTCCCTGAAGTGGTATAAAGACGACATAAGGTGTGTGTTTCCCTGTAGGGACATGACTGAGACAGTACATGTGGTGGCACAGCCTGGCGTGAGTCTGGAGTCAGGCCTCAGTGACAGTGATGCATCAGGTGACCGATGTAAGCCACTGTCGTGACTGCTGCTGGCATGATTGATCTCCCAGGTGACCAGTCCAAGACGTTCCTGGCCTTTACACACATGATGGTCAGCCAGTCTGATGGTCAAAAATCCCTGTCCAGGGTTGTTTTCAGACCAGTTTTGATATGCAGAAAACAGCTCATTATGGGGACAATTGTCATTATTTTTTGAGTGAGTGAATGAGGGAGAGTGTTGTTTTACACCACTTTTAGAAATATTCCAGCAATATCACTGCGTGGAACATCGGGAATGGGCTTCACACATATTGCCCATGTAGGGAATCGACCCTAGGTCTTCGGCGTGACGAGCGAACGCTTTTACCTCTAGGCTAACCCACCATGTAGTAAACAATGATCCCACATCTATGCTATGCAATAAATAAGTCTTCCGGTTCAGAGACAGGTTGATCTGCCAATGATTGCTTGGATACCATGCTTGGATGTCCAGGATTGAAAAGATGTGATCCTTCCTGATGCAGGTCTGGTGAGACACTGAGTAACACTCCTCTGTACCCAGTGGCAGAGATATTATGACCCTTGTCTAGATGTCCAGTGTATTTCTTGTGTAACACCATGCTCAACAATATTCCAGCTGTATTGTGGTAGTCTGTAAATTAATGAGGCTGGACCAGGCAATCCAGTGATTGACACATCCACACAATTGGGATACAATGGCATGCATCAATCAAACCACGGAGTCTGACCACCCGATCCCGTTAGTCGCCTCAGAAACATGGGTGGCTTGTCTAGAAGTAGGGGCATTGACATGATTAAGGGAGTGTGTCATCTTCAAGCCTTCACTGACCATTTACCAGTATGAAACTTCCACTTGTATCAGTGCCTGGAGGCAAGGGGGTCCATCTAAGGTGTCACAGTTGCTCAGGCAGAGTTGCATTCTTTTGTTATACCAAAATCTGATGATCAAGAGTTAGAAACTCAGATGGCCCTGACTATGATTCTCGGTTTATGAGCACCTGATCCGTGATCCTTGATCCACATCCATGATCTGTTATCCTTGATCCACATCCATGATCCATGATCCTTGATCAACATCCATGATGCATGATCCTTGATCCACATCCATGATCTGTTATCCTTGATCCACATCCATGATCTGTTATCCTTGATCCACATCCATGATCTGTTATCCTTGATCCACATCCATGATCCTTGATCCACATCCATGATCCTTGATCCACATCCATGATCTGTGATCCTTGATCCACATCCATGATCTGTGATCCTTGATCCACATCCATGATCTGTGATCCTTGATCCACATCCATGATCTGTGATCCTTGATCCACATCCATGATCTGTGATCCTTGATCCACATCCATGATCTGTGATCCTTGATCCACATCCATGATCCGTGATCCTTATCCACATCCATGATCTGTTATCCTTGATCCACATCCATGATCCATGATCCTTGATCCACATCCATGATCTGTTATCCTTGATCCACATCCATGATCCGTGATCCTTGATCCACATCCATGATCTGTTATCCTTGATCCACATCCATGATCTGTGATCCTTGATCCACATCCATGATCCGTGATCCTTGATCCACATCCATGATCCGTGATCCTTGATCCACATCCATGATCTGTTATCCTTGATCCACATCCATGATCTGTTATCCTTGATCCACATCCATGATCTGTTATCCTTGATCCACATCCATGATCTGTGATCCTCGATCCACATCCATGCTGATGGTTTCACGAAAGTGGTAACATCTTGGACCTGTATCATTTCCGGCTTTCATCACATGTAAACTTGACACCTCGTAATGTAACTGAAATACTGTCCAAGGGATGTGAAACAAAGCCACTCATTCATGTCTTTGTCTGATGTAAGTCTGTGTTGTAATACTTCTCCATAAGGGTCTTCATTCCACAAAACGAACACTTGGGCCCCATTTCACAAAGCTATCTTAGCACTAAGGTGATCGCAACTCCCATACTTTAACATAGACTTACGAATGTCATAGCGCTATGATTGCTTTGTTGAACGGGACCATGGACCCTGATAAAGAAAGTAATCTTAGAGTGTTGATTGGCATAACAAACTCTAAAAAGATTTACGATAGACATAGAAATATGATTGCTCTGTCAAACGGTGCCCTGGACACACAAGGACACATTCTATAGAGTTCTAGCAGGCCTGGCACCAACAAGGACGATGGCCCGGGCAGTACATTACAAGCAATGTTCCCCCTGCCAGCTCGTTATGACTGTCCCGATGATGGCAGGCTAGTGGTTTGGTTCCTAATGGTCCTATGAATGGCTGCTTGTGTCCACATGGCATGGACCATATAATCAGATCAGATTGACGATCAGTGTCCTGTGTGGCTACAGGCAATTCATCAGATGGGATTGGGGTCCCAGAGATCAGCCAATGCTCAAGATGTGACTGACCTGGTATCAGAAGATTTTGTGATTTAATATCATGAGCATCAATCCACGCAATTGGGATACGATGACATGCATCAACCAAGTCAGCGAGTCTGACCACCCGATCCCGTTAGTCGCCTCTTACGACAAGCGTAGTCGCCTTTTACAGAAAGCATGGGTTGCTGAAGACCTATTCTACCCCGGATCTTCACGGGGCATGATGATTATGATGATGATGGTGATTGGGATAATATTGATTATGATGATACGATGATATTCATATTGATGATGATAATGAGTAAGTTATGTTTTACGTCACTTTTAGCAATATTCCAACAATATCACTGCAGGGGACAACAACAAGGACTTCACACATTGTACCCATGTGGGGAATCAAACCTGGCCATTTGACATGATGAGTAAATGCTTTGCCCACTAGGCTACCCCACTGTCCTGATGATGATATGGAGATGATGATGATGATGATGATGATGATGATTATAAGGAATTTTGTTTGTTTGTTCAACACCACACTCATCAATATTCAAGCTATATATCGTGGGCTGTAAAAAAACGAAGTCTGGACCAGACAATCCAGTGATTGACATTAAGAGCATTGATCTACACAATTTGGATACGATGACATGCTTATATACCAAGTCACTGAGTCTGACCACCTGACCCTGTTAGTCGCCTAAATGTTGCCTACAGCAAAATGTTTATGATGATGATGATGATGAGAAGGAGGATGATGGTAAGACTTATTTGACACCATTATCTACTCTATTAGGTGAACTGTAGATAAAATTCTCAAAAACATTTTTATGAAGAGTATAAAAAATGGCAAGAGGAGCCAAATTGGTTTCGGGGGGACCACAAAGTGTCTTTAAAAGATGTTGGCATCACTATAATAGCACAACATTCACCAGTATTTCTGTATTGTGATTAGTCTGACAGATCACAGATGATGGCGACTGTTGTCGTAATGTGAATCATTATGACGATAAAAACAATAATGAATTATTGCCATGTGATACTCAGCAATACTAAGCCATGCCAGATGATTGTATGAAGGTTTGGGCTAAGTGACATTAAGCAAGGAGCCCCGGAACATGAGCGCAGGCAGTTTAAGCCTCCCAGGTTTCAAGTGGTTACTCGCGCCCTCTGCACAAGCTCCTTGAGCCTCTCTAACCCAGCTAATTCTGGGATTAATGGAGAATCCCAGTCAATAGATGAATCTAGGGGAGGCTTTTTGTTGACAGATGAGACCAAGTGCTGGTCTGTGTTTAGACACGACTGTATCACTGCCACTTCATCATGGACAGGTCTGTGCCTCCGGCTGTGAGCGAGCATTTGTCCTCTGTATCTGTCATGATGGACACACGATCATGTGGTGGTCATGGAGACACTATCATCAGGTTGTCATGGGAACACACAACCATGTGGTGTTTATGGGAACACACTACCATCAGGTTGTCATGGGAACACTCTACCATAAGGTTGTCATGGGAACACACTACCGTTAGGTTGTCATGGGAACACACAACCATGTGGTGTTCATGGGAACACTCTACCATCAGGTTGTCATGGGAACACACACCCATGTGGTGTTCATGGGAACACTCTACCATCAGGTTGTCATGGGAACACACAACCATGTGGTGGTGTTTACTCCTTGACCAAATTATGGATGCAACAGAACTTCATCAAGAGCTGGGCCATTGGCTTAACAAGGCAGTTGTAGTCACTCTCAAGAGGCACAATATTCTGTTGAAGAACACAAGACTTTTAGTACAATCATCATCCTACACTACCTTTTTCATGTGGCGACATCAGATAACACACAACTACATCAAAGGCAATCAAGTCATCAGAAACCTATGTCCATGTATCTCGGCCACAAAGTGGCTTCATCAAGAACCGGTTCCATGCCTCTGGGCAGGGCAGTTCCATCACATGGTGGACAGGCCAGTCACATGAGCCTAGCCCCTCACTCAGAGCCTCACTGAGACACCCCTACCAAGTCTATATGGCATGTAAACTTACGACAAGCCTTGGCTTGAACTGGACCTACACTGTTCCTTGAAGTGATCTTAGCACTACAACCATCTTTACCCAATACTTAAACATAGACTTACGACAGTTGAAGCTCTAACATGGTAAAGCCATTCTTTAACATAGGCTTACGACAGTCGAAGCTCAAAGATCGTAACCCCATACTTTCACATCGACTTACGACAGTTGGAGCTCAAAGATCGTAACCCCATACTTTCACATTGATTTACGACAGTCCAAGCTCTAAGATCATAACCCCATACTTTAACATAGACTTACGACAGTCCATGCTCTAAGATCGTAACCCCATGCTTTAACATTGACTTACGACAGTCCAAGCTCTAAGATCGTAACCCCATGCTTTAACATTGAATTATGACAGTCCAAGCTCTAAGATCGTAACCCCATACTTTAACATCGACTTACGACAGTCCAAGCTCTAAGAGCGTAACCCCATACTTTAACATCGACTTACGACAGTCCAAGCTCTAAGATCGTAACCCCATACTTTAACATTGACTTACGACAGTCCAAGCTCTGAGATCGTAACCCCATGCTTTAACATCGACTTACGACAGTCCAAGTTCTAAGATCGTAACCCCATACTTTAACATCAACTTGCAACAGTCCAAGCTCTAAGATCGTAACCCCATACTTTAACATCGACTTACGACAGTCCAAGTTCTAAGATCGTAACCCCATACTTTAACATCAACTTACAACAGTCCAAGCTCTAAGATCGTAACCCCATACTTTAACATCGACTTACGACAGTCCAAGCTCTAAGATCGTAACCCCATGCTTTAACATTGACTTACGACAGTCCAAGCTCTAAAATCGTAACCCCATGCTTTAACATTGAATTATGACAGTCCAAGCTCTAAGATCGTAACCCCATACTTTAACATCGACTTACGACAGTCCAAGCTCTAAGATCGTAACCCCATACTTTAACATCGACTTACGACAGTCCAAGCTCTAAGATCGTAACCCCATACTTTAACATTGACTTACGACAGTCCAAGCTCTAAGATCGTAACCCCATACTCTAACATAGACTTACAACAGTCGAAGCTCAAAGATCGTAACCCCATACTTTCACATCGACTTACGACAGTTGGTGCTCTAAGATTGTAACCCCATACTTTCACATCGACTTAGACAGATGGAGCTCTTAGTAAAGATCACTTTGTGGAACAGGCCATGTATATTTCACTGTCCTAGTCTAATTACATCAAATGACATGTCTATGTAAAAGCTTCAAAAGTAACGTGGACTCCACAAGTACGGTTCCGGAAGAATTTCTTATGTTTGATCTGGGGCTCCTAATACAGACTTTTTTACTTGGTGTTCTTAGTCTTTCCACAGGAACTGCGTTGACTAGTCCCAGCTTCAAGCCATACGTGTTGATGTTCCTGTGATATTCTATAAAAATTATATCTTTTGTGTACAACTTATTGATTTATGTAGAAAAAGCTCTTAGTGATTACCTCACGAAATATGGTAGAAAGGTTTAAGTAGAAATTGTCATATTTTAGAACAAAACGCTGAAAGTGCATTTGAGATGCAAATGTTCGTCCCCATTATCAACAAATGAATACCGATCCTAATTGTACCAGATTGATTTACAGTTCTTACAGACAGAGGTTGCTTCCCATGCATCCATTGCTTTTAACCTCTGTCTGACCTGCAGAGTATTGATCAACCCTACCCAGAAGGATTTAATTGATTCCACCCTCTGTCTCCACCCAGTCCCTCCCATGCTGGTCAATATCCATCAATATCAATGTCCCCCCTCTGCCCTGACACCCCTACCCTCCACCCCTACCCCCCACCTCCTTCCACCCAGTCCCTCCCATGCTGTTCAGTAGCCATCAATATCAATGTCCCCTCTCCCCTTCCACCCCTTACCCCCCCCCACCTTCCTCCACCCATCACCTCAATGACTCATACACAAAACTGCCTTGCTGTTCAATATCCCTCCCCTCTCCCCTTCACCCCCCTCCCCTCTCCCCTGCACACCTCTCACCTCTCCCCTGCACACCCCTTCCCTCTCCCCTGCACACCCCTCCCCTCTCCACCCAGTCCTTCCCAAGATTCTAGTCTGTCCCAGACCTTGGAGAATAAATTAAAAAAGGAATCCAACTGAAGTCTAGAATAATTTGGCAAGTCTAGGTTGCTTCAGCTGGAATTAAGCATTGTTCTGGCCTCCTTTTGGATTTTATTATTTTTATTTTGTAGATATATATTTTTGAATAAGATGACTATATTTCTGGGACCAATGACTCTCCCCAGAACAGCCTGGTTGTTGGGTACCCCTTCATCTCTTGCCTCCCATGTTCCTCTCACGACTGGTACATTGACATACCTTCCCCTTCCATATCCCCCTCCCCTTACCCCTCCCTGACCCCTGACCTCCAGCTCCTCCAACCCCCAGCACACGTGCTAAGCTCCTACTTGGAAAACATTCATATCATTCTTTGTCTCTCCATACAATCTCAGCTCTTACCACTTAGCCTGTGTTTATCATATCATCAATTAAGTACCCCTGTCCCCCACCCAGGCCTCCCTTTTTCACATTACGCCCATCCTACGGGGAATTATTTACATTACAATCACCTTTGGACAGCACCCTGCAACCAACCCATCGTTACACAGGATCCTCTCCAACCAAACAGAAAGAAAGTCATTGTCATAGTCCTAATGTTAAACCTGATAGAGTTATGGGGTTGTAACACGATTTAAGCATCATGCCCTCAAAGACCCCACCTCCTTATTTTCTGATATGGTGTGAAAATATATCTTTTTAAATGTGATGAACTTCTTTTTTATCTATTACTTTGTTCACTCAGGCACAGGAATACATAACTGTGGATTAAAAAAAATATTTTTAAAATTGATCTATGTATCATACGAGGCCATATTGTCTCTGGTTAACTTCACGTTAGTGCTTTAAGATTATCATCAATGTTGACAGGCATTTGGAAATATTGGCTCTATAAATCAGTCTGCCGCATGCTCTGTTGCAACAAAGTGCTCCCACTTCCATGTCAAAATCAATGAAGTTTCAGTATTGTGATGCTATCAACATGCGACCCACCCGCATGGGCTCCCCCACGACCCAGGCCATGGTAGTATATTGATCACAACCCCTCCCTTGTGTCTCGGCCATTGAGGCCCGGTATTGATTACCTCCCCTCCCCCACCCCAAGATGTTATTGATTCCCCCGATCTGTATGCACGACCAGGTCTTCAGTCACAGCAACAGCAGAGACCACACCACTGACCATCATCACACATCATCTTTGTCATCCTCTCACTCATTCAACCTCATCGTCCTCATCGTCACCCCCCTCCCAGCTGGACCACTCGGGCCATGTGGTCATCTCAGTGACTACGGATGAGGTCATGCTGAGTTATAATGACCACTGCCAGGAGGTGGGCTGGCCATGTGATATACATGGCACTATACACCACTGTCTTCCTGGGCTCTCTGCTACAGATGGGAATAACACCCCCTTAGCAATCTGCAATTAACCCTACTGCTGGAGCCTGCTCGCACAGCCAAGAGGATTCCCCGGACAATCCCACAGAGAGAGTAGAGAGAGGTATTTCCACAGTCGGTGTAGAAGGTGTAAGATATAACATTGCTGAATCATCAGCTGTGTGTGGGGAAATACTACCGGGATTGTCCAGCCCATGTGTTCAGTCTTTCACGGAGTGATACAGTGTACGTGTGTCTTCAGGTGATCAGTGTGTCTTCAGGCAATACCACGTACGTGTGTCTTCAGGCAATATAGTGGGTGTCACCAGGTGATACAAGTCAGTGTCTTCAGGTGATACGAGTCAGTGTCTTCAGGTGATACGACTTCCAGGCATGGAATAACATACTGGCCTGCCTACCAACCTCACTGGCATTTACTAATGGAGGACAGGATTTTACTACTGACGTTACTACTAACGCTGTGCTTGTTGCTCACTACAGGTAAGCAAGAACTCAATCTGTGTCCGACAGATGGAACTGAGTACACCTTTGTCTCAATACACCTGTCTAGTACACCTATCAATGCCTACAATCATCCAAATAGCATGTTCATTGTCCATTGATATAGTCAGGAATTGAATATCTACGATATATGAGGTATTCATGTATGAAGGTCTGCGGGACTTTTTACATGTAATTCCAGTCATGACATTCATATATCTTCCTTATCCCATAATTGATATTTTATGTTATCCCATCAGGAAAGTAGTTTTATCGCCTAATGACGGTGTTGTCAGATGCTGATGCTGTAGTAGATCACGACGATGGCCACGGCAATTATGTTTGTTATCCGGCATGAGTTGTCGTGGGATGGGTATTGATTCCGAAACAACTTTTCCTGTTGTATATATCACCATCAAATAATCATAAGAAAACAACACTGGCTTGACATCCCCATATGTCTTTGGAAAAGCTTTTATGTTTTATAAGACATTGATAATGACTGTTGATTGATTTTGCCTGGGTATTGCTGCTTGTTTGGATAGGGTGTGTGTGGATGGAGGTGTATACACAGTGGATGATGTCTCAGCCTTAGAGAGACGAGGCTGATGGGGACGGAGACAGTGATATATGGCCGTGTTTAACACATGACTGGGCTCCACAAATATTGACTCTATCATTAACTGAGCGTGGTGTCTGCATATTGGTTCTCGGCTCAAATCAAGGATTTCTCATTCTGTCAAAGATGCGATGGATAACATAAATAATTCCTTGCGTGGTTGTATGGTAAAACATGGTGAATTATGTGATGTTAGAAGACTGCTGTTCTGTGAGAATGATCACAGTGATACAAACCGCTCCAGGATCTCACAGATCTCACAGTTGGCATACTCTAAGCCATTAAAACACTTTGAAATCCAATAAAAACGCATTTCCCAATAGTGGTAATTTGCACTATTGATCATGTGAAGTTTTAGAAACAGTTTAAGATTTCATAGACTTTGTTATGTCTTGGATTGTTGGAAAAATTATTTTCAAAAATAACCAAAAGAATTTCTAATATTAATATCTGTGTCTGTAAAATATTTAAGAATCAGTTTCAGTTTAAATGATGTCATACTTTGAAATTAGTCATAGATTACTCAGTTGTGCACAGGCACATCTAGATTATTCCATATCAGAATGTTTATTGTTAGACAGTGACCAATTAATATTCCGTGGCGGGGTTAGCTGAATTTGTTAGTGACCGAATATATTATTTTGGTCACTGCTTGAAAACTTCACAAGTTATATTTATTTATTTCAAAACAACAATTATATTTTATTTATATTTCTTAAACCTTAAGGCAGAATAATATTTTCCAGTATTTTAAGAAACAAACCATTTATTTTTAAAACAATCCGAGCTTTTTCCAAAATGTTTGTCCCATATTAAGCTGTTTTCGAAACAGAATTTCCTTGAAGCCTGTCTCACATGTGGATCTGTTCATTAGAGGGCAATGAGTTGACTGTTGCATCATGCACCGACTCACTGAGTCCACCCTACCATGACAAACTGGGAATTATCTCCACATAATACATTGAAAGAGGACAAGGGTATAGAACACGACTCAGCATTTTAATGTGCTCCCATTGACAAAGAAGCCTAATTGAGAGTCTAAAGGATTCTGTACACTGAGAAAATGATTTAGGTTTTCAGAGGAGTAACCTTGAGAACTAAACAGCCTTGACGGGGGTTTGTGTGTACTGATATTAGAAACAACACCCTCATTGTGAGTGCGAGCGTGCGTGCGTGCGTGCGTGCGTGTGTGTGTGTTGTTTATCACCCCACTCAGCAATATTCCACCTGTTTGACGGCAGTCTCTAGATAATCAAGTCTGGACCAGACAATACAGTGATTGACATCATGAGCATCGATCTACACAATTGGGATAAGATGACATGCATCAACAAAGTCAGGAAGCCTGACCACCCAATCCCTTTAGTAGCTTCATACAACAAGCATATAGTCATCTTTTACAGCAAGCATGGGTTGCTGATAAAGAAACATTTTTTATGAATATCATTTATTTTCAACACATCAATAAAACTGTATTCGTATGGTTGCTACTTATACAACATAATTCCTTTCGGGAATGAATAGACATGATGATAAACACACGTACATGGTAACACAGCTACATCGTCCCCTGCACACACAGATGTGTCTATGATGGACATTCCCGACACAGCCCAGATATCTGACAACCTCGTCTTAGTAAGCAAGTATAGTTGACAACACAGTTCAAATTGTTGGCTTATATTGACACAATTGTTGGAGGAAGATTAACGTCTTGATACCAGAATAAGGAAATAGGAAGGAAAGGGCAGAAAAAATAAATACAAACAAACACGCAGCCTGTACCATGGCCAAACAACTACTGTGGTGCAAAAAGCCAATGTCACTGATTGTTAAAGGCACATGACGCGAGGTTCCGTGAACTTAAAATGGTTTTATTCTAAATCGTCTCTGAACTACCCATTAAAAATAGTGATTTTGCAAAAGTTTAACAAAATATATGCTGTTTAGACATATTGTTTGTCATTTTCTTGTTTTAAACAATCGCTGTAGGGCTGAAATATTGCCAGTACGATGTAAACTTATAACTCACTCCCTCTTTCAAATATTTATATCAGGAGGTAGTTTTTAGGAAAGTAACGTCAAATCAAGCTCCACATTTTCATATACTTTCCTCCTGTTCTTGAAACAAGGAATTAATTTGGCATTGCCTTATGTAACCTGACTTATTATAAAGAAGTTGACATAAACTCTGGGCTCCACTTGTGACAGGCCGTTGCTGAAGCAGATATGTCTTCAGCACATTAAAGATGAAAGCCTGTTGAGGCTGGCAGGGAGGTGATGATTAGCAGCCAGGACATCGTTATCTGCGGTGCAGTGATAAAGTCAAGATGATGATGTTTACAAGCAATGGGCATGTGAAAAACCGACATATTCCTGCTTGTTAACAACAGCAACAAGCTGTCAGGAATAGAACAGTTGTACTTCCCATGGTTGGGATGACTCTCATTGTTCTGGGGAAATACATTGTTTTACCACTCCATGGGGAGGGAGGAACTGACGGTGACTTGTTGCCTACTCAGACCCATGAATGATAGTCTTGGTGTTGTGTCTACTCCAGCCCATGATTGACAGTCTTGGTGTTGTCTACTCCAGCCCATGATTGACAGACTGTGTGGTTGTGTCTTTTGAAAGCCATGATTGACAGACAAGGTGGTTGTGTCTTTTGAAACCCATGAATGACAGTCTTGGTGTTGTGTCTACTCCAGCCAATGATTGACAGTCTTAGTGGTTGTGTCTACTCAGACCCATGATTGACAGTCTTAGTGGTTGTGTCTACTCCAGCCCATGATTGACAGTCTTGGTGTTGTGTCTACTCCAGCCCATGATTGACAGTCTTAGTGGTTGTGTCTACTCAGACCCATGATTGACAGTCTTAGTGGTTGTGTCTACTCCAGCCCATGATTGACAGTCTTGGTGTTGTGTCTATTCCAGCCCATGATTGACAGTCTTAGTGGTTGTGTCTACTCAGACCCATGAATGACAGTCTTGGTGTTGTGTCTACTCCAGCCCATGAATGACAGTCTTGGTGTTGTCTACTCCAGCCCATGATTGACAGTCTTGGTGTTGTGTCTACTCCAGCCCATGATTGACAGTCTTGGTGGTTGTGTCTACTCCAGCCCATGATTGACAGTCTTGGTGTTGTGTCTACTCCAGCCCATGATTGACAGTCTTGGTGTTGTGTCTACTCAAACCCATGATTGACAGTCTTAGTGGTTGTGTCTACTCAGACCCATGATTGACAGTCTTAGTGGTTGTGTCTACTCCAGCCCATGATTGACAGTCTTGGTGTTGTGTCTATTCCAGCCCATGATTGACAGTCTTAGTGGTTGTGTCTACTCAGACCCATGAATGAAAGTCTTTGTGTTGTGTCTACTCCAGCCCATGATTGGCAGTCTTGGTGGTTGTGTCTACTCCAGCCCATGATTGACAGTCTTGGTGTTGTGTCTACTCCAGCCCATGATTGACAGTCTTGGTGTTGTCTACTCCAGCCCATGATTGACAGACTGTGTGGTTGTGTCTTTTGAAAGCCATGATTGACAGACAAGGTGGTTGTGTCTTTTGAAACCCATGATTGACAGTCTTGGTGTTGTGTCTACTCCAGCCCATGATTGACAGTCTTGGTGTTGTGTCTACTCAAACCCATGATTGAAAGTCTTGGTGTTGTGTCTACTCAGACCCATGATTGACAGTCTTGGTGTTGTGTCTACTCCAGCCCATGATTGACAGTCTTGGTGGTTGTGTCTACTCACACCCATGAATGACAGTCTTGGTGGTTGTGTCTACTCACACCCATGAATGACAGTCTTGGTGTTGTGTCTACTCAGACCCATGATTGACAGTCTTGGTGGTTGTGCCTCCTCGAACTCATGAATTACGATCTGGTTGTTACAGCTTGGACCTTTTACAAAGCCTGAATGAATTCAGCTGCTCACTCATGTTGACCATGAGTTTGTCAAGTGAAGGAATGGCATAAAAAATTAAGAGTTTTACATATTTTACCAGTGAACATTGTAATCATCAGAATGGAGTTATGGCACAAACCTCAGGGAAATCCTAAGTTTGTATACATCTCTAAAGGTGTTTGTGGAGTTTTATCCCCAAGCATATAAAGAGAGGAGATAAATTCATCTTCTTGTCTGTCTGTCCATATTTCATTTGCGGAGCATAAACGTGAATGATTTGTCATCCAAACTTGGTACATGCATTAACCAGGGGCTGAAGTTGTAAAGTGGTGCCTGTTGCTATTTTGGGGGCCAGGGGTATTTGTCATCTTCTGATGACTCTTGTTAGATTAGTGATCAGTTTACATTGTTATTTGTACACATAGAGTATTTTTACCAAAACGTGTTTGTTTTCTGTTTCTGCCCACACTACAGGACTAATGTCTAACACCGGCAGATCAAATAAAAAGGGGGCGGTCGGGTAGTCTAGTGGTCAAAGTGTTCGCTCGTTACGCCGAAGACCCGGGTTCGATTCCCGACATGGGTACAATGTGTGAAGCCCATTTCTGGTGTCCCCCGCTGTGATATTAGTGGAATATTGCTAAAAGCGGCGTAAAATCAAACTCACTCACTCACTCAAATAAAAAGTGTCATGTGCTTGACATGGAATCATTCCTTTTTGCAGCCGATTCCTAATGAACAAGTTCTTCTTATTGAGTTCAGACACAAGGTTAGGAAAGAATATCATCATATTTTATCCTTTTTTCACTATTTCTGGCCCAAGCTCTCACTTCATTTCCATATTGCTCATTTGTTTTCCAGACACGTTCAGGACTTGCCCTGAATACCTCTGGGTTTACCCAGCATAGGTGTGTGTGGACACAACGTCAGATCACGCTGCCCTGTCAAATCCATATTAATTTCTCTGTATTTATTAAGTGCTTCACATACCATAGAATGGCTTCAGTGTTTAAATAAGATCATGTAATGTTATCTCTAATTCATCCGTCTGTCATTAAAGCACTGGTTCTTATGGTTAATAAATCAAGACTTTCTCTTTTTGATGTTATTTAATCCGGTACCAATGATATACGTGTATCATGCAGGGTTATTCAGAAGAGTTACTGTTTTATATCCGTAGGGTTCAGGGGTGATGGGGTAGCCTAGAGGTTAAAGGGTTCACTCGTCACGTTGAAGCCTGGGTTCAATTCCCCACATAGGTACAATGTGTATATAAGCATGTCATCGTATCCAAATTGTGTAGATCAATGCTCATAATGTCAATCACTGGATTGTCTGGTCCAGAATTGGTTTTTATACAGCCCACGATATATAGCTGGAATATTGATGAGTGTGGTGTTGAACAAACAAACAAAATTCCTTATAATCATCATAATCATCATCATCATCATCATCATCATCATCTCCATATCATCATCAGGACAGTGGGGTAGCCTAGTGGGCAAAGCATTCACTCATCATGTCAAATGGCCAGGTTTGATTCCCCAAATGGGTACAATGTGTGAAGTCCTTGCTGGTGACCCCTGCCATGATATTGCTGACTATTGCTAAAACCCAACTCACCCACTCACTTCTGAAGGGTTTGGGTATGCATCACTAATTCATTTGCTTAGTTTATTAACTGTGTGAAAGATTCCCCTATTTATTTCAAATCTGTTTATGAATCTATCCAGAGTAATATTGACTGGGAAGCCCAGTACGCCAGGTTAGAAGTTGTTCAGTCATTTCACTTGCTGGTCTACTTCCCTGTGGTTTAACCTGTAAAACGTGATGATGAAGAAACAGTCATATTGAAAGTGAAATTAAACCCTGGGAATCTTGAACATGATTAAGTAAAAATTATTACTTTTTTCATGTTTTGTGAGGACCCTTCTTCCACACAGTGCCAGCCAAGGATTGAAAAATAGCATGACCCTCCAAACCCAGGCCCCACATGAGTTCAATGTGTCAAGCCCATATTTGATTCCTCTGCTGTCATATGACTGGAGACTGTGGTCTAGTGGTAGAGCGTCCGCCCGGAGAGCGGAAGGTCCGGGGTTCGATCCCCGGCTGCGTCATACCAAAAGACATTAAAAGATGGTACTTGTTGTTACCCTGTCTGGTGCTCGGCATTAAGGGGCTAAAACAAGGACTGGTCGGCTCGGAGTCAGTATACTGTGTCTGAGTGGGGTATTCATGTTAAACTGCGGCATGGTATCTCAGTGAGCTAGCACTATAAATCGGCATCAGTCCGGACTAGTACAAGCAGCCACACAAACACACACACATACATGCACGTCGCTATATAAGTGCAATAATCTTGGACACTACGTTAAACCCCATTTCACCTCACCTCACCTCACCTCACCTCACCTCACCTCACCTCACCTCACCTCACCTCACATGACTGGAATATCAACGAAGTGGAGTCAAACAATACTCATTTACTCACAGAATATTTAGAAACACTGATGAAAGATGGACCAGGTGTCACTGAAGCTTCCCTATCAATGTCGTTGTGACAGGGTGCTGCATGGATGACCCAGTGTGTTATATATATGTTGGATTGTCAGCACCTTTCCTTTCATGGATTTCACCAGAGTGGTAAACGTCTAAGACTTCATCGCTTCAGGCGTTCGTCCCACATCGAATTGACATGCTGTGACGTAACTAGAATGCTTTTCAAAGCAGCGTTAAACCCAACTCACTTAACTGCGTCAGACGGTGACAGAGGTAATACAGAGGGCTTAAGGAAGGGACGCGTTGGGTTACGGATTGCATCAGAGATAGAGGAAACCTGATCTTACCCACTGATGCTCCTTTGTTTCTCGATGCTCCTTTGTTTCTCGATGCTCCTTTGTTTCTGGATGCTCCTTTGTTTCTCGATGCTCCCTTGTTTGGCGATGCTCCTTTGTTTCTTGATGCTCCTTTGTTTCTCGATGCTCCTTTGTTTCTCGATGACCTCCCTCTCAAAAATAAGGTCGTCCAATTTACGACGTCATCAGGTTGCGAGCGCATGTTTGAATCTTCAGCAATAGCCTCATGGTAGAACAATGTTTTATCGTGAAATAAACCACGCTTCCTTCTTCAATGTATTTGTGATTTATCACATAGCTATCTTATATTTTTCAATAAAGTGCAGGCGGGAGTTTTTAAGATAATTTTCACTAGTTTGTTCTTACATTTTTCTGATTTCTGGTCGATGGAATGAAAAACTCACTGTTTTTCATTTATTTTTTATTTAGGAGTTGGTGAATTTGTACACCAAGTTTGAAAAAATGTCTGGCATTACAGGTCATAAATATATGTGAGTGAGTGAGTGAGTGAGTATGGTTTTATGCCGCTTTTAGCAATATCCCAGCAATATGACGGCGGGGGACACCAGAAATGACGGTGTGATGAGCGAATGCTTTAACCACTAGGCTACTCCAACCGCCCGTATAAATATATGTGAAATACTGATGACCGAGTAACGTGATAAGCTGTTTCTGCTAGCTACATGTCATGTATTTGTTTGATTTGTGTGATATATATTCCTCGTTTCTGATAACCTTTCCCTTAAGGAAATTAATCATGCATTTCTCAGATCTTTTGTAAAAGATAAAGAACTACTTGGAAATATTTAGCATTCTGTAGCTCTATAAATAGCATGAAATCCCACGTACTGTCCCACACAAATATGTTGAGTCAAAGTAGGCATCAGTTATGACGAGCAAACAATCAATTTGTTGTTGCTCAATGAGTTTTAAAGGGAAACAGACATCTGTATGTGGAAATAGATATGTGGATAGAACGTTCATTGTTTCTCAATTGCGTAGATCGATGCTTATGATGTCAATCACTGGATTGGCTGGTGTAGACTTGATTATTTATAGACTGCCGTCATATAGCTGTAATATTGCTGACTGCGGCTTTAAACAAATAAACAAACAAACAGACACAGTATACTCACTCTGAGCTGACAACTTTTTATCTCCTTTATGCCAATGCCAGGCAGGGTAACAACAAATACCATCTTTTAACATCTTTTGATATGACGTGAGTATGGTTTTACTCCACTTTTTGCAATATTCCAGCAATGTCACAGCAGGGGACACCAGAAATGGACTTCACACATTGTGCCCATCCCGGGATTCGAACCCAGGTTTTCGGCGTGACAAGTGAAGGCTTTACCCACTAAGCTACCCGACCGCCCCTTATATGTAATGAACACTGTGTAAGGCACCAACCTGTGGTGTTAATGACAGGACATGCATAGAGAACCCGACAGTCTGTCCTGGTGCTGCTGTAGTCCTATATGACATTGTCGTATTTCCTCAAATAAGTGCAAGGTCTCAAATAGGCACTGGCTTCCAATATGCACTGGGCACCAAACAGTATACAACACAATAATAATAATGATAAGGGTCGGGTCTCCAGTGAGAGATGGGCATGTTAGATTTGAATTACTTCTCTGAATAAATATAAACTTAGAAACATAGGGTCTATTTTAGTACTTTCGGTCTTTAGCACCACATGGTAAGAGTTAAAGGTTCTGGCTTTCCTCTGTAAGAGGCTTCCATGTGTGTAGACATGTATGGAATCCTATGTATGTCAGTTTATTAGTGACTCCAGCTTATGCAACACTGTAGTTGAAATATTAAGCTCAAAGTCTCTAATTACCACAGGGCCTCCATTACCCAACTGGTTTGGAAGCTTGTTTAAAGAATAAATGCAGGAGCACTTATTAGAGTAAATATGGTATGTACATGGTTAATTAAAAATATTTCTATAAAGATACCCTCGGGTGTTAAGGAACCCTCAAGCCTCTTAATTTCAGAGCTGAAAAGGGGGTATGAATGAGCTGCTAGAGCTGAGAAAGGCATGAGAATGGATTGGGGGTGATTGTATTATGAACACGCTGCCTGCAACCAAAGATGAAAGGGGAGACAACTGGGGATGGAATCCTGTCATCTGCTCCTTCTCCATGCCCCAGGCAATGTTATCCTGAAATGGACCACTATCAGTATTAGCAGAGTCGAAGGGGTTGTATACGCCACTATAACATCCTCCTGGCAGAATGTGTTATACACCAGTATATCAACCTAACAGTATGTGTTATACACCAGTATATCATCCTAACAGTATGTGATACACCAGTATATCATCCTAACAGAATGTGTTATATGCCAGTATATCATCCTAGCAGTATGTGTTATATGCCAGTATATCATCCCAACAGTATGTGTTATACACCAGTATATCATCCTGACAGTATCTGTTATACACCAGTATATCATCCTAACAGTATGTGTTATACACCAGTATATCATCCCAACAGTATGTGTTATGCACCAGTATATCATCCTAACAGTATGTGTTATACACCAGTATATCATCCTAACAGAATGTGTTATACACCAGTATATCAACCTAACAGTATGTGTTATACACCAGTATATCATCCTAACAGTATGTGTTATACACCAGTATATCATCCCAACAGTATGTGTTATACACCAGTATATCATCCTAACAGTATGTGTTATACACCAGTATATCATCCTAACAGAATGTGTTATACACCAGTATATCATCCTAACAGAATGTGTTATATGCCAGTATATCATCCCAACAGTATGTGTTATACACCAGTATATCAACCTAACAGTATGTGTTATACACCAGTATATCATCCCAACAGTGTGTTATACACCAGTATATCATCCTAACAGTATGTGTTATACACCAGTATATCATCCTAGCAGTATGTGTTATACACCAGTATATCAACCTAACAGAAAGTGTTATATGCCAGTATATCAACCTAACAGTATGTGTTATACACCAGTATATCATCCTAAACAGTATGTGTTATACACCAGTATATCATCCTAACAGAATGTGTTATATGCCAGTATATCATCCCAACAGTGTGTTATACACCAGTATATCATCCTAACAGTATGTGTTATACACCAATATATTTTTATCCTAACAGTATGTGTTATACACCAATATATCATCCTAACAGTATGTGTTATACACCAATATAGAATCACCTCCATTGCCTCATGTTATATAGTTATATATCCGTATATCCTGCTAGTCATATGTGCCCAGACAAAGGGTGTTTCGTGATCGAGTTAATACTCTGGTAGCAGGAATACCTGGTAGGTCTCACACTGTTCACGGCCAGATCAAAGTCAGGATGCCAAATTCCAACACTTAAGAAATTCCTCATTGTGTCAGCAGTTATCGTCATTCAAGGATACACTCTACCACAGCCAGCTAGAGCTGAGAGTGACTGTGATTACACGTAGATGCTGCAGGGCTAGAGAACAGGGCACTGCCTTACAAGCAATCAAAGCACTGTAACAGTTGTAATTCTGATAGATTATCATACACCTATGACCCTCTTAGCACTATCATCGATTTGCAAAACAGGGACCAACTTAGCAGAGATAAGTAAAAGAGTCTCAGGAATGTCGGAAACATATGGAAACCTAAGTCAAAAAGAAAAGGAAAATCAGAGTGACTAGGTGTTTGTTTATTCCGCCAACAGTAAAGATCACTTTGACAATAAAAATAATCCAAGGGATTCTTATAAGACTAAAACAAAAGGATTTCCATCAGTAAACTGTAATTCCATTTTATTTGTATGGGTCCAACCCAGGCCATGATTGTTTTTAACACTACCAATCCAAATCAAACTTTACATGAATAAAATAATACTAGACAATCCATTTTATGAATTCACATAATGCGATAGGTGCCTCACTCTGGCAGTGTGGATTCGAATCCTGAAAAGAAAATGTTATCCTAAATATAACATTTGTTACAAATGCATTTTATGTTTTTCATTTTTTCGACCTACCAACCAAATATTGAACTATCAAAATTCACAAGCCCAAAGCATGTGGCCTAAAATAGTTTTGAACAAACTTAATATATTCCACAGTCATGGTGAAGGGCTAGCTCAATCTAAATGCTGGTTCTTATTCATAGACAAGTGTATCCATTACACCACACATGCTGTATGTATGTCTGTATACATGTTTACTACTCGTCAGCTGTATGCAGGGGCTCCATGACGGACAGTTAGTGTTGCAATGTTGACGTACAGAGTCTTGTTTTCAATCATGCCATCTCCTGGTACACATGGCCGTCACGGACAGTTAGTGTTGCAATGTTGACGTACACGGTCTTGTTATCATTCATGTCAGCCCCTGGTACACATGGTCGTCACGGACAGTTAGTGTTGCAATGTTGACGTACACAGTGTTGTTATCATTCATGTCAGCCCCTGGTACACATGGTCGTCACGGACAGTTAGTGTTGCAATGTTGACGTACACGGTCTTGTTATCATTCATGTCAGCCCCTGGTACACATGGCCGTCACGGACAGTTAGTGTTGCAATGTTGACGTACACGGTCTTGTTATCATTCATGTCAGCCCCTGGTACACATGGTCGTCACAGACAGTTAGTGTTGTAATGTTGACGTACACGGTCTTGTTATCATTCATGTCAGCCCCTGGTACACATGGTCGTCACGGACAGTTAGTGTTGCAATGTTGACGTACACAGTGTTGTTATCATTCATGTCAGCCCGTGGTACACATGGTCGTCACAGACAGTTAGTGTTGCAATGTTGACGTACACGGTCTTGTTATCATTCATGTCAGCCCCTGGTACACATGGTCGTCACGGACAGTTAGTGTTGCAATGTTGACGTACACGGTCTTGTTATCATTCATGTCAGCCCCTGGTACACATGGTCGTCACGGACAGTTAGTGTTGCAATGTTGACGTACACAGTGTTGTTATCATTCATGTCAGCCCCTGGTACACATGGTCGTCACGGACAGTTAGTGTTGCAATGTTGACGTACACAGTGTTGTTATCATTCATGTCAGCCCCTGGTACACATGGTCGTCACGGACAGTTAGTGTTGCAATGTTGACGTACACGGTCTTGTTATCATTCATGTCAGCCCCTGGTACACATGGCCGTCACGGACAGTTAGTGTTGCAATGTTGACGTACACGGTCTTGTTATCATTCATGTCAGCCCCTGGTACACATGGTCGTCACGGACAGTTAGTGTTGCAATGTTGACGTACACGGTCTTGTTATCATTCATGCCAGCTCCTGGTACACATGGTCGTCACGGACAGTTAGTGTTGCAATGTTGACGTACACGGTCTTGTTATCATTCATGTCAGCCCGTGGTACACATGGTCGTCACGGACAGTTAGGGTTGTAATGTTGACGTACACGGTCTTGTTATCATTCATGCCATCTCCTGGTACACATGGTCGTCACGGACAGTTAGGGTTGTAATGTTGACGTACACGGTCTTGTTATCATTCATGTCAGCCCCTGGTACACATGGTCGTCACGGACAGTTAGTGTTGCAATGTTGACGTACACGGTCTTGTTATCATTCATGTCAGCCCCTGGTACACATGGTCGTCACGGACAGTTAGTGTTGCAATGTTGACGTACACGGTCTTGTTATCATTCATGCCAGCTCCTGGTACACATGGTCGTCACGGACAGTTAGTGTTGCAATGTTGACGTACACAGTGTTGTTATCATTCATGTCAGCCCCTGGTACACATGGTCGTCACGGACAGTTAGTGTTGCAATGTTGACGTACACGGTCTTGTTATCATTCATGTCAGCCCCTGGTACACATGGTCGTCACGGACAGTTAGGGTTGTAATGTTGACGTACACGGTCTTGTTATCATTCATGTCAGCCCCTGGTACACATGGTCTTCACGGACAGTTAGTGTTGCAATGTTGACGTACACGGTCTTGTTATCATTCATGTCAGCCCCTGGTACACATGGCCGTCACGGACAGTTAGTGTTGCAATGTTGACGTACACGGTCTTGTTATCATTCATGCCATCTCCTGGTACACATGGTCGTCACGGACAGTTAGTGTTGCAATGTTGACGTACACGGTCTTGTTATCATTCATGTCAGCCCCTGGTACACATGGTCGTCACGGACAGTTAGTGTTGCAATGTTGACGTACACGGTCTTGTTATCATTCATGTCAGCCCCTGGTACACATGGCCGTCACGGACAGTTAGGGTTGCAATGTTGACGTACACGGTCTTGTTATCATTCATGTCAGCCCCTGGTACACATGGCCGTCACGGACAGTTAGGGTTGCAATGTTGACGTACACGGTCTTGTTATCATTCATGCCAGCTCCTGGTACACATGGTCGTCACGGACAGTTAGTGTTGCAATGTTGACGTACACAGTGTTGTTATCATTCATGTCAGCCCCTGGTACACATGGTCGTCACGGACAGTTAGTGTTGCAATGTTGACGTACACGGTCTTGTTATCATTCATGTCAGCCCCTGGTACACATGGTCGTCACGGACAGTTAGGGTTGTAATGTTGACGTACACGGTCTTGTTATCATTCATGTCAGCCCCTGGTACACATGGCCGTCACGGACAGTTAGTGTTGCAATGTTGACGTACACGGTCTTGTTATCATTCATGTCAGCCCCTGGTACACATGGTCGTCACGGACAGTTAGTGTTGCAATGTTGACGTACACAGTGTTGTTATCATTCATGTCAGCCCCTGGTACACATGGTCGTCACGGACAGTTAGTGTTGCAATGTTGATGCACACGGTCTTGTTATCATTCATGTCAGCCCCTGGTACACATGGTCGTCACGGACAGTTAGTGTTGCAATGTTGACGTACACAGTGTTGTTATCATTCATGTCAGCCCCTGGTACACATGGTCGTCACGGACAGTTAGGGTTGCAATGTTGACGTACACGGTCTTGTTATCATTCATGTCAGCCCCTGGTACACATGGTCGTCACGGACAGTTAGTGTTGCAATGTTGACGTACACAGTGTTGTTATCATTCATGTCAGCCCCTGGTACACATGGTCGTCACGGACAGTTAGGGTTGTAATGTTGACGTACACGGTCTTGTTATCATTCATGTCAGCCCCTGGTACACATGGTCGTCACCATCACGTCAGGGGGCTGGTGATGCAGGTGATGAATGGGCGTAGCTTCATCCAATATATACAGAGAATCAATCATGTATGTGTGTGTACGTGCGTATCTCTCTCTCTCTCTCTCTCTCTCTCTCTCTCTCTCTCTCTCTCTCTCTCTCTCTCTCTGTGTGGTGTTAGTCTGTCTCCTAGACACTGGCGAATAAATGAAAATATGAATCCAACTCAAGTCTAGAATGATTTGGCAAGTCTATATTGCCTCAGCTCTGAAATTAAGCATTGTTCTGGGCTCCATTTGGATTTGATTTTGGATTTGGTAGATATATATTTTTAAATAAGATCACTTTAATTCTTGGACTAAATGCTAGTCTAGGGTTATGTGTGTGAGAGGGATGGTGGTGATTTGGAGGGATTTTGGTGATTTGGGGATTATTACAAGAAACATACTTTTGCGTTAGGTTTTACCTCAGGAAAATAAAATACACAGTTGATATATTCTGTCTCTCAGTCACAGGTCTCCGCAGAATATTAGATGTTCTGTTCCTTACTCATGCTGCCTGTTACCTTGGTTACCAGATGTTTATGCTTGTCACATCTTCACTGAATGCTGTGCACATTTGGGAGAAATGTCCCGGCCATGTCATACGAAAAAACGTTAAATGGAACTTTTGTTGTCCTGCCTTATATAAGTATAAGGTTATATAAAACAAGGACTGGTCAGTTCGGAGTCTGTATGCTGTTTCTCAGCTGGGTATTTTTTATAAACTGCAGCATGGTAATTTGGACTCAATAGCCTAAAACTCACTGCCAATTAAGTACATGTTAACTGACTCAGAATGGACAAAAAACTAAATATTAATAATAATGGGAATAAATACTCTCCGCAATCCCATGGAGATTTGCAATTTGCATAGAAATGACTGATTAATGACAGAAGATTGGTGAATAAGTCGCTACAGAGGAAATTGTCCAAGGCAAGTATTGGGATGGTACGATTAGGGCTTACATTGTAGGTTGATAATTGGCGTATTGTAGCGAGTACTGGCTTTGTGGGCAATATGTTAGAGTCGTTACTGATTTAATCACTCCATTCACACAGTCTCCGCACAGTGTGAGGAGCATGTTTGGAAACACCAGAAATCTCGGCAGACCCATAAGTGACTTAATTGTAGTTAATTGCTAGGTTTTGGTGGCA
The DNA here is from genome assembly GCF_022045235.1 of Haliotis cracherodii. Lineage (NCBI taxonomy): Eukaryota > Metazoa > Mollusca > Gastropoda > Lepetellida > Haliotidae > Haliotis > Haliotis cracherodii. The sequence continues at coordinate 20,612,579 of NW_027266286.1, forward strand.
AGTTTGTCACATATATAAGACCATGCTCCATTACATCTAGGAGACATTTTGGTTGTCATGACAATGGAAACACAAGATTTTCATTTTTTCAAGTTAATCTGGAGTTTTGGGGACAAAACTGTATGAAAATGACACAACTGAAAATGTTTCTTTTTTTATATGTAATTCTTGTGTAATTTTCATGTAGTATATAAATACATTTATGATGACATGGAGGAGTTTTGCCAGGTCTAATTTGGTTTTCAGCTCGTGGGATAATTATATACATTCTGGAGAATGGTTAGTCATAGTGATAGTGAGACATATTGGATTGAGCAATACAGAGTAGTGTCATGTTGAGCAGCATTGTAGCCATAACACTGATACATCACCGTGGTTACAGTCACAGATATTCCTAGACTTGCACAAGTCTCTAAGTCAATAATTATTACTTTAAATCATAATTTCTAGATTTTGTAAATGTAATAAGTACAAGTTATCCCTGACCCTCCACATATCTAGACTTGCCGATTAGAAGGTTTGAATTACTACACATCTATGGACTTATCTTTCAGTACAGCCCTGGAGCAAGGCTAGGATATTCCCTAAGTCAATAACAAGTTCTCCATAGCGTTTAGCATTCAAACTTCTATATGAAAACTGTTGGTTATGCCAATATCATTGAAAGGTTTTGACCTATACATAAATGTCTTTTCCTCTATAAATGCTTCATTGATAAAAACTGCTATTTTAAGTTCCAATATCTTCTAAGATTCTTTCAGTATTGCAGCTGGAATAATCCACTTTGTGCTACTTGGCATTTCGTACCCAAAACGGCACTCCCTTTACCTCCCACTATAGATAAAGGAAAAGAGTATTTAGATGCCAAGATCTTTTCAGGTTGATTCAGTGTTTGTTAAAGATTATGTCATCAGGAATTTTTATTTTTTTTATTTTTTATATCCAATATGGTCCAAGATCTGTTCCTATCATAAATGATTTATTGAAAAGGGTGTGAGAATCTTAAAGGCAATGCCTTCAGCAATGCAGGAGACACGGTTAGTGTTGAAAGATGCTGCTGGTGGTTGTATGGAGATATTGATGGTATGATCGGTATATTGACACACGCTGCCAGTTTTCCGCATGCAAGGCCTCGGGCTTTGTCCCAATGATCATTCATATAGCACCAGCTCAATATGGTTTGTCCAGCCCGGTGGTGACACTGAATGGCCTGACCCCACTCTTCCAGTGTGTGTGAGTGTGAGTGGGTAACACGGTGCACCAGCTCAATACGGTGTGTCCAGCCCGGTGGTGACACTGAATGGCCTGACCCCACTCTTCCAGTGTGTGTGAGTGTGAATCAGTAACATGGTGCACCAGCTCAATACGGTGTGTCCAGCCCGGTGGTGACACTGAATGGCCTGACCCCACTCTTCCAGTGTGTGTGAATCGGTAACATGGTGCACCAGCTCAATACGGTGTGTCCAGCCCGGTGGTGACACTGAATGGCCTGACCCCACTCTTCCAGTGTGTGTGAATCGGTAACATGGTGCACCAGCTCAATACGGTGTGTCCAGCCCGGTGGTGACACTGAATGGCCTGACCCCACTCTTCCAGTGTGTGTGAGTGTGAGTCGGTAACACGGTGCACCAGCTCAATACGGTGTGTCCAGCCCGGTGGTGACACTGAATGGCCTGACCCCACTCTTCCAGTGTGTGTGAGTGTGAGTCGGTAACATGGTGCACCAGCTCACATACACTCAAGATGTTATAGAAAGCAGGACAAAATTGTTGTGTAACTGAAATGATATTGTGAACACAGTGAAATCCTTGTAAAACATACCCATTCATCACCACATTAGTGAAGAAACTCATTGACCAAAGTAAAGAAACATTTGTAGGAAACCCAGTGATCAACACAATTGTAGGAAACCCAGTGATCAACACGTTTGTAGGAAACTCAATGATCAACACATTTGTGGGAAACTCAATGATCAACACATTTGTGGGAAACCCAATGATCAACACATTTGTGGGAAACTCAGTGATCAACACATTTGTGGGAAACCCAATGATCAACACATTTGTGGGAAACCCAGTGATCAACACATCTGTGGGAAACTCAATGATCAACACATTTGTGGGAAACCCAATGATCAACACATTTGTGGGAAACCCAGTGATCAACACATTTGTAGGAAACCCAATGATCAAAACCATTGTAAGAAAATGACTGATCGGCATGATGGTTATGTAAGGAAACCAGGAATGTTTACATTCATGGAAATCTATTATTCCTATGAAAACTAAGGTTGACATGACCTAACTCGTTTATGTAAAAGTTGCCCATGATTATTCTGCTCAGTGAGTGTTCAGGGCGCCTCCTTGTATGAAATAGAAAATTCCCCATGAGCGCTGCTACACACCTCTATAGTCCGGGGGCCTTCTGTAGGGAGTAATTCACTGACTACAGGCGATATCTGACATATTGCACACACACCTCCCCATTGACAGTTTTAGATTGCTCTGTAGCCCGAGAGTTGATACACTGTTGATGAATCTCTCGGGCACTGTGATATAATCCTTGTATCATCACAGATATACAGGGTGCTCATATAAATATATCATCACAGATATACAGGGTGATGATATAGATATATTATCACAGACATACAGGGTGCTGATATATCTATATCATCACAGATATACAGGGTGCTGATATATCTATATCATCACAGATATACAGGGTGCTGATATATCTATATCATCACAGATATTCAGGGTGATGATATAGATATATCATCACAGATATACAGGGTGCTTGTATTGATATATCATCACAGATATACAGGGTGATGATATCGACATATCATCACAAATATACAGGGTGCTTATATAGATATGTCAACACAGATATACAGGGTGCTGATATAGACTTATCATCTCAAATATGCAGGGTGCTGATATAGATATGTCATCACAGATATACAGGATGCTGATATAGATATATCATCACACATATACAGGATGCTGATATAGATATATCATCACAGATATACAGGGTGCTTATATAGATATATCATCACACATATACAGGATGCTGATATAGATATATCATCACAGATATACAGGGTGATGATATAGATATATCATCACATACCCATGAAAATCCGGGGTAGAATAGGTCTTCAGCAACCCATGCTTGTCGTAAAAGGCGACTACGCTTGTCGGAAGAGGCAAATAATGGGATCGGGTGATCAGACTCGCTGACTTGGTTGATGCATGTCATCGTATCCCAAATGCATGGGATGGATGCTCATGATGTCAATCACTGTATTCTCTGGTTCAGATTCAATTTTTAACAGACCGCCCTCATATAGCTGGAATATTGCTGGGTGCGGCATCAAACAAACAAACAAAGCTTCACACATATCATCACAGATATATAGGGTGCTGATATTGATATATTATCCCAGTTATTCAGATATCTGTAGATTTGTATGTGTTCCCTAGGGAAGACAGTCAGGTCTAATGTACCTGTTACTGATGGCAGACAACTCATCCTCAGTTCTATCTGTGTCCTTCTATGCCAGTTAGATGTTCCCATGTTTTTCTGAGGCCTTGACATGTTGCCATAGTTACTATATAAATAATCAGAGAGGAAATTTGAGCAGAGACTTGTTTTGTAATCTTCGGTAGAAAAATAAACTAGTGTATGAAGGGAATGCACGGGAAAAACTTCAAGGATAGATTTATTTTCATTTGTGCTGCAACCAGTTTGCTAGACATTTGTCTTTGAAGTGCAATTTCACAGTGTATGTTCCATGTTTTCGAATAATTCTACATGTACAAGTATTTACATAAGAAGAGAGCTTGCAATGTGTATATACACGGATGAGAATCTTCAGCGGATCCGTGAATTTCCGCAAATTGTTTCGACCACAAGTTTGTTAAAATCTGATGGCATCCCCCATAAACACCCCCAGATCATGGACCATGCGCCATTGCAAGGATGTTTCAGCTGAAAAGGAAAATACCCATTCTCATCCTTGTACAAAGCTTGCCACATTTCCCATCCCGGAACCACTTCCAACATGGCTCCGTAAACAAAGTGTATGGGGAACAAAACACTTCCTGCATTTTGTTCATTGGTTAGATGATAAAAAACTCATGTCGGCTTGTCTAGAGAGACAATAATCTGTTGGCTCATGTAACTGTTGAAATATTACACTTAGCTTAGAGTTCAGGAAATGCCATGACTCTTGTACTGACAACAATCTCACTTCCTGGCTTGTTGCTTTCAATATTATACAGGGCGTTAGGGTAGCCTAGCGGTTAAAGTGTTCACTCATCTCGCCGAAGACCTGGGTTCGACTCCCAACATAGGTACAATGTGTGAAGACCATTTCTGGTGTCCCCCGGCTGTGATATTACAGGAGTATTGCAAAAAGCTGTGTGAAACCATACTCATTCACTCACTCACTCACTCACTCACTCACTCAAAAGTATACAGGGTAGTAAGGTTGCATGTAGTCTGTCTTACAGACCCTGATACAAATATATGTCAAATACAGCCCATGCAAGTCTATAATGTTTCGCAAGTCTAGATTACTGCAGTATCTGGAAAAATGTAGAGAGTCACTGGGCTCCGTTTTAGTATATTTTTATTAAGATAACTGAACAACTGTTTTTTTCTGTACGATATGTTCATTTCAGAGACTAGATGTTAGTCTAGGTTGCAATGAACATTTTGTTGTCATCACACTGGACCGAAAATCGGTAATTCCTGATAGCTTGTGGGCTATTCTATCTCTGAAGGTTACACTCACTTCTACTTCACCGTTTCTATGACATCAGGCTTTAGTCGTTGCAGCTGATTCTAAGCCAGGAATTCACCGGGCATTCTGAACAAGCATTTTAACACGTAAAACTGACCCAACTATAGGTCTTTGGGCAATAGTGTTGAGTAATTAATTATCATCCATGACATGGTTTAAGTTGGAGAAGTGACTTGAATCTGTTGTTTCTAGGAGTAGAATCAACAGATTCGAGTGATTTCTCTTTTACAAAATCTAGTGTTGTTCTCCGTGTGTTCTAAGGTGTTTAGGCTTCAGGTTCTCTGAAATAAACATATTTATTAAATATTGTTTTGGTTAAATTGTCTTTTAATTTATAGTAGAGAGAGTCAGTTAATCCCTTCCTGAACACTTAAGAAATCTAGACAGCTTTGTAGACTTGTTTTAGAATTTCGAGGATTTCTGTTTCAGGTCTGTATGAAAGATTAGTCAGTATGTATCCTTTAATAAATCCCTTGTCAGAAGATGAGCGGATTCCTTCTCTTTTAGCCTGGAAATCTTACAGCTGACAGAAGTTGGTATGTGGCTGACTGTTATTGTGTTGTTTCAGATGGGTACGAGAGCCAGGTGGTGTGTCAGGGGGAGCAGATGGTGCTGTGGTGCAAGCGGTCCACACGGGTCGCCATCTACTCCGCCATGTTTGGTCGTACACCCAACGGGACCAATGTCTGTGAATACAGCGGCCCAAGACACATAGGTATGTAATTGCTTGATACTGGGGCCAGCTATGTGGCTCCCATCTGAGGAATAGTTCCTTCTCTATACTCCTTTCAACTTCCCCATACTTAGGCATATCTATAACTTAGTGACTGACCTGCTGACCCTAAACTTTACAAATGTGGAATAAGATTTAAAATTTGAGGAAAGTCATTTGTTATACCTGCTGAATCTGGTAATGTAACAAAAAGTAATACATAAAATTAATAATTGATAAAAATATTTATGATTTAGACTTTAAAAAGTAGACATTGTCTGCCACAAATAGTTGTAATAGTTTGAATTTCTTTACACTACAACTGTAAAAGAACCAATTAATAAAAAACAAAATGCATTATCCACCCCCTCCTCAACCCATCTCACAGCACATATCCCCTTCTCAATCCACTCCACACTCACCCCCACACTCACCTACCCCCTCCTCAACCCATCTCCACACTCACCCTCACACATACCCTCACTCACCCCCACACTCACCCTCACTCACCCCCAAACTCACCCTCACTCACCCCCACACATACCCTCACTCACCCCCACACTCACCCTCACTCACCCCCACACTCACCCCCACACTCACCTACCCCCTCCTCAACCCACCCTTACACTCACACTCACCCCCACACTCACCCTCTGACTCACCCTCACTCACACTCACCCTCACTCACCCCCACACTCACCCTCACTCACCCCCACACTCACCCTCACTCACCCCCACACTCACCCTCACACATACCCTCACTCACCCCCACACTCACCCTCACACATACCCTCACTCACCCCCACACTCACCCCCACACTCACCCCCACACTCACCTACCCCCTCCTCAACCCACCCTTACACTCACACTCACCCCCACACTCACCCTCTGACTCACCATCACTCACACTCACCCTCACTCACCCCCACACTCACCCTCACTCACACTCACACTCACCCTCACTCACCCCCACACTCACCTACCCCCTCCTCAACCCATCTCCACACTCACCCTCACACTCACCCTCACTCACCCCCACACTCACCCTCACTCACCCCCACACTCACCTACCCTCTCCTCAACCCACCCTCACACTCACCCACAACCTCCTCAACCCACCCTCACACTCACCCCCACACTCACCTACCCTCTCCTCAACTCACACTCACCCCCACACTCACCCTCACCCACGCCCTCCTCAACCCACCCTCACTCTCACTACCCCCTCCTCAACCCAGTTCAGACATGAGGCTAATCAGCCCAACCAGTTACTGACTACAACAGCAGGATTGCGGTAACACACTGGAATGACATTTAACAAGATTCAAAATGAAATGTCAACAGCCACCAAAATACCACCTGCCCTGATTAAAGGAAGTAGTGGTATAAATGATAGATGAAAAAAATATCCATGTTTCATTTGAAATAACATACTTCACCATGACCCTATTTGCATCAGAGGCTAACCATCTGGATGCAGTGATGACTGATGAGTAGACACGTTCTGCAGTAATACTCATGTATCTGTGCCGCTAGACTCCATGATGCCAGCAGATCCTCGTGACTCCTACGTTTGCTGCACGCAGTCTAAAAACCTGTCACTAAGTATACACGTGTGGGCTGATCTCTCAATCAAAGGAGGTCACAAAAACTTGGCCGTCATAAAAAAATGAAATTCCTTTTTTTGTTAAAGCGTTGAAGAGTTCTTAAATTGCTTGAAATGGCCATGAGGGAGGGAGGAAATATTTGTTACCCCAACTGACATCCAAATGGGAGGGTCATTTGTTGAAAGTACACCCCCTGAACATCCCTCATAAATTAAACCCCATGGGGATTCCTGGTTAGAATTGGTCCCCAGCAGCCTGTGTTGGTCATAAAAGGAGACAAAATGGATCGGGTAGTCAGACTTGGGGATCGTTTGTGGATCTTGGCTTATAGTGTCAATCACTGGATTGTCTGGTCCAGACTGCTGTCATGGAACTGAAACATTGCTGAATGATACAAAAATTGAGAAACAAACAAACACACAATTCCTAAATTAAAGGATCAGTTCCCAGAAATATTATATTATCATTATTATATGATTTGTTGGCCTTATAAGAAGAAGTGGTTATGTTGGATCATTAGCCCAGTAGAATGTGACCTTGTCATACAACAAGACCAGGTTCTATTCCAGCATGACTCAAGTGTGAACAGTTTTGTCATGATGTCTTATGTAGTAGGTAAATGTTCTAGTATTAAACAGATAAGGCCAGATTAAACTAACTACCGTATTCGACGTAATAAGCACCAAGGGCACACTCAAAATTAGAAATAGGGGGTTCTTATTAGAATAAAATTTTGATGAAAAGGAAACAGAGTTGAAAGATCGTAAATTTTGTGGTTCATGCTGACAGTCTGAAATGATACAAAAGAACAGTCTGTGCGTATTATACACGACAGATATATTTTTCCAGAATTTAATTGCCCATAATTAAGGGTGCATATAACACACGAGTGCATATTATACACGAATAAATAAGTCTTGGATACATTGATCAGTCGGAAGGGGTGCTAATTGGGATCGTTCACTTGCGAATATATATGCAAATATCGCCATTGGCGCTTATTAGAGCAGGGTACAGTATTAGTTTTTCATCCAATATTAAGAAATATGTGAGATGGGAGGCATTGTTTATGTTATCTTTTGTATAGACAAACAATCTATTTTTTTAAATTAATTGATCATGGCCAAAACAAATATCTCTTGGAGAACATTTGAGTTGTTTATATGCTGGCTGGGAAGGTTTGGGAAGTAAAATTCTTTTCAACTAACATGATTATTCCCTGCTTTACAGGAAATTGTTTTCCTTAATTCTGCCCCTGTATGAATGGATCACTTGTATGTATGAATGAATCACTTGTATGTATGAATGAATCTGTGTCTGTTTCAGACTGCCAGGCGCGGAACACCGTGGAGGCAGTTCGCAGCAAGTGTCATGGCCGCAAGCAGTGTGTGTTGGAGGCGGAGGAGTACATCTTTGGAAACCCTTGCGAGGAAAGGGTCAATAAATATTTAAACGTAACTTATACATGTGGTGAGTAAAATTAACTATCATGTGTATTGCAGATTCAGAGATAGGTTTGTGCGTCACTGTGTCTTGAAGTTATATTTCACATAAAAGTACAAAATATTTGTGTGCCAAAGATATGCACAGTATACGTGTAATACTGTCTGTGGCTGAGGGGTACAGAACATATTGATACTCAAGGGGGCTGGGATTAATATCCCCCGCCTCAAAGTGCGAGGGGGATATAGGAATTGGTGCCATCCGTCCATCATTCCATCATTCCATCAGTATGTCCTTCAGTCATTTCGTCCGTCCGTCCGTAACTTTTGATTTCTGAAGCAGAACTAAAAAAACGTCAATATTTCTTAACCAAACTTTGCACACACATCATTTGGGTGCCGAACTGGTGCCTTTTGCCACTTAGAGATTCCTAATATTTTTAAGTTTTCTGGTGTCTTACACATTTTGTTTCAAAAGCAGAACTCAAAAACCATTCGATATTTGTTAACCCTACTTTGTACACATATTACTTTGGTCTTGAACTGGTGCCTTTTGTCACATCGAGATTTTTAACATTTTTCTTTTTTCTGGTTTCCATGGAAGCACTTTGGACTTATTACATTTTCTGGGTAGGGTTTTTTTCCGGGCTATAACTTGTAAACTATTTCATATTTTTTTCACAAAACTTTGTACGTGTACAGCCCTGGGGATGAATTGGTGTCTTTTGCTAAGTAGGGCATTTTTTTATGGGAGCACCCATGGCGAGGATATGAGTATTTGATGCTTGTTATTATTTGTAAATAATTTGTTCCAGAAAAAAATCCCAGACCCCACTCTCCCAGAATATTAAATGTCATGACAGATTAACTGTAGTCATGTGAAAAAATTGGGTGTTCTTTTATTTCATTTGAGTAGTATAATTTCTGCTAAGAGGGTGAGTCCCCACAATGTTATAGAATCTGGGGCATTCAAGTAGATCTCTTTGGAATTTAAACCTCATTAAACACTATTCATCTGGAATTTAAGTGCATTTGGGAGGACACTTTGTAAGAGATAAGAGAGCTCAATCTGAGTACCTGAAAAAAACAGATGGTTTCTACCGAGAGATGTGCAACTGTCTTATTATATGTCTACTCCTGCTGCAGTTAAAGGAGCCTTCTGATAGATATTAATTGGTCTACTCCTGCTGCAGTTAAAGGGAGATGTGCATCTGTTTAATATGCATACGTTTCTACTGTTAATAGTGTTATCTACCCGTGAAGATCCAGGGTAGAATAGGTCTTCAGCAACCCATGCTAGCTGTAAAGACGACTATGCTTGTCGTAAGAGGCTACTAACGGGATCGGGTGGTCAGGCTCGCTGACTTGTTTGATGCATGTCATCGTATCCCAATTGTGTGGATCGATGCTCATGATGTCAATCACTGGATTGTCTGGTCCAGACTTGATTATTTACAGGCCGCCGTCATATAGCTGGAATATTGCTGAGTGCGGCGTTAAACAACAAAGAAAGGAAAAACATAGTTAACAGTTTGAGAGATGTCATGTATAAGCATGTGATATATATGCCTTATCGCCCAGTGGGTGGGGTAGATATTGATAATTGTCAGACTGGGTTCATGAGAGTTTATGATACTGAAACAAATTAGTGTTGAAACTGATCCAGGATGGGCAGTGTAGGAGATGCTGTATCGCCAGCTGCCACACTGATGTCCTTATCATCTCCCTCAGACCAGCTCTCTTCCCTCTGCAGTCAGATGGGAAGATGTTTAGTAGCAATGGCACATTTAAGTTGCACCAAACCTTTTTGTGAAGTGACATGTTGATAATATCACATCTTGAAACAACAGACACAACATGGGCATGGTCCCCAGTGCCCTGTGTGTATCCATGTATCTGTGTTAGAAAAGGTTGCAGGCGGTCTATGCTTGTTTACACGTTTGTTGGTTCAGAACAGGTCCCCAGTGTTCTATGCTTGTCTCCAAATGGAGAGGGGCTGTCGAGAAGCCTAGTGGTTAAAGCGTTCGCTCGTCACTCCGAAGACCCAGGTTCGATTCCCGACATGGGTACAATGTGTGAAGCCCATTTCTGGTGTCCCCCGCTGTGATATTGCTGGAATATTGCTAAAAGCAGCGTTAAACCATACTCACTCACTCAAGTGGAGATGTCAGGTCAGAACAGGTCCCCAGTGTTCTGTCTTGTCTCCAAGTGGAGATGTCAGGTCAAAACAGGTCCCCAGTGTTCTGTCTTGTCTCCAAGTGGAGATGTCAGGTCAAAACAGGTCCCCAGTGTTCTGTCTTGTCTCCAAGTGGAGATGTCAGGTCAGAACAGGTCCCTAGTGTTCTGTCTTGTCTCCAAGTGGAGATGTCAGGTCAGAACAGGTCCCCAGTGTTCTATGCTGGGAATATGTTTGTAAGTGGAGATGACAGGTCCAGAATCCTGATGTCCTGGGCCCACTTGCACAAAGTGAACTTAGCGCTAAGATGATCATAACTCCCATACTTTAACATAGGCTTACAATAGTCGTAGCACTAAGATCGCTTTGTGCAACTGGGACCTGGGGCAATACCATATGCCCAGTAATAGCAACACTACAACATACTCAACACACATGGACATGGCAAGCCCATGTGATGCAGCCTGCTGTGGCCGACTACCCAGCAGAACACCCACTCATTCATACACAAAAATTTGTGTTGCTTAAAATGATATCCTGTTCATCATTCATCTCCATGTGACAGTGTTCTTTACCTAGTTGGGGAAATTGGGTATGCCAGTGGTTAAAGCCTTCCCTCATCACACAGAAGACCCGACATGGGTACAGTGTGTGAAGCCCATTTCTGGTGTCCTCGGCCGTGATATTGTTGGAATATTGCTAAAAGCGGTGTAAAACCAAACTCACTCACTCACTCACTCACACAGTGCTCACTCTTTACGTAGTTGCTTGTATCCTGCAGTAATCCAGTAGTTGCTCGTGTCATGCAGTAATCAACACATGGAATGGGATCTGCTGTGTTGGAAGGAGATGAACTTTAATAGGATGTTGTGTAACACTGAAGCGGCTTCCTGTTTTCTCAAGACACCAGCTCCCACACAACCTGACACCCTGACCAGTTCACATGGAGGAGCTGTGCTCCAACCATCAAAAGTTGCTCACTCAGTGTGGGTCTTTGCGGCTTGAAGTCTGCGATTAGGACCAACTCCCGCCCTCGTATTTGCTGTAGGTGTTGACATTCAGGATGCCCTTGATAGGGTGCTAGAATTTAATCAGTTTTGCCGAGCCTGATAAATGGTTTATCGTGTGGATTTTAGTTTAATATTTCATGGATTTAAGCTAGGGGATCTTCATGTCAGTACAGCCTGCATTACATGCCAGTGAATCAATGGTGGTTTTGTAGAAGGATCTGAACATTCTACACTGCCAGCTGATCACTCCCACATGCCACCACTGACAGTTGACCACTCCCATGTGGCAACACTGACAGTTGACCACTCCCATATGACAACACTGAAAGTTGACCACTCCCATGTGGCAACACTGACAGTTGACCACTCCCATATGACAACACTGACAGTTGACCACTCCCATGTAGCAACACTGACAGTTGACCACTCCCATATGACAACACTGACAGTTGACCACTCCCATGTGGCAACACTGACAGTTGACCACTCCCATATGACAACACTGACAGTTGACAACTCCCATGTGACAACACTGACAGTTGACCACTCCCATATGACAACACTGACAGTTGACCACTCCCATGTGGCAATTCTAACAGTTGACCTCTCCCATATGACAACACTGACAGTTGACCACTCCCATGTGACAACACTGACATTTGACCACTACCACACAGCATCAATGACGGTTGACCACTCCCACATGGCAAAACTGACATTTGACCACTCCCATATGGCAACACTGACAGTTGACCACTCCAATATGGCAACACTGACAGTTGTCCACTCCCACATGCCACCACTGACAGTTGACCACTCCCACATGCCACCACTGACAGTTGACCACTCCCACATGCCACCACTGACAGTTGACCACTCCCACATAGCATCAATGATAGTTGACCACTCCCACATGCCACCACTGACAGTTGACCACTCCCACATGCCACCACTGACAGTTGACCACACCCACATGCCACCACTGACAGATGACCACTCCCACGTAGCATCAATGACAGTTGACCCCTCCCACGTAGCATCAATGACAGTTGACCACTCCCATGTGGCAACACTGACAGTTGACCACACCCACATGCCACCACTGACAGTTGACCACTCCCATCTAGCAACACTGACAGTTGACCACTCCCATGTGGCTAAATGTACATATATATTTTCAACAGCCTAATCCAAGTCATCAATACACACAGAAAGTAGCCCTTCTCTGTACATACAAACCACCATGTCATTGATCCACACACGACAGTTTACAGTTTGTACTTATGTTAATCTGAGTAGCTGATACGGATGTTTGTGATGTGCGAGGCGCCCAACTCATCTGTTTCAAGTGTGACATGACAGCTAACCTTTAAACTCCGGCACATTGTGCTCGTGATATTTCATTTTTACACTCAGTTGACTTAAATGTTAAAAGTAATATCTGAATGAATTAAACAGGGTATCCCATGACCTATTTCAACCCTAGGTGGAGCTAGGTGGAGGTGCTGTGTCACTATTAAATGTCAGGGCATATGCCAACTTGCACACAAAGGATAATGTCTTTCATCAGTTTCTGGTACGTGGTGAATGACGGTCAGGTCTAGCTGAGTGAGTGAGTGAATATTGACAATATGTCAGCCATTCCCCGTCCATCTACTTCTGATGATATAGTGGCCATGATCATTGTGTGGCTGTCTTCTTGGCCTTCGACATTAACAGGGACAGATTCACTCCGGGGCATTCACTCTATGCATTCTCACAAGGACATTCACATTTAAAATTCACAAAAGACATATACACGGCATCATTGTAGCTAGACATTCACAGAGAGACATTTTTGCTGGATATTGTAACACATTCACCCGTTGACATGTTTACTAAAGATATTCATGCAGTGACATTCATATTGTTCACATTTATACAAGACATTCACACACCGACATATAGCTCCAGTTATGACATTCACCTTACAAGACACATTCATACAAGATGTTCACACAGTGACATATAGTTCCGTTTATGACATTCACCTTTTAATACACATTCATACAAGATATTCACACAGTGACATATAGCTCTGTTTATACAATCACCTTATAATACACATTCATACAAGACGTTCACACAGTGACGTCATATAGTTCCGTTTATGACATTCACCTTTTAATACACATTCATACAAGATATTCACACAGTGACATATAGCTCCGTTTATACAATCACCTTATAATACACATTCATACAAGACGTTCACACAGTGACGTCATATAGTTCCGTTTATGACATTCACCTTTTAATACACATTCATACAAGACTTCACACAGTGACATATAGCTCCGTTTATACAATAACCTTTTAATACACATTCATACAAGATATTCACACAGTGACATCACATAGCTGCGTTTATACAATCACCTTATAATACACATTCGTACAAGATATTCACACAGTGACATATACCTCCGTTTATACAATCACCTTAAAAGACACATTCATACAAGACATTCACACAGTGACAGACATATAGTTCTGTTTATGATATTCGCCTTTAAATACACATTCATACAAGACATTTATCATGGCGGCACACCAGTCTCTGAATCCAGCAATTATGTAATAGTTCCTCAGTCAGCACTGATGGCAGGTGGAGAACAATTCCTGATTGTTTTACATGGTGATATACATATCTGCTGTAGAAAGGCCGCCAGCTATTTATGAGTGACAGGAAAACCCTCATTGGTAACCAGAAATGGTGGAGATTCCATAGACTGCGTATAGCCATATTTCCTGCCACCAGAGGAAATTATACTGCCACAGGGCCGGATGTCCTTGTGTCACACATGTAATATGGTATATATAGCACTACGACCGCGTCACACACCAACAGTGGGAATATACGACAGTCGGGACATCGAACACGGGTAATCATTCAATTTCTTGTCGATCTTGATTTGTTTCAATGATGTCTTGTACAAATTCAACAAACATGTATATCTTGTATATCATGGAGCCAGTACATTTTGAGTGTGAAATTGGACTGATTCATGACTTGGAAGAACTGCCCATCCATGATGAAGATGATAAAGTTAGCGAGTATGATCTACGTCTGTCAGGAGACTCAAATACCAACTTTGGTTTGTTTGTTTCGGAGCTTTTTGTCTCATGAAAGAGATCACCAACCCTGAAAGAAGAATTTTTTTTAATCTAATTACATGCTATTTCAATTAAATTTCACGATTTTGGTTCATTCTTTGATAAAAGAAACAAATTATCAATCATTGGTTTATTTTTAAATTTGAATACTTAATTAAAACAGTCCAATTTTTTGTTATATGGTGTAGGATGATATGTATGATATCGTCTGTTTATGATATTTGATAATTATTATATGCTATGGAAGTCAGTCTGGCGTGCAAATGAGCGGAGTGTTCTTGTAACATTGTTATACATGATAGTTAAGTGATTATCCCAGTAGGGAGGGCTTGAAACTGAGCCGCAATCTAAATATGTGAGTGTGACTTTATTGATTGTTGGAGTAAGAAGTGAACCAGGAGGGCTACGACAGGGTTAGCCTGCCGGTACTGAAGCTGGCATATGTTGAGTCATCTGCCCAGTGCAACTAATTGCTTTAATTAGGTCAAACTACTACAATTTGGAATTAACGAGCCTGACTGGTTCCGCTGTTTGCACCACTGGAATGGTAATGATTGTATTATCTAAATGTTGCCCGGATAAGAGACAACCACCATTTTGAGCATCTATCATGTTGACCGAGCTCGGGACTGAAAAGTGAGTTTGGGGTGTTTTATGTCATTGTGGAATTATTTCTTGTGTGTTGATGAAGTGTGTTGTTCACCAGCGGGTTTGTGTCTGATTTGGGGGATACCAGTTGTGGGAGAAGGTCTTGTAGAAGCAGGGCACTTGTTGTGTAATGACCACTTGGCGCCGTTGCATGGCGTAAAACACATGGGTTCATCTTCAGCACTCGAGAAGCAGGCTGATGTGATTGGACGCAGCCTTGCAGTGAAGTGTTTGTGTATTATGTGTTTGTGGAGGTTGTTTAGAAGCCCTCAAGCACTTGCCAACATGTGTTGTATTGTGGGAAGATACAATGGTTGAGTGAGTGAGTTGGGTTTAACGCCACTTTGAACAGCATTTTGGTAATATCACAACATCGATTAATGTATCTCCTGAATTGATTAAGGTGTTAGATGTTTACTACGTGAAATCCATGGGTACAGGTATGGGTTCTGACAAAACTAGAATTATAATCGGGGCTGTTCTCGGATTCAAACCATGATCATCGGATTCTGGCAAGCTAAGGTATGCAACTCTGCAGAGCAAATTGTGGGACCTTAGTGGGACCTGACAGTGGAAGGCCTTATAGGGGCTCAAGGTCACTCGTCAGGTTGCTGTTGTATTTTGGAAGACGATGAAGGAACAAAGTATTCTCTGATATTAAACCAACTACTATTATAATGAACTCAAATGGACCATATATACAGCATATATACACCAAATGGCCGGACTAACAAATAAGTTTGTTATCTTCGTCATTTCGTTTTAGGCGTGTTCATTATAACATAGTTAACTGTAAATTACTTTTGAAAAAAATCTGGGGTTTTTTCCACTTACTGTTGGTGATATTGTTCACCAAAACATCCTGTTTCGTTTTTGGTTCTATTTAAGCCAGTGAGGTAACTAGTGTTCTGAATCACTGGTGTGGCCTAATGTTTGTTGCTTAGAGTCCTCATGTCTTTTTCAAGTCTAACTAACTTATCTTTTATTTCAGTTCCTAAAAAAATATTTAAGGCAGCTCATCGGAAAGAAAGGAGGCGGCACCACAAGAAGAAGGACAGGAAGAATTCCCTGCGAAGCAGCAGCACCGAGGCCGGCGTCTTCACCAAGTACAGTGAGACATCCACGCCCACGTACAAGACATCCAGGAAGGCAATCACAGTCAGGCCTGAGCAGGCTTCAGCAGGTACGTCCTGGTGGCAGGTCCCAGTAGACAGGTAGACTTGGGTAGAGCTTCAGCAGGTACGTCCTGGTGGCAGGTTCCGGTAGACTTGGGTAGAGCTTCAGCAGGTACGTCCTGGTGGCAGGTCCCAGTAGACAGGTAGACTTGGGTAGAGCTTCAGCAGGTATGTCCTGGTGGCAGGTCCCAGTAGACAGGTAGACTTGGGTAGAGCTCCAGCAGGTATGTCCTGGTGGCAGGTCCGGGTAGACTTGGGTGGACTTAAGTGGACTGGGGTAGACGTGGGCAGATTCTGGAGGTAGGTTGTGATGAGGGTCATTTTGGCCCCAGGTAACCTATGACCTAGTCTGGAATACGAGATAACCCTCAACCTTGTCTGTTACCCATGATAACCCACTTGTCTGTTACCCTTGATAACCCACTTGTCTGTGACCCATGATAACCCACTTGTCTGTTACCCAGGATAACCCACTTGTCTTTTACCCAGGATAACCCACTTGTCTGTTACCCAGGATAACCAACCACTTGTCTTTTACCCAGGATAACCCACTTGTCTGTTACCCAGGATAACCCACTTGTCTGTTACCCAGGATAACCAACCACTTGTCTTTTACCCAGGATAACCCACCACCTTGTCTGTTACCCAGGATAACCCACTTGTCTTTTACCCAGGATAACCCACCACCTTGTCTGTTACCCAGGATAACCCACCACCTTGTCCGTTACCCAGGATAACCCACCACCTTGTCTGTTACCCAGGATAACCCACCACCTTGTCTGTTACCCAGGATAACCCACCACCTTGTCTGTTACCCAGGATAACCCACCACCTTGTCTGTTACCCAGGATAACCCACTTGTCTTTTACCAAGGATTACCCACTTGTCTGTCACCCAGGATTACCCACTTGTCTGTTACCCAGGATAACCCACTTGTCTGTTACCCAGGATAACCCACCACCTTGTCTGTTACCCAGGATAACCCACCACCTTGTTTGTTATCCAGATGCTGCAGGGTCTGACAAAAAGTCAGGTGAAGGAAACCCCAGCACTGTCAACACTGACAAAAAGCCCGGTGAAGGAAACCCCAGCACTGTCAACACTGACAAGGAGACGCCCATCAAAGACAAGACTAAGCCGACTGAGACCAGTAGCAGCACCGCCAACCCCTGTGACAACTACACCACCGTCCCTGCTGGTCAACAGAGAGACAGGTCCATGGGGATTCTCATGAACTGGCTTAATGCTGTCAACTTTTTGAACAGTAGGTCATTTTATACACAAGTATACACAAACTGTACCTTTCTTTAAAATAATTATACATGAACAGTTATACTCATACTGTCAGAATATTGCTTTGATCTCAAGAAGTCTGTAATTGCATGACACTGACAAAATACCCACTTCTGTCCATGTTAGTTGCTGATAAATGATTCTTGATGTGAATAGCAAATTTAGGATGTAACAAATTCAGTAGGTTCAACATTGACCTGTACATTGTTGTGATTTCAGAGAATGCTGAGAAGGTTATCCTGTATCTAGTCCTAGGAGTCTGTGTCGGGATCATCATTCTCCTTACCGTGATTCTCATCAAAATTGGACGTGATTATAAACGCAATGTTCGCGCCAAACTGGACGTTACAGAGCCCACCCATAGTCATAATGTCACCTCCAATCATCATCCTTTGGAGGCTTCGTCAATAGAACGGGCGGAATCTATAGACCGTATCGAAGTTGTACGATTTAGCCCTCGAGGCACGTTACGAAATGACACAGGAACAAGGAGTTTAAGTAACTATTATGGCTGAAATGTTCCAACATTCTAGTGCAAATGTGTGCCATGGCTGGTAACCAAAGGATTTGTGATAGTTGAGAGTTACCTCCCTTGAAACAAGGTTATCTCCCCTTGTTATGTGGTTGTGATGTGCAAGTGCAATTGTTATGGAGATATTTGTGAGAAGAAAAAGAAGATATTTTTGTGCATTTTCACAAAAATTCTTTTAGATGCAACTTACAAGTTGTGCATTATCCCCCAGCGACAGTTTTCGGGCAATAATAGTGCTGTTGAAATGTGTACATAATGATGTCATTGTGTGGAACCCACATGTGGGTGTGAAGAACATGTGGGGGGAAATCAGATGAGGATGCACCAAGATATTCATGTCTGCCAGGAGCCGTCTGTGTTATCGGGGATCGTTATGGAACTGATACATTACAATTAAAGCCCTTACAAATCGTGGGCTGAAATATGAGTTATTGAACAAATTGATCTTTTTCAAGAATTCTTAAGCTGTCAGTCACTCGAAACTGAAAACTTGAAACAGGCACAGGATGTATGCTCTCATGAACCGGATGATGAAGCCAAGTGTATGAGAGTTGAAAAGGGGCAGAAGCGATTCTCACAGTTCCGTCAACTCTTATGTCAGCATTCATGCCTTAATGTTTATAAACATTATTGGCGAAACAACCCGCAACATAAAGTGACTTTTTTAAGCCCATGTTCCTTTGTACTCATTAACAAAGCTAAGGCCAACAAGATTTTCAGCCAACAGGCAGAGGCGACATTAAAAATTGACCACTTGATATTCTATTGTGGGGGAGGGGGAGGGTAGGGGTGGCTGGGAATCTTATTGGAGAAACATTATTTTTTTCAGTTAGACAGTACTTCTTCAAGACATACATTTTCTTTACTCTGAAAGGAGGAGTCATATATATTTTTAATTGTCTGTCCGAACATCCAACATGTCCAATAAAACAATATTAATAATGATAAAAAATCTTTTGTAAAACGTGACGGTAAATTTTTTCCAGCAATTTTGGGACAGATTTAACCTCCACACACCCCCAAATTCAATATCAAATGGTCAGCCACTCTGATTAAATAAATTTCTTAGGGCATGATTGTTGTGTATGAGAGGATTTCTATAGCTGGTCCACCTGCAGCCGGTGACGTCTGCTTGGTCCACCTGCAGCTGGGGACGTCTGCTTGGTCTACCTGCAGCTGGTGACGTCTGCCTTGTCCACCTGCAGCTGGTGACGTCTGCTCTTGGTCCACCTGCAGCTGGTGACGTCTGCTTGGTCCACCTGCAGCTGGTGACATCTGCTTTGTCCACCTGCAGCTGGTGACGTCTGCTCTGCTCAATGGTCTGTTGTGCTACTGTCATTCATCATGTTAGTGTGGACTGACGACTTCCCCCTGTGATAACTGTTTTGTAAACATTTTGATAACATTTATAAATTTTAATATATGATATATTCCAACATTGATCTGAACATTTCCTGTAACAATAGGGCATACTCTGATGCTCAACCTCAGCAACCATTTGTATTCCAGTGTCACAGACAGTTACCGTATTCAACGTAATAAGCGCCCAGGGAGCTCTCAAAATTAGAAATAGGGGGCTCTTATTAGAATATTATTTTGAGTTGAAAGATCGTAAATTTCGTGGTTTATGCTGACAGCCTGAAATGTTTATATACGACAGAAATATTTTTCCAGGATTTAATTGCCCATAATTAAGGGTGCATATAACATACGAGTGCGTATTATACACAAATAAATAAGTCTTGTGTACAGTTGGAAGGGGTGCTAATGTGAGATTGTTCACTAGCCAATATATTAGCAAATATCGACGTGGGCACTTATTAGAGAAGGGCGCTTATTACGTCGAATACAGTATTTAAGCAGCAATATATTTCAGACAAACTCCAACCATGAAACTATGTTTCGCCATTTGATAAAATATGCAACTTCGCTTCGACACAGGTTCACGATATTGGTAGTTTCATTGAAAGGTCAATAAAATCACATCAAAATATGAGGCAAAGTTGAGAAACTTTGGCGGAATTGAATAATTGTTGTGTTATTATCAAGACTGGAATATATTTGTATTTACAGTGAGAATTACTTGACTGGCTGCAAGGACATTGTGTCAGCAGTCCACCTCATCTCTTATTGGCCATTCGTTGGTCACATGTATTAAACCTGTGTGTAGCTTTACCTCAACCTGACAAAAGCATGTGCTGGTCACATCAGAGTTCTCTCCCTTAGACTGTTAATATTAGTCTCTATATATCTGCATATTGAATATTCACTTCAAAGATCTGTAGTATTGCATAATATATTTACAAATTAAATATCTGCACTGTCTATTCACAATGTCTATTTCTTTATTTTTTTTCAATTTCGTTCTTATTGTCTGAAGGTTGATTTGTCTGTACCCAAGGTTGAATGTCAACCATATTTTCTGAGTACATTTTGATATGGAAGTGTTTCAGCATTCCGATGTTGTGTGTGTGCACTCATTGTCTTCAGTGATTATCATATTTGTGAAACTCTACATCCATCTTCATCAGTTTCAATGCGACTCTTGAGCCTTCGAACCATGTTTCATAGTTCATGATTCTCAAATTATGATGGTTAGGCTTAAAAAAATGAAAGAATTGGTTCTCAGGCAATGACTTTTGAAAATATAGTTCGGGAGGGCAGTAGGTTTTTTGGGATGCTTGTTCAAACTAGTATGTAACCAAATAAACAGTTGTATACCATCAACCTGGGAAAGGGCCTCCCTACATAAACAAGCATACAAACTCCTATTGCTGCCATGACCATAACACGAGATGTGCAGTAAAGCAGTGTGCATGAAAAGGGAAGTAACTGCGTGGATCGCATTGTTTTTAAGTATTAGGATTTTTATTTAAAAAAATAAAATGGAAATAAAAACGAAAACATGCAGCAGACTTTATACTGATGCGGAGAGGACCTGAGAACCAAGACTATAATTTTTCAGCCTTAGTAATGAAACTTTGTGAAATGCTCAATCACAGATGTTTTTGTATAACCACTTTGCCAAAGTTTTATGGTATGGTAGTCTTTAAGGAAATGCTGATATTTTTGCAGTCTCAGGTTTTTCAGCATTTATATGCATGTACCCTACCATACAGTGCCTAGTATGTCCTTGCCACTGAATGGGAAAGTTGGGTCGAAGCGCCATCTGATATGATTTAGCTGTGTGCGGTATTTGCTTCAGTAATCTATCATATATTAATCTCCTGTAAAACCTTTTAGCTTATCTTTATAAATGAGACAAGAAACACAAGGATGACCAAATAGGCCATTTGCATCTCAGGCCATCACTTTTAGAAACTGGTACCCTGTAAACTGAACCCAAGTGAGATGGAATATTGCAATATGATACTTATATTTATACCGGTAGCTCCTATTTCATGTTTATTTCAGGAAATTAACCTCAAATCATCCCTGACGTCTGCCTTTTGGTATATTGAGAGAGAAATCTAGAAAAAGGAAATAAATACAATTGGTCCTGCTAAGTCAGAAACTAAATGTTGTACTTAGATCTGTGTCACCAAGAAACAATGTATTTGTCCTTATCTTTAGAGTCAGTGGTAATGACTGTTTTTGTTGGAATCATAATTCCAAACCCTTTAATCCTGATATTAATCCCAGTTTAATCCTTCATGTTTGGAAATTTAACATAGGTACAAATTATGAAACATTTTCACTCAACAAATACCAGACCTGTTTTCAATTAAACAAGCTCAAACCTTTTCTACCCTAGAAGAATCTCTATGCTTATTTAGTCTCCACGGCAATGTGAGGAATACAATAGAAGAAAGAGGTGATAATGTTCCAATATTTCCCTGTACTTACGTTACTATACTACTACAATGTGTCAGAGTTACCTCCCCCTGATGACCACAAGGGAGATAACTTGGTAATGTGTATTCATTGTGCTGATGTGTTCAATTTCTTGGACATCTTCATGATCCTAAACAAGCCCAGTGTGCTCAGAGTTATGTAAGCCTGTGTTCACCAGGCAGAAACCAGTGCGTCACACATGTTGGGTACATGTGTACTGACTGCAGTCCATCTCTATGTGGGGCAGTCGGGTAGCCTAGTGGTTAAAGCGTTCGCTCGTCACGCCGAAGACCCGGGTTCGATTCCCGACATGGGTACAATGTGTGAAGCCCATTTCTGCTGTCCCCCGCTGTGATATTGCTGGAATATTGCTAAAAGCGGAGTAAAACAAAAATTCACCCATCTATATGTGACACAATCAGTGCATCAGCTTTAACACACTAGTTTTCCCAATCGTGTTGCACATTTACCTTATAACCAATCAATATATACTTTACAAAACAAAATTGCGGGAAAAGTTTTCTTCAGTGGCCTCTATGAACACAAAACAAATCAAGAATGGATATCCTTCCATGAAATTGCAAATAAAATATTGCAGTCTAGTAATCCACATCACTTGTATTAATCAGAATAGCCTTGGGATAATATACCCTAGACCACTGAGGATGGTCCATTCAATAGTTCCACCATAAGGAATATAGTGTGGTATGTCTGTTTCTGTTAGATGTCCATCTGCTCTCGTGCGAAGCTGTTCATTAAGTTTCTTCATCGTCTGTCACACCGTTGTTGTTGTGTTTTTTTTATTGAATGTGAATTCCTGTATTCCTGTTATTTACTTTCTTCAACAACAATTCTAGTCAGACCTGCACCACATACAGAGTCGGATGTAAGCTTCCACTTTCATGAATAACAAACCACAACAAGGAAATGTTATGGAGAATAAACAAATGCAATACGTTCCTACATCACCCGTGAATACATCACTCGTGTAGTTGCAGTGAAGTCATGAAATGATGCCGTGTAGGACTCTCAGAAGTCTAATGAACCCAACTCCAAGCATGAATTTTGTGAAAACCCTACCAGTAGATTAGGGCTGGGACGGGTAACTCTAGTACCCAGGTCGGGTGGGTACTGAGTAGGACCCGGGTACCCACAGGACTACCCGGACCCGTGGTTAGTCACGTGATATATAGTTTAATTACAAAAATTATCTAGAACTCTATGGTTACACTACAAGTCACTTATGTTCACATTTCTTTCTGACTATGCATCCATTCCTTCTGACTTAACATATGGTTGAATAAAGATATAACTTAAGTCTACTTCAGTGTATGCATGACCAGATTGTTTAATGCATGTATCAAAATTTGTTTTGCAAGTGCTGTAGTAAAAAAATAATTCCCAATCGGACATATTGTATCTCTTGAGACGTACAGTGGGTACCCGGGTAGGGTTGGGTAATAGGGGGGTGGATACCCGGGTAGGGGCGGGTAATAGGGGGATGGGTACCCAGGTAGGGGCGGGTAATAGGGGGCGGGTAATAGGGGGGTGGGTACCCGGGTAGGGTCGGGTAATAGGGGGGTGGATACCCGGGTAGGGGTGGGTGATAGGGGGATGGGTACCCAGGTAGGGGCGGGTAATAGGGGGCGGGTAATAGGGGGTGGGTACCCGGGTAGGGTCGGGTAATAGGGGGGTGGATACCCGGGTAGGGGCGGGTATTAGGGGGATGGGTACCCAGGTAGGGGCGGGTAATAGGGGGCAGGTAATAGGGGGGTGGGTACCCGGGTAGGGTAGGGTAATAGGGAGGTGGATACCCGGGTAGTAAATTTGGACTCATCCCAGCCCTACAGTAGATGGTCTCAAGGCTCTGACACATTGCACAAGAAATATTGCCATTTGTGTTGCGTAATCTGAGTGTTGATTGGTCAGAGAACTCTCTGGTTTTCTCTTGATTTATTGGTTAAAATAGCGACTACACACCAAAACGTTGATGTATTCATGGGTGAATAAACTCGTGAAGTATTGACGATAATTCTTCAGGCGTTGACCTATGTCCCTAGTCCAATGTCCCCTCCAATGTCTGGGGTCGTTATTGGGTGTGAAACTGAAGACTGTCTCAGACTAATTAGGGCAATCATTAACTGTAGGATGGGATACATGAAAAATAGATGTGATGGCAGACATGTTAAATAACTGTAATCCAACTAGAACTGCCCCATATCCCAAACCTAGTCTCCGATAGCTTATATGTTGTGTCTACGTTCATGCACACTTCACTGTAGGTCTAAATGTGACATTTTAACCATATAAGAATAAGTTTGTAATGAAAAGATTGATCAAAATCTGTAATTAGATATCATCTACATGTCTTTAATACATGATGGTTCTTATTGCATGGGTCACGATATGGCTGAAATATTGCCGATGTGACTTAAAATTTTAACTCACTCACTCACTCACTTATTGCATGGCGGGGAATCCAGAAATGGGCTTCACACATTGTTCTTATGCTTACTAATCGAACCCGGGTCTTCGGCGGACGAGCAAAGGCTTTAACCACTAGGCTACCCGACCACCCCTGTTATTGTATGAAGCGAAGGTATATGTCTAAAAGGGCTCTTGTGCATTAGGTTATGAAGTTTCACTTAAACTATCCTAATTTCTGTGAATAAAGTGTTTTGATATGTGAAAATAACCTGCTGTATCTTGGTTACTAAGTAAGGGAAAGCTGTCACAGAAACCTCTATATAGTGTAACCCTGTTAAACTGGACAGTGAGTTTCCTAGTGAAATTGTCCATATTAACAAGGTTATGGGTTTAAAAATTATGGTTTCTTTGTTATGTCTATAATTGTAAATAAAAGCTCCCAACACAAATTGTCCAGATTGTAAGGTTTCCAGACTAACAAGATTCCAATGTGTACAGTATGATGTGAGAATTAGTGAAACTAGTCTTGATAACAGTGTACTGTTGTCTTTGAACAACGGCAGCAGAGAGAGCATTTATTGTCAGGACGTTTACCATGTTTTGTGGCTGTATGAAGCATATTCCACCCTATACAAGAACTTACTATAGAATGGCATATCACAGGGCAAGCGTCAACAGTATTTTACCCAATCGGCAGAATATTGGATGCCTTTAGAAAATTGGGCTGGTTTTTTTTCAACCGAAATGATTATGATTAATACAATTCAGCATTTTTTCTGAAGAAGTATATATATATATACATATATATCTCCCATAAAGATGACTATTTATGACTCATACACACTACCAGCCAATAATCATGCATATTGTGTTCAAAACATCGGATGTAACGGATCCACCATGTGTTCCTGTCAGTGTATGTGTTACATGTTGAGAAGATGCGGGGTACAGTGGGGGTATAGATGGGTGGGAGGTTAACTCGATAGTACTGTGAATATTATGATAATAAAACTATGAAAAAGGGGGAAACATAGTTGAGAGTTTAGTACACAAATTTTAATTTGGAACATGTAAAGCCAGATTTTTATTTTTTTTAAATTCCCTTATTTAATACCATGAGTATATCAGCATCACTCTGAATATTTTTGACCAACGATGAGATAAGGGACCTTATGGGTGAAAAATCACATTTTGACTTTTCATTATATTTAAAACTACAGTATCTTCAGAACACAAAATTACAATTCACAAGCTTATTACAGAGATACATAACATCAAACATCGATCTTCACTGAAGTAAGATGACGTCAAACATCTTTATGACATCACAGCACAATTGTATCCGAGCACCCATTAGGTCCTTTTTCTCTTGGTGGGTGACATTTGCAGTTTTAATTGATCAGTTGGGTCAAATACACAGATATGTGAACCAATCTGAACACAAACTGCATTCATTTTCAGCTACTCTTCATTCGTATCATCTATCATAGTGATGTACAACACACACATCCTCACCGTCATAACTGTGTAATCTCGCATAACCATTAGACCACCCTTTTCACTTCTTGGTTTTAAGGTCACCATATTTTTAATGCCAAACATAATTAAATCTTTTTAGATGAAACTAAGTTGGAAACAACAGTATGTTATGTTTTGAAACATTTTTTGTTTTTAATATAGTGTTTCATATTATGCGAGAGAACACATTTATATTTTTCACCCTAATAGCTTTCTTCACTAAAGCCAGACTGCCTTTGTATAGCATATCTTAAAGAGTCTGCTCTAAAAATCAGATAAAATAAATAACAATTTTCCTCTTTTAAATTCTAAATCTTTTGTCAACATATGGTGACCTAGAATCTGTGAAACATGGAAACATGCAGCTGTAAGCTATAACTGTGAAGCAAGGTACGTACGTGTCTGTTCATGTGAACGTATGTTCCTCTACTTTGAACAGTGTTACAGTGTTCGATGAGCTTTGTCCCTCAACCCTGTCCACTGTACCAGTGTATGTATTGTATATTCTTTACACTGTAAAGTTTGTGCACATCGAAAATTTCTACTTTTCAATTGTATGCCAAATATATTTATTAACAGATGTTTTATTTTGCACATATTTATACTTCATTTGAGAACAAATATGCTTTTAAAACAAAACTGCATAAATTTATTAACTGAAAGAAAGTTGAGAATGTTTGTGTTTCAATTATGTACATTATTTACAATATTCATACGTTTAAGTTAATCGTATATTTCCTTATACCCATTTGTGATGTCACAGCTCGGCCTCGTCTGGCTGCTGTCAACCGACTGTGGTTGTATTGTGTGACACTGTGCTACGTGTTGGGTGTATATACACACAATGTCATGTACAACTTTGGTTTGTATATTTTTTGTACAGAATAAATGTTCCATGCTCTGATTGTATCTAGTTTCGTGTCATTGTGTCTCCTCAAAGAATAGAGAGTTCATGTTTACGTTCTACAGACAGGGTACAGGGTTTTAAAGAGGATAGCGAGTTCATGTTTCTACAGAAAGGGTACAGGGTTTTAAAGAGGATAGTGAGTTCACGTTTCTACAGAAAGGGTACAGGGTTTTAAAGAGGATAGTGAGTTCACGTTTCTACAGAAAGGGTACAGGGTTTTAAAGAGGATAGCAAGTTCACGTTTCTACAGAAAGGGTACAGGGTTTTAAAGGTGATAGCGAGTTCATGTTTCTACAGAAAGGGTACAGGGTTTTAAAGAGGATAGTGAGTTCACGTTTCTACAGAAAGGGTACAGGGTTTTAAAGAGGATAGTGAGTTCACATTTCTACAGAAAGGGTACAGGGTTTTAAAGAGGATAGCAAGTTCACGTTTCTACAGAAAGGGTACAGGGTTTTAAAGGGGATAGCGAGTTCATGTTTCTACAGAAATGGTACTGGGTTTTAAAGAGGATAGTGAGTTCACGTTTCTACAGAAAGGGTACAGGGTTTTAAAGAGGATAGCGAGTTCACGTTTCTACAGAAAGGGTACAGGGTTTTAACGAAGATAGCGAATTCATGTTTCTACAAAAAAAGGTACAGGGTTTTATTGCAGAATTGCAGCTATATATAACACAGCATTACGACTTGTTTGTTGATAAACACCACACACAGCACTATTCCAGCTATACAACGGCAGCCTGTAAATAATCAATTCTGGACCAGACAATCTACAGACAATGATCAATACCGTCAAGGCATCATAACATACAGTTGACCAAGTCACCAGCCTATGTATTTGGCCGCCATTTATGACAAGCATGGGTTGCTGGGGACCTCTGATATTTATAGATCACAGCAACAACATACATAACACAGCAGTTTTAAACCCCCTTAATGCCGAGCTCTACCTTTTAACGTCTTTTGGTATGACGCGGCCGGGGATCAACCCCACTGACTATCTGCTCTCCAGCCACTAGGCCATGGAGGCGGGTTCATTAGTGTTACAGATATAAACACTGACATATAACAGATATACCACTAAGCAGCTTTGTACTCTATATATTGGCAGTGTTATCGATGTAGGTGTACCGCTCCACGGTTTGCTCTCTCTCTCCCCTCCATCCTTCCTTCCTTTCTTCACTCACTCTTCAAGACCCATGAAGATCCGGAGTAGAATAGGTCTTCAGCAACCTATACTTGTCCTAAAAGGCGACTATGCTTGTTGTAAGAGGCAACTAACGGATCGGGTGGTCAGTCTTGCTGACTTGGTTGATGCACATCAATGTATCCCAATTGCATAGATCAACACTCAGGATGTCAATCACTGGATTGTCTGGTCCAGACTCAATTATTTACAGACCACAGTCATATAGCTGGAATATTGCTGAGTGCTGCGTTAAACAAACAAACAAACACTCATCAAGAAAATGAAACACAGACACTGCCATATTATTGTCATTTTATTCCATACTTTGTCATGAATTCCTGTATACGATTCTGGACGGAAGATTTGACATAAAACCTAATAAATACAAATGTATATTACAGACATACTAACATAGCTGTAACATGCAAGATATAAAAATATGAACAATGGTGAATAATGGTCAACAAATACACTTCACTTGTACATGAGAGTGGCCTCACTAACAAGATACACTGAAATGTGTTGCAATAACTGCATCAACGGAATGTCTGTAAAACCCCTCCAAACTCTCAAACTGCCCAACACCAGCTGGCGGTACACTACAAGGGGGAGAGCAACATGGCAGTACAGCAGTGGGCGGTGATCATACACCCAACAACAGGGAAATGAAAGATAGGTTAAGGCTTAAAAAAATAAAAGAATTGGCTCTCAAGCAATGGCTTTTGAAAATATAGTGCAGGCATGCGATTGTTTTGTTTTTTGTTCAAGCCAGTATGTAACCAAATTTTGTTTACAATAATTTCAGCGAAATCATGTTGTTCAAAAGTATTGTAGCATTCACTGCCAGGGTTGTGTGTTCAAGACGCGGAAAATTCAAAGATTTTATTTTTTTGATCATGGGAAAAAAAAAAAAAACTGCAGCAGACTTTATAATGATGTGGGCAGTGCCTGAGAACCAAAAATATTATTTGTTTTAGCCTAAATATTGTAGCTCTTGGGGATTTATGTTTTTTAATCTTTGTTATCATTATCAAAGGTAATTATGACATTAATTATCCTGCTACTCATGGATACGAGTAAATGTCGGAACAGATTTTCAAATTTCACATGCCAGAAACTATTATACTTGACCATCAACCCCTCTATCATCAAAGCTTCAAGAAAGTTAGAGTAAATATCTACCCTTGGTGATTTTATTATTATAATCTCAGATATCGAAATTTGAGAGATGATGCCTAATGCTACAACTGTTGTATTGAGATATGTATACCGGTACATGACAGGTACTGCTGGTACACCAGTTACAGTACCATACTTCTTTAAGTGGCATTCAGCAGTTGGTAGCTGAACAATGAGATAAGTCTATGGATATACAACTTATTTATTACAATGGATGCACAGATTCTAACTTGATAACGGTGTTAGTATCTACGCCGAAATGTCACATTCATTGTAATCAAGAAGTTGTATATCTACAGAAGTATCTCCCAAGAGTATCATACTTGACCAAAACAACCCAAACTGTTTGAAAAGATGTATCTGTACCAGTTGATGCCAAATGATTTTGAGTTTAGTTGCTCCAACTAGGCTCTTAAGGATCATTTTCAGTGGAAGTTTCTGTTGCTATGTGACAAGACTGTGTTACAAGACTGAACACAATATCACTTGACTTGGGCTTTGGACCAGTGGCTAAAGTGACAGATTGCTGTACCAACTTGTCATGATCTAAACCCGCACCACATGTACACACTATCACTCACACTAGAATCCTGTGAGAACCACATCCATACCTTAACAACAATCACACAGATGTACATGTAAACATAATGCTGAAGAGGTCCCTCACCCAAGGGGAGACAACTCACTGCTGAGTCTCAATGATCATGAACCACCACTAAATTACACCAACAGTTGCACCAATCATTGTTGTATGGAGTCAAGATGTATGAAGTTCAAAGAAGCAGTCCAGCAACAATTTGATGATATCAAGTCTCAGTTAATACAACAGTTGCCCAGATATTCCAGCATCTCATACTTGCGGTGTGATACTTCCGGCAGATTTGCCTTAATTTGTCACCGGAAAATATAAGACACACAGATTTCATCTTCCCCATGAAGACGCAAGGACTGTTTTCTGTACATGGCATCCATTCTCTGTATTCATACACTGTTAGAGACTGTTTTTATCTACTCAGATAATATGTCTCCATGACACCCTTCCCTTGCCCCCGAGTTCATCACAATGCAGCCCCATGGGACCCGAGCCCCTTGACCCCAAGGTCATCTCACCGGGGCCCCCACTTGATGTTATTCATTCCCTGGAACTGTCTCTTCAGCTGCTTGGTGTCAGCCCAGGCTGAGTCCATGTACGCATCCTCCGCATCAGCATCCATTTTCTGCAATCAAAGTATACATCAAGTGAGGTGAGGTGAAATGGGGTTTAACGTCGCGTCCAAGATTATTGCACTTATATAGCGACGCGCATATCTGTGTGTGTGTGTGTGGCTGCTTGTACTAGTCCGGACTGATGCCGATTTATAGTGCTAGCTCACTGAGATACCATGCCGCAGTTTAACATAAATACCCCACTCAGACACAGTATACTGACTCCGAGCCGACCAGTCCTTGTTTTAGCCCCTTAATGCCAAGCGCCAGACAGGGTACCATCTTTTAACGTCTTTTGGTACGACGCGGCTGGGGATCTGGCTGTAGTGACAGCACTTTCACAAAGGCCAAAGAAATCTGAAAGACAACTGACTGTTGCTAATTACTAGCAATCAGTAAAATCAAAGAGCCTAACCCACCCGATCCTCATTTCAGTCGGCTCTTACAACCAATCTTCTGACCCATCTTCCCAAGGCAAGGGAATTAACTGACTGAAAAAGTCCAGTTTCCACCCTTGCCGAACTAGATTGGAACTTCTGGGCTCGATCATAGCGACACCAGTGGCTATTGTGAGTTTCCATCAGTTTTATCAGATTCCACCTCTCATATCACATGCATTTGCTTCAAACAAAATGGCAGCTCCAAGACGATATGATCAATAATCAAGATCATCATTGTAATAACATGTGCATCAAATCATGTGAGCACTTTGATTAAAAATATGAAAAGATTTGGAAAATATCAGTTGATGCTAAAGTGACGGTTCACACGTTTTGCAAATCCTGCAATCGACCGAAATCTGTACAGCAGTTGCCATGTTGTTTTGAACCAGATGTCGATTTCCCAGCGCGATTTTGATTGGACTATGGACTCAGCCATTATGTCCAGCCAAAATAAAATTCCATAATCCCAGCCTAGTTCGACAAGGGTGGAAACTGGACTGTTAAGTCAGTTAACTCCCTTGCCTCAGGAAGATGGTTCTGAACTGGAATCCCCACAGGGACAGAGAGACGAGAGACAGGAGACATGTTACCTTCCACTCCTCCTGTTTGCGGTAGTAGAACGCCATCATCTGTTTCTGTTCCTCCTCCCCGACCACCGGCTCCCTCCCCGGTGCACCCTGGCCACGCTGCAAAACAACCACGCAGCCGATACACTCACTGCATTGCAGTCAGCTTAATGATGTATCCATTGCTCTGTGGCAGTGGAGATTTATGCAAGTATATTTGACGTGAGTGAGTGAGTATGGTTTTACACTGCATTAAGCAATATTCCAACAATATCACAGCGGGGACACCAGAAATACGCTTCACACGCTGCACCCATGTCAGGAATCGAACCCGGGGCTTCCCCATGACAAGCGAACGCTGTAACCACTAGGCTACCCGACTACCCCTATATTTGTAGTGATTGTCAGTGGCAGCAAATTACTTAAGCACTGTTAAAATGGCAAGTGGTGTTGTGGCCAGATTTTATCGGCAGTGAGTAATTTAGAATTAGCCGCCTTTGTGTAAACTTGTACGAGACAGACTTGATCATTTAAGAAATTTGGGGATCGGACAGTTTTTAGAAGGCTGACTGTACCAAAATAAGAGCAGGAGGGCGATATGAGGCCTTTAACTACCAGACTAGTGTGTTATCTACTTGCCAAATGTGGACTGAATTCCTATCTGAAAACACTAAATTCCTGCCAGCTCACACTATTCTGGATTCAAGGACTGAGACAGACCCCTTCCAAGACCTTGACAGTGACAAAATTCTAGACATTCATGAATGCAGTTACATTAATTCTAGTCCTGCTAGTTCATGTACTTACTGCTACTGCCACCTATTTGTCCCAGTGTATTGCCTCATTATTCTAAACCTAAAACTCTGTGTTATCAAGATAATTTGTTGATTACCCATTGTGGTCATTTACCAATTTCACAACTTAGTTCTGTACGTAAAGATTTCTGGGTTAACATTCGCGTTTCTATTTGTAAATCATCTTGCAACACTATGGTAACCACTTCAATGCCCCGACAGTCCATATCTCCACTCATACAGAGGTACATAGCATCAGAGCGCAATCAGAAATAGTGATTTCCGAACTTTTATTACAGACATATCTCAAGGCCCACCTTCTGCAACTTGGCAACTATTTTTGTCTTCTCATTCTTGCCAATGAAGTCCATGAGTTTCTTCCCCCTGATAAACTCCTTCCCTGCCCACCAGAGGGAAGAACTAGCCTCGTCTATCACATCCAGGGACGCCTGCATACAAGGAGTAAACAGAAATAACAACATGCAATCTTTTATGATCAGGTATTTCTCATAACATAACTCAATCCAAATGGACTAGTAAATCACAAAAGGTCTTAAGTGATCGTCAGCAATAAGACAGCCAAATCACATCCACAGGGGTCAACATTGTGAACACTGATCCATGACGTCAGAGATGTCACCGCATGAGTTGAGTGAGTAAGTGAGTTGGGTTTAACGCCGCTTTTAACATTATTCCAGCCATATCGTGGCGTGTCAGCTTAATGTGGGAGGAAAGCCCAAAGTGATGCAGGTCTCAGACGTTTACCACTTCGGTGAAACCCACGAGCACGGGTATGGTGCTGACAAACCTAGAAACATAATCAGGGCGAACCGGGATTCAACATGAGTTGAGTCTGTGTTAGTATTCCAAGATGATCTCTCCCCCAGGGAATGTTTTGTTTGTTTGTTTGTTTCACATGGCACTCAGCAATATTCCAGCTATATCACAGCGGTCTGTAAATAATCGAGTCTGGACCAGACAATCCAGTGATTGACCTCATGAGCATCGATCTATGTAATTGGGATACAATGACATGCACCAAGCAAGTCAGCGAGCCTGACCACCCGACCCGTTAGTTGCCTCTTCGAGAAGCAAAGTAGCCTCTTATGACAAGCATGGGTTGCTGAACACCTATTCTAACCTGGATCTTCACAGCTACCTGGGAATGCGTTGCTACAGAGGGGCATGAAATACAAGGGGATATTGTCCCGTCACACAAACCTGAGTTCCAGTGAGGTCCTCTGTGTTTTCAAACTCGTCCCTGATGGGGTCATGAGGCGGCAGTCCCATGGGGTACACAATCATCACCGCCCCACGCAGCATGTCCAGTGCCTCCTTCACTGACCCCTGGGTCACCTCCACGTTGGCCTTCACCTTCTCCTGGACACAACACATGCACAGTTTAGGGAAGCGAATAACTGATCGAATATTGAAATGAAAGTATATTACAGACACTCCAAATATCAAAGTCATACCACAAAGGCTGCAAGTATCAAAGCTATACCACAGATACCAGGGATACTGCAAGTATCAAAGCTATACCATAGATACCAGGGATACTGCAAGTATCAAAGCTATACCACAGATACCAGGGATACTGCAAGTATCAAAGCTATACCATAGATACCAGGGATACTGCAAGTATCAAAGCTATACCACAGATACCAGGGATACTGCAAGTATCAAAGCTATACCAGGGATACTGCAAGTATCAAAGCTATACCACAGATACAAGGGATACTGCAAGTATCAAAGCTATACCAGGCATACTGCAAGTATCAAAGCTATACCACAGATACCAGGGATACTGCAAGTATCAAAGCTATACCACAGATACCAGGGATACTGCAAGTATCAAAGCTATACCACAGATACCAGGGATACTGCAAGTATCAAAGCTATACCACAGATACCAGGGATACTGCAAGTATCAAAGCTATAACTGAGACTTCAAATATATATTCTTAAGACTTTAAGTATCAAAGCAATAAGAAATGTTAGCTGAAATGTGGGGTTAATGTAGCTTTTTCGATTACTTCACCATATAGCATGTGCGAGTGCATGCATGCGCATACTTGTACTAGTCCAGACAAATGCCAGTTTTATAGTGCTAGCCCTCGGAGATACCATGCCAGGGTTCCACATGGACACCCCACACCAGACACAGTATACTGACTGTTCTTGCATCTTAATCCCGAAAGCCAGGTAGGGAAACAACAAGAATGGTCTTTTAACGTCTCTGGGTATAACATGACCAGGCATCAAACCACCGATCTTCCTCTCTCTGGGCAGATGTTCTATCCACTTGACCACGAAGGCGGTAAAAATATACAGAGAATGTTTCACAGTCTTGTACCTTTGAGATCAGGTCCTTGGCCTCCTTCACTGTCTTCTTGATAACTTCTGCCATTTTGTCAGTGGGTGCTGAAACAAATCAACAAAACCTTCAGTAGGAGTCAAATTTCTGAAATAAATATCATAACATTGTTTTCAATTGATGTAAGAACAGGTCTTACTTAATTGTAAGTGTGTCTGGTTGAACACCATTTTGAAAAATATTTCAGTAATTCAGTTTACGGCAGTTTAATTTGGGAGAATACCCAAAGTGATGCATCTACCCGAGGCAAGGTGTCCACTATCCTATATCAAAGTTTAGTTTCTACCCTTGCAACATTAAGGCCACTTTTCTTGGATTGACCCTGGCGCCACCTCATGTAGATCACGAATTTTGCCTCTTGTAATAAAAACGAGATATCCAATCAGAACGCTGTTCTTATCTTGTATAGTTTCATAAAGATAGCGACTACCTAGTCAATCAGATAACGAAAACATTCGCGATTTCATCCGTGAAACAAAAACATAGGCAATGGTTCGGGGCTTTAAGAGATGAAAAAGACATGGTCGTTCTCAACAAGGACAGGCAGCGGTAAATCACTTTCATACAAAGGTGTACCAGTAGTGGATGTTGATTTTGTGAAAAGTTCTCTGAATGGACTATCGACATCTGCGATAGTCCAATCATATTTATTATTGAGCACAGGAAAGTGGGCTTGATGTGGCAAGGGTGGAAACAAGACTTTGATAAAAAGGATAGTGGACACTCTTGCCTCGGAAAGATGGCATGTCTCAGACTTTCACCACTTTGATAAAAGCCATTAGCACAGCTATGGTGCTGCAAAACAAGCATCTCCCAAGATGTCATTCTCAGGTGGTGAGGTGGTGAAATGGGGTTTAACGTCGCATCCAAGATTATATATAGCGACTTGCATGTACGTGTGTGTGTGGCTGCTTGTACTGACTGATGCCGATTTAAAGCGCTAGCTCACTGAGATACCATGCCGCAGTTTAACATGAATACCCCACTCAGACACAGTATACTGACTCCGAGCCGACCAGTCCTTGTTTTAGCCCCTTAATGCCAAGCGCCAGACAGGGTAACAACAAGTACCATCTTTTAACGTCCTTTGGTATGACGCGTACGGGGATCAAACCCCGGACCTTCCACGCTCCGGGCGGACACTCTACCACTAGACCACAGAGGCGGTCTGTCTTTCTCAGGGAAGATACAGTCACAAGAACATACAATGATTAACTTGTTCTTGATTTACCCATTGTCAGTGCCATCTAATTACTACAAAACACACTCGAGCATCTAGCTTGACAGTCCTATAAGAACAGTTGAAACTGTAACAAGAGCAAAGATGTTTTGGTTTGGGTTTTCCTAGGAAAGAGACAATAATAAGACGAATAACAAGAACAGTATTTTCCTTCATCCTACCTCTGCCATTCCGTCGTCCAATCTCATCCTTCTTCTCCTTGTATCCCCCACTTGGTGTACACTTCTCTGCCCACTCGTCCACCAGCTTCAGGTCAAAGATCTGCTCCTCTGTCAATCCCTGCATGTTGGGGGGCAGCGTGATGCCAAACTTGGCCAACTCCTCCATCTCTGTATGATATATATACATTTACTTTAACAGACTGTGTTCAAAATGACTGGCATGAGTAAAAATCAAGAAACAAACCTCATGATATTAAAAGATGTACTTAAAGTATTTACCAGTTTGTGTGTTTATTTGTTCTTTAACGCTGCACTCGGCAATATTCCAGCTATATAAATAGCTATGTAAATAATCGAGTCTGGGACAGACAAGCCAGTGATTGACATCATGAGCATTGATCCAAGTAATTGGGATACAATGACATGCACCAACCAAGTCACCAAGACCACCCGATCCCGTTAGTCACCTCTTACGACAAGCATAGTCGCCTGTTATGTCAAGCATGGGTTCCTGAAGAACCATTCTACCCCAGATCTTCACGGGTGATTTTAACTAATTAATCAAGTAACAGCCTGTTCAAGCCAGAGAAAAACCAGCACATACTCAGCCAAATAAATGCTCAGTTTACATCACACAAACAATAACATTTCTCACATTACATCATGTTTAACACAGATTAGTGATATCAGCTCCATTCTTTGCTGCAATGTCGGACAATGGTAAAAACTTTATGCAATGCATAAGGTTCAGTTGAACTCCGCAAGTTATGAATGGCCATATATCATTTGGGTGAGTGAGTGTGTATGGTTTTACGCCGCTTTTAGCAATATTCCAGCAATTTCACAGCAAAGGACACCAGAAATGGGCTTCACACATTGTGCCCACGTGGGGATTCAAACCTTTGGCATGACAAGCGAACGCCTTAACCACTAGGCTACCCCATCGCCCATCTATATTTCATCAGCTGACTGAAATAGACATCCATCACCTAAACATATTGGCCTTATCTCTTCACAGTTGATGGAAGAACATAAAGAATACAAGCCTGTGAAGTATTGAAGATGGAGTCAATTAAACTAGCATGGCTTGAAACACATCTACCAGGAAACACAGTCACAGCAGCAGGGCTTAAAACTTTGTCTGTTTTAAGACATTTGGAGCTTTCATACATGCTGTACATGATTTTGTTATCCCCAGAATTTTTTTAACACTAACTAGCTAATTGGAAAATAACTGATCATTGAATTTGTGACTGATTCCTTGATTTGAAACAAAATCCAATCATTTATCAATGAGATCCATTAATTGGGACAACACTACAAAATAGCGTTTGGGTTGGCTGTGGATATTTATGTTCTACATACAATGGTTAAAAGTTGGGTAGGGAGCACAAAATTGTTCAAAGTTAATCTTTATTGTGAGGCCTAACCTAAACAATAGACAAATTGTGTGACAAAGCTAACCTGCACATATTCTCATCACTTTCAACCTGCCATTGTAGATTGCAGTGATATCTCTCAGTAGGTCTTCGATGGGAATATTCACTGTTGTTTCGTACAGGAACTGACTGTCATCACCTTTCTTGATGTGTAGTTTCACCATCTTGATCTGAGAAGGAGGATGCATAAGTCCTAATTATATGGTTAATCAAAGGTGTAAAGACAAGAGCGACATTATCAGTGATGGATGATGCGAGAATTTCTGACATCATACAACATCACGTATGTCTGCGGAGTGTATCAATAATAAGTACATTGACCAGCATTAATATTATTTATTAGATACATTATTACTATACTATAATCTCGTGAATCAACCAACCTTGATATGTAAAAATGGTTGCAGTGGTACACGACGGAGGAAAAGACTGAGAATAATGAGGAATAGAATATTCCTGGTCAGAAAAGGGAGATATTTCATCTCTTCATACCCTTCTAGTTAGTGAAAGGGATTGGTTACATATGATATTCATCACACATCTACCGATTCAGACAATGGAAAGAGAGAAGAAAAACATAATTGTTGGCTACTGTTACCTGTTAGCGGAGCTTTGGTGGTCGGTTTGTTTTTCTGTCGGCGTTTCTAGAATTTGAGTAGGCTGCGTCAAGTCAAAACGGGCACTATGTACACCGGATATCACTTAAGGCCAGCTACGGACACAATCACCTAGCAACGATGGTAAATAGACCGGTACAGATCGTGCAGTCGTACATTCATTTCACCATGGAAACGGATGGATTATCCGTTATTCAAAAGTTTAATAAGGGACGTATTATTCAAGCGGGGGGTCGCGGCGTTAATGCGATTACTACCAATGACGTTTGGAGTTAATCATCAGTGCAGGCATAGATTATTTCGAAAAGTTGTATCCGAAAAGGAGTCGGAAATTGAATTTACCTTGCAATCAAAATTAGTAGCAGCAAATAAAGGACCATGGTCATTGTGAAAAGCTTGAACTGAAAATAATATTAAATTATATTTTATTCATGAATAATATCCACTTCAATTCAATCTATTCCATATCATAAAGTCAAGGTGGATTTGAACTATGGATAAATAGAAATATTAATATCACAAATTCTCCATTCAACACTGTTTAAACACGCATATTGTCAGAAAAAAACATGGATTAGTAAACATGAATAACATACGTATAACAGTATCGCTACAGCAACAAAACATTTACAAACTTAGTTACAGAATCACATTGGCAAAAAAAACATAAGTAGAAACACTAGGAGAAATATCACTGCAAAACGTTAGTTTGTTATGTATGTTATTAAAGTTATTTGGGTCACGTTCTTCATAAAAAAATAGTTCTAGACAGCATCTTGATTAAATGTCAGCTGTTTCAGATCTCTTTGTTTTTATGGAGAAGTCATGGACTTTGAATATATATTCACGCATCTTATCTATAGCTCTACCAGTGTAAGCAGTGTATTGTGCTGAATAACTATATAGAAACTATGTATTGTTCCTTCCAGGAGGGGCGGTCGGGTAGCCTTGTGGTTAAAGCGTTCGCTCGTCACGCCGAAGACCCGGGTTCGATTCCCGACATGGGTACAATGTGTGAAGCCCATTTCTGGTGTCCCCCGCCGTGATATTGCTGGAATATTGCTAAAAGCGGCGTAAAACCATACTAACTCACTCACTCACTCACCTTACAGGACGTTTTGCAGTTGGAATTTAAAGTGCTACCCTTCATGTTTGACTCTCACACTGAACATGGACTAGATATTAATTGCAACTGTGGACGTACAGAATACATGTATGTTGTGTTGTTGTTGGTTATAAACATGCGTCTCGGTACACCGGCAAAGTGACGGTGTATTCGACTGTGGATGTCTTATTGCAGTATGCATGCGGCATGTAATGTTTAGGTAGTATATTTTATATTATATATTTTGCGTGTGCATGTGCGTTGGGAGTGTCTATCAGTTTTCGATGGATCCCCACACTTCTTTTTGTTTAAAAATAACATGTGGACATCAAGCGCCACAGTAATAGACACATATACACAGACACAGACATACTGTCCTACACACAGACACACATGCACCACATACACATACACACTGTGGACATCAAGCGCCACAGTAATAGACACATATACACAGACACAGACATACTGTCCTACACACAGACACGCAGGCACTACACACATACACACTGTGGACATCAAGCGCCACAGTAATAGACACATATACACAGACACAGACATACTGTCATACACACAGACACGCATGCACCACACACATACACACTGTGGACATCAAGCGCCACAGTAATAGACACATATACACAGACACAGACATACTGTCCTACACACAGACACACACACACACACACATACACACTGTGGACATCAAGCGCCACAGTGATAGACACATATACACAGACACAGACATACTGTCCTACACACAGACACGCATGCACCACACACATACACACTGTGGACATCAAGCGCCACAGTAATAGACACATATACACAGACACAGACATACTGTCATACACACAGACACACATACACATACACACTGTGGACATCAAGCGCCTCAGTAATAGACACATATACACAGACACAGACATACTGTCCTACACACAGACACGCATGCACCACATACACATACACACTGTGGACATCAAGCGCCACAGTAATAGACACATATACACAGACACAGACATACTGTCATACACACAGACACACATACACATACACACTGTGGACATCAAGCGCCTCAGTAATAGACACATATACACAGACACAGACATACTGTCCTACACACAGACACGCATGCACCACATACACATACACACTGTGGACATCAAGCGCCACAGTAATAGACACATATACACAGACACAGACATACTGTCATACACACAGACACACATACACATACACACTGTGGACATCAAGCGCCTCAGTAATAGACACATATACACAGACACAGACATACTGTCATACACACAGACAGGCATCACGCACATACACATACACACTGTCACGCACGCGCGCACACAATGTCCACAAAATCATAAATCAATAACATTATTCTTTCTATTTCTTAGTGTACCTTGCTAGATATCGCCAGTGCGCAATGTTATAATACTGTATTGACATCCCCTGAGAAGTAATGCTGCAAGGCTCCGTATTTCTTCATTTTATCGCAATCTTACTCTGAAAACCATGTCATTAAAACATTGAAAGTAGTTCCAACATAAAGCGTTATTTCACACTCGAATGCGATTTCGATTTCACATTTCACCTTCATAAATACATTAAACTAAATACCTAAAAAATGTGAACATTTCATTGCAAGGCTCGGGAAACACAGTCGTTCGCTGTACACATACAATAAGTACATGTTCGTAGTGGCTTGTAAATATTGTAAACTGGAGAGGCGCAAAATAAATGTTTCAGCGAATCTTACAATGACATGATGTTTTAAAAACATACCATAGTAACCAAGAAAATAATATAATTTGTAAACATAAGATGTGTGTACTTGTCAAATAACATATTTAACTCATCTAGTAATCATAAATTGATTTTTTAAAATGCTATTACGTAATTTGTTTGAATATAATTTTATTTAGGAGAATTGTCTCTTGTTCTTCCGGTGAATTTTCATATTCAAACAAACTACTGCACGTACAAACTACTGAGTGTGTTGCGTTTTACGTCGCATTGAACAGTATTTCAGGTAGATCATGGTGTGGAGAAAAGCCCGAAGTGATGCAGGTCTCAGACGTTTCCCCTTTTGATGAAACCCACGAGCATGGGTATGGTGCTGACAAACCTAGAAACATAATCAGGGCGAACTGGGATTGGAACCCACGATCATAGGCGTCTGGCATGCCCAAGGGGCGCAACTGCATAGCGAATTGCGCTGTCTTAGCTGAGACAGCTTCGTGAGTAGACCACCTGGGCCATCCGTGCCCTCATCGGTAGGATAGATGGACGATGTTTTACATAGATGTCGCCCCTATTTGATGACCGTACCTGTGTCCTGTTATCTGGCAGGACCGCCTCCGTGGTCGAGTG
Source organism: Haliotis cracherodii (assembly GCF_022045235.1). Lineage (NCBI taxonomy): Eukaryota > Metazoa > Mollusca > Gastropoda > Lepetellida > Haliotidae > Haliotis > Haliotis cracherodii. The sequence continues at coordinate 20,654,530 of NW_027266286.1, forward strand.
TTAAAGCGTCCGCCCGGAGAGCGAAAGATCCGGGGTTCGATCCCCGGCCGCGTCACACCAAAACACGTTAAAAGATTGTACTTGTTGTTACCCTGCCTAGAGCTCAGCAGACTTAGCATTATACTGGAATATTTTCTCACACACAGAACATTCACAACAGAGACAACAGAGTATTCACAATTGTACGTTAACACATATGTGTTACCGGTCTAGCAAGTGTAAAAAAAAACCTGATATAGATCGTGTCCTTGAATCTCCGAATCCTCACTCTCACCATAGACCATAAAACATGTTATGGCAATCTGCGTTTTGAATAACAGGGGTCCGTTCTATGTAAACTCCCTGGTTTGACCAGAAAAAAGTGACTACTCACTTGTTTAACGATTGCGGACCAATTTCGTTCCGCGTAATAAATCCGTGCCAACTTTTAGGAAAAAGATGGCGGCTAAGAGCACGCAACGGCGCTATACTTAAACACGATGATAGCGATGTCTCTTTAAATCGCAACATGGCAGCAGCTACAAGGGGATCTACGACAATCAGGGGGTTTGTTGTAGCTCTTCCTCAAGAAAACGACGATGACAGCGATGCAGATGAGAGTGACGATGACGCCGACTGGCTCGATTTTGGGGAAATGTCTGCTATGGCAGATGGTGCATCGTACATCAAGTTTACAGCAGCCAAAAAAAGAAGAGGTTTGGTCCTTATTATTGTTATGTCGACCTACTGTATGTATGACATAATTGACTTGACCATCAGGTTGAACGCACAATGACGGGTAGACTTACCCCTTATGTTATGACACCCAGGGAAGTTCCTCGGATCTGCTGAGACGGGTGCAGGCTAAAACGTCACCGATTTCTCGGGGAAGTTTCATTTGGCGAAAAAGGCAACTAATTGACATTGAGTTAATTTTGAGTAAAGGTTAAATCAAAGCATCTGAGGGGGCACTGATGGCTCAGTCGTCTAAGGCACCGCGATTCGCTGTGCAGAGAAGTGTCCCTTGGGCACGCAAGAAACGTATGATTGTGGGTTCGAATCCTGGTTCGCCTTGATTTTTTTCGAGGTTTGTCAGCACCATACCTGTGCTCATGGGTTTCACTGAAGTGGTAAACATCTGAGACCTGCATCATTTCAGGCTTTCCTCCACATGATATAACTGGAATAATTTTAAAAGCCGAGGGAAACCCAACTCACTCACTCACTCACTCACTCACTGAAAGCATGTGATGTTTTTACCATTAGTTTAGTTGTGCCTCCCAATTAGAGTAGGCGAGTAAATTGGAGTAGAGGCTAATTTCTTGTTTTAAGGCAATTAACATTTCACAATTATTTTTGCTTGCTTGACCATGTGAGTTTAATTTATTTTACTTCAAAGCATTTTTGCACAATAAGTCTAGCTGCGCCTCCCAATCAGAGTCAGGGAGTAAATTGGAGTAGAAACTTGTTTTAACATTTAACAATTATTTGTGTTTGCAAGTGACCATGTGAGTTTAATTTCATTTATATTTTTACCAAGGAAAAAAATAAGGTGCCATTTTCGCCAGGCAAGGTGCCGTTTTAGCTAAGACAGAGCCCAGTACTTCACTGGAGAAAAAGCACATCTCAACTAATGGGATTGAGAGTACTGCGTGTTACCAGCACACTTTTCGGATTGTAGTTAGTGCTGTGGTGGTAGTGGAGGATCAGACTGTTTTGCCTATGTAGTAGCCATAAAATTGCTAAGTCTTGTGATGGGATTCGAAACCACATACCTTTTGATCAGAGGTCAGATGCCTTTTCCAAATGAACAAAAAGGTCAAGCATGTCATCATCTTTGGGATGACCTCATGCCCTGCTACATACTTCCCATCCAACAGAAGGCACATCTCAGATCGCATAGTAGGATCCTGGGACATATTACTCAAGTTTGATATGAGCATACTCAGGCCTACATTGGGCGAAAGTTTAGTGGTCATAAAATTTCAGAGTCCCTTGATGGAATAGCCCACCTGACCAAAAGGTTTACCCCCTATCAGCAAGATACCTACCTGTTTGAAATATGAAATGGGTTGGCAAAATATGTTGATAAATTACATTCTTTGTTTATTTGTTTATTGCTTAACGCCGCACTCAGCAGTATTCCAGCTATATGATGACGGTCTGTAATTAAATAATCAAGTCTGGACCAGACAACCCAGTGACTGACATCATGAGCATCAATCCACACAATTGGGATCGATTGCATCAATCAACCAAGTCAGCGAGCACATGATACCGTTAGTCGCTTCTTACGACAAGCATAGTTGCTGATGTCCTATTCTACCCCTGATCATCACTAGTCGATAATTTACATTGAGTAACATAAGTTCATACAGAAGATGCTTTGTTGCAATTGTCACCATGGTTACTCATGGTACTGGGGCAGGTTCCCTCTTTTCCTTTCCTTATGGGGGTCAGTGAGCCTGATAATCCCTTGAACAATTAAAGTATAATCTGTTGCAGATTTATTTATCACAGGTTATCATTTTTTAAGACATGGTTAAAACATATTTTGATTCTTTTTTATTTAATATAACAATGATAGCTGCATAAATCGTTTTCTGTTTTTGCATATTATGGTGCAAGGCAATTGGTACAATGAACATTTATTACTTTACATAGAGACCAAAGTGCTTTCAACTGATCAGATTATTGCTCATGATCGATCGATGCTCATGATGTCCATCACTGGATTGTCTGGTCCAGACTCGATTATTTTACAGACCGCCGTCATATAGCTGGAATATTGCCGAGTGCGGCGTTAAACAACAAACAAAACAAACAAACAAATCATAGCGTAAAATTAATTTCATCTGGATTTGTTTTAGAGACAATTTAATTTTTTCATTTAGTTCATTTAAATAAATAGACTAATTATTAAATATAATGGATAACTCCTTTCATATTTTGAAGTGACCATCAAGTCTGTGACCCAACCCAAGAGAGAATATTTCTGTCAAGGCCTGTTCCAACTGATGGACCCATGGTGGTTGATAACAGCCCAGGCCAAGTACAGACAACGGTGCTATTACATGAACGGCCATCCAGAATATGAGTTACGTGAAGACAGTGCTGTCACATCCCACAAACTGGTTGTGCAGTTCCTCACATCGGCAGGACGTTCAAGGGACAATACGTCAGACCCTGTGGTTGATGATTTGATCAAATATTTTGAGTAAGTAACTTTCTGCATTCTTTTCAAGCTGTAAACTCGGCAATATTCAAGCTACTGATGTCATCCTGACATTATTAAGTCTGGACCAGACAAACCAGTGGCTGATATTGTGAGCACATCCCTTGCTGTGGTGGTACAAAGACACTCAATCAACCAAGGCACAGAGCCTGACCTCCGTACAGCAACCTCTTATGACAAACTTTGGTTTCTGGGGACTAAGCTATTCTAACCCAGAATCCCTGGAGGGAATCAGGCTTTTAATCTTATACCATGCATTTGTTTTACGCCGCTTTTAGCAATATTCCAGCAATATCATGGCGGGGGACACCAGAAATGGGCTTCACACATTGTACCAATGTCGGTAATCGAACCCGGGTCTTCGGCGTGACAAGTGAACGCTTTAACTGCTAGGCTACCCGACCGCCCCCCAAAACAATTGGGATATGATGACATGCATCAACCAAGTCAGCGAGCCTGACCCCCTGATACCGTTAGTCGCCTCTTACGACAACCATAGTCGCCTTTTACGGCAAGTCATGGGTTGCTGAAGACCTATTCTACCCTGGATCTTCATGGACCTTCATATGGCCACCTCTTTGGTTGCTGGGAACATAGCTATTCTAACCCAGGTTGTTGTTTTCATTATATTTCATCACAATGTCATGCATCTTATTTGTCGGCATATATGTCTATAGCTTACTTAAGCATCTCAGGACTCATTTTGACTTTTTTCCATTATCAGCTATAGAGATTAATTTTGATTTTGCAGAGCTAATGGAATTGATAAGAGGTTACAGTTTAAGGATCTGGAAGAAGAGATTGAGAAGTATTTACAGACGCTGGGAGAAGCTGATCTTGTATTTGTCAAGAAGACCTTGAACTCAACTATATGGCTGTCAGGTGGTAAACATATCACAATATACTTAGTTCAGCTTCCAATATGAGAAAGGTTTCAACATAGTAAATTCAAAATATGAATGTACAGATAGTGTCATTTGTGAGAAGTTTTAAATCCTAATTATTCAATACACAGATGAAACTCAATTAATGTGTTTTTTATTGTCTTAGGGTGTTTAAGAATTGGACATAACATCTTGTGTTCAATATTAAGTATGAAAGTCAAGAAGCCTTCGTAATTTCCCTAGATTCAAATACTACGGCAGCAGCCCTCAAGGATCTCAGGGTCCTGTTCCACAAAGCGATGGTAGCACTACGATTGTCATACGTCTATGTTAAAGTATGGGAATATAACCACTAAGATTGCTTTGTGGAATGGAGATCCGTGAAGATCCGGCGTAGAATACGTCTTCAGCAACCCATGCTTGCCGTAAGAGGCGACTAACGGAATCGTGTGGTCAGGCTCGCTGACTTGTTTGATTATGCATGTCATCGATCCCAATGCCCATGTTGTTAATCGCTGGATTGTCTGGTCCAGACTTGATTATTTACAGACCTCAGTTATATAGCTGGAATATTGCTGAGTGGGGCTTTATACAACAAACAAAGCTTTGTGGAATGGGACCCAAGACCCTCCTTAATTTGATATTTTGACATGTTTACATTTTATTCATTTCTGTTCTGTGTTTTGGTGAAATCACATATTTATGGTCATGAATAATTATCATCAAAATTTGATGTACAAAATTATTTTTTAAATGAGGGTATAATAAAATGATTTTATGAAAGAACTGTTTTTCTTGAGTTGTTTCCCTTCCCATATTGATCTCATAGGTTTTATTATATCCACAAAGCAGGTTCAATGTGTGAAGCCCATTTCTGGTGTCCCCCCGCCGTGATATTGCTGGAATATTGCTAAAAGCGGCGTAAAATCAAACTCACTCACACTAATTTCACAAAGCAATCTCAGCACTAGACTAACATAAGTCCCAAACATTAACCCTGTCTTATGGTTTGTTTGTTTTGTTTGTTGGTTGGTTTAATGTTTAACGCCGCACTCAGCAATATTCCAGCTATGTGATGGCAGTCTGTAAATAATCAAGTCTAGACCAGACAATCCAGTGATTGATATCATGAGCATCGATCCACGCAATTGGGATACAATAACAAACATCAACCAAGTCAGTGAGCCTGACCACCCAATCCCATTAGTCCCTTCTACGACAGGCATTGTTGCTTTTTATGGCTAACATGGGTTGCTGAAGACCTATTCTACCTCTGATCTTCACGGGCCTGTCTTATGGTGGTCATAGCGCTAAGATTGCTTTGTGAAATGGGGCCCACACCTGTAAATCATAAAGAAGCCTCCACTAACTGTCATGTAACATTGTTGTGATGTGTTTTCATTTCCAAGGTCAAGGAAGTGTTATCCAGTTTGCAACTCGTTATCCAAAGCTGTTCAAAGTGGCTTCCCAGCTGCTGCCATGCCACTTCCTGAAGCTGGCGGAGAAGGCTCGTCACATCAATGAGAAGAAGCTGCAGCTGTTGGAGGAAGCAACTGAGACCAAACTGTGGGTGTTCGGCTTTAAACAGGTATACCTCCTGCCACAGCCTGGTGGGATTGGGATTGTCTCACTTGCCATGAAATACATAGTTGTTTATGTTTTAAATACTGTAAATCTTGATATTAACGCAAGCGTGAATTAAATGCGAAAAATGCGAGTGGTCTTTGCTCGCATTATTAAACATCTCATTTATGTCAATAATAAGACATTTTGGATAGCAGAAATACCAACTTAGACATACGCTGAAAACAAACAACTATGTATTCCACATCACTGTTTATTGAGCAGCACTTGTAACAAGTACATAAACAATGTCATTCAAACACTAATTACATCCTGTGAATTGATACTGTTGGGGTGAAGACAAGCGTTCTACTCACTCATGTCATCACTGATCACACCTGCAAGTTCAGACAGACGCCACCCAACACGGTGTCTTTGCTCTTTGCGACTGCATCAAAGGCCGACACGAGCCAGCGTGCACGTATTGTTTTAGCTGAAGTATTCTACTCAGCGCTAATAAGCGGTGCTATTTGGTGTGTGATTGGATTAATGTAAGGTTGGATTAAGGTGAGGATTCTCCTGTAAACCTGACAGAGGACATTTTGTTTAGATATAAATCCACTGATGCTTGAGAGGAGGGGGTGTCGCATTCATATTGAGTCGCATTTTTGGCTAGGGGCCAGCGGTCGCATTATTTTGGAGATGCATTAATTTCACGTTTTACAGTAATTGTTTTTTGAGATGCTGTACACCAGGCTACACGACGGCCCCACTCCCTGTTGTAACATGTCTATATTGATACATGTGGTGAAAAACTCTCGACTGAAAATTACAGATACACTCTTTTGGAGGTAGATATTTGACACAGCAGAAAACTTCAAAGATTTAAATAGCTGGTCAGTGGAAACTAATTAGTTTTTCTTTCACTTGAACACCAGATCTTATACCGAGAATTCGGGGTGATGGGCTTGGAGGCACAGCTGCGGTCGTGGGTCAACTCCCGCCTCATCCAACGCATCCCTGCTGTACAGAAAGATGCTCTGTACATGTACAATGCTCTCAAACTGTACGCCAAGAAGAGAGGACACACGTATGTGAAGGAGAATGAATTGAGGAATAAATCGGCCATCTTCTTTGAGAAACATGTCGTACAGAACTGGGAAGAAGCTCTGGCCTTCCTGGACAAGAATGATGTAATAATCCGTGAGATTGAGGCTGATCATGTTAAGATATTCCTCAAGACTATCTGGTACGCGGAGAGAGACTCTGCCAAGGCCTTCACAGCTGTTCTCGAGAATGGAAGTGGAGATCCCCTTGAGATGGATGTAGATCTTAGCAGGTGGGTTCTGTATGACTTCAGGACTTGTTAAACTCTTAGCTCAGGTTATGATGTTATTGATGCCTGTATTAATATTTGAGAATGTGAGTTGGTCATTTTGTTGGGAGGTGGGGGAGGAAGCTGACCTAGTAAATATTCTTTTTTTTTAATTTATCCTGAATCACTCCTTAATGTATATACCGTATTCGACGCAATAAGCGCCCACGGCGACATTTGCTAATATATTGGCTGGTGAACAATCCCAATTAGCACCCCTTCCGATTGATCAATGTACACAAGACTTAATTATTGGCGTATAATGCGCACTCCTGTGTTATATGCACCCTTAGTTTTTGGCTAATAAATTCTGGAAAAATATATCTGTTGTACATAAAAACTTCAGGCTGTCAGCATAAACCACGAAATTTACTCTGTTTTTTCACCAAAATAATATTCTAATAAGAGCCCCCTATTTCTAAGTTTGAGAGCGCCCTGGGCGCTTATTACATCGAATACCGTACTGCTGTTTTCTGATAGAAGGATGAAGCTGTGTGAGGTCCAGCTGAAAAAAAGTTTTTCAGACTAGTTGTGTGGGTAATCCCAACACACAGTGCCCACATGACCACAGAAGTGATGATGTCACAGAACTTCACATTAGTGATTGTCAACCAGACTGACAAGTCGGGCATAATAAAGCTCTGGTTAATCTACTGGCATCCTTTTACTTATTCATTGTTCAATGTTCATTGGCGATTTATATCATTCTTATGGTTGTGACTTCACGTCTCACTACATACTTTTGCCGTAGTATTGATATATTGTGCGTGATGGTAGCTACAAGTCATTGCAAACATCATGTGCTTTGTTGTTCCAATAAGCAATTTTGAATTTACCAAGTGGTCATGTTCTCGTGTCCTACGTCCTTTAGTCATTATTGTTGCTAGGTAATTCTTTTATATTGTCTTACCTAATGCTCCTGGTGTGGTATTTAAAGTGTTTTCTCACTATAACACTGCGTAATTCATCCTTTGACCACCAAGTTTCTGGGTTTAGAATGGCCTTAACATTCTCTTTGTTTGTGCACCTTCTGATCAGGGCATCTGCTTAATTGCAGATTTATGCCTCGTTGTAATCACTGCCAGTGTAAGAAGTCCAGCAGGGATTCCCACCCCCTGTGTCTGGTCTGAACAGACCCTTGTGCTGTGGCTACGAAGTGTAGCTTCTGCTCACCCCTCCTCTCCTCCATGCTTCTCCAAGTACCCCCAGGTATCTCCGCCTTAAGTAGCAGGCCCTCAGACACCCTAGGATGTTGGACTTTCAAGAGATCCCTGCCACACTAGCATCATATCCATACTAGCCACTTCTGGCTGGAATCTGCCCTCATCAGCTACGCCTAAGAGCCCTGCCTCACCTTTGCCTCACCTTTGCCTCACCTTTGCCTCTGAGACCAAAATCTAGGCGGACGCCTTTGCATCCCCCATCCCACCTTTGACTTCCCTGATGCCGACGCTTGCCCAAGCATATCATCTGCCGTCAGCGCCTGCACCTCCGGGCCTCTATACGGCACCTCCTCAAGCACCTGCTACACAAGGCACAAGACTGCACTCAATGCTTTAGAACATGTGTCCTAGCATGCATCCCACAAGTTCTCAAAGGCTGGGAACTATCAGCCACGACAGCCTGTTTCAAGGACCACGCACAGGACACCCCGTCTGTTCATGGCAAAGGACAGGGTAGAGGGAGACAACAGGGCAAGGTAGAGGGAGACAACAAGGCGAGGTAGAGGGAGACAACAGGGCAAGGTAGAGACAACAGGGCAAGGTAGAGGGAGACAACAGGGCAAGGTAGAGGGAGACAACAGGGCAAGGTAGAGGGAGACAACAGGGCAAGGTAGAGGGAGACAACAAGGCAAGGTAGAGGGAGACAACAGGGCAAGGTAGAGGGAGACAACAGGGCAAGGTAGAGGGAGACAACAGGGCAAGGTAGAGGGAGACAACAGGGCAAGGTAGAGGGAGACAACAGGGCAAGGTAGAAGGAGACAACAAGGCAAGGTAGAGGGTGACAACAGGGCAAGGTAGATGGAGACAACAGGGCAAGGTAGAGGGAGACAACAGGGCAAGGTAGAGGGTGACAACAGGGCGAGGTAGAGGGAGACAACAGGGCAAGGTAGAGGGAGACAACAGGGCAAGGTAGAGGGAGACAACAGGGCAAGGTAGAAGGAGACAACAGGGCAAGGTAGAGGGTGACAACAGGGCAAGGTAGAAGGAGACAACAGGGCAAGGTAGAGGGAGACAACAGGGCAAGGTAGATGGAGACAACAGGGCAAGGTAGAGGGAGACAACAGGGCAAGGTAGATGGAGACGACAGGGCAAGGTAGAAGGAGACAACAGGGCAAGGTAGATGGAGACAACAGGGCAAGGTAGAGGGTGACAACAGGGCAAGGTAGAAGGAGACAACAGGGCGAGGTAGAGGAAGACAACAGGGCAAGGTAGAGGGTGACAACAGGGCAAGGTAGAGGGATACAACAGGGCAAGGTAGATGGAGACAACAAGGCAAGGTAGATGGAGACAACAGGGCAAGGTAGAGGGTGACAACAGGGCAAGGTAGAGGGTGACAACAGGGCAAGGTAGAGGGTGACATCAGGGCAAGGTAGAGGGAGACATCAGGGCAAGGTAGAGGGAGACAACAGGGCAAGGTAGAGGGAGACAACAGGGCAAGGTAGAAGGAGACAACAGGGCAAGGTAGAGGGTGACAACAGGGCAAGGTAGAGGGAGACAACAGGGCAAGGTAGAGGGAGACATCAGGGCAAGGTAGAGGGAGACATCAGGGCAAGGTAGAGGGAGACAACAGGGCAAGGTAGAGGGAGACAACAGGGCAAGGTAGAAGGAGACAACAGGGCAAGGTAGAGGGTGACAACAGGGCAAGGTAGAGGGAGACAACAGGGCAAGGTAGAGGGAGACAACAGGGCAAGGTAGAAGGAGACAACAGGGCAAGGTAGAGGGAGACAACAGGGCGAGTACCAAGGCAAGGGTGGTGAATGATGGGGGAATCTCTGACGCACTGGACATCGACGTCTGGGAAGTTCCACCCCCAGTCATTCCAGACATCGACACCCCCGTAGGTGGGAGACTAGGCTGAAATTGGGCCATCGTGGAGGACCCTTATGTGACCCACATCCTCCACCAGGGGTATTGGTTATCACTGCTAACCAATCTGACTACTGACTCTGACTAACTCACCCCAGGCAGACATTTACCCTCAAAATCAACATCAACCTCTGTTAGACAACATCAACAAATTACCAAACAAAGAGATTGTACATGGCCCAGCCATAACACCAGGCTACTACTCTCCCATACCCGTTGTTCCTTGTTCACAAGAAGGACTCAGACATGCTACGGATCTGTCAGTATTCAATGAGCATTATCTGGAATGCCCACCGTATTTCCAGATGACAATGCTGAGGCTGCTCAGGACCAGAATCAGCACCAACAATTTCCTTATCATTATCAAAGAGCCTAAGGCCCAGGGGCTACTCTGCTAGAGCAGCCAAAGCCATAGCCATGGTGCACAGACCTTCCACCCGGGGACTCGAAGACGACATGTGACGATCCTTTGAGTCCTTTTGTAAGGAGAAGCATCAGGACCCTACTTCTGCGTCTCCCCGTTTCTTGGCAGAATTCCCTTCTGTTCTTGTGCAGCAAACGACACCTCAAGGGTAGCACCATTACTACCCACCTGGTGGCCCTCCTGACATAGAACCCAGAACACCAAGCATTGCTGCACTCCTTCAGACACTCCTAGGAGATCAGAAGGCCAAGTTCAGACCTCCTGCCTGAGATCTGACCATGGTTCTCAAATTGCAGCTGGACCTCACACAGCTTCATCTTTCTATCTTAAAACAGCAGTAATTGCATTAAAGGGTAATGCAGGATAAGTATGCAAATATGAAAAAAATATTTAGATTTCACTAATATTCTTTACTAAAAGCATTCCAATGAACACTGAAGAGAGTAGTATTGAAAACCCTTCATGACCCATTACTACAATACAAGACTGTTGACCAGAGGGAAACAGTACTTGCTCTCTCACTCTATGTTAGATCTGCCTCAACTCCACTTTGGCGGCCATATTGAAAGTTTCATATTTGCTACTGATCATTGATTGCATTATTTCAAAACGTTATTTTTGTTATTCATATATGTTACATATATCAAGATATTAAACACTTAAAACAGCAGCTGATTTTTTACGGTAATTTCTGTTCGCTTCTCAGTGATGACTTTGACAGTACCAGGACAGACAGAGATCAGTGGACCGCCGTCCACCTCATGGTCAACTCTCCGATCACTGTCCTGTCTGGGAAAGGAGGGTGTGGCAAGACGTCCGTCGTCACCAAGCTTCTCAGTCATGCCTGTGTCCGCAGTGGAAAAGCCCCAAAGTAATATATCCTTGTGTTCAGGTCTACATTTGGTGCTTATTTCTCTCTTGTTGTGAATGAGGTAATCTGCTAGTAATTCTACCTTCAGAACTTCCTAAGGTTATTATTTAAAAGCTGTTATGTCAATAGTTAGGGTTGTTTCAAGAAAGAAGACCACAAAGTAACCGCAACATTGTTTTGTATTGTCTCTTACATCTTGGCATATTGACCAAGAAAATCTGATTCTGTCTTTATGATTATCATACATATTTTTGTTCCCTCCAGAAATGCAAACATCGCCTGTATTGGTTGAATAAATTTTGATAATTTTGATGTTAGGCAATTCACAAGATGTTTGTCACTTAGGAATCATTACACAACAGCATTTTCCTTGAAACACAATGTAGATGCAGTGTTAATCTGACTTTGAAACTTGTCTAGTAATGCTTTTTGATAATCACTTATTGACATTCATTCCAACAAACCAGACCTGATACAGAACAAAAGGAGGAAGATCAGAACACCAGCAGAACGCCATCGAAACTGGACAGGACAAGGCACATGTCTGGGATCGGGGACGCAACATTCACCACGACACAGACAGAGAGTGAAGCCATGACCAAAGATGGCAACCAGGACGAGGCAGACACATACTTGTCCAAAACTGTGCTCGGTCAAAAGGTCCTGTTGACCGCTCCAACTGGGAAGGCAGCCAACTTGCTGGGCAGGAAAGCTCAGTTGAAGTCCTGCACCCTCCACAGCGTCATCATGAGTTTTAAGATGTTTTGTATCAGGATGAATGATAAGAAAGCTAAGGGGGAGGGAGGGGAAGAGGCGACTTGGACTCACGCGGACAAGGAGATGCTGGTTGTGGATGAGTGTAGTCTGGTGTCGGTCGGGACTTTCGCCACAGTGTTGAACATCCTGCTGAAGGAGTGCCACCTGAAGAAGATCATCCTGTTGGGGGATGTGAGACAGTTGCCGTCCATCGAGCCCGGCAACTTCCTGGGGGACATATTCACAGTGCTGGCTCCTCTCGGGTTTAGTATCGAGCTGCAGACAAACCATCGAGCTGAGTCCGAGCTGATTGTGCAGAACGCGACCAGGATAGCTGCTCAGAAGAACCCAGTGTTTGACTCCTCGAGGAGATTTCATCTGTTGCAACCGGAGGAAGAGGATCAACAAGGTAGCTGATTTGTCACCATTTTCATAACAACAATCTCTTTATCTAGCAAGTTGGATAAAGTATTTCTTTGGAAGAGGGATAAATTGTCAGGAATATAGGAACGTAAACTTTAAATTTTAGCAGGTATTGATTAATTGTTACCATGTTTGATATTAAGACAAGTCCTTGTACAAGATTATGGAAGGGAGGGGGGAACTCCAAGATTAGATCTTGCCATTCATGCCTTGCGGGGGGATGGTTTTGAGATCAAAGATCCATTTTAGTTCAGTAGATCAGCGTTTAGAGATTAATTACTCTTGGGTTTTAGCCCAACACTTCTTCTTATCCCTTATACAAGGTTAGTCAAGTTTGATAAACAGCAATATACGTATGTTTGGTTTCCAATGAGAATTTAATTAATTTCTAGAAATATTGATACATTTTAAAAATTGAAACAAACAAATGACAGTAACTGATCAAATTGGTCAGAATAAAAGGTCACATGTCGGGATCATGAAGGTCTGGACCAAGTTTCTCAAGGAGTACTTAAACATATTTTCATGGAATTGAAACCATTTCAACTTCAGCTACCAAAATTAATTATAGGAGACATATCATGTACAGACACTTCCATTCGATTGCCAGCTAAGTTTTAAGTATTCAGTATCAAGGTGGGCAGAAGCACAGTCCAGAGGCCTGGTCGTAGTGTATCTGTCAGCTGAACTGGCCACTGCTGCAATGTCTTCTTTGTTGTCCAGGTCGGGACACTATTGTACGGAGGCTGCTGACCAGAAGCAAAGACCTACAGGACCCCATCACCTCCCAGTTTGTGGCCTTCACCAGGTACTTGCTGCCTCCTCCCTCACTCACTCAATCAGTCTGTGGCCTTCACCAGGTACTTGCTCCCTCCCTACCTCACTCACTCACTCAATCAGTCTGTGGCCTTCACCAGGTACTTGCTGCCTCCTCCCTCACTCACTCAATCAGTCTGTGGCCTTCACCAGGTACTTGCTCCCTCCCTACCTCACTCACTCAATCAGTCTGTGGCCTTCACCAGGTACTTGCTCCCTCCCTCCCTCCCTCCATCCCTCCCTCCCTCCATCCCTCCCTCGATCAGTCTGTGGCCTTCACCAGGTACTTGCTCCCTCCCTCCCTCCATCCCTCCCTCACTCAGTCAGTCTGTGGCCTTCACCGGGTACTTGCTCCCTCCCTACCTCACTCACTCACTCAATCAGTCTGTGGCCTTCACCAGGTACTTGCTCCCTCCCGCCCTCCCTCCATCCCTTCCTCAATCAGTCTGTGGCCTTCACCGGGTACTTGCTGCCTCCTCCCTCACTCACTCAATCAGTCTGTGGCCTTCACCGGGTACTTGCTGCCTCCTCCCTCACTCACTCAATCAGTCTGTGGCCTTCACCAGGTACTTGCTCCCTCCCGCCCTCCCTCCATCCCTTCCTCAATCAGTCTGTGGCCTTCACCGGGTACTTGCTGCCTCCTCCCTCACTCACTCAATCAGTCTGTGGCCTTCACCAGGTACTTGCTCCCTCCCTACCTCACTCACTCACTCAATCAGTCTGTGGCCTTCACCAGGTACTTGCTCCCTCCCTCCATCCCTCACTCACTCCCTCACTCCCTCCCTCCATCCCTCACTCACTCCCTCACTCCCTCCCTCCATCCCTCACTCACTCCCTCACTCCCTCCCTCCATCCCTCACTCACTCCCTCACTCCCTCCCTCCATCCCTCACTCACTCCCTCACTCCCTCCCTCACTCAGTCTGTGGCCTTCACCAGGTACTTGCTCCCTCCCACCATCCCTCACTCCCTCCCTCACTCACTCACTCACTCACTCACTCAGTCTGTGGCCTTCACCAGGTACTTGCTCCCTCCCTCCATCCCCACTCACTCCCTCACTCACTCCCTCCCTCCCTCACTCACTCAGTCTGTGGCCTTCACCAGGTACTTGCTCCCTCCCTCCCTCCCTTCCTCACTCACTAATTTACCAACCCAACCATTCTCACTCACTCACAGTTTGTGGCCTTCGCAAAGCACCAGCCCACCTGACCACTCAGTTCTTTTACTTCACAAGGTACTCTCTGCAGGAACCAATGCATGACTCTCCGTGAGTCTGTATGCCCTGCCTTGGTGCCAAAATAAACCCAAAAGACTGGGCAGAAAGTGTCCCAAGGTCCTATATTTAGAATATCTAACCCAATTCCAGTTGTGTCAAGTAGTTTCAACTCTAAACAGTATGTTTCACCTACGTTTTCTCCTTGCCTACAGACGAGATTGCGAGGCAGTGAATGAACTGTGCTGCAGACACTACAACAAACACTTACTGAAAGCGCACACTGGCAAATTAGACTTCCAACCAGGTGATAAAGTGTGTATGACAAGAAATGGCACAGTATCTCACCACTTCAAGAAAATAAAACCAAAAAAAAAGACAGAGGAGGAGAACGCTGACAAAGCTGATGGCGAGGATGCAAGTCCTGGACCACACAACCTTGAGAGAGGACAGACGACATCTGTGAAACGGAACCTCAACATGCAACTGGAGGGGATCTCAGCAAGACAAGATGGCCGCCACGATGGATACGGTGTGGGAAAGATGGAGAGACTCAATGAATATGATATATGTGATAACAACAAACCAGGTTCTAGATACACTGCTCTGAAAAGTCGAGAGAACAATCACGACAGGAGCCATGTTGAGGACCATGGTGAGGGAGAGGACATCTTGAACAGTTCCCTGGAGACGTCTGCTGCCTCCCAGACGTACATGGAGGCACTAGATGATCTCATCAATGCTGCAGGCAGGGAAGACAGCCAGTTGGAAGATTCCGCATTTCTCAGTGATGGTGATGGATATGACCTTGACACTCAGACAGGAAGGTCAAGTCGGCTGAGGACTGATGTGAGTGGTTTTCTGGAAATGTTTCATGGAGATACCAGGAAAGGTGTAGATGTGATTGCAGGGAAGCCTGTGACAAATCATGGCAGTGATAAGAATGTGACATTGTCTCAGAACAGATCTAGCAGTACTATTGGAAGACAGCCGGCTCCACAAGGGGGAGACAACTCTGTCTCTACCCATCAACCAGGGGGAGATAATTCAATCTATGTCCCACCAGCGGGTGTTCCTGAAGCCCATACTGAAGAAGAGATAGATGGCAGCACTCCACAGGAGTCAATATCTAAGAGAGATGTCAAACTCTGCAATGGCGAGATCTTCTACGTAGAAAAGGTAAAGAACCATGAGCCTAAATTAAAAATGTGTTTCTACCTCTTCTTGAAAAGAGATCTTTTGAGCTTATGAGAAGTTGTAGTTAAGATTGGTTGTTTGGTTGCTTTGTTATTTTTGCTCTCAGCAGTATTCAAGCTATATATCGCAACAATTATCCTCTCCTCTTGCAACACAAAGGTTTCAAAAAGATTGGTTGGTTTGTTGTTTTATGCCGCACTCAGCAATATTCCAGCTATATGATGGCGGTCTATAAAAAATCGAGTCTCAACCTAACAATCCAGTGATTGATATCATGAGCATCAATCCACGCAATTGGGATTGATGGCATGCATCAACCAAGTCAACGAGCCTGACCACCCGATCCCGTAAGTCGCCTCTTACGACAAGCATAGTCGCCTTTTAAGGCAAGAATGGGTTGCTGAAGACCTATTCTACCCCGGATCTTCACAGGTCTTGTAGTTTAGAGTATTGTAATGTGTATCTTCACATCAGGGATGGAAATTAACTCAGAAACCAAACAAGCCCACAGGGCAAGTGGCCTTTTTATTTCTGCTTGACCTGAAAAGGTTACAAGCCAATATAGAATTCAGATGACGATAGATAATTTACAGCATGTGTCAAAAGCTTACAGGCCCTACGGCCAAGAAGATTTTTAATGTTATTAGCCCAAGGTAATCCATCCCTGCATTTTTTGAAAGTGTGACTTGTTACTTTTGCTACCAACAACCAATTTTGATCATTTTGACACAGATTAGATCATTTAATGGCCACTATATTTTAATAAATAAACAACTCATGGTCATAGTTTATCGTACAATAAAACACTGCAGCCCCTCATGGTTTATTCTCCCTACAGTGTTTTATTGTACAATAAACAATGACCTCTTATATGAGATATCAACATTATGTACAGCCTCTTTAAGGATGTTGATCAAAT
Organism: Haliotis cracherodii; assembly: GCF_022045235.1. Lineage (NCBI taxonomy): Eukaryota > Metazoa > Mollusca > Gastropoda > Lepetellida > Haliotidae > Haliotis > Haliotis cracherodii. The sequence continues at coordinate 20,671,272 of NW_027266286.1, forward strand.
GTACAAACTTTAAAAATATTTACCCAAATTTAAATAATGATGACTCCCTGAATAGAATATGACCTTGGAAATTCAAGTTCATTTTCCGAACAGGTGGGTTAAGTTTGGTATTTCCCGCATATTCTCACAATCCTCGTTTCAGTTACCTGTACTTTTTCTCCTGATACCGTTCGACAAATCACTCCCACTTTTGGATGTGATCGTTCAGCCCCTGCATTTATCTGCGCAGCCCAGCTACATCCATGGGGAATAACTTACAGGACACTTCCCTCTCAAAAATAACATTGTCCAATATATGACATCATCAAGTTGCAAGCACATATTCGAATCTCCAAAAATGACATCATGATAGAATCACACTTCGGTCTTCATTGTTCTTTGCAATTTGTAGCAAAGCTATCTTATATATGGCTGTAATATTGCTCTGCCACAAAAACAGGAGCACTCACTCCTTCAGGCATTGGACTTGGGTATGAACAGAGATGTAAGTAAATAATGGGTCCTAACTAATCGGCATAAAAGATTGTTAATAGTTACTGTAATTCAGTAATCTGTCAGTTTCCACGATCAGAACAATAACCCATTTTATAGATTTCTTTCTTGCTTAAGTATAGAAGAATGTTACTTGTGACACTTGTTTATTCCAGGAGCTGTCTATCTTTGACAACCGTAACAAGGCGAGTCGCTACATATTTTTGTGTGACAGAGACGAGGAACGCCCCCGCCATGTGTGTGCCAACTACAAACAGCTGATGAAGAGCTGTAAGATGAAGCATGCATGGGTCAGGACTATACACACATTCCAGGTAACCAGCTCGTCACAGTGACACACATTCCAGGTAACCAGCTCGTCACAGTGACACACATTCCAGGTAACCAGCTCGTCACAGTGACACACATTCCAGGTAACCAGCTCGTCACAGTGACACACATTCCAGGTAACCAGCTCATCACAGTTACACACATTCCAGGTAACCAGCTCGTCACAGTGACACACATTCCAGGTAACCAGCTCGTCACAGTGACACATATTCCAGGTAACCAGCTCGTCACAGTTACACACATTCCAGGTAACCAGCTCGTCACAGTGACACATATTCCAGGTAACCAGCTCGTCACAGTTACACACATTCCAGGTAACCAGCTCGTCACAGTGACACACATTCCAGGTAACCAGCTCGTCACAGTGACACACATTCCAGGTAACCAGCTCGTCACAGTGACACACATTCAAGGTAACCAGACCGTCACAGTGACACACATTCAGGGTAACCAGACCGTAACACTCACACACATTCCAGGTAACCAGCTCGTCACAGTAACACACATTCCAGGTAACCAGCTCGTCACAGTGACACACATTCCAGGTAACCAGTTAGTCACACTCACACACATTCCATGTAACCAGCTCGTCACAGTGACACACATTCCAAGTAACCAGACCGTCACACACACACATTCCAGGTAACCAGCTCATCACAGTAACACACATTCCAGGTAACCAGCTTGTCATAGTTACACACATTCCAGGTAACCAGCTCGTCACACTCACACACATTCCAGTGTAAGCAGCTCGTCACAGTTACACACATTCCAAGTAACCAGACCATCGCACACACACATTCCAGGTAACCAGACCGTCACAGTGACACACATTCCAGGTAACCAGCTCGTCACAGTGACACACATTCCAGGTAGCCAGCTCGTCACAGTGACACACATTCCAGGTAACCAGCTCGTCACAGTGACACACATTCAAGGTAACCAGACCCTCACAGTGACACACATTCCAGGTAACCAGCTCGTCACAGTGACACACATTCCAAGTAACCAGACCGTCACACACACACATTCCAAGTAACCAGACCGTCACACACACACATTCCAGGTAACCAGCTCGTCCAAGTGACACACATTCCAAGGTAACCAGACCATCACAGTGACACACATTCCAGGTAACCAGCTCGTCACAGTGACACACATTCCAAGTAACCAGACCGTCACACACACATTCCAGGTAACCAGCTCGTCACAGTGACACACATTCCAAGTAACCAGACCGTCACACACACACATTCCAGGTAACCAGCTCGTCACAGTAACACACATTCAAGGTAACCAGACCGTCACACGCACACACATTCCCGGTAACCAGCTCATCACAGTTACACACATTCCAGGTAACCTGCTCGTCACAGTTAAACACATTCCAGGTAATATATGCGATCGTTTCATTAATAGTGGAGAGATCTGTGTTGTATATATAATACCTGTATGGATTCCATGTATGTCAACTGTATGGCTAGTGGGGGTGTCAGGTAACCTTGATATAACGTGAACAATATCATTTTCTCATTGTAAGATATTTCCGTTATCAATTTTAGTGGTGCTGGTTCAACCCCCAAACCCAAACCCAAACCACAATCTGTGCCATTATAAAGATAGACATCGATTGATCTTTGTAGCCAATTAGTGCTAATTAGCAGAACGGTATTTAAGGATAAGAATTTATGGATGAACGACTTCTTTATTACAATTGAGATCGACGTTTCGGTGTAGGTTCTAACACCGTTATCAAGCAAGTGAAGCCTATCAATCCTGCTGGAATAAAAAAAAAGTTTTAAAGGTTGATTATGGGTCATTTCAAGGCAGAGTATAGATGAGACCTCTGTGTGGACAAGGTAGTGACATTTAGTCTAGGCGCTGATCTCTTTGTCAGTAATGTGAGGGACAGCAATTGATATGTATATATTGGGTTCTTGGGGAGCACAAGTGGCCAAGGCAACTACGGAATCACAGTGTGCAGTTATGTCCCTGAGGTGTTAGTATCTGCACAGGAGCAGGACAGTTGCCACCCAGACAATTGCCATCCAGACAATTACCACTGGATAGTTGACACCTAGGACAATTACCACCCATAAAAAATATTTCATTATCATGTTATGAATCCTTTATTCAGTTGATTATACAAACACTAAACGTTGGTAATTGTGGATTAAAATCACTGTCAAAAGTTCAAGTAAAACTTCAACCGTCAACTGTCCCAAGTACAACAGAGGAAACAGTTCAGAATCTGTAGTTGTGAGCCCCAGAGCCCCCAGTAGTTCATACAGTGTCTGTCAATAGAGTCTGATGCAATGGTGTGCATCTTTATTTTGTTTTCAATTGGCCACATTTTGTCCTGCAAGCATTTGGATGATCAGAAAACATGTTATTTTATTGAATACACAATGCCATTTAGAACATGATCAAATGTGACAAATGTTATATTTGGGATAACACTTTCTTATTAAAGTACAGAATCTCGTACTTTTGGGGGTTTGGTCCCATCCGGGATTTGAACCCACACTGCCAGAGTGAGGCACCTAATCGCGAGCACACAAAGTCAGCGATCTAACCCACTCAGACACCGAGGCTTCCACAAAAATGAAAGTCCGACAAACGGTAGTCTAGATCACGTTCTTTGTGTACCCCTCTGACAAGTGTAAACTGGCATGGCTCCCATGGCCGAAAGCTATGAATACACAATGCCATTTAGAAATTGGTGAAATGTACCTAATGTTAAATTTGGGATAACACTTTATTGGTAGAGTCCAGATTCTCGTACTTTTTGGGGTTGATTCCCAAATGTAACATACGTAACATTTGTTACATTTCACCACTTTCCAATTGGCATTGTGTATTCATAGCTTTCGGCCCCATCGCCTTATATCCTGTATTAAATAAGTCATAGTACAAGAGAAATGATGTACAAAGACTGACTCACTAGTACATTTACTATTGTTGAAGACGGGGAGAGGCATTTAGGAGCAAGGAAAGTTGTCTGTATGTGTAACTGATTGTGTTTTTCCAGGGCTCTGAATCTCAGTCAGTGGTGTACATCCTGAGCCCGAATAACTTCTACGAGAACTGGCAGCATGTGTACACAGCCATCACAAGAGGACGTCAGTCTGTGTACGTAGTGGGGAGCCCTGCAACGCTCAACACCATCATCGTACGCAAGGTGTTCCCCAGGCAGACCACCCTCCAGGTGAAGCTGCAGGACCACCTCCGACCTCGGGAGAAAATAGTCCAGGTAGGTCACTGTCTGTTCCGTGTTTATAGGTAGGACATTTACTCAGTGTTTACAGGTAGATCATTTTATGTTCAGTGTTTACCATGTTTACAGGTAGGTCATTTACACAGTGTTTACAGGTAGGTCATTTACACAGTGTTTACAGGTAGATTTACACAGTGTGTACAGGTAGGTTTAGACTTAGGTAGGTAGGCAATGTGGTTGTATTGCCATATTATAGTTTTTAAAGCAATCTGTAGGGTTTGTATTAAAACATTGCCTTGAGCATGCTATCCATCACATATTAACTGGCTTGTGTTTTCTTCGAGGTTTTTTTCTTGTATCAATTTTGGTATTCATTTCTTTCAGTCATGTGTTAGGAACATCGCAGACAGCTTACGAGGCCACCAGGAGATGACAGCAAAGGGAGACAATCCACTCAGTCCATCAGACGGGGAGAGGTCTCTGTTTGACAGTGATGACAGTTGGGTGTGCCAGGTCAATGACTCGTTCGGCCTCAGTCTTGACCAGTCAGACATGGCCTACAGTACTGAACCACCACTAGAGCAAGGCAATGTCACTCCGAGCAAGTGCTATGGGAGTAGTCTCCCTTTGGAAGTCCGACCTTCCACGTCTGGACAAGAGATGGACAGTCTCAAGCGGAGACAGAATGATGACACTGCTGAGTTTATGTCTCCCCCGAAATGTAAGAAGGCATCAGATGAACAGCTGGCAGTGACACCTGTCCGATCATCTCTCAGCTCACTGACCCTGTGATGTGTTTCCTTGTAAAACAGGCCCAGTCGTCTAAGGCGCTGTGATTTGCTGTGCAGAGTTGCATCCCTTGGGCACGCCCGAAACCTATGATTGTGGGTTCGAATCAGGGTTCGCCCTAATTATGTTTCTAGGTTTGTCAGCACCATACCCGTGCTCGTGGGTTTCACCGAACTGGTAAACGTCTGAAACCTGCATCACTTCGGGCTTTCCTCCCACATTGAGCTGACACGCCGCGATATGGCTGGAATACTGTTAAAAGCGGCGTTAAACCCAACTCACTCACTCACTCACTCACTCACTCACTCATGTAAAACAAAACCAGTCAACTCTTTAGTGTCTACTTGTACTTGTACTTGTCTGAATATGTGCTTGCTGCATCGTTTTTCAAGAGACCTGTTATACATAGGCTCTCATAAGCACAAACAGCTGCAAAATTGGTGATGTATCATTAAGCAATAATCACTCACTCACTCACTGCCATAACATCGACCATGTGACAGAGTATAATATGTAATAATACTTGTGTAGTCACAATACGAGGCAGGTACAAGGATGTATGTTTTGCCTAAAAATTAGTATCTGTCCTTTTTCTATTTGTGACTATAACGTGAAATTGAAATATGAACTATATACCATAAAGAAACCCATCATATTCATACCTTTACTTGAACTGCATGGATCAAAGTATCTTTCGAATAGGTACAGGTTAGGTTGATTCCCCTGAATGTAGACGTTCCAGTTCTGTTAACTAGGTTCTGATGTAGCTCCTAGTCCGTTTCCTGCCCTGGAACTGGTTGTGCAAAGCTTGGCACAAATGGTCTGTTGACCCCAGTCCAATACTCAAGCACCGGTGGAATGAATTAAGTGGTTGTCTGGCAGTCCCGTGTTATTGATTATTTGTCTCTCATAGGTTCTGAGACCTGCCTCACTTTCCAGTCTCTCCTGGCATATTAGGATGTGATATAACTGTGAAAATACTGTGTAAAGCAGGGTTACTCACCCTTTGAAAGTTAACCTGCTTTCATTTCAGTTTATTATTCCCCTTCACAAAGTGGAATGAGGATAAAGGAATGGGTGCTGTTCGTTCGTCCTTCTGTCACATTTCGTTTCCGGAGAAGAACTAAAAAATCATGAGAGATATCTTAACCAAACTTGGCATATAGATAGGTCTAGTGGTGAACTGGTGTAGTTTGATAGTTTGGGATTTTTAAAACAAGTTTTGAGTTTCCATGGCAACGACTTTGACTTAGACTGAAAATGATGGTAGTGCTCCTTTCTGGATCAGATCTTGAAAAACGTATGATATTTTTCACCAAACATGACACGTAGATAGGTCTAGTGGTAAACTCGAAATTAGGATTTTTACCAAAAATATTATCGAGTTTCCATAGCAACCGGACATGTCATATTGGCAGTATGAGTATTTCATGCTTGTTATAAATTGGGAAACATTTAGTCCTTTTGGACTGCTCACAAGTTACGGTCAGTAGAGCGAAGTAGAACATCTTTTAGTCCTTATAATGATAACATGTAGCAAAACTCTTAAAAATGTCACATTTTTACTACTGCTGCTGTATCAAGCACTGTTATGTTTGTTCAGTTAGAAAGACACCGTTTTGTCTTGTCATTTAACATTGTTGAATGAAAGATGTAATCAAGAGATATGAAGCCTATAAGCACATACTACAAAATTTATACTAGGGCTGGGACGGGTAACTCGTGTGCTCGGGTCAGGTGGGTACTGAGTAGGACCCGGGTACCCACAGGACTACCCCAACCCATAGTCATGTGACAGATTGTTTAATGACAAAAATTATAAAGGAACTATACGGTTACTCTACAAGTCACTAATGTTCCCATTTCTTTCTGACTATGCACCCATTCATACTGACTTTTATATGTTTGAATAAAGATAAAACTTCAGTCAACTTCAGTGTATGCATGACCAGATCGTTTTATATGTGTATCTTAATACATTTTGTCCACGGCTACGGTCAAACTTTTCCCAATTGGACCTTTTGTACCTATCTCTTAAGACCTACAGTGGGTACCAGGGTATGGTCGGGTAATAGAGGGATGGGTACTCGTCCCAGCCCTAATTTTTACACTATAGTTTCATCTCCATCTCCATCGTCATCTGTCAACTTCTAAGTAATGACTATCAAACAATTTATAGTAATATGAAGGAATCAGATGGTCCTTAACTTCTTTTAGTAGTATATATTTGTCATCTATTATAAAACCAGGAGAGATCTGCAGCTAAAACACATATCATCCCACCAATGGCTCAATCACTCAAGGGGCTGTCGGGTAGCCTAGTGGTTACAGCCTTAGCTCGTCACACCGAAGACCTGGGTTCGATTCCCGACATGGGTACAATGTGTGAAGCCCATTTCTGGTGTCCCCCGCCGTTATATTGCTGGAATATTGCTAAAAGCGGCGTAAAACCATACTCACTCACTCAATCACTCAATCGAAATTAGTTAGGTTTCTTGTCCTACCCTAAAAGATATTTTTGCCCTTGTTTAGATAGTTTTCTGTCATTTGGTGGCTTAAGAAGCTTATATTTCCCCAGCTGTTTCCCCTGAGAAACAAATCAAAGCCGGGTAACTATGGTTTTCAAAGCATCTATTTAATCTTGGTGAACTTTTTATTCAGAACGGTCATTTTTTTTAGGGGGATGTTCAGAGGAAACCAGAAGGGTCACCCAAAAATGACAAGCATTGGTCAATATTTTCAGTACATTAGTGCATCAGAAACCTCTGACACACCCCGTGTAATAAATGGCCGGTCCCTAAGTTGTCATCAGATCTGTGAGACAATCAACCAGGAAGCTTGTTGTAAGGAAACTGTAAGTCACAATAGTGCAGTAAGCTAAACATTGACGGCCGACTTTCCTTGTTGACTGTGATCAACAGGTGTTTTCAGCACTAGTCATTGACCAGCTCAGCTATATCCTGTCAAGCAATGAAGTGTTCCCATGTCCAGGTCTTCACACAAATAACTGCCATGTTGGGAGATTTTACTTGAAATTATTTTGACAATATTTTGTTTGTAACTAATGTTATATTTGGGATAACACTTTCTTAGTAAAGTGAGTGAGTGAGTTGTGTTTAACGCCGCTTTTAACAGTATTCCAGTTATAACACGGCGTGTCAGCTTAATGTGGGAGGAAAGCCCGAAGTGATGCAGGTCTAAGACGTTTACCACTTCGGTGAAACCCACGAGCACGGGTATGGTGCTGACAAACCAAGAAACATAATTGGGGCGAACCGGGATTCGAACCCACAATGATAGGTTTCTGGCGTGCCCAAGGGACGCAACTCTGCACAGCGAATTGCGGCGCCTTAGACGACTGGGCCACCCGTGCCCCCTCTTAGTAAAGTACAGATTCTAGTACTTTGTTATCCCAAATATAACATTAGTAACATTCGACCACTTTCTAAATGGCATTGTGTATTCATAATATTTTGTTTGATAAAAGTTCTATTTTATATTGTACAGAATTGATATACCTGTTATAAGAACTGTCAACATTTTATCCTTTTCATTTTGTTACCATATTCTGGAAATATATTTTTATCAAAATGAAACAACAGCTTGTTACAATTATTTCGTTATCTACACCACTGGTACATTAAAGGGATGACAGTGTGACTGTCTGTGGGCACACATTCTGCCCGCGGCTACGTGCCAGGTCTTCTTTGTACCACTAGTACTTTGTACCAGGGTACAACAAACCATTTGTTTGTACCAGACAGAGACCCTATACCGGTATATAGTCTCTGAACCAGGATACAACTTGGAATTCGTCTGTACCAGGATACAACTCACAATTTCTGTACCAGGATACAACTCACAATTTGTCTGTACCAAAATACAACTCACAATTTGTTTGTACCAGGATACAACTTTCCATTTGTTTGTACAAGGATACAACTCACAATTTCTGTACCAGGATACAATTCACAATTTGTTTGTACCAGGATACAACTCACCATTTGTTTGTACAAGGATACAACTCACAATTTCTGTACCAGGATACAATTCACAATTTGTTTGTACCAGGATACAACTCACCATTTGTTTGTATCAGGATACATCAAACCCTTTATTTGTACCAGGATACAACTCACTATTTGTCTTACCAGGATACAACTCACTATTTGTCTTACCAGGATACAACTCACTATTTGTCTGTACCAGGATACAACTCACTATTTGTTTGTACCAGGATACAACTCTCTATTTGTCTGTACCAGGATACAACTCACCATTTGTCTGTACCAGGATACATAAAACCCTTTATTTGTACCAGGATACAACTCACTATTTGTCTGTACCAGGATACAACTCACCATTTGTCTGTACCAGGATACAACTCACCATTTGTCTGTACCAGGATACAACATGGAATTTGGCTTTAGTCCAGACCAGTACAAGCAGCCACACAAATATGTGCATTCACGTCCCTATATAAGTGCAATAATCTTGGATGCGATGTTAAACCCCATTTCCCCTCCCCCCACCTTAGTTTGTTAGTGCTATACCATGACCCAACTCGACATTTATGTGTGCCTTGTACATCAGCTTCCTAGAAGAAATCTCCCATAGGATTCAAGACAGAAAAGATTCTCAAAGCAGCATGTTTTGACATTCGTTGGGTTTTTAAAAAAATTCAATCAAGTAGATGAAATATTCATTTATCAAATCGTCCCTCATAAAAATAGGCTGTAGAATAATCTATCATTCCCAGCGTAGCTACGACCTTGAATATTTAATTGTTTGGTCTACATTAAAAAGGCTGGTTACACAAACCATCTACAATAAATACAAACACTAGAGGATGGGGAATTTGTGGAGTTAGGCTGTGGAAGATGGCAGACGCGGCCTTGAGTTTCATGTCTACACGCAAACAAAATATTAGACAACAAACTGCAAGAAATGAAGGCTGGGATTAAAAACGATTTCCGTGGAGAATTACTCTTAATCATAGATCCCACAACAAAACGACTCCAGCAAACATTATGAATTCAACAACCCGCTTTGTAGTGACTTCAGTGTTCACGAAGTTGGACATGGGAAAAGCGATAAGGTAAAGGGACATAACTCTTATAGCACTAAGCCCACTGAGGTCACTGCAAGTGTTGTTTCCTCAACCCCTGAGTTCCGATGCTATGTGTCATCGTGTGTTATTCCCAGAGCGACAGTCGGCCACAGCAAACACGCTTGACATCGGGAGTGGGCTGACATCACTTGCGGGCCTACTCGGCCATCGCTAGGTTTGATTCCACAATGAGAGGCGGAGTAGCGTCCGATCGACATCCTACGCTCTCTGCGTTCATGGCCGATTCATCGTTAGTCACCTTTGCGCGTCATACATTAGTAAGGAAAATACTTAGGGCTATGACAAATCCCGGTCTGGGAAAACAAGTTCGACTTGACGCTTAGAATTATATTTTATATAGCTATTTAATGAAAACGGATGGTAGGAATGTGTTTTATTACCACCATTCATCAAATGCGGGTTTCTTGTTGGTTTTTTTCCGGTTGATAAATTTGTTTGAAAATATTTATTTTAGTTAATGTCCTAACACATGGCACATGGTCACAGGGACAAGCTCACTGTTATAGCGGAAGTAATTATCAAACAAATGAACATATATAGGACAAGACAGCTATTTGTATTGTGATCACTCTCTCGTGAGGATTTCGAGTTAGAATAGATCCAGCAACCTATGCTTGTTTGTTTGTAGTTTAACGCCACTCAGCAATATTCCAGCTATATGACGGCGGTCTGTAAAAAGTCGAATCTGGACCAGAGAATTCAGTGATTGACATCATGAGCATCGATCCACCCAATTGGGATACGATGACCTGCATCAACCAAGTCAGCTACCTGAGCACCCGATTCCGTTAGTCGCCTGTTACGACAAGCATAGTCACCTTTTACGGCAAGCATGGGTTGCTGAAGACGGTTCTTCACGGGTCGACGGTCAATACAACTGTACATGAAACCACGTCATTATAGAACAACGTCATTCAGAACTCGTCTTTGTATTTTTCTTTAAAAAATTAATATTTTATTTTCAGATACAAAATATTTCATATATTGTATAAAGCAGAATTCATCATTGCAGAAGTTTGTGTGAGTAGCAATCCCGTTACAATAAAGAATCTCAAGCAGGGAGATGAAATACGTATATCAAGCTGGTCCCATATTTTGTTCCCCAGTCATGGGGACACGGAAAGAGAGTGAACATCACCACAACGCGTGGAGAATGTCACCATTCAACACATTGATCAAATATCACATTCTACTACTTCCAACGATTTTTAGTAACACCTGTTATGGTATTGTTGTCATTAAGCAAACCAGTTCGAGTGTTTATGATAATCGTAAGGATTTATCAGAATTATCAATGAAAAACGTCTGTACACATGTGATGTGTAAGCTGTTTATAGTGCTAATAGAGAACCAGCATAGGAGTGCCGTATTCACATAAACTCTCTGTTTCGTTTTGGTATTTCATCGATCCAGTATTTGGATTGTTTTTATTTATTGTCTGAGATAGTCTTCGGGTTCATCGTATTGAAATATTGTTCTGTTATCAGCATATATCCGTGGATCTTCAGTCACGATATGGCTGAAATATTGCTGATGTGACTTAAAAAATCTAACTCACTCGTTAACCTTCAGAGAACCACGGAAGACTTTAACTTTAAGGGCCATTTGGGTTTTTTTCGTTTTGTTTTTTTCTTGAAATTTCAAGATACTAACTTAAAATTTCAGGATGTTCAAATATCAATATAAAAAAAAAACACGAAAAAAATAATAGCCCTAAAAGGCTTCCGTAGAGAACTAATCCCAATCATAGCCATACGGTGTACGGGGGGAAAGGCATAAACGCCAATTCTCATGTGTTAGGAAATTACTTGATTCTGTTTGGTCAGTCAGATGTTGTCAAATCACAATAAACGCCCTCTGGTTGAAACAGCCGATATGACGGCCGCGTCACAGCGGAAGCTAATATTCATAGAATAGTACTATTTTCAGTCATTGTCGGTTGGCATATTTAAATAATTATTTCTACAGTTATAGGTTACAAAATGTAGAGTTACGGTTACTTAGGAGATACACATAGTGTGTTTTCAATGTGGAGCTAGGTTACCTGTAGATTTAACCGCGCCAAATTGAATTTGGAACTGAACGCGCAGCCTACCGACAATGACTGTAAAAGTACTAAGTGAGGATAAGATATATGGATGAACAACTTCTTTATTGCAATTAGGAGCGACGTTTCAGTGTATATCTTATATCTTATCCTTACTCCAACTTCTAAATGCCTTTCAAAGAAATGAAAAAGTACTATTCTATGAATATTAACTTCCGCGTTGATGCGGCCCTCAAATCGGCTGTTTCAATCAGAGTGGGGTTATTGTGATTTGACAACATCTCATTGACCAATCAGAATCGAATAATTTTCAAATTCATGGTTGAATACAATATTCAAAGGATGTGTGGAAATACATTTCGCGCAGAAAGCAAGATAGTGTCTACATTGAGAATGTATTTTAAGTTTTTGGGACAAGAGAGAGCTTGGAAGTTGCCCTTTTCTATGTACGACTGTGACGTCATATCTTTTGCGTCACAGTGAGCGATATGACATAATGGTGTTAGAACGAAAGCTATGCAAAGGTTGCTTATTTTTCTTTATGGGGTACCCACATGTTAGCTTACCAAGTTGCCGTGCTTATATGCTTTCAATACCTGTCATATGTTCGAGTGAAGTATTACAGTGTAAATAAACTGCTTCAGCAAAAAAAACGCTGTATTTTGTTTAAAGGCTCTTGTCGGTGATTCGGTAATTCAGATCGACAACCTACTCAAAACACAGAACTCAATCCATGCCGCTTCACTCAATATCTTTGCTAACACCAAAGAGTTCGCGTTTTATTTTGTCATGGTAGAATGGAGATACACATACCGTGTTTTCAATGTAAATTTTCGATATCAAATTTAATTTGGCGCGGTTAATCTACAGGTACCTAGCTCTACATTCAAAACACAGTATGTTTACCTCCTAAGTCAATACTTAAAGTTATTATTATCGAGAGTAGCTGAGATGGTGCAAGGAATTCATCCCAAACGTGAATACAGTCCTGTTTGACTGAGATGGGGAATATACATGGCATATACACGGATGTAACTCAGTTCTTATTATTGTGTAGACAGTGATCGAGACATCCCCGGATGAGGAATATACATGCCATATACGCGGATGATAAGTCAGGTCTTATTCCTGTGTAGACAGTGACTGAGATGTCCCCGGATGGGAAATATACATAGCCTATTCGCGGATAATATCTCAGTTCTAATTTTTGTGTAGACAATCACCAAAACGTCCCCGAATGGGGAACATACATAGCCTACATAGCGGATATATTTCGGCCAAATCAGCCATATAAGCAGGTGCCTGTGACCTTTGCAAAATAGACAAACTTGAGGAACGTGCTGTGATCAAGTACTTCCAGAAAAAAGGGCTTAGCACCAAGGTCATCCATGAAGATATGAGTACCACACTAGGCAAGGATGTCCCTTCCTAAGTTTAATGTCACCGTACATAGGCGTGCAGCAGAGTTTATACGTGGCAGTGAGAGTCTGTCACGTCAGCAAGACAGGAAATGATCCATCGAATCCACGATGTGGTGATGACCGACCAGCGAATGACTGAGCGTAGTGTTGCAGGTTCAGTAGGCAGTTACCGGGAGAGAGTACATTCGATTATCACAGAAACGTTGCCAATGAAGACAGTATTAGCTCATTGGGATCCAAAGCTTCTGACATCTGATCAAAAACGCACCAGGTATGTCTCGTGATAATCCAGATCTGTTTGAAGCTGACCCAGAAAGGTTCTTGCAACGATTTGAGACTATGGATGAAACATGAGTTTACCACTTCCAGCCTGAATACGATTAACAATGGAAACAGTGGAAGCATTTGACATCACTACCACCAAAGAAGGGAAGGACTGTCCCGTCATTAGCTGTAAAGGTTTTGGCCTCGAGGGTGGCATCATGGTTGACTATCCTCCAAAGGGACGGATAATTAACGGAGCTTTTTATGCTGCACTTTTGAGGTAAATACAGAGTAAAAAGCTTTGTATCTACTAAAAAAGCCAACAAACGACATTTATTTCGAAAACACTGAAGATGTCTTTTACAAAAAGAGGAATACGACAAAATTCAAAGTTACACCTTTCAAACATTTAAATCCAACAGGCGTATATATGACGCTGTCATACCAGTGACTGACACCATGATAGCGATCCCATGCCATAGGAACAAGACGCTTTGCACGCTAATCCTGCACGAGACAAATGGTGCATCTCGAGTCAATGATGTCACATGTGGTGCGTTCACGAGCGTCGGTTCAAACAACATACCAGTATGTTCGTATGTGCATGAAACCAATCTGATATCTCTTCAATATGAGTAATTCTTCATATATCAACCAACATATATGATATTCGTGTTTCTTTTGTCGGTGAGTATATATAAATGTGCTAATTCACTAGTGTAGAGTAGCACATATATAAAGAAATCGTCACAGTCATGTTTCGGTTTTATCTTCAAAGAGAAGATCATATATGGTATATAGATACCGGCTGTTCACACAGGACATACGGACATACATATGCACACATATATACCGGGATGTATTTAGAACAGTAAACTACATAAAACCTAGACAACGTGTGACACATAACATTAGCGGTCGCAGCTCGAGGCTGAAATGTGTACCATTCGAGAAGTACTTTGGAAAGCGAGTACGTTTTTTGAGTGCATTGGAAATGTAGTTCACGTGTGATAAATTTATAACGCGAAGAAAATTAATCTAGAAACCAATAGTATCTACAACCCTAAACAGATGGCAAATAAAATCCTTTGGGGAATTCGGTTAATAAACAGGATATTAAACTATTATGTCGAGATCTCCCAACATCTGTTGCTTACAGACAAGAGAGCGGCACTTCGCACAGGCGTTATGTCTGATAAAAGATATTTAAATAAAGTGTGTTTGCGTCTGCTTTTTCTTACAATTTTTCATCATAAAAAGCAATTATTCTAAGTGACGTTTACTTAATTTGGCTTGTGAATAATGAGGTGGTGGGTTGGGTTTAACGTCAGTTTGTATTCCAGTGTCAGCTTCATCATGAGGTCTGTCGTGTTTACCTCTGTGATGAAAACCCACGAGCACGGATATGGCGTTGACAAACGTAGAACCATATTCAGGGCGAATCTGGGATTCGATCCACAAGCAGATGATTCTCGGCTCTATCAGCCTATACGCACCCCTATCTCAGCTCTATCAGCATATACGCACCCCTATCTCAGCTCTATCAGCCTATACGCACCCCTTTCTCAGCTCTAGCAGTCTATACGCACCCCTTTCTCGGCTCTATCAGCCTATACGCACCCCTATCTCAGCTCTATCAGCCTATACGCACCCTATCTCAGCCTGTACGCACCCCTTTCTCAGCTCTAGCAGTCTATACGCACCCCTTTCTCAGCTCTATCAGCCTATACGCACCCCTTTCTCAGCTCTATCAGCCTATACGCACCCCTTTCTCAGCTCTATCAGCCTATACGCAACCCTTTCTCAGCTCTATCAGCCTATACGCACCCCTTTCAAGGCTCTATCAGCCTATACGCACCCCTTTCAAGGCTCTATCAGCCTATACGCACCCCTTTCAAGGCTCTAGCTGTCTATACTCATATCCTTTTCAGCTCTAGCAGTCTATGCTCCTCGCATTCTCAGCTCTTGGAAATGAAGAGACTTAAGGGTTCCTTAAAACTGGAGTGTTCCCTTGTTGGACTATTTGTACTAACGTTACACATAACTGAATTTCAAGGAATATACGTTGGTCTAGTGGCGTGTCATCATCCCCAACAGGAATGGGTCGTTCTCATGATATCAACCACCGGTTCGTCTGCGGCTCACTTCACGCCGAAACATCTCTTATGTCTTTGACTGTGGTCTGACACGTCTTCGCCGTTTCCGACCGCCTCCTTGGTCGAGAGGATAGAGCGTCTGTCGGTACCCGGCCACGTCATACCAAAAGACATTAAAATAAAGTTATTTTAATATGTTCCATTATTGGCGAATATATTTTATCTGGTTAATATTAAAAAGTGTGTGGTTGAGTGAGTGGGTTTAACGCCGCTTTGTTTGTTGTGTAACGCCGCACTCAGCAATATTCAAGCTACTTGACGGCGGTTTGTAAATAATGATTGACATCATGAGCATCGATCTACGCAATTGGGATACGATGACATGCATCAGCCAAGTCAGCCAGTCTGACCACCCGATCCCGTTAGTCGCCTCTTACGACTAGCGTAGTCGCCTTTTACGGCAAGCATGGGTTGCTGAAGACCGATTCTAACCCGGATCTTCACGGGTCTTAAAGCCGTTTTGAACAGTATTTCAGTTCTACGAGTATAACGGCGTGTCTTCACACTGGGAGGAAAGCTCTTGAGGTACATCCTTTGGTGAAACCCACGACCAAGGGTATGGTTCTCACAGACAAAGAATCACAATTCGAATCCACAATTAACGGCTAAGGGACGCAACTCTTCACAGCGAATAGTGGCGCTTTTTCCCACACGTGCTACCAAATAGAAGAAGAAGAAGAATTCGAAATAATTCAGGTACATAATATGTATAAAAACTATAAATTGCAGAACGTACACCTGGGAATAATGTAGAGCTACACATTTTCATTTATACGTGTACGCATTTAATTTTTGTAAATTGTGTTCATGTTTCTGTTTAGTGTTTGAAAAACAACATTTTGAAAATTTACCTGCAAGATTACCTGATCATACCCAGAATATTGTTAAGAGTATAATTTTCTTCCTCTCATAAATACATCAGCATCATATCACCGCCATTACAGGTTGGTAGGAAAAACCATGTTAGAAAAAAATATCTCACAAATCAGTCCAGAAAACTCCGTTTACCCGGACGTTCTCGGTTGAACCCCTATCGTCTGGTTTAACGAGGGTATAGCGTCGAGTTTGGCAAATGGGTCTCCTTGTTAACATTACAGGTTTGACAAGTTTACATGAAGAAAATACATGTTTAACATGTCTCAAGTGTTCGCTGGCGCACTGTGACGAAAAATACAAGATTGTAAACTGGTTTCCGTCTCTCTCTGCGCTTTGTCAACTCGTTATATGAAGAGACGGAACCCATCTTGATGTCATTGTTGTGTCCGATTCTTTGTGTGATGACGTCATTAACACTTATTACATCACCCTACATGTTATAACGTCAAGGGGCTAAGTATGCTAATAAACAGAGGAGAGTTAAATTGCAACATATTTGGCTCTCCTTTAATTTGAAAAGAAGTTTGTTTGTTTATTTAGTTTGTTTATTGTTTAACGTTGCGCTCGGCAATCATGTTACTGTTACCATATGGGCCCAGCTAAGAAACATTTGAGTGAAAGATCAATGGAGCATTAAATATAGGCACAAGTATATCAAAATACAAAATACATCAAAATAGTTTACTAGCCGCCAAAATAACGTGTTTATTGTTTATTGTGACACTCATCATTTGATACGGGTATTCTGAGTGTCCAGGTTGGTTGGTTGGTTGTTTAACGCCGCACTCGGCAATATTCCAGCTGCAAGACAGCGGTCTGTAAATAATCGAGTCTGGACCAGACAATCCTGTGATTAATATCATGAGCATCGATCCACGCAATTGGCTGGGACGAGTCCAAATTTACTACCCGGGTACCCACCCCCCTATTACCCGACCCTACCCGGGTGCCAAGTGTAGGTCTCAGGGGACGTCTCAAAATGTCCGATTGGGAACATTTTTTTCAAAGCCTGGGTGCTGAAGACTTATTTTAACCCGTATCTTCACGGCTCCAATAACATTCATGAAATAATTCAGTTCCAACAAAGGTCATCACTGAAACGTGCTTAATGTTTGGGAAGAGTTGTGAGACAAAAACGGACATTGGTAGGTAAACAATAATAACTTTAAAGACGCTGGCATATTCGTAACCAAGAAAGCCCGCGCTGTTTATGATCCACAACTTAAGGTACATGCAACAAGCAACACACAATCACACCCTCACTCGAGATACAATCTGTAATTTTCTCTGATGATTTTGTTCCACATAAACAACATGGCGTTTGGGTAGCTCAGTGGTTAAAGCGTTCGCTCATCGTGCCGAAAGCCAGGATTCATTTCCCATATACATACAGCGATTTTGATATTGCTGACATATCTTTAAAATGTAGAACCCTCGTCTCACTAAATTATCACCACTGCGCACCGATAATGATAAACTTGAAACAGGCCTGAAACTTTTTATTATTTGAATTCTCGATAACCATAGAAACCGAGCAAGTGTCAGCTGTCTGCCACACACCGCCGGTTCTGAAGGTAACTCCTCTTGAACATCAAAGGCAAGCTGTAACCATCATATTGACACTCGGTCCACCACCCTTGTCTGTGTTAACAACAAGCTAACGAGCGTACATTGCACGCCTAGTCCATTCAACGTGCATTACACGTGTCAATTAGCAGGTGCGTGAAATATATCACTGCTGTGGATACGTTTCTAATGGCCAAGCTGTGAGATCTGTCGCTGACGGGTCGTACTGGTCATCACGAAGTTGGTTGAGTGTCCACACTGACAGAGTAGAAATACCTGAATGTTGGATTCCTTAATGAGGTGAGACGGTTTCATATCTACACCATCCACATCTACACTAGTACTTCAAAACAGCTCGGTTTGAATTTACTTACTATAAACCGAAATCTTTGAAGTTTTACATTCGTCTAAACCGCGTTGGTCCAGGACGTTTTCCGTATACTGAGTAAATCTAACTGCGCAGACTGGCATTTTTATAGAGCTGCCGTGTATGTTGGTTCTAAGCATATATATATATTATATATGCATATTAAATTCATAACAATGTTGTCAGTGAAATATTGATAGAACGAATTTGAGAAAAAGAAAGCGAATGGTGCAAGGCGTGGATTACCTCCCTTGTCCGGAACGCTTGGTCGGATATTGATAGCGTGCGGGAAATGCGGGGAAAAATATGCTTATGATAACATACACATACTTCCATCGATGAAAACGCAGCCGTCTCAGAAAATATTTATCAACCATCGGACATTTTCAATCACATATTTTGAAGATATACAATTAAATAATGAACAGTATTTTGAATTTACATCAGTGTCGCATACAGTGAGTGTCATTGCCGGTCGTGGTATATTTTCGCAAATATATTCGTTTGCTTCTGCTGGGCGTATTTGAAGTATGTTGACTGCCGTCACGCGTGTCTCGAAATGCATGTAGCTATATATATGCTGATTTCAGCATAACATACGTCTCTATATATGCCTGTACAAGCCCCCTGCAAGTCTAGAAGGCGGAGACGACTGGCTACACGCGATATTACCGCAAGTAAACATGTCCTGATTTACAGTCAGGGATATTAGAGAACGTTAAGGAAATAGAAACACTGACTTATATACCACATCCTAAATCTCCGTGTGTTAACACCGTACGAAGCTCAAGCGATATACTTTAAAGTGACACGCTTTAGTTTGCAATTAAAGAACTCAAACCACATTTTTCTCCAACCTGAATCTAATATAAAGTATGGGAAATGATTTAATCCAGAATATACCAAAGCGAACGTATTTTTCAGTAAAACGTTTGTCCTCTGAAAATTCCAATTGTTGGCCAAAAGACAATTTATAATAACCATATCGATCAACATAATTCGGATATTGATAGTATTTTGACTATACATGAACAACGCTAGTATTGTCCTCGCTTTTCTGGAATACGCTTATTGTTTTTAATCAAAATTGGAAATTGTGAACTAATAACGAAACATGTAAAATGCCTCTATTTATTTTTCATTTGAACGCCACAGTCAAGTTTCAAATACCAGGTTGAATGCAAGCTGTTCCAGGAATCCGCGCGACCTTCTAAATAAAATAATTCAGCCCATCACAAAGTCCTCCAATTGCGATAACGATATTTTTCTTCATTCGGGATAATGAAATAAACAATACATGAGCTCTTTTTCTCATAGAATAACACAGATATAGCCGACTGGAGCGAATATCTACTGATCAATGCTTCTCGTTTATAACGCGACCCTGTTTTCCTCGAGCGCTGCACGTGGTTCGCACGGAATAACAAATCAAGAAAAATCGTCTGCTTTCATTTCCCCAATAACCTCTTCACATCAATATAAATGCGCGTAAATTCTATCCACGCTACCATGATTACCTCCCTTGTTAGTTCCATTTCTAACGTGCCTACCGACCTTTCCTCTTGCTTTGCACAGTTGAGCTAGATTCGCTCGCTGTTATCGACGTTACGAGGGGAGACGTTTTATAACGGGAACAGCCTCGATATCTTTCACTCGTGTACTTGCTTATTTCACCAACTTAGAGGATTTTTTTTCTGAATTTTCTTTCTGTTTTAGATATATAAATTTTTAGTGTATGTAATGCGTTGAAGAAACGCCCAGTATCGGCTGCAGTATCTCCCTCACGACCGGCGTCAAGAAAAAATGAATAACAACAATTGCGTGCCCAATAATATGAGACTTGGCCTCCGGTTGACGTCAGTGCGAAAGCCCTTTGGCAACTCCGGCTGGTATAGTCACCTCCCCTGGAACTCAGAAATAAATACGCGCCTCGCCAAGAATAGTCATATTATGCTTTTCTTTACTATACATTGCTTTTTTAGGTAGAATAAAACAGAAAAACTCTGCAAAAAATGAGTGTAACCTTTTTGCAAATATTTTCTTTGGTTTTATCTGGTATTACTCATCCGAGGGAGGTGAAAAGATCAGCTAATTGAAACGGCAGAATTGAAAAGAATGCCTCGGACGCGTCACAACTCGAAATTTGTGGTCATCCGCTCAGTAGAGGGAGAGTAGAAAAGAATTCTAAGGTACTTTTCAGCGGATGCTGCGTGCCAAAACCGCGCGATATAGTCTACTTTATTACAGATGGTTGACAGGGCCAATATGAGTCGAGTAAAAGGAAAGGAGAAATAGCGCGTTATGTTTTGTCCGGAAACACGCCATTGCGCATGAATCTATTGGCAAAATCTCTCCTATTCCCGCTTATTGAAGTGTACCATATAATAGCCGAGTGTATGATAAGACCATGCTGCTATCCGAGACTGTTTTCCCCTACTGTTTCCAAACCTCATCTTCACACACGTGTGTAACATAAACTTGAGGTAGGGACAGGAGGGGACCAACATCATAAGCGTTCATCTGCAACAAGATTGGAGTCTGTTCCCGTGAATTTCGACTCAGGGTGTGTGCTCTTGGCATTATGCTTGATCAAGTTTGCAGCGTGAACAAAAAAGGCAGGGATATAGGACTATCCGAATCACCGGGGTTGGTACCAACGAATCGGTGAGTACCTACTATGGATAATATTTCTCCCGATGATGGCGGAGACAGAATGATCGTGAATAATAAGCTGCGTTCTCCCAACCAGATGAGTGAACCAAACACAATGGACTCTTTTCAAGATGGAGGCCAGCAAAACATGAACAACTCCGAACAGAGTGAATATCCTCCGATGGAGGGGGCTCACATGAACACCGATATGAATAATTTCCCACCAACATCAGGAGAACATGGAATGGGCCCTGAGAATTATAGCAGAATGAATGATAATATGCACCATGGTCAGATGCAAAACTACCCTTATAACAGGGGGGGCTATGGCCTGGGTTCGGAACAACATGGCGGTATGCCGGCATTGGCAGGAAGTACTGAATTTGGGACTCAGGGTTCACAATTTCATGGACAGTATTCACAATCACAGGTGAGACCAGGATATCCAGGAATGGATAAACCAGGTATGAGTCCATCCAGGCCGGGTATGGCACCCCCAGGAATGGCAATGATGTCACCCCCTGGATACAACCCTAGTGCTCAAAGAATGATGTCTGGACAAAGTATATCTCAGCAAGGTGGCCCAACACCTACACTAAATCAGTTGCTACAGACTCCTAACTCTACCCAAAGATACCCTAATAATTACAGTGAATATCCAGGGGGGTCGGGCAAGACAAATGACTTGGGATCTGGGAACATGCCATACAATATGCAAGGTCCTTGGAATGCAAGAGCTTCATATCCCCCTGGGCCTATGGGAGGGACATCTCCTTACAGAAATCAAGTGAGTGTCTGGATATTGTTGTGAAATAAATTATACTTTATAGTAGTGAAATTTCTTTTAAGAAATTTTACATTTGTTTTGTTTTGTTTTGATTGATTGTTTTGATAAGCCCAAGCCTTGCCTTGTGGGTGTGATGCTATTGATCTAGGACATGATTCATTGGAAAAGTGATAGAAAAAGATTGCTGTGCATTAGACCAGCCAGAATGGTGCTGGAAAGCAAAACTTAGAGACCAGAAACCAAATACTACTGCTGTCAGTCTTTCATAAGTCATGCATGCATCCAGCATGGTGACTGACTGATATTTAAATTTGGAGGCAAAATTAGCGCTTCACAAGACAGCTGGATGAATGTGGCATTGCCCTGAGATGATTGGTTGATGGCCTTTGTCAAACAATCAATTAATCATGCCTCGCATAATGATAGCACTTTACTTCCAGCAGCCTATCATAGTATTTGCCATGCTTTCATTGATTACTTTTTTCACAGCCAAAGCTTCCCCAGTTGCCATGGAGAACATAAACTGAAATTGTGTCAGCTGAAAAGCAGATGTGTGTGTTGCGTATACACACCAGTTCAGGGTCATGTCACGGTGCCAGATCACTCCATGCAGCCTAAGGCTTTATTTTCCACTGTTGATGTCCCACCTTGGCCTTCACATTCTTTGTTTGTAAACATGAAATTGTTTTAAAAATAATTTTTACATTTTTAGGTATCTTTTCCACAAATGATGAAATTGTTTTTTAACTAGTTTGTTTATCACTTTCCTGCATATGGTGCATGGGGAAACCTTTTAATGCATATTGACTTTTCTTTTATGTATTGCAATCAGGTTGCCCTGATTGTTCTAATGATGCTGAAATGTGGACATAGTTTTACAGAGATGGGGGATGGGAAAGAGTAGTAATATACAATGAAGCTAAATGATGCTTAGTATGCACATGGGGTATGAACCTTTCACTTTTTATGTTCTACTTACAGTGCATCATCATTTTGCCCCCCCCCCCCCCCCAATTCTTCAGCTGCATCAATATTAATTCTTTGGTTAATAATCTGTTTATCTTCAGGCATATATCTAAGGATTGCATACAAATGCGAAGATGTCTTCGCATTTGGATCCATCAGAACTTAAATAACAGTAAAATATTCACTGTTCCACTAATATATGTGTCGTTAATTCCAAGAACGGTTCCAGAATTGTGGGAAGATGCATGCAATGTATGAGATTGTTGATGCTGGATGGAGTGATACTTCTCTGATCCCTTAGCTGCCATTAAAAGGAAGTCCAGGAAATGCTGTTTATTAGTGATATGTTACGAAAATTTATCTCAAGGACTTGGACAGACCTTGATTTCTTCAAAAGTATTAACATGTTAAGTCTCAGTACTGTTTGGTGGATGCCTGCATGACTCTTCATCCTGGCGGAAATTTATTATCTAATGGCATGATACATAATGGTGGGATTTTGAATCAGGTTGAAAAAAATCTGATGGATGAAAAATTGGTAACTGCTGAAATGGTCAAATTTGGTGTCTGGTGGTATACAAGTGGAAATTCGGAAATCATAGAAATAATCAAGATCTATAACACAGACAAAGCAATTATTTCAAACTCGTTTCTTTCCCTGAATTGTCCTAAACTCTTCACATGACCCACCTTAATGCATCTTCCGACCAGAAGAGTATATGAAGTTACTGAAGGATTGGATTGCACATTGTCAGTCTTTATCATCAATAATCTGTTAATTGACATTCCGCTTTTTGAATTCCCTAAGTAGTCATTTATTGAGATCAAATTGACTAAGCCTTATCCAACCGTGGTTGAGTTATTGTTCAGGGTTGTTTTACCGAATATGAGTAGGTACACACAGCCACTAGGAAGCATATGCATAGATCTGAGATGGGTGGATTATGTTCCAGGAACCACAAGATTGAAATGCTTAATTAAACAGGTAGATCACAGGGTTTTACCTTGACCTACAAAACTCTTGGACACCAATAACTTGCCTCTTGTCTGTTTGTTGTTTAACGCTGCACTCCGCAATATTCCAGCTATATGACGGCAGTCTGTGAATAATCGAGTCTGGACCAGACAATCAAGTGAATGACATCATGAGCATTGATCCACGCAATTGGTATACAATGACATGCATCAATCAAGTCAGAGAGCCTGACCAACCAATCCTGTTAGTCGCCACTTATGACAAGCTTAGTCACTTTTTTCTGCAAGCATGGGTTGCTGAAGATCTGTTCTACCCTGGATCTTCATGGGTCCTTATACTATCGGAAATATTAGGGTCCTGTAAAGTAATGAAATGGTACTGTGTGCAGTACTTACATATTTAACAATTTTTTTAATTACAGGAACTTTTACATTTTTCGTCAAGAATTTGGTACAATGAATGTTATTGTGTGTCTCTTGGGACGCAATATAATTTTTTTCTGTGTGCATTCTATACCTGTATGCAAGAACGTCCAGGACGCACGTTTCTGCATCCTGTAGAACCCTGTAGATTAGTAAGATCTGTGTAAACCTGGATTATCAGGTATGCCAAGTAGAATTGGGATGTTTGATATTTTTCAAAACTGGAACTTTTTCTTTTCAATTCAGAGATATTTTAACACTGCAATCATTGCAATAATGTAAAACTAGTCTCGTCATCATTAGTTGTGCTGTTATCAATAAATACATCCAAGCCATCACATCAGGTTTAACTAAATAAACAAGATTTGGAAATCTTTTATTTCCAATTTGTGAAACTAGTGACAATTGCTGCAGACTTGGGGGCCATATATTGGTCCCTGGAAGCCGAGATAAAAACCTGAACAGCTGAGTTAAGCTGTTCATAATTTTTAAAATCCGATCTTTATGCAGTGGTTGCTTCTTCTGAAGAGACCCTGGGAAACAGTTTGAAGGCTAGATGGTTCAGATGTGAGTGGGTGGGTGTTTACATCGTAGTGGACAGTTTTACAGCAATATCATGTTGATGAAGTCTTTTACAAGTAAGCCTGTGGTTGACCGGAGCAGTGCGACTTACCAGCGGGTATAAGTGATACTGTCACAAATTGTGACCCCCCACCCCAGGACAGTTAGGGGTCATTTGTGAGTGTAGGACCATGTTCTTTCAGTGCAGTAGGCTGCAACTTCAGCTAGTAAAATTCTGTTTGTTGAAATATGTTCAAGTAATAATGCACCATATTATTGTTAAATAACTCAAATTAACTGAAAATTATGCTTAGACTAGTAAGAGCTGAGTTCGGACTTGAAAAGCTTTTGGTGCACTGGTATTGGGGTGTGTGTGTGTTTCCAGTGTGGTTTATAAGAAATCTGCTGGTAGTCAGGACTCGCAGCATAAATACTTTGACAGATAGATAAGCCTTTCTCATAGTTAAGCCGAGGTGTTAACTTTGTCCTTGAAATCTGTAACAAAATGTTATGTGCAGTACAAAAGACGGACTGCCAACGTAAAACTACAATCCTCTTGTCATGATCCGTCATCAGAAATCGAACATCAATTAAGTCCGTATTGAATTTCGCATGTTAATTCTGTCGTTACACTATCTGTTAATAAGTGTTGATTGTATATCTGGACTTGTGTTTGTAATATTAATTGTATTCAAACTTTCATTCAATAATGTTAACATAAATAGCAGCAAAGTCGTATGTCCCTTCGATATCGTATGTCCCTTTGATACTTTCAACCTCATTTTACCCCGTTACATAAGATCCGCTTTACCACATCTGTGACAGCACCAACTCAAACTATTCACAGCAACCACGGTCATATTACTTATATTGACACCTTGAAACGAACCTTGGTTGACAGATAATGGATACATATATCATAACTGCCATACCTTGACTTGTTAAAAGTCATATTTGTTGTAGAGTGACTATTATGTGTCACCATATTGTTTTTGTGATGGAAATAGCATGATTGCATGAAAACTCAACAGTTACTTCTAAAATTGTGCCATGTGTGAAAGGTATGCGACAAAACACTAAAGAGCTACTGCATAACCTTCGTTATTGTAAAGCCTGCCATTAATATAACAGAATATCAGAGAATGTTATCGTAGTAACATAGTAGTTTTTTCATTGTATCAGAATTCTTTTCCGTTATATTATTGGGGTTGTTTTTACTTAATCACTGGTAGATTGGGAGAAAATGTGTGTACAGCTGATTGCTATTTCTGGTTTAGTTTACAAGACAATACACACAATCTTTATCCCTGCATATTAAACAATGCTCAGCATAACAAAAATTGCAATGGAAGTGGTAAATCATCATGTCTTGTGATCTTTAATTGCAAATTTCACATTTTCATTTGGCAAAGTTGCTATATCTCTCATTTTTCGTTCACCTTCATTAACCTTTTCTGGTCCTCAAAATGTGGCTTATCTTCGGTCATATACAGTACTTAACATTACCAGATCGACGGAAAGTTTTGATTTAAGTTTAATTTTTTATCACTGCTTCATTTTAAGAGTATTGTATCCCTCACGCATGCATTGATAGCTTTGTAGGCTTTCTGATGGCCATCATCATGTCATATGGTCCATTACTTTTATAGTATCAATAATGATAATAATATACTGGAAAAGAAGTGTTCCTGGTAACCCAAGCTACAAATCATGTCACTTGTGACACTTACCAGAGTTAGAAATTGGCACTAGTCCTGTAGTCCTTACCAAACTGCCCAATAGTAAAGGTATCCTAAGGACTAGTAGAAATTGGCCCATTTTAAGGGTTTTGCTATATGTTATCATTAGAAGGATTAGTGGACAAAAACTGTTAGTTTCTAACCCTGCAAGACTAGTTAGGATGCTCGTGATATCAATCACTGGGTTGTCTAGTCCAGACTCGATTGTTTATAGACCGGATTATTGCTGAATTGCGGCGTAAAACAACCAACTAGTTAGGGAAAAAATTCCAACCTTCAGTCACCCAGGTGAGAATATCCGGTCAGATGAGCTTGACACCAACGGTAGAAACAATATTTTTAGTCCACTGGTCCTCGATCACATATAGTAAAACCCTTACAAATGGCAAATTTCTACTAGTCCTTTTGCTAACTTAACTAAAGGGCAGTTTGGCCAGGACTACAGAACAAGTGCCTGTTTCTAATGCTGTTGAAACCCTGATAGTGTAGGGTGTTGCTCATGGTATCAGTGTTTGCTTTTTTCCAGCCTGTATTTGTTTTTTTACATGCTGATGTGATGTGGCTGGATTGTTGCTGAATGTTGTTAAAAAAAAACAGAGCTAAGAAGAATATTTGTGAAAAACTAGAAAATAATAGCTATAATTAACATTCATTTTTACCTCCCACAGATCATATGTTTGGTACTATTACTGTAGGTAGCATGAACAGGTAATTTTAAGCAATAACTGACAATAAAATTAATCCTTAAAGGCCAGTGTATAAAGGCCTTTGTTCCTTGCTTAGTAGTAAGTATTTTGTGAAAATCAGTAATCACAGCCGCACGCCCAACCCCCCCCCCCCCACACACACACACACACACACACACACTTTTCATCGTTAGGAAATCAAGCATGACCTAAAGCCTTTTTTCTACAATGTTTTTGGACAAACTGGAATTGAAATGGCAATTTTTAGAGCAAGTGTTTTTTTGTGTTTTTATTTAATTAGGGATGATTGACTCCTAGATTGTGGACTTTTTTCTTGGAATTATTTTGAATATATAGCATTAGCTGGTAGGTTGTTCTCACTGTAGGTATTCAGGGTTAGAATTAGTCCGTGCAGCAACATATGCTGGTTGTAAGTGGTGACTTAATCATGTTAATGGATCAGGTGGTCAAGCTTTGGTGTCTTGTTTGCATGTCATTTTTACCCCAATGATGTGGAATGTTGCTCAATATCAATCACTCGATTGTCTGGTTTTGACTCTTGTTTACAGGTCACAATCATGTATCTAGCATTGCTGAGTGGCATTCATTAGCAAACAAGATTTTATTGACTTTAGGATTTATCTTTGTACAAGAATCTTGAAACATCTTATGAGATAATTTAAGCATTGACTTGCTTGGAGATTCTAGTTGGTTATTTGTACTTTCTTCACATTCTGGTTCTATCTTGATGGCAGCACACTAACTGCTATGAAACATGGTTAACTGGTGCCATGCTGGCAGATGAATTCCTCATATAAAGTACCTTAGTTTTCCATCACCACACCAAATTTCCACAAATCTCCTATTTTGGTATAACCTATGCTTGCCATAAGAGGCGACTATCGGGATTGGGTGGTAAGGCTCGCTGACTTGGTTGATGCATGTCATCGTATCACAGTTTTGTGGATCAATGTTCATGATGTCAATTACTGGATTCTCTGGTCGATTATTTACAGACCGCCGTCATATAGCTGGAATTTTACTGAGTACAGTGTTAAACAACAAACAAACATGAAAATGTCCAAATGCCATTTATTAGCTAAGTCATTCAATTCAAATGACTTAAAAAAGGAATGTATACTGTTTCTTTACCGAATCTATAATAGCCAGGGGCGAAGTAGTGAAAGTTTGGTTCATCATGTGAAAGATCCAGGTTTGATTCCTCTCATTGGTACAGTGTGTCAAGCCCATATCTGGTTTATCCCTGCTGTACTATTGCTGGAAGTGGCGTGAAGCCATACTTGGTACTCATTAGTCAGTTGGGATAGTACTAGTAGTCTGCAAGATGTTCACTTGTCAGCTGTCCCTTGTCTCTTGTTCTGTGGAAGCTGGTGAGGCGACTTTTCATCTTGGTCGTGACAAGTGCTGACTATATTACTAAGTGTGACAAGTGCTGACTATATTACTAAGTGTGACAAGTGCTGACTATATTACTAAGTGTGACAAGTGCTGACTATATTACTAAGTGTGAAGACAAGTGAGTCATTGATAAGCATTCTGAAACTTTAGCCAATAGTCTGAAAACAGAGAGACAAGTGAAATTAGGCTCCGTTTAGTAAGGTAAGCTATTAAAAGTCCATATAATAACACTGAAATCTACTGAAAATGCTGATCAGAGCCATGTTCAGCCGAGTTTAATTTAAGCACAGTCATTATTGTCACTTGCGTGGCATAATTTGTGACAACAGGGTGAATATCATCTCAAAAGCATTCATAGGTCAATACGGAATTCCAGAAAGTCTTTAAGAGTTTTTTCCCAAAAGGCAAACGAAAAAACATGGAACTGAGTATAAGGGGATACATTTTGTGATAATAATGATCCTACCAATATTCAGAGATGAATGAATTTAAAGCTTTCAGTTTGGCAGGTCTTGTTTCAATATTTTAACTGGTATTGTTCTTTTGGACCTATATGACGAACACCATGACATTCTTGTGTCTTTTGGCTGGAAATGAAGGAAATCCCTCAGTTCTAGTCGAGAGCTAACCATTACCCCTAGATTTTATTTCACAGTGTTAAGCTTGTCACTTTGAGAACAGTTTGTCAATTTATAAAGAAAACTTTTCATCTTGATTTGAAAACAATTGGCCCTGACTTTGAGAGCTAGGAAACTGTAACATAACAAGGTGGAAGGTCTCTGTGGACAGATAATGATTAGTTGCAAATAGTGACCAGGAAGTAACAACCAAAACTTATAGATTTCTTAAAATTTGATAAGCAGCAGTTAATGAAATAATCAGCTGTAGAAAGGTAGAGCTTGTAGGACCTTCCTATTGTTAATGTTGCATGTGTTAGTGAATGTGGTGTAACTTGCAGCTGTTAATAGTGGTAAACCCTCACCTGTGAGGGGAACTCGGGGCACCTGGGGTCAGCAGTCTATCTATCTCCCATGTTTCAGCCATGTGGCAGTGTTTACTCATTATGTTGATTAGCCATGTGCTTTTTTGGCGCCTTCCCCTGTCAGTGACACTGTAAACACAAGGTGGAAATCTCCCCGTTGAGCCAGTTGTGGGGAGCGTGTAGAGCCAGGGATAATGCCTTCCCTCGTCAGCTGGGGACCCCTCTGTCTAGGAATGGGATTGCTTTACACGGACTCCTTACAAGTTGATCCTTGCCTTTTGTCATCGGGAGAACCAACTGCCTGGGGATGTGTCGTGGCCTTTTGATTGCCCAATCATAGCTTTATGAATGAAATAAGCTGCAGACACCTTTGACATTTCTTGCGTGGTAGTAATTCCTTTCACTCAATCACATTGAAGAGAATACAATTTCAGTTGAAGATTACTGACAGTCAAGTGTTATACATAGCTTCTATGTTTGTGATGTGATATATGTCTTTTGTTTCTCTTGTCATGTTAAGTGATTTGTAACCTAATTGGTTTAAATCTGTGCCTCATTGACAATCAAATAATGTTGATATGTTTTTTTAGAAATAATTATTTAAAGAGCTTTTCTTTTAACATGTTAAGTAGTTGGGTTTTTTTAAACATTAATGAAGATTGAAAAGTCAACATCATTCTGACATTTACTGGAGATGTAAATTTGTCAAATGCGGAATATATTGATTTTGTTTCAAGTTATGCTCCATATTAGAACTAGGTGATAAACTGAGAGGTTAACAGAGATGTGTGTTTACCTCAAGGCTAGCAGTGTCCTTTAGGGCTGCAACTGATTGACAAGACAAATTTTATAGATCTGACCCTTAATATGTGTCCTTAAAAATTCAATACCTTTTCTATTAATGGATTGAGCCTTCCCACTTAACAAGTTAATGTAATATCTTATATCATTTTATTTATTTTTTTTTTTTGGTGAAAGGAAAGGCTTATTTAAATCTTTAATGAGGATTAAGTGGTCTTGTCTAAACATTGATTTGTTAGTAATCATGGTAATGATTAATAGTGTTTTTTCCTGGGTACTTAAAGGCCATTAAAGTATATGTTTAGAATCACAGAGATGATACATGGTGTCATGGTTATCACTTCATAAGTCAAATCAATATGGGAATAATGTATTATTTGATAAACCTTTTATTCGTTTGCAAATGGCATCTTATTTGAATAATGGTCTGTATAATAATCATAAACTCATGGGACATTTGGTTAAGCCATTTCACTGCAATCTTGGGAATTATTCCTATCCTTAAAAAATACATGGGTATGTAATTGTGAAAGCATCTTTTTTAATACTTTGGGATTGTAGGATGTTTGACACTTCTCTGTGTTGTCACAAAAGGCAACTTATGTGAGGAGCAGGTGCTTTCAACAGCAGCTGAGGGAAAAATGATACTTTGATGGTCACTGAGTAAGGGACCCGTGAAGATCGGGGGTAGAATAGGTTTTCAGCAACCCATGCTTGCCGTAAAAGGTGACTGTGCTTGTCGTAAGAGGCGACTAACAGGATTGGGTGGTCAGGCTCGCTGACTTGGTTGATGCATGTAATCTATCCCAGTTGCGTGGATCGATGCTCATGATGTCATTCACTGGATTGTCGGGTTCGATTATTTACAGACCGTCGTGATATAGCTGGAATATTGCTGAGTGCGGCTTAAAACAACAAACAAACACAGTGAGGGTAGACGGAACATTTGTGTGATCTGTTTCTGCAAAGGTGTTGTTTGTACTTCATGTATAATAGACACTACCACAAGTCCAAGACTAGTGATAATCGAGAAGAGCTACTCACTATGTGTTTTATCCCGAAGTCTAGTTATGTGACATCCACCACTAGTCTTAAACAAGATGCAGACCCGTTCTGTATGACCAGTGTCTATCCCTGCTTGTGCTCTTGACCATTGACCTTATACATGTTGGTTTGCCTGGCCCTGGCCCAAGACTTGTGATGGGACAGTAGGCACAGCAGTCAGGGATAGACATGGCCACTAGTCCGTTACTCTGAGACTACTATCAGTCTAGGTGGACCAGTTGTTTAATCCCCAAATCAAGCTATGTTACATACCACTATTCGGTAATGAACTGCAGAGTGGTCAGATATTGGCCCATGGTGTCCCCACCTGTCACCGTCATAGCTATGAATGAGAAGCTTTGTTGTGGAAAGTATGAATATAATGCTGTTATCATCACTGACTAGTCTGCCTGACTGATCATACTTTCGTTGTTTGCTCGGAGAGCAGTATTTACTGTTTTGTACTATTAGGTCATTTACTTAACTGATTGTTTTCATTATTTTCAGGATGAATAGCTTTAAGCAAGCACCTGTTCTATCTTTAAAGTTTCTCTTTCTTTGCTTCAGACTGGTTCAATACCAGGGGAGATGAACCAGCCGCGCCGTCCGACATCCATGTCCCCCTCCAACTACCAGAATGCTCCTGGGCAGTATGTGGGCGGGCCCCACCAGTTCTCCCCAGGCTCACAGAGATATGGCCGGAGCCCAGGGGCACAGATGGCCGGTGGCATGGGGAACCCAACTTATAATCAACAGGTAGGTTCTAGAAAAAAAAGTGAAGTTTAATCAAGATATAGTTACAAGTTTCACAGGAAAGTATATGTGTTGGTTAAGCTAGTTCCATCTGTGGTAATAATTGTTTTGTGTTTAGAAAAAGTCTGTGTTTAGATATTCCTGTGAAAAGAGATTCAATTTCCTGGGTGTGATTACAGCTGATCAGTTGACTGATGTTTCTCTTTCTTACAGAATGGGAGATAACAAATAGTTCATTGATACTTTCCCCTTGGCCTTAAAAATAAGTGTTGTGGTTTCCATTACATAGACTCTTAGATGGTTCGTTATAATCATCATCATAATTTACGGTGATTCTTGAACAACACCGCTATGACGCATGAATGCGTGCCTGTTTTTGTATTTAACAGTCAGTTTGGTATTTATGACCACAACATTTATTTTTTGCCATGTTTTCCAATAATAGATGATTTTGGTCCACTTTCAGTGTTGTGTGTGCAGTGACAATTATTAAAGAGACATGCCTTAGTTTGGAACACATTATAAACATGACAGTGCTTTGCTTACATAAATTATTTTTCTATCTTCTGATCAGAATGAGGTGGAGGGATAGATAATGGTCTTCTGTTTGTTCATCACACGGAAGTCCCGAGTTTGATTCCCTACATGGGTACAATGTGTGAAGCCCATTTATGGAGTACCACACAAGGATATTGCTAAAACATTGTAAAACCCTTCTCACCCATTCTGAACAGAAAAATAATTTGGGTCGCAAAATTGTAGAAATGCTGGCATGTTTCTTGAATTCCCTTAAAACTATTTCAGTCAGTAGTCCTTTGAGGCTGACTTGACCATTTCAGATGCATCCACACTTTAGCCAACAACAACCGCAGCAGCAGCCACATCCAGCTAACAACGCAAACAGCCCAGTGCCAGGATACAGTCAGAGCATGCCCTCTTCTCAACAGCAAACTTTCCTATCTCAACAGCTTCAGCCGTCATCACAGCCCCAGCCCCCAGGGCCGTCTCCCCCCTGCCAGCCGGCCAGTCAGTCCTCGCCCCTTCACACCCCCACTACACCCATACAGGCTCTCCAACATCAAACATCACAGATGAAGGGGTCCCCAGTCCACAATAACTCCGAACAGTCACAGCAGGTGAGTTTGGGTGATGCTGGCTTTTGACTAATTTTATGACTTGGTCTTACAGTACATTTATTGAAGTATGAAGGCAAGAGGAGTTTAACTTTAAAGAAAACTGCTGCTTATATAACTTGTCCTTGACAAAGGGAGATGGAATTGAAGCCAGAATTTTATCTTTCCCCCACACCCCTTGATTTGTTTTTGTTTAGAATACATTAAATATTCTTAAATCTTGGATTGCAAAGTACTTGAGATGTAGTAGTTTACTGACAGGTGTAATGAAAAGATTTGATTGTATAAACTGGCTGTGGTGCCTTTTAACAAGGGTTAAAATATTCAATAAATGCAAAGTGTTTTTATACTACAAAGAAATTGTGACACAATTATATTAAAGAGTGTTACATTTTAGACACTTCGTGTCTAGTGCAGATGAGGTGTTGTGATATGTGTCATATTTTGACCCTAGGTCAGTGATCTATGAATCATACTGTTACATCCCAGGTATGGATAGATAGACAGACAGACATTGCATCCTGTATGACACCCCTGTATTACACCCTTATATCAGTGTCATATTGATACATCCATGGTGTTGATAGACAAGTTATTCCCCTGGATAATTGATATATTTCAAACTGATGCACCCAACTGGTATTGTCGTCTGACCAATAATCAAGACATATTTACAGCTTACACTTATTTTGAATTCTGCTGTCAGATGTAGGTTCATGGACAGAAGTCTCAATAGAAATAGGCCTGTGAAGATCCGGGGTAGAATAGGTCTTCAGCAACCCATGCTTGCCATAAAAGGCGACTGCTTGTCATTAGTGGCGACTAACAGGATCGGGTGGTCAGACTCGCTGATTTGGTTGATGATGCATGTTATCGTATCCCAATTGCATGGATCGATGCTCATGATGTCAATCACTGGATTGACTGGTCCAGACTTGATTACTTACAGACAGCCATTATATAGCTGGAATATTGCAGAGTGCGGCGTTAAACAACAAACAAACAATAGAAATAAAGATGTTGTGATGCATCAAGTTAAACTGCAAATTATTGACTTGGTAATGTTTTGTAGTGTGTATGTGTACCCATATAACTCTCAATAATTTCTCTCCAGTAAGGCATTAAATAAAATTGTTACCAAAGGCAATTGAAAACAAGCATGGAATTCATTTATTTGAAATGTCACTTCTATACACATGTGAATAAAGTGGGGAAAAATATTACCATTAAAATAACATTTTGACTTCTTTGAGTGTTATTTGTTTGTCTAGCTTTCAAGTTTTTTGGCACTTGAATAACATTTGGTGGATAAGAGGAGCTTCTTAATTAACATTACACAAAGATGTTGGACAAAACATATGCTGTTTTTTTTAATTGAACTCAAGATGAGTTGAATTTATAATCTTGGTATAATTGTGTGTGCTTGCAGTGTTTTTTATCAGAAACACTATTAAGATGATATACTTGTAGTGCTGAATATTGTAAAGCTATGTAAATCCCAATACAAACAGTGCACGCAGTTCTGTTGAAAGTAGTTCCGGCAGCATGCTTCTAGCTTGAGAGATCTTTATGTTTCTGCTACACAGAAAGTAGTCCTAACCAAAGGAAAAGTTGATGGTAGATAGAAATACTGAATTCACTCAAAGTTTTAGTTATAATTTTAAGCAACCGTGATGATTTTGATACTTACATAAACAAATTGATCAGGACATATATTATGTGAAAGTAGTTCCGGCATGTATCACCCAACCATATGATTGCACTATTTTCATCAAAGGGATCAGTATTCTGTATAGTTTAGAAGTAGTAAGTAGAGTATTTTAAGAAGACAGTTCAATAATTTGAAAAATCTAAATTATATTTTATTTTAATTTATTTTTTTCCATTTTTTTTGTAAATACAAATTTCATAGTTGTGAAGTTGATGGTATATCACAAGAGATTTTGAAACTTTGTTAGAACACAGTTATGTTAAAATAAAATAAAACATTTCAAGCCATTTCACCTTTGTCAATCAATATATCAGTATTATCAGTAAGTTCCTTTTATGCAAGGCATTTTATATATGGAATTGTTTTATATGCAGTGATTAAGATTATCATGTGTAATTGTCTCTTAAACTCAGATGTCAATAGCTGTCATCAATTCACGCATTTGCTGCCTGATCGACTGGTGATTCTGTTCAAAACATACCAATCATAAAATAACTGAAAAGAATTTTATTGCAGTTATCAAAAGAAATGTTATCTGAAACTGTTATTGGAATAATATATTCTGTTATCTTGCTACTTTTACTCTATATATTCACAATTCTAAGTCTTTATTATGGCATTTCTACTCTATGTATCTAACTGATGTTCGTTTCAAGGCATCTAAAGTCGTAATCTCACCATGCTGCAAATAATGTTGAGTTTATGTGATCACATGCGATTTCACCGAAATTAATGTGAATGATATTGAATAAAAGATTGATTAAAATAGACTACAAAGGCAAGATATACAATGAACACTAAATATGACCAGATAGTTTTATTACAGGCCTAACTTGTGTACTTCTGGACAGACATGCTATATTCGGTGTTAGGGGGGGGGGGGGTTGGGTAGCCTAGTGGTTAAGCGTTCGCTCGTCACACTGAAGACCCGGGTTCGATTCCCGACATTGGTACAATGTGTGAAGCCCATTTCTGGTGTCCCCCACCGTGATATTGCTGGAATATTGCTAAAAGTGGCGTTTAACAATACTCACTCACTCACTCACCTCACTCACCTCACTCACCTCACTCACCTCACTCACCTCACTCACTCATTTTCGGTGTTACATGCTCATGGTCTTTGCATTGGGGAAAATAGTCAACTCATTGTGTACAACCCACAACACAGCTGTATTTCTCTTTTTTAAAAAGCATTTCCAGAAAACATGATGCTTTACTTGATCGCCAGAAATGTAAATTGATCCTTTTTCCAGATCATGTGAGGTTAACTGGCTTTTGTTCATGTTCAGGCAACACAATAATTGAAATACATATTTGGCTTAATGCATAAAATCTAAAAATTGTAATTTATTGTTGGCAGATTCTAGTTGCTGATGACACTTAGATGAATCTACTTTCTATCCATTTGCGGCACTTCTGATACTTCAGTCCCAGATGAATTCTGTTGTGAAATTATTAATGTTCTGCGGTAAAATGTCCAAAGTTCTGCAGCTAACACTGCATAGTTCTGCGGTAATAACAACCATTTCCCTCTCAGAAGTTAATACAAAGTTGATGTCACCCGTATTTATTCATGCTTTGATTTGAACATGTGTATGTAGTCATAATACCACAAAAACGTTTAGAAGTGAGAATTGTTTCTGTCAAATTTTGTTTTATTGTATGATTCATGTTCTGTATGTTTGAATAACGTGGTAAGTGCAAAATTTGTCAGCTTGAAAATAATGAAAATGAGTGTATTGATCGATAAAGAGGGCTAATTCTGTGAATGTTCTGCAATACAGCGTTTGAAGGTTTCCATTTTTGGTTATCAAGTTTTCATTCACTAATAGTAATACACACACTGCAAATCATTAAAAATTGTGTTTTGTGTGACCAATTATTGCGAAAATATAACATTTAAAAGAGCAAAGAATTGCAAGTTGATATGTTGCCGTACTTCACAATGCCAGATTGCCCCAGTGGGAAACAATTCACTTTTTCTGAACAATAGGTTTCTCACCAAAGAGGTGAATGTCTCAGACCAGGGCTCTGTTCCACAAAGCGATGGTAGCGTTAATTAATTGTTACGCTCAGACTTTAACATAGGCAAGCGACAGTTGTTGCGCTATGATCACTTTGTGTAAGAGGGCCCTCCGTCACTCAGCGCTTTCCTCCATCATAAAGCTGACACACTGGAATACTGTTCAAAGTGGCGTCAGTCCCAGCTCACTTTATCTTAACAATAGTTATTTCCCTTAGTCATTGCAGGATGCAATATCTTTAAGTGGTATTTTTGAAGCTGTAGTATCAAGTCTCTCTTCACTTATTGTGCTACAAATCTCATTGTTGTCCTGGTAATGATCATTAGCACCACACTTCCATTAGAATATACTATTAGAATATATCCCCACTACCCATTGCTGGTGTTTGTGGGCAAGTAAGTTAGATGTGATCACGTTTCATCATGTGCCTGTGTCCTGGATTGTTGCTCATTTGTTTTTGTCAATGGTAACATAGGTTTGCCTCGGATAGATTTGATATTTTAAACCGACTATGAGGCGACTAACAAGATCGGGTGGTCAGGCTCACTAACTTGGTTGATGCTTGTCATCGTATCCCAATTGTATGGATTTGGGTTTATGATATGAATCACTGGATTGTCTGGTCCAGACTCACTTATTTACAGACCGCTGTTATAGCTTGAATATTGCTGAGTGCGGCATTTAAACTCCAAACACACAAACAAACAAAATGATATTTTAGACATCTTTGGCTATATGGTAGAGATATATTTAGTTTAGACTTGTCAGTTGAGTAAATTTTTTGTTTTCTTTTTCAGGGTATAACAGAAAACAACAGAATGAGTCAAAACAAGAGGTCAGAAAGCGAAGAGGAGTCAAAAGGGGTAGGTCATAAAACACTGTGTGCTCACAAACCTGTACTCTTGCCTGGTTGAAAACAGTTCCCATTAACTCATTGTAAGAGGTTCAACATTGGGTGAATGCATGTAATCATACACCAACAGCTAGGGCTGGCTAAACATTTACGATTATGGTTATGAAATTGTTTTCGATAACAACTTGCATTAATTATTGTGATGAAATAAAGTTGAGATTTACCGACATAGAGTTGTTATTGTCAATCATGTCAATTGTCGAAGACGAAAAGCAGTTGTCAACAAAGTAATCCATGTATAAATGTGTCACTGCTCACCAGTAGGGTGGAAGATGTTGATTTCTTTCGGGACTTTCTTGCATACTTGCTTAAATTACTTCGATGTTTATCGATAATTGATCGATATTTAGTTAGTGATTATCAATCTCTGATATATATCGATAGCCAGCCCTAACTACAGTACTGGATGATGCTATTAATATCAGTCTCTTGTTTGATCTGTGCGGCCTGAATAGCGCTAACTCGTCAGT
Source organism: Haliotis cracherodii (assembly GCF_022045235.1). Lineage (NCBI taxonomy): Eukaryota > Metazoa > Mollusca > Gastropoda > Lepetellida > Haliotidae > Haliotis > Haliotis cracherodii. Next base: position 20,709,967 of record NW_027266286.1, read on the forward strand.
TCAGAACATCAAACAAATTTCAACCTTGTTGGACTAGAGTGTGAACTGTCATCAGTAACCTTGTCAAACTAATGGTGAAGCTTGTGACATATGTAATAGAACTGAGTAGGGGTGACCATTGGTCTGGATATCAAAATCGCGATGACTATGGATATTGCAAGCAACTATTGCGATAAATATGGATAGTTTTCAGTGTATCATTTTAGATGGATTTTAGAGTTGAATTTAACCTTGGAACTGAAGTTTCCTTTGAATGTGATAACCATAACAACAAAAAAGTTTGATAAAGTTTGAGATATGACTGACTGTTTATTCTTACCCTAATAATTTAAGAAAAATAAACTTCCACATTACCATATGTAAATTACTACCACTCATGATCAAAAGAAAAACAAATTTGAACAGCATTTGACTCCATCGCATGATATGGTAAATACAATCGAAACTATCTATATTCCTGACTGAAACCGATACTATTCATCGGAAACTGATCTAACAATCAATTTATTGTCTTCAAGTGCTTACCACTAGCAATATATCTATTTCGATTCATCGTAACACCCCTAGAACTAAGTATATTTTGGAGTCAGGATCAGTGTAGAAGTCATATCTGCAACATTACACATAATAGAAACTGTATTTATATCATTAATGCATGTTGTAAGAGGTATCTAAATGTTTTTGGTGGTCAAGCTTGGTTGATGGTGTGACCCCATACCCTGACATGGTTGGACATACGTAACATTTCAATAACTGGATTGTGTGGTCCAGGCATTCATGACACTGTTATATTGCTGAAATACTACTTATTACTTGTTTACTGTCAGACCACAGTAATATTGACAAAATACAACTTATTACTCGTATACTGTCAGACCACTTTAATATTGACAAAATACAACTTATTACTCGTATACTGTCAGACCACTGTAATATTGACAAAATACTACTTATTACTCGTTTACTGTCAGACCACTCTAATATTGACAAAATACAACTTATTACTCGTTAAATGTCAGGCCACTGTAATATTGACAAAATACAACTTATTACTCGTATACTGTCAGACCACTGTAATATTGACAAAATACTACTTATTACTCGTTTACTGTCAGACCACAGTAATATTGACAAAATACAACTTATTACTCGTATACTGTCAGACCACAGTAATATTGACAAAATACAACTTATTACTCGTATACTGTCAGACCACAGTAATATTGACAAAATACAACTTATAACTCGTATACTGTCAGACCACAGTAATATTGACAAAATACAACTTATTACTCGTATACTGTCAGACCACTGTAATATTGACAAAATACAACTTATTACTCGTTTACTGTCAGGCCACTGTAATATTGACAAAAATACAATTTATTACTCGTATACTGTCAGACCACTGTAATATTGACAAAATACTACTTATTACTCGTATACTGTCAGACCACTGTAATATTGACAAAATACAACTTATTACTAGTATACTGTCAGACCACAGTAATATTGACAAAATACAACTTATTACTCGTTTACTGTCAGGCCACTGTGATATTGACAAAATACAACTTATTACTCGTTTACTGTCAGGCCACTGTAATATTGACAAAATACAACTTATTACTCGTTTACTGTCAGGCCACTTTAATATTGCTGAAATACTACTTACTATGGTGTTGATTAAGACATTTAATAGGTTTGGGATATCGATGACTTCGTCTTTTTCTAATTTTGAGTTGCTTGTATACAATATGCATGAAACATAAAACCCTCGAAGTATAACAACACTGTTGGTAATTACCCAGTGTGACCTTTTGAGCTGCCGTGCCTGTATTTCCTTACAGATCTATATTTACTGATTGAGTGCAGGTATCGCATACATGAACAGTGAATAATGCACAAAGGCTTGTTAAATGTAACATAGTCCCATTGTTGTGAGCTTATGCAACATGTGAATCTTGGGGTGGCAAATGAATAGATGCCTATATTAGAAGTTGCCTTAAAAAGAATTTCAGCTTGAATTAAAAGCTATTTAATGTCTACTCTTTGGTTTAATATAGGTCTTCAGCAACGCATGCTTGCCGTAAGAGGCGACTAACGGGATCGGGTGGTCAGGCTCACTGACTTGGTTGACACCTGTCATCGTATCCCAATTGCGTGGATCGATGCTCATGAGGTCAATCACTGGAGTGTCTGGTCCAGACTCGATTATTTACAGACTGTTGCCATATACCTGGGATATTGCTGAGTGCGGCTTTAAACAACCAACCAACCAACCATTAAACATGGGAATAAATATATGTTGGTTACCCTAAGACAAATGTAAATACCGAATGGTAATGATGACATTTGAAAGTACTCAATGACTCAAGATTATCTGGTATTTGTTTTCTTTTGCCTTCTTGCAAATGAAAATGTTGAATGAAAAATATTTGAGTGATTTTGAAATCAGAAAAAAAAATGTCTTTTGATATCAATGTTAATCAGTAGAACAACAGTGCACATTACTAATGAAACATCAGACCTTCCTTCTCGGTCAAACCTTCCCCAGTTCAAACAGACGAGGTTGAATGTCAAATTTTAAAAAAAGTAGCCAAAGTTCTTCATGTCTGAAATGTGAATTGACATTAAATTAATTAAAGACGGTACCTCCTCGACTGTGAATCAAAATCAATGATGATTTGTCCTCGTACACAGAAAGATACTTTGACAATTGACTAACTCGTTTGCAGTGTTTATCTGATACGTGATTACTCAGGGGAAGCCGGAGTAATGGGACATGGGTCACAAATGTTCCCCTCTTCAAATAGCAATATCTCTGGAATAAGACCGAAACAATTTAAAGCTGAAGATAACAAATGCAGGTTCTGAACATTTTGAATCCTTCGCAAGCATCACATATATATTTTGCACCAAAAGTGAATATTTTGGTTGAGTCTGATATCCTGCTCAGGCATTGAGCTGGTCATTTATTGCAGGGGAGGGGGCGGTGAGATTGGTCTTAGGACTGTATAATATTTTGACCTACCCACCCGACCCCATCCCCTCCCCATCTTTATGCTGTGTCTCTTTTTCATCTTGCACAGATGCTCATACGCACACGCACACGCACACTCACACTCACACTCACACTCACACTCCCCTCCCCATCTTTATGCTGTGTCTCTTTTTCATCTTGCACAGATGCTCACACGCACACGCACACTCACACTCTCTGACACTCTCACACTCACTTAGTAGTGTTAGTCATGTGTGTTGGTGTCATGGTCAAGAATAAGTCAATCTTTGGGTGTTTCAGGAAACCTGACCTTTGTTTCATGTGCGACCCAAATATTTTGTCACAGCTGTTAACAGTTGGATTTTTCTGCATATTATTGTAGCTGTAGCTATTTTGACCTAAAACTGCTAGTAACATCAGTCATTAACAATATTAAATTATAAATAGAACCCTAACTACCGACCCATTTTTTTGTTTTGTTCCCTGAAACAAGTATGTTTTTGTTTGGTCTAATACAAAGGCATATATTATTGGTAGGCTTGAAATTCACACAAGTTTCAGCAGTTTTCTTTGGTGATTTTGTTATTAACAAATGCGGAAGACATATTCATTATTTTTTTCAAAGCATTCTTCTGTGTATTGGCTGAATTGGAAAAAAAGTATCTTTAAGATGACAAAGTGATCAGACTGGAAACCCTGACCACTACACAACATGCTGCTGTGCAGTAATAACAATCTCTGCAGGATGGCCATTACTTATAACATATATTTACCACCTTCGATAGGGATACTGACAATCTCTGCAGGATGGCCATTAATTTTAATGTATATTTCTTACCTTCAATAGGGATACTGACAATCTCTGCAGGATGGCCATTACTTTAAATATATATTTACCACCTTCGATAGGGATACTGACAATCTCTGCAGTATGGCCATTATTATAATGTATATTTACTTCCTTCGATAGGGATACTGACAATCTCTGCAGGATGGCCATTAATTATAACGTATATTTACTGCCTTCGATAGGGATACTGACAATCTCTGCAGAATGGCCATTAATTATTATGTATATTTCTTACCTTCGATAGGGATACTGACAATCTCTGCAGTATGGCCATTAATTATAATGTATATTTACTACCTTCGATAGGGATACTGACAATCTCTGCAGGATGGCCATTACTTATAATATATATTTACTACCTTCGATAGAGATACTGACAATCTCTGCAGTATGGCCATTAATTTTAATGTATATTTCTTACCTTCGATAGGGATACTGACAATCTCTGCAGGATGGCCATTACTTATAATATATATTTACTACCTTTGATAGGGATACTGACTATCTCTGCCGGATGGCCATTAATTTTAATGTATATTTCTTACCTTCAATAGGGATACTGAATTATTATTAGTATTAAAAAAGTAGAGTAATGCAGATAAATATGGATATCTTATAGAAAAAAAGAAATAATGTATTTAACTTGAATAAGCTTTTCAACTTTTGTCATTAGTTGCCAAGATAGTTCTTGTTTTATATGAGTTATACTGGTACAAAGTAATTAACCTGTTAATGTTTAAGAAGACAACATGGGGGTCTGTCTTCATCATGGTACATTCTTCTCTTCTCTTTTTATGGTGTATGAATAATTTTGTTGTAATTCTAGAGATGTAAGGCAGCACAAGTTTCATGAAACTGTTTGGAACATTGGTTGACAATATCTTACCCGTGACTGTCTTGGTTTAAATTTATGTTCTTGTTGGCCCTTTGTAGATGTCATTTGCCAGATGACATACACTATATTATATCTGTCACACGTGTTGTAACAAGTGAAATTACAGATGCGTGGTGTAGTAAGGTAAAGGTTACTGTATTCTCAGAGATACCCTATATAGTAGACTGTGCAGATCTTCTAATTTCAGATATGTTGCTACTGAAACAAGAAATCAGAGAAAAGATAAACCTTTTAAAAAGATCTTCTAATTTCAGATATGTTGCTACTGAAACAAGAAATCAGAGAAAAGATAAACCTTTTAAAAAGATCTTCTAATTTCAGATATGTTGCTACTGAAACAAGAAATCAGAGAAAAGATAAACCTTTTAAAAGTGTGGAATCATTTTATGATAAATAGAGAGCTGTTACTCTTGCCAACTTGTTGCTCAAATATGACCAAATATGTTTTTGTCAGATGATGTAGAAATAAATGGTCTCTTGTCAACTGGCAAGCAAACTGTTTAAGGAAACTTCTTCTGAATCTTACAGGCACAGTATATACTACTAAACAAAAAAGTTAAAGAACACTCCATTATTGAGGAAAGCAGGTGTTCCTTAACTTCTTTGGCATTGGGGGCGGTCGGGCAGCCTTGTGGTTAAAGCGCTCGCTCGTCAGGCCGAAGACCTTGGTTCGATTCCCGGCATGGGTACAATATGTGAAGCCCATTTCTGGTGTGCCCCTGCCATGATATTGCTGAAATATTGCTAAAAGGGGCGTCAAACCATACTCACTCGCTTACTCTTTTTGTATAGGATATATATATTTAAACATTAATCATTGTCATTTTTGAATCTGTCATTTGGATAAACCTGGGTTTTTCTTTCAACATAATTTTCAAACAAGCTTTATCTTAATGATGATGATAGTTACTAATCTTAACATGATTACGAGCAATATTGTATGAATTCCACAAGTAATTTAACATTAGTTATTGATATTACTACAGGTAGTTTAACCAATTGATGATCTATTAATAACCAATTGTTACAGCTTATGATGGGAAAATGAATGTATTGAGGAGTTCAGTGATCAGATGCATTGCAATAGGTACAATCATCCTGATAATGATGGCTGTTTTTAAATTACTAATTTAACACCCAGTTATCTCTGATGTATCTAATTACCTCATGTTGAGTTGGAAAGCTGGAATATTGCGGAGTGTTTTGTATAAACAAGCAATAATGGCAGTACAACAATGACAGAAACAAGTGGAGTACAGTTTGTTACTCAATCACACACATGATCATGTTTATTAATTAATGATTAAGATTTCTGGAGAATTGTTAATTTGTTCACGATTCAAATGCAAAATGCTATTTGGTCACTGACAATTCAAATGTAAAATGCTATTTAGTCACTGATAATTCAAAGGTAAAATGCGATTTGGTCACTGACAATTCAAATGTAAAATGCTATTTAGTCACTGATAATTCAAAGGCAAAATGCGATTTGGTCACTGACAATTCAAATGTAAAATGCTATTACACTGATAATTCAAAGGCAAAATGCCACTTGTTTGGCACGAGAATCCAAGACTCCAGCAAGACTCCATGTTAAATTCAGGAGATTAAACATGATTATATACTACTCAAAAGAAGTTAAGGATCACCTGATTCTTTCATATTACAATAGTAATATTACCAATATGAAAGAATCGGGTGATCTTTAACTTCTTTTGAGTAGTATATTTATGATGCTGTACACCATGGCTTTTTTATTCCAGTCCCATCGTGGTCAAAATGTGGTACCCCTTCTTCGTGTACACTTGCAGGCTTTTTATCAGAAGTCAGCAGCTGGTGACTGTTTACTTGAGTATTTGCACTGGTTACTTTCCTGTACAACTTAAAATTGGCAATAGGTTTATAATACAGCATGGAAAGACCCTTCCTGAAAAATGTCCAATCTGATTGTGCTTCGATAATTCTAATGCAAATATTTGTTACGTGTAAGAATAATTCGTGTTCACTTGTGACTGCTACTTAGCCTATTCTCTCTCTCTCTCTCTCTCTCTCTCTCTCTCTCTCTCTCTCTCTCTCTCTCTCTCTCTCTCTCTCGGGTTTAACTATTTGCTATCATTATAAGGACTAGTAAACTATCAATGTTAATGTCTATTGCTAACACACTCTCTCTCTCTCTCTCTCTCTCTCTCTCGGGTTTAACTATTTGCTATCATTATAAGGACTAGTAAACTATCAATGTTAATGTCTATTGCTAACAATGGACACTGATAATGGGAGAGTTACAGTGACAACACTAAAGCTGGCCCATGTTTAATGGGAGTTGTTCCTCGTCATTTCTGACACAAAAACTATGAAACCCCCAACCCAGATTTTATGTTATCCCAGGATACCCAGACACTCCCAATTGTTTTTAACATATTATGGACAAGTGATGAAAGTGGTGAAGCAATTTATCTGAGAGATCTGGTGTGCCCTTTATCATTTAGGATGTTGATACAGAATAATTTGATAATACGCTCATCCTAACAAATACCTTGGCCACTGTTGTGATGAAGCTGGAGACAAATGACATTTGTATTTGGCGGGAATCTTTTTAAGAACAATCTATTTTTTCCCAGCTGTATCCAACAAACTAAGAAGTGCTCACTTCTCAAAACTAAAAACCTACCTTCAGAACATCCCTAAATTAATTTGAAGGCTGAAGGCCTGTAATGGCTATCCAGTCGAAGTCATTTTTATACCCCGATTTGAAACTTTCACTGGGGTAAACAAAATGCCTTGGCACATAAATATGAACATTTTACATACCCAATGAAGTTGTGGCAGTGAGATGTATCACAGTGTTCACAATTAAGCGTGAAAGTAAATGGGTCCTGTCGTATCTCTAATCTTGAAGTTTTTATATTGTATCCCTTGATACAAATACAGCAGGAGCCAACCTCAAGGACAATAGCACGACACTTAATTTTAAGCACTGCATTGCCTCGGGTGATTGCCTTATGTTTTCTTCAATCACAATCTGGTGTATATACTGTGTATAACTGTTTTTCTGTGAAATATATTGATAATTTAAATTACTTCCATGTTACATCTGTTTAGTTACATATTGGTTCAATGATTTCCCCATTTAAAGAGATATCTTCAATGTTGTAAAGGTTTCATGCAATTGTTATTTTAGTTTGAAAAGAAAAACAAACCTGATTATGTATAATATGAGATCTGTTAAATGTCTTGAATATATCATTCTATTAAAACATAATTCAAAGCAGTTTGATAATTGTCAATAAATAAATCATTGCTGAAACAATGTCATACTTAAACCCTGACACTAAAGGAATTGACATATTTGATGTAGACTAAATTAGAATAAACATTGTATTATTCAGAAGATAATATGGCCACTAATTGTAATGATAATGAATTGCCTGGGGAGCATGGATGTTGTAATTCAGGTAAATAATTGAATGTTCCTTGTGACACGGTGTAGACCCCCACTCACATGGAGTGGGTTTTCTTTATTATCCTACGTCATTATAGATGGAGCTCTGCCTTGATGGAATCCCCTTCAGAGCGAATACTCCTTTGTTGCGATAGAAAAATCGGCTCTATTTATAGCCTGGACACATGTAGAGCCAAGCCAAGCTGGAGCGAGATTCTACACTGCATCTGGTCTAAGTTTCCACTGCCTATAGCCTGTTTCAACAAGCATGATTGCTTACTTTATGAATTATGTATTTGGTGGCGTTTCTTTGTTGATGCTTGGGCCAGATGTGTACTTTTTGTTCGTTGGAATTACAGGATAGGTAATGATGTATTGAGGAATGTTTGTTCTCAAATTTTTATAATATCAATGAATTTTCTTTTGTTTACCCGGTTTTCAGGCTGGTTGATTATGTGATCATAGTCTTACTATGCCTTTTGTGATAATTGACATACTTCTACTCGAAAAATATAAATTTGTCAATTTCAGTGCACAAAGCTGTCCATGCTGATAACAGTATGGAAGAAAATCTTCTTGATATTTGCTTGATTTCAAGTGATTGTTCAGTATGATTTTATTTCTCTGTTGATGGAATTACATATTGTAGCAAGATTTTTATTTTATTCCACAATTTGAATATATATATTTTTTATATAATCAATTTTGAGAAAAATAAATTTAGTCAACTTTTGATATCACATGATACTTACTGTAATTATTACATTTTCCATTTATTAGACATAAAAGCTCTCAAATGTCAAGTTATTGATCAAACTATTGGAAAAATTCCAGTGAAGGAAGTTTTTTCTGAAAAGTGATCATTTTGCAGATAAGATATCAATAGTTAATAGTTCAAAGTTGAGTTCGGAGTTAAAATCAATATGTTTTATTGGTAAAGATATTTTTGAAGTTTTTATTTTTTCGATCTAACTTATAAAAATTATTATGACATGTATGTATGTATTTATTTTAGTATGCTGACTAAAAAGTGTGGAAAATCCTTCTAGTATAACAGAGAATATTTGTGTAATGTTGAAACAGACTATAACTTTGTGGAGAGATAAGCACCCTAGCTCCAAGCCTGTATTGATTTTCGGCTATAGCTATAGATTACACTCAGTAGAAAGACTGGGAGATCGGGTCGGAGTTGACAAGCGAGTGAGCCAGCCAGCCACAGCGCAGAGAAAATAACCACATGAGAGTGGCCTATAAACCACACCACTTTGCTTAAAAACTTGAGAAAAAATATTCACACACTTTTGTTGATATAAAACACTTTTGGAAAAAAGGTTGTGAGAATATTAGACTATTATAAAACGAAGCTTATATGAAGTTAGTTTGCCTTGCTTTGTGGAGCCATTAGGGTTGCCGGGACTACTTTATGCAAATATGGCCGCCGTATAAATAAACCATTATATGGGCTAGTGAAATGGAACATGTTACAATGAGAGCATACAGAGAGATCCAAATTCAATTAAATGAAGGAGATTGAAAACCTAGGTGTAGAGTACTTGTGTTGAAAAAAAATTGGGGTGGGGGAGTATATTTTAGGGAGAAATCCGCTGTTGAATATGCGAGTCTAGCTGAGCAGCCAGTGAGACAGCAGCCTGCTAGCAAGCAAGCGGGAGCGGAGCGCTAGTCAGATAGCTTAACTGCTGCGTAGGCTACACCAGGCAGTGAAGGCCTGACATAGCTTGATAAATGGGCACTGCTGTATTGTCCTTTACAGCTTATTCAACCATGGGCAGAATGTAAATTGGACCAGTCTATTTGTGAAAGGATAGGGAGAGGAGCAACCGGGCTTCAATTAGGAGGCTTTTCCCTTGAACCCACTAAGTGGAACATGTTGTAAAAGCAACTGAAGAGTGGGGACAGGCAAGGGGAATCTTTGAGCCCGAGAAAAACCAAACTTGTGCTAGTTGAGCGAGCGGAGGCCTGACTAAGGGGGTTTTCGCATTGGTATATCCTGATTCTGTTCTCAACCGGGGATATTTTTAGTGGCTTTAGCTGAACTGTGAGAGACAGCCTGACTGCCTTGCCTGTTCATCTGAGGGCTGATTGCTCAGAGATTCACCCAAGTAAGTAGTAGCAGTAGATATTGGAAACAAAGGGAATTAATTCTTTTGTGTGGAGAGACCCTGGCCTATTCAACCAGGAAGGATAATTAAGGTAGAGCGTATAGCCCAGCCTGTAGATATATTTAGCACAGCCAGGTCTGAGCTGGTGGAAGCGAACTAGTTCATTTAACCTTCTCATTTAACTACTTTTCTCAACTGTTTATAGTGATCTATGACAAAATTATGTTTGAGTAATAAGTGTGTTTACATTGAAAGAATTTATCAAGGTGTGCACACAAGGTAATGTGTGTGTTATCTAGGAAGACCGATGACCTTTGCTTTGTTTGAACATTGAGCGGTCAGGCAAAACCTTTGTTTGCTGGTAGGAAGGAAAAAAGATCCGAGGGAAATAGACAGGGGACGGACAAATGAAGGCTGTACTAGGTACGCTAGTGTTGTAATAGGTGAGCATTGTATGGCAAGGCCTCCGTTACGTGAGTATCCTGCTTATGTGGAAACAGGACCATCCAGCACATGGAGTGGTGTGTGAATATGGCTGCCTTCCCTCAGCTTGCTAGGCTGTGTTGTTGTACTTGCAGTCCTCCAGTTTACAAGCTCTCTGTTCACGGACGAATAAATGGAATTTTGTTTGGGGGAGTTTGAGTCTGGGTCGTATTTGTAGTTTGAATTAAGGATTTTGGGTGTAACAGTTTGATTTTTTTTTAAAAATTGATTGTTGGAAACTTTGTTTTGGTTGGCCTGATTTTTATAGCTTGGTGTAACATCTGTTTCAAAAACTTGACTGAAACTTGTTAACCTGTTGGTTTTTGCTTGCTCTTTTACACACAAATTATTTTTTTGTGGGGGAGTATTAGGAAATGTATATGAAAGTGTTCTGAAATATAGTTGTGAAATGCCAGAAAGCTGTTACTACAAACTAATAACCGTGTATATGTCATTGAATGTTGGTGTTGGTATTTTTTACAAAATGGGATTATATCAATAACATGTTGTGAATTATTTACTTATATCTGAATGTAAATCCTTTTAAATCATTTACTTACATATCGCCTACATTAATATAGTTGAGTTTGAAAATCATTTTGAAACCAAATATTAGTAACAATATTGTATACTTCATTTAATCCTTCACATCTGAGGTGTTGGAATATTTGAGGGAAGATTGACATGCTAATCTTTAATTGACAATTTAGAATGTGTGAAATGCAAGTGCATTAATTAATATTGATATTTCAAGTGCCACTTGCGAAGGTTACCTGATCAACTAGTGTTAGCATACATTAAATTGTGTATGTAAAAGTAATCTTTCGAACTCTCCATATCACATTGATTTCATTGATAAATGTGGCTCCGTTTATGATTAACAGGACAATGCATTGTTTAAAATATATTTTATTTTCTCAACAATTGTCTCCTTTGTGGTTGTTGTTAGAGTTGTAAAGGTGGCTTTGTTACTTTTATACGAGGTTTTTGGAAATACTCTTTGAACATTTTGTCCATAGATTTGTCCTTAATATCAAGCTCCTTTTACTCTAATAATGTGAATTTGAATATTGCAGAAAGTCATGGATACAGTTATTAGGAATGTTTGAAAAATAATATAAACAAATTTCAATATAGGTTTATTTGTTAATTCCTGTAACTTTAAGTAAACTTTAACTTGTAAAATAAGTAGATTTAAGTAGAAATTTGAAAGGTCCTTAGAAAAATATTCTGTGATGAACACGTCTCAGCAATCACGTCGTTCCCACGCCCTAGTCCCCACACTTGTGAGTTGTCACCTTCCTCAACAACACTCTAGTGTTAAAAACCAGCTATGTCATGACTAGTTGTATCAACATTGATGATGATAGTATTTCCTGAAATATCCTTATGTTATGGTATCTACTGGCATGTATTTTTGTGAACAATTTATTCTGTCCAGTTATTCACCAGAGATGCATTTTGTAACTGAGATGCTCGTTTGGCAAAAGCAGCAAAACAGTGTACAGTGAATGTTGTCAAGATGATTGCAGTACGATATGCTTACCCTTTTCATGAACGCCTATTGTTATCACTGGGTTTCAGAGATTCATACATGTTTCATTGATATTTTGCCTTTTATGCCCATTAGAAAATAGAATAATGGGGGATGGGGTGGGCTGGTATCACCGAAACTGCTTATTTTGTCATTGACGTATATTTACTTTACTTTGCTAAAATGCAAAGTTATTTACATATTCATATCTATTTGTGTCAAACCTAGCAAAATGGTTCTAGGTTGCCTCCCTTGTTGTGTTTATATGGCATTGTAACAACCAAGTAATGAAGACCAGTGTATGATGTATGAACAAGCCGTATCGCATACCTAATCAGATGAAAGAGAACTGAGCCAGTGTTACACAACGTGAAATAACCTTGGTCAACATATGCTGTTATGCAACCAGACAGAGGCAGTGATATGTGATATAATAGATTAAGAGTGTGTGGGAGACATCTATTGTCAGTATTTGTCACCCGGGACTATATGTCACACTTCATTACTTCCTGTGGAATGTTAGTGCAATTGTTGCGTATTTGTTCAACTGAAGTGAATGAACTTACTCGTATGTACTTAGTATTCTTTCATAGTGTCACCAACCTTGGATGTCGACCAGGAACAATGTTTTACCCTGAACAATTACGCTAGGTGTAGATAGTGCAAGGTTACTGGTTAGAATGAAATGAAGTAGTCTTGGTACATATTACCTCCATTGATCGTCAGTGTGGTTTCGATTGAGTGAAGGAAGTGTGGGTTACCACAAACATAAATCTAGGTCTGGTTGTCCAGTCTTTGGAACTGTTTGCATAACAGTATGTGAAGTCAATTTAAGAAAATGTGTCGTCTTTTGACATGACTACTAGTCGGAGGTTCGTCAAATGTAGGGACTACTAGTAATGTACTAATGTTATGTATTCCTGTGTCGCCCCAAGTGTAGGAAAACTGTTTGTGTATTTGAATGACTCACATGAGGGACTTGACTTGTTTTTGTTTTCAATAATCCAGTTTTGTAAAGCAGAGCTCCAGATAAGCTTTTGGTGTTGTGGGTATTTTACCCATGCATTTTAAAATCATTGGGTATCAGTAATTCAATCTGCGTATTCAAATTTCTGTTACCCACTAGTTTTTACAGATGTGGATATTTAAGTTAAATATTTAAAAACACTATTCATCTAGTCCCTGCAAACTGGTGTCGTGTGGGTTCGAGAGCTTTATAGGACTCAAAAATACCACGATACTTCCACAAGAAAGTGTGATGGCAAATGATCATGATGTAACTGTCATCGTGGAGTATGGCAAGGTTGACGGAATGCCCGTTTATAATTCAAAATAAGTTGCTCATTTGCTAATCGAATACGCAGGGTTACTTCACAATATTTTGATGATACGCACAAGTTTTATTTTTGTAGCATATCTGTAATGTTCGTTGCGTATTTGATACGCTTGGATTATATTTTACTGCGTATTTCTGCATTTCTGATGCGTATTTCACGCAGATACGCAGCTTATCTGGAGCTCTGGTAAAGTGTTGTTTGTATTTCATTGCTGTCTCCATATGTTCACGTTCTTGTAGTTGCAATCACATCATGAAGTCTGCGGCTTGTGCAGGCTCACCTGAAGTTCAGATGCAAATGAGTTCTTTTCTCATAGTTTATATAACATAAGTTCACAGATTTATCTAGACCAGCTCAGAGGCTGATATTTGGTCCCAAGTCTGCAGTAGAAGTCTGTCAATATTTGCAAATGGGAACGGAGAATAAACTTTTCTCAATTCATGTTACTAATTAGTGGTGGAACCATAATCGGTGCACTGGTGCATCGTGAGTTTTTATGTGACGATACGATACATGATACGTTTTTTTTCTGTATCAATACTTGAAATTATCCGCAGCATTTTTGTCAGATATCGCAAAATTGTAATTAGCGCTTCAAGTTCACTACTAAAATAAATGCAACGGACGTGTGTCTACAGCTAGTGTTTCCTTTTGAACCTGCTCTGAATTATTAAAAAAGTTTCCATGCGAATTGACATAAATATGCGTACTGCGATGCGTATCTTGACCTTGCTGTATCATTTCAGTTCACCGCCATTACTAATGTGATGGCATGGTTTTGGTCACTTGTATTTCACTGATAACAGACCACAAGTATTTTTAAAAATCCCAACAAAGTAATTATTTCCCAGTGTGCTTTAAACATAAGATAAATCCATCATGTTCACAATGAGCTGTGTTTTATGTGATATCGCTGGCCTGAAGCAACATGTACTTATTTGCTGTCATTAGTATTCACCAGTTCGTATTTTTTAAACAAGTAATATTTAATGTAATGAATAGGGTAGTATGGTGAAAGATTTAGTAGATTGATTGTTGCATTGTCAATAGAACAAGTGGTTCCTGATATTGTTGTAGTCAGATGTAGAAGGGAGATGAGGTAGCCTTGTGGTTTAAGCGTTCGCTTGTCACGTCGAAAGCCTGTGTTTGATTCCCAACATGGGTGCAATATGTGAAGCCCATTTCTGGTGTCACCTGCCATGATATTGCTAGAATATTGATAAAAATGGCATATAACTATAGTCACTCACACAGATGTAGATTTGCTGCGCCACTGTCTCATGTTTGATACATCATGACAGATACCATACATTTTGGATGTTTCTTAGTCAACACCCAGGCAAGACTACTGTTTTAGGTTAAATTTACAAACATTAACATTATCAATTGAAGGGAATTGGTCATCCAAGATTTTTTCAATGTTTTTAAATGTCCTGTGAAAGATAATGCAAATGTCCTCATGCCATGTGTGTGAAACATGTTCTTGGCATCCCTCCTGATAAAATGGCTGGAATAATGCTAACAATTGACAGCACTTGGGGCGTGGGTGGCCTTGGCGTTCACTGTGCAGAGCTGCTTCCAAAGGGCACGCCAGAAACATATGATTGGGGGTTCGAATCTGGATTTGCCTTGATCATGTGCTTGTGGATATTACGCCTGGTAAAAGTCTCAGACCTGCTTCACTTCGGGCTTTCCTCCCACATTAAGCTGACATGCCGTGATCTAACTGGTGTTTAAACCCAACTATCTCACATTTACTCCCTGACTCAAGCTGCAGTGATGATGATGATGATGATGATGATGATGATGGTTTTGTATTTCAGGAACAAGGAGGTGGTGACGACACAGATTCGCGGACAACTCCAACGTCCACGGGGGTGCCACACCCGGCAGTCTCATCGCTCCGCCCGGTGCCATCACCCTCGGGGTCAGCAGGGTCAAGGTCAAATACGCCAGCCTCTCTTCCAGGTAGGCCAACGAGACAGTACGGGTGTATGATCAGTAATGGCAATCTATAACCATTGTTGCTGGAACACAAACCAGATCATTTAATGATCATTTGGAACAGGGAAAACATTTTTTTAACATTTTTTTAACGTTTTTGTTTCTTTGTCTTTTGGTCTTATGATATATTTCTGATATTTTATTCTATTATTGCAAGAATAAAAGGACATTGATTGGCAACGGTTGTTGCTGGTTGCCAGAATAGATTTAGAATGGTTCATATATCAGTATGGAAGACGTGTGTCGCAATTATGCTCACAAGATTCTGAATCTTGCCATATATAATCTGATACTTACCTCATGATACTATATATAATATGTTTTTATGAGACTTCTCTCATCTCTTTAATGTCTGACCGCCGTCCTAAAGCTGGAATATTGCTGAGTGCGGCGTTAAGCAACAATCAACAATTGTAATGTCTGATCAAACTTGGAAACCTTAATTGCAAGTAACAGTAAATGTTACTTCAACATGTTCAAATGCTCTGGTCCCTTTTGTGTCCATGTCTCTCTGGCAATGTGTTTTAGTTGTTGTAACAGACGTCAGGGTAATGATTGTCATGGAATCCCTGTAGATACTTTGAGGTCTTTGAGGGATGACCCTTTTAGCAGTATTGCAGCGATATCCTGGCGGGTGAAACAACCTCCACCGATTATACCCATGTGGGGAATAGAACTGAAGGTCTTTCTGGCTTCATTGAATGGACACTTGACCATTTGGCTATCCACTGCCTCCCTCTAAGTCACTTAGCTCTATATTTAATTTATTTAATATCATTTATGTATTAGTGGGGTGGTGGGGTCTTGTGGTTAAAGCGTTAGCTCGTCAGGCCGAAAGACCCAGGTTCGATTCCCAACATGGGTACAATGTGTGAAGCCTTTCCCGGTTTCCGATGCCATGATATTGCTGGAATATTGCTAAAAGCGGCCCAAAAACACTCTGACTCACTATTAGTGCAAGGAATCACTTTAAAAGTATTCTTTATTTTTGACTACAGCTCAATCAAGATTTATCTGTAGAGAACTTCATCACTGATCAGAATACCACAAATAATTATTCATTTAATGAACACAAATTGGTCGCAATTGTCATTATATTGATTTGAGTGTGTTAAGCCAACTGTTTAACTCGCTGATGGAGTTGTAAATGATTTAGTTTTAAGTAGACAATTAGATGTAATTTTACAAGTAATAAAATTATTCATAACAAGTTGTATGAACAAAAACTATTTTACATTCAATAAATGAAGAATGACTATCAAATGGATTATATTGAGGGGACACATTTCCCTTTTTTTGAAATTTCAGCCAATATTTGAAAACTATTAAGTTTGTTATTGAATTGAGGACAACTTAAGCTCAATATTTTCATCTACTTTCAACATTACATAGTTTCAAATGAAATATCTCCTTTCGGGCATGGAACTTTTAATGGATATGGATGCACGGTTGGTCGAATACAGGGGAACCTTGTTTGAAATTAAAGAATGCTCGGTGGATTCAAAAGTAATCAATTAGAAAGTATCAGCCTTTGGCTAGCCTGGAACCTTGTTATATTCAACTTGTGCATGATTTGATCAGAATAGCATGGGCTGCAATGCTGGTTTATGAATCCCAGCGAAAGATAAGCCACCAGTGTATTTATTAAACCTGTGGCTGAGGACATTGTGTAATGCCTTTTAATTTGTTTAGTTTTAGAAAATATAGCAAAACACCTTATTGCGTTTGTATATTATCAAATGAAAATCCACTTTTGTTGAATTAATCTTCTTGAAAAAAAATGGAAATTTCACAGCCAGGTGCACTGATACACATTAAGAATATACTGAAATTGTTCATCCACAATGACAGACTTTGTTCAATATGGAGCCGATATTTATCGCTTCGGAGGCATGACCCGAAGACACAGGAATGAGGATGATGCACTGACTAGAAGGCCCAATTAATCTAACTTACAAAATTGCTTTGTGTCCTAAAAACCCTTGAGAACCACTTAAACTGAATCAGTATAGATACAGAAACAGGACCATCGATACCACCAGCACATTTCACATCATTTTTGTTTTGTAAACAGTTCATTTGGTTCTCTGCGCTCTCCTGTTGAGAGTCTACACTGTCTCGACATGTCCCAATTATAGGCAGTTTGAGAGACAGGATTAGATGTTCTGAACAAATAATTCCTGTTTCATTTATTTCTGCCTCCAAGTACACCTAGTGCAGGAGCTCTGTACATTGGACACATTCCGAAAAAGTCCAACCCTCTGCATCATTCATGAAGCAGTCAGTGTCTGTGTGGAAATATAAATAAAGTTTTATGCCACCTGCTTTAGTATTTGTACACCTATCACGTGTTGTATCAGTGTATGTGTCAGTTTGTGAAGAAAATATATTAGCATTAATTTCAGAAATCGGGATATATTTGTGCTGTTTACATCTTCCAAGCCTTAGAATTTTACCAGATTCTGGTGCCAGACAAGGGAATATGGTTATGTACTCCTCACAATTCCAAAAATGTCTCTTGCCCACAATTACAGGAGTGCTCGCCAAGCCTAGGATTCATACAGCTATGAGATCTCAGGTCCCATGTCCCTGGAGGCTGGGTGTTTTGGGGTATGGAAGGATAGAAACCTGGGATTATGAAGAAGCCACTCTCATGTCACAATGCTCGTGTGGCCTAGGTGTCTACTTGAGAAAAACGTTTGAGCTGATGTTGATATATGATCTATTAGCTGTTATAATATGAAGGGAGTGTTGACATGTACAGTTTGGCTGTGCTTGCCATGCCCCCCCTATAGGATATGCCTCTGTTCAAACAAGCCATTCTTATCACCCTAGTATCAATGCTCCAGCAAATATTTGTGAAGCATATGAATTACTGCTAATCGACAAGTCGGATGGCGTCATAATGAGGGTGGCATGTGATCCGGACCTAGGCTGATCTTTGAAATACAAGCAGTAATTATTCTGTCAGGCTTGTGTTAAAATTTAAGGGCTTTTGAATAAAAAATTACAAAAGAAATTCCCGGCCAAGGTGTAAGCTCACATTGGCAGATGCTAGGGGTAGTCGAAGAATGATCACCACATGGACGACACATGCGCCTCCTTACGTCTTCATACAGAGCATGAACGATATGCTATTCATTGTCCCACGGCATGTTTGCCATTATGATATAATAGTGCAATGGCTTTGTTTATCTGTGTCAGTAGAAAGCCATGCATGGAAGGGAAGGGGAAAACCCACACTAGAACCACCTTGAAGCATTGCATACTTGCAATTACACAAGTGGGCTTTGCAAATGGGGAGTGTGAAAACATTCATTTGCTGCATTGCACAGTCAACTGGTCAATTACTGGTGAGGCTCGCTACCATGCATTGTCAAGAGTGGCCAGACCACAAACTGGATTTTACATGGTGCTTAGACAGAGTATTAATAAAATATGGTAGCATTTGTGTTCATTCATTAATGAAAAATGGCTATAGATGTATTCTGAATTTTATGTCTTTTTGTATTTACATGAAAGGAAAATTCTAATATATTTGACTACCCGTGGAAGTGAAAAATAAAATGACTTGCTTAAATATTTAAGTAAAATAATTTGAGTAGTTCATGTGAAGGTGGAAACTTGAATTTTCTCATTCAGTAATGTGGCTGTCTCATACCACGGCCAAGGTGTGCACCAAGCATTGTTTTCTATGTAGAAAATATTTCATAGATAACTAACCTTCTCAAGATTTTCCATTAATGATGTGAAATTGTTATTCTTGCAAGATCATATATTTATTTTTTTTAAAGGTTCAAGTAAAAACACAAACCAGCTCATTCCAGTCCTACTAAAACGTAACATAGTTATGACATGTTTTATTGTACATATAAGCTCACTGAAACACGTTCATTATGACAGTTATCACACAGTAGTGATAATACTGAAACACAATGTCAGGTTATAGCCCCAGCTCCATGGTGTATGTTTGCAACTAATGGGCCGGTTTATAGTGAACACAACTAATTCTGCAAAGCAGGATTTGCGCAACTGCTGTGGATGTAAGTTAGTGTTCTGGCTTGCATTCATTGCCAGGAAAGTAGATTGGTTGTTATTACATAAACATACGTACAGAAGTGACATCTGGTCCAAATGACATTTTATGGAGGGGATTTCCCAAGATGAGTGGTTTTGAGCCTCTCACCACTAGGGGTTTTCCATGCTCTGCAGCTTAATCTCGGGTCACTAATTATAGCCATCAAATTGCTTCTCACCAAGAGGAATGAGCATCGGACACCTGGTGGGAGATATTTATTGCAGCTGCCCCACTATAACACCTTGCCTGGGGACAGCCTGCAGAGTCATTGTTTTGGTGTGGGAGGGAAATTGGCATGGCAAGATACAATGTTGATAAGTCATTAGCACATAGTGTGGCAGTAGGTCAGAGGAGTACAGTGTCACATATTGTTACACCATGTTGCCAATCACTGTGCTATAGGAGGGACGTGACCTTTGTCTGAAGGCAGTTGTGAGGAAGTAGGTCTGTCTGCCAATCATCTTTCATCCATGCCCATGTTGTGTGGCTGTACATTGAGAGTGCCTCAACTGGTGGGGGAGGGGGGGTTGAGTTGAGCAGGGATGTGATATCCATCACAGAGGTTTACATTTGGAGCAATGCTTGCACTGAATGACCTTATCGACAAGTGTTAAAGACGGCAGAGTATATAGACGGAGGGATTGTCTTGTTACTGCGGGGAGTGATGAGCAGGCTAGCCCTGTAGACCCTCAGGTCAATAGCTTATCCCCCAAGTCCTCATGTATTGATAGTATTCTATCTATGTCTTCCCCATTCAAAGCTCAACTCTTCACGATGGCAAAGTAGGGGTTTTCCAAACTAGATCTTAAAATACAATTGCCAAAAGTGCACTGGCGTAGCATTTCTGTTTTTGATGTGCCATTCATTTTCATTTCATTTCGCTGTAGTAAGATTTAAGGGTTGAGCCAGGATTTTACGAGCCTTGTGTTCAATTATTTTTGGCTCTTTTTATCTGATCTTTTAAGGTAATATTTTTCTGAATAAGCCCTGTTCCATTAGTTAGAAATGTTAACATAATTTCTAATGGATCAAATTTAGCGTTCATTTTGAAGGCCATCAATAAGTATAACAATCTCCTTTATGTGGTTAGGCTAAGTGGGCCTCTACTTTTTTTTTCACCCTTTAAAAATTGTGAGCCATTCTTCTGATACCTCATCCCTTTACATATAAATGGGAAATGTCATCACAAGCCATTTAGTCCTTTGTAGTAGTGAGTATTTTGTCATTTAGAAACACATTAAATCATTATTCTTTCAATTCCCCTAACGGCGGCATTGTCAGTGATAACATAGTAGCCAGTTCTTTTTATATTCTCTCTGTGAATACATTTCCTCATGAGTATAGCTGGCCGAGAGCAATAGTGATACATATTGTTGAATGAGAATTTAAGTGAGTCAGTTTCTTTTATGATAGTGAACTAGGTCTGTTTACCTTGTCGTTGCTCTTGACCTAATAGTCTCTTATCTGGTCGTGTTTGGCTCAAAAAGATGGCCATATGTTGTTCCATTACAATATTGTCTTAAAATATCGCTCTTTTTCTGTTCTAGTGATATGTAGCGTAATATTGTCCTTGCTTAAAAAAAGTAGATAGTTTAGGTGATATATGCTAGCAAAATATACTTTCCAAATTATTTCTCCAAAGAAGAATGTGTCATGTTTAATGGTGCTGTAAAACAGGTAAAAAATAGCTTACACAATCATTCTGTGTCAGACCGTCCCCTGTTGAATTCTTTCTATAATGGATTGAAATATATTACATCATTCTGATTTTGATCTAGGATATTTGTTGTAACTTCAGATCCCATAATGCAACGTTTCAATCTCAATTCTCAAGCCCCCAATGTTTTCAAATATTTGATGTTTGGCCTCAAACTAGTGGTTTTCATTCCCGTGTTGCAATATCCAATGACGATCATTATTGTTACAGTAATGGATATGATCGGGTTTTCCTCAACAGGTAAAATAGACATGTTTTTCTATCAAAGAATTTGACCTCAATTTGAGAATAATAGACCATCTAAAACGTCCATGATGAAAAGTTTAAAGTGGAGTTGTCTAACAGGGAATGGTAATGATATCAATCAGAGACTGGCTGCACAAACTGTGCCAAGGTGCCTATTGATGGACATAATCCATTCAGAAGTAAAGCGGAAAAATTTCCAAGCCAACCACCGATTTTCCATTACCTTGCCTGGCTCACCTGCAGGTTGAGAGACGGCCGTGGCTGGAGCTGACTCACTGGTCCTCCTGCTTTTCAGCGATCAATGGCACAAATCTTGATAAGAGAATATTCCTTGCTCGGGCTCCAACATGCCACTACCAATCCTTCTCTCTGTCAGAAGAGTGCAGGACATCTTTCTCTTTTTGTAAACTGCTCTTGAATATTGTATCGAATGTGTCAATTGGACCTGTAAAATTGATATTTAGCTTTGAGAATATTCTTTGTGTGTGAAAATATTTATGGATGTGACCTGCTTTTTCCAAGTGGATAAATATTTCATGAAATAATTTACATGAGATAAAGTTTGTATTACTGACTAAGCCAATTCTAGTAGGCCTGTTACAAAAGGTTTAGATTTTTAAGTGTGGAATAGTTTTATATTCATAATGTTTAATCAAATGTTTATCCAGTGTACAAACATGAAATATACTTAATTGTATTCCCCATGCTTCTTCAGAGTTATAGAGGAAAAATGCTATATCTTACATTATAACGTTAATGAATGCTAATGAACGTGATGGTATTCTGACAAGCCAGTGACAGCTGTTGGCAGGTGGGAATATATTCAATAATGTGTGCGAGATTCTATTTTTGTAATTTTTTGTATTCACAAATATCAATAACAGTGTGGATATTTTTATGCAGTTTGAAGTCTTTTGCCCTCATGGTTAATGTTAAACACTTCACTTCAGAAAGTTAATAAGTGAAACTGAAAGCAACACACTTTTACAATCATTGTGAAACTAGCACAATTAAAACAAATAGAGGAAAAGAAATGAACAGGGAAGTATATAACCTGTATAGCATGTCTGGGTGGTTGTTTACGTTACAATAATTCCCCACAAAGAAGAGCCGCATGGTGTCCCCTCCCCTCAGGAGCCTCCACAGCAATGTGTTGCTACGCCATTGATCATCACTACAACATGTGTTCTCTACTCCTCCCCAGAGAAGCCTGCTGTGATCAATTGTACAACATAGTAGTACATGTACTGAATCATTTATAGCCACACAACTCAGCTGATTCTAATTGTCATCACTTGAAACCTTGCTACACCTCTGTACCCTGTTACAGGTGTATTAAAGAGTGGTAGAAAGTACCAATAAAACAGTGGTTTTATTCTTTTTTGAATAACTTGATTAAAATGGAAGGGATATAATAGGTATTTCTTTTTGAGTATTGTTAGTTGAGTTGAATGTTTGGGACAGGTGAAATATTCAGCTGTGTTGTTATGGAAAGGAACTCCCTGTGTAAGGTTTTAAAATTATTATTTTTTGTTTTCATCTGCTACAGTGTTGCCATCTAATGGTGAAAGTTCATAAGGGGAATGTCACTAGTCCTTTCTGAATTTTACAAGTCTCAGACTAGCTGACTTACGTTAGTTTCAAACCCTGGCAGAACTTTGCAAGTGTTGTCAGCAGTTAAAGTTCAATCAGGGATAACTCTTTTATCTTAACACTTAAAGTTACCTTATGAAATACGTACCTCTCGGACCCGTGTAGATCCGGGGTAGAATACCATGCTTGCCGTAACAGGTGACTAATGGGATCGGTGGTCAGGCTTACTGACTCATCGTATCCAAATTGCATGGATCGATACTCATGATGTCACTCACTGGATTGTCTGGTCCAGACTCGATAATTTACAGACCGCAATCATAAAGCTGGGATATTGCTGAGTGCAGCATAAAACAAACAAACAAACATCATCTAAACAATAAAAGTTATGTTATGAAATATGTACCTCTCGACTGAAAAGCTAGGTTTGATTCCTGTGTACAGATTAGGGAGCACCAACAGGTTAATAATGCTACAATAATGAGTGAAGTGGCATGCAATCCCTGTACTCACTCACTCATTGAATGCTGCCATAGTCCGAATAGGTGAAGAAGTCTACTGCAGTGAAACTTCCTCATGCTGCTGTGGATTTGTGATGTCTTTGATGGTGGGATATTTATGGAAGACATGTTATCCCTACGTGTAAACTGATCAGACTGAAGGTCTTCCTCAGAAAAATAATCTTCTGGTTTCATGTTTGTGAAGAGTATTTGGTTTCTGATCTGTAAAGGTTGCTTTTTTGTGATACTGCATAAATGATCCAGTTACATTCCAGGCAGTGAGATGTATTTGATTCTGAATTCAACTAACAAGATGATTATTTTGCAGGAAATCAAGCTGGCAGTCCTATGCCTCCACGACCGCCGTCCAGTCAGTTGGAAGGTCAAGGTCGCATGAGTCAGTCACCAATGGCAACACAAGGTATGAATGTGCAGTTTGATTAAATCTGCTACATTTGGATGGAACATACTTTTGCAAAGTGAAAACTTTCACAGCAAAAAATCCCAATCTTTAGCAGAAAGTGTAAATATGGTTGAATACCTCAATTCATATATTAATAGATGTTGCTGTGAATAGTAAGAATGACGATTAACAGGGCGCATTTTACACTTTTGTATCATACTACTCAACAGAAATGAAATTCCTGTTAATTGTTGCAATATTAAACGTATTGTGTTGATGTGTTGAAAATCAAAAACAGCTTCATTAAATGGAAGGAAAGAACTTTCTTTCCACGTTGCTGGAGATGGTATGCTGCAGTGCAAGGGAGGCAACTGCTGAATAACTGGGTGGAAGATATTGATTGGCTTCCACCGGTTTGTTCAAGCAGTATTGTTTGGTTGGGTAGTAACACATGCTCTTACTCTGAAATAAAATATATGAAATTTAAAAAAAGAAGACCTCAACGCATAGTGTGAGATAGGATAAGTATATAATTATACAATTTATTAGAAAATTTACAATATTTATTAATTTGCTTACCTTGATGCAGGCTACAACCAACAAATGATGCCGCCGCCTATAGGGCCAAACCAGATGGGGTTTGTGCCCGGGGGGAACAAGATGGGAGGGGCACCAGGACAGATGGGTCCTGGGCAACTCGGACACTATGGTCAGTACAACAACCAGTATCCTCCCGGCCCGGGACCAGGCCCAGGTGAGTCCTTCTACCCCATAGAGTATCTTGTCTGCACAACCTTCTGAATTCAAAGAGCACTGCCTATTTCACTACACACATGTAAGGAAAGTTGTCAATATAGTTGTTGGCTATATCCACAAAGACTTGCTTGACATTTAGGGGAAATTGTCAAGCAATGTGGCAAGATCCACAAAAACCTTTATGCGACTACTTACATTTAATGGAAATTGTTAAGTAATTTGAGGTCCACAAGAATTTAAGATAAATGATTAGATGTTTGGATTTGATGTATTAAAATTTGATTTTAGAAGGCGGTGCGATTGTAGTGCTTTTGATTGTGTGTCTGTCTGTGCTATCCATGTTTGTTGTTTTGTTGTTGTTTTGTTGTTTAGTTGAGCAACCCCGCATTAACCGTTGTTCCCATCACCCCAGCTTCTGAACTGATCTGTAGTTTGTAGTCGTAGACTTGTTGTCGTCAAACCACACACACAAATAGTGATAGCAGGAGTCATGTCATTGAAACAGATGTTAGATATCAAAGAAGGAAAATGGTATGTAGTGTCAAAATAGTGCATGAATGGCTCCGGAGCTTCAGATGTTTATGCTTGTTGATACAAGTGGAACGTGTTTGGCAAAGTATTATGGTAATAATTGGACTGACTTTTAAGTGTACACATTATGTTTTGATCAAATTGTGAATATTGTGTAATGTGAATGTGGAAAATCGATAATTGCATGAAAACTCTAGCCCGTCAAGGGTTGTAATGTGCAGTTAGTACTTAAATGTGGTGGTATGCATGCTGTGAATATGTCTAACAAAAATAAAAATAAAAATCTAGTTTTAGTATTTCGGTCTGCATGCTGTATTTGGTTTGACTAAATTATTTTGTGCATAATGTAAAACTTAATTTGTAAAGTGATTGTCATTTTGAAGTTGATTTTAAGTTAAGTATTTTTTGGTTTATTGTTGCATTTGACACTACTGTGCAAATCGGCAACCAATCCTTGTCTTTCTGACAGGGCTGCCAAATTATTCACCAGTCATACCAAACCAAAGAATAACAACAGAATCCAACTTGGTGGTTACTTAGTGATACTGAAGTGAACATTACTGATAGGAAAGGCCTGCATTGGCATTGAACTAGAAATCTGACAAGTTTTTCTTTAGATTGTAGTTTGTAGTTGCAATTTAATTGCTTCACTTTCACAAATTTGAATTAACCTTTGAATTTGGATAATTAATTAATCATAGTGTTCTCATAGTCGGTAATGAATGAAAAAAACCCAACAGTTTGAAACACTAAAAGTGTATTGGTTTACTAGTAGTGAAATTGCTCCTGTAGCTTTAACACTGACTTTAGACGTAGCCTATGCAAGTAGGACTGTATCGTGTATTAAGCGGTAAGGGAGTTTCCAACCCTGTTATCCTGTTCCATCACCTATGTCGGCTTTTCCTGATCACAGTCTCTGTCACTTCATGGTGAACGGCAATTGGGCAGCCCTGTCAATCACGTACTTCACACTGATTCTCATCAAGGCGTTCTGTCTCATCATGCAGAATAAAAGATGATCATAAATTGTCTTTCAGGGAACTATGGACGTCAGCATAACGTCCCGGGCATGCAGAATGCCTCAGGAATGTCCAACTATCCCTCTCAGAATATGTATAATGGGCCAAATCCGATGGGGCAGGGAGGTCCTATGTACAACAACATGCCCTTGAACCGAGGAATGGGCAGTTCCAGCTACAATAACGCGTACAGTGGCCAAGGCAATGTGAGCATGGGACAGATAGGGGCAATGAACAATCAGTACAGTGGCTTCAACAACCATATGGGTCCGGGTCCAGGTCCTGGCCCTGGTCCTGGGCCGGGTCCAGGCTCGGGCCCAGGGCCTGGCCAGCAGGGGCCTGGCATGAATCCCAACATGCCGAGTCACTCCTCCATGAACTCAGTTGGTCCACCAGGTCAGACCGTACAACCAGGTATGGGGATGCACACGTCTCCACCCGCAGGGCCGCCCATGCCGGGCCCAGGTGGCGTGAAGGGGGCTCAGGCCGCTGCCCAAGCTGCCATGATCGCTGCTGCCAACAGTGCTGTCGGGAGGGGGGCCCAGATGAGATCGGTACCGTCGGTGCCGATGGGGATCGCCGGACAACCACGTATGTTTGGCCCGCAGTCGGCCAATCAGATGCCACCCAATCAGATGGCTCACATGAACCACATGGGTCCCATGAACCCAAATATGAACAGTATGGGTCCCATGAACCCAAACATGAACAATATGTCAAATTCTATGAATCAAATGCCTAACAGTATGTCCCATAGTCCAGTGACCAACAGTATGGGCCCGGGTTCATTGGGGCCTTCAGGTCCTGTTCCTCCACATAAAGGTGGCAAGTCCAACAGCACTGCCTTGCCTCCATCAACCATGTCGGGGCAATCCAACAGTCCGCCAACAAGTGCAGCAGAGAATTCCACAACTGCTGCCTTTACGACGACATCCACAAGTTCTGTCTCACCCATGCCGAACTCCCAACCTTCACCACCAACAGTTAACCCCAAATCCCCTGCGGCTGTATGTCAGATGGAAACAAAGGTTGCAAACTCGGAACCAGCAGACAGCAAGAGTTTATTGTCGGAAACACCATCAGCAGTTAACAGCGGCTCCAACTCCTCCGATTCCATGCCAGCCTCTTCGACAGACACAAAACCTGCTGATCCACCTGCAGAGTTACCCGAGCCGCCTCCAACCACAGCTGCTGCTACTCCCCCAACGTTAGTAGCCAACACCACGACACCATCAAACTCGGACACTGTGAGCAGCAGCAGCAGCGGCGGGGACGGCACCTCCCCCAACCCGGCCCAGGCTCCAGCACCCCCCTCCACAGAGTCTAGTGGAGGAGAGGTGAAAACTGAAGGAACTATGACAATGTCCTCCTCCTCTTCCCCTGAACACCAGCCTATCACTACAACAGCTATCACAACCATGGGTAAGTTCACATGAGACGGGGGTCACAAACTGCCCAGTCAGTGCACAAGTAGCTACAGAACTGTGTCCTGCACCAGATTTGCCTCTGCACTGGCATATCTTAACCTTGCTTTGACTTTCTCATGGATCATAGTATTTGTTCAGTGTCAGTGCTGCCAAATTGCCTCACCATGCTTGTGATGGGATTCTACCTGTCATTTGTTCATTTCTCTTCCCTTTCCTGCACCTTTTTTGTTTCATTCTTATTCACCCTTTTAGAACAGGCAGCAATCCAACTGCCTTTTTCAAGCATTTGTTTTAGGAGATCGGAAATACAAACCTTGTTGGTCCCTTTGTTTCAACTGGCATTGAATTAAAGATTTTTATAATAATTAATCAGACAGTTTCATCCCTTTCCACCTCTCTTGATGGTAATAAACGTCATTCGTCTTCTGTAACATTCAAGATCATTTATTAGCTTATAAATGAAATGAAATTATTTTTTTTGTACATCAAAATCAAAGAGACCAACAAAGTATGTTCTTTCCTTAGAGATGTTGAATCTTGTTCATAATCCTTATTAACTAACAGAAACATGTGTTTGTATTTTAAGAAGAAAAAAGTAGTTAAAGATGTATGTTAAGCTTTCTGTTGAAGTTATTTTTCTGTTTCTAACCATAGTTCTTTTGTTTGTAGTCCTTCTGCAGCTATGCTGATCTGCATCGTAGCCCATCATGCTGCTTGAGTAGCCTCCCTTGGTTGTTCTGCACTGACAAGATGGATGTTTGTTGTGAATAACCTCTCTCGATGTCCATTTCAGTCAGCACAACTACTGTAGTGACCCAGAGCATCACTTGTCCTGTGACCTGCGTTGCAGAGACGACCATGTGCAACTCTCAAATGGGAATTGACAGCATCCCGAGCATGCCAGCAATGAACTGCATCCCGATGCCAACGTTTCCGGAAGAGCCTCCTGAGAAGAAGAAAAAGGTTTGTTCTCCGAGATGCAGTTGGGCTTCGTAGCAGTTGACCTTGTGCTGCGTTTATTAATGTTTGTTTGCAGGTTTCAGGTTATATTAGTTTTAGCTCCTAGTTGGCTGTAGATTCATTTCATATTATAGTTTCAAGTAGTTTTTAAAATTTCAAATGTGCTTCTGATGAATGTTTAAAGATTACAGGTGCAGTAGCAATGAAAGAACTTGTTATCAAGGGGAGATAACTGTTATTCACATGAGATGCTCTCTTCAGTCTCATGGCAGACATTCATGTCATACGTTTTTCCCTTCCAAATAATTAATTAGGCTTTTCAATTATTTCATGCCAGTGTTTTTGTTTGCTTATAATCCAGCTCCATACAATCATCGCGTCCTCATCAGTATTTGCAGATTTGATTTGCTGGAACAACTACTATAGCGCATCTTTAGTTGTAGAGTTTGGCATGATAGGTTAGCTTTCCTAGATTTGTTGATGTTAGTTGTGTTCCCTTGTCTCTCTTTGATATACATGTCACCATGTAATTACATCATTCTCAAAACTTTAGGAACCGAATTAAGTAAATTTATCTAATTTTTTCTAATTCCTCTTTTTAAATGGTAATAATTTAGCTCCAGACACTTTACCATAAACCTTGTAATTTTGCATTGCCATCAAAATGTTGCAGCTTGGGAAAAAGCATGCAAGATGATTCACTGACAGTCTTTATTATGTACACTTGTAACAATGAACTGGCCTGACATTAGAAGCAGTGATAGATCTATGTTACTCGACTGAGGTGCCAGTGATTTTATTCTAGGACAATGTGGTGGTTGGAGCGCCCTCTCCTGGCGCACCCAATCTTTCCTCTGCTCAGGACGACATGAGCAGTAGCCCCAGTTTGCCCGGAACGCCCGTAAGTCGATTGGAACGATATGAATGGCTCGCTCGTTAATCAGCTCGGGAACTGGCTCCGCCTATCCTTTTCCCCACTGCTTGGGCCCTGGTGAAAGGGTCGGGTACTTAATTCGTAATGTCCGATTATACTCACACGCCCCCGCCGACCAACCAACCAACCATCTGATTAGTTCGTCCGTTCTTCGTCTGTGCGCCCCTGTCTGTCTGTGAATCCCTCCCGATCACCAGGTACCCTTTCCTTATCGCCTTCCTGTACGGTGTCTGGTGACAACGTGGTCTCTCTAATCGACTAACGTTACTGACAGGTGTCTGTGTAGCTCTCATTCCTTCCACGTGGGGGTGTCAGTGTCGGCTTTTCAGCCATGGTGGTCATCAACTCAGCAGTTTTTGTTTTATTTGTGTTTTCAGTGAAGCATGAAGTATTATTTTCCCTTCACATTTTTACACATCATCAAAGTTATCTTTTCACTTCACTGTCATCCGAATTTGTATATGAAAAACATAATTCAGATTCTTATCTCTGCTCGTAACATTGTCATTGAACTTTTTTATAGCTTATACATAATAGGCTCACGATTTGATAGGATCATTTCTTTAGATGAAGAAAGAAAATGTCCCTGTCAATTGTTGAGTGGTATGCGTTGAAAGTTCAATCATTGTGAGCTAACGTGTTTTGGTTTATGAAACTTGCATGCTCTGTTGTGTCAATGTTGTTAGGGAGATGCTTTGATGATGTGCAGGTGAATGCTGAATATTATGTTGTTTGGTCAGGGTTTGTATCTATTTTTCAGTTCAGGCTCTAGCTCACAATGACTTCCGTTTTGTTTCTTGTCTTTAGCAAATATTCTTGACGCATGGGATATTAAAATGTCGTCTGCCACAATTGGAATGTGTGAAGAGAAGGAATGAGATTAACAACATAAAACAGACTCCTTGATCAACAAAATTAATTTTTGTTTCCCTGAAAAGTGATGTTGCTGATGTATCTAATTTCCTTAACCAGCATTAACCGCATATAGCCTTCATGTATTTAACTCACTAAATATTGAGCACAAAAGTAACCGTTGAGGTCTGATTCCCTCAAACTCTGTTGTACAAAATCCACATTGAACTACAAAACCATCTTTCATAGCTCAAGGGAGAGAACTCTGGAGTCTGTTTTGTGAACTGACGTGTTTGTGCCTTTTCTACGTTTTCATTTTCATGTTATATCCTTCCAGAAATCTGGTGGTCCTGCTGATTTGGGTAAATTGTATGAGATGGGGATGGAGCCGGAGCGTCGACCATTCCTGGACAAAATGTTGATGTTTTTAGAGGATAAGGGGACTCCGGTGACATCAATGCCTTCCATCAGTAAACAACCTCTTGATCTCTATAAACTATATCTCTGTGTGAAGGAGAAAGGAGGAATGGTTGAGGTGAGTGCTGCACAGCATTGTTTGTTGTGTGTATATTTACATATATTATCTGTTGGTGTTAGAAGTGGACAGAAAAAAAGACCCTTTTGTAATATTGACTGTTATTCCACATTTCCGTTTTTTGCTTACAGTGTTAAGTTGACAGATTAAGTATTTATTTATAAAACTGAGGCATATGATCTTTTCTTACAATACACATCAAAACATTATTATGTAGCACTAACTTGCCAGCAGTTGCGTCAACCTGAGACCATCTTAGCTTCAGTCAGCTGGGTAGTTCATCCATTTTGCCTCCTTTTCCCTGCTGTGGTATTGTTGAAATATTGCTGAAAGCGGCATAAAACCATACTCACTCACTCTCCTCCTTTTCAATTTCTCATTGTGGTTCAGAGGTGTTACAACCTCCATTTGGGGTGGGGCAGCCCAGTCGTCTAAGGCACCAGATGTTTTTGTCTGAATGACTATACAATGTGTATTTAATTATTAAACTCCTGATTTGTTTTCTTGCAGGTTAATAAGACGAAAAAATGGAAAGAAATTTGTGGTTTTGTGAACATTGGATCATCAGCTAGTGCTGCTTTCACATTAAAAAAGAACTATATTAAGTACCTGTTTGCGTACGAGTGCCAGTTTGATAAAGGGGGCATTGATCCTCAGCCGATTCTTAACCAAATGGAACAGGCTCTAGCTCAGAAACGAGAACAGAAACAGAAGCGAGCCCCTTCACCAGGTAATTAAGCTTTTCAGTCCATTGAATCTGTTGTTGCTGACCATGGCAGGATACTTGCTGGCTACATAGCAGGGATTGGTTTTATACGTAGCCATCAGTTTGATATCCCAAAGGAAATTTGGTCACATGTTCCAACATGCACAAATTAAACTGGCCCTTTCAGGAATTTTAAAGTATGCTTGATTCATGAAATAAGAACCTGACCGTCATTGTGGCTATTGTGCATCTTTTTAATTGTTTTCTACAATGCTGATAAACGTATGGATAATATTAATGTAAGTATGTACCCCTGTTTAGTAGAGAATTGACATATTGAAAGAAGAATTCTTGGTGTTGACCACACTGTGCTACAAGCTGCTGAAGTTTCACTGTAAAGGATATATTGTGAATGTAGCCATCATGTTTATGGACTAGGCAATCATGCTCAGATCAGCTCTTGCTTTTATTTTGGAAAGTCTCCCCGAAGTTTTAACCTTCCAGGTTGTTAATGTGACACTTGTTTTGCCCATCTCACATCAAAATAAAGCCTCTTGATTTTATCCACCTCCACCTCATTGGCGCCGTGACTCACACCACTAACATGCGTATAGATACGAGTCGGGATTTAGGTGTAGAAAGTGCCTGTGTGTCTTCTTTTATGAATTACGCACCACTGGGAAGGAGCGCTCATTGCCTTGGTGCTCAGTGTAGTTTATCGTCCTGTTCCTGTTTCAGCTGGATCTCAAGGTTCATCGTCCCAGGATGCATTCCGCCCGCCCAGTACCCCAAACAGCCAGGGGATGGACCCCTTCTCCCCAAGCATGCCTCCCCCATACATGCAGAACTCTGACGGGGCAATGGGGCACATGGGAGGAGGTGGGGGCATGATGCCCCCCAACAACATGATGAACCCCAACGCAATGATGCCTCCGCAGTCCAACATGCCCCACCCGTCCGCTATGGGTGGTGGTCATAGCAACATGCCCAACAGTATGATGGGGGGCCCCGGGGGCATGGTTCCCAACAGCATGATGCAGGGCAGTATGGGTCAGAATAACATGATGGGGAACAATATGCCACCGAACAGTATGATGGGTGGCAGTGTGCCTTCGAGTGGAATGATGGGGGCGTCTATGCCCAATAATGCTATGATGCCGGGGAATATGCCAAACAACAGTATGCTAGGGGGCAATAGTTTTAACCCCCAACAGAACAATATGCTAGGGGGCAGCAGTGTACCTCCAAACAGTATGATGGGCAATGCCATGATGCCCACCTCCAGTGCAATGCCCCCTAGTGCTGGCACGACCATGCCTTCTACATCAGACAGTATAAGTGTTCAAGATCCATTTGCTGATGAGCCGACGGCTACTAATTCCCAATTTTCTCCCCGACAAAGTGTTAATTCTCAGATGCCGCCATATTCAAGTATGCAGCAGCAGCAACAACAATCCGCGCCCCCACCACAACAGCAACCCCCTCAACAGCAGCAGTCCCAACAGCAGCCAACACCTTCACAACAACAGCAACAACAGCCGCCTAACCAGCAACACAACAGCAACTTTAACTACAATGCTCGATCAGGAGTACCCCCAAATATGCCCCAATATTCCAGTAACATGAATCAGTCCAATATGAACAGTTATGGGGATGGTGTTCCCAATCGTATCCCCTCTCAAGGAGAGCAATTCAACGAGTCGTCAACATACCCCCGACCAGGAATGGACTCCTATCCACCTGGAGGTGCTCGGCCTGGTGAATCCTATGTTCCTGGTCAAAGTCAGTACATTGCCAGACCTCCCAGTGCACCAAACAGATTCCCCTTTGGACAGCAGTTTGAACGACCAGAAAGGTGAGAATATGTGCCTCCATACGAGGACCCATGAAGCGGCTGCGCACGTGCACACACACTGGTGCACATTCGTGCATGTGCACACACATGCACACACGCATACTAAACATTTACTCATTTTGTGTTTGATCTGGTATACTAAAAGAAAAAGTATAACAACACTGACTGGTTCATGAGGTGATCTGTTTAATTGAAAAGAAAGTCACATAAATTTCATCATCACAAATTGCACTGCTCCATTTCCATATTTGTGATTGACACTTTTCTGAACATTTGTTCCGTTAATTGTACTGCTCAGGAAATAGACATTGCCCTATTTGTTTTTCTGCATTTCTAATGTGTATTTAAAACATGCTGTAAATATTATGTTGCTGTTGCATGCATTGAAATATTGTTTTGTCTCAGGTACGACCAGCAACCTGGCCCTACCCACCCCAGCCAACAGTATCGCCCAACATCCCAAGCAGGGATGATGGCTCCTAACCAGCCTGGCCCCGAGCAGATGTTGGGAGCCCGTTACCCGGGGCAACAGATGCCAGGGATGAGGCCGCCTCATGGAGGCCCCCAGGATCAGTACCCAGCGCAATCGTACCCAGCACAGGGCCCGGGCTACACGGGCCCCCGGCCCATGATGAGCCAGGAGGGATACCCCGGGTACAACGGTCAACAGGGCTCCTTTCCTGGGCCCCGCCCGCCTATGGCCAGGGACATGACGGGCGGGATATACCGCACCCCTAACAAACACTACGCAGAGATGCCACCAGGTGAGAAAACATTCTCAGTATTTCCGCTATGTTCAGTTAGTTTGTGTACTGGTTTTGAAATATAAACGAAATGTTATATTTCATCTACTTATATCATGAAAATACTTATACAACATTAAGTTTTTTTTTAAACAGAAACTGACACACTAACATTAAATAATTTTGAAGAGACGTCGGCTTCCATAAATGGGGACAGTTTGAAACAGATGTTTAGCTCATATGATTGGGTTTTTTTAGGGGTAGGGGGGTTTAAGTTAAAAAAATATTCTCTATTGATTAACAACTTTGTAATCTTGGTTAAATGTGTTTGACATTCCTTGATCAGACGGAAGATTATCAGTAAACAGTTGTATGGAAAGTGGTGTGGGTATTCTCACCTAGTTTTCCCATCAATGTGAAAACGTATATGTTCTTCTACGAAGTGTCTGTAGACTTAGCTATTTGCCAGATAGTAAGGGCGGCATTTGTTGTCTTTTTTGGCAGCGTTTGGCCATTCATCGCCATATACAGAGCGAGGTATGCCTGTCCCTAGTCATGGGGGATACCCTCACGAGGGTATGATTTCACATCTTGAAGGTCACATGACTGGTAGGAGCTCAGTGATTGGTTTAAGCTTTTACTAACTCGGTAGACTCAGTCCCCTGGGCCAAAGGTCCAAGTGATGACTTGTCAAGGCTTGTTGTTCTTGCGTCCATCTTGCTTCTTTACTCTCTCTCTCTCTCCGTTAGTTGCTTGACCATGAAGCTAAATTTTGTGCTGATGATGCAAGCAATCGTTATTTTAATTGAGCACAGAAGTTGCTAATTTGAAATTGGAGCAATATTGAAAACGTCATTTGGCTTAAATTAAAACTGAAGGAAGAACAAGATTCAAAGCAGAGAATCGTACCATATCACATATACTACTCAAAAGAAGTTAAGGGACACCACATCCTTTCCTATTGCTATAGTTATCTGCCCTGGCAGGACAGACTAACTGTAGTAACATGAAAGAATCAGGTCGTCTTTATCCTCTTTTTAGTAGTATACATGAAATAAATTACTAAAACTATGTCTCATAATCTATAAAGGACAGAAATTTTGGGAGCTCATTTAATTCAATATTGCTGGGATCGTTCAAACAAAATGTAAGGTTTTCCCTTTTAGGAAAATGGGGTTTCAAAGATATCCAAAATGATATCCTAGACTGAAATACATGGGCCTAAATGTATGTGACAAATATATCTGATGCATTAGTTTGCATGTATCGTACCCACCCATACAGTTGCTGCTTATCGATTTACACATGCCAGTCATGTCGGCTATATTGAAAGTGTTGTATTGATCCATCACTCCTTGCAATATTTCTGACATGTTTCTATTGATACCTTGATATTGCTCTGATTAATCAGTTAGTCTTGAGCTTTATGTTAATACATTGTGAATTTGAACAGTTCCCAAAGGTTATGTATTTCATATGACATTGTAAGCTCACACAATGCAGGTGACCTACAGATCTCATGGCTTTTTTCGTAACATTCTGCCTTGATTTGCATCATGGGAGGGAAACAATTCAGTTGGATCAATGGATGCAAATAAATGCAAAGAGTTATGTCTGAGAAACATTATGTGCAGTTTCAATTATGAAGTCTGATTCATCAAACAGTAGAATATTTGCTATTGATTATGGGTCTTGATGTTATTACACACACACGTTGAATTCATCCTTGAAAATCCGGGTTAGAATTGATCTTCAGCAACCCGTGCTTGTCGTAAGAGGCGACTAACAGAATTGGATGATCAGACTTGATGAATGTCATCATATCCCAATTGCATGGATCAATGCTCATAATGCCAATCACTGGATTGTCTTGTCCAGACTGGATTATTTGCAGACCACCATCATATGGCTGGAATATTGCTGAGTGCGGCGTTAAACAACAAAGAACCACAGTTTGAATTCAGCTGTTTTATTTGAAGAAAAGCGAACACTTCCAACTTAATGCGAACTAACTCGGAAATGTAACAATGAATGGGATTGGCCAGCTATGGTCGATTGTGGAAATGTGGGATTACTACTACCATCTTAATATTTGTCTTAGACTTGTTAGTTAGATCTCATTATTTTCCGAGAAAAGTCTTGTGGTTTTTGACTAACCATTTTGTCTGATATGATATATCGCATCATATTAGTGTGTACTAATTGTTACTGACATGTCGTTGTTTGTCATTTCTAGTTTATGTGTCGGATGTCGTCTAAATAGCCGCTTTAACAAACTGATTTAACTTTGCAAAATATAGAAAGAAATATAACAAGGAATTCGATATTTGATAGTCATTTTTCGAATACCCCAGCAAAAACTCATAGCTGCATAGGCTCACTGCATAGGCTCACCCCAATAACATAAACAATGGTCAGAACTTTAAAGATCATCTTATAAAAATTATATCTTTATGTAAGCTACATAAATGAATATGGAGAATGTTAAAAGTGAAATAAAGTTTAAATTTATTTATCGAGAAAAATATTTCAGTTTTTCCATCCCATTTTTTATTGAGAAAAATATTTTAGCTTCTCTGTGCAATTTGATAATGTATCCATAACATTGTTGTGTAATATTTCAGATCCTCGACGAGGTGACGTTGGGCAGTGGTCTCCAATGGCTTCGAGGTACCCCTCCCAACAAGGCCCAAACTATATGCCACATGGCATGGCAGGCATGCCCCCAGTCGCGCCAGGGACACCACCCATGGGGCCATACAGCAGGGCGGGACCTCGAGGATCACCCCACCCCAGAGAAAACAAACAGTATATGACCAAGGCACAGGTAAACATGCCACTTCCTACATAGCAGCCATTGGTAGAACCACATTAGTTGACCATTATCAACATTAATCAACCGTATTCTAATTGGGAAAGAAGTAATTTATTTTTGTAAAAATGTTCTTTTTGGAAGTGGGGATGGAAATCGAGAGATCGTGTCATGCAGTGAAAGATGTTGAAAGGGGTAGATGTTTGCTGTTTTGCTGTTTGTGCTAAGTGCGGGAAGTGTTGCCAACAGCCTCGGAAACTGCTGTCATGTGACTCCCTTAACGGAGACCCTGACATTCTGTTGCACTTTCAATCTGAGGAAAATTATTTTAAGATTTAAATTTAGAAAAAAAACCTTTGAACACTTGCTTTCGTCGTAGCTTGCCCAATTTGTTTACTTTTATGTGTTAATTTAAGTTACAGTTTAGCCACTTTTGAGCTTTTGTGCTAATAGACATTCTGATTTTGCATGCAGCTTCATAGTGCTAGTTGTAGAAATGTAGATTCTCAATCTTTCTCAATATTAACAAATTTTCTCTTGACATACTCGTCATATGCTGGTTGCTAGGGACATGAATGCAAACAGGTACATTTTCAGACAATGACATTGGGCCAGGTTGGAGGTGGGGTGTATGGGGTGGGGAAAAAAAGAGATTAAATATGAAAGCAAAACACGCTTTGGAACACGTATGTAACACTAGAATAAGTGACTTTGCATGCACTTAATAACCACAATGGAAGCTAACAATACAGACTTTGTCACATAAATGAGTATTATTTGATTAATTGACACCTCATGTACATGTTTCCAGTGAGTAGCCATAAGCGGGTGAACCGATGCTCTGTAGTGGAATGTAGGATGCCAGTTGTTTTCTTTCTCAAAAGCAGCTTTCACCAGATGGCTGACGATGAGCCTTAAGGTAATGGGACACAGCTACTTTATGTTGCTGCTGCTGCACAGCGGCCTCCACCGCGTAATCCGACACACGAGCTAGCTCGTGCCCAAGGGTCAGCTCCCCGTCGGTCAGCACCAAGGTTGGCACATGTGACAAATATGGCTACTACATATATCCCAGGAACTGTCCCACCTCTCCTCCTGTCTCTCTCCCCAGCTTACGTTAATACTGTGTAGTTCAGTAATAGCTTTTTAGATGTCTATATGTGGTCACCTGACAAAACATTGGGGTTCATCATAAGGGCAAACTTCCTTCTCCAGCTCTGAATCAAAAAGCCATCCTGAAATATCTTGAAATCTACATTTGTTTTCTATTCAATGATTGGCTGAACACAAGCTTAAACTGTTTTTTCTTTCTTGCTTCTTTCTTTTTTATTTTAGTATTTAAGAAAAGAAATTACGTTTTGTTAGCTGAAAAATGCAAGCTTTTGAATGTTGATTTTTGCAGCTTTGAATGGTATTAATTTAAAAACAAAACAAAAAAACCACTTAATTTCCTTTTGGTACAAAACTATTTTCTTTTTCACACCACATCACAGTTGTTTGAGAGTATTTTGTCTGTTCAGGTGATGAAACTGTTGCTTCAGTACAAATGGAAGTAAAGAAAGACATTCCTCCGGAAATGATTTTTCATGTACTAATCGTTTTGTGAGGCGTTAACCGAGTTGTGCGAAGGTGTTAAGGAATTGTGATGTTGGCAAGATGATCAGTGAGGTGTTGCAAGAGGAAGCCCAATGTTTTGTAGTGGGTGTCCATGCTAGCTTGGTTCTCGTGTGTTGAGCTACAGCTCTGTTACACTCTGCTGATTCTTTTGCAGCAGAAGCCGGGTACTCTGTTTCCAAATGCTCAGTTCCCTCCTAAGAAGGAGATAGTGTTCCCCCATGACAGCGTTGAGGCCACACTACCGCTTCTCAATAAGAGGCGACGTCTGTCCAGCAAAGATATAGGTCGGTAACACCTGACTACGTTCGTCTGTACGTCCGTCTCTCGTTCGTACTTTCGTGCGTGTCAATCCTTCAATTTGTCCAAGTATTTGTAAAGATTTTTAAAAATCTCCGAACTCCGAGTTCACGACATGTTTTTTACTTAATTGTTCATTGTTTCACGTTTCGTGACTTTTTCGTCTGTAAACATGGAGGTGGTGACCGCTGACCTTTATGTCATATCAACCAAAATAATGGACTTCGGAATTTGAATATTTTGTGAGGCTGCGTCTAGTAAGTGGTACCTAGTACCAATGAGAACCAGAAAATTGCTTTGTGCTGCAAAGGAAAAGCAAATTTAGGTTTACAGCTTGTGTTTTTGGCAATATTTTATTTATTTTGTTTATACATGATTTTTTTCATCATTACATAAATAGACTGTGCTGATTTATTTTTTTGGTCTAAACAATTGGGCTTCAAGAAAATGGCATAGTGCTTATCATGTCCGAAGCCCATTACCTTGTACATTCAGGTAGCCACTCCATTTAACGTAGATATCCTCTTCATTTTCAAATCATTGTGTTACCCCTTTATATGTTCTATGATTACCTCGATATTCTGTAGATCCTATGGTAGTTCATGTACGCCCCCATGACTAATGCTGTTTACTAATGCCGCTTCTCTTTCTCATCAACAGGATCATTGGAAGCATGGAGATTAATGATGGCTCTGAAATCAGGTTTGCTGGCGGAGAGCACATGGGCTCTGGACACTCTCAACGTTCTGTTATTTGATGACAGCACTGTAGCTTACTTTAACCTTGTACATCTGCCTGGCTTACTTGAAGTGTTGATAGAACATTTCCGCAAGTGTTTGATGGAGATATTTGGCATATTTGACGATTCCGATCTTGGGTATGATCACAAGCAGGAAAAGTGTGCCGATGGTGAGTCAGACTGTGAAGAGGACCATTCTGATCCTGATAACCTTAAAAATATTCACGTTACATGGAATGGCAAAACTGTCAAGGTCGAGGAGGAATCCCCTGAAAGATGGGTGGCTGATAGAAAGAAATGGGACGTGTATAGTGGTTACAGTGGTAGGCGGAATCATTGGCAGCTAGGGGGCGGGGACCTGACTCATCACATTGTTACACATATGGAAAGTGGCAAGACACACGATATGTTTACCAGGTTATTCTCCCACAGGAAAAGGACTAGAGAAGAACGTGATAGCGTAGTTAATGGCCCTGTGAGTGACCACAGTGAGAATGTGGAGAGTGAGGAGGTGGCAGGAAAGATAGACAAGTCATGTGTGGATACGACTGAGGAGTGTGTGTCGCACGAGGAGACAATCTCAATTAAAGTTGATCATTCTGCTGTGTGTGACAAGACGAAAATTAGAAACAATTTCATCAAATCCGTGCACATGAAGACCGAGCCTCGTGACTCGGGTCTTGACAGTGTAGACTCGAACGATTCATCATCAAATGAGGCAGCAGTGAAAGACAAAGCTGCTGCTGAAAAGTGTGCCGAGGACTGCAAGGAGTCAGAGAAGTGTGTGAATCATATAGACAAGTGTGAAAATTCATCTGATTCGGATCAGGAAGCTCCTTGCCTCACTAAGGAGGAACCCTTTGATCTGAACTCAAAGCCTGAAATGAAAAAGGATGCAGTAAAGGAAGAAAATGGGAAAGAAGAAGAAGAAGTAACTGAAATGGAGACGGACGAGGCATCAAAAGAGGCATCAAAAGAGGCATCAAAAGAAGCTCCTGAGCCAAAGGTTGAATCTGACATTACAAAAGAGGAGGAGGATACCCCAACAGAAGCTTCATCCGAGTCCAAACCAGAGCCAGTGGATTCCAAGACAGGGGTTCTGAATTCCAGCATCACAAGTCGGGATGATTTGGCGGAGATCAGTCTGTCTGAGCAGTCTCTGCTGAATCTGTCCCACCAGGAGAGTGAGCTGGAGGAGGAGGCGTACCACCGGGATGAACCACCACTGTGCCTGTCCACAGAAGCCCAGGAGGAGCTGGGGCGACGCTGTGTCTGCATCTCCAACATCTTGCGCAGCCTCTCCTGCATTCCTGGCAACGACGTGGAGATGTCGAAACATGCCGCACTGATGAAGGTGATGGGGAGGTTGCTGCTGCTTCATCACAAACACCTACCTCGCTCAAAGTGTCATCGGAAACTGGTAGAGAGGGATGTGGACACAGACATCGCCGAGCCAGACTTGATGGGAGACATTTGTGAAGGCAACGGGGAATGGTTCTGGAGCTACTTGGATGCTCTGCGTGAGAATACATTAGTGATATTTGCCAACATCTGTGGACATCTAAACCTATCGGCCTACTCTGAGAAAATCTGCTTCCCTATACTGGATGGACTTTTGCACTGGGCAGTGTGTCCGTCATCCTGTGCTAGAGACCCCCTGCCTAGCATGCCCCCCCAGTCCGTCCTCTCACCTCAGCGACTCGTGCTTGAAGCTTTGTGCAAATTGTGCATACATGACTATAATGTAGATTTACTGTTGGCAACTCCTCCTTTTGAACGGATTGTGGACCTGTTTTCAAATTTGTGCAAATTGGTTTCAAATAGGAAGGACCAAGTTCCACGGGAATTTGCTCTAGTTCTCTTATCAGAGTTAGTGCAAGGTGACAGTAGCGCTGCTCGGGCCATTGCTCTGCAACACCCATGTATATCATTACTTGTAGACTTTCTGGAAACAGCTGAACAGAATGCATTGCAGGTGGCTAACACACAGGGCATAGGAGCTCTTCAGAACAACCCGGAGGTTATGGGTACTAGTCTTGACATGTTACGGAGGGCTGCCACCATCCTCTTGAGCTTAGCTAGAATTGAGGAAAATCGCAAACTGTTTGTTCATCATCAAAGTAGGTTGTTAGCCTTAGTCATGTCGCAGATTCTGGATCAGAGTGTTGCTCAGATTCTATCAGACGTTCTGTTTGAATGTTCCCTGTTTTCATAGTGAACAGAAGAAGATTGCATCACGTGAAAGTGGATCCACACAGACAATTTCATGTTATTCTTAACTTTTCTAAAGTTTTTAAAAAACTTTAATTGGAATTCTAGAATGGATATATATCAAATAATTTTTACAAGAAATTTGAAAGAAAGTGAATCTGATTCTACTGCCGTTGGTAGGTATGTTAAACGTTGCAC
Organism: Haliotis cracherodii; assembly: GCF_022045235.1. Classification (NCBI taxonomy): domain Eukaryota; kingdom Metazoa; phylum Mollusca; class Gastropoda; order Lepetellida; family Haliotidae; genus Haliotis; species Haliotis cracherodii. Next base: position 20,752,362 of record NW_027266286.1, read on the forward strand.
GGCTTCCTACGCCTGCCAAGGCTTCTATTGTAACGCTTGTGCTGTTTAAGCATGGGAGAAACCCTATAAACAGACAATTGCCATATCATAAGCAACATTGACATTTCCCAAACTTACATTGATATCTGTTTTTCACTGCTCATAGAATTGGGGTTCTCATGTACCCGAATGTTCAAGATGTATAAAATATTCACTTACATTTGTTTATAGAACATCCGTTTTCATATCATGTTTTCATGCTGTTTCATTGGATGCCTTTGAAGGGAAGCCATGTTTTGATTGGCTCATTTATCATGTTGCTACGGAAACAGAACTGGAGCCATTTTCTCCTGAAATCATTTGACTTCATATTGGTGTCGCGTGCGGACGAATGGACTATTATGTTGTGTTATACCCAGTGAGGAAGCCATATACTCTCTATATCTCTTCCTGCGTTTTGTACAGTATGTGTAGATACAATTTCATGTCACAATTCTTATTCAAATAAAATTGGTTTTGTGATTGCACCTGGCACCTGTGACTTGTCGTCATACCCTGACTGAGAGCTGTTGGGCGTCGACCATCATCACATGTTCAACACTTCGCTAACGCTCATTGGTGCCCAAATGCTGTCGGGTGCTGACAACATCATCACGTCACCATGGCAACCCTCATCGATGCATTCAAACATCACTCACTGGTCATCGTGCAAAGGCTTAATAATCCATGTCAGAATTGAGAAATAAATGTATATAGATAACAAGATAAACCAAATGCCTTGGTCTTGAATAAGCAGCAGGAGCCCGATGGAAGACCTCACAATATATGCTACTCAAAAGAAGTTAAAGAACACCGATTCTTTCATATTACTATAGTTTATCTGTCATGGCTATGGTCTATGAAAGAATTGGGTGTTGTTTAACTTCTTTTGAGTAGTGTATGTTACAAGCAGTGAACAGTGTTTACACTTTCATAACAGAATATTGCTTCCCAAGCATCAACACACCAGCTCTGGATAAGAGTCTGAGACTGCAGTTTGTTGGCAATTCAGACCAGTTCTTCTATAAAAGTTGTAATGAAATTAGAGCTGCAGATATTGGGAAATAAGTGATCTTTTGTAACTATACACCAGGAAAATTGTAAAGCACCACCCCTTCAGTTCCATATATGCTAACTTCTATGCATCTTTTGGAAACCGGCCATGTTGATCTCATTTTTGCGCAACGTACTGGATAGGTTTGTACATGGTTGCTCAAGATGTGTTGTGAAGGATGGTCTGGTGTCTGATGAAATGAAGTTGAGCTAGTTGATTTAAAGGGCAGTCCGACCAACAAGTACCATGGGGCAGTGTCGAAACGTGAGATAATCAATTTCATAAATAAAACAAATGTGTTGTCTGAAAATGTATTAGGTGTAAAATTTCATTGTGGCTATATGATACATTATAAGGGGGTGGTCATCATTTTTCTAGGTGTATGTTAACTTGGAATGCAAGACTGAGTCCTACTTGTCAATAATTTTACCATGTTTCGAACCAAGCGTCCATTGTTGGTCATTATACACAACTGAAATGAGAGTTGGGTGGCTACAATGAGAGATCTGGTTGGTGGCGTGTATTGACCACAAATTTGCCAGGCCCGGACTTGATTATTTACAGGTTGCCATGGGATGAAGCTGGAATAAGCTTATTTCGGCAAAAAGCACCACTCCTTGAACAGTTCAGTGAGGATACCTCGTTGAGGTTGCCCTTCAACAACATTTAACACTTTCAGCAGGGGCGGTCGGGTAGCCTTGTGGTTAAAGCGTTCGCTCGTCACGCCGAAGACTCGGGTTCGATTCACGGCATGGGTACAATGTGTGAAGCCCATTTCTGGTGTCCCCCGCCGTGATATTGCTGGAATATTGCTAAAAGCGGCGTAAAACCATACTCACTCACTTTCAGCAACATCATTTAACACTGAGATTACATCAGACGTGCAGTTTTTGTGGACTGTTGCACTACACCAAACTTCATTGATAACGTGAACACAAGGGAGTATGTTTAAGTATTCATACTTGACAATCTACAGTACTGAATCGGAGTAGTCCAGTTGTCACACCTGTTTGGTGAAATCAGATGAACTATGAATACTTCCGCTTCTGATTTGGAACCAGAGGAAAGATGCTAGACTAACATCTAGTCTCTGAAATGAAAATATTTTACTGAAGTTAAAGTTAAAATGTCATTCGAAGGACCCTAATATTTCATTTTGAGAAACTGCAGTCTTGCCAAGTATTATAGACTTGTTATGGATTGTTGGAATATATGTGTTTCTAGGTTTGCATAAAGCACAAAGACAAAGGACCAGTATTGTTTTTAGGAATGAAATATTTACAAATTAGCCTCCGAGTGCTTTGACCAATGCAGTAGATCTGTATGAGTTGGGGCTGGGACGAGTCTAAATTTACACAACGTACCCAGGTACACACCCCACTATTGCCCGACCCTATCCGGGTACCCGCTGTAGGTCTCATGAGATAGGTACACATGTCCAATTGGGAATAGTTTGACCGTAGCCATTGCAAAATGTATTTAGATCCCTGGTCATACATACACTGAAGTTGACATTTAGTTGTCTCTATTCAAACATATTACGCCGAAGACCCGGATTCGATTCCCGACAAGGGTACAATGTGTGAAGCCCATTTCTGGTGTCCCTCCGCCGTGATCCTGCTGGAATATTGCTAAAAGCGGCGTAAAACCATACTCACTCACTCTATTCAAACATATAACGTCAAAAGGAATGCGTGTATATTCAGAAAGAAATGGGAACATTAGTCACTTATAGTGCAACCGTGGAAGTTCTAGATAATTTTGCTATTAAACAATATACCACGTGACTAACCACGGTGGTAGTGTGTAACCAGGTCCTACACGGGAACCACCCGACCCGAGTTGCCCGTCCCAGCCCTGGAATGAGTGAGTGTTGCTAAGTGTAGTTATAACCTATTATATTTACACAACAATAGGATTGGGAAAAAAGTTAGCCATTTACAAGATCCTCCCCCCCCCATACTGGAATATCAAGACATTGATCATGATATTTACATGTTTGGCTTAACAATCAATTGGTGCTTGTACTGGGGAGATTATTTTGGTATGTAAACGCTGAATATGACAATTCTTTTTACTGTTCTTAAGAGCCATATATACAACACATGCATTTAGTTGTATGATATCATGTACACATGTTATAACTTTTTGTTCTATATTTCCATGGTTCTTGAACATACACAAATTGAGCAAGCATAAATATTCTTTTCGTATTTCATAAACAGATGGATCTCATGTCATGACAATTTATGATAGAGGAAACATGAAGGGCCTATATAATTATCACTGATGCGTGACGGTTGCCACACCTGTTTCTCACCGACAATGACAAAGGAGATAATACTCAAGTCTTCTGAAATAAAATCTTAATTTATTTAAAGGGAACGAGTAAGCCATCTTGACCACGTGTTCGAGGAGTACCCCATCGAGTGTGGACCAAAGACTTCAAAGCGGACTCGTTCAACTCGTCTGTGCACGAATTGTAACAAAGGAGGCCTTTATTGCTAAATCGGCGCAAAACCACTCCCTGCATATTAATAAAGCTCGACAACCAGACAACGCATTGAAATATTTTATTAGTTAGTTTAGGAATATTTGGTGGTCGATTAAAAATAATTTCAGCTTCCAGATTAGTACTGTTACTAAAGATTGAATAAACAAGTTTTAACTTGGCATGATACCGAAAATACGAACAACTGAGATAGATTTCGTCACGCACAAACAAACAAACAAATTGGAGAAAAGTCGACGAAAAGTATACATTTTCCGAATTGATATGTTTTCTAATTTCAATGGTATTGTGTCTGTCGGTATCGTAAACCAACTTTTAAAAAAAGGCCTAAACGTTGATGTCTCGCACAGGTGAATAGTTGGGGGCGAACAGCACGACCAATAATACGCTGACCGACAATTCCAGGCTGGTGAATTCCTTCCAGGCCACGCATCAGTGTAATTATGTTCGTTTGATTCTCATTTCCAGTCATCCCACATAATACCGTTCTTCTAAAGAAATGTTTTGTGTGTCATGATTATGTACATTTCGTCCTCGAAAAGACAAAAACGTAATGAATTTTCGTTTCATAAAAAAACCCACCGCACTGTGTTTAATCGAAAAGATGTGTGACCGCCTGCGTGGTCGGGTGGACAGCATTTGCCCGGAGAGTGGAAAGTCGGTGGTTCGATCCCCTGGCCTCATCATACCTAAACATGGTACTTGTTATTACCCTGACTGATCACCTCGGAGTCGGTATGCAGTTTCCAGGTTGGGATATGCACGACGATTTGTAAATCCAATAATCTTTAAACTTCCGTTATCACCTCCTGCCTCCAGCCTCCTGATGATGTTTAAGAAAGGGAAGTAACTCCATTGCTTCGTTTTTTTCACCTGCGCTCTCAGTACGACAAATGCTCAATAATGCATCATCTGTGCACATATCTTAAATAGACAGCTAATCAACAGTACTGAATTGAACCCCCAAATAGTATGGATGGTTTCAGGGTGAAATAATTGCCGAAAAAAACACTCGTTAAACTGCATAGGCTGAAACGATAGCACGTTCGAATGATCCATTTATTGTCAAACGAAAAAGCTGCTTCTTTTGACTTTTGCACAAAGTAATACGACTTGTAGTCAAATGTCGGCATTCGATTAATGTACACTAACCAAAAGAAGGTAAAGAACACCCGATTCTTTTCAGATAAAGACTATTGATTGAACTAGAGCATGAAAAAAATCGGGTGTTCTTTAACTTCTTTTGAGTTGTATACATCACGCACGCACGCACGCACGCACGCACGCACAGGTTTGAGATTTGTTTGCCGTTCACATAACCCCTGTCCGATAATCAATGATTAATAATACATTGTATTAATCCAGTAACCTGCATGAAGAAGTTGCTGAGACCTGTTCAGGGATAAAAATCGGAGTGTGTGCTAATCCGAATATAAGGTACACGCCTCGTCTAGGAAGTAAATATGTTCATTGAAGACTCTAAATAATGGCTCGGGACATACGGCCCGGTGACTAGGTCGACATAACCTGTACACTCACTGTGAAAAAGAAGGCGGGCTGTGGTTACAATGAGCACATTCATTTACCGTATTCGACGTAATAAGCGCCCCGCTCTAATAAGCGCGATATTTGCTAAAATATTGGCTAGTGAACACCCCTTCCGATTGATCAATGTACACAAGACTTATTTATTCATGTATAATACACACGTGTGTGGTATATGCACCCTTAATTACGGGAAGATAAATTTTCTTTAACTTTTCTTTTGAATCATTTCAGGCAGTCAGCATAAACCACGAAATTTACGATCTTTCAAATCTGTTTTTTCCCCACCAAAATTATATTCTAATAAGAGCCCTCTATTTCTAATTTGAAGGAGCGCCCTGAGCGCTTATTACGTCGAATACTGTATTTGTAATTTATATGAATCCTATTTGTGACTTTTCAGATAATTATCATCAAAGAATGACAGTTTCTTAAATGATGTATATTCTATAGCTATGTGTTTAAAACATATATTGTTTGTTACTTTGTAATTGATCTAATGCTTTGTTTTAAACATGATTGAAATATTATGACGAGTGACACGTGATCTTCAATATTTTTACGGGCCGTTTTCGAAAATTTGGGCCCATTTGGGCAAGGCGCCGTTTATGTCCGTACACCCAAAAAGTTGGACTAGCTACATACAGAAAACATACTACAACATTCCCCGAAGGCACTAGGTTTCCGGACATAGTTTTCGGATGACTACGTTTAACGCGAATACTCTCGCTATAACGAGGGATGTGGCTTCACACAGACATTGTAAATACTCCGATGATGGCTTGATTTTGAGATAAAGTTGTTCCACAACACAAACCTACAGGGGTAAGCTGTAAAATGTCAGCCTTTAAAACGTTGTCCTGTGGGACAGTATGATGTTATATACTACCCAAATAAAGTTAAAGAACACTTAGTAATAAAATAATAGGGTGCTCTTTAACTTGTTTTGAGTAGTATACATACAGTAGATTGCAGCCACATCTTAATACAGTGGCATGAACACTTGCTTCTGTAGGTGCACATTTTCTGCCCTGGGTGCTGTTGTACAAAACAACCTTAGTGCTGCGACTGTCGTAAGTCAGTGTGAAGGTATGGGAGTTACGATCACCTTAGTGCTACGACTGTCGTAAGTCAATGTGAAGGTATGGGAGTTACGATCACCTTAGTGCTACGACTGTCGTTAAGTCAATGTGAAGGTATGGGAGTTACGATCACCTTAGTGCTACGACTGTCGTAAGTCAATGTGCAGGTATGGGAGTTACGATCACCTTAGTGCTGCGACTGTCGTAAGTCAGTGTGAAGGTATGGGAGTTACGATCACCTTAGCGCTACGACTGTCGTAAGTCAGTGTGAAGGTATGGGAGTTACGATCACCTTAGCGCTACGACTGTCGTAAGTCAGTGTGAAGGTATGGGAGTTACAATCACCTTAGCACTACGACTGTCGTAAGTCAATGTGAAGGTATTGGAGTTACGATCACCTTAGCACTACGACTGTCGTAAGTCAGTGTGAAGGTATGGGAGTTACGATGGATCACCTTAGCGCTACGACTGTCGTAAGTCAATGTGAAGGTATTGGAGTTACGATCACCTTAGCGCTACGACTGTCGTAAGTCAATGTGAAGGTATGGGAGTTACGATGGATCACCTTAGCACTACGACTGTCGTAAGTCAATATGTAGGTATGGGAGTTACCATCACCTTAGCACTACGACTGTCGTAAGTCAATGTGAAGGTATGGGAGTTACGATCACCTCAGCACTACGACTGTCGTAAGTCAGTGTGAAGGTATGGGAGTTACGATCACCTTAACACTACGACTGTCGTAAGTCAGTGTGAAGGTATGGGAGTTACGATCACCTTAGCACTACGACTGTCGTAAGTCAATGTGAAGGTATGGGAGTTACGATCACCTTAGCACTACGACTGTCGTAAGTCAGTGTGAAGGTATGGGAGTTACGATCACCTTAGCGCTACGACTGTCGTAAGTCAATGTGAAGGTATGGGAGTTACGATCACCTTAGCGCTACGACTGTCGTAAGTCAGTGTGAAGGTATGGGAGTTACAATCACCTTAGCACTACGACTGTCGTAAGTCAATGTGAAGGTATTGGAGTTACGATCACCTTAGCACTTCGACTGTCGTAAGTCAATGTGAAGGTATGGGAGTTACGATCGATCACCTTAGCACTACGACTGTCGTAAGTCAATGTGAAGGTATTGGAGTTACGATCACCTTAGCGCTACGACTGTCGTAAGTCAATGTGAAGGTATGGGAGTTACGATCACCTTAGCGCTACGACTGTCGTAAGTCAATGTGAAGGTATGGGAGTTACGATCACCTTAGCGCTACGACTGTCGTAAGTCAATGTGAAGGTATGGGAGCTACATACAGAAAACATACTACAACATTCCCCGAAGACCCTAGGTTTCCGGACATAGTTTTCGGATGACTACGTTTAACGCGAATACTCTCGCTATAACGAGGGATGTGGCTTCACACAGACATTGTAAATACTCCGATGATGGCTTGATTTTGAGATAAAGTTGTTCCACAACACAAACCTACAGGGGTAAGCTGTAAAATGTCAGCCTTTAAAACGTTGTCTTGTGGGACAGTATGATGTTATATACTACCCAAATAAAGTTAAAGAACACTTGATTTGATTTGAGTTACGATCACCTTAGCGCTACGACTGTCGTAAGTCAATGTGAAGGTATGGGAGTTACGATCACCTTAGCACTACGACTGTCGTAAGTCAATGTGAAGGTATTGGAGTTACGATCACCTTAGCGCTACGACTGTCGTAAGTCAGTGTGAAGGTATGGGAGTTACAATCACCTTAGCACTACGACTGTCGTAAGTCAATGTGAAGGTATTGGAGTTACGATCACCTTAGCACTACGACTGTCGTAAGTCAATGTGAAGGTATTGGAGTTACGATCACCTTAGCAAAAAGATCGCTTTGTACAACTGCACCCTGGACTCTCCAAGTCTATCCACAGAGAGTTGACATAATCCTGCTCCTCTGTTGAGTCCACTGTAGGTTCTGTAAAGATGATCCAACCAACTCAACAGTCAAGACAAAAAATCAGCAAAGTTTTAATTTAATGTATCAAAAGGGAGGAAGTGTACACCAATGCACAGAAGAGTTCTTTTTTAATGAGTCAAAATTTAATGTCGCATGAGTGCTCTCGGCCATATAGCGACTAGTTTCACTGAGCACACAACTGACAACATACATTGACAAACCTGTTAGTTGTTACCAGTGAAGATCCTGGTTAGAATAGGTCTTCAGCAACCAGTGCTTGCTGTAAGAGGCGACTATGCTTGTAACAGGTGACTAACTGGATCGGGTGGTTAGGCTTGCTGACTTGAATGATGCATGTCATTGTATCCCAATTGCTCATCTTATGCTCCTGATGTCAATCACTGGATTGTCAGATGAGCTTTTCTCATGGTGTAGACCACTATTTACCTGACCATGCATAGATTGACCACAGTGTGTGTGTGTGTGTGTGCGTGTGCGTGTGCGTGTGCGTGTGCGCGCTTCCGGACTGATGTTGTTTCATAGCACACTGAGATACCATGCCGCAGTTGAACATGAATACCCCACTCAGACACAGTATACTGACTCTGAGCCGACCAGTACTTGCTTTAGCCCCTTAATACCAAGCGCCATACAGGTATGACAGGGCCTGGGATCGAACCCTGGACCTTCCGCTCTCCGGGCAGACACTCTATCACCATTAGGAGGCGGTCCATTCCACAAAGGAAGCAGATAGATTTGCCAAGTTGGCAGGGGCTAGTGGTGTACAGTGATGATCCAGTGTCCCAGAGAAGCTGGATTGATGACAGGTCATGGGATCCCAATATTCAAGCAATATCACAGTTGGGGACACCAGAAATAAGCTTCACACAAATGTGGGAATTTGAACCCGGGCCTTTGGTGTGACAAGCGAACACTAGGCTACACCACTGTCCCAGACCTCCTGATAAGGGAAGGTTGGACCCAGGAAGTTCTTCCTAATGCTGTCTGGTAGGTCTATCTGGAAGCCGCACCACTGACATGTGCAGCCATGATGAAGTAGTGTCTCAGACCATTAATCAAGTGAGTTAGTTTGGTAGTCTCATGAAGATCCGGGTTAGAGTTGGTCTTCAGCAATGCATCCTTGTTGTAAGAGGTGATTAACGGGATGGGGTGGTCAGGCTCGCTGATTGGTTGATGCATGTCATTGTATCCCAATTATTGGTTCGAAGCTCATTGCTCATGATGGATTGTCGGGTCCAGACTTAATTATTTACAGACTGCTGTCATATAGGTGGAATATTGCCGACTGCTGCGTTAAACAACAAACAAACAACAACAAAACAAGACACTTCATGATGCCACAATTAGCACGTCCATCCCTGCATCTTGTACACACTTGTCTCAGCTCTTCACTGCAACCACATGTACAAACTGGGTGGGTGGGAAGTCCGTGAGTGGGTGGTACATAGACATTGCCCCAGTATGGGAAATCAAACCCTCACCTCTAGAATCATGAGTGAATATGTTTAAGCTACCCATCCAACTCATCCAACTCAAAAAAACATTGTCTGTATTTGTAACACACTCACTGACAGAAGACAAACTGTATTACCTACCTTCTCCAGCACATGGTCCTAGAGCAGTTCAGGTCTATCAGGATGGCTCCATCAGACAGCCCTCAAACCCAGAGGGTGAATTGTTTCCTTATCACACCATTGGCCCACATCCATGGTGTAGCAGTATCGGAGAGCTGAAGGTCAGTGGGTCAAACCTGGCTGTGCCATACCAAGAGGTGTTAAAAGATGGTACTTGTTGTTACCCTACCTGGCGTTTGGCATTTAGGGAATTAAACAAGGACTAGTAGGCTCAGAGTCAGTATAATATGTCTGGGTCTGGGGTATTCATGTTAAACAGCAGCATGGGTTTATCTCAGAGGGCTAGCACTATAAAACCATCATTAATCCAGACTAGTACATGCAACCACACACAAAGACACATTCACTTCATTATATAAGCGAAATAATATTGAACGCAATTTTGAACCCAATTTCACCTTCCCACATTGACCACTTGCTTATGTGCAGAGTTACCTCCCTTCATGGGTTTACATCTTTGACCAATCACACAATTTAGTCACCACAGTTTCTAGTTTCCCCACAACGCTCTATTAACTTGGCTTCTGTCTACCTATAACCAGAAGAGATCTTGTAGGTTTCGACTGGACGACAGAAAACAGCATACAGATTTGTATCACAAAGTTGGGCTGCCGCCTGTTGGCGAATGTTGGTTAATAGCACCAAGCTTGGTGCATGAGTGAGTGACTGAGTATTCTGAGTATTCCAGCAATATCATGTCGGGGGGGACACCAGAAATGGGCTTCACATATTGTACCCATGTCTAGAATCGAACCCGGGTCTTCAGCATGACGAGCGAACGCTTTAACCACTAGGCTACCAGACCCGCTTGTTGCATGAAGCAACAGTGGATCGATTATAAAACCTCTACATTCTGATTCATTTTGGGGTTTTTTCAGCCATTAATCTGCCACACAGATAGAGCTGGCTGGGTGCATTGCTCATAGCATCACTGTACTCTGGAAGGTAATTTAAGGTACCAACGTTTACTACAATATCTGAAAAACTATCGGACCTACTCCTGTCAAAGTTGGTATGAGATTATTAAACAGTCATACATAACTGGATATTACATTTAGAGACAATCAGTGCATGAATAAAGTATCTGTCTATTTAGCTATCACTATATTTCATCAACAACCAGACCTGTTCGTCACGGGTGGAACGAGCATTCATTGAAACAGCCATCTGCATAATGCAACCCCTGCGTCACATTTGAACACAACATATGCACAGTACGTGGGAAGCACTGCCATACATGTCAACCACATATTAGACATTCCGGAATGTTCATTTGTTCAGTTTTCAAACTTCGTCAGGTTGAAACCTGAAAAGTAAAGTGAAGGAGTAGAGCTCGAGAAAGCTGCTTTCTAATTGGCTTATGTCAACTTCTTGTTGGTCATTTCAGTGGTCAATCAAGGTTCGCGAAAGGTCGCTCTGACTTGATCCGTAGTAATGGGATGTCCTCGGATCTCTGTTTAGCGATAGCGAGAACTAGGATATGATTTTAATGAGATTGGACATATATGTTGCAGTTGTGAGTTTATGCATAAGTTACACACTTGGGGCAGCACACGAACAGATACAAATTAGAAGGCGCTTGAAACAGCATTTTGTACAGAATTATCTAAAAAATGTTTATTAACATTTTTAACTTATTCTTCTCAAAATGCTTTTACCCATTAGACCCAACAGAGTAAAAATATTTTGATCAAGGCAAAAAGGGAGCATAGATCCATGCAATTGGGATCGATGACATGCATCTACAGAGTCAGCGAGTCTGACCACCCGATCCTGTTAGTCACTTTTTACGGCAAAGATATTCGCCTTTTACGGCAAGCATGGGTTGCCGAAAACCTATTCAACCCTGGTTCTTCATGGGTCGAGCAGGGCTAACTAATACCCACGACTACAACTCCACAGTTTTCTCAGTTCAAAACATGAAAAAGCAATATCCACATATCAAAATCAAACTTTGCACTGCTTCTCTTCTAGAAAGTGTTCACCAAGTTTGAGTGAGTGAGTGAGTGAGTTGGGTTTAATGCCGCTTTTAACAGTATTCCAGTTATATCACGGCGTGTCAGCTTAATGTGGGAGGAAAGCCCGAAATGATGCAGGTCTCAGACGTTTACCACTTCGGCAAAACCCACGAGCACGGGTATGGTGCTGACAAACCTAGAAACATAATTGGGGCGAACCGGGATTCGAACCCACAATCATAGGTTTCTGGCGTGCCCAAGGGACGCAACCCTGCACAGCGAATCGCGGCGCCTTAGAGGACTGGGCCACCCGTGCCCCCTCACCAAGTTTGAAAAGAATCCATGCAGTAGTTTTCTGGTTATAGGTCACCCACAAAAATTACCTCAGAAAGATGGGTGGAATTCCTTAGTATATATACATATCACCGCCCTTATAGGTCAGGGGAATAATAACAAAGAAAACTATGAACACCCAGTGTGACTACAAAAAGGCATCTGGAGCCCTGTGCAAAGGAATATGACAGTCTACAAGAGAATGGTTTGGCCTGATAATATACTGCTCAAAAGAAGTTCAAGAACACCCACAAAGCGATCCTTGCTCTAAGACGACCATTACTCCAACACTTTATCATAGACTTAGGAAAATGGCAGCGGTAAGATTTCTTTGTGGAACAGGTTCCAGATGTTCTTTAACTTGTAGTATATACAGTAAACTATCCCAGAAGTCAAAACTAAGACTATGTTGACGACATCCCACTGTGGCCTAAACTTAGTCTATGTAGACGACTACGCACTGGTGTTGCAGAGTTGGAAGAGTTCTTCAACTTTGGTGCGGTGACCGACTCTGCCATATTGTCACTCAGCCTCCTCTTCAACCTGGAGGTCAGAAACTCCGATACAAAGGGGAGATCACTCTGTGTGGATGACAGGCAGTGTGGATCCATCAGCACCAGAAGTTGGGTATGGGCATGCCTGATTGTGACTGAACCCATTGCTTGCATTTGGAATCTGTTCCTTCAAAATTGTTGCACATGATTGACTCAGGAGTGTAGGATCATTGTGAGAAACTTCATCAAGATGATGTCTGTCATCAGCCTTAGTTGGAGTTGTGTCCAGAAAGTCACAGACACTGTCACACAGGTCCCCCTGTCCTGACCTGGTCTGTAAAGGGAGATAACTGTCACAAGGCATTCCGTCTGATTACAGCATGTTTTGAATGGGGGTCAAATCAGTGTTACCTCCACTTTGCACCTGTGATATGATAACCCGACGGTCAGCTTGAGACATCCAGCTGTCATCACTGTCAAACTCGGGTACACATCCAGTCTTGTGTCCCTTGTCCGACTCTTGTCCAACGTTTCTCTTCAAGATGGCTGTCATATTGCAAACATGTACCTGCAGATATAAAAGATAGTTTCAAAACAACATCCATCAAAAACACTGCATTACCTGGTTGTAAAAAGTAAAATTTGGAATTAATTGATCAAGTTTGGTTTCAAACTAATATTTTAAAAGTATCCCGACATGACAGCAGTTGGTGGTTTGAATTAAAGTCACATGTAGACATTGAATGTGTTTGTGAACCCAAGGAGCACTGGAATGGTGAAGACAGACCAAGTAACATAATCAGGGCAAATCAGAGATTCATAGCAGTGATCACCGGATCCTGGCATATTATTATTATCATTATTATTCATCTATATACTGCAGGTTTCCAGGTACTAGTATCTGTTCAAATGCAGTTTTCTTGTTCCCCTACCAGTGGATCTGTTTGCATTCCTGTTATCATTCTCAACTCCCTGGGGAGTATACAACCGAAGCTGCCTACAGGTGCTAGGTTTTTTTTACATCCACCTGACATGTTGGGTACCAATTCCCTGCTGAGTGAACAGAGGCACATGTGAACTAAGTCACTTGCCCAGGGTGACACCACACGTGTTGACACTTGTGTTTCGGGTGTATGTACATATTCGTGTTTCCACCATCTGGTCATCGACCATCGGATGAGCAGGTTCTTGATTGCACAGGGTGAATGTATTGTACACTACGGGTAGTGACAACACTGTAAAGACCTGTAAACATTACATATAAAAGGAATACAACTGCACAGCAAATATGTCGCCTTACACCAAAGGGCAATACTACTGGAATAACTAAATGCCCCAGTACAAACTCAAGTCAGATCTGCACACTGCTGAAACGACCAGTGAAGATCTTGGTAGAAGAGGTCTTCACCAACCCATACTTGACGTAAAAGGTTACTATGCTTGTCGTAAGAGGCGACTAACGGGATCAGGTGGTCAGGCTCGCTGACTTGGTTGCTGCATGTCATTGTATCCCAATTGCATGGATCTATGCTCATGATGTCAATCACTGGATTGTCTGGTCCAGACTTAATTATTTACAGGCCGATTCCATATAGCTGGAATATTCGCTCATTGTTCAAATATATGCAGTAAAATATGGTCAAATGTAACATGTCAATGTGAAACTTGAACAACTATTGTTAAAATTGATAAAATCCTACTCATGATACTGTCAGCAGTGTCAGTGAAAGATTGTCACGGACATAGCTTGATGACAAGGTCACGAGCTGGGACACAAACACACAAACTTTATCTGTACCATGACCTTAACTCCATCATTCAAGCCACAAATGTTATTACGAACAATTCAATAAACAATTAGATAAACAACAGTTGCACTCAGCAATATTCCAGCTATATGATGGTGGTCTGTAAATAATTGCGTCTGGACAAAACAATCCAATGATTGACACAATGGGCAATTGGGATACGACGACATGCATGAACCACATCAGCGAGCCTGACCACCCAATCGCATCTTAGCACTAGGATCACTTTGTGCAAGTGGACCCAGAGTTTTGTATCACAAAGAAATTGAAGGTACGACTATCTTAAGTCTAAGTTTGAGTATGTTAGTAACGATCATCGTAGCACTAGGATTGCTTTGAGCAAGATTTCTGTTTTACAGAGCAATTGTAGCACTATGGTTATCTTAAGTCTATGTTTGAGTATGGTAGTAATCATCATCTTAGCCCTACGATCACTTTGTGGAAGCGGGCACGGGTGGCCCAGTCGTCTAAGGCGCCGCGATTCACTGTGCAGAGTTGCGTCCCTTGGGCACGCCAGAAACCTATGATTGTGGGTTTCGAATCCCCATTCGCCGCAATTATGTTTCTAGGTTTGTCAGCACCATACCCGTGCTCGTGGGTTTCACCGAAGTGGTAAACGTCTGAGACCTGCATCACTTCGGGGTTTCCTCCCATATTAAGCTGACACGCCGCAATATAACTGGAATAATGTTAAAAGTGGCGTTAAACCCAACTCACTCACTCACTCACTTTGTGCAAGTGGGAATGGGGGCCTATTCTAATCAGAAATCATATTTATTTTGATGGCATCTTTGTAACCAATGAAATGCAGCCGAAAATTCTAATCAAAACACTGGCAGCTCAAGCAAGAAAAATATAAATGAAAAACACCCCAAAAAACAAGACTGACTTTGCAATTACATCCATCTTCATTGTTCAAAATGAAGGGGGTCCAGGTGTCTTTGAGGTTTACAACTGCAGTATTTGAGTCTAGGGACAGCCTACATCTTCATCTTTCAACATTGTCAAGCTTAATTTCCATATTAACAATTGTCTGTACCTCGATTTCAAGCCGGTTCGGACACAGGCATGACTGAGAAGCTTGGTGACGACGGACGTCTTGCCACACCCTCCTTTCCCAGACAGGACAGTGATCGGAGAGTTGACCATGAGGTGGACGGCGGTCCACTGATCTCTGTCTGTCCTAACAGAGTCAAACCAACTGCTGAAAGAAGAAACAGAGATCCTGTGATTAGATGCAACAGATAGTCTATGACAGCCTTACAAACCATGTTTCTTTTCCGAGAGGACTTGTGTAAAACCTCCTATGCTAGTCCTCAGATTTGTAGGACTAGCGTAGTATTTTATCAAGTATTCCAAACATGATGGGTGTCTATACATACACTGCAGGGTGAGTCATGATGGGTTTGATACATGCACTGCTGGGTGAGTCAAGATGGGTGTGATACATGCACTGCAGGGTGAGTCAAGATGGGTGTGATACATGCACTGCAGGGTGAGTCATGATGGTTGTCTATACATGCACTGCTGGGTGAGTCAAGATGGGTGTCTATACATACACTGCAGGGTGAGTCATGATGGGTGTCTATACATGCACTGCAGGGTGAGTCATGATGGTTGTCTATACATGCACTGCAGGGTGAGTCATGATGGGTGTGATACATGCACTGCTGGGTGAGTCATGATGGTTGTCTATACATGCACTGCAGGGTGAGTCAAGATGGGTGTCTATACATGCACTGCAGGGTGAGTCATGATGGGTGTGATACATGCACTGCTGGGTGAGTCATGATGGTTGTCTATACATGCACTGCAGGGTGAGTCAAAATGGGTGTCTATACATGCACTGCAGGGTGAGTCATGATGGGTGTGATACATGCATTGCTGGGTGAGTCATGATGGGTGTCTATACATGCACTGCAGGGTGAGTCAAGATGGGTGTCTATACATGCACTGCAGGGTGAGTCAAGATGGGTGTCTATACATGCACTGCAGGGTGAGTCAAGATGGGTGTCTATACATGCACTGCAGGGTGAGTCATGATGGGTGTGATACATGCACTGCAGGGTGAGTCATGATGGTTGTCTATACATGCACTGCAGGGTGAGTCATGATGGGTGTGATACATGCACTGCAGGGTGAGTCATGATGGTTGTCTATACATGCACTGCAGGGTGAGTCATGATGGGTGTGATACATGCACTGCAGGGTGAGTCAAGATGGTTGTCTATACATGCACTGCTGGGTGAGTCAAGATGGGTGTCTATACATACACTGCTGGGTGAGTCATGATGGTTGTCTATACATGCACTGCAGGGTGAGTCATGATGGGTGTGATACATGCACTGCTGGGTGAGTCATGATGGTTGTCTATACATGCACTGCAGGGTGAGTCAAGATGGGTGTGATACATGCACTGCAGGGTGAGTCATGATGGGTGTGATACATGCATTGCTGGGTGAGTCATGATGGTTGTCTATACATGCACTGCAGGGTGAGTCAAGATGGGTGTCTATACATACACTGCAGGGTGAGTCATGATGATTGTCTATACATGCACTGCAGGGTGAGTCAGGATGGGTGTCTATACATGCACTGCAGGGTGAGTCAGGATGGGTGTCTTTACATGCACTGCAGGGCGAGTCATGATGGGTGTCTATACATGCATTGCTGGGTGAGTCAAGATGGGTGTCTATACATACACTGCAGGGTGAGTCATGATGGTTGTCTATACATGCACTGCAGGGTGAGTCAAGATGGGTGTGATACATGCCCTGCAGGGTGAGTCATGATGGGTGTCTACTCATGCATTGGATGGTGAGTCAAGATGGTTGTCTATACATACCCTGCAGGGTGAGTCAAGATGGGTGTCTATACATGCACTGCAGGGTGAGTCAAGATGGGTGTCTATACATGCACTGTATAATCGGAATATGTGGTGATCGTAGCGCTACCAGTGGCTATTATGAGTTATGTCCCTTCCATGTCCCTCCTCTTGACCAGTCAGATTCTACCTGTCATATCACTTGCATTTGTTTCAAACAAAATCAAGTTTTATATTGTAATAAAACGGCTCTTCGTTCGCGAAGTGCATGAAATCATGAGAGCACCTTGATTAAAAACATGAAAGGATTTGGAAAATATCTGTCGACGCTAAGTTGACTGTACACATGCTTTGCAAATGTTGCAGTCGACCAAAATCTGCACTGCAGTTTACGAACCGGATGTCGATTTTGATACGCGATTTTGATTAGACTATGCATAGACTCGTTAGGCAAGCCAAAATATAACTCCATAATTCCAGGCTAGTCTGGCATGGTGGAAACTGGACTTTTAAAGTCAGTTAACTCCCTTGCCTGGGAAATATGCAATACATATCGTATCATGACACCCCTAATACTTTCGTTCAGACATTAGGTACCACAATCATGCTCATGATATACTTACAAAATGTATCTGACAAATTCATTTACATAAGGATCCACATCATCTTTAGGGTCAGACTTTCCCACTTTCAACAGGAACTGTGTGATGACTTTGTACTCTGCCAGTCATGGGTCTGTCCAGAGCTGGTAGGGATCATTCAAAGGGAGACAACTCCTGTATTCATACGTCTCCTTATTGAAAGTCTGAAGCATCACTGAAGAGAGATAAAATCAAGGGCTGACCATGCTCAAAGTTGAGTGAGTGAGTTGGGCTTATCGCCGCTTTAACAGTATTCCAGTTATATCACGACATGTCAGCTTAATGCGTGAGGAAAGCCCGAAGTGATGCAGGTCTCAGACGTTTACCACTTCGGTGAAACCCACGGGCACGGGTATGGTGCTGACAAACCTAGAAACATTATCGGGGCGAAGCAGCCCAAGGTCGACCTGCAGTGATTCACTGTAGTGTTGATACATTACATTTTGTTGTGTCACAAGATATCATGAGTTTGTTTGTTTGCTTGTTTGTTGTTTAACGACGCCCTCAGCAATATTCCAGCTATATGACGGCGGTCTGTAAATAATCGAGTCCGGACCAGACAATCCAGTGATTGACATCATGAGCATCGATCCATGCAATTGGGATCGATTACATGTATCAACCAAGTCAACGAGTCTGACCACCCGATCCCGTTTGTCACCATTAACGACAAGCATAGTTGCCTTTTACAGCAAGCATGGGTTGCTGAAGACCTATTCCACCCCGGAATCTTCACGGGTCAGATATCATGAGACCAAGCATGGATGCAATAGCAGTGTTCCCACTGGCTTTTGAAACTGCCAGTCCTGATGGACTAGCAACTCCAAAAATTATGTCTCCCCTCCTAATTTTGTCAGTCCCAACTTTTAACAAAAAAAAATGAATGAAAATTACCTGGTTTTTATTCCCTCAGAAAATTACCTGTTCTTAATTCCCTCAACATCATTTTCAATGCAATGACATCATCTCTGAAGTAACATAATTTCATAACTTATATGAATATCGTTGATGTTTTGTTCAACAACAAAGATTTATAAGGTACTTTATTTGCTGGTCCACAGGGACTGGCAGTCACATGAACTACCAGTCTAAGCCTGGTAAAAAAAACAGGTAAAAAAACTGGTAAAAAACTGATAATTACCGGTAAAGGGGAACACTGCAATACACCACATGTACATGCCACATCATACACCATGTACAGGCATAGATTGATTGTTTGAATGTTATTAAATGTCCATTAGAAAAGTGCAGAAAGTGTTTGACATGGACAGAGAAATAATGTCCTGATGATTGGTCATAACTGACAAACGTTTTAGCATATGCCAACCGATAATTGATTGTAAGTTTTGATAATCAACTGCATCAAAATTATTTCATTTTGAAATTTTGTTGTGTAACGCTGCATGGAATAATGTAAATAGCCAAGTCTGGACCAGACAAACCAGTGATTAATATTGTGAATGATGTCCCAAGCCATCTGGGTAATAATGACATGCAATCAACCAAGTCTCTAGGCCTGAGCACACGATCAGTTTAGTCACCTGACAACAACAGACTGCTTTGGGACTTGTTCTTACCCAGTACCGTATTCGAGGTAATAAGTGCCCCGCTCTAATAAGCACCCACAGCGATATTTGCTGATACATTGGCTAGTGAACAATCCCAATCAGCACGCTTTCGATTGATCAATGTACACAGGACTTATTTATTCGTGTATAATACGCACTCGGTTGTTATATGCACCCTTAATTACGGCCAATTAAATTCTGGAAAAATATATCTGGCATGTATAATACACACAGACTTTTCTTTTGTATCATTTTAGGCTGTAAGCATAATACACGAAATTTACGATCTTTCAACTCTTTCACCAAAATTATATTCTAATAAGAGCCCCCTATTTCTTATTTTGAGAGCGCCCTGGTTGAATATGGTATCCCCAAGATTTTAATAAATATGAAGAATATGATTAGTTCTTTACAATAAGGTCTTTTTACAACTTCATCTACATCTTTTACTTTTATTGTTAAAAAGATAAATTAACCTATTCGATATATTTAAACTAAACAATATGAGAGTTTTGCTTCAGCAGGCGCACTTTTTCCAAAAGTCAATTAAGCGCCGTGTGGATGATCAAACTAACATGACCTGCTCGAAGGTCCTCGAGCACTTTCACAAATAATTAGTGCTTGTTTACCAAGTCATCAGCACCTGATTGTTTACCTTTATCATGTTCATGTGCATGCACAGTAGCTAATTTCTCCAGAAAACTTGATTAACAGTTACAGAATTTACTTGAATTTAAATTACATTGGATTAATTAACTAGAAGGGATATCTGAACAATACCCGACCTCACGACTAACCCTAAGGATCGGAAATGGGTGTTGGACCGGAAATGGGTGTTGGACCAGAAAGGGGTGTTGGACCGGAAATGGGTGTTGGACCGGAAATGGGTGTTGGACCAGAAAGGGGTGTTGGACCGGAAATGGGTGTTGGACCGGAAAGGGGTGTTGGACCGGAAAGGGGTGTTGGACCAGAAAGGGCTAAGGATAGAGATGTGGGTACCCTAGATAATTGAGCGAGAGCCAGAGTCAGCAACCGGTGCCAACTAGCGCTATAGTAAGCTGCGCTCTGTAAACTGCATTGTTACTCAATATCTCCACACATGCAGGTAATTTTAGCAAAATGACATAATTTCTAAGCATAGCAACTGGCTTGAATATGGGTGCGTGCACTATCTTTCTTCACAATCGTCATCCCCATATGTGTGAAAGAAAACGAAATCCTCTGGGAAAGTATTATTCACATGAAAACTATGCATATGTAGCGGCCATAACATTTCCGAGTCCCGTGATGAGATTCGAACCACGGACCTTCTGATCCTAGGTCGGGCGCCTTGTCCACATGACCAGAGAGATTAATACCGTCAACAAACTGACAAGGTAAGGATGTCATCTGTGGGATGACTCCACGCCCTGCTACAAATACAGAGATGTGTTATCAGTTTTTTCTGCAAATCCTATCCTGACACTAACCCCTGCACCGTTTGGCCCGTGAGGAGCTGACAGTGACATCTCCTCGCAGTCAGGCCAGTCATTGCCATCGTCACTCAGCTCGTCCTCGTCACTGCCAGTGACATCTTTTAGTTCGGCGTTCAACAGCGGCCATTGTGAACTCACTGGTTTAGTCACACACATCCTGACACTTTTCGAATAGTCCCGCTGTTTTAACAGAACGACGCCATCTGGTCCTACGGAACTTCTCGGTTCAGTGTTACCGTTAGCGAATGGGATGTTCCGATTGTTCGTACCTTGTAACGGTGTCTTCTCATTGGTGCACGCGCTAAATTTCCAAAGTGAGTCAAAGCACTTTCCATACTGTGAAAAAAATCAAATGACACCACCATCAATAAATTGAAAATCAAAAGAGTGCTCATGGATCCTAATTGATAAGCATCTCTCAACCTGTGTTTTTAAAATCGTTTAATTGGTTACCTTCCTTAACATCAAAGTGGCACAAGGAAACATGCAGTTTGATACTCGACCAAGCAAAGTCTTCATAAATGTTGAACAACATATATAAAATGTTGTTTTTATTTTTTGTTTTCACCGCACATTTTTTAAAGTAAAAAATGTTTCAAAGATTAATATTTACAAAAAGTAAGTATGTTTAACAGCTGTTCTTTTCTTATGAACTTTATTTTGGGTCGTCCCAGATCCATTTATTGTAACGTATGCCCCAAACAAAAACGATGACAAAAATAAAACAGCAATTTTCCTTTTATCATTTAGCTTTACAGAATTATACTATAAATGAACAGTAAGACACTTACATTGTGATTACTTGTACTGACGTAAGCACGTGGGAACAAGGACTGGTCGGCTCGGAGTCAGTATACTGTGTCTGAGTGAGGTATTCATGTTAAACTGCGGCATGGTATCTCAGTGAGCTAGCACTGTAAATCGGCATCATTCCGGACGAGTACAAGCAGCCACACACACATGTGCATGCACGTCGCTATAAAAGTGCAATAATCTTGGACGCGACGTTAAACCCCATTTCACCTCACCTCACCTCATCCTGGAACTCGACGGTCTGACCTACGCTGGGTAAACGGGATCGCAGTAACATTAAATCCGCGTTGTGTTGACTGGTCATGTTGCCCTGCACGACCATCAGATCCACCCGGTTGTCGCGTGTGATGCCAGGTCAGACCACGATGCTGCCACCACCGTACGTACCGTGGACAGTTTCTAGACAGTATCATCCACACCGTCTCACACCGCATGGGGGCGGTTGGGAAGCCTAGTGGTTAAAGCGTTCGCTCGTCACGCCGAAGACCCGGCTTCGATTCCCGACATGGTTACAATGTGTGAAGCCCATTTCTGGTGTCCCCCGCCGTGATATTGCTGGAATATTGCTAAAGCGGCGTAAAACCATACTCACTCACTCACACCGCATGACCCTGGAAGGACGTCTTGATTTCCGACTCGCACGAAAGTCGGATACCCGTAGCAGCCCTGTGGTTGTCCCTCCCTTGCGCAAAACGATCTTAGCGCTAAGACTGTCGTAAGCCTGTGTTAAAGTATGGGAGTTACGATCATCCTAGCGGTAAGATCGCTTTGTGCAAGTGGACCCTGGTGCAAGACTTATACTGTACCTGAACGCAATGGTGCTGTCTGTGAGTTGTCTTTTTAGGCCTTCCCTTACCTAGGCCCACTTGCACAAAGCGATCTTAGCGCTACAACTATTGTAAGCCTATGTTAAAGTATGGGAGTCTTAGCGCTAAGATTGCTTTGTGCAGATATCGTTCCATCATTCTGCATGTCGCACGTTTAGATTTACCAAAGCGTCTGGCAAGTTGGCAACTGCATCCTCTGATTCACCAGCTACAGTCATGCCTACTGCACGCAATATTTCATTTTCTGTCATGTACACTTTTGGAGGCATTTTCCTTCGCTGTACCGGTCAATGAACCACGTGGTTGTGGCGGCACTTGTCACCGTGAACGGCATGGGTCACATGTGCAAGTGTGAGCGAATTTGCTATCCGCCTTCAGTAACTGTGTCTCCTGCATTCTTCATTCTTATAGCTAAAAATGGGGGCACGGGTGGCCCAGTCGTCTAAGGCGCCGCGATGCAGAGTTGCGTCCCTTGGGCATGCCAGAAACCTGTGATTGTGGGTTCCAATCCCGGTTCGCTCCGATTATATCTCTAGGTTTGTCAGCACCATACCCATGTTCGTGGGTTTCGCCAAAGTGGTAAACTTCTGAGACCTGCATCACTTCGGGCTTTCCTCCCACATTAAGCTGACACGCCGTGATATAACTGGAATACTGTTAAAAGCGGCGTTAAACCCAACTCACTCACGCGCTCATTGAGATTCACTGAATGTTTTACAGGATAATCTTGAAGCTTCCGAGAATAAAGACCTAGAATATCTTGGTACAAGTGCAGCCTTTTAATCACCTGCTGTTGCCTGTAGAAAAAATTGAGGTCATGTATTGTGTTGTGTCATCGCAACTGGCCTCAAAACGAAGCATGGGTGGCGAATAGGTATGTTAATTACTTTAGTAAGCACCCCCTCCCACCCCCACCCCCGACCCGCGCACCAGCCCATTTAAGTTACGTAATATAGATAAGATAAGTACATTGCCGCAGGGAACAGATACGCGTCCCTCAACCCACCCAAAAAAGTGCTAAATACCATCTCACCTGACGCTGGATTTCACATATCACCTATTATTCCAGGCCCCACCCCCAACACTTACCAGCCAGTCAAAAACACCACCCACCCCACCCCATCCCCATCCTCCCATGAGCGTCGTTACCACACAGATTTATGGGGTCAAGAGGGCGAGTGGTCAATCAGTCAAACAGTAGCCGCTACCCTTACCCGCCACCTTTGGCGAGCATCAAAGCGGTAGACATATTCACACGCGCAATAACCTGTCTGCGCATGCCCATAATTAGTCGCAACACATGGCGAGCTTCACTGCTCAACAACAAAGATAGATAGGTATATAGATAGATATTCTTTATTACCTCCATTTAATGAAGATTACAATATGCAGATATGATTAAGTTATACACATGTTTAACATGAATTAGGGGTATATTTACCCATGCCAGTCTCACAGGTGTTCGGCCCGACTTTGCCCGGGCTGTGAAAATCAAGTTAAACCTCACACATGTATCATGAAATGTGTTTGCATCTATAGATTAGTATTATATCTACCTACATCCCACTTTATAAATATCTACCTACATCCCACTTTATAATGTCTCAGATCGCGCTATCTAAAGAAAACAGGGTGCTCAAGGTGAAGCACCTTTCCCTCTACATTCTCAACACAGTCTCTATGAGAAGTGTTTGGTCTGTGTTTGATCCGACTTGGCCGGGGCAAGTGGTGGTATATAGGTAGCTATAATACTAGTCTATAGATGTAAACACATTTGATGATACATATGTGAGATTTAAGTTGATTTTCACAGCCCGGGCCAAGTCGTGGCAAACACATGTGACAGGGAATGTCTTGAGAAAATACATAAACAGTGTTTGACTTTAACGGACCAGTTTTCTTTAATGGTTGTGGTTCAGGGAAATTTGACAGCAAATCGCTTCATGAATCAAATTCTTCAACCTCACCTCCTTCCAATCATTGACCGCCAGAGGGAGCTGTTTCAACGGGACAACGCTCCACCGCACAAAGCCCTTGTCTCGGTAGCCTACCTCCATAATGCCAACATCAACAACTTGCCCTGGCCGTCGAGATCTCCAGATCTCAACCCAATCGAACACCTCTGGGATGAACTCGACGTGTACGACAACGTCAGAACACACCGCAGACACTCCAACAACTGGCCAACGCATTACAAGCAGAATGGCGCAGAATTCCGCTGGACAGAATTCGTACACTTATCCAGTCAGTGCCGAGGAGATGCAGATCCGTGATTGCTGCCCGGGGCGGTCACACGAGATACACGAGTTCAGCGCAACCTTGTGGCCTTATATGACATGACAATGAACAGTTTTCAATGCCTTTGTACAACGATAACATGTGACTATCGAGCTCTAAAATTTCACATTTGTATCTATGATATTGAATTAAATATATCAACTTTCTTAGGTACAAAAAATAAAGGCTAGGTTGAAATGAAATGTTATAATACCGGTAATTTTCAGCTCAAATTTTCCTTAAGGATTCATGAACAGTTTCAGAATATCTTTCATACCATTTTGATACCATTAAAATAGTTTCCAATGAAAACATAAACTATTCAAGTAGTTGGTAAACATTACATAAAATCATAATCACACTGAAAGTGTTTTCCAAATCCTGTTGAAATTCGCGAAACATATATCTTCCGTATAGCATGTATCCTTTATCATCATCCAAAACTGGCTCCCACGGGAGATATCGCTTGCATTAGATCAAGCGATATCTACACTGTAGATATCGCTGCAATGAAATGACATCACAATGCTTTGCAGACCATTGTGACGTCACCGGTTACCATGACGTCTCAATCAAATGACATCACTAATGGCTCTGCTACTGAAACTGTTAGCAGTACTTTTTACACTGAAGACACTGCTAATTACTGTACGAAAAAGTTGGAACAATGATGTTGGATGATAAATAAAATCTCACCCTCGTGTCTTTTGATATCAAATAAACTGAAGTACAAAAGAAAGTACACACCCCTAAAATATCATATATTACGCATATGGTTGAAAAAGTTGTTACATTTTTGGCGCTATCGTAATGTAATGAACAAAACCATTGAGAGCATATCGCAGAAACGTTACCTTGACATCATGATAGGCAACAAAAGCACACATTGTGAAAATGGCAATTTTCTCCATTTGCACGTGCAATATGCGTAGAAACAGTATAAAAGGCAGTGGATTCTATCGTTCATTACACATTCAACGAAAAAAACACAAGACAAATGCCACGTTTAACAGCAGCGGAGCGAGAGAGAGCCGTGGGAATGTCCCAAGTGGGGGCGTCGAACAGTCACATCGCAAGGACCCTTGGCTGCACCAGGCAAACCATTATCAGACTCCTTCGTCGTGTCAACCAGACATCCGACCGCCCAAGAAGAGGAAGACCGAGAGTGACGACCCCTGCAGAAGACCGGTACATACGCACATTACACCTGCGCAACAGGTTCCTCACCATGGCATCAACAGCGTCGACAGCGTTAGGTCACCACATCAGCAGGAACACAGTCATGAGATGACTACGAGCTGCCGGTATCCGGGCTTATCGACCATTCCGTGGGATGACCTTGACCGCTCAACACCGTATCAGCCGTCTTCGCTGGGCAAGAAGAGTCAGACGCTGGCAACGTCGTGACTGGTCACTAGTCCTCTTTACCGATGAAAGTCGATTCAACCTCTACCATGCTGACGGTAGAGTGAGAGTCTACCGACGTAGAGGCGAGCGACTGGCTGGAGCATGTGTCCAACAAGTTCATCCTTTTGGCGGAGGCAGCGTTATGGTTTGGGGAGGCATTTGCGGCGAACAGAAGACGGATTTGGTCATTCTGCACCAGACCCTGACAGCCCAGAGGTACAGGGACCAAGTGTTACAGCCGGTGGTGATCCCCTTCATGCAGAGGCAAAGGCAGGGGTTTCTTTTTCAGCAAGATAACGCCCGACCACACACCGCTAGACTCACTATGGACTTCCTGAACCGTCAGAACATTCAGCTTTTGCCTTGGCCGTCACGCTCTCCGGACTTGTCACCCATTGAACACCTGTGGGACCATCTCGGTAGACAGTTGCGACGACGTGCACAGCCACCAACCACCATACCACAGCTGGAACAGGCTCTGCGAGAAGAGTGGCAGCGGATCGCTAATGACGTCATCCGACGGTTGACCTTTTCCATGAGAAGGCGTGTCCTGGCTTGCATTAACTCAAATGGGAGTCATACGAGGTACTGAGACCACTCGCATGGCCTTCATACCTGGGACTGTCATCATTTCTACAAGTGTGATTTTTGATGAGTGACCGCCTATGGACGTTATTGTCAACTGAAAAGTTTTATGTGGCCACAAATCTTTAAATCCATTCTAAACATGTTTGAAAATGACTCAACAATGACATTAAACATTACAATCACAATAAAGTTTGCCCTGTCTTCTTTTACTGTCAGAATAGTGGGGTGTGTACTTTCTTTTGTACTTCAGTTTATATCAACACTCGTTGAAAAAAAGTGACAAAATCCTCGGCAAGCCTCGGAATTTTTTCACTTTGATATCAAAAGACACTCGGGTGAGATTCTCTATTTCCACACGGCTTTTGAACTTGTCTGACTCGTTGAGAGTATGTTAAAGTTTACTGTCTTCAAAAAAAAAAAAAAATACTCGCCTCCGCCCTATACTGTTATATACCACCGTAAATGGTCTTACAGAAATAACCGTCCCCCTTAGAGTAACCTATACTTAAGTTACAGTACCCTGTTTAGGGTGAGGTGAAATGGGGTTTAACGTCGCGTCCAAGATTATTGCACTTATATAGCGACGTGCATGTACGTGTGTGTGTTTGTGTGGCTGTTTGTACGAGTCTGGACTGATGCCCATTTATAGTGCTAGCTCACTGAGATACCATGCCGCAGTTTAACATGAATACCCCACTCAGACACAGTATACTGACTCCAAGCCGACCAGTCCTTGTTTTAGCCCCTTAATACCGAGCGCCAGACAGGGTTACAACAAGTACAATATTTTAGTATGCCGCGGTCGGGGATCGAACCCCGGACCTTCCACTCTCCGGGCGGACGCTCTACCACTAAATCACGGAGGCGGTCCCTGTTTAGGGATAATACGTTAGTATATACTCTGAAAATAATATGGCCCCATCCGACATCCGGCTGTATGATTGGACGGGTTACTCGATGTACTTATTGACCTAGATGAGAACAATACCCCAGGCATTCCTAATCCATGTGTCAACACAGGCTGCCGCTTTGGGAGACTCGTTCACGATGTGTGCCACCCACAGTTGATAAAAAATGTTTTATCATTTTGAAAACTATTTCGATTGAAACTATTCACTTAGCCTGAATTAACTGGAATGTCACTCTAAATAGTTAATCCAAAATTCCAAGTTTTCTCTATATTTTGAATGGCTGAGGGAAGTGAGTTAAGTGAAATGTCATTGATCCCAATTGCGTGGATCGATGCTCATGGTACTAATCACTGGCTTGTCTGGTCCAGACTCGATTATTTACAGACCGCCGTCATATAGCTGGAATATTGCTGAGTGGGGCGTTAAACAACAAACCAACAGCTTTGCGTTAAAATAGTGTACTTTCTTTCGCGCGGATATAGCCTTTGAACATGTGCGAGCCAGGCACATCACGTGACATAGCGAGGCGACACGTTTTGCTTCTCGTTCATCTTCTGGGCATCCTGGGGCATCCTTGGGAGGGAATATTCACGGCCAGGCATGCACTGATGTCGATAAGTGCAACACGTACGTGGCTACATATTCTGCTTTTTTCTTGGCTCGACATTTGTGATTAATTTGTTGAACCGAATCCCACGTCCTTCCTGGCGACACCCAAATTATCTGCCCCTGTTTGGGTGAGCGCGGTCAACAACTTCAAGCGGTGTCAGTGTACAAGTTCAGCAGTGAGGCCCGGTGAGTAGATCTAGTAGTATATTTCATACAGTGGGGTAAATATTTTTTCTTAAACCTGTTTTATTTCTGTGCGATAGATGCGTAGTGTACAAATGCAACACATGTGTTTTGCAAGTTTGAGCTTTTTGTGTCAAGCACGTTCCTGTCATTCCTGTCAAGCACACATAAAATCCCAGCAATGTCCCTTTAACCACACTTTACTTATCGTTAAAGGGGCACTGATCTAAAGCAATATTACCCGGGACTGGTTGTTGCCTTTGTTATTGTTTTTCCCCCGTGAGTATCCGAATGATACCCAACGCAACTGAGCGTGACAAGAGACTGGCCTACCGTCTGCAAGGACATCTAAATATACTTTGAGCCAATATTTATTTTACTCATTTTGAACATTGATTGGTTAACCGTGATCTATAAAGATTTCGACAAAGGGTGCATGTTAATTAATTTCTTCAGCATAAACAAACAGACAAAAAAAACGGCGGAGCTCATTTTGAAATACCTCTGATTGTTATAGTTTAATAATAAAAAAAAGTACCCCTGCAGTGAAAACATTTTCTGATTTCGGATTGCGTCGATAATACGATTACTACTCCCTTGTCATCCACGTTTTCTGGTATAACCCTACACTTGTGTATTTGTCGTCATTTACTTGATGCTCATTTAATGAATTTATTACAGGTACAATTAGTGGTAGCACCACTCAGAATACCCGACAAAGGTTCCCATTTGGCATTTATTGTGTCTGGGGTAATTATTCAATCTAAATCCAGGTTTGAAGTGAGGTGAAGTGTGTGTTGTGTAATATGCACGTGGCAGCCCAGCAAGAGATGGATGATCAGTGGATTTACTTTTTTGTAAATCAACTGATCGTTCCTAGTCATCAAAGGATTAACAGAAAATACACTGACTGATTAATCACTGTTATCTTGCACAGTGGATATGTCAAAAGTGAGTGTTTACATGTCTAGGTTTACTAAAAGATAGGGAATACATTCATATCATGGTGTGAAGTGCTGATGTAAAAACAACATACTCTGTTCAAAGGGTTAACTGATAATACGTTGTTGATTGATTGGATTTTTCTAGGAACCATGGACATTATGAAAATAGTTGTCACGTGGGTTTTCTCAGCCGACCTTTGAGACTTGACACCTGAAACTGATCTAAGTGATCAGTTCAGAAATGAACACGAGTTATAATATCCCTAAACGATATATATATTCTAAAATATTTGATTGTTACAGAGACACATGACATCGAATAAGTTTCTATGTACAGCTGCAGACATGTGGGATATTGTTCCTTTGTGTGGATATTCACGGATACATTCCTCGAACAAGGAAGCTGCCTAAAATTATACACATATATTTGGTAGGTTGTAATAATGGTATTTGCATTTTGTTTTCCTTCATTTGCTGTAACTTTGGACAGATTCATTTTTGTTCCTCTACGTCTTTGTTGGGAAATTCTTTGATGCGAGATAGACGTTGTTTTCACAAGTCTTTTCCTTTGTAAGCGTGTATTTATTACAGTCAGTTTGTAAAATGTGATTCTCTCAGGCAATTTATAAAATGTGTAAATATTTCAGTCATTTAGATTGACTAAATTTGATTAAGACGATCAAAAGGGCCTAAAACGTCACAATAGATCATAATGTAGGATTAGAGGCAAAACAATATAGAAATGTACTTTTCATCGCAACATTTTCAATCTCTTGGTGATGATATTAAACATAAACATGTTTGGAATTCGTTGGAATTCGTTATCATAATAATACAGATTACTGTAAAATTACTGAATATTCCGGCGTTTAATATATTTCCTAAGTGAAAATTTTGCACATTTTGACTGTAAAGATATAAACACGATAAAATAAGCAATGCTCAGTAGAAATATTTACTTTGTGTTGCAAGTCAAAATAGTGTAAATGAAAATCGTACAATAACCAAGCAAGTTACTTATCAAAACTTCATCACCATTACCGATGCCACCCACAAAGATAACTACATTTCCTTATTATTTCCAAAACTGTATTACATTTTGTTGATCAATGTGACCATACGCCCCTTATACTATCAATAAAAGTGACAAATGGGCTTACGAATTACGCAGCACAGGTCGCAAACTAGTCTAGGTTTCTGCTATATCATCAGGGTACTCATGGAAAAAACAATAACAAAAGCAACAACCAGTCCCGGGGAATTGCTTTAGATCAGTGCCCCTTAAACAATACTCCCGCAAAGATCCGAGTAGAGAATGGGTCTTCAGCAACCCATGCTTGCCGTAAGAGGTGACTAAAGGGGTCGGATGGTCATGCTCGCTGACTTGTTGATGCATATCATTGTAATATCTCTGATATTTCTAATTGTGGCAATATAATTTTATTTATGAAATGAAGATATAAAGATGTTTCTTCTTCTAGCCAGAGTCAGTTGTACAATTCCGACTATATTCTGACTATATACTCAACAGCAATAGTTCCTGTGACACCAATATTTTGGTTTATCATATAATGGGTAGGTTTCTCGGCAGGATTAAGCCAACGGATAAAAACAATATTCGTTGGGGTCATATGCGGATAGAGATGCAAATATCAAAGGTCAAGTTGGGATTACTTTCAGTGTTTATAAACAAACATGGCGTCGCTCTTGTCATTCGGCAATCGAGTAAGGATTAACCATCGGGGAATATGGATAAACTACAGAGATAACTGCTATAATTATCAAAAGAACAGTCTAATATACTTAAAATCAGTGTCTAGCTGTGACGTAGCTAAGGCATTTTATGAGTTTTGGCAACTTTGGAGATATAAATTTCAAAACAATTTTGCTAGGGCACTAGGCCTAGCCAAGCGGGATCAATAGCCATATCTGTGGTTGTAGACCTCTGCGGCTTGAAACCTTTTCCACAAATCAAAATAGTTGGATTTGGCCGAAATATGTTTGAATTGTTACCTTGTTTCGTTTTGTCGCTGTTTGTACATCTGATTGCACTTTTTAACGTTATGACAGGACAGGTTGAATGTCAACAGCGTCTGAACGTGGCCGTGAAGTCTCATAGACTAGGGTTAGAGTAGCTTCCCTTTGACAAAGGGCAGTTACTCTAGCCGACAGACCGATGGATTGCTGCGAAATGCAAGTAAAACAACTGTTGTTTTGCATATATGTTGCTTCGCCTCTGTATAAGAAACAGATTTCAGTTGGAACTATATTAGCTACTGTCACTGTCCGACCGACACATCTCTTACCCGGTGACGTAATAAATATTAATGCGCGCATTCCAGGAAAACTCGCAATGTTTAGGTAATGTTTGTGAGAGTGGCAAAGCAATTTTCAAGCAAGGAATTAAAGAATGATATTATATGGTAAAGAGGTTATCATGCTTGTGTGTTTGGGGATGGTAAATATCCTGTATTAGGAATAAACACTATGTATTTAGCTCGCCAAGGCTCGCTAATTACAATGTTTATTTCTAATGCAGGATATTTACCATCCCCAAACATACTCCCGCAATAACCTCTATGTATTTTTCAAACAAGTAAAGTTTGTTTTTCAATATTGTACTACGTGTATGAAATCAAGTCGCAAAAACGCAACTGCTACAGAAAAGCATTCATTCCATGCAAAAGTTGACTTTTATGCAAGCACATAAAAACATTCCATATGCATTGTTTAGCATCGTGCTGACAACAACCACTCAGAAAAACAACAAAATTACGCAATTATTCAACATTTCGAAATGCCACGCCTCTCCGAAAATGAGTGTCTGCGAGCCATTGGTATGCTTGAAGCAGGATCATGTCAACGTGATGTTGCAAGTGAATTTAACGTCCACAGAAACACCATTTGGTAACATTGGCAACAGACGGATGCAGTCAGAGACCATCCTCGGAGTGGCAGGCCATACGTAACAAATAATCGACAAGACAACTGGATTTGAACAGCACACCTACGAAATCGATTCAAGCCAGCAACAGTGACTGCAAGAAGCATCCCTGGCCTACGACGTATATCTTCACAAAGCGTACATCGCCTCAGATGTGCAGGGATTGTCGCCAGAAGACTCGCCAGACATCCCATTTTGACAGGAAACCACCGTCAAGGACATCTACAGTGGTGCATACAGCGTCTACGCTGGACGGCCATGCAGTGGGGACAAGTTCTATTCACTGACGATTCTCTTTTTCACCTCAGCCACAGCGATGGACGGATTCGAGTGTACCGACGTCGAGGTGAACGTTACGTCGATCATTGTGTCATGGAAGAAGATTGGTTCGGGGGCGGCAGCGTTATGGTATGGGGTGGGATTACAGCAAGACGGAGGACCTGTTTGATAGTGGTAGAGGGAAATCTCAATGGACAGCGCTACCGCGACGAGATCATCGGCCCTGTTGTTCTACCGTTTTTGCGTAATGATGGCCCAGGCATTACCTTTCAACATGACAACGCCCGGCCACATATTGCTCGTCTTGTTCAGGATTCTCTTCAACAAAACAACGTGAATGTCATCCCCTGGCCGGCTCGATCCCCTGATCTATCACCAATCGAGCACATGTGGGATGAGATGGATCGGCGCCTTCGACGTCAACCACGTGTTCCACAGACACTCCAGGAACTTAGAAACATGCTCCAGCAGATACAACCGCCGTCACATAGCTGGAATATTGCTGAGTGCGGCGTTAAACAACAAACCAACCAATCCAGCAGATACGGACAGATATCCCACAGGACTCTGTGCGACGCCTGGTCAATTCCATGAGACGAAGATGTGTTGCTTGGATCGCAACCAGAGGTGGATACACACGCTATTGATTTGTAAATTGACATTTTGGCATGTTCATGTTTTTTTTATGAATTCATGCATTTTCTGAAGTCAGTATGGCAAATTAAACCATTTGAACACTTACAGGAGTCTTTTATCTGTTGCAAACCGAAATTGTTTCAGATTTGGTAAAAAACATAACTTTGCATTAAATCTTATTCAATGTCACAGGAACTATTGTTGCTCAGTATGACTGTTTTTTGGCAAACATTTTTATGAATAAGGGAAGGGTTTTGTCGTTTTATTTACAAAATGGTGTCATTTTATTATGATTAAGTTGGATTTTCTAATTTTGTGATTACGCCAAGGAAGTTCAATTAATATTTTTTCAATGCCTAATATTGATCTACATTTATTTTGAAGTCCTGACATTTTATACATCTTGTTATGGGTGTCAATACTTCATAAAGGGTGTTCTCAGTTCCATGAAATAATAACTGCGAAGATCAGCATTTTGTACTGGTAGTGTATGCTGTGTTCATTTGATTTTGGTAAATTCTCTATTACGGTTATGGCTTCAAGGTGAAAAAGATGGGGAAAACGTGCCTATCCTTGCCTTCTTCCTAGTTGATTAGGGGGTACAGTCGTCTAAGGCACCGCAATTCGCTATACAGAGTTGCGTCCCTTGGGCATGCCAGAAACCTATGATTGTGGGTTCGAATCCCGGTTGGTCCCGATTATGTATCTAGCTTTGTCAGCACCATACCTGTGCTCGTGGGTTTCACCGAAGTGGTAAACATGTGAGACCTGCATCACTTCGGGCTTTCCTCCCACATTAAGCTGACACGCTGTGATATAACTGGAATACTGTTAAAAGCGGCGTTAAACCCAACACACTCACACACCATGTACCACTGTGAGTGGTTAGTTATGGAATTAACTATGTCTATATCTGTGTTAATATTATCCCATGAGCTTTCAAGACGATTGGCAAGACGTTTTACTCTGATTGAAAAGTAGATTCAGATGCCTCAAAAATATTCTGAAAATTACACTCCTCAGTGTTTCAGACGGTCTGCAGAATTGTTATTTCGTAAGTGGAGAGAACGCTTGATATCATCATTTGTTCCAGACTGTACTACCATAAGGTGTGTCGTTGTTACATACACTTTACTGAGTGTTGTTCCACATTGAGTTAGGGGGCAGGGGTGGCCCAGTCGTGTAAGGCGCCGCGATTCGCTGTGCAGAGTTGCGTCCCTTGAGCACGCCAGAAACCTATGATTGTGGGTTCGAATCCCCGTTCTCCCCAATTATGTTTCTAGGTTTGTCAGCACCATACCCGTGCTCGTGGGTTTCACCGAAGATGTTAACGCCTGAGACCTGCCTCAAGAATATTTTGAAAATTACACTCCTCAGTGTTTCAGACAGTCTGCAGAATTGTTATTTCGTAAGTGGAGAGAACGCTTGATATCATCATTTGTTCTAGACTGTACTACCATAAGGTGTGTCGTTGTTACATACACTTTACTGAGTGTTGTCCCACATTGAGTTTCAGAACACACAGGGAAGTCGACAGATGGAGCAGCTGCTGAAACCAAGATGTCCGACACTGCCCTCACCACCGGAACACGTGCTGACATCAACGACAGAGCATGAGATTCAGGGTATGAATTGCAAGGACAATGGACCATTATCATCTGCTGCTGGGTCGGACGAACACCAGACGACTCCATGTACGTCTTCAGAGATGCAGGCTCAGCACCTCCCCACCACGGTCAGTACAACACACCCACCAGCCGAGGGGGAACACGAACATCGTCACAAATGTATGGTATGTGAGACAACCTTCACACGCCTCTCTTCCCTTAAAAGACACACGAAGATACACAAAGAAGGGTGTAGCAATCGAGATCAGACGAAAAGGAAACAGTGTAATAGATGTATAGTATGTGAAAAAGTGTTCAAACGCCGCCAAGACCTAAAACAACACATGACCATACACACTGGAGTGTGTAGTGATCGAGCTAAGAGACAACGCGAACGTCGTTACAAATGTATGGTATGTAACAAAGGGTTCAAATCCCCCCGTACTGTGAAAGAACATATGAATATACACACGGGGGTGTGTAACTTTCCATGTGAAATTTGCGGGAAGAAATACTATGTGAGTCAGAGTTTGAAGGCCCATATGGTCACCCACTCCGCGGCCAGGCCAAATCAATGCGAGCTCTGTCCGAGTACGTTCAAGAAGCCAAGTGGGTTAAAGAAGCATCTGTTGGCTGTACACGAGGGAATACGGAGAAAGAAATGTAATGACTGCAATAGGTACTACTATCCATTTCTTGGGAGTGACGAGAGGCATGCAAGGAGATATCACGTTGGAGAGGACTACAGAATTGATGCGAAGCCATTCAAGTGTTCACTTTGTGATGCTCGGTTTAAGGAACGGTGGTACATCAGCGTCCATATAGACGTAGTACATTCAGATGAGAGACCTTTTTTATGTACCGTGTGTGGTAAAGCATTTAAAACAAATTTTGTGTTGCAAGCTCATTCTGCCGTTCATATGGAAGCAGAGGCAGTTCGTACTGAATGTAAAGTATGTCAGAAAATGGTCAGGAGAACTTCCATGTCTACTCACATGAAATCCCACGGGGAGAAGGAGTTTTTGTGTAATACTTGTGGCAAACAGTTTTGTACGAAATCTCAGCTGAAGACCCACGAGAAAAGCCACCTGGGGGTGAGGGCACATGCCTGTGAGCTGTGTGACAAAAGATTCACTCTCCCCCATCAGCTGAGGGCCCACCGAAAAACCCACTCAGAATCCACGAAGTCGAAGTGACAAGACTGACCACCCAATAACCTATGAGAGCACTCTGTGTCAGAATCCACGAAGTCGAAGTGACAAGACTGACCACCCAATAACCTATGAGAGCACTCTGTGTCAGAATCCAAGATGTCGAAGTGACAAGACTGAGTACCCAATAACATGTGGACGCACAGAAGAACAATTCTGTATTGGCACAAAATACATCCAACTGTTCATTGACGCAGAAATATCATACAAAATGTTTTCCTGCTGTGGTGATGCTCATCCAGTTTGCTGTGTCCAGTATATTGTATTCTAAGATGCTTTGCTAAAAGATCAAAGGCGCTGACTGTACTTTATCCTGCAAATATAGGATAGCTATGCAATAAATCATAAAGAACAATGAACGAAGCGTGGTTTATTTCACGGTAAACCATTGCTCTATCATGACGTAATTTCGGGAGATTCGAACATGCGCTAGCATCTTGATGTCATAGTATATTGGATAATGTTATTTTTGAGAGGGAGTGTTGTTGCTCCCCATAGATATAGCTGGGCCATGCTGCGATGGCCAAACAAAGGCATCCAAATGCGGGAGAGATATGACAATCAGTATTGGGAGAAAAGGTACGTGTAACCGATGTGAGGATTGTGAGAATAAGCAGGAAATACCTACCACTGCATAAAATAGACTTGTCCGACATTGCCGAGGTCTGATTCTATTGAGGGAGTCATTATAAAATATGGATAAACATTTTTAAAGCTTGTACATTTTATCATCATCCTTAAAGAGCCCGTACATAATGTTGATATCTCATATAAGAAAAACAAACCGACTCATGGTCATTGTTTATCGTACAATAAAACACTGCAGGGGGAATAAACCGCAGTCGTCATGCCGTGTGGTTTTCTGAAAACATGCTTGAACAACTACAGCAGCCACAATTTTAGTTGTCCGAGGCGGGCGTTGGTATCCAAGGAATTAGGACTGTACACAAGCATGAGAAATCCCTTAAGGGGGTCATAACCCCGTGTGCACCAGTTGCTCTGTGTGTGCCATTCAGCAGTATACAGCAGTCAAACAAAACGACCACCATCTCTTTTCTGGCTTCTTTCGCCGTGTGACCCGTGAAGATCGGTGATTTACCGATAATATAGAATTTAGTATAGTTTCAAGTAACAGTTTATATACTATATTCATGTCATGAGGCTTTCGAAGAAAATATTCGTCCCGACACATATTTTCGATGAAACATGGATTATATGAGCATGTAAAACATAATGAAAGTTGTTATAGTGAACTTAAGTGACACTTATCTAGACTGAGTTGTGTAATTTAGTTTGACCAAGGCATTTGTGATAAAGGTTTTTACAAGTGAGTGAGTATGGTTTTACGCCGCTTTTAGCAATATTCCAGCATTATCACGGCGGGGGACACCAGAAATGGGCTTCACACATTGTACCCATGTCGGGAATCGAACCCGGGTCTTCGGTGTGACGAGCGAACACTTTAACCACTAGGCTACCCGACCGCCCGTTTACAAGTTTGTACTCAACCAACCAATCATAAGTCTAGATGAAGGACTTAACAGTCAATACCGATAAAGGTGTTAACGTCTTATATTGGTTTGCTTTACTTGATCCAGCATAACAAGACATACTGGCCTGAACTATTGTCCAGTCACCTTATCAGTTTGACCCTTAGCATGTTTAAGATGTTGGAACGTATTTGGTTTGTTTGTACAACACCTATATTTCACAATCTTTGTAATTTCTCACTGCGTGTAATCCCTATCATATCACATGTATCGTTATATAATATATGTAACATTGTGTCCAATAATCCCATGTTAGTAGTATATAATGTGGGCCTATCGCCCACCCTGCCCAATGTGCTATTTAATAAGCATGAGAACTCATTAATAGGCAACAGGGGTAAAAGGGCAACCCCTTGAAGAGTGGGCATGGCAGTGTGATGATGGTCTGGCCTGACGAAATCAGATCGCGTTTGGTCTGGTGGCTGAAAGGCGAGTTGGCTTAAAGCAAGTATAAAGGCTCGGTTTGGCTACGGGTAAAGGAGCGATCCCTGGAAGAGTGGGGATGGCAGTGTGATGGTGACTGTGTGGCCATCTTCTACAGACGACACCTGCACCTGAGATAAAACATTTAGGACATAAGATATAACATTTCTTAGAACCATGAAGAAAGTAACTCTCAATCTCCTAATGCTGCTGGTGAAACGACTAGCAGTATGAGTAAAGCAGCTCTTTAAATCTTAAGGTTGGACACTGTTAAGTCTCTTTCAGTTGTGATTTGGTTGGAGGCAGATCATTATCACCAAAGTATCATTAATACTATGTCTGTTAAATCATGACTATATTCAATTAGTTAATAAAAGGACTGAAAATACATAAATCTTGGTAATTACTTTGTCAGATAAAGTATGAGCATAGCCAGAAGCAAAGGCACCCTCCCCCCCCCCCCCCCCCCAAAGAACGACTGGTGGTACACATAGATAGATCAGATAAAGAAAATATTTCAACAATACTTTGATCAGATAAAGGATACATTTCAACCATACTTTGATCAAATATAGGATACATTTCTATCATACTTTGATCAGATAAGGGATACATTTCAACAACACTTTGATCGGATAAAGGATACATTTGATCAGATAAAGGATACATTTCCATCATACTGTGATGAGATAAAGGATGCATTTCAACAATACTTTGATCAGATAAAAGATATTATTTCAATCATACTTTGATAAGATAAAGAATACATTTGATCAGATAAAGGATACATTTCAATCATACTTTGATTAAATAAAGGATACATTTCAATCATACTTTGATCAGATAAAGGATACATTTCAACCATACTTTGATCAAATATAGGATACATTTCTGTCATACTTTGATCAGATAAGGGATACATTTCAACAACACTTTGATCGGATAAAGGATACATTTGATCAGATAAAGGATACATTTCCATCATACTGTGATGAGATAAAGGATGCATTTCAACAATACTTTGATCAGATAAAAGATATTATTTCAATCATACTTTGATAAGATAAAGAATACATTTGATCAGATAAAGGATACATTTCAATCATACTTTGATTAAATAAAGGATACATTTCAATCATACTTTGATCAGATAAAGGATACATTTCAACCATACTTTGATCAAATATAGGATACATTTCTATCATACTTTGATCAGATAAGGGATACATTTCAACAACACTTTGATCGGATAAAGGATACATTTGATCAGATAAAGGATACATTTCCATCATACTGTGATGAGATAAAGGATGCATTTCAACAATACTTTGATCAGATAAAAGATATTATTTCAATCATACTTTGATAAGATAAAGAATACATTTGATCAGATGAAGGATACATTTCAATCATACTTTGATTAAATAAAGGATACATTTCAATCATACTTTGATCAAATAAAAGATACATTTCAACAACACTTTGGTCACATAAAGGATACATTTGATCAGATAAAGGATACATTTCCATCATACTGTGATCAGATAAAGGATGCATTTCAACAATACTTTGATCAGATAAAGGATACATTTCCATCTTACTTTGATCAAATAAAGGATACATTTCCATCATACCTTGATCAGATAAAAGATATATTTCAATCATACTTTGTTCAGATAAAGGATACGTTTAATCAGATAAAGGATACAATTCCATCATACTTTGATCAGATAAAGGATACGTTTGATCAGATAAAGGATACAATTCCATCATACTTTGATCAGATAAAGGATACATTTGATCAGATAAAGGATACATTTCAGAGGCTTGTCCACTTCGCCTCTGGTTGGAGTGGACACATCGTATGAATGTCCATCTTGAAGGGGACTGGCCTCTGAATCGGCCCGTGTTTTAAATGAAGTGATGGCCTACCACGAACACCTTCCTCCTCTTGTGAGGCGCACTGAACTGTATTTCCAGACTTCGCACCTTTTTCTTGCCTTTGGATAATTTGTGTAGATATTTGCAAAAACGGCTACCAAACAACCTCTGTTTGTCTGTTAGTTTCTCCGCATTCTTGGTAATAAACGTTTGAGCCTTTTTCTGGTTCTTCAGTATCTTGGTCATGATATGTTTTCCTCTGTGAAAACGTTAGCCTGTCCGAGTAAACACACTGTTTGCTCCAGTAATCGGAGGAATTCATTGGTGTTCAGATCAGCTTCATCCCTTTTTGGATGAATCTGTTGGTACTGTCATTTCTGGATTCATGACTTCCCGTTCCATTACATAAGTGATTTATCCAACAGTTTAGTTCCTCTTTGCACTCCAGTGTCACCTCTGCCTTTGCTACGTTGGGACCCAGTTGTTGTAGTGCTTGTCTTTTTAATCTCTGTAACCTCCTGAAGAGGAGGGGTGCAGGCAAGATTGCCATTATTGAGGCTGTCAATGTCTGACTGATGTCAGGCTGGAGTGGACATATCTTGTGAACGTCTCTCTTAATCCGAGAAGTTGAAATGTCAAGACTGACGACCCAATTTGGCGCACATTTTGTTTCGGACTAATAGCGCCAGATTGATGTAATAAAGCTACACATTTTATTCTGGCTGGGGTCTTGTCGACCCAGTTTGCTGTGTCCACCATCTTGTAGCAAAGACCACCTAGTTGTAGCGACGTCCACCCTGTTCTATTCGTGTCCATCCTGTTCTAATGTCCTTCCTCTTCATCTGTCTCTGCTGTGGTCTAGCCGTATCAACTCTGTTCCAGCATCGACCGCCTCCGTGGTCTAGTGGTAGAGCGTCCGCCCGGAGAGCGAAAGGTCCGGAGTTCGATCCCCGGCCGCGTCATACCAAAAAGACATTACAAGTTGTCTGGCGCTCGGCATTAAGGGGCTAAAATCAAGGACTGGTCGGCTCGGAGTCAGTATACTGTGTCTGAGTGGGATATTCATGTTAAACTGCGACATGGTATCTCAGTAAGCGAGCACTATAAATCGCATAGTACAAGCAGCCACACACACACGGGCATGCACGTCGCTATATATGTGCAATAATCTTGAACGCGACGTTAAACCCCATTTCACCTCACCTCACCTCACCTGTTCCAGCATCCTACACCAACCCTGTTCTAGACGTGTATACCTTTTTTCTAGGCATCTTCATCCTGTTCCAGCCGTTCCCACGTGCGGAAGACAACCATTAATTACAACTATGCTTGACATGTCATATTTCATTAGACCGAAGTAATAATAATAGTCTCCAGGTTTTTGTTTGGGCGTTTCCTTTCAACGTTTCTTTTCATACGAAGTTTTGGGACAATACCATACCGTAGCTTTTTTTGCAACTTCATTATTTCATATGTAAAACATATTTTCTGACATGATCCTCAAAAGCGTTAAAACAACATAATCCTAAAACAAGTGGTGGCAAATACAAGAAATACTTCCGGTCTTTTTCCAGAATACCGTGTAAATATTGGCAATACGCGTTTTTCAAACACGATTTGCCAAGTGAATCAATGTATCAAATTTTGGATAACTTATCAAGATTTTTCCCTATTTCAATAAGACGTTTTATTGATGTCAAGTGTTATGTTTCTTGATGGGACGACTTTGCTGGTTGTTCATGATGCCCGTTTCTGTCCAACAGCGGGTGGGTGGGGTGGGCTAGAGCTGTAAGATTTTGTCTTCAACTGTGTCATAAAAACTATCTCAAACGGACATATTCGGACATTTGCCTCTGTAACGACAATGATCTTCGTCTTTTTCCTCTTTCATTTAACACACTTTTCCAGGAATTGTTTATCGATATAACACTCAACACTGGCCAGAATAAGACAGCCAAGGACAACAGAGTTGAACAGTCCTTGAACGTTTTTAAAGTTCAACGTAGCGTTGTATAGCTTCAACCATTTCATATTCCCTGCATATAGTTACCTCAACAGCCAAACCATGCACTTGGAAATGCAAACACTCGTCCAAGACACGAACAGCTGCTATTGGGGTTAATCCTTCAAAGTACAGGCCATATCTATGATTGAAATTGATTACCTTTTTCCAACTTTCAACGGCAGCTCGGGGCCTTTCATAGTATTATTTCATATAACTGACATATTCAGGGACGTAACGTCACATTGCAGCAGGATAATGCCCGCCAACATGCTGCACCTGTTCTAACCATGATAACAGACATTTTCAGGCAGCATGGCATTGCTGTACTGCCATGGCCGGCTGTGTCCCTAGACCTTCATACCTGTATCAGCCCAAATGGTGGTCACACCCGATATAGACATCGCTAATTGAGTTGTTACACCACCATTCATTTAGGGCGTGTCACTCTGTCTCCAGGTTGGGTTTTGTCAA
The DNA here is from genome assembly GCF_022045235.1 of Haliotis cracherodii. Classification (NCBI taxonomy): domain Eukaryota; kingdom Metazoa; phylum Mollusca; class Gastropoda; order Lepetellida; family Haliotidae; genus Haliotis; species Haliotis cracherodii. The sequence goes on from NW_027266286.1 coordinate 20,794,843, forward strand.
TGAATCTGTTATGATAAAACATTAATCAGACGAATGACCTAATATTATGTTGTTATTTTCATTAATATAGCATTTACACGAGTTTATATGAAGACCTTTAGTTTTTTCCGTAGTATATGTTTGCTACATTAACTTTGGATCGCACCATTATGGGCTGTCTATAAGGAAGGTTGAATGGAATGTTATTGCACGAAGTAATGAAATGATCAACATTGAGACCTGGGGACTCACCCGTAGCATTGGGGACAAGAACATATCGCAAAAGTTCTTAATCATAGATAAACATATTGAGACGACATTTGTTAACACAAATAGTCCCTAGACACGCCACACCCATGAAGAAACAACCATGAATGTGGGTTAGAATCCCGGTTCTCTCCGATTATGTTTCTAGCATAATGAGTGAGAGGGTGATAAATATTATTAACATCCGTGCGATAGAATGTCTTTCGTGACTGATTTCAAGTAATTTTGTATCTTGTCTTTGATAACTATTTGATCTTCGGTGGGATCAATATGATACTCAATCTATCTAGAGTACAGTACGAAACAATGGTGCCTCTGAGAAATAGGTGGTAAATTCCAGGACAGAATTCGGTGTATTGACAAGCGTTGTTGTCAGAATCCTGTCAGTCCACTCCTCGGACTTTCCATGCTCTCCATACTCCGTTTAAGTTTCATGTCCTCTGGATGTCATAGACTGCAGTCCGACTTCTTGCCATTCACTTCCAGTCGGGTTATTGGCAGTTTGGACCCTGCCTCCTTTCTGGCTTTGGTTTGTTGTTGACCGCCGCACTGTTGACCGTTAGGTCCTTCATCTGAACTTATGATTGGTTGGTTGGTTGGTTTAACGCCGCACTCAGCAATATTCCAGTTATATGACGGCGGTCTGTAAATAATTGAGTCTGGACCAGACAATCCAGGGATTGATACCATGAGCATCGATCCACGCAATTGTTTTACGATGACATGCATCAACCAAGTCAGCGAGCCTGTTCATATGGGTAATAAAATATAATAGGTTGATATTATTTTGACTATTTACGCAAGTTAGCACGCACAAGCGTCATATTTCATTTCCAAAGTGACATTTTACTTTCCAGAGTTGGACAATGCAGAGGAAAAGAAGGTAAATTGACACATTTCATTTCTAACATGTTGATATATACATGTACCTAACATATATGCATGCAGCGTGATTTATCCTACATTCCGTGCCATGTGTAAGTTATAGGACAGGAAATACCAAAGGTTCTTGTTTGGCATCTACAACAGAGTAGTACTATATTTGAACTTTTACAATGGCATGTTCACAATGGATATATTATATGTGTTAATTATTCTGTTATTAAATAAATGTCCTTGTTATTATGTACCCCATAGTTTGAGCTCTGTGTGTACACTTAATGCATGGGTATGGTGTTATACGCTTCGCGGCGAAGGAATGGGCTTCATCCGAAATATACGCCAAATGTAAGGAATCGAACTCGGCCGTTTCGGCGTGCCGTGCCAAAACTTAATTGAGACACTGGGCTACCTTACTGCTATTATGGACATATTTCCTTCACTCATAAAATATTACCGTGCACAGTGGAATCTGTCGAGACAGGACTTTGACTAATCAGCATGTGTAATAGATAGAGGTTATCACGCGAGTGTGTTTGGGGATGGTAAATATCCTGCATTAGGAATAAACATTGTATTTAGCGAGCCTTGGCGAGCTAAATACATAGTGTTTATTCCTATTAAAGGATATTTACCACCCCAAAACACACAAGCGTGATAACCTCTTTATCATATAATGTCATTCTATAAGTCTGTCTGTCTTCAAAATCGCTTTCCCTCTCTCACAAACATTACCGAAACATTGCGAGTTTTCCTGGAATGCGCGCATTAATATTTATTACGTCACAGGGTAAGTGGTGTGTCAGTTGGACAGTGACAGTAGCCAATATAGTTCCAACTGAAATCTCTTTCTTATACAGTGTCGAAGCAACATATACGCAAAACAACAATTGTTTTTAATTGCCTTTCGCGGCAATCCATCGATCTGTCCGCTAGAGTAACTGCCCTTTGTCAAAGGGAAGCTACCCTAACCGTAGTCTATGAGACGTCACGACCACGGTCAGACGTTGTTGACAGTCGGTCTGTCCTGTCATAACGTTAAGAAGTGTAGTCAGATGTACACACAGCGACAAAACGAAACAAGGTAACAATTCAAACATATTTCGGCCAAATCCAACTATTTTAATTTGTGGAGAAGGTTTCAAGCCGCAGAGGTCTACAAGCACAGATATGGCTACTGATCCCGCTTGGCTCGGCCTCGTGCCCTAGCAAAATTGTTTCGAAATTTATATCTCCGAAGTTGCCAAAACTTATAAAATGCCTTAGCTACGACACAGTTAGACACTGATTTTCAGTATGTTAGACTGTTTTTTTTATTATAATGATAGCAATTATCCCTGTAGTTTATCCAGATTCCCGATGGTTAATTCTGACTTGATCGCCGAATGACGAGGGCGACGCCATGTTTGTTTATAAACACTGAAAGTAGTCCTACTTGACCTTTGATATTTGTATCTCTATCCGCATATGACCCCAACGGATATCGTTTTTATCCGTTGGCTTTATCCTGCCGAGAAACCTACCCATTATATGATAAAAGGCGATATCAGTTGTGCCGAATATACTATGATTCAAAATAATACTTCTTTGAATCTTGATTCTATTTACATTTATAATATTCCTAATACAGGCCTCTGTAAAACTCAGACTCACTTTTGGCCCCACAACAAGTAAAACGTTAATTTCGCCTGGACCTGAAAAGGTAGAGACCAAATCATAATATGAAGTGGTGCGTCACAAATGAAGCTGAAACATTGGAGACCAACTCATTATATGAAGTGGTGCTTACAACTGGACCTGAAACATTAGAGACCAACTCATTATATGAAGTGGTGCTCACAACTGGACCTGAAACATTAGGGACCAAATCATTATATGAAGAGGCGCATCACAACTGGACCTGAAACAGTAGGGACCAAATCATTATATGAAGAGGCGCATCACAACTGGACCTGAAACAGTAGGGGCCAAATCATTATATGAAGAGGCGCATCACAACTGGACCTGAAACATTAGGGACCAAATCATTATATGAAGAGGTGCACGACAACTGGAACTGAAACATTAGGGACCAAATCATTATATGAAGTGGTGCTCACAACTGGAACTGAAACATTAGGGACCAAATCATTATATGAAGTGGTGCTCACAACTGGACCTGAAACATTAGGGACCAAATCATTATATGAAGAGGCGCATCACAACTGGACCTGAAACATTAGGGACCAAATCATTATATGAAGTGGTGCTCACAACTGGACCTGAAACATTAGGGTCCAAATCATTATATGAAGAGGCGCATGACAACTTGACCTGAAACATTAGGGACCAAATCATTATATGAAGAGGTGCATGACAACTGGAACTGAAACATTAGGGACCAAATCATTATATGAGGTGGTGCTCACAACTGGACCTGAAACATTAGGGACCAAATCATTATATGAAGAGGGGCATCACAACTGGACCTGAAACATTAGGGACCAAATCATTATATGAAGAGGTGCACGACAACTGGAACTGAAACATTAGGGACCAAATCATTATATGAAGTGGTGCTCACAACTGGAACTGAAACATTAGGGACCAAATCATTATATGAAGTGGTGCTCACAACTGGACCTGAAACATTAGGGACCAAATCATTATATGAAGAGGCGCATCACAACTGGACCTGAAACATTAGGGACCAAATCAATATATGAAGTGGTGCTCACAACTGGACCTGAAACATTAGGGACCAAATCAATATATGAAGAGGCGCATCACAACTTGACCTGAAACATTAGGGACCAAATCATTATATGAAGAGGTGCACGACAACTGGAACTGAAACATTAGGGACCAAATCATTATATGAAGTGGTGCTCACAACTGGAACTGAAACATTAGGGACCAAATCATTATATGAAGTGGTGCTCACAACTGGACCTGAAACATTAGGGACCAAATCATTATATGAAGAGGGGCATCACAACTGGACCTGAAACATTAGGGACCAAATCATTATATGAAGTGGTGCTCACAACTTGACCTGAAACATTAGGGACCAAATCATTATATGAAGAGGCGCATCATAACTGGACGTGAAACATTAGGGACCAAATCATTATTTGAAGTGGTGCTCACAACTGGACCTAAAACATTAGGGACCAAATCATTATATGAAGAGGCGCATCACAACTGGACCTGAAACATTAGGGACCAAATCAATATATGAAGTGGTGCTCACAACTGGAACTGAAACATTAGGGACCAAATCATTATATGAGGTGGTGCTCACAATTGGACCTGAAACATTAGGGACCAAATCATTATATGAAGAGGGGCATCACAACTGGACCTGAAACATTAGGGACCAAATCATTATATGAAGAGGCGCATCACAACTAGAGCTGAAACATTAGGGACCAAATCATTAAATGGAGATGCGCATCACAACTGGACCTGAAACATTAGGGACCAAATCATTATTTGAAGTGGTGCTCACAACTGGACCTAAAACATTAGGGACCAAATCATTATATGAAGAGGCGCATCACAACTGGACCTGAAACATTAGGGACCAAATCAATATATGAAGTGGTGCTCACAACTGGACCTGAAACATTAGGGACCAAATCAATATATGAAGAGGCGCATCACAACTTGACCTGAAACATTAGGGACCAAATCATTATATGAAGAGGTGCACGACAACTGGAACTGAAACATTAGGGACCAAATCATTATATGAAGTGGTGCTCACAACTGGAACTGAAACATTAGGGACCAAATCATTATATGAAGTGGTGCTCACAACTGGACCTGAAACATTAGGGACCAAATCATTATATGAAGAGGCGCATCACAACTGGACCTGAAACATTAGGGACCAAATCATTATATGAAGTGGTGCTCACAACTGGACCTGAAACATTAGGGTCCAAATCATTACATGAAGAGGCGCATGACAACTGGACCTGAAACATTAGGGACCAAATCATTATATGAAGTGGTGCTCACAACTTGACCTGAAACATTAGGGACCAAATCATTATATGAAGAGGCGCATCATAACTGGACGTGAAACATTAGGGACCAAATCATTATATGAAGTGGTGCTCACAACTGGACCTGAAACATTAGGGACCAAATCATTATATGAAGTGGTGCTCACAACTTGACCTGAAACATTAGGGACCAAAACATTATATGAAGAGGCGCATCATAACTGGACCTGAAACATTAGGGACCAAATCATTATATGAAGTGGTGCTCACAACCGGACCTGAAACATTAGGGACCAAATCATTATATGAAGTGGTGCTCACAACTTGACCTGAAACATTAGGGACCAAATCATTATATGAAGAGGCGCATCACAACTGGAACTGAAACATTAGGGACCAAATCATTATATGAAGAGGCGCATCACAACTCGAACTTCAACACTTGAGACCAGCTCATTGTACCTGGAAGTGGCGCTCCTCAAATTGATCTGAAACATTGAAAGACCAACTCATTAAAATAGGATTTTGCACTTCTGAACTGGATGTAAAACATTAAAAGACTAAATCATCGTTACTGGAGATGGTACTTTTCTGTATAGACTATAGTCTTGATAGTGTTTTCGAAATGATCCTTTGGTAGTGATACGTACTCGTTATATAACTCTACAAAAGTTACTTGCCGGAACGGGTACACACAACAGAGGCCCATAACACGCAATCTTTGCATTGACTATTGTCAACGTATCTGTTCATTTTAACCTGAAGCTGAGAGCTTATTAATATCTATCAGTATATGTGCTCTGGAGATCAGACTTCCAGACGACCTCAGCTGACACTACAACTGCCTTTCTGCGGTAACTGGGGTATCATTGGGTGTGGACAGCACCCGCAACTCATTCTTACACTTCACCATGGATGCGGAAGGTTATACTTTCCCCGCTACTCGGAACATTCGGACCAGCAAAATACACCCCTATATCTACTGACCACATTCTTCACAGGGAAAGTCCAGCATAACATGGCTTTCTTAGAATGGAGCCCACGTGACCACGGACAGTTGCAATGTGTAACCCATATCCAAGCACCTTGGTCGTCTAGGTATAACCTACAATTGTATAAGGACATGCTTAGATTCAGTTAAATTCACTGTGACTATAGAAACTATTTGGAGTTAAAGTAGCGCCGAGTTTAAACCATAATATTGAAAAAAATGATTCTGTCTGGAAAAATAATCTGCTTCGTCTATGTGATGTGTCTCAACTGGATATGAATCATAAAAATTCTTCTCATACAAGTAGGAAGTGGCGCGTCACAACTGAAGCTGAAACGGTAGAGACCAACTCATTATATGAAGTGGTTCGTCATAACTGCAGCTACATCACAAGAGACCAACTCATGTTTTCATACGTAAAGAGACGTCACAACTGGAGCTGAAACATTGGAGACCAACTCATTATTTCAAGTGGTACTCACAACTGGAGCTGAAACATTAGAGACCAACTCATTATATGAAGTGGTGCTCACAACTGGACCTGAAACATTGCAGACCAACAAATATGAAGTGGCGCATCACAACTGGAGCTGAAACACTAGAGACCAATTCATTATATGAAGTGGCGCATCACAACTGGAGCTGAAACATTAGGGAGCAACTCATAATATGAAGTGGTTCGTCACAACTGCGGCTACATCACAAGAGACCAACTCATGTTTTCATATGTAAAGAGACGTCACAACTGGAGCTGAAACATTAGAGACCAACTCATTATATGAAGTGGTGCGTCTCACCTGAAGCTGAAACATTGGAGACCAACTCATCATATGAAGTGGTGCTCACAGCTGGAGCTGAAAGATTAGAGACCAAATCATTATATGAAGTGGTGCTTATGTGAGGTTTTGGTGCACACAGCTGGAGCTGAAACATTAGAGACCAACTAATATGAAGTGGCGCATCACAACTGTAGCTACATCAATAGAGACCAACTCATTATATGAAATGGTGCGTCACAACTGGAACTGAAACATTAGAGACCAACTCATTATATGAAATGTGTGTTTGTTTGTTGTTTAACGCCGCACTCAGCAATATTCCAGCTATATGATGGCGGTCTGTAAATAATCGAACCTGGACCAGACAATCCAGTGATTGACATCATGAGCATCGATCCACGCAATTGGGATCGATGGCATGCTTCAACCAAGTCTGCGAGCCTGACCACCCGATCCCGTTAGTCGCCTCTTACGACAAGCTTAGTCGGTTTGGGGCGAGAAAAAGAGTAATGCTTAAGCCAAAGTAAGATTTCCAAACTTGATTGGAAGGTCTGCTGGCGTTCTTACCTGGCGTTGCATTGTTTCCTCAGCTGCCGCCTACGTGGCTGTCTGCTGACTGTCTTGGACGAAAGGAACTGCAGGTACGGGCACCATGTCCCGTACACTCTAAACCTAAGTGTTCTACTTACACTGGACAGAACACATGGATGTAACTCTTTTAGAGCGCGTCCATGTGTTCTGAAAATAGTCTGAATGTTGATACAAACATATTTAGAACCTTTCAACGTGTTCTGACGATATAACACTTTTAGAACACATGTAAAGTGTTCTAGACCAAGATTCAGAACTATACAGGTTCAAAAGGGTAGCATTCAAGCCATAGCCTCACACCAATGCACAATCTCTGGCAAAAAAACACACGGACGAAACTCAGAACTGTAACCATGAATTCTTTATTATCTGTATTTGTCATGATCATGTGGATATTCAAGTCACATAAATATGTGTGGGATCTCGCACTCAGTAACATCTAAGCTATATGACGGCGGTCAGGAAACAATAGAGTCTGGACCAGACAATCCAGTGATTAATATCATGATCATCGATCCACGCAATTGGGATACAATATCCTGCATCAACCAAGTCGGCGAGCCTGACCACCCGATCCCGTTAGTCGCCTCTTACGACAAGCATAGTCGCCTTTTACGGCAAATATGGGTTGCTGAAGACCTATTCAACCCCGGATCTTCACGGGTTCTAAAATTACAGCAATACCTATTTTGTGCATTTGGGTTAACCGCTTATGGATACGATGTGGTGTAAGGTTCTATTTCGATTTGTTTTTTCCCTTTCATTGAAACTGTGATAATGGCGCTAAGATTGGTTTGCTGAAATAGTATTTTCCGCGAGTCATGGTACATGCTGTGATTGTACAAGATAATTGATAATCAAATATGTATGTTTATACATAATCAAATAGACATTATAAATCTCTTCAGAAAATGGAATATATTATAATAGAAATGGCTTTTAGATCCAATTGATATTAAATTTACAAATAATTGATGTAGACTCTACTCTCTATTAACGTATGATAATTTATTGCAACTCTTGTTTGATATGTTATCTGAAAAGTCAGCAGATGGTAAACGCTCTATTTTTTCGTTCAATGACGTTACAATCTTAAATCTTATTTGGGTAGGCTAAATAGACGGTCGGTGAATTCCCGCTGCTGTGATTTTGTCGTTTGGACAGGTGCGCGTGATTTGACCTCGCGCGTTGTGACGTGGATGACGTCACGTCAAACAGCTGATCTAGTGAGTGAGTTGGGTTTAACGCCGCTTTTAACAGTATTCCAGTTATATCGCGGCGTGTCAGCTTAATGTGGGAGGAAAGCCCGAAGTGCTGCAGGTCTCAGACGTTTACCACTTCGGTGAAACCCACGAGCACGGGTATGGTGCTGACAAACCTAGAAACATAATCGGGGCGGACCGGGATTCGAACCCACAATCATAGGTTTCTGGCGTGCCCAAGGGAATGGCGGCGCCTTAGACGACTGGGCCACCCGTGCCCCCACAGCTGATCTAATATTGTTGTCGTATAATGGATACACGTGGTTTCAGTTTCCAAATAATAATATATTCTTTTTGACTGAACTAGAAAGTAGACTACTACATCACGATGTGGAAGATTTCCACGGCGACTGACGAGTCATTGAGACTGTTTTATCACCTGACTACCACTGTTATAATATTTGGGGCCGTTTTTCTATTTTTGGTATGTTGACGAATGTGCTTGTCATAGCTGTTTAAAGGTTTGATATTCCAAGAAAATCATGTGCATATGTTGAGTAAGGGAATGGAATGTCTTACAGTGAGAAAGCTGTCAAAATGGACCCAATATTAAACAACCTTTTTAATTTTTTAGCTGCATATATTAGAATCATAAACAGTAAATATAACATTAGATCTACACGCAATATATAGGTAACTTCATAATCCATTTCTGAATGACAAAATTATTTCAGTGTAGACAAACTTTGATTTCGTTTTCATTTTGTTTTTTTCACTGTGCATTATATAAATTATCAAATACTTCGATCAGTGACATACGTATTTAGTAATAATTACTTTGTTTTGCATCCTTAGTAAGAAAGAGAATTTGTAAAAGAAAAATCTTGTCTAAGAGCAAAATGAATGCGGTGTTTTTTATTCACAATTTAAATTGTGTCTGTTCCCCCCAAGCTGTAGTTTAGCTAGGCCAAAAGAAAAACTAGAAAGAAGTGAGCAAAGCTCACATACCCCCGTTATCCCCGCTGGTCAACAACAAATAGTAAATAGTTTGTTAATTAATGAAATATTACATATTTCTAACTGATTTTAACTTCAATGTTAAAAACTAAGATTGAGTTCCAGTGAAATAAAAAAGTTCAGAATCTTCAAACTAGCAAAAGGCACAAGTACTCTTTGCGGTAAATGTGTGTAGCAATCTTGATGAAGCTAGGATGCATAGTTAAAAAGATATAGGCCGTACAAAGCACCCACCCTAAAAGTTTAAGTTCCTTAAAGTTTTCATGGAAACGGCGCAAATTAAAAAGTTCAGAATCTTCAAACTAGCAAAAAGCACAAGTACTCATTGTGGTAAATGTGTGTGAAAATTTTGGTGAAGCTAGGGTGCATGGTTAAAAAGTTTTGGGCCGTACAAAAGCTCAGACGGAAGGACGGGCGAACTTCGTAAACGGGGGCATAAAAAGGAAAGACATAATAACTGAAAACCATTAATATTAAAGTTTGTGTTAGTTATATTTTCTAAGTTCAATACCAAGAATATGTGACAAATAATTCCATTACTTCCATTCACCAACGATTATTATCTATTTCAAACTTTTCATTTTGTAGAATGGGATGAAATGGAACAGTACTGGAAATAAACCATTATGAATATCTTTGAATTGTGCTCGTACATACCTAGGTGTAAAATACACTTCTAAAGTCGTATTTATAAAACAAAATGAAAGAAAAGGTTGTATTCCAAGGACTGACCATACAAGTATACTTTGAGCAAAGGTCTAAGTGTATGAGGCAGCCAAGTTCGAAATACATGCTGAGACGAGGATGGTGCCTGGCCGTATGGCAGCCGTTTTCACATTTATTACGGAATTACTGATATCTTGCCAGGCACCATGAGACTCTACAGCGTTGTGAGAGCGAGCGGGTCGCGCGGTAGCTGCACCAAAATTGCACTATGTGCTGTGAGTAAGCAAGGAACAAGCCCTTACAAGGTGCTTAGGGAATTTGGTGTTGATTGCTACCCGAATGCGAGCCACTAACTGTGATAAATCAGCTAACGCGCGCTGTACCTCATTATTTGACGTAGGGTGCGTACCGCTTGATTGAACCGGTGGTAAGCTTGATGCAAGTTCGTCTGGATTAATATCTACTGTTGCATCTACACCTGCTCCTAGCGACAACATACCCGTACTGAGTAGCTCCGAGTTGTTACTTGTTGAAGCTACTGCTGCATTTTCCCCATCTGTCGTTGTCTCTGCCGCTGCCGTTGTGGTTTTATTGGCTGCAGGCTGCTAACAAACTTGTGAGCTAACGATGCTTTCCTTTTTGGCGTTGTGGTTGTTGCGTATCATAAAGTGAAGGGTGGTAAATTATTACAGAGTCACAGAGTATATAATTATATTATGATTGTAACTTAGTGTGACTATGTAAAGTTAAATGCAGGTGTGTGTATGAATGGATGAAAGTGAACACATGATGTACATAGGATACTTTGCTATGCTTGGAATTAAAATTAAGATTATAAGTTAAGGTAGATATATCAGGCGAGCCAATAACACCATTTAGCTAAATATTGCTGAATTACATATACACGAAGTGGTGCATCACAACTGGGGCTGAAGCATTAGAGACCACGGTCTAGATTTTCGAAGCGATCTTATATACGATTAATCTTAACAACTTACGTTCAAAGATAAGATATCTCAAGTTTAAGATCAGATACATTTACATGAGTGAGTTTGGTTTTACGCCGCTTTTAGCAATATTCCAGCAATATCACGGCGTGGGGACACCAGAAATATAATCGAACCCGGGTTTCGGCGTGACGAGCGAACGCTGTGCTATGACGGTTGAAAGGCATTTTTCAAACCCAATAAATGTTATAATTAATAAGTGTAGTGTTACCACATAGTAGTTATTAGAACTGAAATAATGTGCAAAGAAGATACTTCACTATTTTCTCTTCTAATTATCCTCTCGCGAGAGAGCAGAGCTTTATGTAAACACATCGCGTACAAAGTCAAGGACGAAAGTAATTAAGGGACGTTATTCTGAATGACAATGACAAGACCTATGATCGAAAAGATGCGAGTTCAGGTCTGATGTTACGTGATGTATGCTGGGTCAGATTCACAATACTGCTTGTTTTCGTGTTTATGTCAAAAGTTTCTGGAGAAATCACTAACATTATACCTGGAAACAAAAATTGTTCAGGAAGCAGCGCACCCACGAGCGAGTTACAATGACAATGTAAGTTCTTTTGTTATTTACAAATCCAATATATTTCACAAATAAACAAAGGACTCAAATACAATATCAAGCTATGTGTATTTAGTTGATGTTATTTTTAAAAACCTATCTAGATCCATAATTCTTATCAAAATTTGATAGTAACACTTTCGTTCACAAAGGGAGATAATTTAGGAATTGTCATTTTATGTTGTCTCATGGAACACGCCATGTTCGTAAACATACATATAATGTAGTCCTTTTCTATCATTTTAGATTAAGTAGAGCTAAGAAACTGATTTGTCTGATTTGATTTAAATCTGGCTGAGGAGCGAAATATCTACATTGTCAATGTGTAAAATCTATTCCAGAGCGTAGTTCGATGACGCTTGGCTTATCTGACAGCAATGCTGAGGGTCAGTTAATAGAATTTGTCCGGTGACCCTGTCTTTTAACAATGATATTATTGTTTGAACGGTCTCAAGTATCTATATTTTGTGCATATTAAACGGGTAAATGTACACCTAAATTTTAAAAAGACCAACATCAATTTTCATTTTTAAATCGGTCCATTAAATGCAAAATTCAAAGATTATTGTTGTGAAAATGTCTATTTATATTGATCAGTAAATTTCATTCAATAAGCATTTTCTGCGAAAATATATTGGCAGGTGAATTTTGGACAATGTTTAAAATATGTTACTTCTTTACGACATTTTAAACCCAAATGAGCATGGGAACCCATTATTTTACTTGATTTTTAAAATCGCCATTCTCTCTCTCTCTCACACACACAGTGACAGAGAAACGCTCTTACCAGCCTGGTGCCCTAGTGCTGTTTTGTATCGAATATAACATTACATCATCTGCGAATCGTTATAGCCACAGCGATTATTCGTTTACATAATTATATGTTCACCAAAAGTGTGTTTAATTACATATTGCTGCACTTACCATGTCATATTTTTCAACGTCCTCCCCAGAGTGAAAACATACGGCAGGGCAGGAAATCACGCTGAAAAATGTTTCCTCGTGAAAAGTCTTCATAATACATACCAAAGTTTAAACGCAGCGTTCAAAGTAGCGCGTGAATAATATTAACATGAGCAATAGGGGTCTAAGCCCATTGTAATCTCGATTTTAAATGAATTCTAAACAGCTTGTTGAAATTAATTTAACATGCACCGGTGCATTTGATAAAGTAAGCGTCGTCTGCTTCGATCAAAAGAGTCCGGATTACGCGCAGGAAAAACTCGTGCAACGGAAGTGTTTCCCGATTGGCTGAACTCGTAACCATGATATCACGTGACTATTCTGGTGAACACCTGCGTGAAATAAACAACCCTTCTAACCTAATTTGACATTTGTTTACATAAATAATCTTAACCGACAAAGCCATTGGCGGTGGGGTTTGTCCAGCGAGGTTTAAGCGTTGATTCGTCACACCAATTCACCACATGGGTACACCATATAGAGCCGATTTTGACGCCCCTCTCCGTAATATGGCTTGGATTTTGTTCCAAATTTCGCAAATGATTTGTTATAATAAATGGTAATATTTAGCGGTATTTATCATATATAATAGAATGGAGATGTAATACAGTAGATGGTCCACCATGAGTTGCCAAGCGCCTTAACATTTTAATGCATTTTAATCATAATGATGATTATGAAAACAAAAAATATCAAAGAATTATGAACAATATGTATAAAGTACCACACGAACAAAAACGTATTAGCTGAGGGTCAAAGGAGAGTATACCGAGTTTATTTTTTATGTCATGGAAAATTATTGAAAGAACTGTTGTTAAATTTGATTATATCTATAAAACCATCACTCATTCCTGCAACAGTTTGTGAAAATTAATCTGTGGCTGAATAATTCTGTGTCAAAATATATTGTTCGATGTGTTCCACTTTTATCAACTCGCGTTGATATATTTGCTATCAAAAGATACTCGGGTGAGATTCTCTATATCACAAATATAACATTCGTTATATTTTTCTTGTACTTTTTCATCATGAAAAGTACTTATCTAGTATACACAGTATAGTAGTTTCAGAGGCAAAACAATACAAATATCACAACTTAGTATCTAATTGATTTTAGTCATGAAAATGATTAATATTTTTCATATTTACCGAGAATCCTATTTCTCTAGTAAACACACCATTTCTTATGCCCCTTGCAATATGACGTCATTGGTGCCAATTGATAAAGGAATGACGTCATAAGACTTTATTAGATCCGTATAACGTGGTGTAGGTACAGGTGTGTGGTTCTATCTTCTCATATGCGCAGCGTATTGTTTTGTTCGGTGCCAACGCTAAGCACAATTACTCTGAATTATGTCTTTTCCAAAATCGCGACTGAGAAGACAACACAGGAACTCGTTATTGGTCAGTAAATAAAATATATACCCTCTATATGTAAATAGACTTACATATAGGGGGTATATATTTTTATTTACTGACCAATAACGAGTTCCTGTGGCTTTGATATAGGCAAGTGGACACGATTGCCTCAGGAAGATGTTTAAGTTAGTGTTATTACTCTTGTAATGTGGGCATTTCTGTGATACTGTAATACTGTTGTAACCACAAAGTCATGTAGATACACATCCTTATTTCAGCATTTCCCTTTAAAAAGTATTGGATTACAGTTTGTCTTTTAAATTTCATTCTAATATAAATTATGAAAAAAATATCCTGCAGAAACATTGACATTGAATGGAACTGCCGCACACAATGAGTGTAAGAATATTCGACAAGTACAAAATGAATAACAAACTCTCAAGATGTTTCCATTTTTTACTGAAACATTTAATGTGAGTTACCTATTCGGGATCGAACATAGATAAATATAAAAGGACCATATATTGCATATGGAGTGTATTCCCTAAAGAAAATATACTAAATCATATTCCGCATGATAAATCTCCGTACTTTTTAATGTTAACCAGAAGCATTTGTCGCAATCTCCTTCCCAGCGCGTGACACATTCGCTACACACTCGGTAGTAGTATAGAGAGCTCCGCGAACGGGCTATCGCTGTGAGGAGCATAGCATTATCGCTGTGGTCGGGTTTCACGAAGTTGTGGACTGATTACAAACCTGCTCGCTGCAGTTGTGTATTTACTCTGGGTTATCTACTGGCTACTGAGGGAAAAGGCCCCGTAAGCATTGATGTCGAAAAGGGTAAGACTTCCGCCCGTATCACCCCTCAAAAATATATACCTAAAAGGTTGGAGCGGGAATGCGTACTTATCTGTATAACTTTTGGCGGGGGGATACGAACGGAAGTCTTTCCCCGAAAACTGCCGCACGTATATACTACACTACAGTATATCATGTAGGCCTACATTATGGGTGTATGTTGGTCAGAATGCAGCGTATAGTGTATGGTGACAGGCAACTTATCTGCCCCTGTTTGGATGGTCATGAAAACAACGGTACCTCCTAAATGTCCTTATAAAGCTTTACAACCGCTTGCATCCGAGGCACAGGCCCCGGAAGCAGGATAGTGATTAGGGCTGGGACGGGTAACTCGGGTACCCGGGTCGGGTGGGTACTGAGTAGGACCCGGGTACCCACAGGAATACACTCAAAACACATGTTTTCATCCTTCCATCAATACGATGATATGGTAAAAAAAATAATTTGTGAAGTTAAAATTGATCATGACACACAGGGACAGTGTCTAAAAATTATCAACTGTTATCTGCTGTACATAGACTTCTTCATGGCCCCTGTGAGTTAGTGTGAGTGAGTGAGTTGGGTTTAACGCTGGTTTTAACAGTAGTCCAGTTATATCGCAGCGTGTCACTGTCAGCTTAATGTGGGAGGAAAGCCCGAAGTTTACCACTTTGAGACGTTTACCACTTCAGTGAAACCCACGAGCAGCACGGGTGACTAACCTAGCAACATAATCGGGGCGAACCGTGATTCGAACCCACAATCATAAGTTTCTGCACAGCAAATCGCGGCGCCTTAGACAACTGTTAGACGACTGTTAATCTCTTTGACATATCAAATGTTCCAAAAGACCACCCACTTTGTTTGATGCTTGGACATAAAACCACTGGTGCCATGATGAACATGATGAAGTGAATTTGTTGGCAATCATGACACATATTGTTCTTTAACGTTTGACAAGGTCCCAGGTGTTGTTGGCGAAAAGTGTTTTAAGTGTGAAAAGATGTAAGAAATGTTTAATAATAAACAGATGTTGCATGGAAGGTTCAAAGATTGTCTTTTTAATTTGAAGCAAACAATACCTATATTTCAGTATTACTAGAGCATTGGTACCAACAGTTGCAGAGACTCCCAGACAACCAACCACAAGTTATTTTGTTGTTACATAAAGTTTGCTAAGTGATGTTCTACATTGAATTTCAGAACACACAGGGAAGTCCACAGATGACCACCAGAACAGGTGCTGACATTGACGACAGAGTGTGAGTTTTAAGGTATGAATTGCAAAGACAATGGAACATTATCTTCTGCTGCTGGTTCCGACGAACACCAGATGACACTGAGTATGTCTTCAGAGATGCAGGTTCGACACCTCCCCACCAAGAACAATGCAGCACATTTACCAGCGCCAGTTGGTAATATTGTGGGGAAGAAGCCTGGTGAAGCTGAGATAAAACGTGAATGTCACAAATATATAGAATGTGAGAGGGAGTTCAAACGTGGCCATGACCTTAAAGATCATATGACTGTACGCACAAGAGTTCTGAGGAGTCGTGAACTACGTCACAAATGTATGGTATGTGAGAAAGGGTTCAGAGCCCCATATGCCGTGAAGGAACACATGAATATACACACAGGAGAGTGTAACTTTCCATGCGAAGTTTGTGGACAGAAATTTTCTCAGCGTAGGGGTTTGCAGATCCATATGTACACCCACTCCACAGACAGGCCACATAAGTGCAAGCTGTGTACGAGTGCATTTAAGAGGCCAAACCATTTGACACGACATGTGTTTGCTGTACATGATGGAAAACGGAAAATAAGATGTAATGATTGCAATAGATACTACTTTCCATCTCCTGGAAGTGAGGTGAGGCATGCAAAGAAATATCACGTTGGAGAGGACTACAGAATTGATGAGAGGCCATACAAGTGCATACTTTGTGATGCTCGGTTTATAGAACGTTGGTCCGTCCGTGTCCATGCCGACGCAGTACATTCAGATGAGAGACCTTATTTATGTACTGTGTGTGGTAAAACATTTAAAAAAGCTATTTCGTTGCAACGTCATTCTGCAATTCATATGGAAGCAGAGAAAGTTAGTACTGAATGTAAAGTATGTCAGAAGATGGTGAAAGCAAATGCCATGTATATACACATGAAATCCCACGGGGAGAAGAAGTTTTTGTGTAATATTTGTGGGAAAAAGTTTAGTTTGAAACATCATCTTTCCGCACATGAGAAAAGCCACCAAGGGGTGAGAGCACATGCCTGTGAGCTGTGTGACAAAAGATTCATCCTACCTCATCAGCTGAGGGCCCACAGAAAAACCCACTCTGTGTCAGAAGCCAAGAAGTAAAAAATGACAAGACTGACTACCCAATAACCTCAGGGAGCATAGAAGAACCAATTCTGTGTCAGAATCCTAGATATCGAAGTTACAAGGCTGACTACCCTATAAACCTCTGGGAGCATGGAAGATTGAGAAGAACCTATTCTGTGTTAGGACCATATACCTCAAAGTGTCCATTGATCAAATAATACCATACATATTGCACCAGGAGATGCACCTGCATGTCTCTCAATGACATTGTTCAGACAAAGCGCATCTCTTCTAGGCTACATTCAATCCATAGTTCTACATTGTGCATTTTCTGTAGGATTTTTGTTATCTCCACAATTTTGTGCTCTTTGAACATGCTTTGCACATGAAAATATGTGCTATGTAAGTGTACCATTATGTTCTAGACATATCCATCTTCTTGTAGCCATGTCCATCCTTTTTTAGTTACGTCCATTCTGTCGTAGCTGGTCCTTCTTCTTCTTGTTGTGTCCATCCTGTTCTTACACTGTCCATCCTATTGTAACAGGGTCCATCCTGTTTTAAATGTATCCAGCCTGTTCAAGCCGTATCCATCCTGTTGTATATTGTAGCTTTGTGCACCCTGTTAAACATGTTGTAGCTGTGTCCATCCTGTTGTAGCCATGTTCTTCCTTTACTAGCCGTGTCCATCCTGTTGTATATTGTAGCTTTGTGCACCCTGTTAAACATGTTGTAGCTGTGTCCATCCTGTTGTAGCCATGTTCTTCCTTTACTAGCCGTGTCCATCCTGTCGTAACAGTGTCCATCCTGTTGTAGCTCTGTCCATACTGTTGTAGCCATGTTCTTCCTTTACTAGCCGTGTCCATCCTGTCGTAACAGTGTCCATCCTGTTGTAGCTCTGTTCATACTGTTGTAGCCATGTTCTTCCTTTACTAGCCGTGTCCATCTTGTAGCTCTGTTCATACTGTTTTAGCCAAGTCCATCTTGTTGTAGCCTTGTCCATTCTGTTCTAGGCATGTCCATCTTGTTCTAACCTTGTCCATTCTGTTCTAGGCATGTCCAACCGGTTCTGTCCATGTCCACCCTCTTGTAGTTGTGTCATTCCTGTTGAACATGTTGGAGCTGTGTCCATCCTGTTGGACATGTTGTAACAGTGTTCATCTTGTTGTAACAGTGTTCATCTTGTGTATCTATGCCCACCCTAGTGTAGCCGAGTCCATTCTGTTGTAGCCATGTCCACCCTCTTGTAGTTGTGTCCATCCTTTTCCAACCTCTTCACCCAAGCCTGTTTTAGGTGTGTCCCTTCTAGCCAAGGCCACCTTGTACAAGACTCATCCTTCCTGTTCTATTTGTGTCTACCCTGTTCTAATCATGTCTCATAGGTGTTCCTTATCTAGCAGTGTACAATCTGTCGTGTCCATCCTTCCCCAACCTCTTTGCCCAGCCTGTTTTAGTCAGGCCATTGTAGCCATGTCCACTCTGTTCAAATTAGGTCCACCCTTTATAGGCATTGCCATCCTGTTCCAGCTGTGTCCCTGTAGGTATGACACCCAGTGGTTACAACTATGTGGAACATGTAATATTTCAATAAACTGAATAATAACAGTCTGCATAATTGTTTTGTGTTTCATTTCAGCGTTTTGTGAACTGTGGGATGTTTGGCTCATACCCAAGTCATAGTGTACTGTAGTGTCTTGGATATTGGGGCCTTCAGGCTTAACCAGTAATCCATGGTAATAATGATGACATAAATACTCTGTTTCATGCAAGTATCATTATGGAATAGTTTTCATGTTATTTATATTGATTATTGATTATGATTACACATAATGTTTTGTTCAGCATTGTTCAGTTTTTATATATGTAGCCATGGTAACATTGTTCAATCATTCCTGTCAATCCTGTAAATCAAGATGGCACTTCCACCAAATATCAATGGGTGAAATTCTTTCTTTAAACTTGTCAAATAGTTGAATATTATTCTCTGAAATAGGGCAGGATGATGTGGTCCATCTCTCTTTTGCTGCAGGGTTATCCCAAACATATTTAAACCACTGTGTCTGTGCCACCACAGCCATAAAGTTGAGGCGGCGTTGGAATTATGTCTGTCTCTGGATAAATGAATGAGCAATCCTTGAAAGGCTCATAACCACATGTACACCTGCTGCTCAGTGTGGGTCATTTAGCACTGCAGTCAAACAAAATGACCACTGCTCTTCCTCCACCATGTGGTCACACATCGACGCCATTACATAACTCATGCTGTCCATTCATGTCAGTAACGGTATCTTGTAGTGCAACAACTCAGTTAGCACTCCATTTAATGACTTGCAGTTGTAAAAGTCTGCTAACGTTAGTGGTAGAAACGACAACAGCACTAGAGGTATGGGGATTATGGATGAGGCACTTTGTCATCTAGTCACATAACCTTATTCGGAATATGGCCAGGAATGTTAGAGAGTTATATACACGTAACCCAGGAAGAGCCGAGCAGAGAAAACGTGTGAAACCCTTCATTGACTTCATCACTCAAAGAGAGATTATGCAGGCTAATTAAAATGGCGCTAGGTAGACGACTGAGAGTTGGAGTATTGTTTCCCTTTTAAATTTTAATACATTAGTCTTTAGATTTTCACAGAGGAAATGGGTGAAACCCTTCACTGATTTCAATACTTCAACACAGAGAACCACAGTACTCTCTATAACCTAGTGACAAATGCAAAGTATGGACAGCAGTCAGAAAGAATAAGAAAGGCAAAGAAACATTTGGTTAATTTGGAAAGAGTATGATTGTGGGTTCGAGTCCTGGTTCACCCCAGTTATGTTTCTAGGTTCGTCAGCACCATACCCGTGCTCATGGGTTTCACCGAAGAGGTAAACGTCTCACACATGCATCACTTGGGGCTTTCCTCCCACATTAAGCTGACACGCCGTGACATAACTAGAATACTGTTAAAAGCGGCGTTAAACCCAACTCTCTCACTCACTGGAAAGAGTTTATTCTAGACCACTCCAAACACGTTTTCATCCTTCCATTAATACGATGATATGGTAAAAAGATATGGGGAGAAGTTAAAATTGTTCATGACAGACACGGACAGTGTCTTTTATCAACTGTTATCTACCGAAGATAGACTCCTTGAAGACCGCTTTTCCAAAATGTTCCAAAAGAACATCCACTTCGTTTGATGCTTGGACATAAAACCAGTGGTGCCATGACGGATGGAGCGAGTGGTGAATTCATCAGGGAAGTTGTTGACCTTCATGACACAAATTATTCTTTTATCTTTGTCAAGGCTCCAGGTGTTGGTGGTCAAAAGCATTCAGCAAAAGATATTAAAAAAACTTTATTAATAAACAGATGTTGCGTGAAATGTTCAAAGATTGTCTTTTTAATTTGAAGCAAACAATACCTACATTTCAACATTACTAGAACATTGGTAGCAACAGTTACCCCAGACCCCATACAAGTGTATACTTTGTGATGCTCGGTTTACAGAACGTTGGTCCGTCCGTGTCCATGCCGACGCAGTACATTCAGATGAGAGACCTTATTTATGTACTGTGTGTGGTAAAGCATTTAAATCAAATATTTCATTGCAATGTCATTCTGCAATTCATATGGAAGCAGAGAACGTTAGTACTGAATGTAAAGATGCTGAAAGCAAACGCCATGTATGGTCCCATGAAATCCCATGAGGAGAAGAAGTGTTTGTGTAATATTTGTGGGAAAAGGTTTTTTTTTAAACATATTACCAAGAGCCACCTGGAGGTGAGAGCACATGCCTGTGATCTGTGTGACAAAAGATTTTCTCTCCCTCATCAGCTGAGGGCCCACAGAAAACCCCACTCTGTGTCAAAATTCACGAAGTTGAAATGAGTGTAGAATAACCCCTTCTGTGTCAGAATGAAAGAAGTCCAATGGCAAAACTGACCACCCTATATCCTCTTGAGTGTAGAATAACCCCTTCTGTGTCAGAATCCAAGAAGTCCAGTGGCAAGACTGACCATACTATAACCTCTTGAGTGTAGAATAACCCCTTCTGTGTCAGAATCCAAGAAGTCCAATGACAAAATGGGAGGGGGGTCAGCAAAATATGATACAGTCCTCAGACCAATCTCACACACCCAACCCAGTCTCCAAATAAACGAATATGGTGACATATCCTTCTAAACAATGCACAAATTACCACGTTAGAAAGGGACATACATGTACCAGCAAGTCTAAAGAGATTTTGGACCATGCTTCTTCACCGAGGTGTTTGGAATGGAGGGGTGCATGTTATCAAGAGAAAGAGACGGGCATTTGAGTTAGAAGAACAGACATCACTTTGTATGGAATGGAACCAGACACAAACGTGACTTGATGACACATTGTGTCATAATACCAGCTCGGACATGACTACCAAATCAATCAAATAAACCATATCTAGGACATGCGTGTTACTATGTATTTGTAATCGTTGTTTTCTGAGCTGCCTCCCATTCATGATACTGCCTTCACGTGGAACTTATTCTAAAGTGAAGAAGGTTACAGTCCGTTACTACCATATGTTATAAATATACTGAACCAAATTAAAAACTTCACAATCCTAAAATTTTAACATTTTTACGAGTTATCATTATGGGCCCTTATTGTGTAATTAAACAGTAATAGCCACGTATTGTCTTCAGTACCTTTGGTGCAGGTGAATCGATCAAAATCATGTGCACAGCACTATAGTGGCAAAAGTGTTTTTTCACGTGCAACTGGTCACGTGGCCATAATCCCACACGTGTTTTCAGCCATACTCATCAACAAAGAAAGAAAAACTCAAGAAAACAAAAGTGGGTGAGTGAGTATGGTTTTACGCCGCTTTTAGCAATATTCCAGCAATATCACGGCGGGGGACACCAGAAATGGGCTTCACACATTGTACCCATGTCGGAGTTCGAACCCGGGTCTTCGGCGTAACGAGCGAACGCTTTAACCACTTGGCTACCCGACCTCACCCAGAAAAAAAGTCTTTACGGCCATTTGTCATGCCACGCCTTTCAAAAGTGCAACGTGAACGCGCCATCGGCATGTTGCAGACGGGAACGTCCGTAGCTGAAGTCGCAAGGACGATGGGTTGTAGTCGACGTACTGTTTATGATTTACAGACGCGTCTACACAAACGGGTATACCACCGCTAATCGACCTCGGCCAGGTCGACCACGTGTGACGTCACATGCAGAGGATCGTCAGATTGTCTTATGTCACCTCCGTAACCGATTTTTGACGGCTACATCAACCAGAAATGAACTGTTTAGGGGTAGACTGAGTGCGCAAACTGTTCGAAACCGTCTGAGAACTGCTCACCTTCAAGCACGACGGCCATACTGCGGGCCGATTCGGACTCAATTACACAGACGTCAACGTCAATTGTGGGCACAGCGACACTTCCGATGGACTCAGAGGAATTAGAATCAAGTCGTCTTCAGTGATGAATTCCGATTTAATCTTCGATTTGCTGATGGTAGGGCGAGGGTGTGGAGGCGCCGTCATGAACGTTACGCCCAGTGTTGTGTACAGGAAGTTGACAGATTTCGAGGCGGAAGTGTCATGGTGTGGGGTGCTTTCTGTGCCAATGCACGTTCCAGGCTTCTTGTCATCCCTGGCAACCTCAACGTTGCTGCTTGCCGCGATCAGGTACTGGCACCAGAACTTCTGCCTTTTATGGCAGCACATGGACCCGGTTTGATCTTCCAACACGACAATGCCAGACCCCACACAGCAATTTTGACAAGGAATTTCCTTCAGAATGCGGGAGTCAACGTCATGGACTGGCCGTCAAGGTCTCCCGACCTCAATCCCATCGAACACGTCTGGGATGCTCTCGGCAGAAGTCTGCGCACTCTCCAGAACCAACCACAGAATTTGCAAGATCTTGGCACCATTTTGCAGCAACAATCGCGTCGTCTTCCCAATCATGTGTTCACCATCTTCCCGAGGCAAGTGAGTTAACTGGCTATGAAAGTCCAGTTAGCAACCTTGCCGAACTAGGCTGGTATTATGGAGTTACATTTTGGCTGGGCTAACGAGTCTATGCATAGTCCAATCAAAATCGCGCACCGAAATCGAAATCCGGTTTGTAAAATGTCGTGCAGATTTCTGTCGATTGCAGGATTTGTAAAGCATGTGCACCGCCAACTCGTTGTCAACAGATATTTCCCAAGTCTTTTCATGTTTTTAATCAAGGTGCTCACGTGATTTGATGCACTTCCAAATGTAAGACCCGTTTTATCACAATATAGATCTTGATTATCAGTCAGATCGTTTTGACTGGGCGCCACCATTTTGATTGAAACAAATGCAAGTGATACGAGGGGTGGAATCTGATTGGTCCATAGGAGAGGCTTAAAAGGAACATAACTCGTAATAACCACTGGTGGCGCTACGGTCGAGCCCAGGAATTCCAGCCTAGTTCGGCAAGGGTGGAAACTGGACTTTTATAGTCAGTTAACTCCCTTGCCTCGGGAAGATGGTGTTCACAAGCATCACGAGGTCCATGCGGAGGCGTTGTGTGGCAGTTGTCAACGCACATGGTGGCCATGTTTCGGTTTTGGGGTGAGAAATATGGTCTCGTCCGCCGTTTAGGGTACCGGGTACTTTTCTGTATTCTGATTTTGGCTAGAGTACATTTCTGTATACAGAAAGGGTACTAGGGTACTTATCTGTAGTACCCTTGCCGACAACGACCCCTTCCGTTTCAGTGCTGCTAGCGTCAACAGTCAGTTTGAAGGGTTTATCAAACCTAGGACCAGCTGGTAATGGCTTTGGTGATAACATACCCCTAAGAGTCTCGCCAGCGGTGTCGCGCGGGTTAGTCCACACAAACTTCTGTTGTTGTTGCATTAAGTGTTTAAGAGGTCGCCTTCTGCCTAAGTAATTTCGGCTGACCTGTCCCTCTTAGGGACTCATATGTGTGTGAGGTGAGGTGAGGTGAGGTGAAATGGGGTTTAACGTCGCGTCCAAGATTATTGCACTTACATAGCGACGTGCATGCACGTGTATGTGGGTGTGTGTGTTGCTTGTACTAGTCCGGACTGATGCCGATCGAACCCCGGACCTTCCGCTGTCCGGGTGGACGCTCTACCATTAGACCACGGAAGCGGTCCTCATGTGTGTGAGTAGGGTACACATATCTATTGTGATTTTGGTATTCACAGAATTTCTGGTTTGTATTGATATGATTTCTATTTCCGTATATTGATATAAGTTCATTTTCATCTTTGGCTGCTCTGTTTATATACGTTCGAGTAGCTGTCCATCTCTCAGAAAGAGTTAGTATTGCCTTTGCTATTGCATCTCTTGGCTTTAGGAGATCTATGACAGATAGCGGATCTAACTGCAATTCTTGTTTTAACCGAGGACGGGCGGGGCGTGGTCTTGACATTCCAGTAACACGTGAGCAATGGATTCAGCCTGATTGCAAGATGAGACAAACTTCTTCCAGAGAGATGTTTAAATAGGTGCGCCACCACTCAGTCATGTTCAACGCCAGCGAGCAAACCACCACAAACTCCTCACAGCAATAGCCCTCACGCCGAGCCCTATCGCGATGTTACCGAAAGTGTAACGAAGGTGTCACGCGCTGGGAAGGAGCTTGATGCTCACACATTAAGGGGCAGATAATTGTGCTGGATGCATTGTAAATTCCGGAAAAATAGGTTTTATAAAATAATTATCAAATAATTACAATCAGTAAATCAGATTTATGAAAATTACTACTCTTTCCTGGAAGGAACATTTTGATGATTTATTGAATGCTCGTGACCATGTTTGGTAAGTCATATTAATGTTTCAAAAATTGGTTCTACCCATGCAAACAAAATATTGGTCTCTCCCGGTAAATGAAATTGAACTTCCGGTATAAGCGTTTCACATTTTACAATCATGGCGCAAGCAGATGAGAAAGCGGCATTGCAATCTATAGTTTACGACTTTCTGAAGCAGTCGTGCAAAGATGCTGCGACATATTTCCAGAAGAAATTCAAGATTGTAAGCATTATCATATTTTTTGTTTGATACAATGCCTATGTGTTTGAATCTTAGAATACATATCAAAACACAACGTGGACCACGTGGTTTTTAAAGCACGTGGCTGGTGTTTGCCTTTCTTTCACTGGCAATGGGTGTTCTGTTTTGTTATGTTGTATTGTATTTTGCCAAGTCTGACGTTGATGTATTGTGATGGGACGGTGAAAAGAAAAAAGAGTACTTGATTGTGGTACTCTAAAGTCATTAATTAAACAATGGATATTGTCCGTTTGGAATTAATCATCTATTGATCTAAGTCCTCCACGTGTTATGGGTTTCCGGATGCCTAAGAAGCATAGTTTCCTCGCTAATCACAAGAACAACTGTAAAACATTTCACTCACTTAAAAAATACGACGTTATATTTAAAACAGGCCATCCTCTGATTATTTACAATATTTGTGACGCCACACCCTAGTTGGGCTAGTTGGCCGTCTAAAACATATGATGTTCGAAAAACCTATGATCCGACGATACATCTTCTAAGTTACTTGCCACTATAATCCAATGAAGCTGCGCACCCCTATGAGCCCCCTGATTTGATCAGATATAAGAAACCAAGTCAATGTGCCTACATTTGAAGGTGTTTTATAACATGTTTGTGATGTTCTTTCTCATATTTTTTGTATGGCAATGATCATTCTCACAGTAGCACTCTTTACACTGATTTTTTTCCCAAGGTGGTCTAATAAAAAAGGATTGCCAAACAATGTTTTTAACAATATTTTATTTTATTTATAAACATGATGAAAATGCATGAAATCAATTAGTTGAATATTGTTCCTATTTGTTGGTACGTTTCATCAGTATCATGTGACGACCAACTGTTGGGCCACCACAATATTGTAACGTTAATGCGTGAATGTGGTTACTTCCCTTTACTAACTAGCCATTAGTTGATATCACTTAAAAACAACAACCTATATTCACAAGAAATATTGAAAGGATTTGATTAATTCTGAAACAATAAATTCACAATGTCATTGGGAATGCACTTCCTAATTTCTGTTGATGTTGTGTATGGTGTATCGTTTCTTGTTAATCTCGCTTGTATGGTAATCTGTATGCTATTGTATTATGGTATAAGTAGAGGTTCATT
This sequence comes from Haliotis cracherodii, assembly GCF_022045235.1. Classification (NCBI taxonomy): domain Eukaryota; kingdom Metazoa; phylum Mollusca; class Gastropoda; order Lepetellida; family Haliotidae; genus Haliotis; species Haliotis cracherodii. The sequence continues at coordinate 20,821,426 of NW_027266286.1, forward strand.
TGGTCAATATGAAATAAAAAACATTTTTCTAAAAAAACAACATAATTCCGCAAGCCTGAGATTAGCAAAATTTTATTTTTTTGTTTTTACCATTATGGAGAGGGTAACTCTGTAAAAGATATCTTTTGCAGACTTGTGTATGTGCATGGAGTGAAAATAAGAATTCATTTCTAACCGTGCCCATAGTTTGTTATCAGATTGGAGATGATGTGGTATGATCGATATTGTGTATCATTGCCCATACTGTCAATCAAGAATTCAGCATGCTATAGAGTATAACTCACTTTGGTGCTTGGGATAACAGTGTTTATATGATGAATGTTTAACATTTTCAGAAGGGACAGGTGCCTGGATCGCCCAAATTAGAGGAACTGTATACATCATGGCAACAGTGAGTGTTTCAAGTATAACAAGTAGATACTATAACACCTTAAATTACCCTTTTCTCACTATTTGGAATGAGATTATAGACAAACATAAAAAAATGTCGTCTATTTACAAGAAGAATGTGAATCATGAGTATTTTTGTTCTGTACTAAGGGCCCTGGTTTTCCATTGCATGTTGCTTCTATGTGGTACAAGTTAGGTTTGTGTTGCAGTAACCATGGCAAGCGGAAGCTGTCCCTGACAGCGGAACCACAGGCCAAGAAGGCCAAGCCTGACTCCTCCAGTTCTGATTCTGACTCCGACAGGTGAAGGAAAACATGCAGACAGGATTTACAATTTACAGTTGAGATTTACAATTTACTGTTAAGCAGTACTTGAAACAGTCATCCATAGCAGTAATTGTTAGACAAATACAGAAGCCTAGTTGTTACTGACTATCTTGGCGGTGGTTTTGATTTCCCAGATGGGTATAGTAAGTGTTCCTTGTGGCACTGCCATGAATGTTTATATCAAAATAATTAGTACTGACTACCATGGGGATTCCAGATAATAATACATGTCCCTTTGTAAGAGGCGACTGAATTGACCGGGTGGTCAGCCTTGGTTGATTGCATGTCATTGTATCCCTGATGCGTGGTGGCTCATGTCTGTTGCCTGATCCAGTCTTGATTATTTACAGATTGCCATCATTTTACAAGAATGAGTACAACGTTAAACAACAAACAAACTTACTATGTATTTATTTTTTCACAGTGACTCAGAGCCCCAGAAAAAAACAACCACACCTACTTCGGCAAAGGGTACCCCTAAGGCAGGCAACAAGAGGACACACCAGAGCAGTAGCTCTGACAGCAGCTCCGAGGAAGAGGAGAAGAAAGCACCTGCTAAACCTGTTGCCAAGGCAGCAAGGAAGGACAGTGGAACCTCTGATTCTGACTCTGATTCCGATAGTTCAAATGGAGACAAGAAGAAAGCTGTAAAGCCAGCTGTAGCCAAGAAATCAGCAGCTCCAGTGCAGACAAAGAAGGTTCCTGTGAAGAAGGCTGAGAGCTCTAGTAGTGACTCGGACAGCTCGGATGATGAAGATGAGGACCCCAAGAAACCTGCCCAGAAGAAGGCGCCCGCTTCAAAAACTGCTGCTAAGAAAGCTCCTCCCAAGAAGGGCGGTTCTTCTTCATCAGATGATTCAAGTTCCGATGAGGATGATGCTCCAAAGAAGGCACCAGCAAAGCCTGCAATTAAACAGACACCTGGTAAAAAGGTTCAGGCCAAAAAAGCTGAGTCTTCTAGTTCAGATTCCAGCTCTGAAGATGAAGCTCCTAAAAAAAAGGCTGCCAGTAAAGCTACCCCTGGAAAGAAGCCTATTACAGTTGTGAAGAAGACTAAAGATTCCAGCAGCTCAGATTCTGATTCTAGCTCGGATGAGGATACCAAGAAAGCAGCTGTTAAGAAAGTAGCTACTCCTGCCAAGAGCCCAGCTGCAGCCAAGGGCACACCGAAAAAGAAGGCGGATTCCAGCAGCTCAGATTCTGATTCTAGCTCGGATGAGGATACGAAAAAAGCAGCTGTTAAGAAGGTAGCTACTCCTGCCAAGAGCCCAGCTGCTGCCAAGAGCACACTGAAAAAGAAAGCCGATTCCAGCAGTTCAGATTCCGATTCTAGCTCGGATGAGGATACCAAGAAAGCAGTGGCTAAGAAAGCAGCTACTCCTGCCAAGAGCCCGGCTGCTGCCAAGGGCACACCGAAAAAGAAGGCGGATTCAAGCAGCTCAGATTCTGATTCTAGCTCGGATGAGGATACGAAAAAAGCAGCTGTTAAGAAAGCAGCTACTCCTGCCAAGAGCCCAGCTGCTGCCAAGAGCACACCAAAAATGAAGGCGGATTCCAGCAGTTCAGATTCCGATTCTAGCTCGGATGAGGATACCAAGAAAGCAGTGGCTAAGAAAGCAGCTACTCCTGCCAAGAGCCCAGCTGCTGCCAAGAGCACACCAAAAAAGAAGGCGGATTCCAGCAGCTCAGATTCCGATTCTAGCTCGGATGAGGATACGAAAAAAGCAGCTGTTAAGAAAGTAGCTACTCCTGCTAAAAGCCCAGCTGCTGCCAAGGGCACACCGAAAAAGAAGGCGTATTCCAGCAGCTCAGATTCTGATTCTAGCTCGGATGAGGATACGAAAAAAGCAGCTGTTAAGAAAGTAGCTACTCCTGCTAAAAGCCCAGCTGCTGCCAAGGGCACACCGAAAAAGAAGGCGGATTCCAGCAGCTCAGATTCTGATTCTAGCTCGGATGAGGATATGAAAAAAGCAGCTGTTAAGAAAGCAGCTACTCCTGCCAAGAGCCCAGCTGCTGCCAAGAGCACACCAAAAAAGAAGGCGGATTCCAGCAGCTCAGATTCCGATTCTAGCTCGGATGAGGATACGAAAAAAGCAGCTGTTAAGAAAGTAGCTACTCCTGCTAAAAGCCCAGCTGCTGCCAAGGGCACACCGAAAAAGAAGGCGGATTCAAGCAGCTCAGATTCCGATTCTAGCTCGGATGAGGATACGAAAAAAGCAGCTGTTAAGAAAGTAGCTACTCCTGCTAAAAGCCCAGCTGCTGCCAAGGGCACACCAAAAAAGAAGGCGGATTCAAGCAGCTCAGATTCTGATTCTAGCTCGGATGAGGATACCAAGAAAGCAGTGGCTAAGAAAGCAGCTACTCCTGCCAAGAGCCCGGCTGCTGCCAAGGGCACACCGAAAAAGAAGGCGGATTCAAGCAGCTCAGATTCTGATTCTAGCTCGGATGAAGATACGAAAAAAGCAGCTGTTAAGAAAGCAGCTACTCCTGCCAAGAGCCCAGCTGCTGCCAAGAGCACACCAAAAAAGAAGGCGGATTCCAGCAGCTCAGATTCTGATTCTAGCTCTGATGAAGACACTAAGAAAACAGCTGCTAAGAAGGTAGCCACTCCTGCTAAGAGCCCAGCTGCTGCCAAGAGTGTACCAAAAAAGAAGGCTGATTCCAGCAGTTCAGATTCCGACTCTAGTTCAGATGAAGACACTAAAAAAGCTGTAGTAAAGAAAACGCCAGCTAAGGGTGCAACCCCAGTCAAAACAACTCCAAAAGTGACCCCGAAAAAGCAAGCTTCTTCTAGCTCTGACAATTCGGATTCTAGCTCAGATTCTGATGATGTGAAAAAGACTCCTACTGGCAAGAATCTGAAGAGAGCAATAGGCACCCCTGCTGCAAAGAGCACGCCTTTGCAGAAAATTGCCAACAAAAAGTCAGAATCCAGTTCTAGTTCAGACTCTGATAGTGACGATGACAAGCCTAAGAAGAAGGCTTCTACCTCAGTGACAAAGACACCTGTTAAGACTTCAAAGGATAGCAGCTCAGATTCGGATAGTTCGGATAGTGATACAGACAATGGTAAGAAACAGACACCTAAAGCAGGTGCGAAACCAACTCCTAAATCTACCCCAGCCAAGACTGTGAAGGATGTGAGTAGCACTGAGTCGGACAGTTCTAGTGAATCCGAGTCGAAAGGCAAGTCGAAAGCCAATACTCCCATTGTGAATGGGAAGAGCTCTGATAACTCCGATTCAGGGGTGTCTACAGCGTCGGATCAAGTGAAGGTTAGTGTCCGTCTGTTGTACTGCTGTTATGAATACACTCCCATAATGTTTCGAAACAAATCACGATATCAAATCATTAACCTTCTTTTTTTTCATTAAGAACAACTTACCAATGATCATGGGTTTCACTGAAGTGGCAAATAGCTTAGGACCTGCTGCCTCACTTTGGGCACTTTATTCCCCATTCCTTGATATACCTTATTCGACGTAATAAGCGCCCAGGGCGCTCTCAAAATTAGAAATAGTGAGCTCTTATTAGAATATTATTTTGGTGAAAAAACAACAGTGTTCAAAGATAAATTTCGTGGTTTATGCTGACAGCCTGAAATGTTTATATACGAGATATATATTTTTCCAGAATTTAATTGCCCATAATTAAGGGTGCATATAACACAAGAAGTGTGTATTATACGCGAATAAATAACTCTTGTGTACATTGATCAATTGGAAGGGGTGCTAATTGGGATTGTTCACTAGCCAATTTATTAGCAAATATCGCCATGGGTGCTTATTAGAGAGGGGCACTTATTATGTCGAATATGGTAACTGATATACTGTTCAAACCTTGAAGATACGGGTAGAATAGGTCTTCAGCAGCCCATGCTTGCCGCAAGAGGCGACTAGAGTGATCGGGTGGTCAGGCTCGCTGACTTGGATGATGCATGTCATCATATCCCAAATGCATGGATCGATGCTCATGATGTCGATGACTGGATTGTCTGGTCAAGACTCGATCATTTACAGACTGCCGTCATATTGCTGTAATATTGCTCAGTGTGGTATTAAACAACAGACAAACAAATCAAACTACCATTAGACCAAACTCTCTCCAAATCTGTCACTCGCTCACTGGACACTGGCAGTGTCACTCACTGACACACTCACTCAGTCTAGCCTAGAAGGGAGAGTCGGTAATCAACAGTTATGGTACAGCTGTAGGAACAGTGTTATGGCCTGTTATTCTGACAGAATGTTGCATAATTACCATAAATGTTGGTTTGCAAGTTATTTCAGATGTTCATTCATGTAGAATCTGAAGCTTTTGCAGACGCTGTGTCAGATGTCAGGCTCTGACTTGGGTCTTTGTGTGGATTGTTACTCATGGTTTTGGACATTGGTTTGCCATGTCCAGAACTATAGCTAAAATACTGTTGACAGGAATATTGCAGAAAAAAAATGCAAATTGTTTTGTTTTCTTTCTAGAAATCTTCTCCCGATGCTGAGAATACAAGGCAGAAAGGGCACCAGGTATGTAAAGTAGCACTGATCCAATTCAGTTCAGCTGTGCATCATTCTATGAGACGCCATGTGTAAATATGATGTTCATCCTATGATCACCATGAGACGATCAGGAGCATACAGACTAAAGCAGGGATTTGTTGGTCGCATAGTGTGATCTGTCTGTTCGCTTGTCGGAATTGACCTCCTACATGGTCTAGTCACCAGAGATTATTTGATTTAATCCCTGTCCACATCATATCAAAAGACGTTAAAATATGGTACTTGTTGTTACCCTGCCTGGTGCTAGTTATTATGTGGATAAGACAAGGATTGTTTGGCTTGGAGTCTGTATACTGTGTGCAGTATCTGTGTTAAACTGCAGCCATGATGTCTCAGTGGGCCCACATACGTACATACAGATTTCAATCCTGGTACGTCCCAAATATGTTTCTGTAATGTGATATTCTTGAATATTGTTCAGCAAATTCAGTACTCTTTCAGAGACGAACAAGTGAGCCCTTCCGGAGGGTCAAGGCTGAAGAAGTAGCCGTGGATCCCAAGCTGGCCAACAATTCATTTGAAGCGAAGGTAATGCCAGAAACCTTTTGTTACTGTATTTCATATTGCACTAAGGTACAGGAATATTGTCTGAATTTTAGTGAAGGAAGAACGTAACCTTTGAAGTGAAAGAAATAGCAAATGCAATTTACATTCCAGAATTAGGTCAGGTGGTTGATCAGAGTACAGTTTCGTGTCAGATTATTTGCAATTATGCATAGTTGAAACATGGTGAACAGGAGCTCATGGCATCGTTTCAAGGGGACATAACTCATGTTGGGAATATGTAATGAATATTGTAGTTTAAATCCATGTCAAATCTGTCTGCATTCATACTACGGCTTTTGAAATGCCACTTAAGGATGACAATCAGTGGTCTTACACTGCTGTTTGCAGAGTTGCATCCCTTATATCTTTCAGCATACTCTGATCATGGGCTATGATCTTTGGTTAGTTTCACCAATTCCTTATCTATCTATGACCAGCCCTCTTTGGGATTCCTCAGACAATAAGTTGACATGCAATGATAGGACTCAAATACCTTGATTCAGCGTTAGAATTGGTCCCCAGCCACCTATGGTTGTGGTTAGAAGCGCCTTAATGGATCTGATGGTCAGATTTGGTGACTATGTATTGTTGCTCATCATATCAATCAATGGATGGTCCGGACTATTATTTACATGCCATCGTCATACAGATTATATACTGCTGTTGGCGGGGTAATACAACAAACAAACAAAACTTGTCGTTATGCACCACATTTTGAGTGTAGGAACGGTTGAGTATTAACCATTGTTTTAACCATGTGTTGTCAGAGCGGAGCCAAAGGATCATGGGGAGAGAAGGCCAACAAAGATCTCAAATTCACAAAAGGGAAAAGTTTTCGCCATGAGAAGACGAAGAAGAAAAGAGGGAGTTACAAAGGAGGTGCCATTGACATGAATGTTCACTCCATCAAGTTTGATAACTAGAACGCTCGGGAAGACCAACTAACTGGGCCTTTGAGTGACAGAGGATGACAGAGCTGCAGTTGTAAACCCATTAAGTCAGACTGACATAAGCTGGTTCAACATTGACATAGGTGTTCATGTCTATGTTGAAGTTATGTAGGTGATCATGCCTTGGTGACCAAATGAATAGATAGGTGGTAGATAGGATTGGAAGGTATAAGCGACGTCTCAACATGAGCATATGCTCTGTATGGTCAAGTTCAGCTGGGGTTGCTGTCATGAAAGCAGACATTTGTAAATATTTGTACGCTGTCATAGAGATGGAGAAATGGTGTGAAAGTTTGTTTGGATATGCCGACATGGATACATTGGATAACTCGGAATGAACAGAATTGCAGATGCTACTTAGGTTACAATCTAAAACAATATCACCATCACAAGAATCATCAAGACTAACTCAAGGGAGTTATGGGACGTCTTACGAGACAATTTTTCATCAGTGTTTCTAGCTGCGTAGGGGGGATATCATATTTTGATCCTTGGTATCTCAGCACTGCAATGGGGGGACAGCGGGACCAGTCGTCAGGGGCAACGGTGACCCAGTCGTCTAAGGCACCGTTATTCACTGTGCAGAGTTGCATCCCATGGACACGCCAGAAAAACATGACTGAGGGTTTGAATCACATTTCACCCTATAGTTTCTAGGTTTGTGCTCGTGGGTTTCACCAAAGTGGTAAACGTCTCAAACCTGCATCACTTTGGGCTTACCTCCAAAATTAAGCTTACACTCTGTGATAGAACTGGAATACTGTTCCAGTGTTAATCCATCTATCTCACTCACACACTCACTCACTCACTCACTCAGCACTGCTCTCATGGGTGTCTGCAAAGTGATATACACACCCTGCCCTGCTTGGGTCTTTCCTCCGACATCTGGTGAGGGCACGGGTGGCCCAGTTGTCAAAGGAGCCAAGATTTGCTGTGCAGGGTTGCGTCCAGAAACGAATGATTGTGGGTTCGAATCCCGGTTGCCCCGATTATGTTTCAGGCTTTGTCAGCACCATACCAGTGCTCGTGGGTTTCACCGAAGTGATAAACGTCTGAGACCTACATCACTTGTGGCTTTCCTCCCACATTAAGCTGACACGCCGTGATATAACTGGAATACTGTTAAAAGCGGCGTTAAGTGCAACTCACTCACACTACATCTGGTAATGGGCTGTTGTATGGGGGAAAGAAAAGGCATGTACCCGCTCTTTCACCCCCCATATGACCGACGGGGGGGGTCTGGTAGCCTAGTTATTAAAGTGTTAGCTCGTCACACCAAAGACAAGGTTCGATTCCCTATGAAGCTATAGTGGCATCACATGCCCACAACACTGTCGAAAGTGGTGTGGCACTAAGTCACCCACTCATGGCTCAAGTCTTCGTCAGCAGGTTGGGTCGCCTAGTGGTGAAGTGTCACTCAACTTGGGTTTGATTCTCCAAATGAATACAGAATGTGAAACTAGTTCTCATTGTTCCTGTAATATCACATCTATTGTAAGAAGCAGATTATATCGTCATATTCATTTACTCTCCATTTGTTGATGTGACAGCTCATTGTCCTTATACAACATATACTACTCAAAACAAGTTAAGGAACGCCCGTTAATAGTTAACTGTGGTCATGTGAAAAAAGTGTTCTTTAACTTCTTTTGAGTGGTATATAGCAACATCTGAATCATGTTTGTTTCTTCAGTACACCACATATATCTTTATGTACAGTATGTTCAAATATATCATGGTCACGTTTTGACATTACATGCATCTTCAATAGTGTATGTCTGAGCTGTATTGTCCCATGTCAGTATTGCTCTTGTTTCACACTGTCTGTAATCTTGATGTGGTAAACGACTCAACTTGTTTGCCATATTTGCCATGTATGCGGATAATAAAGTCTGCACATTGATCGAAACTTGAAATGGGTGAACAACACATTTGAAAATAGACCATACGTCTTTTTCCGTTGATATATTTGGCACATGATCTTGTCATGGAGTTGTTATTGTCTCTGTATAATGCGCTTGTAGTGTTTATTTGAAGAGTGATTACTAGAAGTACAATTGTGGATATCAAGTCAATATGAAAAGAATCAAATACACGTTCAGATCCTTTGTAGTAAGTTACTTAATATTATAACAAACATCATGCGCCTTTAACATATTTTTTTTAGTGCAACATATTTGTAATGATATTGTTTGATATTGTCATTTGTTTTGTATGTGTAAATATGTTTGTGAACTATGTAGTGGTACAGATGACTTTCGTCTCGGCCAAGGAGATGGGATTGAGATGATTATCTTGTTTTGCTGCTCGGTAATGTATTTACAGAAAATCTGGCACTGTTCTGTTGCTGTTTGCAGTAAGTGCTACTTAAAGATATTTGCTCTGGTTACAGTGTTAAATACAGATATTTGCTCTGGTTACAGTGTTAAATACAGATATTTGCCATTGCTATTAACTTAATTTGTGCCTAAAATTCGTAAAAAGTCTCATACATAATGACTGTGCATTTTTACGCCTTGCAGTTGTAAGTTTTTCTTTAACTTTGGAGAGCCTTTAAAGTTGAACAACGTTGTGGGAGTCTGAACATGTACATTGTCAACATTTCAAGCATTTCTTGATATCTACATTTATTCATTCAATATTTTATGTTGAGAAAAATTCTTTTACCTGAAATTGATTTGATTGACTTTTGTTTGAATGCACTAGTTGATTCTGTTGTACCAGCAACTGTTTCCTATTTATGCACCATATTCAATGTTTGATTATCTTAGGGTCATGGAAATGTCTATATTTTGCTAAAAGAAATCGAAATAAATTCTGTTGACTATTGATGATTGTGTTGGACTTTCCTGTGCAGTCTGAGTCACTCAGTGTCGTGGTTCCTACCGACATGGGAGCAAATGATTAAAGCATTGCCACTCTTGCCTGGTATTTACAGGCCATGGATTCAGGTGAAAAATTGCTCTCTGCAGCTTTTAAGTTAAAAAGCTTCCCGTGACCTCCAGACCAGGCCCAGAGCTTGTTTACAAGAGGGGCTGTGTTGGTCACAGGATACATGGCTGGATCAGTCCCAGTGCTCATTTACAAGGGGGCCTAATTGGTTGCAGGGGGCGTGGGTGGATCAGTCCCAGTGCTCATTTACAAGGGGGCCTAATTGGTTGCAGGGGACGTGGGTGGATCAGTCCCAGTGCTCATTTACAAGGGGGCCTAATTGGTTGCAGGGGGCGTGGGTGGATCAGTCCTAGTGTTTGTTGGACAAAGGGGACCATATTGGTTGTAGGGGACGTCCCAGTGCTCATTTACAAGGGGGTATATTGGTCACAGGTGATGTTGGTTGTTCAGTCTAGTGCTTGTTGGACATAGGGCACTACCGGAGGGTCAGTCCCAGTTCTTGTTTAGAAAGGGGACTATATTTGTTGCAGGGGACGTGGGTGGATCAGTCCAAGTGCTCATTTACAAGGGGGGCTAGTTTGGTCACAGTGAGTATATGGGTGGACTAGTCATCCAAGTCCCTAGGCATGCCAGAAACACATGATAGGAGTTCGTATTCAACCTGATAATGTTACTAGGTTTTGACAGCACCAATGAGTAAACATGGGAGACCTGCGTTCCACACCAAGCTGACAGGCAGTGATATAACTGAAATACTGTCCAAAGTGGATTTAAACCAAATAACTCAGTGAGTATGAATGGGTGTCATCCAGCTGGATGATGACTATTGACCACTGGTCTGTCTGAACCAGGCTTCGCAGTTTAATGTAGTAAAAGGAAGTATCGAGTGGTTTCTAGTATCTAAGATTCTATACAAAGTGCCCCTCGCAGGCAAATTGGGGAATAACATTATTTTGTTCAAAAGTGGGATGTTTTAGTTGTTCTATTTGTTTTAATTCAGAGATATTCTAACAAAATACTGCATTCAATACAATAAAGTAAATCTAAGCATTATAAACTTATTCCTGTTCGCTGGTCATGTCACCAGTGAAATACAAGTCATGCCTACAAAGCCATCATATGAGTTATAGCAGGATCATGAGGTGTACATGGGGTTTTATGCCTCCTGCGTTAGGTTTTATACCACAAGCCGGAGGCTTTTTACTTTGAAGCAGGGTCTGAAGGATTTATTCTCTCAGAAATCCACGTCCAGACTAACTTGCTCGGGCGGGGTATAAGAGATTTATTCCCTTCAAAGCGCGATACACAGTATTTTGTCATGTCACGTGGACCAATCAGATCTCATCATTCTGACATTGATGTATGATAACATTAGTTATACTGTATGAGCACGAACTGGGAAATGGTTAATTCCAATTTGGGATATATACAGACAATTACTGCAGACTTCGGGCCAAATATCAGCTTCTTGGTAGGTCTAGATAAATCTCTTGATGACTTGACTCCTCATGTGTTTCACATCTTAATGGGGACATCAGTGGCCCAGTCACCATATGGTGTTGCAATTTACTGTGCAGAGTTGCTTCTCTTAGACCTGCCAGAATCCTATGATTCTTAGGTTTGTCACCACCTATTCCGTCATTAAATTTGTTACTCCTATTCACTGTAAGCTTGTCAGAATTTGAGAAAGAAGATTCTTAACAATTTCTGAAATCCTTTTGAGAGTCACTCCATAACGGGTGAATTCTTTAAGAGTATATGCAGGGTATACCAAGTTTCAACAATGTTCCACACTGATGCTACTTCCGCTGTTAGTACTACAAACATTCTGTATACACAAATGTCCCCTAGCTTGGCAATAGGGAATTGTTGGAGCCTAGACAAATCGATTTGCATAATGGAACGAATCTGGTTAAACCTGTAATTTGGCTGACATGTGCCGTAAGCTCAGATACTTGCAATATGTACATGAATTTTGCCTAGGCTAAATATGTGAATATAGAAAGATGCCTGGTGTGCAATTCTGCAATACCCATGCTGAGAACCTAACAGCATCACTTCCAGCTTGACCCGTGGTGATCCAGGTTAGAATTGGTATCAGCAACCCATGCTTGCCTTAAGTGAGTGAGTGGGTAAGTTTGGTTTAACGCCACTTTCAACAGTATTCCAGTTATATTGTGGCATGTCAGCTTAATGTGGGAGGAAAGCCTGAAGTGATGCAGGTCTCAGACGTTTACCACTTCGGTGAAACCCACGAGCACGGGTATGGTGCTGACAAACCTAGAAACATAATCGGGGCGAATGGGGATTCGAACCCACAATCATAGGTTTCTGGCGTGCCCAAGGGACGCAACTCTGCACAGCGAATCGCAAACTGGGATTGGAATCCACAATCATAGGTTTCTGGTGTGCCCAAGTATGCTGCACAGCAAATTGCGGCGCCTTAAGACGACTGGGCCACCCGTGCCCCTGCTTTCCTTAAGAGGCGAGCGACTCTGCTTGTAGTAAGAGGCAACTAATGGGATCAGCTGGTCAAGGCTTGCTGACTTGGATGGCGCCTGTTATCACATCCCAGTTACGTAGATCGATACTAAATGATGTCAAGCACTGGATTGTCTGGTCATAAAGCAGGAATAATGCTGAGTGCAGCATTAAACAACACACAAACAAAACTTCAAGCTTGAAAGAAGTGAAATCACTATTCACATTTAACAAAGACACAGCTATTGGATCATGTTTATTTCTTGGTAAATCATTGGACGGACAGTATATATGTGAGAACAGATAACACTAACAGCTGTATACAAAGCTCTACCACAAGTCTACAAGAAGCAGTCACACTAACACATACAGCATTCAGCAGCTACCAGTATCACAGGTAGATATAGGGGACAGCGTATCACAGGGGACATAATACCTGGTGCCTGGTGGTGTGGCTTGAGGACTCCACACAGGAATTGTTCATTTGGCCTTGTGTATATACAATAATGCTAAATGAGGTTAAATGATTCGTCTTGTCCACAGTCAATTCAACATCTTTATGCTTTGACTTCTAAATGGACATACAACATCTTGGTTGTCATAAAAAATTCAAGCATAGCCTGCCAAGTCTACTTATGTCACGTTTAATACTGGATATTACAAAACAATGGTCAATGACGTCTAAAGCAGATGCCATAGCAACAGGTATATACAATAGTTTATCACAGCAAAAGTGACATATAAATACTGGAATAAAAGAACAATATTCATGACAATGTATAAAATAAACTTTTTCAAAAACAAATTTAGTGTTAGATTCACATTTCCATACTGAGGCACTAAATATGTTAAAATAATTGGTTTTACTTCATATGCAAAAAATATTGACACATTAAATATGCAAGCGTAAAGAAGTTAAGGACCACCAATATGAAAGAATTGGGTAGTCCTTTATTTCTTTTGAGTTGTATCTATATTACAGTGGCATTTATACAAAGCTGAGTATGCAAAGTTTGATGCCACCAACCCAGTGACGAAGACGAATGTCAAATAAAAGACCCAGTTTCAGACGGAATGGACAAGCATCTTAAAGCTTGAAATAAATCATGTAGTTTGCCGAATCCTTCCCTTCATGAAGAATCCTCAGAGACTCCACGGACTTCAACAATCACAGCACTCTATGTGCAATATCACAGATGAGGTTTGTGTGAGTGAGGTGGCGTCACACATCACAGCACTTTGTGTGTCCGCAGTAGAGGAGCTCCTTTGACAGGCGACGACACTGCTGTTGTTATTATCTGAAGGTTGTCGCGCACGTAGTTGACCCGGTCACCTCTGTACCGCGGGTCAGGATGAGGGCCTGCCATTGGCCGAGAGGACTTGCCGCGGGGCGGGGTATATTCGGGGAGGACGCCTCGGATCTCATAGCTCCACTGCATGTCCGGAGTCTGAGCAAACAAGTCATGAAATTCATATATTGTGATGCAAGAAAATACATCCTAGTGCTATTACAAAACTATTTCCTCAATGTTTCATCCACACGTTAGCGAGGACTTGGCAATATGAATGCAGTCTGTAATAATACTTGGGTATTTGTGGTTAGTTGGCCTATTGAATCAGGGAACAGGTGAGTCTGTGGTCATGCCATTTTGAACTAGAATGTGTTTTTACTCAATAGCATGTGTCTCCCCCTTCCCTGTTTTTATAACATTAGTTCAAGTTGTTTGCAAGTCCGAATAACAATTCTAGTAAATTATAGCCTAGAAAGATATGATTTCATGCAGAAACTGCAGATTCGGGAAACAAAAGCTACTTGTTTGAGACTTAGTCCAAATTGTTTCCATGGAAACACAACACATTAAAAAAAGTAAAAAAAGTAAAATATGGAAAGGCATAAGTTAAATTGGTGATTGCACATGTATAGTTTCATGCAAATATATTGATTAATTTGAGAGTTATGGCTCGGAAACAAAGCCTAGAGTTCTTTGAGTGAGTATGGTTTTACGTCACTACGTTACGTTAGCAATATTCCAGCAATATCACGGCGGGGGACACCAGAAATTGGCTTCACACATTGTACCCATATGGGGAATCGAACCCGGGTCTTCGGCGTGATGAGCAAGCACTTTAACCACTAGGCTACCTCACTGCCCCAGAGTTTTTCGAGACCAAGTTCAGGGAAACTTGTTGGTTTCACCGAAGTGGTAAACGTCTGAGACCTACATCACTACATCCCACAGTAAGCTGACACGCTGTGATATAACTGGAATAGTGTTCAAAGTGGATTTGAATCCAACTCACTCCCGAAGTGGTAAACTCCTGAGACCTACATCACTTCGGGATTTCCTCCCACAGTAAGCTGACACGCTGTGATATAACTGGAATACTGTTCAAAGTGGATTTAAATCCAACTCACTCCCTCAAGGAAAAGTCACACACATGAACTCTCACCTGTATGACAAGTTTGGCCTGGTATAGTTTGCCGTACACAGCAGGCAGGAAGTTGATGTGGAACATGGTGCCATCTGTTCCTTGAGGGAGAAGCTCCCCATGCTCTGGAGAGATGGAAAACTCTGGGTCGCTTCCAGACTCGAAGAAGGCATCGAAGTGAACAGCATTGCTGAAACAGGGATGAGGAAACAGTTAATATATGGACAAATATTAGTTTTATTTAACATAATAATGATTTAACAAAATGATGAGATCCACTGGGTCTTATGGTGACCTTGACCTTGAGATGGGGAGTTACCCCTTATGGCCTTAAGATGGGCCTTGTGATGAGTTGTTACCCCTTTGGGTCTTGTGATGGGCCTTAAGATGGGGTGTTACCTCTTTGGGAATTTAGATGGGCCTTGAGATGGGGTGGTACCCCTTTGGCCTTGAGATGGGCCTTGAGAAGGGGTGGTACCCCTTTGGGCCTTGAGATTGGCCTTGAGGTATGTATTTCTCACCTGGATTGACTTGTGAGCCAGAAGCCAACAGTTGACATCTTGCTGAGACCAGTTGCTTCAATGAGTATCTTGTCATCAACTGGCGGCTCTGTGGCTACAAATCGCAGAGGAAACTTCCACACGCCGCCAGTTGCTGCCGTGACATGCAGCTGGGCATCATGGCTGAAGACAGAAGAACATCACAGTAACATACACAGGACACTCTGGTAAAACAGTAGGTATGCGAGTTTGGCTAAACTTCCCTCGGAATACTACTGCAGTTACAGCACAACTTGAAGTGAGAGGGAAGCCATAAACCAAACCTAGAGCCATAATCAGGGACTTGAAGTAACAATTACAGGTTTCCTGGTACATCTAAGGGACATAACTCTGCACACCCATGCCTCCTCTGTTATATCACTGGCAGTATATGAAGCATATCACATCAGAGTTGATCATGTGCTGAAGAAGACTTCAGTGACACTGACGGCAGACTGAGGGGTGATAGGTTGGAACTGAGTCATGATGATCGGTTACAGAGTAGGTGCACACTGGCTGAGACACACAACAAATTAGTCAACCAGCACTACATAGCCACGGCAACTGAGCAGGTTGGAGAGGGGGTTTCCATACCTTATGCACATTGTGGTATATGTAAGGAGGGTGGCGTGTGTGAGGTAGATTTTATATGTGAGATATGTCGTATATGTGAGGTAGGTGGTATATGTGAAGTGGGTGGTACATGTGAAGAGGGTAGTATATGTGAGGTAGGTGGTATATGTGAAGTGGGTGATATATGTGAAGTGGGTGGTATATGTAAAGTGGGTGGTATACGTGAAGTGGGTGGTATATGTGAAGTGGGTGGTATATGTGAGGTAGGTGGTATATGTGAAGTGGGTGGTATATGTGAAGTGGGTGGTACATGTGAAGTGGGTGGTATATGTGAAGTGGGTGGTATATGTGAGGTAGGTGGTATATGTGAAGTGGGTGGTATATGTGAGGTGGGTGGTATATGTGAAGTGGGTGGTATATGTGAAGTGGGTGGTATATGTGAAGTGGGTGGTATATGTGAAGTGGGTGGTACATGTGAAGTGGGTGGTATATGTGAAGTGGGTGGTACATGTAAAGTGGGTGGTATATGTAAGGTGGGTGGTATATGTGAAGTGGGTGGTATATGTAAGGTAGGTGGTATACGTGAAGTGGGTGGTATATGTGAAGTGGGTGGTATACGTGAAGTGGGTGGTATATGTGAGGTGGGTGGTATACGTGAAGTGGGTTGTATATGTGAGGTGGGTGGTATACGTGAAGTTGGTGGTATATGTGAAGTGGGTGGTATATGTGAAGTGGGTGGTATATGTGAAGTGGGTGGTATATGTGAAGTGGGTGGTATATGTGAGGTGGGTGGTATATGTGAAGTGGGTGGTATATGTGAAGTGGGTGGTATATGTGAAGTGGGTGGTATATGTGAGGTGGGTGGTATATGTGAGGTAGGTGGTATATGTGAAGTGGGTGGTATATGTGAAGTGGGTGGTATACGTGAAGTGAGTGGTATATGCAAGGTGGGTGGTATATGTGAGGTGGGTGGTATATGTGAGGTGGGTGGTATATGTGAGGTGGATTGTATAAGTGAAGTGACTGGTACCTGAGAGGTTTGAAGGGGTTGAACTTGACATTGAACACCAACACCACCAGTCCTGTGTTTATATCTCGGTGCTGGCGCACCAGCGTCATGCTGACCGAATCCTTCAGCTGGCCACTGGTATCCGCGTTACAGAACGTCAGCTCATGACTAAACTCGTCAGCTGTGGCAAGAGCTGTGCAAAACATAAACAAAAGTCATTATCATGAAGAAATATTATCTTAACCAGAAAACCTAGGAAGACTATTTTCATGGAGTGAAATGTTGTTAAAGAAAACAAACACACAATATATAGAAGCTTTGGCTTATCTCGTATAACAATATGTTTTTTCTGGAATGAACTGATCAAGTTAATTCTTTTTGTATATTTACAATATGTGGCTCTAGTGTTTAATTTTTGTTGATCAAAGCAGACCCAAATAATCTCCTTTTACCAGCATAGAACACAATTATCCACTCCACCATCTTACAACACGACTATCCCCTCCCACCATCATAGAACACAGCTATCCCCTCCATCCATCATAGAACACAGCTTTCCCCTCCCACCATCTTACAACACGACTATCCCCTCCCACCATCATAGAACACAGCTATCCCCTCCCACCATCATAGAACACAACTATCCCCTCCCACCATCATAGAACACAACTATCCCCTCCCACCATCATAGAACACAGCTATCCCCTCCCACCATCATAGAACACAGTGATCCCCTCCCACCATCATAGAACACAGCGATCCCCTCCCACCATCATAGAACACAGCTATCCCCTCCCACCATCACAGAACACAGCTATCCCCTCCCACCATCATAGAACACAGCTATCCCCTCCCACCATCACAGAACACAGCTATCCCTTCCCACCATCATAGAACACAGCTATCCCCTCCCACCATCATAGAACACAGCTATCCCCTCCCACCATCATAGAACACAGTGATCCCCTCCCACCATCATAGAACACAGCTATCCCTTCCCACCATCACAGAACACAGCTATCCCCTCCCACCATCATAGAACACAGCTATCCCCTCCACCATCATAGAACACAGCTATCCCCTCCCACCATCATAGAACACAGCTATCCCCTCCCACCATCATAGAACACAGCTATCCCCTCCCACCATCATAGAACACAACTTTTGTTTTTGTTTGTTGTTTAACGCCGCACTCAGCAATATTCCAGCTATATGAATAATATATGAATATAAATAATTGAGTCTGGACCAGACAATCCAGTGATTGACATCATGAGCATCAATCCAAGCAGTTGGGATACGGTGACATGGAGCAGCCAAGTCAGCGATCCTGACCACCCGACTATCCATCCCCACACCAAAGAACACAGCTATCCATCTCCACCATCATAGAACACAACTGGTCACTCCCACACCATAGAATACAACTGTCCATCCCATCACCAAAGAGCACAACTGTCCACTCCCACACCAGAGAACACAACTATCTACTCTCTCCATCATAGAACACAACTATCAATCCCATCACCAGAGAACACAGCTATCCACTCCCACAACCGAGAACACAATCATCTAGTCTCTCCATCATAGAACACAACTATCCACCCCATCACCAGAGAACACAGCTATCCACTCCCACAACCGAGAACACAATCATCTAGTCTCTCCATCATAGAACACAACTATCCACCCCATCACCAGAGAACACAGCTATCCACTCCCACGACCGAGAACACAATCATCTAGTCTCTCCATCATAGAACACAACTATCCATCCCATCACCAGACAACACAGCACTCCATCCCATCACCAAAGAACACAGCTATCCACTCACTCTCTCCCACCACGATGCCATCAGGTACTTGAGGAGCAGCATCCTTTGGAGTCTTGGCCCGTGTCCTCATCCGCTTCTGTGGTCCAGCCGAACTCGGCGCAACCCCGGACAGGGTCACTTCCAGACGCTCCTCAATGGACTCCCTGGCCCGACACTCGATGACAGCGCCCTGGCTGTCCCGCACCGGCTTCGACTCAGGGATGCCATTGACAGGGAACAACCATCGGATCTCCATCAGCCCACCGCTGCCGGTCCGTGACACTGGGTACCTGGACAAACACAGGGGATGCTGGAGGTCGTGATCTGCCTTTGTTTCTACAGCTATTAGCAGCTGCTGGAGCATTTATCAAAGATTGTGGACTAAACATTTTCATACTTAACTTGATGGATCATATTAATTATAACAATGTCGAGTTACTCGACAATGTACATGCTGGAAAATAAATCCTATTGTCTGCCATCTTTACAGGATCATGGCAAATGTTAATTGACAGGCACTTGTGTTTTGTCTCATCATTGTGGGGAAGCTACTGATATGTGCATGGTTGATATTTATTTTATAAAAGGGAGTGAGTGAGTATGGTTTTATTGATATATAAGCAATATTCTAGCAAGATTAGGGGGTAGGGCTACACCATGAGTGGGCTTCTCACTTTAAACACATGGAACATAAAACCTAGATCTTCAGTGTGATGATGTTCAATAAAGATCCTGCTCAGTACAATGTCAACTAAGATTTATCATTCAGGATGTAGACTGCAAGCAATAACATGGTTGTCTTGTGCTCAACTCACCCGTTAGCATCTGTGGGGACGTACTGCCAGGCCGTGCCGTCCTCCTTGTGGACGATGACGGTACACAGGCCCACGTACTTCCTCATCTGGTTCGGGGCGAAGCTGATCGGGATGTCCAGGGTGGACTTTGGACCGACCCTCAAGCCGGTGTTGTGTTTCAGCAGAAGGCAGAAGGGGGACTCCTCCGATTCCATTCCAGTTGTGACGCGCTCCAGCTGCTGCTCGTTGTCTGGTCGGATGGACAGACAAATAACATTTTACATTGTGTAACAAAATTCACATGTGAGTGAGTGAGTGAGTTGGGTTGCCGCTTTTAACAGTATTCCAGTTATATCACGGCGTGTCAGTTAATGTAGGAGGAAAACCCAAAGTGATGCAGGTCTCAGACGTTTACCACTCCGTTGAAACCCACGAGCACGGGTATGGTGCTGACAAACCTAGAAACATAATTGGGGCGAATTGGGATTCGAACCAACAATCATAGGTTTCTGTCGTGCCCAAGGGACGCAACTTTGCACAGCCAATTGCGGCGCCTTAGACAACTGGGCCATCCTTGCCCAAAATTAACATGTAAAATATATGGAGAGGTGAAATGGAGTTTAACCTTGTGTTCAAGATTATTGCACTTATACAGCACGTGTGTGGCTGTTTGTACTAGCCCGCTGAGATACCATGCCACATTTTAATGTGGATACCCCACTTATATAGCACGTGTGTGGCTGTTTGTGCTAGCCCACTGAGATACCATGTCACATTTTAATGTGGATATCCCACTTATATAGCATGTGTGTGGCTGTTTGTGCTAGCCCACTGAGTTACCATGTCACATTTTAATGTGGATACCCCACTTATATAGCACGTGTGTGGCTGTTTGTGTTAGCCCGTTTAGATACCATGTCACATTTTAATGTGGATACCCCACTTACATAGCAGGTGTGTGGCTGTTTGTGCTAGCCCACTGAGATACCATGTCACATTTTAACGTAGATACCCCACTCAAGCACAGTAGTCTTGGAGCATACCAGTTTTATCCCCTTAACGCAAGGAAATTTAACAACAAGTACCATCTTTTAACATCAAAGAGGCCAGGGGATCAAACAACCAACCTTCCAATCTTCGGGAAGATGCTATGTCCACTAGACCATGGAGGCAGTTAATAATATATCGAGAATCTGTCCCAAGTGAATAATATAGAAAGCCTCAAGTCCCTGGTCTTTTAACAATGATACATGGGTTCCAGGGTTCGTAATTGCCATCCAAACAATAAAACAAATATGTATGAACAAGATGCAGCTGCTTACCAGTAAGGACGATGTTGGCCAGCACAGCGTGGTCGAGGGGGTTGCGGAAGGGGATGATGAGGGTGGTGTTGGTGCCGGCAGCGGTGAATACGCTGACCGGGTCCTGGGGCTGGGGCAGCTGACCGGTGCCTGTGGCTTCAAACACCCACTCTCCAAGCTGAAGGCAACACAAAGTTGGTGAAGGAAATATTATATATATATCACGTTTCTTAAGATACAGAGTGATTGCTAAGGCAGAAAATGCTCTGGTTTCACATGGTATAGCTTGATTGATGTCATTCAGCCAGGAAAACCTCTGCAAATTTATGGTCTAGAATTGAATAGTAACAAGATGGTGAAAGTGTGACAAGATGGTGATAGACTGTACGGATGCTGACAGACCATGTCAAGAAGGTGACAGACCATGTCAAGAAGGTTGCAGACTATGTCAAGAAGGTGACAGACCATGTCAAGATGGGGACAGACTATATCAAGAAGGTGACAGACTATGTCAAGAAGGTGACAGACTATGTCAAGATGGTGACAGACCATGTCAAGAAGGTGACATACCATGTCAAGATGGTGACAGACTATGTCAAGAAGGTGACAGACTATGTCAAGATGGTGACAGACCATGTCAAGAAGGTGACAGACCATGTCAAGATGGTGACAGACCATGTCAATATGGTGACAGACTATGTCAAAAAGGTGACAGACCATGTCAAGATGGTTGCAGACTGTCACGATGGGGAGAGACCATGTCAAGAAGGTGACAGACTACATCACGATGGGGAGAGACCATGTCAAGAAGGTGACAGACCATGTCAAGAAGGTGACAGACCATGTCAAGAAGGTTGCAGACCATGTCAAGATGATGACAGACTATGTCACGATGGGGACAGACCATGTCAAGATGGGGACAGACCATATCAAGAAGGTGACAGACTATGTCAAGAAGGTGACAGACCATGTCAAGAAGGTGACAGACCATGTCAAGATGGGGACAGACCATGTCAAGAAGGTGACATACCATGTCAAGAAGGTGACAGACCATGTCAAGTAGGTAACAGACCATGTCAAGAAGATGACATACCATGTCAAGAAGGTGACAGACCATGTCAAGATGGTGACAGACCATGTCAAGAAGGTGACAGACTATGTCAAGATGGGGACAGACTATGTCAAGATGGGGACAGACCATGTCAAGAAGGTGACAGACCATGTCAAGAAGGTGACAGACTATGTCACGATGGGGACAGACTATGTCAAGATGGAGACAGACCATGTCAAGATGATTACAGACCATGATGACAATACTGTGTCAAGATGGTGACAGACTGTGTCAAGATGGCAGCAGACCATGACATCAACACGGTAGCAGACCATGACATGATGGTGACAAACTGGCAAGACAACTACGCAGTACCTGTTCACTGTGGAAGGTGATGTTGGCGTGATGCTCCCCTTGTCCCAGGGTGGACGGCATGAAGTGAAGTGGGACCTCGATCTGGGAGTGGGGTCGGAGGAGGAAGGGGCGCTCGTTGTCACGCTCCAGGGAGAAGTTGTTGATGTTGGACACAGTTGGCACTAACTCCAGCATCTCATCAGTCGGGTTCTCCAACAGAATGGTCTGCTTCGTCCATCTGCAATAGTACAGACACAAGACAGGTTAAATTTTATCAAGGGATCAAAGTCTCAATGTGCTGTTGTGTTTCTCTCAAAAAAGTGTTTGATATTTACATAAGCCTGATTTCCACCAGTTTTTTATGTAAATCTGTCTAAAGTATCTGATGTTATTCTGATGTATTTGTCTAAAAGAATCTGATGTAATTCTGATGTAAATCTATCTAAAGTATCTGATGTAATTCTGATGTAAATCTATCTAAAGTATCTGATGAAATTCTGATGTAAATCTATCTGAAGTATCTGATATAATTCTGATGTAAATCTATCAAAAAGTATATGATGTAATTATGATGTAAATCTGTCAAAAGGTATCGGATGTAATTCTGATGTAAATCTGTCAAAAGGTATCGGATGTAATTCTGATGTAAATCTGTCAAAAGGTATCGGATGTAATTCTGATGTAAATCTGTCAAAAGGTATAGAACTGATGTTATTCTGATATAAATCTGTCAAAAAGTATATGATGTAATTCTGATGTAAATCTGTCAAAAGGTATAGAACTGATTTATCATTTAACTAAAGCATTTATCCATGACATAAGCTTATGACATAAAAACATGTATGTCATACCCCAATGACATAAGTATGCAAATTAGATATGCAAATTAGATAACCGGAAGTGGGACTTTTTTCGCCGGTGCACGTGAGTAGGTGTTTACAAACAACATGGATACCTTTGATGTTGGAGACAATGTTTTAATAGATCAAAGGGGAAGTGCTACAGTGATATCCGTGTTGACAAATGGATATTACAGGTTACAGGTTGATGGTACTTTTTTTTCTCAGCGAAGGAATATGCCATAAAGGAGTTAAGAGGTTGTTTATTTTGGTTTACACGGCTATGGAAAACATGTATCACTACGCACGATCTATACGTAAGATTTCGACAAGTTGCTGATGTTATTGTTAATGCAATTATTCCTTAATAGGGAAGCAAAAATGATAAATAGAATTCATCACTCGTGTTTTTTAATATGGGAAATATCAACCTCGTCCCGTTAATCGGTATTTGCCTCGCCAAAGGCTCGGCAAATACCGATTAACTAAGACTCGGTTGATATTTCCCATATCAAAAAACACTCGTGATGAATCCTCTATGTAATTCTGATGTAAATCTGTCAAAGAGTATATGATGTAATTCTGATGTAAATCTGTCAAAAGGTATAGAACTGATGTAATTCTGATGTAAATCTGTTAAAAAGTATCTGATGTAATTCTGATGTAAATTTTTCTAAACATATCTGACGTAATTCTGATGTTTACCAGTTGATAAACAAGACAAGCTTGCTTTCATAGCAGACAGTGTAGGGCTAAATAAAGACGCTCTCTTTACCAGTGTCTATAAAACTTTAGTCCTTTATTTATTTCATAGATAGGCATATCAATCATATGAATTAAAGAAGAAATGATATTTTCGCTTTTTCGTTGCAAACTCGAAACAGACACAAGAAATTTAGGCCATTTGGCAGCTATGGATTAGGTTCACAAGATGCTCTGACATTACTTTTAACAATTCTGAATGTAAAGTACTAAAATTAATTAATCCATAATCCCATTACTTTTGCCTAGGAATCTTACATGCCAATATGGCTGCCCATCGTCCTGATGGAGAAAGAATTGACATTACCTGCCCAGCTCACACTCCATGTGAGGCAGTAGGGATGGTTGAGGGGGCTCCGCCTTCAGGATCAGCTCGTACCAGAACTCCCCGACAGCCTCGTTGTAGAACACCAGACTGTTCATGAAAACACAGAGTTACAGTACTGACACAATACTTGACGTCTTGATGTAATATCTGATGCCAAAACTGTGTGACAGCTTACAAATAGAAGCTGAACTTATCCTGATGTAAGATCCAAGACACAAGTAGGTTTACTTGAAGCTCACTTAAACTTTGATGAGAGCTTCATCTGTCAAGAGTTTACCATCAGTAAATGGCTGAAATACTGATTTTCACTTTTTCTTTCCTTTCGAAACTGGTCTACTTCTCCAGTGGGGAACATAGCAGTTACTGTATTTCCTTTATTAGACGCCCAGGCTTCTATTTATTTCGGACAAGCCTTTGACCCGGCGTCCAAATTGTTTTTAACAAAATTATCAATTCATTGTTTTACTGATGTTTTTTTACATATGCCTTGTAAAGTAGTTAAAAAAACAAAGTACCCTTTCTTGCAGACGGTATGTCCAAAGAATACAGTTCGTATCAATACAAATAATAAATAATTAAGCAGCAGTTTACGTTGGAAAAAATATTTGAGCTCTTCAACATGAAAATGAAATATGCTGATCTCAAACGAAAATCCTGTCTCCCCCCCTTGAAAATCAAATGGCTGCTCCCTAACCTGTGTAAAGAACACCAAATCTTTTTAGAGGGTCAATCTTCACACCAATTCGGGTTGGTCTTCAGAAACCATGCTTGTCGAAAGAGGCGACTATTGGGATCGGGTAGTCAGGCTCGCTGACTTGGTTGATGCATGTCATCGATCCCAGTTGTGTGGATCGATGCTCATGATGTCAATCACAGGATCGTCTGGTCCAGATTTGTTTATTTACAGACGTGATGTCAGATACATTTGTTTCATGAAGTAATAACCATCACACCCACCTTCCTTTCCTGGTGCCGACCACAGCAGGGGAGAATGTCAGGAGGTACGCTTCCTTCTCCCCCGCCCCCAGTGTGATGGACTCCTGTCCCGCCAGGTCACGCCCGCTCACCTTCGCTTCCAAGGTAATGTCATGGGGTGTGGGGTTCCTCACAACTACCTCCAGCACAGCTTTTTTCTGAAATATTGTTGTCAATAATCTTTGAATTCCTGCAGAGATAACAAATAAAACAAACAAACAAATTTAAACAATACACATCTGCAGTAGAGAAACACAGGATAATAATTTTCAGAATCAGTTGTTTTAATTTTAGCAGTCTAAGAAGCATCACCATTTAGTCATTTCAGAACATTTCCATGTGACAGCATGCCCATATGGAACCATCACATGGTATCATCATGGTAATCACAGAGTATCATCATGATAATCACATTTATCATCGTGAAATTCACATGGTATCATCGTGATAATCACACAGCATCATCGGGATAATCACATAGTATCATCTTGATAATCAGACAGCATCATACTGGTGGTCACACGGCACCATCGCGGTGATCATCATGGGATCAAATGGTCTAAGCCTGTTCCACCTTGTACCACCTTACCTGGCAAGCACAGCCAATCTCCATGGTGCGTTCTGGCGGCGGCGGCGATACGTGCAGCTCCAGCGAGTACCAGATTCTGTAGCCATCATACTCCTTGGTCTCATCATCTGATGGCACATCATCTCCATCACTGTCTACCTCCCTGTAGGTACAACATCGTCGACATCAGTCTCAGCATGCTCAGAGAACATTTCACAAACTACATGCTGAACACAAATGCTGAACACATAGATTGACATATTCTTCCCACATCAAAGCGGTGGCAGAACAGACAGAAAGGCAGACACATAAGTCCACAAAGCAATCCCAGCACTATAATAACATGAATCCACTGTTACGCTAAAGCACAAGATAGTCCTTGTGTGTCAGCCTATCTGAATTTACATATTTCTCCAAATTACATGAGGAGACATCCGACATTTTCCCCAAATGTGGCATCACAGCCAGGTCTCCAGCATGAACACTGAATGCTTCAACCACTCGTCTACCCTACAGTCCTTCAATTACCTGAAATTGGTGAACCTATGGCAGCCTCACCTGACAGGACTCCTCCCGGCGACGAAGGCGATGATGCCCTTGTAGACCCCTCTCCTCTTGGGTGTGACCACCATGTCGTATGTGCCGGTCTTACTCTGCAGCACCGACACAGCGTTCTGGCCGCTCACGAAGGAGATGTCCGACTCAACCTGGACACACAGACACACATCATCCTTCCTGGGACAACAACTATGGGACATACTGACCCGTATAGTGTTAAATATTGATAGGAACTATTCACAGACAGGAATCAGGTGACACACAGACACACGTCATCCTTCCTGGGACAACAACTATGGGACATACTGACCCGTATAGTGTTTAGTATTGATAGGAACTATTCACAGACAGGAATCATGTGACACACAGACACACGTCATCCTTCCGTGGACAACAACTATGGGACATACTGACCCGTATAGTGTTAAATATTGATAGGAACTATTCACAGACAGGAATCAGGTGACACACAGACACACACGTCATCCTTCCTGGGACTACAACTATGGGACATACTGACCCGTATAGTGTTAAATATTGATTGGAACTATTCACAGACAGGAATCAGGTGACACACAGACACACACGTCATCCTTCCTGGGACTACAACTATGGGACATACTGATCCGTATAGTGTTAAATATTGATTGGAACTATTCACAGACAGGAATCAGGTGACACACAGAACTACTGTATGTAAATATTTGGAACGTTTCTGACAAGGAACGTGACATACCGTGTAAATCAGCTTCTTCTTGGTCATGTTGGGGATCTTCAGCTGGTGGACATGGCTGCAAGCAGAGAGGAACATATTACAGACCAAACCAGTAAATCAAGTGACTGACCCCAAAAGACCAGAGCCCTGTTCCATAAAGTGATCTTTGCGCTAAGATTATCTTATGTTTATGCTAAAGTATGGGCTAAGATCGCTTGGTGTAATAATCTAAAGCTGCTCTTAACATTACTCCATCACCATAACAACCAGAGACTGTACAAATTTTACCTGGCCCTTTAGCAAAGGTTTGTTGTTTGTTGTTTAACAATATTCCAGCTATATGATGGCTGCCTCTAAATAATCGAGTCTGGACCTGACAATCTCGAGATCAATATCACCTGCAACGATCCACAGAATCATGGTATGAAGATAGTTATTAAACAAATCATCAAGCATGACCAACCGATCCATTTGGTCACCTCTTATGACAAGCGTACGTTTTTTTAAGTCTATTCTAACCCGGAATCCCTAGGGCTAAAAACTAGGGTATCCCCACCCTTCAGTACAGTGGAGACAGGCTGCCCCTCCCTACACTAGACCCGTGAAGATTCCGGGGTAGAATAGATCTTCAGCAACCCATGCTTGCCGTAAAAGGCGACTTTGCTTGTCGTAAAAGGCGACTAACGGGATCGGGTGGTCAGGCTCACTGACTTGGTTGATGCATGTCATCGATCCCAATTGCGTGGATCGATGCTCATGATTTTAATCACTGGATTTTCTAGTCCAGACTCGATTATTTACACTAACCTGCTCTTGGCCTGGCAGCTGATGACGATGTGCTCCAGCGCTAGTGGTTTGGTGGCGCGGCCCTGGAGGTGGAAGGTGTGGTCTGTGCCGTCATCCGTGTTACTCAACACTAGCTTACCCTGGGGGACACAAATAGAGGATTCATGTAGCAACTTACCCACTAACCACTGACTACTGTGGAAACAGAGGAATTAAAGTGGACAGTTTACTACCCATTTGTCATTCATGAATCACTTTGATTCTGCCATCTGGACGTAACACAACAGTTGTGGGTCATTACTGATTTGTATTTCTCGAACTGAAACTAACACCCAGAAATATACCACAGACATTGAAACAGAAAAATATTAAAGTTATGCTATACATGATCATATATTCATCTAAATAAAAAACGTGCAGTGATTTTTCTTGAGTAACATAAATACACATTATTCTTCAAATGAATAAGGCAAAGTTGCATGTATTATGTTTTATGGCAATATTAAATTTTGCGATTGATACACTTCTGAGAATTTAATTGTGGAATGTTGCAGCCATCTTAGTATTTCTTTTATGGTAATTTTCTGAACCTCACCAATCTTTGAGTTGTCCAGAATATTATGTGTTATATCAATGTCTAATGGCTGTCCGTGTTCTTGCATCTACACTGATATATCCATGTCATCCTGTTGGAGTACACCCTATCAGTGATGTTTCCGATGAGGCGTATCCACAGTATGTGTACTCACCTGGATCTCCTTCTCGTACAGAGGCTTGAAGGTGAGGGGGTAGTGGCTGCTCTGGAAGGCCTTGGCCAGCAGCGTGGGGGGCCCGAAGAACCCTTCCCCAGACATCTTGGCTCGCAGGGGCCAGTCATGGTTTGTCATGTTCATCTGAAGTAAACACAGTTATGTCAGTTTACCACAGTGAAACTCACATGCACACCAGGTATAGTGCTATATACCTCCCACATTCATTCTTCTTGAACATATAAATAAAGGGTGGTGAGGTGAGGTGAAATTGGGTTTCACATCTCGTTCAAGATTATTGCATGCCAGAGTTTATCATGAATACCCCACTCAGACACAGTATACAGATTCTGAGCTGACCAGTCCATGTTTTAAGCCATTAATGACGAGCGCCAGACAGGGTAACAACAAGTACCATCTATTATCGTCTTTTAATAAACTGTGACCAGGGATCAAACTCAGGACTTTCTGCTCTATGGGTGGACACCCTAGTGAGTGAGTGAGTGGGTTGGGTTTAACGCCGCTTTTAACAGTATTCCAGTTATATCACGGCATGTCAGCTTAATGTGGGAGGAAAGCCCGAAGTGATGCAGGTCTCAGACGTATACCACTTTGGTGAAACCCACGAGCACGGGTATGGTGCTGACAAACCTAGAAACCTAGAAACCGGGATTCGAACCTACAATTATAGGTTTCTGGCGTGTCTAAGGCACGCAACTCTGCACAGCGAATCGCGGAGCCTTAGATGACTGGGCCACCCGTGCCCCCTCTCTACCACTAGAACACGGAGGGGGGCAAACACATAAAGGGGCAACAGGTCAGTTCATCTATTGTGACATAAGTTACAGTGAATACCATCATATTTAATTAGTTGCAACAATGCACAGATGTGATGACACGTTGCTGTGCGCTGTTTCTAAAACAATAAAAACAAAGCAACAAGAGGCATGAACTAGCCAATCACCCTGAAGTGAGAACAAAACATGTTCCCAAATGTTCCTACAATACTTATCTGGAGCTCTGACAATCCAAAACAATTATTGCCTGTGAAACATAATGACTCCTACTTACAGATAGTTTAAGACAATGGACTTACGATAGGAATCATCTGTGTGACGGACTGGTGGACCGGGGCGGCAAAGTCCAGCTCGGCGGTGCTGCCTTCAGGGTTGACTGTACACTCGATGCGGTAGACGCGCACATCTTCTGAAGACTGAAGGACAACCTCACAGGGGTAGTGGCCCGGCTCGCTGGCCAGGAAGGTGATGGGCAGTTCCACCACTCCGTCGTCCAGCTTGACTCCTGGACAAACAGACAGACAAGATGGAGCATAAGGGGGTGTCATTACATTCACTCGATGTCACTGTCTGATGCTTGGTGCGTTCTGACTGGTGCACTTGCATCTACTTGTTTGTCAACATACACAGCTTATGTTCTGTTGAACAGAGCATGGAAGTATGTGAAAATGAGTGCGTGAATTTCTGTTGACAGTTGGTTCAGTAGCATTCTGGCATGACAGCCTATTGCTAGAGGAAAGCCAAACATAATACCATACCACTTTTGTGTAACCTACCAGCACAAGAGCCGTGCTGACATATAAAATTATTTTGGGGGTAAATCTGAAAGTTGAACGCACAACCAACAAATTCCTACAACTATAGAACAACACAATCATGTCATCCTAGGCCACTTGTGCACCAAATTACATGGTGGGTGAGATCAAACAATAAATCTCCAGAGTTTTAAACTCTTATTGGCTTGTGTTGATATATTTGATATAAAAAGACACTTGGGTGAGATTCTCTATATTCTATTCCAATGAAACACCCATGGCAAGCTGCTGAGATGGCTTGTGTGACGCAGCAGAACTCTGCAAAGTCAGCACCTGTACGGTCAGCACCTGTACAGTCAGCACCTGTACAGTCATCACCTGTATTGTCATCACCTGTACGGTCATCACCTGTACGGTCATCACCTGTACTGTCATCACCTGTACGGTCAGCACCTGTACAGTCAGCACCTGTACAGTCATCACCTGTATTGTCATCACCTGTACGGTCAGCACCTGTACGGTCGTCATCTGTACAGTCAGCACCTGTACGGTCAGCACCTGTACGGTCAGCACCTGTACGGTCAGCACCTGTACAGTCATCACCTGTATTGTCATCACCTGTACGGTCAGCACCTGTACGGTCAGCACCTGTACGGTCATCACCTGTATTGTCATCACCTGTACGGTCAGCACCTGTACAGTCAGCACCTGTACAGTCATCACCTGTATTGTCATCACCTGTACGGTCATCACCTGTACGGTCAGCACCTGTACGGTCATCACCTGTACTGTCATCACCTGTACGGTCAGCACCTGTACAGTCAGCACCTGTACAGTCATCATCTGTATTGTCATCACCTGTACGGTCAGCACCTGTACAGTCGTCATCTGTACAGTCAGCACCTGTATAGTCATCACCTGTACAGTCATCACCTGTACGGTCATCACCTGTATGGTCGTCATCTGTACAGTCATCACCTGTATGGTCATCACCTGTATGGTCATCACCTGTACAGTCAGCACCTGTACAGTCAGCACCTGTATGGTCGTCATCTGTAGAGTCATCACCTGTACAGTCAGCACCTGTACAGTCAGCACCTGTATGGTCGTCATCTGTACAGTCATCACCTGTATGGTCATCACCTGTATGGTCATCACCTGTACAGTCATCACCTGTACGGTCATCACCTGTACAGTCAGCACCTGTATGGTCATCACCTGTATGGTCATCACCTGTATGGTCATCACCTGTACAGTCATCACCTGTATGGTCATCACCTGTACAGTCATCACCTGTAGAGTCAGCACCTGTATGGTCATCATCTGTACAGTCAGCACCTGTATGGTCATCATCTGTACAGTCATCACCTGTATGGTCATCACCTGTACAGTCAGCACCTGTACAGTCAGCACCTGTATGGTCATCATCTGTACAGTCAGCACCTGTACAGTCAGTCAGCACCTGTACAGTCAACACCTGTACAGTCAGCACCTGTATAGTCAGCACCTGTACAGTCATCACCTGTATGGTCAGCACCTGTACAGTCAGTCATCACCTGTATGGTCATCACCTGTACAGTCAGCACCTGTACAGTCAGCACCTGTACAGTCAGCACCTGTATAGTCAGCACCTGTATGGTCGTCATCTGTACAGTCAGCACCTGTACAGTCAACACCTGTACAGTCAGCACCTGTATAGTCAGCACCTGTACAGTCAGCACCTGTATGGTCAGCACCTGTACGGTCAGCACCTGTATGGTCATCACCTGTACGGTCAGCACCTGTACAGTCTAACTGTTCACATGTAACAGTCCACTCACCTCTGGGGACTTGGACATTGGGTGGGGCGCTGTTGGCATGCCCTTCAACAGGACTGGGAAGGACCAACTTCTTGGCCAGCTTGAAGTACTCGGAGTCCGTCTCCACCGTGTAGGTGATGCCCTCAGGGGGTAGGGCCTGTGGGAGGGGAACATCAGGTTATTACATGCTACAGAATAAGTCAGAGAAAGACTACTCTTTATATTTCTTTGTTAACTCATGGTTCATTTAGGTTTAGGTCTTTGTTGTCACAAACATGAGAATTACGGGTGTTAAAAATACTTTCATCAGGATGTAACACTTCATAAAATCAACTTTAAATTTCTGTTATTGGTACTTTTTTTTTCTTTAGGAATGCAAACTTCAATCGTATGTACCCCTTCTGATAATAATGTTTCCCTTATAAAAAAATTTGCCATATCCAATGTGAATCTTTTTTAATGCTGACTTTACCCTAATTCTCCCTCAACACATCCCCTACATCTACCTCTACATCTACAACCACATCTACCTTAGCCTGTTGGACAGCCGAGACTGGGTTAGTGGACAACTTCTTGACTGTCTTGGCGGTCACGCTACAACTCATCAACGTGTTGGTCACGTGACGGCGTTGTAACTCCACATCCGACATGTGCTGGCGGAAAAACAAACTGGTTACTCCCAACTCCATGACTGACCAACAGAATAATCTACAGAACACATTCCTGGTCCTGACTATGTGCAAATCCAGTACAGTAACATGTCACACAGAACAACGGATCACGATATTGTCACACGTTTACAAAACAATTAGACAATATACTGGAACAATCATGAGACAACATTTTTTAATGTTTCAGTCTACAGATTCAACCAAGTTGATGCAAAAGCCACTTGTCAGAAAACAAATAAAAAAATATAAAATTTACCTGCATTTTCGCAACCATTATATCTTTTATGGATTGGAAAAT
The DNA here is from genome assembly GCF_022045235.1 of Haliotis cracherodii. Taxonomy (NCBI): domain Eukaryota; kingdom Metazoa; phylum Mollusca; class Gastropoda; order Lepetellida; family Haliotidae; genus Haliotis; species Haliotis cracherodii. The sequence continues at coordinate 20,854,032 of NW_027266286.1, forward strand.
TAAAAACATCAGTACAAAACCATCTCAGGAAAAGCAACTGTTAACCTTTTGAATAGAATTTAATCAAATGCAGTTTGTAAATCAGATTATTTACAAAACCTAATGACCAAATAAATATATACTGTAAACAGCTTTATTTCTGCGCCGTTAAAATATTGCGAATACCACACCAAAGACAATACTGCGACGAGATATTTTTGCGGGTTGCCGTGTTGATATGACCCCTCGATTACCAAACAATAGACAACTTCTCTCAGAAGCTAGTTAATCTGAGTTGGCCGGAAAGTTGACCGGAAGGGATTGCAAGGGGTAACAGTGACACTAATTGGTCTGTTTACACTGTCATTTGTGATGTATTGTGTGACCATTCTGCATTCATTTGTGTTTTTAACTTATTGAGTAACTTGTGGTTTTGGTTGATGATTTCAACATTTGATGACATGTTGCAATGAATAAAGTATGTATGTATTATTTATACTTATTTTTGCGTTTTTAATTTTTATGATTGAGTCTCGTTCGCAAAACTCGCAATAATAAAACGGTCGCAAAAAATTCCCTGTTTACAGTAGTGAACTACATCAATTCATTTTGATTTTATTTGTAGCCACACGAAATGAAGGGTTAGCTTGTTTGACATATCTAAAGTGTATTATGTGCATGGTAGAAAATATTTGACTGACATTCCAGGATGGTAGAATTCAAGATGGTATGGTACTGCTTGATGATGGAGTCAATATCTGCACTCAAGTAAAGAAACTGCTATCTGTACAACTGTTTGACATTATGAGTATGGTATTTTAAAGTTTGAATCAGGCGACTGTGCTCTGTATATATTATTATTATTATTATTAAATCCATTACTTCACTACAACCTAGAGAGTGAGTGAGTGAGTATGGTTTTACGCCGGTTTTAGCAATATTCCAGCAATATCACGGCGGGGGACACCAGAAATGGGCTTCACACATTGTACCCATGTCAGGAATTGAACGCGGGACTTCGGCGGGACGAGCGAACGCTTTAACCACTAGGCTACCCGACCGCCCCTCACTACAACCTAGACTACAACACAAGATATACTAAGAACAAGTTAAGACTTGTAGAAACCGCTTCCAAAAAGTTCAATGTCAGAATAGACAAACACAGCAATAACTGATAATGCATGGAGTTGGTAGTGGTGCTGTGTAAATAGTGCATAAATAGTGCATCTAGTTTGTTGCTAAGCAACCATGGTGCCACAACTCAACACTCAAGTGAAAACGTCATCTTCAAAGTGTCAAAAGCCCTTTGAATCATAAGAATGTTTGTGCATAAATAGTGTTACCATGACAACAACATGTGTTACTAAGACAACCGTATGTTACCAGAACAAGACATGTTACCATGTCAACCAAATAGCCAGTACAACTGATGGTGGAGAGCTAGAGGTTGTGAGGGTCTCACCTGTTGGGCAGCGAGAGTGAGAGTTCTCTCCTGGGCCATGTTGGTGACAGGGATGAGCAGGTTCTCCTTCAGTATCTGTCCTGCCTCACACTTCCAGTATATCACCCGGTCGTCGCCGCCAAACATTCCACGCCCAGAACCTGCCGACATTCATCTCTAACATAGGACTCTGGCATAGTGTTTGTAAAAGCAGTCTGTGACAAAAAAGTCCCAACTTGGCTCTTAGCATCTTCAATAGAGTTCAGTGTTATTATATGGGGAGTGAGTGAGTGAGTATGGTTTTATGCCGCTTTTAGCAATATTCCAGCAATATTATGGCGGGGGACACCAGAAATGGGCTTCACACATTGTACCCATGTCGGGAATCGAACCCGGGTCTTTGGCGTGAGGAGCGAACGCTTTAACCACTAGGCTACCCGACCGCCCCTGTTATTATATGGACTCATATTAGCTGAGCTTACTAGAACCAAGCAGAATATTGCTAGATTCAGGCTTCGGACTACTGGCTAAAGTCGCAGACTGTAAAGGGTACATGTCGATCAGGGGTCACGGATGGCCCAGTCATCTAATTTGCTGTGCAGAGTTGTGTCCCTTGCGTGCTCGAGGGTTTCACCGAAATGGTAAACATCTAAGACCTGCATCACTTCAAGCTTTCCTCCCACATTAATCTGACATGCCGCGATATATCATGAATACTGTTAAAAGCAGCGTTAAACCCAACTCACTCACACACTCAGATTATCACACACTGCTGACCAAGGGAGTGACATGGATGAATGAGCCCATCCTCTGCAGTCAGCTATCTCTCAGTAAGATGATAAAATGGTGGTCTACACAGGGACACCAGGGGGGAGAACTCCGTCCTTTACACACAGCTCACACAATGACACACTATCTCATCCTGAGACTCAAATACCTCAAAGCTAACAGCCCTCTGTGTATGCTGTAAGACCATGTTGAGGTATGGTATTTGACATAGTTTGAGCCCTTTACCACTTTGTGGTGCATAACCCAGTTCAAGTTTAAATTGGTTTGTCAAAATGGCCACATATCCCAGTATTATCCATACAGCATTCATTGTAGCCAGCCATTCCGAATTTGGTGTGAATTCGGAAATTGGTGATTGGGTCAAAATTATAATCAGCAGCATCTCAGCCATGTAGTAACAAGTCATGAAATGGTTTATTTTGACCTCAGAATCCCTGCTCCGGGATATAGGCATAATTGAAACACATGATGGTGTGGACGCTGTTGTCCAGTACATACCTGCTGCGGCAGCGCTGCTGATCCTGACGCTGTGGTTGGAGGGGACAAATGGGAGGATGGAGGGGAGAGGCAACTTGGCCTTGGCTTCAATAGAGTACAGAAACTCTCCTACAGTCTCGTTGAGGAAAATCACAGAACACTGACGGTCCCCAACTGCGAATGGCAGGAAGTGAATTTCGACCTCTGCTGTTGCATGTGGCTCCAGGTACACAGTCTTCATGGGGCTGAAGAAGGCACTGAGGGAGGAGGACGATCCTTCTGGAACACCAAGAGCCATACATCAAGGATAACAACAGGAACATATAACCATATATCAAGGATAACAACAGGAACAGACAGCCATACATCAAGAATAACAACAGGAACAGACAGCCATACATCAAGGATAACAACAGGAACAGACAGCCATACATCAAGAATAACAACAGGAACAGCCATACATCAAGGATAACAACAGGAACATATAACCATATATCAAGGATAACAACAGGAACAGACAGCCATACATCAAGAATAACAACAGGAACAGACAGCCATACATCAAGGATAACAACAGGAACAGCCATACATCAAGGATAACAACAGGAACAGCCATACATCAAGGATAACAACAGGAACAGACAGCCATACATCAAGGATAACAGGAACAGACAGCCATACATCAAGGATAACAACAGGAACAGACAGCCATACATCAAGGATAACAACAGGAACAGACAGACATACATCAAGGATAACAACAGGAACATATAACCATATATCAAGGATAACAACAGGAACAGACAGCCATACATCAAGAATAACAACAGGAACAGACAGCCATACATCAAGGATAACAGGAACAGACAGCCATACATCAAGGATAACAGGAACAGACAACCATACATCAAGGATAACAACAGGAACAGACAGCCATACATCAAGGATAACAGGAACAGCCATACATCAAGGATAACAACAGGAACAGCCATACATACAACAAGGATAACAACAGGAACAGACATACATACAACAAGGATAACAACAGGAACAGACAGCCATACATCAAGGATAACAACAGGAACAGACAGCCATACATCAAGGATAACAACAGGAACAGACAGTCATACATCAAGGATAACAACAGGAACAGACAGTCATACATCAAGGATTACAGGAACAGACAGTCATACATCAAGGATAACAGGAACAGACAGCCATACATCAAGGATAAGAACAGGAACAGACAGTCATACATCAAGGATAACAGGAACAGACAGCCATACATCAAGGATAACAACAGGAACAGACAGACATACATCAAGGATAACAACATGAACAGACAGCCATACATCAAGGATAACAGGAACAGACAGCCATACATCAAGGATAACAACAGGAACAGACAGACATACAACAAGGATAACAACAGGAACATATAACCATATATCAAGGATAACAACAGGAACAGACAGCCATACATCAAGAATAACAACAGGAACAGACAGCCATACATCAAGGATAACAACAGGAACATATAACCATATATCAAGGATAACAACAGGAACAGACAGCCATACATCAAGGATAACAACAGGAACAGACAGACATACAACAAGGATAACAACAGGAACAGCCATACATCAAGGATAACAGGAACAGACAACCATACATCAAGGATAACAACAGGAACAGACAGCCATACATCAAGGATAACAACAGGAACAGACAGCCATACATCAAGGATAACAGGAACAGACAGCCATACATCAAGGATAACAACAGGAACAGACAGACATACATCAAGGATAACAACAGGAACAGACAGACATACATCAAGGATAACAGGAACAGACAGCCATACATCAAGGATAACAACAGGAACAGACAGACATACATCAAGGATAACAACAGGAACAGACAGCCATACATCAAGGATAACAACAGGAACAGCCATACATCAAGGATAACAGGAACAGACAGCCATACATCAAGGATAAGAACAGGAACATATAACCATATATCAAGGATAACAACAGGAACAGACAACCATACATCAAGGATAACAACAGGAACAGACAGTCATACATCAAGGATAACAGGAACAGACAGCCATACATCAAGGATAACAACAGGAACAGACAGACATACATCAAGGATAACAACAGGAACAGACAGCCATACATCAAGGATAACAACAGGAACAGCCATACATCAAGGATAACAGGAACAGACAGCCATACATCAAGGATAAGAACAGGAACATATAACCATATATCAGGGAGGTTGTTATGGTACAAGTCAGAGAAACAAGCCAACCTTTCTGTCCATCAATGATCTCTGCAGTCTCCCCAGGTCGGATAGGGGGTGAAGAGGGGGGAGTGTCGGGACGCTTCTGTCCATGGTTCACCTTGGACTTGATCACCTTCTTCTTTTTTTCCTTGGGTCGCATGAGGGCGGTCGGTTTACTGGGGTCCAGCGCCGCATCGTTGCTTGCCTCCACCAGGATGATGCGGAACTCAGCTCCTTCGTCAAATGGGTTGGTGACGTCTAGCAGGATGCGCTCTAGCTCATAACAGGGAGACTCCACCTTGATGGTGGACTGTAAAACAAACAGGTTACTACAGCAAACTGTGGCTAGGGGACCACACTCAGCAATATTCCAGATATAGGACAGCAGCCTGTAAATAATTGAATTGGGCCAGACAATCCAGTGATTGATATTATGAGCAACAATCCACTCAGTGGAGGAATGAGGACATGCAATCAACCAAGTCACAGAGTTTGATCAAAATCAATCCATTATGTAGCCTCTCATGGCCAGCATAGCTTGCTGGGAACCTATTCTAACTTGGAATCCCTGTGGGGCGGCCATTATAGTAACTTGGTTATATCTTATTTTTCTTGTCACACAAGGTGAGTGAGTGAGTCAGTGAGTTTGGTTTTACGCCGCTTTTAGCAATATTCCAGCAATATCACGGCAGGGGAAACCAGAAATGGGCTTCACACATTGTACCCATGTTGGGAATCGAACCCGTGTGTTCGGCATGACAAGCAAACGCTATAACCACAAGGCTACCCGACCTCCCCTGTCACACAAGGAAGTGAATCACCACAACATATTATATCTGACTTCATATATCTGATCATATATTGTCTCACACTATCACAGCGTGGATACTTGGTCCAGTGGAGTTTTTATAGAGTAATGAGAATTCACATATGTACCGGAACAATGATGTGTTTTATTTCAGTTTACATGAAGTACAGGGCCTGAAGTGAGTGAGTGAGTATGGTTTTATGCCGCTTTTAGCAATATAGCAGCAATATCATGGCGGGCGACGCCAGAAATAGGTTTCACACATTGTATCAATGAGGAAAATCGAACTCAGGTCTTCGGCATGACGAATGAACCACAAGACTAAAAACAACAGTTCAAGCATTAAAAATGACCTCTCCTACTATAACAACAAGACAACAGCGTTCACATCATGCATGCTTCCTGTGCACTGGCTGTGGCTAAGCAGTGTGAGGCAGGTGTTCCCCCAGGTATTGTGTAGCTGCCATGTGGATGGCACTGAGTGGCCCTAGGTAGCATGCAGTAGCAACTGTACACAACAAAACATGGACAGTGGATGCAGTAGTTAGTGCAGTGGTTTGGGGGTGTCTCTCTGTGAACACACCCTCCTCCAGCTCATCAAGTAGGGCATGTTTAGTACCTCCCATCAACATGATCAGGATGTATAGGTACTGGGTGGACAGGCTGTATGCCATCATATTGAATGAATACAGATGTCAGATTATCCAGTCAGTGATCTGGAGAAGACAATCCAGAAACTGACAGTTTGAGAATTGATAGAATTTCACTAGGGTGGAACATAGCCACCCTAAGCAACCCGTGACACTGATAGGGGACTTGTGACAAGTCTGGGTTATCAGGGACCTAGTGGCAACAGGGGACATGTGACAAGTATGGGTTATCTGGAGACTTGTGACAAGTATGGGTATCAGGGGACTTGTCACACGTATGGGTTATCAGGGACCTAGTGGCAACAGGGGACTTGTGACAAGTATGGGTTATCAGGGACCTAGTGGCAACAGGAGACTTGTGACAAGTATGGGTTATCAGGAGACTTGTGACAAGTATGGGTTATCAGGGGACTTGTGACAAGTATGGGTTATCTGGAGACTTGTGACAAGTATGGGTTATCAGGGGACTTGTGACACGTATGGGTTATCAGGGACCTAGTGGCAACAGGAGACTTGTGACAAGTCTGGGTTATCAGGGGAATTGTGACAAGTCTGGGTAATCAGGGACCTAGTGGCAACAGGAGACTTGTGACACGTATGGGTTATTGGGGGACTTGTGAAAAGTCTGGGTTATCAGGGACCTAGTGGCAACAGGGGAATGGTGACAAGTCTAGGTTATCAGGAAACTTATGACACGTATGGGTTATCGGGGGACTTGTGACACGTATGGATTATCAGGGACCTAGTGGCAACAGGAGACTTGTGGCAAGTATGGGTTATCAGGAGACTTGTGACAAGTCTGGGTTATCAGGGGACTTGTGACAATCTGGGTTATCAGGGACCTATTGTTCTTATCATGGGTTATCAGAGACCTATAGCGCAAGGGTTAAGGGCAAATCCAATACAGAAGACAAACATGGGTACCTGGGGGTCCGACACGGCCCCAAATCCGAACTGCCCATTCAGGAAGCCAGTGAGACACGGACAGAGATGACAGCTAGTGAGTGATTGTGTCCAGTGCACGTACAGCAGAAACACTGTCCCACTTACCTTTCGCCCGTCTCTGTCAGCAGAGGCAACAACAAACTCATTAAACCACAAACACAGCAATAAAACATGGGATGAGGCAGAATGTTAGTGTCAACGTTAGCTCCTCCCAACAGCAGGGCATAGCATAGTGTCAGGTAAAAGACTGGACATTCATTTTGTCAAAATAACTCATTTTGTGTTGTTCCTAAAAGGCTACTTTGTCAAGTTAGTGCCACTTGGAGTATGATGAATAAAACCGAGAAACATTTGAGGAGATTTGTCATGTATAGCAGTAAAGACGGGTGTTTATCAGTTAATTAAATATACACCATCTGCCAACCCTTACCATTTCAAGCCTACTGTTTAGTGTTAAAATAGACACTCACAGAATTGGACTATCGCACATATCGATAGTACAATCAGAACATTTTACAAAACCAGCATCTGGGTTCCATGAAGCGAAAACAAATACTTTTTAAGTCTTTCCAAGTTTTCAAGCAACTCCCCCAAGTACTTTTAGTGCCTTTTATACATTTGAGTTTTAACTCGAACGACTGAACACTTTCCCCAGTAACTGAGATGCAGTGCTATTTTTAGACGAACCATGCTAAGCATTTCATGTTACTGTAAAATCAGGACTGCTCAGTAGAGAATAACATTTTAGAACGTATTAGACTGAAACTGAATGGGAATCCATGAATGCAGAACAGGGGCAAATAAAACTGTATGTAGATTGTCACATGTGAGATAGACCTACTCAAAGACGTATATACATGTTTGACCTACTTGACTGCAAACACGTCATTTAAGAATTGACCTTCACTTTGTGGGAGTTCATTGGAGTATGAACCTTCATAGAGTGAGGGCCAAACTGTATGAACGTCGAAGCGTTTCTCAATGTATACTGAAACACTGAGACCAAGAATAAAGGTTCTAAATGATCAGAAAGAACGATTATGTATGTTTTCGTGCTATAGAATTCCCGGGGGTTTCCCCAGGAATATGGAAGTAGTCTGTCAGTGTTGACGTCATTTCAAGAACACCATCTCGTGAAAAACATATGAACGTCAAATTGTGTCGTTCATACCCTTATGAACATCAATTTCGCGGTCATGTGACCGACCTCTCATCCAATGGAAAAGCCGTATATCGTGTAAACTTCAAATTAAAAAATTAAAGCCCTATAACAGTCGTAACTCCAAACGTTTATCATGTCCTAATGCCAGTCGTTGCGCTACAATAGCTTTGTGAAATAGGGCCAGGTACCACATGCACAAAGCTTTCTTAGTGCTACAACTGCTGAAGTCAGTGTTAGATCGCTTTGTGCAAGTGTGCCCTCAAAAGATGAAGAATTAGAGGCCCAGAGAAGTTAATTAATAACAGAACAGGAAAGCAACAGCAGCACTGGGTTAGTCAGAGTTAGTCAAACAAACCACAAGAGTAGCAAAACAAACCATATACCTCACAGTGTCTGGAGTTCTGTAAGCAGAGGCATTGGTACTACATCATGCATGCTCGTTAAGATTAACAGCAAGATTAACAGCTACACCAACCACAAGTGTTAGCATTACGATTAAATAGAATTATTGGCTAAAATCGCTAAGCATGGAATTATGATGAAATAAGTCTAGAAACGGAACGAGTAAAACTGATGTATTTGAAAGATTAGATGAAGGGATGTACATTTTGATAGAAAAACATAGAATATGCAATCAGGAATATGAAGTATATACTGCATTCAAACTATATAATGATAGTATTAAAAAATACAGGAATATTCAACAGCAAACTCTACATAAACATACCTTCGGTGTGATGTTATCAATTTGTGTTCGAAGGTTAAAGGTCAAGGTTGTTGCAGTGGCTGACCCCTGTCTGCGACCAACTAAGACAAGCACAGCTTCAGCTGGTCGCAGGAAGCAGCTGGTGAACTCTACAGCCATGGGGAAGGTGCTGCGGGATGGGACCGTGATGACGTCCCCCTTCGGGATACGGAAGTTGCGGGCATCCCTTCCTGCCACCAATACCTGGTACACCAAAGGCTTGCCACTTGGGTTGCTCAACTTCACCTGAACACAGAGGGGGTCAAGGTCACAGAGGGGTCATGGTCTCAGAGAAGGTGAATGTCACAAAGGGTCAAACGCTAGCACAACAATCTGTCCCAGGGGTCTCCTGCTCAACAACGCACATCTCTAAATTTGTAGAAAACTTTACATGTTTTTGAAACATAAAATCACAATGTACGAAATGTTTAAATGTATGTGGAAATGAAATAAACTCATTCTAATGGGCATGCTATGTTAATGTGCTGTAGCATAATGTTTGAGCTGATCAATACAATAGTGACATGCCATATCATATGTCGCTCTCCATGGCGCTCTCAGCCAAAAAGGCACCTTATATAGAATGGTTATATTTACAATGATTACTCTGTCATCAGTTGGGAGGAAAATACCATCATCTGTTTGGTCAATAGATGTAAAGTTGACAAAGTTGATATCTAAACCTCCATTATGCATGTGATCATAAAAGATAGCTACACGATAAATCGCAAAGAACAATGAAGATTGAAGCATGGTTTATTTCACGAATTCTAAATCTTCGAACTTGATGAAGTCGTAAATTGTACGACATTATTTTTGAGAGGGAAGTGTGTTGTGAGTTGTTCCCCGTAGATGTAGCCGGGCTACACAGATAAACGCAATGGCCAAACGATCACATCTAAAAGTCAGAAAGATATGACAATAGGTATTGGGAGAAAAGGTACAGATAATTAATGTTAAAATTGTGAGAATATGCGGGAAATAGCAAACTTATCCCCCTGTTCATAAAATGGACATGTTCAACATTGCCGAGGTCGAAATTGTATTCAGGGAGTCATCATTATTTAAAAACGGGTAAATATTTTTAAAGCTTGTACATTTTATTAACATCCTTAAAGAGGCTGTACATAATGTTGATATCTCATATAAGAAAAAAATGACTTGTGGTCATTGTTTATCATACAACAAAACACTGAGAATAAACCACTCGGGGCTGTGCATCTCGTGGTTTATTCACCCTGCTGTGTTTTACTGTACAATAAACAACTTTCGCTCATCCCTGAAATGCTCTTCCGCAACCCATGGTTGTTGTAAGAAGCAGCTGATGGAATCGGGTGGACAGATTCGCTGACTTGGTTGATGCATGTCATCGTATCCCAATTGCATAGATCTAGAGCGATGCTCATGATGTCAATTAGAGGATTGTCAGGTCCAGCCTCAATGGTTTACACACTGCCATCATATAAAGCTTGAATATAGTGCAGCGTTAAACAAAGGCGAAGGTTCACACACCAACATTAGTTGTTTACTAGCTAGCTCCTTTCACTATGTCTCCAGCCATGACAACATTTAAACTATGTCTATTAAAAAGACCATCGTTTCTTTCTGCTACAGCCTGCAGCTGGCACATACATTGCCCCCCAGTTTACCTGTCTGGCGACCGTGGCGTGTAGACTGCCGGTGAAGTCCACGGTGGACTTGGGGAGGTACTGAGGCAGATGCTGGTACAGGTGCACGCTCAGCAGCATCAGGGAGATGGGGTTTGGGTCCGTGATGTCGATAGCCTGGAAACAGGGGAGAATCATGATACAGTGATCCCTCGCTATTGCGCCCTACTATTTAAAGCTAACTCAGTTATAGCGCACTGTAATGGAGTGCTCCCCAAATTTACATACATTTTCAATAAACTCAAGTTTTACACAGACACAATGTTTTTCCCCATCTCAAAAAACATTACCATGAGCATGTAACACTTGAAATACGAGTCCACAAACCTGAACTGAAGTATGCAAGTAATCCCATTAGTATACTATCTAGTCTCCATCCTGGTTAAACCGCCCATCATCTATAACGCTCATCAACTATTTGGACCCCAAAGGGAGCGGCATTGTAGTGAGGGATCACTGTACACTTGATACTACAGACTTGGACACTACACTACAATCTGACCATAAAAGACTTTCAGGAGAATGTAAATATCTTTGATAGTTTGTGAATATGTATTCAATAACCTTTGTACTTCTGTATCATCAAAGAGAATGTTTTCCTGCCATACAGTGACCGCTTTGTAAACTCCATTCATCTGGACACCCCAACCCTTTCAGACTGTTACTTTACATTTATATTTATATAAATAAATTGAAGGTGATTTCATAGCATTTGACGGCTTACCAAACAAATTTGTTCGCGAGTATGGTCCCATCAACCTAAAATGAATTAGGCCACACCCACTAGCAGACTGCTGTTTCCTGATTGGCTGATATTGGATCGCATTATTGCACTGAACGCTGTCACTGATTTTGTATTGTCTACATTTTTTTTTGCGTTAATGATTAAGTAAGCAGTCCGTGAAAATCTTATTGTTGATTGATTTATAAGAATGAATTCTCAAATAACAAATGGTGCCGAGCTTTAGAAACAACAACGATCTTGATGTAGAAAGAATGAAGTATATGCTGAAGTCCCCTCACCTGAATATCATAGTCAATCCCTGCATATCTCATGGCGTTGACGACCTTGAGGGCATTGTGCAGGCACTGCTCGGCGTTGGAGGGGTGGGTGTACATGTCCTTCAGGTGGCTGGCAGTCTGGAACACAACACATTCAGCAGGTTCTTTGGAGCACTCCACAACACCACAACAGTACGTTCACCAGTACCCAACACATTCAGCAGGTTCTTTGGAACACTCCACAACACCACAACAATACGTTCACCAGTACCCAAGACATTCATTGGAACACTCCACAACACCAAACACCCAGCAATACGTTCACAAGTACCCAAGACATTCAGCAGATTTTTTGGAATACTCCACAACACCACAACAATACATTCACCAGAACACAACACATTCAGCAGGTTCTTTGGAACACTCCCCAACACCACAACAATACGTTCACCAGTACCCAAGACATTCAGCAGGTTCTTTGGAACACTCCCAAACACCACAACAATACATTCACCAGAACACAACACATTCAGCAGGTACATTGGAACACTCCCCAACACCACAACAATACATTCACCAGAACCCAAGACATTCAGCAGGTTCTTTGGAACACTCCCCAACACCACAACAATACATTCATCAGAACACAACACATTCAGCAGGTACATTGGAACACTCCCCAACACCACAACAATACATTCACCAGAACCCAAGACATTCAGCGGGTACATTGGAACACTCCCCAACACCACAACAATTCATTCACCAGTACACAAGAGATTCAGAAGGTATAGTCTGGAAGGTATATTTGAAAGACTATTGGGCCTACTCCAGTCAAAGTTGATATGAGATTATTAAACAGTCATACATATTGGATATTACATTTAAAGACAATCGGTGCATGAATACAAAATCTGTCTATTTAGCTATCACTATATTTCATCAACAACCAGACCTGTTCGTCATGGGTGGAACGAGCATTCATTGTTACAGCCATCTGCATGATGCTACCCCTGCGTCACAGGGCCATATGACACAGTTGAACCAATCAAATCAACTCGAAAGGGTGCACGGGAATCACGCAAGCACGAATACGGTGTTAGCGTTGGGCGTCTCAACGTGCGCTATGGGTGAGGGACGAGGGGCAAGGGGAAAGATCATTAACTGTATTATCTGATGTCAGGTTGACATTTACAATAAAATATGTGCACCTTGCAGCCAGGAAACTGCAAGCTTTAAAAGATGACAAAACAGAAAGAGAACATGAGCTCCAAACACTGCCACAGCATTGTACACACTTACCAGGAAGGGCATGTGAGCTCCCAACACTGCACCAAACACCAGCCCATCCAGAAGGTCAAAGTCATAGTTGACAATCCATCGAGAAGATGGGACCCCACCTTCAATTGAGGGGAAACAAGGCAGATAAAAACAACATAAAACATATTCATTTAAGAAAGGGCTTTCATTTTGGTGAAGTCAACTTCAAGACACAAAATCATTATCAAACATAATATGATTATCTTACCACCTTAATAGACACACTTCTTTGAGAGGCATTTGGAAGTTAGAGTACTAAGTTTGTTTTTGTTTGTTTTGTTTGTTTTGTTTGTTGTTTAACGCCGCACTCGGCAATATTCCAGCCATATGACAGTGGAGTGTAAATAATTGAGTCCGGACCAGACAACCCACTGATTGACATCATGAGCATCGATCCATGCAATTGGGATACAATGACATGCATCAACCAAGTCAGCGAGCCTGACCACCTGATCCTATTAGTCGCCTCTTACGACAAGCATAGTCGCCGTTTACAGCAAGAATGGGGCGCTGAAGACCTCTTCTACCCCAGATCTTCATGGGTTTGGAGTACTAAGAAAGGATAAGATATATGATGAACAACTTTTTTATTAATAAAGAAGCTGTAATTGTAATAAAGAAGTTGTTCATCCATACATCTTATCCTTACTTAGTAGACACAGTCTCTTCATATTTCACTTCCCCTATGTCGGGCCAACTCACCATTGGGGCAGTTCTCCCACACTGTGTGCCTGTAGTGTTCAAAGTAGTGGTTGAGCCAGGAGAGTACGATCCGCTCAGAAACACAGTAGACGTTGCTGGACAGAGGGTCGGGGTTGATACTTGGCAGGGTCACGTTGCGGTCCGGAGAGGCTATGGTCTTCAGTGTGCGAGGCGTAATCTTCGCCAGAACCAGGGACTGCAAGTGAGACAGGAATGTCATATGGATCTACGTCATGAGGATCTTCCCCTGTCCAGAACCCCTATGTTCATCAGCACTTGATAATCGGTGTTTGTGATAAGGATCGAGACACTAGGTGTTGAAAGTAGAGAGTAGGCATAATACTGTGAATTCTTAGCACCCTTTTATTAACCATAGGGTTGAAATAAACGAGTACGTAAATATCGTAGGTCGACTGGGGCAAATATCACATCACGCACACCAGTCTATTGTTCAAGTCATTATTGTTGACGTCATAGCTGAAATTTGTTGACATCACACAACAATTGTGGTTTTCAAGACGCCAGTCGATACATTTTTCTAAAGTGGAGCTCAAAAGGATTAAGAAATAATGAATAAAAGAGAAATTATTAACTTGTATGTGTGTCATTCTGATTTTTTTAAACTCGTGAAAGATTTCATGTTTTACCCTTGCTTTTGCTCAGAAAATACAAGAATTCTGAGACTTGTTTTGTAAAATTAATATGACAAATATGCTCGTAAAATAATCACTATGTATTAACCACACATGGAGACCATCATGACAACACAGTAGAAATCATCATTAATGGGTAATTGAATGACTACAGCCACGATCTGAATCAGTAAAGTTATTGTAGCATGTGAGACTATCGACAACCGCCATGCAGCCTCCGACTCACCTTGTATATCTGCAGCAGTATGTCCGTCCATGCTCTCTTGGACACAGCTTCGAACACGTCCTCCTCCAGCTCTTCCTCATTGTCACGGATACGGCCAGCCTCCTCAGTCATCCCCTGGTTCACCAACTCCATCTTGAGCTGCTGCTGAAGACGCTTCCACAGACTGTAGTCACGTGGCTCCATCAGATGCTCCGGCCTGATCGCAGCTACACAGGCTCCCTGACACCTGCGCAAACAAGCAAAAAAATCTATTACACAACAGATTAATTGATGAATTACCTGAGAAAATGTATGTGTAGAAGAGCAATGACTTACCAGATTATGTGAACAGGTAGATTCAATAAAGATTACCTGAGGAATGAACAGGTAGATTCAACAATGACTTACCTGAGGAAGTGAACAGGTAGATTTAATAATGACTTACCTGAGGAATGAACAGGTAGATTCAACAATGACTTACCTGAGGAAGTGAACATGTAGATTTAATAATGACTTACCTGAGGAATGAACAGGTAGATTCAACAATGACTTACCTGAGGAAGTGAACAGGTAGATTTAATAATGACTTACCTGAGGAATGAACAGGTAGATTCAACAATGACTTACCTGAGGAAGTGAACATGTAGATTTAATAATGACTTACCTGAGGAATGAACAGGTAGATTCAACAATGACTTACCTGAGGAAGTGAACAGGTAGATTTAATAATGACTTACCTGAGGAAGTAGACAGGTAGATTTAACAATGATTACCTCATCAATGACTTACCTGAGGAAGTTGACAGGTAGATTTAACAATGATTACCTCATCAATGACTTACCTGAGGAAGTTGACAGGTAGATTAAACAACTACCTCAGGAAATGACTTACCTGAGGAAGTGAACAGGTAGATTCAACAATGACTTACCTGAGGAAGTGAACAGGTAGATTCAATAATGACTTACCTGAGGAAGTGGACAGGTAGATTTAACAATGATTACCTCATCAATGACTTACCTGAGGAAGGTGAGAAGTGTTGAGTGTTGCCAGTAGATCTGTTTGACCCTCTCTAGGGGGTCAGCGGGGAGGGAGGAGTTAAGGGGGATCCCTGGGACAGGGCGCCCACTTAGATGGCTGATCATGTCGTAGATGGTCTTGAAGTCCTTTTTGAGATTGTTGGTGTCCCAGCCACCAGACTTTGGACCCTTGACCCCCTCTTCCTCCGCTGGCTTGCGGGAGATGGCCCTACAACACAGACAGATATTAGATATGCCGTGTAATCACAGATCAAAGCTTTGTTCAGTTCACAGGGTGAGATCAGTGATGCTCAGAGAGATACACAGACAAATATTGTATATACAGAGTAATACTATATCACGTGTAATTCATGGAGACATGGTTCCTCACATACCGAATGTAAATTATGCAAGACATGATTCGACACATGTACTTCATGGAGAAATATGTTTGACACATACTACATGTAATTAATGGAGAAATATGTTTGACACATACCACATGTAATTCAAGGAGAAATATGTTCGACACATACCACATGTACTTCATGGAAAAATATGTTTGACACATACCACATATAATTCATGGAGAAATATGTTTGACACATACCACATGTACTTCAAGGAGAAAACATATATCACATGTAATTCGTGGAGAAATAGTTTCAACATATATCACATTCATGTAATTCAAATGGCAAATTAGTTTTGTCACCGCCATTACCTCTAATTTAAAGTCTATCAGTTAAAGCTATAAAGAGTAACTATATTATGCATTTGTTCCTGTATATCAGTTGAGAGCAGAGAATACTACAGAATTACAATCTATAGGCCACCGCTAACTGGTGTGAGTTTGTCAGTAATATGAAGCATCTTTGTTAGTTACTGTCTCCGATAAGAAAATGTCAATATGGCAACATGCTAACATAAAGTGCACATTCAGTAAAATATTGATTCACAACTGATTCATTCAATGTTTGACTAAAAAAGTGCATGAAATATTGTTAACACAGATCTGAACCATCATCTTCTACCCTCAGATTGTAGTGTAATCAGTGCAATGTTAACACAGATCTGAACCATCATCTTCTACCATCAGATTGTAGTGTAATCAGGGCAATGTTAACACAGATCTGAACCATCATCTTCTACCATCAGACTGTAGTGTCATCAGGGCAATGTTAACACAGATCTGAACCATCATCTTCTACCATCAGATTGTAGTGTCATCAGGGCAATGTTAACACAAATCTGAACCATCATCTTCTACCCTCAGATTGTAGTGTAATCAGGGCAATGTTAACACAGATCTGAACCATCATCTTCTACCCTCAGATTGTAGTGTTGTAAGGGCAATGTTAACACAGATCTGAACCATCATCTTCTACCCTCAGATTGTAGTGTAATCAGGGCAATGTTAACACAGATCTAAACCATCATCTTCTACCCTCAGATTGTAGTGTAATCAGGGCAATGTTAACACAGATCTGAACCATCATCTTCTACCCTCAGATTGTAGTGTAATCAGGGCAATGTTAACACAGATCTGAACCATCATCTTCTACCATCAGATTGTAGTGTAATCAGGACAATGTTAACACAGATCTGAACCATCATCTTCTACCCTCAGATTGTAGTGTAATCAGGGCAATGTTAACACAGATCTGAACCATCATCTTCTACCCTCAGATTGTAGTGTAATCAGGGCAATGTTAACACAGATCTGAACCATCATCTTCTACACTCAGATTGTAGTGTAATCAGGGCAATGTTAACACAGATCTGAACCATCATCTTCTACCCTCAGATTGTAGTGTAATCAGGGCAATGTTAATACAGATCTGAACCATAATCTTCTACCCTCAGATTGTAGTGTAATCAGGGCAATGTTAACACAGATCTGAACCATCATCTTCTACCCTCAGATTGTAGTGTAATCAGGACAATGTTAACACAGATCTGAACCATCATCTTCTACCCTCAGATTGTAGTGTAATCAGGGCAATGTTAACACAGATCTGAACCATCATCTTCTACCCTCAGATTGTAGTGTAATCAGGGCAATGTTAACACAGATCTGAACCATCATCTTCTACCCTCAGATTGTAGTGTAATCAGGGCAATGTTAACACAGATCTGAACCATCATCTTCTACACTCAGATTGTAGTGTAATCAGGCCCAAAAAAAATGTAACAAACTGTATTTTCTAAAATATTCAAACACGTCTTCACTGAGGGGTGATGAGAAAGATAAGGATTGGGCTGAGGTAGGTATGTAAGCTTGTGATAGGACACTGTGCACGGAATATCAGCAGATGACCTTATTGTTTGGATGGTGTCAATGGTGATCCTGGGATGTGTTCGGCGTGACGAGAGAACGCTTTAACCATGAGGCTACCTGACCGCCCACATAAGGATCAAAAGATGAAGGAAGTAATGTATAGTCTGAGAAGGGATATGGTTGATATTAAAATGAAATTATAATGATTATGATTATGATGGTTATTATTATTATGATTATGATTATTATTATTGGCTGAACCTACATGTCTCTCTGAGTTAGGAAGAACTACTGATGGTATACAGACAGTCTATGTCAACTACATCATCTAGACTCTAGATCCTTCACTTACATGGAAGAACGTGGACGTTCATCTCTGAAACAAATCAGCAGACACTCAAATAATGAATTGTCTTTTCTTGCTCCTTTAAAAATATGTTGTGATGTGCCTACTCTGGGAGAGATTGATGATGCTTTGTACTAACACTCGGAGAGACGCTGGTATTGCTTTGTACTTACACTCGGAGAGACGCTGGTATTGCTTTGTACTTACACTCAGAGACTCTGGTATTGCTTTGTACTTACATTCGGAGAGACTCTGGTATTGCTTTGTACTTATGCTCGGAGAGACTCTGGTAATAATTGTACTTACATTCGGAGAGACTCTGGTATTGCTTTGCACCTACATTTGGAGAGGCTCTTGTATTGCTTTGTACTTACACTCGGAGAGACTCTGGTATTGCTTTGTACTTACACTCGGAGAGACTCTGGTATTGCTTTGTACTAACACCCGGAGAGACTCTGGTATTGCTTTGTACTAACACTCAGAGAGACTCTTGTAGTGCTTTGTACTTACACTCGGAGAGACTCTGGTATTGCTTTGTACTTACACTCGGAGAGACTCTGGTATTGCTTTGTACTTACACTCAGAGACTCTGGTATTGCTTTGTACTTACATTCGGAGAGACTCTGGTATTGCTTTGTACTTGTGCTCGGAGAGACTCTGGTAATAATTGTACTTACATTCGGAGAGACTCTTGTAGTGCTTTGTACTTACACTTGGAGAGACTCTGGTATTGCTTTGTACTTACACTCGGAGAGACTCTGGTATTGCTTTTTACTTACACTCGGAGAGAATCTGGTATTGCTTTGTACTTACACCCGGAGAGACTCTGGTAGTGCTTTGTACTAACACTCGGAGAGACTCTGGTATTGCTTTGTACTTACACTCGGAGAGACTCTGGTAGTGCTTTGTACTTACACTCGGAGAGACTCTGGTATTGCTTTGTACTTACATTCGGAGAGACTCTTGTAGTGCTTTGTACTTACACTTGGAGAGACTCTGGTATTGCTTTGTACTTACACTCGGAGAGACTCTGGTATTGCTTTGTACTTACACTCGGAGAGACTCTGGTAGTGCTTTGTACTTACACTCGGAGAGACTCTGGTAGTGCTTTGTACTTACACTCGGAGAGACTCTGGTATTGCTTTTTACTTACACTCGGAGAGAATCTGGTATTGCTTTGTACTTACACCCGGAGAGACTCTGGTATTGCTTTGTACTCTGGTAATAATTGTACTAACACTCGGAGAGACTCTGGTATTGCTTTGCACCTACACTTGGAGAGGCTCTTGTATTGCTTTGTACTTACACTCGGAGAGACTCTGGTATTGTGATGGGGAAAGGTCCCCCCGGCCATCCCATAGAGGAGAACCATCTCTGCACAGCAAACAGGACCTCCATGTGAAATATTCCCTCCTCAGTATCTTCATCAGGGAACATGGCCGACCCCAGAGATCGTGTAGCAAGACCAGCATTGATGCGGCAGTTGATGTCCGACCCAGACTGCGGCTTGTTCATGGCGCCATCACGAGGGTGAGGTGTGCTGTTGTCAGCTGAATCTGAAGCAGATAAATCCTAGTGACAGCTCTGAATGGTTCGGCAATGACTTAGGTGTGAAGGGTTTTCTGTAACCTGTAATCAAAGTACCCCCGCCAGGACATGGACAGTAGTTGAACCAATCAGGACAGCCCTACCTGTGACACTGTCGCTTGACTCGTAGCTTGAGGAGGAGATCTGGAAGTTGGAGCTGGTGGCGCTGGTGCTTGGGCGGCTGCCGGAGTGGTTGGGGGACTGACACGGCACCAGCACGGCCTCACCTGCACTCAGAGTGTCCTTAGAGCCTAACAGCTTGTGACCCTTGGGGGAGGAGCCCTGCACACAGAGGATGGTCAGTTAATCTAATGATGGGAACAAACAAGGCAACGAATGAACGAATGAACGAACGAACGAACAGACGGATGGACGGACGGATGGATGGACAGATGGAGGGACGGACAGGCAGACGGACAAACGAACGGACGAAAAAATATTTAACGGTAAAATACATGAACTACACTGATGGGTTAGTTGATTCAAGGTCATATAAAACTGCAAACCGTGATCTAAACCAATTAGTAACATACTTGCAATTTTATGTGTTTTATAATCCTCTAAACTCACAAAAAGTAGGAAGCTGGGAAAGTCTTAATGCAGCATTCTGCACAAGAACATTCTACACTAGAAGCACCCATGTGACGAATTAACCTGGATTTTCTATGAGTCAGTGAGTTGGGTTTAACACCGCTTTAACAGTATTTCAGTCATTTCACGGTGTATCGACTTGATGTTGGTAACAAGCCTGAAGCGATGCAGTTCTAAGACGTTTACCACTTTGGTGAAACCCATGAGCACAGTTGTAGTGCCGACAAACCAAGTAACATAATTTGGACTCGAACCCACAATCATAGGCTTCTGGTATGCGCAAGGGATGCAACTCTGCACAGTTGAAATTGCGGCGTTATAGACAACTGGGCAACCCGTGCCCCCTGATTTTCTACAATACAGCCAGGCTTCCTTCTATCTGTGACTCTCTTTAATTCATACACTTTAAAGAGGGACTAGGCTTGGGCTGACTGTCCTTGATTTGATTTGATTTATTTGCATTGTCTGCTGAATCCATCTATTAGATGTATATCAATCTGGAAGTTAATTATTGCCCAAATTACACAGACACAGTGTCTCGGTTTCAGGCACTTATAACCCGATCAGGCCCCACTTGCACAAAGTGATCTTAGCGCTAAGACCATTGTAAGCCTATGTTAAAGTATGGGAGTTACGATCATCTTAGCGCTAAGATCGCTTTGTGCAAGTGGGTCCTGGTCCTTGTCTGTGAATGGGCTGTTAAGCAGAGGCCGTACAGCATAGTCCCTTTTTAAAGATAGAGAAGACTGAAGTACATTTTCACAGACTATCTGATGGTCACTGCGATGGAGAGCCAGGAATGGGTAGCAGGTCAGCAGGCAGTTGTCCGACGATGCGGTCACCATCAGGGAAAATCTGGAAACCAAGGTGAAGGTCACACACGAGATGAAGACACAAAGTCATGTGACATGTAGCATATTGGCACTGACTGGTCCTACCACAGAGCATGTCCATGACATTGAGCATAGATAGCCATTACTACAAGAAGGTGGGTGTGAGTTGGGTTTAACGCCGCTTTTAACAGTACTCCAGTTATATCGCGGCGTGTCAGCCTAATGTGGGAGGAAAGCCTGAAGTGATGCAGGTCTCAGACGTTTACCACTTCGGAGAAACCCACGAGCACGGGTATGGGGCGGACAAAGCTAGAGTGAGTGAGTGAGTTTGGTTTTACGCCGCTTTTAGCAATATTCCAGCAATATCACGGCGGGGGACACCAGAAATGGGTTTCACACATTGTACCCATGTCGGGAATCGAACCCGGGTCTTCGGCGTGACGAGCGAACGCTTTAACCACTAGGCTACCCGACCGCCCCTGGACAAAGCTAGAAACAATCGGGGTGAACTGGGATTCAAATCCACAATCATAGGTTTCTGGCGTGCTCATAGAACGCAACTCTGTGCAGCGAATTGCGATGCCTTAGACGACTAGGCCACCCGTGTCCCCACTACAAGAAGGTAAATAACTCAGATAGTACAACTTAAATGATCAACTGCCTTACAATCAACTTTTAAATTGATACATTATTCTTCACGAACAACTGCATTTTGCAATTATGAAATATAGATGTGGCATGGATTATTGAAATATGCTATTTAAAACTTGTCTCCTACATTCTGGAAATGAGGCAGACATCCAGTAAGTTACCAATACTTATCAGTAAAACATTATGAGTTATCTCCCTTACATTCTGCCCTCTGTGTCCTTAAAGTTGATTGGCTGAGAAAAGGAGATCGGTTTGGGGCTGATGAAGGTGACCTTGCAGGGGATACAGCAAGGGTCAATCTGTCCCTCATCTCCAGCACAAGGCTTGATTTCTGGAGCAAGAGTTGAAAGTATATATGAAAGCAAAGGCATGCAACATACGACACTTAAAGCATGACTTTTAAACAAAACTGAAGTTAAGGTCAAGTAAAGTCAACGTAGCAATTTTGCAGGTTGTACTACTTAATCACACATGCCTGACCAAAATTAAAATAAAAAACCGACAACAGCGTAATACAGACAATACAAATAAAAAACGAAATTGTCCCCCGAATAAAAGAATTTGCCACTGCGGGAATTCTTGTGGGGATTAAAATGAGTTCCCAGTCAATGATTTTAACAATAGGACCGGTGCCAAGTCTGCCTGCTTCTGCCCAGGATTTTTTATTCTCATTATGGCCTTTTCTGTCCACAACAATTTATGCCTTTTTAGTAACAACACTGAAGATGCCTTCAGTGAGGCTACCAACACCCTTTTGGTACATGGGAATCGGGGTCTATTCAGAGGGTATTTGGGACTCAAACAGGAATGTTTGTCATAAAAGAGCTAGTCACAGATTGTTCATTGTTATCTAAATTCTTAACAATGTCAAGATCGAAGGTGCACCTGTAGCTTTAGGCCCAACCCAAAATAGTTTTGTTTTGCAAGCATGTGATTTCAGCACTTTCATTTTGACTTTTAAAAACATTCTACAAACATTAAGAATTTTTCTCTCTCCAAAACTGACTAAATGCATCGAGGAAAATTTATACAAAATCAAAATAATTGTTTTCCGTTTACACAACCTTTAACACCTTTATTTGAATGATCAGTAGATTGTAGACAAAACTGTGACTGACCTTGACCTTGAGGGAAGTGGACAGTGAGAGGACTGATACTGCTACCGTCTTCACACTCCACCTCGGGGAGCTCGACACTTAGCGTGTCCGACCTGCACAGACACAAGGGAGACCAGCATTAGAAATGAAACATGTTAAAGGTCCTTGCGTCCTTCAGGTTATTGCTTTAGTATTTAGATGTAGGGAACCACTAAAATTCAAGGTTTTCATGTCTCCCTGACTTGCATTCTCAACTGTGAATACTGCAGACACACTGTACAGTTTGTACCCTGTAAACGTTTATCTCATCAAGTGACCTGAGTAAACATGTTATTTGACAAGGACAAATGTTCTGTTTATTATGTATTTTCTCACAGATCTTTATGATCTTACCGCGAAAACCATTGTCCTTGAAACAGACTGAAAACAGTTCCAACATAAAGCGTTAATAACTTCAGTGAGATATCAAACATATTTAGGGAGATAAATACAGTATTTCATCACTAAGAACATAATTGAGAAAAAAATGAAAGATTTGTCCAACCCTGGGTCTCGTTCCACAAAGTGATCTAAGTGCTAAGATGATTGTGAGTGAGTGAGTATGTTTTTTATGCTACTATTAGCAATATTCCAGAAATAACAGAAATGTGCTACACACAATGTACCCATGTGGGGAATCGAACCTGGGTCTAGGCTACCCCACTGCCCCTAAGATGATTGTAACTCCCATGCTTTAACATTGCCTTACTGCTAAGATCACTTCGTGGAACTGGGCTCAGAACATTTGTGAAGTCTTATTTTACAGTAACTTCTTTGAGTGGCATTTAGAAGTTGGTGTGATGAAGTAAGACAAGTTCTATGGATGAACAACTTCTTTATTACAATAAGTGCGACGTTTCGGTGTAGGATCCTAACACCTTCATCAAGCAAGTGATGCTTTGAGTGGCATTTAGAAGTTGGTGTGATGAAGTAAGACGAGTTCTATGGATGAACAACTTCTTTATTACAATAAGTGCGACGTTTCGGTGTAGGATCCTAACACCTTCATTAAGCAAGTGATGCTTGATAAAGGTGTTAGGATCTACACCTAAACGTCGCACTAATTGTAATAAAGAAGTTGTTCATCCATAGAACTTGTCTTACTTATTTTACAGTACTTTGTTGACCACCTCTAAAAACACATTTCCTACACAGTTGCAACAGTCCCAGTAGTAAGTACTGAGATCACATTGTGTAACACTAGTAGGTCACTGTGACAACCTACACTCGGTACTGCGAGGTCAGGATGTTGAATTCACAGGAGACTTCCGTGGTGAGGGGCACAGGGGTGAAGCAGATAGCCAGGGGGTCAAACCAGACCCGGGGTGCCTTCAGCTCCCCCAGAATGTGCAGGTACTGGTAGGGCTTGTCCCACAGCTCATCCAGGACCACCGGCACCAGGCACTCAAACTTGCCGGGTTGAGCTGCAAGACAGACAACACTGAAAAACAACTCATAGAGGACCACCGGCACCAGGCACTCAAACTTGCCGGGTTGAGCTGCAAGACAAACACTGAAACACAACTCATAGAGGACCACCGGCACCAGGCACTCAAACTTGCCGGGTTGAGCTGCAAGACAGACAAACACTGAAAAACAACTCATAGAGGACCACCGGCACCAGGCACTCAAACTTGCCGGGTTGAGCTGCAAGACAAACACTGAAACACAACTCATAGAGGACCACCGGCACCAGGCACTCAAACTTGCCGGGTTGAGCTGCAAGACAGACAAACACTGAAACACAACTCATAGAGGACCACCGGCACCAGGCACTCAAACTTGCCGGGTTGAGCTGCAAGACAGACAAACACTGAAACACAACTCATAGAGGACCACCGGCACCAGGCACTCAAACTTGCCGGGTTGAGCTGCAAGACAAACACTGAAGCACAACTCATAGAGGACCACCGGCACCAGGCACTCAAACTTGCCGGGTTGAGCTGCAAGACAGACTAACACTGAAAAACAACTCATAGAGGACCACCGGCACCAGGCACTCAAACTTGCCGGGTTGAGCTGCAAGACAAACACTGAAGCACAACTCATAGAGGACCACCGGCACCAGGCACTCAAACTTGCCGGGTTGAACTGCAAGACAGACAAACACTGAAGCACAACTCATAGAGGACCACCGGCACCAGGCACTCAAACTTGCCGGGTTGAGCTGCAAGACAGACTAACACTGAAACACAACTCATAGAGGACCACCGGCACCAGGCACTCAAACTTGCCGGGGTGAGCTGCAAGACAGACTATCAAAACAATACCATGGAATTGGGATTCAGAACTTTGTATTTCAATGTCAGGTACACACCAACATGAATAGAGTCCAAATCAAACTTGTTGCCATGGAAACATAAAAAATATAACACCCTAAATAGCAAAAGGCACCAGTTGACAACCTAGTTTTTGTGTTTGCAAAGTTTCAAGAAAAAATACTTGTTAGTTCTAGTGATAAGGTCCGGACACACACACCAATATGAACAGAGTCAAAGTCAAACTTGTTGCCATGGAAACAGGAACAAATGAGCAAAATAGTAATAAAGCCCTTCATGTCACTGGACACCCAGGACACACTGACCAGGACAGAAGTGGACAGAGATCTCCTGGGTCTGCCCCGGCTCCAGCTCTCCCTCGATCCCCCGACTCGGCTTGCTCTGCAGCTGCAGGAACGGCACGCCAGAGGAGTGGGTGAACTTCAGCGACCCATCCTCTAGGGCCTTCGTTGGCTTGGACAAGTCAAACGCCCACTTGAGGTTGCGAGGGCTGTTGTTGACTATGATGAGAGTCTATAACAAAATGACAACAATGTGCAACATGAGCAAGGTGGAGACATTCCCCAGTGTTTATCTGCATTGGGGTAGTATTGTAATCTGGGAGATCAAGGTTTCTACTTTTGAGGGTAATGCTATTTTTCAGGGCATTATCATTTGCAGAAGCCTGAGGTCTTCCATTAACTGCCTGACGAAGGAGAGCAGTTAATGGAAGACCTCATAATGCCCTGAAAAAGAGCGTTACTGTTATTATAGCTAAAGTGGATGGAATTTGTTATCAAATAAAAAGAAACAACAATATCGGTTTTGAAACATTTACTACAACCAACATGAATGTCACTGACCCACTTTTACAAATATGGAAATGTCATAGGACAAACCAGATGACGTCACTATTGAACGTGACGTCACTTCTCCCTACCCTATGACGTCACCTAACAACGGGCGTGATAATGGCCGGTCGTCCAGCAATATGAGGGCATTATCAAGTTACAGTGGCCTGCCGTTTTCTGATAACATGTGGGTGGTTTAATGATAATTCTATCCATTTTAGCTATAATGATAAATAACAAAGTCGTGGTATCATACAAATTTAGTTTTTGACTGACATTTTAAGAAAGGTAAGGATAAATGTAATGTAAAAATGACAATGATTGCATTTGCAGTGCCAGATTCAAGCGCAGAGCACATGCCATATGAGTGAGTGAGTATGGTTTTACGCCGCTTTAAGCAATATTACAGCAATATCGCGGCAGGGGACACCAGAAATTGGCGTCACACATTGTACCCATGTCGGGAACCGAACCCGGGTCTTCACCGTTAACCACTAGGCTACCCGACCGCCCCACCCTAACTCAAAAGATCAGAATACATGTATATTCATATTCCAACTTCCTGGGGAGTATACACCAAAATCAAAGTCTCCTCATTTTCAGAAAGTATTTTCACCCAGAGTAAGGGTAACGACACATTCAGTGATTGAGTGAATACAGTACAAATTGTAAAATGTTTCCGGGGGTGAAACATTGAATGGAAATAATGTATTAGTAATGCTAGGAATATGTTTCAGACCCTTCCGATATAGACAAAAGTAGATGTGACCAGCCAACTAGTGCTACACACTGTTAGCGTTAGGTAGGACTGGTGGAAGTAGGAGTTGGTAGTTTCACATTGTTTTCAATATGTGGAGAAAACCAAGACCAAAGTCTGGAATATTATTATAGTGTGAGGAATGGAACTCAGACCCTTTGCATGATGAGCAAACGCTCTACCTACTGGCCTAAGCTGCTGTAAGAGAAGGCGTCAGGCTAAAGTTTCTAAACACTCTGACTATCTCAGCCTAGACCCACACGTTAAGGGAAAACCTGTCTGTATGAACACAAGTTAACAGGACCAGCATAGGCCCAGGCCTAAAGGGGTTAATCTGTGCGGGTTCGTTATATCAATCAATTTAATATGATAAATCATACAGAAAAAGGGCGGGACCCAAAAAATAGTTCGTTATATTCGTCAGTTCGTTATAAGCATGTTCTTTGTAAATGTAGTTGACTGTATACTACTCAAAAGAAGTTAAAGAACACCTCATTGTTTCATATGAGTGAGTATGGTTTAACGCTGCTTTTAGCAATATTCCAACAATATTCCAGCAATATCACGGCGGGGGACACCAGAAAAGGGCTTCACACATTGTACCCATGTCGGGAATCGAACCCGGGTCTTCGGCAAGACGAGTGAATGCTTTAACCACTAGGCTATTCGATCGCCCCTTGTTTCATATGACTATCAAGGCGCGTGAGTACAACCCTCCAACTGTGGGCATCCTTTAATATTTCAATCATTTCACTGAAACTTGTCATGTTGGCTATACATGCACTGTAGTGTATTAATACATCGTATGATTAGTGGCATACTGAATTATGGAACTAGTCATGTAACACAAGTATTCATAGCCCGCATTGAGGACATGTTTGGATATTGTTAATGACATATTAATTTAGATTGGTGTTAAATGCCGCACTCAGCAATACTCCAACTAGATGACGGTGGTCTGCAAATAATCGAGTCTGGACCAGACAATCTATAGATTGACATCATGAGCATTGATTGGGATATGACGACATGCATTAAACAAGTCCCGTTAGTCGCCCCTTACAACAAGCACAGTCGTGTATTACAACAAGCATGGGTTGTTGAAGACCAAATCTATCCCAGATCTTCACGTGGTGAAACGTTAAATTCCTGTCATGATGGCGGGCTGTGAGAGAAAACATAAAGTGATTCATGTGCATTGATTGGGATATGATGACAAGCATCGACCAAGTCAGCGAGACTGACAACCTGATCCCTTTCATTGTCTCTTATGACAAGCATGGGTTGCTGATGACCAATTTTAGCTCGGATCTTCACGTGGTGAAATGTTAAAGTCCTTTATCACCCCAAACTGGCTCCAACAGGAGATATCGCTTGTTTGAGATCAAGCGATATCTACATTGTACATATCTCTGCAATGAAATTGCATCACAATGCTTTGCCGACCATTGTGACATCATTAGTTACCATGACATCACAATCAAATGACATCACTAATGGCTCTGCTACTGAAGTTGTAAGCAGTACTTTTTACACATAAAAACACTGCTTATTACTGTCTTCAAACTGAAAAAGTTGGAAGAATAATGTTGGATGATAAATAAAATCTCACCCTTGTGTCTTTTGATATCAAATATATCAACATTTGTTCATAAAAATGGAAAAACTCCTCGGCAAGCCTCGGAGTTTTTCCACTTTTATCAACAAGTGTTGATATATTTGATATCAAAAGACACTCAGGTGAGATTCTGTGTATCATGATGATGTGCTGTGAGAGATAACACAAGTGATTCAAGTGCATGATTAGTGTGAGTGAATGTTGCTTTATGCCATTGTCAGAATCACTATAACGATGACCTGTAACTGAATCAAGTCTGACACAGGAATGGTAGAGAGGTGTAACTGTTGTACTGTCATCAAGTTATCTGACATAGCTACAAGTATCACCTGAATCTAAAGTTCTTATCAAAGCAGTGAAGTTGTATGCCCTTTTTACTATCAAACTACCCCTTGTCTAGTAGGGCTGGGACAGGTAACTCGGGTACCTGGGCCGGGTGGGTACTGAGTAGGACCCGGGTACCCACAGGACTACCCGGACCCATGGTTAGTCACGTGATATATTGTTTAATGACAAAAATTATCTAAAACTATATGGTTACACTATAAGTCACTAATACCTCAATTCTTTCTGACAATCCACCCATTCCTTCTGACTTTTATATGTTTGAATAAAGATAAAACTTCATGCATTTAACTTCAGTGTATGCATGAGCGGATCATCTTACAATCTAAATACATTTTGCCAGGGCTACAGTCAAACTTTTCTAAATAGGACAGTTTGTACCTATCTCTAAATATCGACAGTGGGTACCCGGGCAGGGTCGGGTAATAGGGTGGTGGGTACCTGGGTAGTAAATTTGGACCCGTCCCAGGCCTATTGTCTAGGTAGAAACTACCAATGGGCAGCACATTTGATCTCACCTCCAACCATTATTTAATTGACAGTTTAACAGGCATACAAATTCATTGTTTTAATATGAACTTCAAACTCCTGTGAAAAAATTAGGATGTTACCATGTTTATTTTTCTTTAAGAATTTCTTCATAAAGAAATTTTTAAATGTTATATCTATTACTTGTTATAGAGTAAAGTAGAAGAGTAAAATAATATAACAATTAGGTGTGTCTAGGTTATAATATCTCTCAACTGGTAACTGCAAAACCATCAGTCAACAAACTAAAATCTGTGCTATAATATATACCTGGGCATGTTTCTGTGAAAAGAAATGAAAAGACATGAGGACATGGTAGCTAATATACATCTCCAACCTACTACATCTTCAGACATAACTAGCTTATGCGTGAGTTTGGATTAAGGTCACTTTGAACTGTATTTCAGTTATATCACTGCATATCAGCTTAATATGGGAGAAAAGCCCGAAGAGATGCCGGTGTTTTACCACTTTGGTGAAACCCACAAGCACGGGTATGGCGCTAACAAACCTAGAAACATAATAGGGAGAACCTGACATTCGAACCCAGGCTCATAGGATCCTGACAAGCCTAAGGGACACAACTCTGCACAGTGAATTAAGGCATTTAGAGAAAGAAAAAAAAGTATTTCCAAAATAATGATTTCTAATGAATAACTTATAATACATTGACGATTTTTTCACAATATTTTCATATTTTTGTCTGATTTGTTTGAGAAAGCAGATTTGGGAATGCTCATAATAAAATCAATATCAAAAATTGGATTGGCCTGAAAACAATCAGCATAAAATAGAATAAAGCAATGTCCAGCTGTATCAAACCTGGTCCCTGTTTCACAAAGCGATCGTAGTGCTAAGATGATCGTAACTCCCATACTTTAACATAGACTTACGATAGTCGTAGCGCTACGATCGCTTTGTGGAACGGTGCCTGGTACTATGTATCAGTGAAGACAGTTTACCTTGGAGGCTCCGATGCCGGTATCCTTGTACATCTCATGCATGCTAGCGGGAAGGTAGAACTCTATCCTGTTCTGGGACAGCTGTAATGGCTGCCGCAGTGCCGTGGCAATGACATGTTTCCTGGGTGTGACAACCATAAACGGCTGGGGGCGGGGGTTGATGATGTGCTGTAGACTGTTCTTCTGTGAGGGGGCTGGGGTGGGAGGGAAGGGCGTGGGGGCTGGGGTGGGGGCACCCACGTGGTTGATGACACATGGCATCACAAAGTCGTACGCAGCAACCTGCAAGAGTGAAATACAGGTCAGGTATATTTATGTTCATCACTGGGTTTACAGAGTAGGCGGTCAGTGGTCAGTGGTCAACATTAAATGGAAATAATAATCACGTTTTTTATGTTTTTACCCCCCCCAAAAGAATTGTTGATCATATGAAATATTATGTCATAGATAAGTTAACAGATTAACTTTATGACTTCATTGACTAACTTTAATTTAGTTAACAGATAGCCTGAAGAAAGAAGAATGTTCTCAAAACTGTATTCAACATTTGTGGAATTTTGTGTAACTGTGACGATAGGTGAGTAGGCTGCTTCCTTAGACACTTAGTCTCTGAAAATATATAATTTTGATAGAAACAAGCGACTATATTTAAATTGAAAAGGAGCCCCAGTGTGATGGTAGATTCAGAGTCCGGGGTCAATCTAGACTTGCTATAGGGACATAACATTACATTAAGGGCTGGGCGAAAGGGAAAATAATATGGTGTAGGGACTGTGAGAGTCTAGCTGCTACCTCTGAGGGCATGAAGGTTATCTCCCCTGGCACAGTCTCCTCCGGACCCAGCGTCACCGAGTACATCCCTTGGTTCATCAGCTGGTAGTTGTAGTCATCTGCATCGTCAATAATCGTCAAAAATCATCAATAGTTGATATCAGGAATAGTTACGTCATACAATAGTTTATATCAGGAATAGCTACGTCATACAATAGTTGATATCAGGAAAAGTTACGTCATACAATAGTTGATATCAAGAATAGTTACATCCTACAATAGTGGATATCAAGATAGTTACATCCTACAGAAGTTGATATCAGGATAGTTACATCCTACTATAGTTGATATCAGGATAGTTACATCCTACAATTGTTGATATCAGAAATAGTTATGTCATACAATAGTTGTTATCAGGATAGTTACATCCTACAATAGTGGATATCAGGATAGTTATGTGATACAATAGTTGATATCAGAATAGTCACATCCTACAATAGTGGATATCAGGATTAGTTATATCCTACAATAGTTGTATCATTGGTTATGCAATTTTCTATTTGTGAAAACTTGAAACATTAATTGACTTGAAAAGTGTTTATAGGTAGAACATTAAGTTTAAAATATTTTGTAAGGCACTGTTTCATCTTTATAATTGAAAAACTCTGTTCAATCCAGATGATACCACTCTAAGCATACGATGTGAAATTGACCAGATTAACAAATATCTAGATGTGCAACTCATACTAAGTCATAGGTCAAAAGAGGTCAAGTGGTACTGCAGCTAAGGTTCAGAGTAATGACAAGCAGAATTTCACTGTTTATCTGTGAATCTGTGGCTGTTGTGTTTCACTGGTTAGGGTGACCTTGACACTGACCTTGAGTCTGGAACCCTGGGAAGGCCAGCGTGAAGTCCTTGAAGCGTGTCAGGTCGAACTCCATCTTTGCCTTGGTGACAGTCTACGACACCACCATACAACACAAACATAGTGGTAAATACCTCAGTCTGTGACATCACAATACAACAAGCATAGATGTGCATACCTCTGCCAGAAACACCAATGAAGAAAATGTCAGAGATGCTTCAGGTGTTAACTTCATCAAAAACATCATTTGGGTAATACTTTTTTCAAAATTGAGTTTGTGAGTAAGCTTCACACCTGTCATATTGTAATGAGGTTACTATATTATTAGTGGTATGCAAGAAGGGCTACAAGAGTTATGCCCCTTTGCAAACAACCAGTTTGTTCCATCTCACAGTGTAGAATGCATGATCATGTATCCTTAGTTACAGTATGTATATATATTCTTCTTGATTGTGATGCAATGTGCATATGTTTTTAATGTTGTCATGGTAATGCCGGTAAGATGGAGAAATCAGTAGTGACTGAGGATTTAGTAAAAGATACCACATTTTGAACTACAGTCATCTTTGTTGTTATTATTGACTACTGTGTTAAGACGAGGTGTTACAATATCATAGCTGTGGATACTAGCTGTGGACGCTATGAAAGGGCTTTACACATTGTACTGGGGATTCGAACCTGTGTCTTCAGCATGAGAAGCAAATACAACACCCTTTACCCTGTCAAGAATAATAATTTAAGAAGCATTGAACCATCTGACCTTCCTTATTGAATACTTAGAACCAGATCATCCAAGCTATCCTGTGCCCAGTTAATCAGTCAAGTAAGTGCAGGCGTAGAAACTAACATATTTAGTCCGCTAGTCCTTATAATGATAACATATAGCAAACCCCTTAAAAATGGCAAATTTCTACTAGTCCTTAAGATACCTTAACTATTGGCCAGTTTTGCAAGGACTACAGGACTAGTGCCAATTTCTAACGCTGAAGTGAGTGAATGTTGGTTTACGCCACAGTCAGAATCATTTTAGCTTTTTCCAAGCGGGCTGTAGATATCAAGTCTGGCAAACCTGTGGTCTACTGCATGAGCAAAGATTCATATAATTTATTTTTTTTGTTATTTGACACCAAACCTATCAACGCACCACCCATATGACAATAGCGAGTAAATAATCAAGTACGGACCAGACATTCCAGTAATTGAAATTAAGAGCAGCCACCCACACTCTCAGAGTACGATGACACAGTATCAACCAAGTCACCGATCCTAACCATCCGATCCATTAAGTTGCCTCTCACGAGAACCATAGGTTTATGGGAACCAGTGGTAACCTGGTCCGCACTTGCTGCCCCATTGTACCGGGTCCAGTGTTACCTTGTTGAGCAGCTGGAACTGGATGGTGGACCCGGATCCGCAGTACACGCCACCGAAGTTGAAGGAAGGCTGCAACACAAACATCGCACGTCAGTAGCAGGTCATGGCAGCACAATACATGCGGCTCCATCTCAGCCATTTCACATACAATGTAAACTCTAGCTGTAAACGGGATGCTTGCTATACTATTGATATCTGGATCAATACAACAGATGAATTAGATGATATGTCCGATACCTTGTTTGATCTCCAGCATCTATATACAGAAGCAGCCATATATACATCTAGTACTCTTGATCAAAGGAATTATTTTGGTCTTTAGATACAACATGAATATATGTATATGTCTGTAAATAATCAAGTCTGGATCAGACAATCCAGTGATTGACATCCATCCACGCAATTAGGATATGATGACATGCATCATCAACCAAGTCAGCGAGCTTGACTACCCAATCCCGTTAGTCGTCTCTAACGACAAGCATACTCGCCTTTTACGGGCAAGTATGGGTTGCTGAAGAGCTATTCTATTCCAGATCTTCATGGGTACTTCATGTATGCCACTTAAAGATGCTATAAATGTATGCTTCATAAAAGCCACATTATCCATTTTCCAAAGTGTATCTCCGACTCCAAAAAGTCTGTACTTCCTCATGGGGATGGTAACATCAAACTATCGTGTCATTTCTGACTTTTGATAAAGGCGTACCATGCTGATGTCGACACTCGGGGGCTCCACTGTCCCCCCCATCCTCAGGTCGATGGTCTTCCCCCCCTTGATGGCCAACTGGACGCGGGTGTCGAACTTGAGCACAGCGTCTGGGGTGAGGGATACTCTCAACTCGGCTGTTCCTCCGATGGGCACCACTCCATGGACCGGACTCACGGTGAGCCCGGGGAAAGGATTGGGGTCCAGGACCTGTACACGGACAATACAGAGTGAGATGGATGGACAACTCACCCTAACACCGGACTAACAGTCAGCCGAGGAAAACATTGCATCAGGACTTCACACCTATCATGGTTCTCAAGTTATGGTTGGTTGGTTGGTTGGTTGGTTGGTTGGTTTGTTGTTTAACGCCGCTCTCAGCAATATTACAGCTATATGACGGCGGTCTGAAAATAATCGAGTCTGGACCAGATGATCCAGTGATTGATATCATGAGCATCGATCCACGCAATTGGGATCGATGACATGTATCAACCAAGTCAGCAAGCCTCACCACCCAATCCCGTTAGTCGCCTTTTACAAGCATAGTCGCCTTTTACAGCAAGCATGGGTTGCTGAAGACCTATTCCACCCCAGAATCTTCACGGGTCCTCAAGTTATGACTACTTCCAGGGCCCTGCTTCAAGTGATCTTTGCGCTAAGACTGTTGAAAGTCTATGTTAAAGTATGGGATTAACAATCATCTTAACGCTAAGATAATTTATGTGGTATGGGATCCGGGCCAACTTGCACAAAGCGATCTAGACGTTGAGATGATCATTTCTCCCATACCTCTTCATAGGCTTCTTAGGGCTAAGATCGCTTTGTGCAAGTGGGCCCAGGTCTTATAAAACAAGCAATGGAAATAATATCCATCATTTTCACATACATCTGTTTGCTTCTCCTTCAATGAAATTATTCCTGAACACCTGCTTGCATAGTGAGATCCACCATTGAGAGAATAACCTATGCACTACAAGGAATTACGGTTGAATTAATTTTGTTCAACTACCTGGGTAGTTCAACTTTTATTCAACATTCATTTCAAATTTAATTCACTATGCACAGATAATCTATAATTCCATGTCGGTCCTCTTTTGGAAAAACTGTAAAAAAATGTGGGTTGATCTCAACATCAGCTGAGTTACTCTATTGTTGGAATGACATCACATAAATTGTCATGACATCACAAAACAGTTGATGATGTCATCCTCAATGAACAATGGGCTAATAGGATGTCACGGTGCTATGGGTCTAATCACAAACAATGAAAACAATGGAACAATTGTTATAATACTCAATGAAAATTACTGAAAATAAGTTCACTATTGCCATGCCCTTATGAGCAATATTACACTCTAATCAACATGTCATATTCACAGCCTGTTTTGGAGAGTTATGGTAGAATCTACACTGAATACTGTAAACAGCTTTATTTCTGCGCCGTTAAAATATTGCGAATACCATGCCAAAGACAATACTGCGACGAGATATTTTTGCGAGTTGCCATGTTGAGATGACCCCTCACATACCAAACAATAGACAGCTTCTCTCCGAAGCTAGTTTTTCTGAGTTGGCCGGAAAGTTGACCGGAAGAGATTGCGACTAATTATCAAATACGATAATTGACTCAACTCAGTGTCATGTCATGTGTGGACAAAATTGCAAAGGACACTGACGCAATCAAGCGAGGTTGGAAGAAGGCAGGATTACTGTGAGGTAACAGTGACACTAACTGGTCTGTTTACACTGTCATTTGTGATGTATTGTGTGACCATTCTGCATTAATTTGTGTTTTTAAATTATTGAGTAACTTGTAGTTATGGTTGATGATTTCAACATTTGATGACGTATTGCAATGAATAAAGTATGTATGTATTATTTATACTTATTTTTGCGTTTTTAATTTTTGCGATTGAGTCTCGTTCGCAAAACTCGCAATAATAAAACGGTCGCAAAAAATTCCCTGTTTACAGTTTATACAGTCAAGTCCCATTTATCCGACATGGCTGGTTACATATGATTATGTCAGATAAACAAGTATGTCGGATAAACGAAATTAAGTAGTGCCAATGTTCGTCGGGTCATGGTTGGCAAAAGGTTCTTCTGATGTGCCCTGTTTTCTTTCTTTAAAGCATTAATTGTTTATTGTTAAGCAAATTTATCTCTGCAGCTTTTAATATGCAGCTACCAGCCGACTCGTGTAGCATCAAAACACTGGCTGTGTACTTGCGGGCGGATGACCACGGAGTAAGCTGATTACTGTGTCGGATTAACGAGACCGAGTGATTTCGCTAATTCGTTGCAAATTAGGTGTGTCGGAGTCGGAGTGCGAGACTGTCGGATTAACAGGTCTAAATAGCACTGATTTAATCGGTTCCCATAATTAGAGTTGGATAAAGCCAATTGTCCGATTAACGAGTGTCGGATTAACGAGACTTGTAGATTCTTCCATATACATATTACTTGCCATAGTCTTGATTCTTTACAATTATCACAGATACTTTTGAAAATACTGGACTGAATTTATATGTTGTCTGTGCACTTGCTAGAAAAAAAAATATATTACTGACTAGTGGCAAGAGTCTGTTAACATTGTGTGTGTGTGTGTTTATGTACATCGTTGTGACTTACCTGGAAGAAGGCATGGTTCTGACCAGCATTATGGAGCAGAGCCGTTCTGGTGGTAGTCAGGTTTACAGGAACCTGGCCAAACATTATCCTTCGTTCCACAAATTGAACTGAGCTGGTGCCAAGCTGGAACGTAAACATGACCATGATTCCAATGACAAGGGTATGACTTTAGGCACGGATGTCTTCAAATGACAAGTTACTTGTACAGCAATGTAACATGTAGAGTAGGGCTGGGATGGGTAATTTGGGTACTTGGGTCGGGTGGGTACTGAGTTTCCATTTCTTTCTGACTATGCACCCATTCCTTCTGACTTTTACATGTTTGAATAAAGATAAAACTTCACGTAGTAAACTTCAGTGTATGCATGACCAGATCGTTTTACACGTGTATCTAAATACAGTTTGCGAGGGCAACAGTCAAACTTTTCACAATCAGACAGTTTGTACCTATCTCTTGATATCTACAGCGGGTACCCGGGTAGGGTCGGGTAATAGGGGTGTGGCTACCTGGGTAGTAAATTTGGACTCGTCCCAGCCTTAATGTAGGGCATACAAAACAAAGACATCAAAGAAACATTATATATCAACATGCAGAGCTCCAGATAAGCTGCGTATCTGCGTAAATACGCATCAGAAATGCAGAAATACGCAGTAAATTAAAATCCAAGCGTATCAAATATGCAACGAACATTACAGATACGCTACAAAAATAAAACTTGTGCGTATCATCAAAACATTGTGAAGTAACCTTGCATATTCGATTAGCAAATCAGCATTTATTTTGAAATTATAAACGGACATTCCGTCAACCTTGCCAAACTACCCAATGACAGTTACATCATGATCATTTGCCATCACACTTTCTTGTGGAAGTATCGTGGTATTTTTGAGCCCTATAAAGCCCTTGAACCCACATGACCCCAGTTTGCAGGGACTAGATGAATAGAGTTTTTAAAAATTTAACTTAAATACCTACATGTGTAAAAACTAATGGGTAACAGAAATTTGAATAGCCATATAGAATTACTGATAACCAATGATTTTAAAATGCATGTGTAAAATACCCACAACACCAAAGGCTTATCTGGAGCTCTGCAAAATGGCTTCAAAAAGTGTTGTGTTGAGCATGAATGTCGCGTGCAGAATGTGGTGTTGAGTGTTGAGCATAGTGTGTGAGAACTGAGTTTAGTGTGTTGAGCATAGAGCATACTGTGTTTCTTGGGCAGCATAGTGTATTGAGTGTGATGCTTTTAGAATGCAATGGCTCAAGCGTGCACTTACCTGAGCCAGACATCGGAACTGCAATGGGTTGCCATTGAGGAGCGTCAGTGTGAAGGAGCCATCCTCTGGAGCCATGAAGGAGGGATGCCACACAACCTCACAGTCAAGGTCACTGAAGGCATCCACAATACCTGAAACATTACACACAAACCTTGGTAATATATGTCATCAGGGCTGGTTCGGGTAACTCGGGTACTTGGGTCGGGTGGGTCCTGAGTAGGGCCCGGGTACCCACAGGACTACCCGGACCCGTGGTTAGTCATGTGATATATTGTTTAATGACAAAAATTATCGAAATTTGGTTACACTACAAGTCTGTTGTGTTTGCATTTCTTTCTTACTATGCACCAATTCCTTTTGACCTTTATATGTTTGAATAAAGATAAAACTCAGTCAACTTCAGTGTATGCATGACCAGATCTAAATATATTTTATCCAGGGCTACAGTCAGCCTATTCCCAATCTGACATTTTGTACCTATCTCTTGCGACCTACAGTGGGTATCCGGGTAGGGTCTGGCAATAGGAGGGTAGGTACCTGGGTAGTAAATTTGGACTCGTCCCAGCCCTAATTGTCATAAAATGAAACACACAAAGATACATATTTATATATGTCAGGTAGCTATGCGATAAATCACAAAGAACAATGAAGAATGAAGTGTGGTTTATTTCACGATAAGACATTGTTCTATCATGACGTCATTTCTGGAGATTCAAATATGCACTCGCAACGTCATATATTGGACGACGTTACTTTGTGGAAAGAAGTGTCTTGTGAGTTGTTCCCCATATATGCAGAAAAACGAATTAACCAAACGATGGCATCCAAAATACAAATCGGTATTTTGAGAAAAGGTACAGACAATCAACATGAGAATTGTGAGATTATGTGGGAAATACTAAACATATCCCCCCTGTTTATAAAATGGACTTGTCCGACATTGCCGAGGTTGGATTCTATTCAGGGAGCCATCATTATTAAAATCAAGGTAACTATTTTTAAAGGTTGTAAATTTGATCAACATCCTTAAAGAGGCTGTACATAATGTTGATATGTCATATAAGAAATAAACAGCTTATGGTCATTGTTTATCGTACAATAAAACACTACAGGAGAATAAACGGAGAATAAACTAGAGGCGCAGCCCCAAGTGTTTTATTCTCCCTCTAGTGTTTTATTGTACAATAAACAACCCCCATTTGTCACTAATTTCTTAATATATGCATTGTGTGTATATGTGTAAATGAGTGAGTGAGTTGGGTTTAACGCCGCTTTTAACAGTATTCCAGTTATATCGCGGCGTGTCAGCTTAATGTGGGAGGAAAGCCCGAAGTGATGCAGGTCTCAGACGTTTACCACTTCAGTGAAACCCACGAGCACGGGTATGGTGCTGACAAACCTAGAAACATAATCGGGGCGAACCGGGATTCGAACCCACAATCATAGTTTTCTGGCGTGCCCAAGGGACGCAACTCTGCACAGCAAATCATGGCGCCTTAGACGACTGGGCCACCTGTGCCCCCGTGTGTATATGTAACTGAGGTAAACCTACCTGTGGCTGGTCTGATGGAGAAAGCGGTGCCTTTCTCTCCTAGGTTGGGGGACCAGGTGAACTCTGCGGGGTAGTTGAGGGGGTTGTGCAGGGTCACCACGCCACGGTAACCTAGGGAACCAGGTGAATCAACAATCAAACAACATCATCAAAGAAAGTTAACTTTAAAAGTTCTCCCGAGTATAGATAGTGAAGGTGGGCTAAAAGAAATACCACTTCCATCAGTTTTGGCAACATACTGACGCAGGGGACACCAAAATTCAACCAATATCAATGTAGCTTGTAAATACACAAATCTAGGCCTCGTAAACCGATGGTTGACACCATGAGCAACAATCCATCCCAACAGGTTATGATGGTATACAAGCCCGGTTATACATGGCTACCATCTGATTACTATTTCATTAACTCTTATGACAAGAATGGGGTACTGGGGACCTATTCTGTATCAGAATATCCAGGTAGGGTGCAATAAAATAACACCCTATACCCATGCAAGATGTCTTCAGCAAGACAGGTGAATGAAATCATGACCCAAACATATAGTGAGAAACTCAAGCAGAATTAAACATGAAACATTTCAACATGATCTGTCACCCCCACTCCTGGAGGAGGGGGGTGGGGTGGGGTGGGGTGAGCTACAGTACCTGCATCCGATGGCAGCCCGGGGGTGGGCTTGAGAAGCAGGTCCTCTGTGGAGAGCTGGAGGGTGACTGGCCCCACGTCGGCCACCACTGTCACGTGGTGCTTGTAGAAGCCATTCACAGTGTACATCACTGACCTGACACACAGGCAAACACACTGGAGTTACATCTCTACAACATGGCTGAGCTACTGTTAATGCATGATTTCTATTGATCAGAAAGCCAAAAAATATGGAATATTGCTGAATGGGGTGTAAAACAACAAACCAAACCAAAAAACAGAATGAGGCTT
Source organism: Haliotis cracherodii (assembly GCF_022045235.1). NCBI lineage: Eukaryota > Metazoa > Mollusca > Gastropoda > Lepetellida > Haliotidae > Haliotis > Haliotis cracherodii. The sequence continues at coordinate 20,894,752 of NW_027266286.1, forward strand.
TTCTTTCGCAACACTTATGACATTTCTGTGGTTGGTTGGTTGGTTGGTTTTAATGCCACACCCAGCAGTATTCCAGCTATATGACGGCGGTCTGTAAATAATCAAGTCTGGACCAGATAATCCAGTGATTAATATCATGAGCATCGATCCACGCAATTGGGATCGATGACATGCATCAACCAAGTCCATGCATCAACCAAGTCAGCGAGCCTGACCACCCGATCCTGTTAGTCACCTTTTACGACAAGCATAGTCGCCTTTTACGGCAAGCATGGGTTGCTGAAGATCTATTCTACACCAGATCTTCACAGGTCGACATTTCTGTGGTCACAATTCATTCCTAGTGTTTCTCATACAGAGAGAGGTGTTTTGGAGTAAAATGCAATCATCATTTTAATGAGAACCTCCGATTCCTATGCTATGACCTACCTCTGAAACTTTCCCTTGGTGTTGGACTCGAAGAGGATGGGGATGGTGGCGCGAGACTTGGGTGGGACAACCTGGGAGAGAGGGCTGCTCTGCCGCAGCTCCCGACAGTCAATCTGCAAACATCATGTGTGATTATCATCAATAACAATACAGATGTCTGGAATAGTGCACCTCCTTCGTACAGCACCTTCAATGGAGCCCCTGTACCGGAGGGGATACACTCCAGTGGGATTTAGGAGCTGCCAGGCTTGGATAAGTGTTATGCTCCAGATGTGAACATAAATCAGTATTAACATTCACAGTAGCACCAGGCCTCCTGATAGGCTATGCCAAGGCTGTGACAAGGCTATGACAAGGTGAGGTGAAATTGGGTTTAGCGTCGCGTCCAAGATTATTGCACTTATATAGCGACGTGCAAGTACGTGTATGCGTTTGTGTGGCTGCTTGTACTAGTCCGGACTGATGCCGATTTATAGTGATAGCTCACTGAGATACCGTGCCGCAGTTTAACATGAATACCCCACTCAGACACAGTATACTGACTCCGAGCCGACCAGTCCTTGTTTTAGCCCCTTAATGCTGAGCGCCAGACAGGGTAACAACAAGTACCATCTTTTAATGTCTTTTGGTATGATGCGGCCGGGGATTGAACCCCGGACATTCCGCTCTCCGGGCAGACGCTCTACCACTAGACCACGGCTATGACAAGGCTGTGACAAGGCTGTGACATTGGTTATTTACAGGGCTCACATTTGTGGGTGATTTTTTATATGATGTAGTCATCAATATCAAAGCTGTATCATGGCAACTTGTCTGACCAAACACAAACCAGCGGTCAATATTGCAGTCATAATATGAAAGGTCACAGCTGGAAGCTGCCCTAATTCTACTCACCCTAACCTAATTCTACTAAGACACAGGAGCCATTGTGTTGACTGGATCCTCAGTATAGTAACCCTAAAGACAGTGAGATGTGCATATGTCTGTCTTCAGTGTATTTAATCCTATATGCCCTGCTGACTTTGAGCCTACCTCTGCCACCACGTGGATGTACTGGTCGAGGTTGTTGATGATGTTGAGCTCCTTCTGACTGTTGGATCTCAGACACACACTGCTGAAGTCAATGGTTGGGGGACCTGCAATCAGGGGCAAATAACTCTGTTGATAACTCCAATCAAATAATCATTTTATTGTGTATAAGTACTGGTAAATAAGGGAATTGGGTCTTGCAAATGTATGACTAAGCACTTGGGCCTTATATATCTAACAACTTCAGCCTTCTTTAACCAACCACTTGGGCCTTACATAACTAACAACTTCAGCCTTCTTTAACAAACCACTTGGGCCTTATATAACTAACAACTTCAGCCTTCTTTAACCAACCACTTGGGCCTTATATAACTAACTTCAGCCTTCTTTAACCAACCACTTGGGCCTTATATAACTAACAACTTCAGCCTTCTTTAACCAACCACTTGGGCCTTATATAACTAACTTCAGCCTTCTTTAACCAACCACTTGGGCCTTATATAACTAACAACTTCAGCCTTCTTTAACCAACCACTTGGGCCTTACATAACTAACAACTTCAGCCTTCTTTAACCAACCACTTGGGCCTTATATAACTAACAACTTCAGTCTTCTTTAACCAACCACTTGGGCCTTATATAACTAACAACTTCAGCCTTCTTTAACAAACCACTTGGGCCTTACATAACTAACAACTTCAGCCTTCTTTAACCAACCACTTGGGCCTTATATAACTAACAACTTCAGCCTTCTTTAACCAAGCATTTGGGCCTTATATAACTAACAACTTCAGCCTTCTTTAACCAACCACTTGGGCCTTATATAACTAACAAGTTCAGTCTTCTTTAACCAACCACTTGGGCCTTATATAACTAACAAGTTCAGCCTTCTTTAACCAACCAATTGGGCCTTACATGACTAACAAGTTCAACCTTCTTTAATAATAATCAAACACAGGAGCCAGGCACTTGGGCCTTGCATAAATGTGCACATGGTCCATGTATTACTATGACTTTGGGCCACATATACTTAGTACTTGGACCATGTATGCTAACGGAGCAGTTGGGCCATGTGTAGCTGTGCACATGACCATGTCTAACTGACCTATGATAAGTTGGTGCAACTGTTGTGGACTCAGCCACTTGCGACAGTCTGCCTTCTCTTGCTGGGTTGTCGGAACAGCGTTCAGGCCATCACGTACCTGGATCATAAACATCAAACTATCACAATCCATGACTTTATACAAAACATTTTACTTTGAATGCCATACTGAAGAATACTATAATACCAATGTGTTATGTACTGCCAGTCAGTGAGTGAGTGAGTTGAGTTAAACGCCGCTTTTAACAGTATTCCAGTCATATCATGGCGTGTCAGCTTAATGTGGGAGGAAAGCCTGAAGTGATGCAGGTCTCAGACGTTTACCACTTTGGTGAAACCCACGAGCACAGGTATGGAGCTGACAAACCTAGAAACATAATTGGGGCGATCCGGGATTCAAACCCACAATCATAGGCTTCTGGTGTGCCTAAGGGACGCACCTCTGCACAGCGAATCGCGACGCCTTAGACGACTGGGCCATCCGTGCCCCCCTCCCTGATCTGAAGAAATGGATTCTTCTCCTTCACCTGCAATGCTCACTGCCCCAAAATGGGGGTTCACACACATTTTTCTGTACTGCCAGTCAATGCTGTCTGGTTATACAATACATGGCAGTCCCACTCTGGGCCCTCTGTCCACTACCTTACACAATACATGTGTCAAGCTACACAGGGACTACTGTACTGCCAGTGAAGAAGCTAAATTACAGTGGGGCAGACTCACAGGTTTAGACAGTGCCTCCTTCTCCGCTGTCGACAGTTTCTTAGTGCTCAGCAACTTCCAGTCTGCATTTGGTGGTCGTGGTGCTGTAGGTGGACAGATGACATTGTATAAAACATTGGTCAGGTCAGGTGAGTTCATGCTGCTCTTGGAAATATTGTAACTTTAGGACTGAAGGGGCACCAAGAAACGTTCACCCAGTGGTGAATGGGTCCCCGACAGGATGAGATGGAAATGTTAACTTTCTGGCGCCTCAAAGCAGCTTGGGTTGTATACTCCACAGGGAGCTGAGACTGAAATTCATGTGCGAACTGATCCATTAATCGGGGTAAAAATGCAGTGCTTTGAGCAGGCTTTAGGTGTGGATTTGTACATAATAAGTATACATATTATTATTATTGTTAAGCAAATGCTTCACATGTTTTTGCTGGTGTTTTGACAGGCACACACCAGCCACTAGTCTGCACCACTATCTCCTTAATAAACTTATTGTAGCAAGCATATTTAGGAAGGAAAATAAACTTTCCAAAATATACATGTCAAGTAATTTCTGAAAATCTTAATGAGGCATTACTAAGATTTGATACGATCAGGTGGTAATTGTATGCTGTATCTATTTTGTTTATCTTGTAGCAGGATGAAGGCGATTGTAGACAGTTGTATTTAGCATACAGAATCACTCACAGCTCGGGTCAGGCTTGATCTGCTCCTGTGATAAACGTTTAGGCCGGAGACCTGCGGCGGACTTGATCCCAATCTCAATATTATTGTTGGTCTCCTTGAATTCTCTGTGAAGGATAAAAGTAGATGTTACAATATCACACCAATGCAGATACATGTTCCTATGGACCCGTGAAGATCCGGTGTAGAATAGGTCTTCAGCAACCCATGCTTGCCGTAAAAGGAGACTATGCTTGTCGTAAGACTAACCGGATCGGGTCAGGCTCGCCGACTTGGTTGATGCATGAAATTGATCCCAATTGCGTGGATCGATGCTCATGATGTCAATCACTGGATTATCTGGTCCAGACTTGATTATTTACGGAATGCCATCATATAGCTGGAATACTGCTGAGTGCGACATTAAAGAACAAACAAACAAACAAACATGTTTCCATGTCTTCTCTTGCGTGTGGGATATATTCAGTGTAACATGAGTTTCTCATAAGAAAAATCATCAGTTATAAACAGTAGATGACTATCTAACAATTTTGAAAGACATGGATCTGATGGACAATACTCTGACTTGACCTGAAGGATAGCAAAGGTGCCCAAAGGCTATGAACAGTAACTGGAAAACAAGGATGAGCCACAGCATAATTTGGGCAGCATCAACTGCATCAACATTTCACTACAGCCATGTAATTGCAAGTACATATGACATTATATCCCAATGAATGGGATTCTACATTACAAGAATCAGACAACTCGACATCTGTGTCCTTCAGACAGACTTCTACCTCTTGACATCAAAAGCATGTAATCTCACATGCAAAGTAAGTTAATTGGTTTTTGGATTCCACCAAACCTCAAAAGAACAAAGAAAAGGATGCATACAGTCGATTCAAGGTGAGGACAGTTTACAACAAAGACAGGTTACCAAACTGTATAGGTTACCATACAGATAACCTTTTGACAAAAACAAAGCAAAACGAAATTATTCTTATATATCTATAAACTGAGAAACAGGCTTTAGTTTCTACATATTTTGGCAATTTCACCTACTTTGCTTTCTTGAGATGGAGCCTGGCGTCCCTCATCTGTCGGACCATGCCTATGTACTGGTCCCGGTGTGTCTGACGTCCACCTGCCTCGAGGTCAGTGAAGGCATAGTCGGGGTCAACGTATGTGTGCCGCTCCATCTGGGTGAAGATTGTCCTGCACAAGCGCAGATTTACATACATGATGTGCATGAATTGTGCAGTGTAAAATAACAGAGGAGGCGTGGGCTGCCGAGGTTGAGAAGTAAGTCTGGTATCCCGAGACTATTGAACTATCATACTACGTACATTTTAAAGTGTCATCCATGTACTGCAGCCTAGTTCAAGTCATCCTTACACTTCCATGTACAACAAGGAATTCATACGAACTACTGGTGTCTCAGATGTATGTCAGGGGGGGAGGGAACTGCAGGATCATTTGAGTCCATCTATTGAAGGGGTTAGAATTATCACTGTAATGAGGTTTAAACTGGCCACCAAACTGAGGATGTCCGTGCCTATAATAAAAAGACACGAGATGAGGGTGGATTAGATGGTTGAGGGTGTGCGGGTACAAGTGGGCCTCTAAGCTGCTAGTCAGGTATACGAAAAAGCTACTGCTGCCTGGCCTCGGTAGCATATTTAAACGCTACCACTGCTTGGCAACTACCATGCTGCTAAAAGCAGCTACCAGTGCTGGCCTAAGACAGCTACCGCTGCCCGGCCCCAGGTTCAAGAAAAAGTGTATTTCTAAAGTCTCTTGGCATGGGACACTTTGCGGTCCAATCAAGTTTGAGTCAAATCATAAAAGCCAGGGATAGAAATTGGCACTCATACTGTAGTCCTTGCCAAACTGCCCAATAGTCGAGGTATCATAAGTATGTGTTAATATTATAAGGACTAGTGGACTAAAACTGTTAGTTTCTACCAATGAAACCACCCATGTTTGTCTACTGTTAATGATTACCATAGCATAGGTACTAAATCTAGACACAGTATAAATGGGGCCAGACTTTGGAGAATCGTCCATCTATGGTGAGGGTTAACCAACGCCTCTGTCTACACTTACTGAAATCGCTCCTTCCTGTCACTGGGGCGGATGCTGTGGGCGCGGTCGTTGGGGAAGGCAACCTTCACTGCCCGGTTATCTTCGTTAGCCGACTTGCTCAGTCTCAGGTGGTGCAGCCTGGTTTTGTTGGCGCTCATCACGGCATTCCGCAACCTGCCTGGTTCAAGCGAGTCAAAGTCTGTGTCTACAAACATCCCCACTTCGTTGCTGATGTACGGGGTGATACCTGCAGGACACATGGATAGTTGGTGGGGTGATGGATACAAACACTGACAGGTGATAGGACTACCCTCACAGGCCATGATGACAGATAATATAAGTTGGTTCAAAGTGATAGAAGATGGAGTCTGTAGTGAAGGGTGTTGTGTGTGGAGGGGAGTGATTGAGTAAAAGATAGATACACTCATAGACATTGATAGATGTGCTGGTAGAGTAAAGGATAGATACACTGATAGACATTGATAGATGTGCTGATAGAGTAAAGGATAGATAAACTGATAGAGTAAAGGATAGATGTGTTTACAGAGTAAAGGATAAATGTGTTAATAGATCAATGGATAGATGTGTTGATAAAGGATAGTTGTGGTGATAGATCAAAGGACAGATACACTGATAGGGTAAAGGATAGAAGTGCTGAAAGGGTAAAGGATAGAAGTGCTGATAGGGTAAAGGATAGAAGCGCTGAAATGGTAAAGGATAGAAGTGGTGAAAGGGTAAAGGATAGAAGTGCTGAAATGGTAAAGGATAGAAGAGCTGAAAGAGTAAAGGATAAATGTACTGATAGAGTAAAGGGTAGATTTGATTATAGGGTAAATGGTAGATGTGCTGATAGAGTAAAGAGTAGATGTGCTGATAGAGTAAAGGGTAGATACACTGATAGAGTAAAGGATATATGTGCTGATAGGGTAAAGGATAGAAGTGCTGATAGAGGAAAGGATAGATGTGCTGATAGAGGAAAGTATGGTTACACTGATATAGTAAAGGATAGATGTGCTGATAGAGGAAAGGATAGTTACACTGATATAGTAAAGGATAAGTGCCCTGGAGGAGGAGAAAGTCTGAGAGTACAGGTAGAGTCACTGTGTGTGTACCTGGGTTGAACCTGGGGCTCCTCTTCCTGGTGGAGGGGTTGCTCTGCCCGACCAGCTGTATGGGTAGAGTGTACATCACCTGGAGATAGGCCATCGTGGGGTTGCCACTGTCTGCTACCTGCCCAATCACGTCCACCAGCTGCATGGGTTTGAATGTACCTGCAGACAGGAACAATCAAAGTCCTAAGCTCTGTTTCACAAGTTTAGTTTCCCGTCAATATAAGCACCCAAATATGACTCATTACAGCAACAACATATACATTACCCTGTGCTGGCTGCCAAAATTTGGAAACCAATTTGGCACCCCTCAAAACAACGAGTGGTTTTTGTTTTCGATGTTGAATCCTTACTAAGTGTTCACTTTTAAAGAGAAATGTATACATATTTGGATGTAAGTAAGAAAGAGATAAGTAATATAATAAGTTTTTCAATATGGCTGCCATATTTACATTTAGTACTAACTACTAAATGTCTTTATTGCACACACCCAAACCAGAGGCTAATTACTGCTGTAACTGAATCATCCCTGTAACTAATTCACGCCCTCCCCCACCCCCCAAATAATGAAGTGGAAATAACGAAGGTGGCACATTCACGCTTCCTCCCAACAATGCAATTCATAACAAGGCCTCCAGTGACGTGGCTCGGGAAGCCAATCAGAGCACACTGTATGGGGATTCCCTATCCTTCCAGGCGACGGCGCTTGCCAAGTATGCTATCTGGGGCCAGGTACTTGCCAAGCAATGGAAGCGTTACTTATAGATAAGTATGTTACCAGGGCCAGTAGCAGTAGCTGCTAATCATCATTGGTAATGGTAGCTTTTCGTGCAAGTAAATAGCAGCTTAGTAGCCAAGTAGCACCTGCATACCCTCAGCCATTTAATCCGCTCTCATGTCATGTTGTTCTCATAGGCACAGGCATCCACAGTTTGGTAGCCCGTGCATTACCTTTGGCACATCACGCGATAATGCAAATCAGTATTTCAAATATGGCCGCCATATTGCAAATCATATTTGAATCAGAGGAGTTTATACAAGGATGAATATACAAGAATACAAGGTAAGGGCCATCACTCACCAGCTTGATGTGGAGCGAAGGAGAAGATGACATCTTGTGTTTGTCCGGCAGAGATCTTCCCATTTGGAGGATGAGCTGTGAAGTGGGCTATTCTCCGGAACTGGAATATTGCTGGGAGGACTGAAGACTCGTTCTTGATGGTACAGAGGACATCAGCATGTTCCCCGACGGAACAAACCCCAAAGTCATACTTGGTTGCCGGGGAGATGTTCAAGAGGACGGGTAATGCTGTTCCAGTCAGACCGATCTCAGCATAGTTCCCCGGGGCTGGCGGAAACATAGAAATAGCTCCAGTGAACATAGCAGCTCCACTTGGCAGGATTATTATAACTACATCGTCTACACTAATTACAGGATATAAACTTCTATCCAAATGATATGCAAATGATATGCAAATCTACATTTGGATACGTTATGGAAGTCTATGTCTGTCTACAATAAATGGCATTGACCTCGGGGGACGATTTTAACCTTGTAGGATCAACTGTGTTTACAGATTCCCGCTGAATAATAAGGAAACAATAACACTGTAACCAGGTACCAACACATGTAGGCCTATATGTCAAGTAATGAAGATAAGGTAGTGCAGACAGTTGCCATGCCTCCTGCGACCCTGCTCATCTCACCATCATTGACTGGCTTGTCTGCGTCCTGCGTGAACCCATCACTTGATCCAATGATCTCTAGGCGCATGAAGATCGCAAAATCTTTGCGAGGGGGAGGCGCAACTTGACATTTCCAGCCTTGCTTGGAAGAATTCCATCTGGAATATAAGTTCATGTTAGCTATAGAATCCCTTAAATTTGTAAGAAGCTCTTTGAAATGGTCTGCGTTACCTCTGCAGAATACTACATGAAAAAAGACTGAGTTTGATGAAGGCAGGATGACAGATACAGAAAGGAAAGAGAGATACAGACAGTTACAAGATACACAGACAGTCATGACAGACAGACAAAACCAGATTGATAAAGAGGCACCAATATACAGTATACAAAGAGATACAGAGATATAGACAGACACAGATAATAGACAGACATTGACAGACACAGACATACAGACACAGATATAGACAGACACATATAGACAGACACAGATGTAGACTCGGGTAGATAAACACACAGACATTGACAGACACAGACAGACAGACAGACAGACAGACATAGATATAGATACAGACACAGACAGACAGACATAGATACAGACACATATATAGACAGACAGACACAGACATTGAAAGACACAGACAGACAGACATAGATACAGATACAGACACAGACATAGACAGCCACAGACAGACATAGATACAGACACAGATATAGACAGACAGACAGACATAGATACAGACACAGATATAGACAGACAGACAGACATAGATACAGACACAGATATAGACAGACAGACAGACATAGATGCAGACACAGATATAGACAGACACATACAGACAGACACAGACACAGATGTAGACTCAGATAGATAGACACAGACAGACATAGATACAGACACATATATAGACAGACACAGATACATATAGACAGACACAGATACAGATGTAGACTCAGATAGACAGACAGACATTGACAGACACAGACAGACTCTGGGTACAAGGTACAGACCTGGGACTAAAGCGGAAGAAGATGGGTATTTTCTGGTATCCCTGAAGTACACCTTGGTTGGGGATAGCTGTGATGAGAGAGGTCAGTGTGTTGGTCAGTCCGGTGGGACTCTTATCCTGCTCGGCCAGTGTAGCTGTTGTACTCTTAGAGAGGTCCACACCCTATCACACAGAAGACAGATTAAGGCTCCTCCAATAAATATTCATGCAGATACGCAGAAAGCTCAGATTAAGACATATGAAGTCTCAAACACATATCACACATCATACACTCACTCACTCTGTAAATATGAAGAATTATTACCATAATTTATCAAAAGATAAAACTGTTTTAGTCCAGTAGTCCTTATGATGATAACATATATAGTAAAACCCTTAATAATGGCAAATTTCTACTCGTCCTTATGATACCTTAACTATTGGGCAATTTGGCAAGGACTGTTGGACTAGTGCCGGTTTCTAATGCTGTTAACTACAAGAACGTTATAGACATTGCGTCCCTACCAGTTCCTGTGCAATAGCATCCTCATTGAGGACAGCTACGAAGTTGATCGGCTCTGGGCCATTGTTGTAGAGCAGGGCACACTCTGTCTTGTCAGTGCCGTAGTAGGCGCTGCCGAACTTGATACACTGGACTGGGTCCTCAGTCTGGAGAGACAATACTTCCAGAGCTCGCTCAACGACACTCCCTCGAATGCTCAAGCTCTGAATGTCTTTGCCTTCAAGTTTCACCCTGAAACATGGTTTTATTTAAAGGAAATTAATTATCTGAGGTGAGTTAAGTGAAGCAATATGGAAGAGGTTTTAATGCAGTCAGTGATGTGCACCACTTGTCCAAAATGTAGAATATTTTGTTTGGTCTAATAAAATCAGCTAATAATTGTCACCTTAATAACACTAAAATCTACTAAAATGATGCTGAGAGCCATATTTAGGCTAAGACTCAACAGATTTTATCATCCACAACTGGCTTCATCATGAGATATCTATACAGTGATATTTCAGCACAATGCTTTGTAGACCATTGTAACATCATCGGTTACCATGACACCATAATCAAATGACATCTCTTTATTCTCTGCCACTGAAGCTGGTGAGCTGTTCTTTTACACTCAAGATACTGGTTATTACTGTTTACAATTACAATTACAATTTTTTCAGATGATAAACATAATCTTACCCTCATGTCTTCAAAGCTAAAAAATACCAGGACTTGTTGATAAATTTTCAAATATCCTTGGATATTTGTAACCTTTCTCAACTCATCTTGACATATTTGACCTTGGAAGACATGTGGGTGAGATTCTGTTTATCATCTGAACTTCTCGGGTGAGATTCGGCACAGACCGATAATGTAGAGTACTTTCTTCTTTATTTACCAGACACATACATCAGTACAGAGAGACAAAACAACTCACTTTGCAACTTCTTCAAATTTTCCAGCTTGCTTGGCAACATATTCCACCTGAAAAAATAATTGAGAATTAAAAACATTACATACTTAATACCAGTGAGGTGCTGGAGATCATGACATTATAATCTTGATCTTTCACTCTGACATGATAACTCTGTGTGAACATCCGAGGGCATCTCCATCTCCCCATCTCCTCCTCCATCTCCCCAGGTGACCTTTCTTATCAACCAATCAGCATCGAGGGTCCTACTTTTCAATATGAATGAGTAAAGCATTCAGACAAGCATATTTCTTTTTTGAAGTTTGAAATCAAGTACAATTGGGAACTTCCAAATGCAAAAAAAGAAAGCTGCCATTGTATTAAGCCTTTGAAAGGCATTTAGAAGTGATACACAAAAGGAAGAGAATTTATGGATGTCAACTTCTTCATTATGAGGAACAAAACGTTTCGGAGTATATGCTTACTTCTTTGTCAGGTGAATGCTATTATGTTGTTGTGGATATTTCATACATCCTCAGCGCCATGGACTATTAAGGTATATATGTGTTCTGTGGCAGTTTTCTTTTGCTGAGATCAAAATTTACAAATCAAAGTGGTAATGAAGTGAAGATATGGGAGAGATATCGAATCAGACTATAAAACTTGATTCAAATTAGATTGAATATCATCCCAAAATGTGTTACTAAACAGTTACCATGGTTACACATGCCTACATTCCTGTTCTCTGAGCATGTCATTACAGAGCAGTTCACAGGCACATTTTACATCGTCAAGACAACTAAATGTACTACTCTAAACAATGAGCTTTGATGAGATTTAACGTAATGTTACATATGAGTTAAATAAGTTTAAATACCGAAAATGAAATACTGTATTCGACATAATAAGCGCCCAGGGCGCTCTCAAAGTTAGACATAGGGGGCTCTTATTAGAATATTATTTTGGAGAAAAATAACAAAGTTGAAATATCGTAAATTGCATGGTTTATGCTGACAGCCCAAAATGTTACATACGCCAGATATATTTTTCCAGAATTTAATTTCCCATAATTAAGAATGAATATAAGACACATATTATACACAAATAAAGTAAGTCCTGTGTACATTGATCAATCGGAAGGGGTGCTAATTGGGATTGTTCACTAGCCAATATATTAGCAAATATCGCCGAGGGCGCTTATTACATCGAATACAGTAGATGTTTAAGTTCATCTACAATCATCTACAAGATCTGTCAATTCCAATCTCATTAAAATCAGATCTTAGTTTTCGCTACCGCTAAACAAAGATCTGAGGACATCCCATTACGGGTCACGTCAAAACGACCTTTCACGAACTTTGACCGACCAATGAAATGACTGACAAGAAATCAGTTCAGAAGGCAGTTTTCTCAAGCTTTACGACACTAGTTTCAAACTGGCGACTACGCTTTGAACTCGGTTGAAAATTTTAAAACTGATAAAAAGAACATTCTGGAATAGCGTATAGATATAGATTGTATGGATATAATCATAAAACCCGGAACTGCCGTTCCAAATACCCTCTGTTAAATATTTTGAGGTTGCATGATTAGAAAACACATTCCAACTGTCACTTTCATGATCTGGTTAGCGATGCTCTGATTGGTTGGATGAAAGGTCGTTTTGACGTGATCCTTAATGGGATGTCCTCAGATCATTTTTCAGCAATAGCGAGAACTAAGATAGGATTTTAATGAGATTGTGTCAATTCTTCAGTAAGTCACACCACTGTCTTAGAAGCCAGAGGACATCAGCTTGTTCAGAGAGCAGCGTTAATGACTAACAGTAATGTTTATGACTGTGACATCACCTTAATAACTTGTGTTGTTTTGGGCATGATTGTCCCAGAGCTTGGTATGACAGCAATAGGTTTATCTCCACTGTATTTGATCTTGAACTCTCCAGCCTTGGATCCATGATTGTGGAGAGTAATCTCCCTTGCAACAACCTTACTGTTTGCCACAATATTCCCGAAGTCCACTTGTTTTCCTATTTCCAAAACAGGCTGGGAAGGGTATCTGCAAAACCAAAATCCAAATGTCCCATTGTTCAATGCTAACCTGTGCAAATGAACACCACTCAGAGGACTCTGATACTGACCACCATAAAAACACATCTAAAAGTACAGCCTTCCAGAGGCATTAACAAGGGCAACTTTGAAAAAAAAACATTCAAAAGAATATATTGTTTCAAAGCACAGATTTTACTTATTCGTTGGTAATTCAAGTCTGTTAATAAATTTTCCATAAGATTCAAATACTTTCATTTAAGTTTCAAATATTTCTCAAATAACCTATTGAAATACATGTTAGTAAAAGGGGGACTTCTGGTGCCTATTTCGTTTTACATCTAGATGTTATAATTAATGACGATGTAAAACTCAGATTTGTGTAATAATTTTAGCATATTTATCAAGTGATTGACATAATCATACATTTTCAGTTGACAGACCAAGTGAGTTTTGAGTGACTTGAATTAGCTGGGACTGCCAACTGGCCTGGGCGTGGTCTCCCTTTAAGCCCTGAGTGAATCTTGAAGCATGTGTTCTTCAAAGACACAAAAATTCTTACGCATGTACAGGTATTTCTATGACATCTCCATCCACTGTGACAACAATCCTATCTGTGATCTCCTCGACCTCGTTGATTTCATACTCCACCACAGCAGCCACACATAGCCCCGGTGCGACAGCTTTCTCTGGGTTCTTCACTTTCAAGTTGAAGTGCTAAAAATACATTATTTCTCTTTTGTTTCAACAGGTGACCTGTATTCCAAATGTTAACTGAGCAACAAATACATGAAGTAATAACAACAACAACGACAACAATAAGTAAACACTGCTGACACCTAAAATAGTCATATATCGGCAACTTACAATGACTACCACGTATAGGTGCATGCTCAAAGCACATTACATTTACAGTTAACGTATCGAAGTGTAATCAAAATGCATTCTCAGCTACCCATTCTGTGCTAAATGTGCTAACGCTTGAGTCTACAAGCCTGAATTTCATTTTCAGTAGATTTGATGTTATCATAAGAAGTATAACAAGCTGTGGTCGCTAGTCCAACAGAAGTTTTCAAAGGTTTCAGACTAGCTTGCTGTATACAACCCACATTGCCTGTTAGACATGAAAAAAATTCATTATTATTGCAAACAAAACATAAAAACTGGTGGATAATTGAATTTTTGAAAATTACTCACAGCTCCCGACTACTTTGGCTCATTTGATGAATTATCATTCTATATAACACCTACATAACATTGTTCGTTTATTTAATTGGCTGGTACTAATATTATAAAACAGGTTAAATACTTGGGAACTCATCAAAATAAACTTAATATACATCTCTGCGTATGCCCTGGTTTTATTCTAAAATTAACTCTGAAAGAAATCAGGTCGAAATAAGTCACATCATAAACACAGCTGATACAAAATGAACGATTTGAAGTTCCAAACTCAAGTGACATGACACGACGTCAATTGTCTGTATGCATTTTCCTATACAAATATACTTCCAAAGACAATACTTACCTTGCTCTTGGGTCCATAATATCGAATGTTTTTGCTATCTTTGCTGACGTTTTTCACTGTTATGTTTAATTGATAAACAGTGTTTGCTTCGGTATCATAAAATTCCAGTGATGGGGGTGTGATGCGGACTCCTGATATGTCACCCTCCATCTTTGATACTGTTCCTTGATACTATATTTGTTTGGAATTCATCTATATTTTGCAGCGCCCACTAATTGAAAGGTTTGAGTCCCGGGGCGCCATATTGTTTGGTGGTTGCCTGGATTCTGCATAGACTCGTTTTAACAACCGCTCTTCGTATTCAGTTTTCAATTCATTTACTCGATTTTATTGAACTCGCGTCAACAATAATGCTTTAAAAATTCTTTATTATATTAATTCCGCCCTTTCAAAGGATATGTTTGGAACTTATTGCAATAAAAAAGATTCGAAGGCAATGTCAATAGTATTCGAACAGGCGTTGCTAAGCAACCCGCCATATTGGGAGTATACAAACAAGGGTCCCACTCGGAAAGTGACAGAAGTGTCAAGATGGGAGTGGATTATTACAGTATTCTCGGGCTGACGCGAAGTGCAAGCGACGGTGATATAAAGAAACAGTAAGTTGAAGAACCCCAGTGCATTCGTGGTAAAATAGATGATTAAATCCAGTGTTAGAAGTCAGCACATACAAAATATGTTTCAAAATAAGTTGACAAATTAATATTTGCCTCTACGAAACTGCAGCTTTCTTTATTACGTTGCTTTGGTGTGTAGGCCCATAGCTGTCTAGAATTAAGTCACTGTAATTGTTATAGTGAATACTTCAAAGTTGTCAATTAGATATTAGTAATACATTTGGTTGTTAGGGTTGTCGGCATAACTAGGTACGATGTTTTGTTGTATGAAATATTACAATCAATAACAAAAATTACAAAGAATCATATAATATTCATCTGAGGTAAAGGACTTGCTCACAGACCATCTCTATAAGCTCGAAATATTGACCTATTTCGCTCATTTTAGACATATTTATGTACTTCATATGCCCTGTATCATTATCTGAAGAGGCATTCATCATGTCGGACATTCAAAGCTTGCATTGTTAACAAGAAAAAGATGGTTGTCAGCATTTAGAATATGTCTGATAATATTCATACCAATGGCCGGCCAAATTACCGACCATTTTCATTTATTAATACTCAAGTTCCAATTATTTAGGCTATTGACCTGTGTTTCATGCACTGTCTTAGTACAGAATTATATAAGATAGCTACGCGATAAATCACAAAGAACAATGGGGAAGGAAGCATGGATTATTTCATGATATAGCATTGCTCTGTCATGACGTAATTGTGGAGATTTGAACATGATTCGCAATTGATGACGTAAATTTGATGAAGTTATTTTTGAGTGGGGGGTGTCTAGTGAGTTGTTCCCCGTAGATGTAGCTGGGCAATGTAGGTAAACAATCACATCCCAAAGTGGGAGACATATGACAATCAGTATTGGGAGAAAAGGTGCAAATAATCAACGTGCAAATTATAAGAATATGCGAGAAAGACCAATTTTATCCACCCTGTTCATAATATGGACTTGTCCGACTTTGCTGAGGTCAGATTCTATCCAGGGAGTCATCATCATTTAAATATGGGTAAATATTTTTAATATTGTAAATTTTATTAGCATATGATTAGGATGATATTGATATCTCAAGTAAGAAATAAATGACTCGTGGCTGTTGTTTATCATACAATAAACAGCTCCCACTTGTCGTTTATTTGTTAAATAATGCATGTACCAAATAACTAGCCACATATAGCTTGTCTCCAGTGTTGCAACCCTAAAATACTTATCACATCAATAACAGTGGTTAACAAGAAAACCTTGCTTTGAGAAATTGGGCCCAGGGTTCTGCCACATACACTGATTATGGTGGTTGTCGACTAACAGTGCAGCCATTTAAAATCTCCCTCTCATTCTTGTAGCAGAATGCCTGACATAAATGCTGCAATTCATAAAAAATATACTCAAGGTCTTTCTGAAATAAACCATGTACATTAGGGCTGGGACGGGTAACTCGGGTACTCGGGTCGGGTGGGTCCTGAGTAGGACCCAGGTACCCACATGACTGCCCAGACCCGTGGTTAGTCACATGACATACTGTTTAATGACATTAACTATAAAACTCAATGGTTACACAAAACATTTCTTTCTCACTATGCAGGCATTCGTTCTGACTTTTATATGTTCGAGTAAGGATAAAGCATCTATCAACTTCAGTGTGTACATGATCAGATCGTTTTATACATTTAAAACAATTCCCATTCGGACATTTTGTACCCAACTCTTGAGACTTATATCCGGTGAGGGCAGGGTAATAGGATGTCGGGTACCCGGGTAGTAAATTTGGACTCCTCCCAGCCCTAATGTACATATTATAGGACATTTCAGGCTAAACCAAATATAAAAAACACACTTTGAGTAAATTGACTTCATGTGTACTTCCCATGAACTTAATAAGCCCCCTGCTATTACAAATAAATATGGTGCCAAGAGGACTCATTTAAAACTGAACAACATTTATAGTGATCTTTTAATACAATTATCTATGATTTTTGGTTGTTTTCTTTCTAGCTCCCCCCCTTAAACATGTACAATGTCACCAGTAGAACTTGGGCACTAGCCCTGTCTGCAAGCTGGCATTAGTCTGAAGCCTCCAACACAGTAAATCTTTTTACTTTATTAGGCTCAGTTAATACTTGTCATTAAATCAAGACAAAAATCTACTGAAACATCAAGTAAACTTGCTATTCGTAAGAGGCGACTAACAGAATCAAGTGGTCAGGCTCGCTGACTTGGTTGATGCATGTCAACGTATCCCAATTGCGTAGACCGATGCTCATGATGTCAATCACTGCATTGACTGTCCCACATTGATTATTTATTGACCGCCTTCACATAGATTGAATATTGCTGAGCGGGGCATTGAACAAACAAACAAACATAAAGTGACATTAATCTCTACTGAGTAATCATGGTTTGTAAATCCGGAATATTTTTATTCCAGATGGTATCAGTGGAAGCACTTTTGTCTTGATTCACATCGTTTCACAGTATTTATGTATAATACTGAAAAAGAATTTGTCAATCTAAATTTCAGTTTCCGGAAATTATCGTTGAAATATCATCCAGAAAAGAATACTAATGACCAGAATGCATCAGACAAGTTCAAGCAAGTTGCGGAGGCGTATGATGTGCTCTCGGATCGTAAGTTGAATTTTAGTTATTGTAAAGACAATTACACATTCAATGCAAAAAACAACTATGGTTACATATTACATCATTTTTTTTAATATGGGCGGCATGGGTGGCCCAGTCGTCTAAGGCGCCGTGATTCACTGTGCAGAGTTGCGTCCCTTGGTCACGCCAGAAACCCATGCTTGGTTCACATTCCGGTTCACCCCGATTATGTTTCTAGGTTTGTCGGCACCATACCCGGGCTCGTGGGTTTCATCGATGTGCTAAATGTCTTAGACATGCATCACTTCAGGCTTTCCTCCCACATTAAGATGCTTGGCCGTGATATAACTGGAAAACAGTTAAAAGCGGCATTAAACCCAAGTCACTTACTCATTCACTCTTGTAATAAGTGATGGACACGTCCAGGCATACACGTCAGGGGAATGACATAATGCCTTCTCTGTATGGATGTCAAAAGTGTCAACCTAACTAATATGAAGAGTAGGTGAATGTTGTTTTCTGCCCCTATCAGCAATATTACAGCTGTTTCATGATGGCCTGAACACAAACGAGTCTCCACCTGGCAATCTAGTGGTTGAAACCATGAGCAATAACCCATGTCATCAGGTTACCATTATACACAACTGACTAATGTGAGTGCATGTATTGGGTTTAACACCATGGGAATGGTATTTCAGTCCTGTCAAGTCATGTCAGCCTTGAAACAGGATTTTTGGCACATCTAAAAGAATTGGATAGAAAAGTTTCCATGATTGATGGCGCGGTCGGGTAGCCTTGTGGTTAAAGCGTTTGCTCGTCACGCGGAAGACCCGGGTTTGATTCCCGACATGGGTACAATGTGTGAAGCCCATTCTGGTGTCCCCAGTCGTGATATTGCATGAATATTGCTAAAAGCGGCGTAAAACCATACTCACTCACTCATGATTGAGTCGTTCATTTAAGATGTTTATGATTGAATCACAGGACTTAACATAATAATTAAATAATAAATATGCATAAATTTTGCTGAAATGTCCTGTGATTGAATGTAGAGCAGTGATGATGACCACTGTTTCCGTTTGTAGCTCGCAAAAGAGCTACGTATGATCAGTTCGGTGAGGAGGGACTGAAGAACGGCGTTCCGTCTGGCAGTGGGGAGGCCGGAGCGTGGACCCAGGGCTACACCTTCCATGGCAATTCTGAAAAAGTCTTCCGAGACTTCTTTGGGGGAGACAACCCATTCCAAGGTGAGCAGTACCAGTCAGTATGTAGATTCACAAGTGACTGTTTGATCGAAATATTGCATTCTATATGCAAAAGTAGTGGGAGTTTTGTGAGAGAAAAAACAAATGAATATGTTTAACATGTTTAAGAAAAAAATTTCAAAAGTGCAAAAAGACTAAATGCAGTCTGTGTCAAAAACTGTTGAAACTGCCAGCCCTATCATGTATCTTAGCATCATTTGTAGTAGATTTTATGATGACTGTATACAGTGTTATTAGCTGAGCTTATAAGACAGAACAGAATTTTACTAGACTCGGGCTCTGTCTAGTGGTTTAAGTTGCAGACAGTAAAAGTTGTTTATTTTCTGTTGTTTATGCTTAGGCACCACCTGTTTCAGAGGCTGAATAAAGATTTGGATTGTTTTGCAATGTTAATGGTCTTTTCCTGAGTTCATGAAGTTAACAAATAACACAATCTTCGAACAAAATTTGATTGAAAGCATTTTTATTCAAGGGCCACTACACTTCAGTTGCTTCTATGGAAACCTTGTTCAGGAAAAAAACAAAACAAGACATGATTTGTACTCGTTGATGTAAACTTGGTCACAGTGAATCTTGTTGACACTTAATTACAAAAATGATAATTACAAAAATCATTAGAAACTTAGAAGATAAGAATAATTAAAATCATTTATTGAAAGAAGGGTGAGAAGAAAAAAATATGTTAAATAGTTATCTATTTATAAAAATGATAAAGAATTACATATACTTGCATCTACATCCAGTTGCTGATGCCCTCATGGTAGAGCCAGTCGTGAGTGTAACCCCAGTCATTAGTGGGACTAGAATCTCATTAACACTCTGCATAGCGACCGTATTGATCATCAAACTCATCATTTAGACGCAATATGAGCTTCACCCTAAATTTTTAAACAGATTCAGCCTGAATTTGGCACAGCGTGTTATTGTGTATGAATAATTAAGATTTAATTGTTAAGCTGACTTTCTGTGGTCATGGAATGCAATGATTAACAACTTGTATATGAGGGTCTCGAGTTTCTCAATAACAATTCCTTTCCTCATTTAGTTTTCAAATATTTACAAATCTGTGATAAGTAACACTGTCTCACGGAACACAGAACATGCAGAAAATTGGAAATGTAAAATCAATATGAAACAATCAAAATAGATAATATAAAATGTGAAATGTTTCTCCCGACATCCATTACACCTGTGTAGAGCCTCAACTTAATTTGCTGCAAGTTTCTCAGACAGATCATTATTATTAAACAACATGCAAGTGATCACTGCCTCATTACTCCTCGGACCGCAGCTCTCCATGGAACGGCTACACCTATCCTAGATACCATTGTTATTTACTAATGTATCCTGTCTCCATCATGCAGAATTCTACGATCGTGTTGATGGAGACCTCAGCATGGGCTTTGGAGGCCTCCAAGGTCGAGGTCGCAAGAAGCAAGATCCACCAATCGAGCGCGACCTGTACCTATCACTGGAAGAGGTGTTCCATGGCTGCACGAAGAAGATGAAAATATCTCGGAGGGTAGGTTTGGTGTATGAGATCTGTGAGAAATGTCTGCCCCAACGTCAGTCATGGCTCATTATGAGAGCAATTCTGTTACATGTAGTTTAAATCTGTCACTGGAGGAGGTGTTCTTTGGATGTACCAAGAAAATGAAAATATCCCGACAGGTAGGATTGATTGTATACTTGACATTTACTGATTCATCACAATTTGTAAATTTTATTTCATTGAATTTTATTCTCCACTTCATATTTCACCTTTTATGGAGTCAATATATAAATTATAAGAGCTTGAATGAATATCTGGGGTTGTGTGTGTGTGTTTAAACAAAGTTTCCATGGCAACACTGGATAATACAATTTTTTGTCAGAATTTGTTTCAATGGTTTAAAAATGAACTTAATGTTGAACATAATAATGTCATGCATATTTTGTATTTTTTTATTTACTTATTTTTGTGTCATTTCATTTAAAAGCATATTTCCTTTAAAAAAATATATATAAATAACTAAGACAGAATTTGATGTATATTACATGAGCAAGAATGTTAATCAATTAACTCACTGCTGTTTGCTAACCCTTGTAATATCATGTTACATTTAGTTAACAATAACCTCTCCCTGGGATAGCAAATGCCACCACTGACTGGTGTATTAGGCTGTGATTGTACAATGCTAGGGAGCATCAATTATTCAGATATGTTGGGTGAGGTTGACTTCCTGATTGATTGAGATGGGAACAGATCAGGTAATCATCTCTCATCAGTCAGGTCAGTCTGACAATCAGCTCACTGTCCTATTGAAGTACTGTTCTCAGTATATTATATATGACCTTGTAGATTTGATGATTTCCCAATTTCATTATAAAACAGGGTTTGGCATATGGAATTTAAAAAATTAACAAGACCACAGATAAATCACTGGTCCAAGCAGTATGTTTGTAGACCTTGGCACATCGTCAGATTAAACATTACCCGTACATCTACATTTTGTTTCGGAAACATTTTGGCAATTTAACCTCTTCTATTCAGTTATGAGTTTTTCATTTCAAAGTTTCAACTAGTCTGTTGGATTGCCTTACATTTTGAAATTTTGAAATTAGGGGGCATGGGTGGCCCAGTCGTCTAAGGCGCAACGATTCACTGTGCAGAGTTGCGTCCCTTGGGCACGTCAGAAACCTATGATTGTGGGTTCGAATCCCGGTTCGCCCCGATTATTTTTCTAGGTTTGTTAGCACCATACCCGTGCTCATGGGTTTCACCAAAGTGGTAAACATCTGAGACCTGCATCACTTGGGGCTTTCCTCCCACATTAACGCAGCGATATAACTGGAATACTGTTAAAAGCGGCGTTAAACCAAACTCACTCATTTTATAATTACTGGTCCTGATTAATGTTTTGTGAAATCTAATAAATCATCATTAATGTTCGAGGTGTATTGTCGTCTCAAATGTCCTACAGTTCTAAGATAATATTTGAAGGATGATTAAGAACACATACCTGAACCATACATGTTCAAAGATATCTGTGATACATGTGTGTGTAGGAAGAAGGGGGGAGGGGGTTTCACAGTTGACCTAAAGTCTTTTCCTCATTGGAGTCAATATTGGGAATGCTGTTTTACTGTTTGGAAAATGTAAATGCATTGGCTTGAGTCACTGGTCCATAGCCAGGGTTTAGAAACATTCTTTCTGCATAGTAAACACTGGTAACATTAGTCCACATACGAGAGGTGGGGTGACATGGGGTTTTACGTCACATCCAAGATTATTACGCTTACATGGCAATGTGCATGTGCGTGCGTGCATGCGTGAGCCTGCTTATACTTGTCTGGAATGACGTAGATTTATAGTGCTTGCCCACTGAGATACCATGCCACAGTTTAACATGAATACCCCACTCAAACACAGTATACTGACTCCGAGCCCACCAGTCCTTGTCTTAGCCTCTTAATGCTGAGCACCAGGCAGTTTTTGTCCACTAGTCCTTATAATGATGACATATAGCAAAACCCTTAAAATGGGCCAATTTCTACTAGTCCTTAGGATACCTTTACTATTGGGCAGTTTGGTAAGGACTATAGGACTAGTGCCAATTTCTAACCCTGGACATGATGAACAAATAGAGTACATGGTTAGGTTCAAGACAGTTCAGGCATCATTTGCGTGTGCCAGGAGAGCCGGAGTTGACACTAAGTGTGGATCTGTTGTCCCTAGGTGATGAACGAAGATGGCCACACCTCCAGCATCAGGGACAAAATCCTCACCATCACCGTGAAGCGGGGATGGAAGCCGGGTACCAGAATCACCTTCCCCCAGGAGGGGGACCAGGGACCCAACAATGTGCCAGGTGGGTCCACGACATCAGCCAGGTCTCCTCCATAGCCAGTGCTGATAACTGAACATCTCCATGTACATAGTGGAGAGCATGGTCCTGTGCTGCCAGTAGAGCTGGACGGGTAACTCGGGTACTCGGGTTGGGTGGGTACTGAGTAGGACCCGGGTACCCACAGGACTACCCGGACCCGTGGTTAGCCACATGATATATTGTTTCATGACAAAAATTCACTCTATTTTTCATTTCTTCAGGACTATGAACATGTTCCTTCTGACTTATATATGTTTGAACAAAGCTAAAACCAGTCAACTTCAGACCACATCGTTTTATACGTGTATCTAAATACATTCTGCCAGGGCTACTGTCAAATTCCCAATCGGACATATTTTACCTATCTCTTGACACCAACAGCAGGTACCCTAGTAGGGTCGGGTAATAGGGATGTGGGTATCCGGGTAGGGTCGGGTAATAGGGGTGTGGGTACCCGGGTAGTAAATTTGGACTCGTCCTAGCTACTAGTACACCAGCATTAGGATGAACAAAATAATAGCCTTGGTTCTCAGGCACCGCCCGCAACATCATAAAGTCTGCTGCACGTTTCGTTTTTATTTCCATTTAAACAAAAATCAAAGAGATCCTAATACTTAAAAACTATGCAAAATAACTTCCCTTTACATGTGCACTGCGCACCTCGTGTTTTGGTCATGGCGCAAATAGGTGTTTGTATGCTTGTTTGTGCAGGGTACACAACTGTGTATTTGGTTACATACTAGTGTGATCAGGCCCAAAACTAAAAGAAACACCACCCACACGAAATATATTTTCAAAAGTTATAGCCTGAGAACCAATTCCCAGACAGCCTAGCTCAGGCTCATGCTGTTGACCATTTGTTTGCTTGATCCAGATTTCATTGTTGATATGACATTGTGATATGGCTGGAACGTTGCAGCATACAACAGCATTCAACTGTCAACCGGATATGACTTGACTTAACTTTAACTTCCTGCTTTTCTTCCAGCCGATATAGTTTTCATCGTGAAAGACAAGCCCCATCCTCGTTTCCGTCGTGAGGGTATCAACCTGATCCACACAGCTAAAGTGCCTCTGGGGAAAGCCCTGACTGGCTGCTCAGTGGAGATCCACACTCTGGACGAGAGAATCCTCCACATTCCTATCAATGACATTGTCAAGTAAGTCCACTGTCCAATGTTTCTGGCTGTTCTGGATAATGAGATCTTATCCTCCTACCATAGTGATGGTATCTCTACTCTATCCGACAATAGCTGTAGTACCAAGATCACTTTTGGAAACAACCCTAGACTAATTGTAAGATAATTTTTCTGTTTATGGTTATAAATATTGACAATTTCATCAAATATGTTGGGTAATATTTTCATTATGCTCATAATGTCTGTATACTTGGAGACACACCCACCTAGGAAGGAAATGATATGTTTTATATGTCTGTTTCAGACCGGGCTACAAAAAAGTAGTTCCAGACGAGGGCATGCCCATCTCAACAGACCCATCAGAGCGTGGGGATCTCATCATAGACTTTGACATAGTGTTTCCCCAGTCTCTCACACCCGACAAGAAGGATCTGGTCAAGGCTGCGCTCTTACACTAAACATGTCACGTTCATGGGTGGGAAAGAGTTTTATTAAAGAAATACATTAATTGAAGTCATGAAGTCATCTACTAAACATGTAAATTCGGTTTCAACTAAGTTATACAAACAATACCATTTCCTGTTTTGGATGTGCTGTGTCACAGTGATGGAAGCAACATGTCTTGAACAACTTTCCAAAACATTCTCAGTATACATGTTCCTGTTTGATATGTAGATTTATTTTTACTGTACATACTCCAACATTTGTAAATAAAAACCTTGAGATACCTATCAATATTTAATGTTGTAAATTTTTCTTAAATTGCTGAATTTACAGACACTCCTTACACTGTACCCATTGATGCTGCATATATCCCTTACAATATACAGTGCTCCACAGATGCTGCATACGCCCATTCACTGTACAGCTGTGCTCAACAGATGCTGCATACACCCATACACTGTACAGCTGTGCTCAACAGATGCTGCATACACCCATTCACTGTACAGCTGTGCTCAACAGATGCTGCATACACCCATACACTGTACAGCTGTGCTCAACAGATGCTGCATATGCTGTACAGTGGTGCTCCACAGATGCTGCATACGCCCATACACTGTACAGCGGTGCTCCACAGATGCTGCATACGCTGTACAGTGGTGCTCTACAGATGCTGCATACACTGTACAGCTGTGCTCAACAGATGCTGCATACAACCATACACTGTACAGCTGTGCTCAACAGATGCTGCATACACCCATACACTGTACAGCTGTGCTCAACAGATGCTGCATATGCTGTACAGTGGTGCTCCACAGATGCTGCATACGCCCATACACTGTACAGCGGTGCTCCACAGATGCTGCATACGCCCATACACTGTACAGCTGTGCTCCACAGATGCTGCATATGCTGTACAGTGGTGCTCAACAGATGCTGCATACACCCATACACTGTACAGTGGTGCTCTACAGATGCTGCATACACCCATACACTGTACAGTGATGCTCCACAGATGCTGCATACACCCATACACTGTACAGTGGTGCTCCACAGATGCTGCATATGCTGTACAGTGGTGCTCCACAGATGCTGCATACACTGTACAGTGGTGCTCCACAGATGCTGCATACACCCATACACTGTACAGTGGTGCTCCACACATGCTGCATACACTGTACAGTGATGCTCCACAGATGCTGCATACACTGTACAGTGGTGCTCCACAGATGCTGCATACACTGTACAGTGGTGCTCCACAGATGCTGCATATGCTGTACAGTGGTGCTCTACAGATGCTGCATACACCCATACACTGTACAGTGGTGCTCCACAGATACTGCATATGCTTTACAGTGGTGCTCCACAGATGCTGCATACACTGTACAGTGGTGCTCCACAGATGCTGCATACACCCATACACTGTACAGTGGTGCTCTACAGATGCTGCATACACTGTACAGTGATGCTCCACAGATGCTGCATACACCCATACACCCATACACTGTACAGTGGTGCTCCACAGATGCTGCATATGCTGTACAGTGGTGCTCCACAGATGCTGCATACACTGTACAGTGGTGCTCCACAGATGCTGCATACACCCATACACTGTACAGTGGTGCTCCACAGATGCTGCATACACTGTACAGTGATGCTCCACAGATGCTGCATACACTGTACAGTGATGCTCCACAGATGTTGCATACACCCATACACTGTACGGTGGTGCTCCACAGATGCTGCATACACTGTACAGTGGTGCTCCACAGATGCTGCATACACCCATACACTGTACAGTGGTGCTCTACAGATGTTGCATACACCCATACACTGTACAGTGGTGCTCCACAGATGCTGCATACACTGTACAGTGATGCTCAACAGATGCTGCATACACCCATACACTGTACAGTGGTGCTCCACAGATGCTGCATAAACCCATACACTGTACAGTGGTGCTCCACAGATGCTGCATACACCCATACACTGTACAGTGGTGCTCTACAGATGCTGCATACACCCATACACTGTACAGTGGTGCTCCACAGATGCTGCATAAACCCATACACTGTACAGTGGTGCTCCACAGATGCTGCATACACCCATACACTGTACAGTGGTGCTCTACAGATGCTGCATACACCTATACACTGTACAGTGGTGCTCCACAGATGCTGCATACACCCATACACTGTACAGTGGTGCTCCACAGATGCTGCATACACCCATACACTGTACAGTGGTGCTCCACAGATGCAAGATTGTTCAGCCTCAGACAGCTCTCAGCAATACATGTATCACGTTGGACATACAAATTGTGAATTCAACAAGCACTTTCCCACTGTGTTTTGGGTCAGCGAAAGTGAATTGTGAGGTAAAGGTGAAATGAAGTATAACGTCACGTCAAAGATTATTGCACTCATAATATAGCGATGTGCATACACATGACTGCTTGTACTCGTCCGGACTAATGCCAATTTCATAGTGCTAGCCAACCAAAATACATGCCACAGAATACCCTCAGACACAGTAAACTAACTCCATGCTGACCAGTCCTTGTTTTATCCCCTAGTGCCGTGTACCAGGCAGGGTAACAACAAGTACCATCTTTTAACATATTTTGATATGATGTGGCTAGGGATCAAACCCCTGACCGACGGATGCTCTACCATTAGACAAAAGCAGGCTGTGAATTGTGAGCTTCAACAATTACTTCCCTATTGTGTCATGCATCAGTGAATATATATTTTGAAATTGATTGACAGAAGGGTGGAAACGTGGAGATGAGTTTTCTCTCATGTTATCTCCCCTGTATCCATGACTTCAAAATGGTAATGACTGACCATGCTGACTTTGACATCATAATATATACCGTATTTGACGTAATAAGCGCCCCGCTCTAATAAACGCCAATGGCGATATTTGCCAATATACTGGCTGGTGTACAATCACAATTCCTTCCGATTGATCAATGTACACAAGATTTATTTATTTGTGTATAATACGCACTTGTGTGTTATATGCACCCTTAATTATGGGCAATTAAATTCTGGAAAATATATCTGTGGCGTACGCAGAGACTTTTCTTTTGTATCATTACAGGCTGTCAGCATACACCACGAAATTTAGGATCTTTCAACTCTGTGTTTTCTCACCAAAATTTTATTCTAATAAGAGCCCCTTATTTCTAATTTTGAGAGCGCCCTGGATGCTTCATACGTCGAATACAGTACTTTAATGTGTACATAAATATGACCTGTACAATCAGTATCAAACACTTCAGCTCCCAATATATATCGCAATACAAATACCTGTATCACAATACAACTTTTTGGCCAACACATAGGCCTACTAGCATTAGCAATATTTCTCTTTTTTGTTTTCTTTATCCCTAAAAAATAAATTCAGTGTAAATATTGTTTCAGTGGGAGACATGATTCAAGCACTCTGACCATTGTCATGGTTACAGAACAAAATGCCTTAGATTACATTATCAGCAACCAACACAAGTCTTGAGATTCATGTGGAGGGCGTTTATTTACAAATATGATTCAGACAAACAAATTGTAAACAGATAAAAAACAATATGATTTGCCATCTCCAGAATGAGAACTGGAGTCCCTTCCTGACCGATGGCCTTGTTCAGTCACTAGCTTCCGATGAACAGACACGCAAAACTGGCACTGAAACAAAAATTATATTTAAAAACTTTTATTAATAGTTAACAGGTAAACATGGTTAAACATCTTTCAGCATTGTGGTCCTAATTGAGAGTCTGACATTTCTATTATTTCTGAAGATGATTTCTGTGGGACAAACAAATCTGTTTGTTGTTTAACACCACACTCAGCAATATTCCAGCTATATGACGGGGGGTCTGCAAATAATCGAGTCTGGACCAGACCATCCAGTGATTGACATCTTGAGCATCAATCCACGCAACTGGGATACGATGACATGCATCAACCAAGACAGCGAGTCTGACCACCTGATACCTTTAGTCGCCTCTTCCAACAAGCATAGTCGCCTTTTATGGCAAGCATGGGTTGCTGAAGACCTATTCTACCCCGGATCTTCACAGGAAGATTGCTATGCGTTAATTGAACAGAGCTAATCCTTTCCAATCAATCCACTATTGTGAACAGCGAGAGAGCATGTGTTGAGTTGACGCATTGTCAAATATACATAGAACATAAACTCCATCTGCACAGCATCACATTCCTTCTCCCTGATCAGAAGAAATGGATTCTTCTGCTTCACCTCCAATGCCCACTGACCCAAAATGGGGGTTCACTCACATTTTTCCTAAGTTTGTTTTGCAGTAGGTGTATTGTTCCAGGCCTACTGCCTGTCCACTTAATAACTGAATTGTGGCTATATTTACCCAAAGGCTAAGTCAACAACAAAAAGTCAGGGAGCAACGAAAAAACAATAGCACCAAGGAACTGTTGCTCACCAGGAACATTCAACATGTTCAAAGAGAGCTGAATGTTGTACAATATAGCAAAATCTTTAGCCACTTAGTAAGGTCGTTTTTTGTTGGCTTACACATTTTTACCCCGAAAAATCGGTTTGGTAAGTATGGTAAGGGAAAAAATATATGAAAAATTCTGATATGACAAGGCAAGGTTCCCGGATATGGCTGGAGTTACTGACCCTTACTGCCAACACTGCATTGTCACAGAATCATTACAGAAGTGATTCCTTCAATACAGTAGCAAAGTTTGATGGCAAAGTCATCTCGTTACTGCGTTGCAACATTCTAGAAAGCTTTATATTGTAACACAAAAGTTTGTTGGGTCAGCACTGCTGCTGGGATAAAAACATTTGTAAAAAATGATAAATTTGATCTTATTCCATTTTTTCATTATTTTGGGTCGGAGGACCTGTAAACTAATTTTAAAAAAAAAAGCCAAAAGAAAGTGTGGCTGCTTATTGGTTGTTTAATGTTGCCTGAATGACAGTATGATCCAATGTAAAATTCGTGAAACTTCACATAACATTATTGAGGGCATATGAAAGGGCCTGTAAGACTCTTGAGTTTTCAGATAGATTAAGCGATTCCCAGGATAGCTCCCCAACTTCCTATGTCAGACTTGGTTGATATCATACACTGACAGAATGGATAGTTGGCACTGTTGCTCATACTATCAATCACTGCATCATCTGGTCAGACTTCATTATTTACAGGCCACTGTCTGATAGCTTGAATACTGCTGAATGCTGTTTAACAACAAACATTCAGCCTGACCATTGTAATATTCTAAAACAAATACAGTCAAACACTCTTGTGTTGAAGTTGAAGGGACCAACGTAAATACTTCGAGTTATCCAAGTTTTGACACATCCAAAAATGATGAATATAGAATGAACACCCAGGGACCAAGCTTTTACTACGAGACAACCATAAGTTTGACACATCAAAGTTTGACACAACATTACTTGACTGTATGCCATTTTAATTTTAAGAAAAAAGTCTTATTCTCAATACATGATCTTAGCATGTGCAGTACTACATATCCCACCAAAATATCATTTCTTAGCAATTGTGTGTTTGCGATGACGATGTTTAAACATTTTTCATGACTGAATATAGTTTTATCAATTTTACAAAGACAGCAATACTTTTTTAGTCCATAAAAAAAATCCAAAACTTCACCATGTTCATTTGTTTTATCTTAATCCCTTCAACAATTTTGTGTCCTAACATTACAGAGCTAGATCTAGATATCCCTTAAACATGTTAAACATTCAGGCACACTCCTCCCATTGCCTCCAGCCAATTCTGATCAGATGTCTGTATGAACAGAAAACAGCCTATAATAAGCACAATAAGCTCACATTTGGACCTTCGGTTCTGGTGAGCTAAAAATGGCATCTGGTATTTTAAAGTGCTTTTATTTCTAGTCATCTCATTCTCACCTTCGTCAGATTTTAAAACCAAGGCTTCTCATACATTCTTTGTGTTTCTCAATCAGATCCCCACACTGATCTTCTCCCTTCTCAATTATGCTGCAATAAATAAAGACATTAATTGATACTGAATCAGCTAGCTATAAGCCTTTTACTTGTGTACTAATTACTCAACATGACAGAGATAAAGTGATTCTACTAGCACTACTGATCAAGAAAAAGATAATATTATTTTTTTGTACCCTGAATACAATGACAAAGCATGTTTATTTTACACTGAACCCAAGCTATAAAGCATTTCTGGCCTAAAGAAAATATGACTTAATCACTGATAACGCCATGCTTATCATGAAATGATTCATAAGAAAACATACAACTTTATTGAAAACAACTTCTGCTTTATTGCATTTTGCAACGCTTTGATATAGATTCTCATGCTGTTTATCAAGCTGCTGGAGTGACTACAACCAAGTAATGTAATTATATATTTTGGGAAGGAACAAAATAACACACTTTCACCAATTTGTCTGACATGGGAACTTACAATGATATTGTTTAAAAATACTAGATAATTCCCTAAAACACGGAACTACACGAATATCCATCCTCGTTCGAAGGATGTCGGTGTAATAAAGACGATAGGCTAACTTATCCACTCTGACATCAAATAACTTAACTTCACCCGTGAAAGACTAAATACGACTCCACCGTGGATCTCCAAGACAAACATTCTCTCTGGAAAAATCTGGCGTTAATGAAAATCGTTCACATGTACGTAGATATATATTTCACTGGCATTAGTGTCCACCGTACATACCAAGGGCAAATGACTTACACTGTAATAAATGTCTAACGATACATCATGGCTGAGTGAATCAAACCTACCATTGATCTCGAACTTTCTTGGTCGCTGGGCAAGCGCAGCATGGCTTCAGTTTCTTTTCTCCACCTTTTTCGTCTGGCATTGTTGAGCTATATATGATATCACACAGCCAACTTCGTCCTTGCAACTCACGTTTCGTAAGCCGTGTTTCAACAAAGGTTGTTCAGAGTTACGTCCCTTGGGAACTGAGTTAACCGGATACACACCGTACTGGCACTCACAGATTCGCAAAACAAAATGTGCAATATCCTTTTCTTCCTTGCTGCATGATTAAAGTATTCATCGGTGTTATTAAATCGATTTAATAGATTATATCGATTGTTTATCGTCAGCTGATAGAGGCTAAGCGCATATAGATAAATATCGAAAATAGACTGGTACCCTGTCGTATTAGCGAATGCACAAAGTTACGTGATGAGCGCCAGCGCTCTATGGCAGATAAACCATTCCAATATCGAAAATGCCCTCTGGCGGCGAATGTGGAGAATATTATGATCTGTCCGCATTTTAGCAACTTCCGGTAGCAGGTGCTTGGGGTACAGGTATTTGTCTTTGAAATTCTGTATTTATTGTGAATATTTTGTACATGTTCCCAGATAGCTGACTGAAAGTAATATTTCTGTAGCGTTTCTCTTTACAACAATATTCACATAGGCGAAGTAAGGCATCTTCATGAAGAAATATGGATGAAATTGTGATTTTTTTCAAAGACAAACCGGCATAATTCTTATTTCATCAATGATCGGTCCATCTTTTTTAGCATGTTTAGCAAATGCTTAATTATGGCGCATTTATATAGATTTGCTGATAAGGTGTCTCTCGCAATGTTCAAAACACATGACACATTAGGCCTATCTATGTCACATTCATCATGTTTGATACATGGTGTTATTTTGATAGAATATTAACATCTTGCAATGAACTTTGAGTACATTGATGTCATAGATGCGGTGAAGCTTGTAATGACTCTTGTCACAACAATAAAACATGTCATAATAGAAATCTAAGACGCTGCCATGTTATCATGATTTGGCACGAATTGTAATCCTGAAACGCTGTATCTTTGATGATCTTGTGTGCGTTTCAGGCTTTATCACTTCATCATCAAGTTCATGTTATGATACATCTTCCCGAGGCAAGAGAGTTAACTGACTATAAAAGTCCAGTTTCCACCCTTGCCGAACTAGGCTGGTATTATGGAGTTAGTTTGGCTGGACTAACAAGTCTATGCATAGTCCAATCACAATCGCACAACAAAATCGAAATCCGGTTTGTAAACTGTCATGCAGATTTCGGTCGATTGCAAGATTTGGTAAACATGTGCACAGCCAACTCGTTGTCAACAGAAATTTTCCAAATCTTTTCATGTTCTTAATCCAGGTACTCACATGATTTGATGCACTTTGCGATGAAGACCTGTTTTATTACAATATAGATCTTGATTATCGATCAGATCGTCTTGATCGGGCGCCCCGCCATTTTGTTTGAAGCAAATATGAGCGGTGGAATCTGATTGGTCCATAGGAGAGGCATAGAAGGGACAAAACTCGTAATAGCCACTGGTGGCACTACGATCGAGCCCAGGAATTCCAGCCTAGTTCGGCAAGGGTGGAAACTGGCCTTTCAAAGTCAGTTAACTCTCTTGCCTCAGGAAGATGGTTATGATATAGAATAATTTGATTATGCTATGTCATTCATCTTTAGAAAATAGCATGACACTTTGGGAGCAGGTGTAGACATCATTGGTCATGAAAAAGGGAGATAGTTCTATGGATATACAACTTCTATATTACAATGAATGCGATGTTTCGGTGTAGATACTAACCATTCTAACACTGTTATCAAGCAAGAAACATTGCCTAAGGCCTTATACGAATTGATTGACTGATTGAAGAAGTTGTATATCCATAGAACTATCTCCCATCTTCAAACCAACTTCTAAGTCCCACTTGAAGTTAAAATTGGTCCAGCTAGTCCATAGCTCATTTCAAACTTGTGGATTAAGTAAAAAAGATGTATTGGGTAACTAGATTTTGGTAAAATCAACACGTTCCTCTAAATATCAATGGTCTGGAACTGCCAGACCAACTATACTAAAATAATATTTTGTTTTCTGGTAAGTTTGTAATGTCAATCTAAATTTACCTTGTTGTCTGATTGTCTTTTTAGGCAAACAAGTAGAAAATAACTGAAACGGGGTAATTTTCTACCTTAAATTAGTCCTTGTTCAATTGTTTATGGGGTTTTAACTTAGAAAAGACAACAGGAAAAGAGTTTCCCCAAAAGTCCCGAAATCAATTTGTCTTTTAGTTTACAGCCCTAATAAAGAAAAGAAAGCAACTTAACTGATGATGATTACATTGTTTTCTAATTGTAAATGCAGTCTAACCGTGGGGATCATGTATAACAGCAGACATGTAGGGGGTGCATGGTAAACCAATATACATGTATCGCAATAGAACCCGTGTGTATCAATATTTTCTGATCCAGTTACAGACGAATTGATACATAATTGCATAAATTATATGCCCTATCTTGAGGTATTTGGATGGACTGTGTTTCCATCTAAACAGCACACGCTTCACGCTGTTTAAATATATATCCATATTGATGCCGTAATAGGTATCCTCATTTATCCATACTATCATAAACTGAAGTCTGGATTATTGAGTGAAGCAGGACCCAGTTTTATGTTATTGTTTCTTCAACACAATCATTTAAGAATTTGTCTGTTTTAATAATTAAGTGGTAATTCATTGAACCCGGGAAATGTGCTTTTAACCACCATTGTTACACAGATTGTATATTTTCATGTGCTGTTGGTGTGAAGCCCATTTCTGGTGTCCCCCGCCGTGATATTGCTGAAATATTGCTAAAAGCGGCGTAAAACCGTACTCACTCACTCACTCATGTGCTGTTGCTAGTAACAGCAGTATCAACATACATGTGACACAGTCCAGTAAACTATCACTGATTCCCTTTTTAAAAAGAGTTTGTGTTGAGAGCAAAATTTATTTAACACTAAAACAAATTCCAATAGCACTTCCAAAATTCAGATGAAGCTTACATAAACTCTTCAGCGAGAGGGCGGTCGGGTAGCCTAGTGGTTAAAGTGTTTGCTCGTCATGCTGAAGACTCGGGTTCAATTCCCAACATGGATACAATGTGTGAAGGTCATTTTTGGTGTCCCCTGCCGTGATATTGCTGGAATATTGCTACTCATAAAATCGTACTCACTCACTCACCCTTCACTGAGATGGAAAGACATACTGGGATCTGAAGAGTACATAGAATTTGTCAGTTTTGTGATTTAAGAACTGTAGAAAATGAATATCATTTCTGACTAATATATCCGTTGTGTGGAAACAGGAAACAGTTCACTGATAAATATTTTATCCATTATTCGAGTATACAGAAATTTGTTTGGTTAAATGTCAGGTAACAATGTAGTAATAACAAAAAACTGTCAGTGTATGTATTGCTGGCTAATAACCTGAGACGTTACTTTATGATTTTTTATACACCCATTGGTACTATAGGCCCATGGTCTCTTAATAATACGAACAAACACTGAATGAAACAGCATGAGAATGAGTTTGAACAAAATCATTTCACATGCATCTAATCTTGTACATAGTTTAATATTAATTTATTGTTTTCTTTCAGAGAACTGCCCACTACTTAGAAATGGCCGAGAGTGAGAAGGAGCCAGGTGCAGAGGTATGTTTCTTGTAAGGCATCAACAGAGATGGATGTGATCACATTGTCCTTTCAGTCATCACGCGAGGAGTTTGATGCTCCCTTTGATTGGATGAAATAATGTCAGGAACAGGATCGTTTGCTCCTGCAGCATGTTACTAAACTAAGAACTTGCTCACATACATGAAGATCTAATAGTGACATGTTAATATCATGGAATCATAATTTATGTGTTGTAGAATCAGCGCTGAGTTTTAAAATAATAGCATGTTTGAATAGCTGGAGATATCAGCTCAGAGGCCCAGTGATAGGAGGAAGGAATAACACATCCGAATACATGCTATAACTATCTAATCCAGCATTAGAAATTCGTACTAGTCCTGTAGTCCTTGCCAAACTCCCCAATAGTAAAGGTATCATAAGGACTCGTAGAAATGTGCCATTTTAAGGGGTTTTCTATATGTTATCATTATAAGGACTAGTGGACTAAAACAGTTTGTTTCTATTGCTGTAATCACAAAACATAATTTACTGTTCACTTTTAATTGTGATGTCATTTTCACGAGAGCAAATACATGTAAATCAGAGATAGGTAAGATTTGGTATCTATAACACCACAGAACTAAATACTATGGGGTAAGTTGGAGCATGTTTGACGTGTTGTCCAACTAAAGATCTCTTACTTTCATTAAACAGAATTAATATAGAATATTTACGGCTTACAGATAAGGTGCTTCCTTTGCACTTAGTAATCTTTGTTGTGCAAAAGATGAAACTGACCAATCCTGATATAATTTGAGTGATAAGCAGGATAGATAACTGATGGTGCACAAATATGATGAATGTCATGTAAACAGAGGATGCTGACAACTATCTACATATGTTTACAGTTTGAAGAGGAGGATGTTGAGGAAGATACACCACTTGAAAAAAGGAAGAAAATATTTTCAAAAGAATGTGAGTTTATCATGTTTATTGTGTTAAAAATACAAGAATGTGTTGGAAATGGGACTGAAACTTCATAATTATTCCGAAACACTTCAAAGTCATGGGCTAGGGACAGCCCCGAGTTGATGGGTGCGTCTTCAGAATAGTGACAGTCTGTAGTTGGCGAGTACGGAAATCTGTTTGCTTTATGTAAGATGTAATGATTTGATTGTTCCAGTGCGCTGAATGATGTAATGATTTGATTGTTCCAGTGTGCTGTATGACTTTGATTTGATTGTTCCAGTGCGCTGTATGATATAATGATTTGATTGTTCCAGTGCGCTGTATGATGTAATGATTTGATTGTTCCAGTGTGCTGTATGATGTAATGATTTTATTGTTCCAGTGCGCTGTATGATGTAATGATTTTATTGTTCCAGTGCACTGTATGATGTCATGATTTGATTGTTCCTGTGTGCTGTATGATGTCATGATTTGATTGTTCCAGTGCACTGTATGATGTCATGATTTGATTGTTCCAGTGCGCTGTATGATGCCATGATTTGATTGTTCCAGTGTGCTGTATGATGTCATGATTTGATTGTTCCAGTGCGCTGTGTGACGTAATGATTTTATTGTTCCAGTGCACTGTATGATGTCATGATTTGATTGTTCCAGTGTGCTGTATGATGTAGTGATTTGATTGTTCCAGTGCGCTGTATGATGTAATGATTTGATTGTTCCAGTGCGCTGTATGATGTCATGATTTGATTGTTCCAGTGTGCTGTATGATGTCATGATTTTATTGTTCCAGTGCGCTGTATGATGAAATGATTTGATTGTTCCAGTGTGCTGTATGACTTTGATTTGATTGTTCCAGTGCGCTGTATGATGTAATGATTTGATTGTTCCAGTGCGCTGTATGATGTAATGATTTGATTGTTCTAGTGTGCTGTATGATGTAATGATTTGATTGTTCTAGTGCGCTGTATGATGTAATGATTTGATTGTTCCAGTGCGCTGTACGAGTTTGATTTGATTGTTCCAGTGCGCTGTATGATATAATGATTTGATTGTTCCAGTGCACTGTATGATGTAATGATTTGATTGTTCTAGTGCACTGTATGATGTAATGATTTGATTGTTCCAGTGTGCTGTATGATGTAATGATTTGATTGTTCCAGTGTGCTGTATGATGTAATGATTTTATTGTTCCAGTGCGTTGTATGACTTTGATTGGATTGTTCCAGTGCACTGTATGATATAATGATTTGATTGTTCCAGTGCGCTGTATGATGTAATGATTTGATTGTTCCAGTGCGCTGTATGACTTTGATTTGATTGTTCCAGTGCGCAGTATGATGTAATGATTTGATTGTTCGAGTGTGCTGTGTGATATAATGATTTGATTGTTCCAGTGCGCTGTATGATGTATGGGTTCGGAGATGACCAGAATCCTTACACCGAGTCAGTGGACCTCCTGGAAGATCTGGTCATCGAGTACATCACGGAGATGGTGAGATTTGCAACCTGTCAGCCATTCCAGGATGTAATAGTTCTGTTTTCAAATCCCAGATATTCCCTTACGATTTTTTCCACAATATATATATTGTGCACTCTAACAACTTGTGAAGGCCAGTGCAAAGTCAGCACCAGACTCTGCTAGAACATCATAAAGTATTCATGGTGATGTATTAGTGACGATTAGATTAGTAATATTGGAGCAGTACATAGCTACGATATCGCAGCTAATCTCCGCCTATATTTCAGACAAAGAAGGCGATGGAGACTGGCCGTCCTGGCAGGATACAAGTGGAGGATATCATATTCCTCATCAGAAAGGACCCCAAGAAGTACTCCAGGGTCAAGGAACTGCTCCTGATGAGTGAGGAATTGAGGAAGGCCAGGAAAGCTTTCGATGAGATCAAATATGCAGCGACCAAATGATGAGGTCCTCAACTCTTGTACATAGCTCATGAACCTATTTCACGCTCTGCATGGAGAGTGTGAGGATCTGCATTACCATCACGCAGAAATATCATCCATGATATAATTATGTTCATTTTCATTAAAACATGTACTTGTATATTTATTAAAAGGTTTGTCATTGCAGTGGTTTTATTTTTTTACTCAGTAATTTTCTCCGACATAGATTACCCAAGGTATTGTTGATATATAACCGTCTTGCATTAAACAGCAAACAATGCAAGAAGCTTGTCACTACAGAACTTGTATTTAATGTTGACAGCTATAGTCCAGCTATATGATGGCAGCATGTAAATAATTTGGGACCAGACAATCCAAGGACATTACGTAGTCAATGAGGGTTAAAATTTGTATCTTTTAATGTCTGCATGGTGTTGTAGGCAACAGATGAGAAGATGGTCTATCTCCTGCATATACCAGTAGGTGTAGAATGACCCAGTC
Source organism: Haliotis cracherodii (assembly GCF_022045235.1). Classification (NCBI taxonomy): domain Eukaryota; kingdom Metazoa; phylum Mollusca; class Gastropoda; order Lepetellida; family Haliotidae; genus Haliotis; species Haliotis cracherodii. The sequence goes on from NW_027266286.1 coordinate 20,933,339, forward strand.
ATAATTTGTTTATTCAACAGGTGCCAAGCAACATAAGCTTTCTTTTGAGGACTGTTTTTACATTTGAATGTTGCTCAAATTGGAGTACAGTAGAACCCGGATATAATGAACCTGGATATAGCGAACAAACGGATACAACAAACTGTTAAAAAATCCCCGTTTTATCTCCTATATAATATCATATAAAATGTATGTATATAACGAACTCTCTACATCAAACTAACGGATACAGCGAACTGATATCCGATCACCGACAAGCCCATCTATCACTGAGAAATCTCACTCAGTGTCAAGTGTCACTGACAATTGGCTGTACGCAATGAGCGGCGAATCAACACAATGGTGGCGAATCAATACAATCAGCGGTGACGGATCAACCTTGTTAAATTTGCATGGTGTTAATCTTACCTGTACATGTAATCTTGCCTGTAAAACAAACATTAAACATATACATTTTACGAGATTGTGTCCAAGTCTCAGTTCACTTGCATATGCTATCATGGCGGGCAATAATAAGAGGAAAGCTATTAGTTTAGACACAAAATTGAGAGTTATTAATGCTGTTGGTGCTGGCATAAAAACCAAGAAAGACCAAAGCTGAAATTAGGCCATGAAGATTTCACGTGTAACACTGCAATTACGTTTATTGTGTTTTGTCTTATCCAAGATTGCGGACTTTTACAGAGCGAAAACGTGTATAACAAACTGATTTCTCTGGTCCCTTGTGGTTCGTTATATCCGTGTTCTACTGTACTTTGACATGTTTCTAGAAATAATTCCCTGGATTCAGGCCCTTCTTGGACAGAATTGCTAACTTCTCACCATGATTATCGGACAATACTATATGAATGGTAGGATATTAATGCACTATTTAGATGTACAATGGCTACTCTAAGTGATAAACTAGTGAAAAGGACAGTTCTAAGGTCTTCCTAAGGTCTTCACATGAGTGAGTGAGTATGGTTTTACACTGCTTTTAGCAATATTCCAGCAATATCACGGCGGGTGACACCAGAAATAGGCTTCACACATTGTACCCATATCGGGAATCGAACCAGGGTCTTCGGCGTGACGAGCGAACGCTTTAACAACTAGGCTACTCGACCGCCCCTCTTCACATGAGAGTTGACTACAACATAATTTCAGGTACATGTATATCATGGCAGGTGGAGTTGCTTCCCTTAGGCGTGCCATCAACTTATGATCATTGGTTTGAATCCCAGCTTTGCTCTGATTACGTTTCAAGGTTTGTCGGCACCATACCCGTGCTCGTGTATTTCACTTAAGTGGTAAACGTCTTGAAACCTGTACGAGCAATAAATGATCCCTTGATGTCGGGGCGGTGAGCTAGCCTAGTGGTTAGAGCGTTCGCTTGTCATGACGAAGACCCAGGTTCAAATCCCCACATGGGTGCAATGTGTGAAGCCCAATTGTGGTGTCCCTTGCTGTGATATTGTTGGAAATTTGCAAAAAACGGTGTAAAACCATACTCACTCACTCACTCCTACGATGTTATGGGGTTATGATGACACAATCATTTCAGCAACAGGGGCTATTCTACCCCGGAGATCCCCACTGAGATCTTAATAATTAGACGAACATAATTTGTGTCAAAATACTTTATTTGACTTAGTCAAGACATCATACAAGTAGCCATCAATATCATTTTAAAACATGTCTAGATAATATAATACATTATGCACTATCATGACTAATATCACCACGACATATTTACAAACAGTTACCATGGCTACTGGCTGGTTCACAAATCCCACAATGAAGTCAATAAGGGATCGTGTGAAGAATCAAATAAAATATTTCAGATGAAATAAATGCATGAATGAAATCTTCATCTCCTAATAGAAAATCTAACCAACATGTCCAAACACTTTTACATATATACAAATTGAGAGAAAGGTATGACATAGATGGCAGTCCTATAAAGATCTACCGACACTGTGAACCTAACTTGTTACCTACACACTGAGATGAGTGAATGCATGTTGTTTTACAACCCAGAATATTCCAGCGACCTGCAAATAATCAAATCTGGATCAACAAGTGGTTGACAGCATGAGCAATGATCCCCAGTCTAGATGTGGCTAACAGACACATATTCAGCCAGCCATGATACTGGGTGTGCATCTGTGAATGCTCAGTCTATATGGAGTACAGGAACATCAATACTGACATGACAGGAACATGGATTATCTCCCCTAACACACCAGCTAAACCGGGTTACTTTGAGCACTGCACCATCACAAAGAAGAATTCACGTTTTTTCAAGAAATTTCATATCAGGAAATGTATGGTATCTATTTTCTTCCTATTTGATTTAATTAAACATTGAATATGATAACTTGGGTTCAACCAACCTGTGGAACAATCCGTCGTCTGACAATCACCACCTGACAAAGTATTGTCTTATTGTTCTCTCTGATTGTTATTTCTCTGTACATGGATTTTTCTTCTTGTCAATAGGTGGGAAAACATTATAAGGCTTCCAATTTTTGTTCTTCCTTCAAAAGTGTTTTTGTGTGCACCTCAGATCTTGTCTAACACATTGTGTGCATATTAGAGTTGTGAAGCCCCTATTAGAGTGACCTCCCTTTTCGGTGAAGGATAATCAAGTTTGATAAATATGAAAAGTATTTGTTTGACCTCTTACCATTTCCCATATTAAAATATGTTGAGCACATATGAAGAAAAACTTGTCATAATTTTCATATGTTGATGTAACAGCTTAAAGTGAATTGACAAAAACTTTCTTATTTCGGTATATGTCCCTCACTTTTCAATGTCCAACAACAGTGATGACATCACACACAGGCTACTCTACCATCAGCAGCTACATTGCAATACCGTCTCCCTGACAACAGCATCTCCATGACAACCTATCAGCTTGACAATTTATCCTCATGACAACCTATCAGCTTGATAACCAGATCTCCCTGACAATCTATCAACATTACAAACGCATCTCCCTGACAACTACATCTCCCTGACAACCATATCCCCATAAAAACATGTCTCATTAACAACATCTCCATGACAACTAGATCGCCGCTAAGTGCCAGTGGTACATTGACATTCAGATACAGGTGGCATACATATGCCCTTGTTAACAATACACACCTGTTTACAAGGCCAAATTGTTGGCAAAAAGTAGTTGGATACATGCAGAAAAACAATCTGGTCGCGCATTCAATGAAATTGACTGAAGCTTTGATTTTATTCAATCATATAAAAGTCAGAAAGAAAGCGTGCATTGTCAGAAAGAAATGCGAATATTGTTGACTTGTAGTGTAACTATGCAGTTATAGTGAATTTTTGCCATAAAATAATATATCACGTGGCCACGGGTCCAGATAGTCCTGTGGGTACAGGGTCCTAGTCAGTACCCACCCAAGCCTAGTACCCAGGGTTCCCATTACAGCCCTACTTGACGTGTATATTACGCAGCATTCTTTGACAGCATTGTGGGATAGCTTCAGTCCTGCATCCAATACTTATAACAGCAAAGTACTAACTTACGGTCAAGGTTGCTGTTGTGGACTGGATTCCTACCACAATGAGGGGGCTGTACTTTGTCTCTACTTCCAGTTCACTGAGGTAGTTAAACTACTGATGATACAAGACTTGAAATAAAGGTAGCAAAATAATCATTGAATGGAGAAAAAAATGAATGGCTGAAGACAACCCACCATTGAAAAGTTTAAAGTCTTCAGTACAACCAAACTCTCATTCGTCAAAACTTGTGGATTGAGTGAATGGTGTTTTAGACTGCAGTAACAAATACTCTGGACAATCAAGGTGGCCGGCCTGTTGATAATCAAGTGGCAAGCCATTGCTTGATAACAGACCTACTGCCGGTGGTTTTGCTGGCATACAATCATCATGAAGAAACAGGGAACAAATCTGAAATGCTTTGTGTTTTTCACTGACAACTAGACAGATCTAGCGACCATGTTGTTGACAAGTGTCCTGGATGCACCTAACTGGAAGCTGATTACATGGGCTATTTGACTTTCTTCTGCTGCCGACTACGGTAGATGTCGTTGACAGGGGCTGTTATCTCGGTGGGTTGCTCCTCATCGCTCTCCTCATCATTCAACTTCCGCTTGCGCATCCCGCTGGCAATGTCAATGGAGAATTGTGTCCCTGCGTCAATCTTGACATGGCCATCCACACCATTGTGTACCCCTACAGGACCTGTGTACAGACAAGGCAAGATTACACGACCTGTACACGAGACCTGCATACAGACAAGGCTAGATTACATGACCTGTACACGAGACCTGCATACAGACAAGGCTAGATTACACGACCTGTACACGAGACCTGCATACAGACAAGGCTAGATTACAAGACCTGTACACGAGACCTGCATACAGACAAGGCTAGATTACACGACGTGTACAAGAGACCTGCATACAGACAAGGCTAGATTACACGACGTGTACACGAGACCTGCATACAGACAAGGCTAGATTACACGACGTGTACAAGAGACCTGCATACAGACAAGGCTAGATTACATGACGTGTACACGAGACCTGCATACAGACAAGGCTAGATTACACGACCTATACATGAGACCTGCATACAGACAAGGCTAGATTACACGACCTATACATGAGACCTGCATACAGACAAGGCTAGATTACATGACGTGTACATGAGACCTGCATACAGACAAGGCTAGATTACACGACGTGTACATGAGACCCGTGTACAGATAAGGCTAGATTACATGACCTGTACAAGAGACCTGCATACAGACAAGGCTAGATTACATGATGTGTACATGAGACCTGCATACAGACAAGGCTAGATTACACGACGTGTACATGAGACCCGTGTACAGATAAGGCTAGATTACATGACCTGTACACGAGACCTGCATACAGACAAGGCTAGATTATATGACCTGTACACAAGACCTGCATACAGACAAGGCTAGATTACACGACCTATACATGAGACCTGCATACAGACAAGGCTAGATTACATGACGTGTACATGAGACCTGCATACAGACAAGGCTAGATTACACGACGTGTACATGAGACCCGTGTACAGATAAGGCTAGATTACATGACCTGTACAAGAGACCTGCATACAGACAAGGCTAGATTACATGATGTGTACATGAGACCTGCATACAGACAAGGCTAGATTACATGACGTGTACACGAGACCTGTGTACAGACAAGGCTAGATTACATGACGTGTACAAGAGACCTGCATACAGACAAGGCTAGATTACACGACCTGTACACGAGATCTGTGTACAGACAAGGCTAGATTACATGACCTATACATGAGACCTGCATACAGACAAGGCTAGATTACATGACCTATACATGAGACCTGCATACAGACAAGGCTAGATTACATGACGTGTACACGAGACCTGCATACAGACAAGGCTAGATTACACGACCTGTACACGAGACCTGCGTACAGACAAGGCTAGATTACACGACCTGTACACGAGACCTGCATACAGACAAGGCTAGATTACACGACCTGTACATGAGACCTGCATACAGACAAGGCTAGATTACACGACCTGTACATGAGGCCTGCATACAGACAAGGCTAGATTACACGACCTATACATGAGACCTGCATACAGACAAGGCTAGATTACACGACCTATACATGAGACCTGCATACAGACAAGGCTAGATTACATGACCTATACATGAGACCTGCATACAGACAAGGTTAGATTACATGACCTATACATGAGACCTGCATACAGACAAGGCTAGATTACATGACCTGTACACGAGACCCGTGTACAGACAAGGCTAGATTACACGACCTGTACACGAGACCTGCGTACAGACAAGGCTAGATTACACGACCTGTACACGAGACCTGCATACAGACAAGGCTAGATTACACGACCTATACATGAGACCTGCATACAGACAAGGCTAGATTACACGACCTATACATGAGACCTGCATACAGACAAGGCTAGATTACACGACCTATACATGAGACCTGCATACAGACAAGGCTAGATTACATGACGTGTACACGAGACCTGCGTACAGACAAGTCTAGATTACACGACCTATACATGAGACCTGCATACAGACAAGGCTAGATTACACGACCTGTACACGAGACCTGCATACAGACAAGGCTAGATTACATGACGTGTACACGAGACCCGTGTACAGACAAGGCTAGATTACATGACCTATACATGAGACCTGCATACAGACAAGGCTAGATTACACGACCTATACATGAGACCTGCATACAGACAAGGCTAGATTACATGACCTGTACACGAGACCTGCATACAGACAAGGCTAGATTACATGACGTGTACACGAGACCCGTGTACAGACAAGGCTAGATTACATGACCTATACATGAGACCTGCATACAGACAAGTCTAGATTACATGACCTATACATGAGACCTGCATACAGACAAGTCTAGATTACATAACCTATACATGAGACCTGCATACAGACAAGGCTAGATTACATGACCTGTACATGAGACCTGCATACAGACAAGGTTAGATTACACGATGTGTACACAAGACCTGTATACAGACAAGGCTAGATTACATGACGTGTACAAGAGACCTGTGTACAGACAAGGCTAGATTACATGACCTGTACATGAGACCTGCATACAGACAAGGCTAGATTACATGACCTGTACATGAGACCTGCATACAGACAAGGCTAGATTACATGACCTGTACATGAAACCTGCATCGAACAAGGTTAGATTACACGATGTGTACACAAGACCTGTATACAGACAAGGCTAGATTACATGACGTGTACAAGAGACCTGTGTACAGACAAGGCTAGATTACATGACCTGTACATGAGACCTGCATACAGACAAGGCTAGATTACATGACCTGTACAAGAGACCTGCATACAGACAAGGCTAGATTACACGACCTGTACAAGAGACCTGCATACAGACAAGGCTAGATTACATGACGTGTACAAGAGACCTGCATACAGACAAGGCTAGATTACACGACCTGTACACGAGACCTGCATACAGACAAGGCTAGATTACACGACCTGTACATGAGACCTGCATACAGACAAGGCTAGATTACATGACGTGTACAAGAGACCTGCATACAGACAAGGCTAGATTACATGACGTGTACAAGAGACCTGCATACAGACAAGGCTAGATTACATGACCTGTACACGAGACCTGCATACAGACAAGGCTAGATTACATGACCTGTACAAGAGACCTGCATACAGACAAGGCTAGATTACATGACGTGTACATGAGACCTGCATACAGACAAGGCTAGATTACATGACGTGTACATGAGACCTGCATACAGACAAGGCTAGATTACACGACCTGTACACGAGACCTGCATACAGACAAGGCTAGATTACATGACGTGTACACGAGACCTGCATACAGACAAGGCTAGATTACATGACCTGTACATGAGACCTGCATACAGACAAGGCTAGATTACATGACGTGTACACCTGCGTACAGACAAGGCTAGATTTCATGACCTGTACATGAGACCTGCATAGAGACAAGGCTAGATTACATGACGTGTACATGAGACCTGCATACAGACAAGGCTAGATTACATGACCTGTACACAAGACCTGCATACAGACAAGGCTAGATTACATGACGTGTACATGAGACCTGCATACAGACAAGGCTAGATTACATGACGTGTACATGAGACCTGCATACAGACAAGGCTAGATTACATGACCTGTACACGAGACCTTCATACAGACAAGGCTAGATTACATGACCTGTACACGAGACCTGCATACAGACAAGGCTAGATTACATGACGTGTACACGAGACCTGCATACAGACAAGGCTAGATTACATGACGTGTACACGAGACCTGCATACAGACAAGGCTAGATTACATGACCTGTACAAGAGACCTGCATACAGACAAGGCTAGATTACATGACGTGTACATGAGACCTGCATACAGACAAGGCTAGATTACATGACCTGTACACGAGACCTGCATACAGACAAGGCTAGATTACATGACCTGTACAAGAGACCTGCATACAGACAAGGCTAGATTACATGACGTGTACATGAGACCTGCATACAGACAAGGCTAGATTACATGACGTGTACATGAGACCTGCATACAGACAAGGCTAGATTACACGACCTGTACACGAGACCTGCATACAGACAAGGCTAGATTACATGACGTGTACACGAGACCTGCATACAGACAAGGCTAGATTACATGACCTGTACACGAGACCTGCATACAGACAAGGCTAGATTACATGACCTGTACACGAGACCTGCATACAGACAAGGCTAGATTACATGACCTGTACACGAGACCTGCATACAGACAAGGCTAGATTACATGACGTGTACATGAGACCCGTGTACAGACAAGGCTAGATTACACGATGTGTACAAGAGACCTGCATACAGACAAGGCTAGATTACACGACGTGTACATGAGACCTGCATACAGACAAGGCTAGATTACACGACGTGTACACAAGACCTGCATACAGACAAGGCTAGATTACACGACGTGTACACGAGACCTGCATACAGACAAGGCTAGATTACATGACCTGTACAAGAGACCTGCGTACAGACAAGGCTAGATTACACGACCTGTACAAGAGACCTGCATACAGACAAGGCTAGATTACACGACCTGTACACGAGACCTGCATACAGACAAGGCTAGATTACATGACCTGTACAAGAGACCTGCATACAGACAAGGCTAGATTACACGACGTGTACAAGAGACCTGCATACAGACAAGGCTAGATTACACGACGTGTACATGAGACCCGTGTACAGATAAGGCTAGATTACATGACCTGTACAAGAGACCTGCATACAGACAAGGCTAGATTACATGACGTGTACACGAGACCTGCATACAGACAAGGCTAGATTACACGACATGTACACGAGACCTGCATACAGACAAGGCTAGATTACACGACGTGTACATGAGACCCGTGTACAGATAAGGCTAGATTACATGATGTGTATATGAGCCCTGCATACAGACAACATTAGAAGTAATGTATAACTGAGTGGCAAACTCATAAATTTAATGAAGTTCTGTGCGATCACTAAAAAGCACTCACCTTCAGGTAATTTCAACTTCTTCATATGTTCAAAGAACTTATCAATGACGACAAATGGGCCCTGAAAGGAGAGGAGGGTATCAGGAAACTCAAATCAAAGATCCATGGTCACAAAATACATCAAATTAAATAACACATAACTAAGAATCCATCGTTAATACATCTCTGCTTTATACCGCTGGACAATCTCCGTGGTGTAGTGGATGGAGTGTTTGCCCAGAGGGTGGTGGTTACATCTCTGGCTGTGTCATACCAAAAGTCGTTCATAGATAGTATGTTCCTGGCTCTCGGCATTGAGGCGATAAAAGAAGGGCTGGCCTCGGTAAACTGTCTGAGTGGGGTCTTAGCCATGTTATCTCAGTGAGCTAGCACAAGCTTAATACAGATATGGAACTCTAAAGTTCAAGGTCTTTTCAAGGTATGCCAACTGTCATTTTCAAGAATTTCAAGTCTGTCAATACTATATTAAATCCAGCATACAGTATTTGTTTTAGGACCTAAAATTCAGTATGACCATCATACATTTTCAAACACAATTTTCCTTTCACCCAACACAAATATATGAGGTCTGACATGAAATCTTCAGGGTCTTTGGCACACAAAGCTATCACTGTGAAAAATCTCACTTCAATATCGTTGGTAAATATTATGGTGTGCCTTAATACTTTGATTAACAAGTATAGTTGCCATCTACCTAATGGTGAAAGTGGTCGTCCACAAGGAAATGTCACTGGTCCTGCTACAGAGTGGCCATCTACCTAATGGTAAAAGTGGTAGTCCACAAGGAAATGTCACTAGTCCTGCTACAGAGTGGCCATCTACCTAATGGTAAAAGTCCACAAGGAAATGTCACTGGTCCTTTCTGAACAAAACTATGGACTATGTTAATTGTGAACCCTGGCAACTCACATGGAAGCAGTCGGGTGGGGGTAGCGTGGAGATGAGGTCAGCTGCCTCCGGGGGAGGTGGGAACACCCCACCTGGTATTGGGTGAGCACCGATGGCTGCAAAGAGAGAAACTCATGTGTACTTAAAGAAGAACACGGCTCAGAAAGGAAGATGGTTGATTAAAGGCTCAACTCAACATTTGATAAAAAAAATATACAAACTAAAATAGGACAATATATTGGGCCATTCCATACAGAACCATGGGTTTCACTATTGCTATGGTAGTGTGTTTGTTTGTTTGTTGTTTAACACCGCACTGAGCAATATTCCAGCTTTATGATGGCGGTCTGTAAATAATCGAGTCTGGACCAGACAATCCAGTGATTCACATCATGAGTATCGATTCACGCAATTGGGATACGATGACATGCATCAGCCAAGTCAGTGAGCTGTACCACCCGATCCCGTTAGTCGCCTCTTATGGCAAGCATAGTCGCCTTTTACGACAAGCATGGGTTGCCGGAGACTTTTTTTAATCTGGATCTTCCCGGGTGTTATGGCAGTATGACATTGGTTGGTCTTCACTATACATGCTGTAGCTATAGTAGTATGAGTGAGTGAGATGGGTTTAACACCGTTTCTAACAGTATTCCAGTTATATCACGGTGTGTCAGCTTAATGTGGGAGGAAAGACCAAAGTGATGCAGGTCTCAGACGTTTACCACTTCTGTGAAACCCACGAGCACGGGTATGGTGCTGAAAAACCTAGAAACATAATCAGGGTGAACCGGAATTCCAACCCACAATCATAGGTTTCTGGCGTGCCCAAAGGACGCAACTCTGCAGGGCAAATCACAGCGAGTTAGACGACTGGGCCACCTGTGGCCCCTATAGTAGTATGACACTGGTTGGTGTTCACTTTAGCTACAGAAGCATGATGTTGGTTCATCTTCCCGATCACCTCATGTCCAACGTATCTGCATCCCCAGACATATATGTAGACACTTACGAACTATTGACTTTGGTTTGAAAGGTAACATCTGTTCAACATCTGGCTTTGGGTAGTGTGGTCTGCGGGAGTCTTCATCGTCGGAGTTCATATGACGCATCACCTTCTTCACGCCACTCAGTGGCATCTGAACCACGTGGTGTTTGGCCAGGTCCTGTAGACACACACACATCCGACATACAAGAGCATTATCTTAATCTAGTGCTACATGGAGCTTGGACAGGTCCTGTAGACACACAAACATCCGACATACAAGAGCATTATCTTAATCTAGTGCTACATGGAGCTTGGACAGGTCCTGTAGACACACAAACATCCGACATACAAGAGCATTATCTTAATCTAGTGCTACGTGGTGTTTGGCCAGGTCCTGTAGACACACACACATCCGACATACAAGAGGATTATCTTAATCTAGTGCTACATGGAGCTTGGACAGGTCCTGTAGACACACAAACATCCGACATACAAGAGGATTATCTTAATCTAGTGCTACATGGTGTTTGGCCAGGTCCTGTAGACACACACACACACATCCGACATACAAGAGGATTATCTTAATCTAGTGCTACATGGAGCTTGGACAGGTCCTGTAGACACAAACACATCTGACATACTAGAGGATTATCTTAATCTAGTGCTACATGGAGCTTGGACAGATCCTGTAGACACACACACGTCCGACATACAAGAGGATTATCTTAATCTAGTGCTACATGGTGTTTGGCCAGGTCCTGTAAACACACACACATCCGACATACTAGAGGATTATCTTAATCTAGTGCTACATGGAGCTTGGACAGGTCCTGTAGACACAAACACATCCGACATACAAGAGCATTATCTTAATCTAGTGCTACATGGTGTTTGGCCAGGTCCTGTAGACACACACACATCCGACATACAAGAGGATTATCTTAATCTAGTGCTACATGGAGCTTGGACAGGTCCTGTAGACACAAACACATCTGACATACAAGAGCATTATCTTAATCTAGTGCTACATGGAGATTGGACAGGTCCTGTAGACACACACACGTCCGACATACAAGAGGATTATCTTAATCTAGTGCTACATGGTGTTTGGCCAGGTCCTGTAAACACACACACATCCGACATACAAGAGGATTATCTTAATCTAGTGCTACATGGAGACTGGACAGGTCCTGTAGACACACACACATCCGACATACAAGAGGATTATCTTAATCTAGTGCTACATGGTGTTTGGCCAGATCCTGTAGACACACAAACATCTGACATACAAGAGGATTATCTTAATCTAGTGCTACATGGTGTTTGGCCAGGTCCTGTAGACACACACACATCCGACACACAAGAGGATTATCTTAATCTAGTGCTACATGGTGTTTGGCCAGGTCCTGTAGACACACAAACATCCGACATACAAGAGGATTATCTTAATCTAGTGCAACATGGTGTTTAGCCAGGTCCTGTAGACACACAAACATCCGACATACAAGAGGATTATCTTAATCTAGTGCTACATGGTGTTTGGCCAGGTCCTGTAGACACACAAACATCCGACATACAAGAGGATTATCTTAATCTAGTGCAACATGGTGTTTGGCCAGGTCCTGTAGACACACAAACATCCGACATACAAGAGGATTATCTTAATCTAGTGCAACATGGAGATTGGACAGGTCCTGTAGACACACACAAAGACACACACATCCGACACACAAGAGGATTATCTTAATCTAGTGCTACATGGAGATTGGACAGGTCCTGTAGACACACACACATCCGACACACAAGAAGATTATCTTAATCTAGTACCACATGGGGCTTGACCAGGTCATGTAGACACACACAAACATCTGACACACAAAAGGATTATCTTAATCTTGTGCTACATGGAGATTGGACAGGTCCTGTAGACACAACCACATCCGACACACAAGAGTATTATCTTAATCTAGAGCTACATGGAGATTGACTAGGTCCTGTAGACATACCCACATCCGACACACAAGAGGATTATCTTAATGTAGTGCTACATGGAGATTGGACAGGTCCTGTAGACATACAAACATCCGACACACAAGAGGATTATCTTAATCTAGTGCTACATGGAGATTGACAAGGTCCTGTAGACACACAAACACATCTGATATACAAGAAGATTATCTCAATCTGGTGCTACATGGTGATTGACCAGGTCCTGTAGACACACACAAACACATCCGATATACAAGAGGATTATCTTAATCTGGTGCTACATGGAGACTGGACAGGTCCTGTAGACACACAAACATCCGACACACAAGAAGATTATCTTAATCTAGTGCTACATGGAGACTGGACAGGTCCTGTAGACACACAAACATCCGACACACAAGAAGATTATCTTAATCTAGTGCTACATGGAGACTGGACAGGTCCTGTAGACACCCAGGAACACACCCACATTCGACACACAAGAGGATTATCTTAATCTAGTACAACATGGGGCTTGACCAGGTCCTGCAGACACACACACATCCGACATACAAGAGGATTATCCTAAGGGTGGAAGAGAGAGTACAACCTACCCAGTAGCCCAGGGACTCCAGCTCCCGCTCCGAGCAGGGCAGCAGATCCAGGTACTTGTAGCGGTCTATCAGCAGGGCCGTCTCCTTCTCCTCGAATTCCTGGACCTAGGGAGAACAAGTTAACATCACTCAAACATCACAACGCCTCATCTTTCTTCACTGACACTGAGTGAACAAAACACTGAAACAATGCTGCCAGTTAGAACCATATCCTCGTGTGATTATTACACAAACACATAAGAAGCTCTTTCACAACAATAACGTTTCTTGTTCATGTCAATAGGGTCATTGATATATACTACTCAAAAGAAGTTAAGTACCACCCCATTCTTTCATAACTAAGACGACTGCCTCCATGGTCTAGTGGTAGAGCGTCCTGGAAGGTCCTGGGTTCGATCCCCAGGCGCATCATACCAAAAGACGTTAAAAGATGGTACTTGTTGTTACCCTGTCTGGCGCTCGGCATTAAGGGGTTAAAGCAAGGACTGGTCGGCTCGGAGTCAGTATACTGTGTCTGAGTGGGGTATTCATGTTAAACTGCGGCATGGTATCTCAGTGGGCTAGCACTATAAATCGGCATCAGTCCGGTCTAGTAAAAGCAGCCACACACAAACACGTACATGCTATATAAGTGCAATATTAAACGTTAAACCCAATTTCACCTCACCTCACCTCACCTCATAACTAAGACAAATTTAACTACAGTAATATGAAGAATAGGTCCTTAACTTCTTTTGAGTACAATATCATCTTTCACTGCTGGCTGCCAGGTGCAGAGTTCTTAACCATTAAAGTTGTCACAGGATAAGATTTACTTGTCTTGGGCCAAGCCCTGTTTGTAGCCAGGGTTAAGTCATGGCAGGGGGACGGTGGGTGGAAGTCTGCAAGTCTAAATCTTCCTAGCTCTACTGATCTCTACGTATTCAGCTATGACAGTTGACAGAACAAGCATACTGTAAATTTGACTCATGTGAAACTATATATTGGTAAATCAATATTTGAAAAGGTGAGTGAATGAGTGAGTTGGCCGTTTTTAACATTATTCCAGTTATATCACAGCGTGTCAGCTTAATGTGGGAGGAAAGCCCGAAGTGATATAGTCCTTAGACGTTTACCACTTTGGTGAAATCCGCGAGCACGGGTATGGTGCTGACAAACCTAGAAACATTATCGGGGCGAACCGGGATTCATACCCACAATCACAGGTTTCTGGCGTACACAAGGGACGCAACTCTGCCTTAAACCACTGGGACACCTGTGCCCCTATATTGAGTTTCTGACCAAGAGCATAAGCCAGAGTCTGAAGCACACTGTGTGGGACTGTCAGTAGTAGTTTACCTTCTCGATGGCCTGAGCTCTCCTCTTCTCCACCTTGAGTATACTGGCAAGGTCTCCAACCGCCGACTCGAAGGCCAGGAACTTGCTCCAGATCTCTCTGTGTAATACATAGTTAAACAATAAACAATCAGTGAGTAAGTGAGAGTGGGGGTGTGTGAACGAGTAATGGGTCCGTGGGTGGATGAGTGGATGGGTGTGAGAGTGAGTGAGTTCGTGGGTGGATGAGTGGATGGGTGTGAGATTGAGTGAGTTCGTGGGTGGGTGTTTGATGTAAGTGAGTGAGTGAGAGTGGGGATGGGTGAACGAGTAATGGGTCCGTGGGTGGGTGAGTGGATAGGTGGGTGGGTGAGTGGATGGGTGGGTGTTTGATGTAAGCGAGTGAGTGAGAGTGGGGTGGGTGAATGAGTAATGGGTCCGTGGGTGGGTGAGTGGATGGGTGGGTGTTTGATGTAAGCGAGTGAGTGAGAGTGGGGTGGGTGAATGAGTAATGGGTCCGTGGGTGGGTGAGTGGATGGGTGGGTGTTTGATGTAAGCGAGTGAGTGAGAGTGGGGTGGGTGAATGAGTAATGGGTCCGTGGGTGGGTGAGTGGATGGGTGGGTGGGTGAGTGGATGGGTGGGTGGGTGGGTGAGTGGATGGGTGGGTGTTTGTTGTAAGCGAGTGAGTGAGAGTGGGGTGGGTGAATGAGTAATGGGTCCGTGGGTGGGTGAGTGGATGGGTGGGTGTTTGATGTAAGCGAGTGAGTGAGAGTAGGGTGGGTGAATGAGTAATGGGTCTGTGGGTGGGTGAGTGTTAGAGAATGTAAGTGAGTGAGCCGGCATGGTTTTACACAACTATTAACAATATTCCAGCAGTACAACGGTGAGAAGACACCAGAAATGGACTTGAGGAAGTGAGCCTGGGCCTTCAATGTACAAATGACCAGTTTACCACAGAGTTTCCCCACTGCCCCTATAACCAACAAGGGGTGGTCGGGTAGCCTAGTGGTTAAAGTGTTCGCTCGGGTTTGATTCCCCAGATGAGTACAATGTCTGAAGCCCATTTCTGGTGTCTCTGGTGTCAGTCAGTCTTTGATCCACCAAATGAATCCATCAAATGTCATCAAAATATGGATTTACATTTCTTTTAGGGATGAGGTTATTTAACAGAGATGAGAATGGAAATTTTCGTTTTTCAAATGAAACTTCTATTCAATAGAGCGTGGTGTTTATGGGGGGTCAGGTTGGCTTGGCCCCCCTTGAAGCCATCAGATTTTAACAAATTCATGGACACTTAAATTTTGTGGAATTTTGAGGAGCCATGGATCTGCAGAAGATTCTCGCCCCTGAATTAACTACAACACAACCAAATCTACCCTCACAGGAGTTGTATTTATGTAACTAACAGTAACTCTTGTGACACGATAAGATTCTATTAAGGTTCATGTTCAATACATGATACAAATCATTACATTACACTACTTGCTGATACAAAATCTCCATACTATACTCATATGCAAATCCCAGTTTGACTGTAAACAGGAGAATCACATTTTAGATGTGCTGTTAAACTCACGTGGATTTCTCCGGGGAAATCTGCCCGGAAGACAGGACCCTCTCAAACAACACTCGAGTGTTGTTGTCCTCTGAAGCACAAACAACATTCAGTACATCAAAGATCATGTATCCCACAATCAACATAACCACATAAATGTTGGAAATGCTCGCTAGGCAATGTAGAAAAACTCAACAAAATAAGTCATTACATAGTGGTGGATCGCCATTTTTAACTTCTTGATACAAGTATCGATCACAGTTGCACATTAAGTAAAAAATATCAATTCTGACCTTAAATGTTTGCTTTAATAACTGTTCCACTAAACACTAATCAGTAGTGCAAGTTAATAGCGAAAACATACATATTTTCATTTGTTGTGCCATACTTGACACTGCCAAATGTAAATCATCAGTGTGCCAGGTATATGACCATCCTGTCTATGAGCAAGATGGCTTACGCACCATAGCTAAGTCTGAGTGAGTGAGTTGGGTTTAACGCCGCTTTTAACAGTATACCAGTTATATCACGGCGTGTCAGCTTAATGTGGGAGGAAAGCCACGAAGTGATGCAGGTCTCAGACATTTACCACTTCGGTGAAACCCACGAGCACGTATATGGTGCTGACAAACCTAGAAACATAATCGGGGTGAAATGGGATTCGAACCCACAAGCATAGGTTTCTAGCGTGCAAAAGGGATGCAACTCTGCACAGCGAATCGCGGCATCTTAGACGACTTGGCCACCCATGCCCCCTCCACAGATAAGAGCACATGCAAGTATCGTGATTAAGGTATCGTGATACGTATCAGATCGCACAGTTGGTGTATCGTCCCAGCCCTATCACATTATACAAATTAAGAAACCAAACTGCGAGGACCATGAAAGGAAGTGAAAGGGACGAGAGTAAAAATCGATACCCATATGTATCTCTAACCGACACCAAGCGGTGTCTCTTGCTTATGAATACACACCACTAGGAGAAATTAGTTTCTTTCTGATTAATACTTCAACTGCGGGAAACATAATTTCCTTTATCATAGCTTGAATGATGAGATTAGTCATTGGTCCATGTGATCTTGATAAAATACTATGTATCCTGCCTTATATTATAGCTAAAATGGATAGAATTATCATTAAACCACCCGTACGTGATCAGAAATCGGCGGGCCACTTTAACTTGGTAATGCCCTCATATTGCTGGACGATGGGCCATTATCACGCCCGTTGTTAGGTGACGTCATGGGGTAGGGAAAGTGACGTCACTTTTAAAAGTGACGTCATCTGGTTTGTTCTATGACGTTTCCAAATTTATAAAAGTTGGTCAGTGACATTCGTGCTCATTGCAGTAAATGTTTCAAAACCGATATTGTTGTTTCTTTTTATTTGATAACAAATTCCATCCATAACAGTAACGATCTTTTTCAGGGCATTATCATTTGCAGAAGCCCTCAGTCTTTTCAACTGCCATCCTTTGTCGGGCAGTTAATGGAAGACCTCAGACTTCCGCAAATGATAATGCCCTGAAAAATAGCGTTACCCTTATATCATCATCTGTGATTACATATTGCCACAATGTGGTGTAGTTCTAGTAGTGATGCCTGTCCATTTTTAGGTAAGTAAATGAGGCTGTGTATAACACTTGGAAGTCAACTGAGCCCTATTCCAAGCATGAACTTTGTGTGCACCCAACCACTGCATGACATTGAAGCAGCACCCTGAGTAGATGGGTGCAACGCTGCAGCACATCTTGCTGCAAAATATTGCTGACGTAATCTGAACGCTCTAAGGTCTGAGCACTTACTGGTTTCCCTCTCACTGGAGCCAGACTGTGGTTTGATTCATTACTAAAAATTACTAGCGGCTACACTGCAAAGTATGCATTCACTGGTCATAGGGGAACTTAGTGTGGGCAAACAGATGAAATATTGACAGAGTGAACCTATAAGCCATGGCGGCACCCAGTCAAGACAATCTGATCAATAATCAAGACCTATATTATGATAAAATGGGTCTTACACCATGAAGTGCATCAAATCACTTGAGCACCTTGATTAAAAACATGAAAATATTGGGAAAATATCTGTTGATGCGAGTTGGTGGTGCACATGACTTGCAAATCCTGCAATCAACCAAAATCTGCACGACAGTTAACGAACCGGATGTCAATTCCATTATGCGATTCTGATTGGACTAAGCATAGACTCGTTAGTCCAGCCAAAATATAACTCCATAATTCCAGCCTAGTTCGGCAAGGATGGAAACTGGACTTTTAAAGTCAGTGAAACTCCCTTGCCTCAGGAAGATGAGAGTTCCGCAGAGATGCCGACCTATAAAGCATGAATAGTAAATATGCAGAATTCTTTTTGTTTTTGTTTTCCGATCACTTACCGTTTAAGTGGGACATGAACTCAATGTAGCAGAGATCATATTCGGGATGTTCTCCAAACTTCTTCAACCCTAACTCAAAGATCTTCAGGGCAACTGTCTTTTCCTGAAAGTAAACATTAGGTGAGTGCAGACATGATACAAACATTCACGAGTTGATCTATTCCGTAGGGTACAACAGGCAGGTACAGTGTGTTCAGCTTATCTCAGGTTGGTTCAGATCATTCAGCTGTACGGGTTACACTTGGAGGATTAAAATATTAAGCTCTACTTTCAACTGATGTGTAATGCCAATGAGTTAAACAAAACATCATAATAAAAAAACTTTTTGACCTGTACTTAACAGAAATTTGTGGCAAATGTTATGAGCAGTAGGAGAGTGCCCCCCATATTAGAAATCTTTTTTTATTTTGTTTGAAACTTTAATAAATAACTTAAAATATCTACATATTTTCCACATTTATATACTTATCCTACATTAATACATTAAGGAGTAAAGCAGGATAAGAATTTTTTTTAAAGAATCAAAATAATTTTTACATTTATATACATCATGATACATATCCTGCATTACTCCTTAATGCAGTAATGCAGGGTAAGTAAATAATATTATATATTAATATTTTCGGGAATTTAGAGATACGCTAACACTGAATTCAAAGTAATGATATAAAACTAAGCAATAAAGAATGATCTTTATTGTCTTGGTTACATTGAAATACAAGTCAATTATGCAAAGCCATACTATAAGTTGACATGGGAATTTTTGACATGTGGGACACTTGGGGCGACTATTGTGGTGCAGCTGGAGATGAATCCTGCGGTGACATACCTTGCTGCAATAGTACTCCATGAGAGCTGCAGACACATACACATGGTAGCGAGACCTCTTGTCTTCTCGGGCAGCCTTGAACACCAGCCGTGCAGACTTGATACCCTCGGCCCGTCTGGCAAACTTCATGTACTGGATATACGCCTGGAAGCAGGAGCAGACTATGTGGCGGCCATATTGAATTTAATTTTAGGATTTCTCCAAAGTTGGGGTCATGAATGAGACATGTATTCCAAATTTTGAGTGACAGGTTAGAATTCATATATTCAATATATTTGGGGACTGAAATTACTATCTGAACAATACATGACAGTTAAAGCAGTGTATTGATCAAGTGTTAAAGTACAATTTGTTTTGTTTTTGTTTAATTCCGCACTCAGCAATATTCCAGCTGTATAATGGTGGTCTGTAAATAAGCAAGTCTGGAACAGACAATCCAGGGGTAAATTTAGTGAGCATTCATTTGGTGGCCTCTTACGACCAGCATAGGTTGCTGGGGACCTATTCTAACCCGAAATCCCTACAGGAGACGTTTCCCAGTAAACCATGCTTGTCGTGGCTGTGAGGATCTAGTGGTCACAATGGCTGTATGGAAATGGATTTTGGTGATTGTCATCGTATCCTGACAATGTGTATCGTTGTTCACAAATTTCAACACTGGTCTTGGCACAAAAACTTACACGCACTTTCAGTCAATAAATATTAGGAAGAAGTTGTGGTAAACATTATACAGGGACAATGAGACATACAGTAAACTACAGTTTACCACAAGTTTTAGTTCGTTATAACCGTAATTCGTTATAAGCATATATACAGCAAAGGGCCGCGACCAAATAATATGTTTGTTATATCCGTCAGTTCATTATAAGCGTGTCCGTTATAAATGTAGTATACTGTGCTCCCATTATGCTAATATTCAACCAGAAATTAATATTGTGTGCGCGTGCGTGGACCAGTCCTTGTTTTAGCCCCTTCATCCTGAGCACCAGACAGGGTCACAATAAGTGCCATATTTTAATGTCTTTAAAAGGTATGACACAAACAGGGATCAACCCCCGACCTTCCGCTCTCCGGATGGACGCTCTACCACTTGACCAGGGAGGTGGTCTCCAATAGACTGAGCTCTGATCAGACTTGGAGTGAGTGAGTGAGTGAGTGAGTGAGTGAGTGAGTGAGTGAGTGAGTGAGTGAGTGAGTGAGTGAGTGAGTGAGTGAGCGAGCAAGGATGTGCTAGATACTTACCAGTGTTGGATCTACATCTTCTATGGCGATCATTTTCTTGTAGATGTTGTGGACTTTGTCATACTTCATACGACCCTGATGGAACAAAAACAAAACCGGAAAAATAAAAAAATTTAAACATTCCCAATAGCTAAAGGCACCTATGAACCTAAAACACAAAGTGGGATAAAGTTTCTATCACCTTATTAAGGTTTGGTCTGATATGACAGAGTTATACAAAACACAATCAAATATATGGGTATAAAGAAGAAATGTCCACAAAAAGAATATACCAACCTCTTCAAAATCAGCATATGCGAAGTATAACAACATATTCTTCTTCATGAGGGATGAGATTGCCCTTTCGTAGATGGCGGCAGCCTCGTCAGCAAACATCTTCCCAGCATTCTGGTCCTGTACAAGGGAGATAACACACATTTCACATGTCATAGTTCGCAGGTACAATTAGGCCTGTCTGCATCCCAAGTTTCGTTAACGTCTTAACTCTAATATTAAAGAGTTGATCACATTCTCTTTAAAACTATGTAATTACCTTCTCATCAAAGAAAGAAAAACAAGTTCTTAAATATTAAACAAGCCACTGAAATATACAACTTCTGCTTTCGGTTGTAGCTTTCTTCTTAAGTTGGGCAGCTGATATGAAACGTACCCCTTTATCAGAGAGATCCTTGGAGGACTGCTCCAGATAAGTGGCATTTATTAATACGTACCCCCTTCTCGGACAGAATCTTGGAGGACTGCTCCAGATACGCGGCGGCCTCGTACCAGATGTCAGGATGAAAACCCAGACACAGCAGACACTGCTCGTATGCAAACATCACTGAAACACAGACACTGCTCGTATGCAAACATCACTGAAACACAGACACAAGAGGAAACCATGCAGCAGACTCTCTGATGATGGATGACACACGTACACTGTCCATTCTTCCAAGAAGCTTCATGTCAACTTACTCAGCAAGAAGTAAGGTTACCCTGCTTCCAGCAATGAGTGAGTGAGTGAGTACGGTTATACGCCGCTTTTAGCAATATTCCAGCAACATCAAGGCGGGGGACACTGGAAAATGGGCATCACACATTTTACCCACGTGGGGAATCAACCCAGGTCTTCGGCGTGACAAGCAAACGCTTTAACTACTAGGCTAGCCCACTGCCCCTTCTAGCAATGAGTTACATGTTATTAGCAGCATGTGCAGAATCGTATGAGCTGAACACCTAGCTCCTAAAATCTTAAAAGCATACGTAACAAATTCATCATTACTTGTTGGTTATTGTTGAACATACTTATGTGAAAATATTCTGTCTAATTATCCAACAGCAGAAACACATTTTTTTAAGTGTGTTATTTGTGATGCTGGGAGTAAGTGATGTCACACGAAACAGGTCCTGAAGTTCAAAAAGGCTGGATGTCACCTGGGCAATCAGTGTCAGGTTTCATAACCAGTAATGACAATCTTTAATACAGTCACCCTGCCGTGAAGATCTAGTTTAGATCAGTTTAGTTTCAGCAACCCATGCTTGTCATAAGAGGAAACTAACGGAATCAGGTGGTCACTGACTTAGTTGATGCATGTCATCGTATACCAATTGCATTGATCTATTCTCAAGATGACAATCACTAGATTGTCAGGCCTAAGCTCGATTGCTGGAGTATAGCCGGAGTATTGCTAAGTGCGATGTTAAACAAACAAACAAACAAAGAAACAAACAATACCCATCCCAGCACATGCACACTATGGTCAGTTATCCTTATGTTGTCGTCCATCACGACGCTCGGTATTACCTCTCTTGGTTATCAGGGCATGGTCCTCTGTCCTGAGGGGGTTACTCTTTTCCCACGCGATGTATTTCTTCCACAGGTCGACCTGGTGGGGAAACAGGGTCACAGTTAACATCAGGGTTTACTACTCTATGGAGGTATACTGTATATTGTATTCCTCAGACGGCAAATAATTAAATAATACAGGTAATCCAGCATATATACGACTCAAAAAAAGTTAAGGACTACCAAATTTTTAATATTACTATAGTTAATCTGACAAATCAGTTGTTTCATATTACTATAGGGGGCACAGGTGGCCCAGTCGTCTAAGGGGCCGCGATTCGCTGTGAAGAGTTGCGTCCCATGGGCATGCCAGAAACCTATGATTGTGGGTTCGAATCCTGGTTCGCCCTGATTATGTTTCTAGGTTTGTCAGCACCATACCCGTGCTCGTGGGTATCACCGAAGTGGTAAACGTCTGAGACCTGCATCACTTCGGGCTTTCCCACATTAAGCTGACACGCCGTGATATAACTGGAATATTGTTAAAAGCGGCGTTAAACCCAACTCACTCACTATAGTAATATGAAAGAATAGGGAGGTCCTTAACTATTTTTTAGCAGTATATTATGAAACACACTGACCTCGGCCTCTTGCTGCAGAGCAATCCTAGTTTTAGGTGATGTTAGGTCGATGATAAGCATGGAAGTCATGGGACTCAGGTCAACTTAAGTTCCTTAACTTATATGATATGTAAAGGCTATATACCTTGTACCTACAGAGGGAATAAAACCCATGACTTAGTGCATGGTCTAGTGGCCTACTCCAGAGTGAACACTGACACGCTAACAGAGTTGGGCAATAGTTTCCCACCTGTTTGGCTTCATTAACTGTATTTTGTGGTGGGACGGATGGCTGGCTCCGGTCAAGACCCCGAGTAGCCAGCTCATACTCCTTAGCAACTCGTCTGGCATTCATGTAGTCCCGAGCTCGATCCTCTGTCATCTTCTTGGCTATCAAGGGGTTGATGCTCTATAAAACACCCATGAAATGTGTCTATCAAGGTACTGATAGCTTGTTAGGTACAAACACAATGTCTGGCTTTCTTGATAAATTGTAACACACAAAATGTCTGGCGATCAAGGGGTTGACAGTGACATCCTAAACACTACATCTTCCCGACACCTTCACAGTGACATCCTAAACACTACATCTCCCCGACACCTTCACAGTGACATCCTAAACACTACATCTCCCCGACAACTTCACATCTCTCTCCTAAACACAACATCTCCCCGACACCTTCACCGCTCCATCCTGAACACCTACATCTCCTGGGCACCTTCACCACTCCATCCTGAACACCTACATCTCCCCGACACTTTCACCGCTCCATCCTGAACACCTACATCTCCCCGACACCTTCACCACTCCATCCTGAACACCTACATCTCCCAAACACTTTCACCGCTCCATCCTGAACACCTACATCTCCCGGACACCTTCACCCCTCCATCCTGAACACCTACATCTCCCGGACACCTTCACCACTCCATCCTGAACACCTACATCTCCCCGACACCTTCACCGCTCCATCCTGAACACCTACATCTCCCGGATACCTTCACCGCTCCATCCTGAACACCTACATCTCCCCGACACCTTCACCACTCCATCCTGAACGCCTACATCTCCCGGACACCTTCACCGCTCCATCCTGAACACCTGCATCTCCCCGAAACCTTCACCACTCCATCCTGAACACCTACATCTCCCGGACACCTTCACCCCTCCATCCTGAACACCTACATCTCCCCAACACCTTCACCACTCCATCCTGAACACCTACATCTCCCCGACACCTTCACCACTCCATCCTGAACACCTACATCTCCCCGACACCTTCACCGCTCCATCCTGAACACCTACATCTCCCCGACACCTTCACCACTCCATCCTGAACACCTGCATCTCCCCGACACCTTCACCGCTCCATCCTGAACACCTACATCTCCCCGACACCTTCACCACTCCATCCTGAACACCTGCATCTCCCTGACACCTTCACCACTCCATCCTGAACACCTACATCTCCCTGACACCTTCACCGCTCCATCCTGAACACCTACATCTCCCCAACACCTTCACCACTCCATCCTGAACACCTACATCTCCCCGACACCTTCACCACTCCATCCTGAACACCTACATCTCCCCGACACCTTCACCGCTCCATCCTGAAGACCTAGAACTTACTGACACATTCACAGCTCTAACCGTAGTGTGCCCCTGACTTACATTTTCGTAGTTGCAGTAGTCCTTCCACAGAATCTCTATATTGATCATCGGATTGATGACGCCTCTCTGGTACACCTTCCGTACCGCCGTGATCCGCTGGTTCTCTGCATAAGATCCCACAGCCTCACTGCATCACCAAGCACAACATCATCACCATGTCAGCAACAGTAATATCTTTCAGGCGGCAAAATAATTTGGACATGTTGCGTGTTTGAGGGAGACAAGGCTACACAGTAGGGAGTATTTATATACATACAGGAAAATATAAGTTTGGTATTCGTGATCCTTACGTCTTTTGTTCAGTATACAAATCAGTTAGCAGGTACATTTCGAATGGCTTCACTCATAATCGTGACGTTTTACATATTAGTATAGATAGCATGAACCTGATGTGAGAAATGGAATTAAGTTTGTGTTATTATTTAATTTCATTGTCTTAGAAGCCAAACAAAATACTCTTGAGAGGTATAACCCAGTTCACTTCTTAAAAGTCTAAGCTGCAGCAACAAGAGATGCCAGGGACACACTGTTTATCCTACAAGGCATGAAACCCAGCCCTTATTCATGACAGGTGAACACATTCACCATGTGCCCTCACCATGTGTCTGTCATGTTGCACTACCCGGGTACCCTTAGGAATAGATAGATAGTACACAAAAAGACAAAAATAACTTTTTTCCTGTTGACAACAAGTTCATGGGATATTTCAGTGCATCATACTCACACAGACTTGAGGAAGGCAATGTAGTCGGTCCAGATCTGGTACGACATGATGTCCATACCTATCTTCTCCAGGGCAAAGTCATACGCCTGCGCCATCTTCTCTCTGTACACAGATAACAACGTGAATGATGGACTAGACTGTCCTGTATGATGGGGGAGATTGACCTGTATGATGGGGGGATTGACCTGTATGATAGGGGAAGATTGACCTGTATGATGGGGGGATTGACCTGTATGATGGGGGGATTGACCTGTATGATAGGGGAAGATTGACCTGTATGATGGTGAGATTGACCTGTATGATGGGGAGGATTGACCTGTATGATAGAGGAGATTGACATGTATAATGGGGGGGGGGGGGGGGGGGGGGGGGGAAATGACCTGTATGATGGGGGAGGCTGACCTGTTTGATAGAGGAGATTGACCTGTATGATGGTGAAATTGACCTGTATGATGGTGAAATTGACCTGTATGATGGTGAAAATGACCTCTGTGACCCCCACTGACCTGTCTGATGGGAAGACTGACCTGTGTGATGGGGTTGAGATTGAACAGTATGATAGGGAGATTGACCTGTATGATGGGGGTATTGACCTGTATGATAGGGGAAGACTGACCTGTGCGATGGGGGTGAGATTGAACAGTATGATAGGGAGATTGACCTGTATGATACGGGTATTGACCTGTATGATGGGGTGAGATTGAACTGTATGATAGGGAGATTGACCTGTATGATGGGGTGAGATTGAACTGTATGTTACGGAGCTTGACCTGTATGATTGAGTGAGAATGAACTGTATGATGGGGGTATTGACCTGTATGATGGGGTGAGATTGAACTGTATGATAGGGAGAGTGACCTGTATGATGGGGTGAGATTGAACTGTATGTTACGGAGCTTGACCTGTATGATGGGGTGAGATTGAACTGTATGATGGGGAGAATGAAATGTATGATGGGGTGAGATTGAACTGTATGATAGGGAGATTGACCTGTATGATGGGGTGAGATTGAACAGTATGTTCGGGAGAATGACCTGTATGATGGGGTGAGATTCAACTGTATGTTACGGAGCTTGACCTGTATGATTGAGTGAGAATGAACTGTATGATGGGGGTATTGACCTGTATGATTGAGTGAGAATGAACTGTATGATAGGGGTATTGACCTGTATGATGGGGTGAGATTGAACTGTATGATGGGGGTATTGACCTGTATGATGGGGTGAGATTGAACTGTATGTTACGGAGCTTGACCTGTATGATTGAGTGAGATTGAACTGTATGATAGGGAGATTGATCTGTATGATGGGGTGAGATTGAACTGTATGATAGGGAGATTGACCTGTATGATGGGGTGAGATTGAACTGTATGATAGGGAGAGTGACCTGTATGATGGGGTGAGATTGAACTGAATGATAGGGAGATTGACCTGTATGATGGGGTGAGATTGAACTGTATGATAGGGAGATTGACCTGTATGATGGGGTGAGATTGAACTTTATGATAGGGAGAGTGACCAGTATGATGGGGTGAGATTGAACTGTATGACAGGGAGATTGACCCATATGATGGGGTGAGATTGAACTGAATGATAGGGAGATTGACCTGTATGATGGGGTGAGATTGAACTGTATGATAGGGAGATTGACCTGTATGATGGGGTGAGATTGAACTGTATGATAGGGAGAGTGACCTGTATGATGGGGTGAGATTGAACTGTATGATAGGGAGAGTGACCTGTATGATGGGGTGAGATTGAACTGAATGATAGGGAGATTGACCTGTATGATGGGGTGAGATTGAACTGTATGATAGGGAGATTGACCCGTATGATGGGGTGAGATTGAACTGTATGATAGGGAGATTGACCTGTGTGAGACAACACTGACCTGTACGATGGGAGGCTACCCTTGGTCTCTTTGATATAGTTGAGGTAGAGTTTCCACAGGTCGATGTTGAGCACCTTGATCAGACATCTCTGGAACAACTGGTGAAGACGACACATAGTGACATTTAAGGGAGGTTCACATGGTTTGCTTAACCATTTACATAAAATATCATAATTTGTACACACTTGGCATGTTTTGTCTACTGTTTAAAGACAATTTAATGTCAAATTATTCTGCAGTGTATTTTAAAAGGATTACGTCTATCTAAATCATCAAGAGTCTCACCTTTTCTACTCGTTCATAATTCTTGAGTTTTAACTGAAATGACAGAAAATATAATATAGTTTGCTGTAAAGATTAAGACATTGGGGAAATCAAAGAAAGTGGGCAAGTACAGGGGACTTTTGTCCACGGAAGTCAAGGTGCTTCAATGTCCGTGTGTGACTTCATCTGACACAATGGCCCCACTGACTGTCATAGTAACTATGAAAACTTGTTGCAGGTGGGCTCGTGGTCTTAGTATATATGATGGGTTGTTTGTGGGCCTGTTGTCTGTGTATATATACTACCAACAAAAAGTAAGGGAACTGATGAAATGATTGTGAAGGTGTAATAACGATAAATGTTACACGATGAAAATTCATTTCAGGGGTAGATAAATATCTGGTGTGTTCAAACACGTTGGGTGATAAATGCGGGACATCTCGATGGCTTACTGTTGATTAACTGGCACATGGTTGGTCTCATTATTGCACGCCATTACACAGATGATCTGTTGGGGACATGTCAAGTGACTTAGTGGGCAAATCCAATGTCTGTATGCCGTGTGAGACAATCGGGCACCATTCGGTCTGACAATGTCATCTTGCTGTTCAAAATTCTGGTGAATGGAACAATGACAGGACATAAAATATCGTCAACATATCGCTTGCCAGTCAAATGTTCATTCACAGTAACCAAATCTGTTCGCCTGTCACGTGTTATAATGCCCCACACCATGACACCAACACCCCTGTTCTGATCATGGCCAAAATTGTTGCCCTGGAATACCGCTTGCAACACGGTGCCATTCGCCAGGAGCAGATTTGAATTGTGTTGTGCAGAATAAATAATGGGACGATCTTGTCTAGGTGTCTTCATTTTTAGAAGGTCTCATTGCAATCCCATCAATGGTGCTTGTCCGACGGTCAAGAAATTACACTTTCTAATTTGCCAAACCTTCTTCCGAACCTCTATCATACCAACTATTTGCCATTTTGTCTGTTCATCAAGATACTGTCTCAGGGGCATTTATAAGTGTGTGCTTAGCTCAACTGCATTCGTCATTGTGAGTTCCCCCTTCGTTAACACTTTGGCTTCTGCGCATCACATCATTGCGATTAGATGTTGCATTCAAATGCCACACCACAGCATTGTACTTTCTCTTTCTTTGTTGTTTAATGCCGCACTCAGCAATATTCCAGCTATATGACGTCCGTCTGTAAATAATTGAGTCTGGACCAGGCAATCCAGATATCATGAGCATCAATCAACGCAATTGGGATCGATGACATGCATCAAACCAAGTCAGCGAGCATGACCACCCGATCCCGTTAGTCGCCTCTTACGACAAGCATAGTCGCCTTTTATGGCAAGTATAGGTTGATGAACACCTATTCTACCTCAGATCTTCACAGGTCCCACAGTATTGTAAATTGACACTTAAACGGTAGCTACATTGAAATCATTAGTTGTTATCTAAAACCTGATTTTTGGTCGGTAGTATGACAGGTTGGCTGCAAGTGTCTTAGTAACTATAAAAAGTTGTTGCATGTAGTCTTAGTATCTGTGATGGGTTGGTTGCGAGTGGACATATTGTCCTTGTGACTGTGCAAGGTTGGTTGCATGTGAGCCTGGTTGCTTCTAAGTCATATCTTCAAAAGGCATTCTTCATAACTTCATAGACCAAATATCTGTGGTTCTACTTATTGACGGCATGGGTGGCCCAGTCGTCTAAGGCGTCGCGATTCGCTGTGCAGAGTTGCGTCCCTTGGGCACGCCAGAAACCTATGATTGCGGGTTCGAATCCTGGTTCGCCCCAATTATGTTTCTAGTTTTGTCAGCACCATACCCGTGCTCGAGGGTTTCACCGAAGTGGTAAACGTCTGAGGCCTGCATTACTTTGGGCTTTCCTCTCACATAAGCTGACACGCCGCGATATGACTGGAATACTGTTAAAAGGGGTGTTAAACCCAACTCACTCACTCACTCTACTTATTGACAGATTTCTAAAGATGATAATCTTAATTATCTTAATCATCATGTTATGACACCCGATGTTGAATCAGTTCAGTAACAAATTAGTACCATTAGAACATGTCTTTGAATGTTTAATGGGTTGGTTGCACATGGGCTTGTCTTAGTATCTGTAATGGGTTGGTTGCACATGGGCTTGTCTTAGTATCTCTAATAAGTTGGTTGCACATGGGCTTGTCTTAGTATCTGTGATGGGTTGGTTGCATATGGGCTTGTCTTAGTATCTCTAATAAGTTGGTTGCACATGGGCTTGTCTTAGTATCTCTAATAAGTTGGTTGCACATGGGCTTGTCTTAGTATCTCTAATAAGTTGGTTGCACATGGGCTTGTCTTAGTATCTGTAATGGGTTGGTTGCACATGGGCTTGTCTTAGTATCTCTAATAAGTTGGTTGCACATGGGCTTGTCTTAGTATCTCTAATAAGTTGGTTGCACATGGGCTTGTCTAAGTATCTGTGATGGGTTGGTTGCATATGGGCTTGTTTTCTTTGAATGTTTAATCGGTTGGTTGCACATAAGCTTGTTGTCTTTGCAACAGTTCAGTAGCAAATTAGTACCATTTCCTGTTGCAGTAATTGTAACAATGTCATCTGCATTAGCGGGTATGCCAATCTAACAAAAAATCAGATCTTACTTCTGCCGGTAAACTGATACACTGATATTACACACTGGAACATCTCATTAATCGTCATCTTACGAAGGGGGTAAGGAGGCATCTCTGTTTTTAGGCTGTACTTTACTTTGAATCATGGTGTGCACTGTCCATTCAGCTGGACACAGAATTTTACATCTTACATAGATTGATTTCATGGCATTTAAAACAATGCATCCTCATACTCCAGTTTGCCCCAGAGTATCTGTCTGAGGTGAAATAGGTTTTTAACGTCGCGTCCAAGATTATTGCACTTACATAGCGAGGTGC
Source organism: Haliotis cracherodii (assembly GCF_022045235.1). Taxonomy (NCBI): domain Eukaryota; kingdom Metazoa; phylum Mollusca; class Gastropoda; order Lepetellida; family Haliotidae; genus Haliotis; species Haliotis cracherodii. The sequence goes on from NW_027266286.1 coordinate 20,964,172, forward strand.
ATACAGATTTTATAGTGCTAGCCCACTGAGATACCATGCCGCAGTTTAACGTGAATACCCCACTCAGACAGTCTACTGACTCCGAGCCAGTACCACCAGTCGTTGTTTTTAGCCTCTTAATGCTGAGCACATGGGCTTGTTCAGTATCAGTAATGGGTTAGTTGCACATGGGCTTGTCTTAGTATCTAAAATGAGTTGGTTGCACATGGGCTTGTCTTTGTATCTAAAATGAGTTGGTAGTACATTGGCCTGTCTTAGTATCAGTAATGAGTTGGTTGCACATGGTCATGCCGTGAACCTTAAATGGGTTGGTTGCACATGGGCTTGTCTTAGTATCTCTAATAAGTTGGTTTCACATGGGCTTGTCTTAGTATCAGTAATGGGTTGGGTGCTTATGGGCCTGTCTTAGTATTAGTAATGAGCTGGTTGCACATAGGCCTGTCTTAGTATCAGTAATGAGTTGTTTACACATGGGCCTTTCTTAGTATCAGTAATGTGTTGGTTGCACATGGGCTTGTCTTAGTACCATTAATGAGTTGGTTGCACGTGGGCTTCTCTTAGTATCTGTGATGGGTTGGTTGCACATGAGCTTGTTGTCTTAGTATCTGTAATGGGCTGGTTGCACATGGGCTTGTATCAGTATCTGTTATGAGTTGGTTACTCATGGGCCTGTCTTAGTATCAGTAATGAGTTGGTTGCACATGGGCTTGTCTTAGTATCAGCAATGTGTTGGTTGCACATGGGCCTTTCTTAGTACCATTAATGAGTTGGTTGCACATGGGCTTCTCTTAGTATCTGTGATGGGTTGGTTGCACATGAGCTTGTTGTCTTAGTATCTGTAATGGGCTGGTTGCACATGGGCTTGTCTTTGTATCTAAAATGAGTTGGTTGCACATGGGCTTGTATCAGTATCTGTTATGAGTTGGTTACTCATGGGCCTGTCTTAGTATCAGTAATGAGTTGGTTGCACATGGGCTTGTCTTAGTATCAGTAATGAGTTGGTTGCACATGGGCCTGTCTTAGTATCAGTAATGAGTTGGTTGCACATGGGCTTGTATTAGTATCTGTTATGAGTTGTTTACACATGGGCCTGTCTTAGTATCAGTAATGAGTTGGTTGCACATGGGCTTGTCTTAGTATCAGTAATGAGTTGGTTACACGTGGGCTTGTCTTAGTATCAGTAATGAGTTGGTTGTACATGGGCTTGTCTTAGTATCAGTAATGGGTTGGGTGCTTATGGGCCTGTCTTAGTATTAGTAATGAGCTGGTTGCACATAGGCCTGTCTTAGTATCAGTAATGAGTTGTTTACACATGGGCCTTTCTTAGTATCAGTAATGTGTTGGTTGCACATGGGCTTGTCTTAGTACCATTAATGAGTTGGTTGCACATGGGCTTCTCTTAGTATCTGTGATGGGTTGGTTGCACATGAGCTTGTTGTCTTAGTATCTGTAATGGGCTGGTTGCACATGGGCTTGTCTTTGTATCTAAAATGAGTTGGTTGCACATGGGCTTGTATCAGTATCTGTTATGAGTTGGTTACTCATGGGCCTGTCTTAGTATCAGTAATGAGTTGGTTGCACATGGGCTTGTCTTAGTATCAGTAATGAGTTGGTTGCACATGGGCCTGTCTTAGTATCAGTAATGAGTTGGTTACAAGTGGGCTTGTCTTAGTATCAGTAATGAGTTGGTTGCACATGGGCCTGTCTTAGTATTAGTAATGAGTTGGTTGCACATGGGCCTGTCTTACTATCAGTAATGAGTTGGTTACATGTGGGCTTGTCTTAGTATCAGTAATGAGTTGGTTGCACATGGGCCTTTCTTAGTATCAGTAATGAGTTGGTTGCACATGGGCCTGTCTTAGTATTAGTAATGAGTTGGTTGCACATGGGCCTGTCTTACTATCAGTAATGAGTTGGTTACATGTGGGCTTGTCTTAGTATCAGTAATGAGTTGGTTGCACATGGGCCTGTCTTAGTATCTGTTACGAGTTGGTTGCACATGGGCTTGTATTAGTATCTGTTATTAGTTGGTTACATATGGGCCTGTCTTCGTATCATTAATGGGTTGGTTGCATGTGGGCTTGTCTCAGTATCTGTAATGGGTTTGTTGCACATGGGCTTGTCTTAGTATCTGTAATGGGTTGGTTGCACATGGACTTGTCTCAGTATCTGTAATGGGTTTGTTGCACATGGGCTTGTCTTAGTATCTGTAATGGGTTGGTTGCACATGGGCTTGTTGTCTTAGTATCTGTAATGGGTTGGTTGCACATGGACTTGTCTCAGTATCTGTAATGGGTTGGTTGCACATGGGCTTGTCTTAGTAACTGTAATGGGTTGGTTGCACATGGGCTTGTTGTCTTAGTACCTGTATGGGTTGGTTTCATGTGGGCTTGTTGTCTTAGTATCTGTAATGGGTTGGTTACACATGGGCTTGTCTTAGTACCTGTATGGGTTGGTTTCATGTGGGCTTATTGTCTTAGTATCTGTAATAGGTTGATTGCAGATGGGCTTGTCATCGTATCAGTAATGGCTTGGTTAAATGTGGGCTTGCTTGTGAGCCGCTTTAGGCAATATTCCAGAAAGGGATGGGGACACAAGAAATGGGCTTCACACATTGTACCCAAGTCGGGAATGTCGGGAATCAAACCCGGCGTGACGAGAGAACGCTTAAACCACTAGGCTACCCTTCCACCCCTTTCATATCAGCAATGGCTTTGATGCACATGGGCTTGTCTTAGTATATGTCATGGGTTGGTCATATTAGTTTGTTTCATTTGTTTGTTGTTTTACGCCGCACTCAGCAATATTCTAGCTGTATGACGGCGATCTGTAAATAATGAGCCTGGACCAGATAATCCAGTGATTGACATCATGAACATCGATCCAAGCAACATGCATCAACCAAGTCAGCGAGCCTGACCACCTGATCCCGTTAGTCGCCTCTTCCGACATAGTCACCTTTTATCGCAAGCATGAGTTGCTGAAGACCTATTCTACCCCAGATCTTCACGGGTCTGGGTTAGTTGTATATGGGTTTGTCTTAGTACCTCTAATGGGTTGGTTGCACATGGGCCTGTTGTCTTAGTACCAGTAAACCAGTAATCTGCACGACAGTTAACGAACCGGATTTCTATTTCGGTGAACGATTTTGATTGGACTATGCATAGACTCGTTAGTCCAGTCAAAATATAACTCCATAATACCAGCCTAGTTCGGCAAGGGTGGAAACTAGACTTTATAGTCAGTTAACTCTCTTGCCACGGGAAGGTGGTTTACCTGTTATCATTAAAATCAGATCTTAGTTCTCGCTATGCTAAACAAAGATCTGAGGACATCCCATTAAGGGTCACGTCAAAACGACCTTTCATCCAACCAATCAGATTGCGCTGTATTCGGGGTATTCCGAACGACAGTTACGGGTTTTATGATTATAAAGCATACAATCTATCCATCTATATACGATTCCAGAATGTTCTTCTTATCAGTTTTATTTTTTTTAATTGAGAATACGTCAAAATATGTTTCGACGTGTAGTCACCAGTTTGAAACTAGTGCCGTAAAGCTGGAGAAAGCTGCCTTCTGATTGGCTACTGATTTCTGGTCAGTCATTTCATTGGTCGGTCAAAATTCGCGAAACGTCGTTCTGACATGACCCGTAATGGGATGTCCTCAGATCTTTGTATAGCGGTAGCGAAAACTTAGATCTGATTTTAATGAGATTGCATGGAAAGATGGCTTGCCGGCATGTTGGTGAAGTGTGAGATGAGGTGAAATGGAATTATATAGCGACGTGTGTGTGCATGCGTGCGTGCTAGTCCCGACTGATGCTGATTTATAGTGCCAACTCCCACAGTTTAACATGAATACCCTTCTTAGACACAGCATACTGACTCCGAACCAAACAGTCCTTGTTTTAGCCCCTTATTGGGGCCAGACAGGGTAACAAGTACCATCTTTTAACGTCTTTTGTTATGATGAGGCCTGGGATCGAACTCTGTACCTTCCGCTCTCCAGGCAGTTGCTCTACCACTAGACCATGGAGGAGGTCTTGATTGCATGAACCAGTGGAAAGATGGCTTTGTTCGTGAACCCTCTGAAAGATGGCTCAGAAGGATAGCTTCTATGCATGTCAGCTATATTTGATGGATACTTAACATGTGACCCAGGGTAGGTGCGTTGTTAGCAAGAAAAGAAGGTGTGCACGACGTCTTCCCCAGGATTGATGGATGTCAACAGATGGATGGTTTGTATGTTACTGAAGACAGATGGATGGTTTGCATGTTACTAAGGACAGATGGATGGTTTGCATGTTACTAAGGACAGATGGATGGTTTGCATATTACTAGGGACAGATGGATGGTTTGCATGTTACTAAGGACAGATGGATGGTTTGCATGTTGCTGCAGCTTGATGGATGGTTTGTATATTACTAAGGACAGGTGGATGGTTTGCATGTTACTAAGGACAGGTGGATGGTTTGCATGTTACTAAGGACAGATGGATGGTCTGCATGTTACTAAGGACAGATGGATGGTCTGCATGTCACTAAGGACAGATGGATGGTTTGCATGTTGCTGCAGCTTGATGGATGGTTTGCATGTTACTAAGGACAGATGGATGGTTTGCATGTTACTAAGGACAGGTGGATGGTTTGCATGTTACTAAGGACAGGTGGATGGTTTGCATGTAACTAAGAACAGATGGATGGTTTGCATGTTACTAAGAACAGATGGATGGTTTGCATGTTACTAAGGACAGATGGATGGTTTGCATATTACTAGGGACAGATGGATGGTTTGCATGTTACTAAGGACAGATGGATGGTTTGCATGTTGCTGCAGCTTGATGGATGGTTTGCTTGTTACTAAGGACAGATGGATGGTTTGCATGTTACTAAGGACAGGTGGATGGTTTGCATGTTACTAAGGACAGGTGGATGGATTGCATGCTACTAAGGACAGATGGATGGTTTGCATGTTGCTGCAGCTTGATGGATGGTTTGCATATTACTGAGGACATGGATGGTTTGCATGTTACTGAGGACATGGATGGTTTGCATGTTACTAAGGACAGATGGATTGTTTGCATGTTTCTAGGGACAGATGGATGGTTTGTATGTTACTGAAGACAGATGGATGGTTTGCATGTTGCTGCAGCTTGATGGATGGTTTGCATGTTACTAAGGACAGGTGGATGGTTTGCATGTTACTAAGGACAGATGGATGGTCTGCATGTTACTAAGGACAGATGGATGGTTTGCATGTTGCTGCAGCTTGATGGATGGTTTGCTTGTTACTAAGGACAGATGGATGGTTTGCATGTTACTAAGGACAGATGGATGGTTTGCATGTTACTAAGGACAGATGGATGGTTTGCATGTTACTAAGGACAGATGGATGGTTTGCATGTTACTAAGGACAGATGGATGGTTTGCATGTTACTAAGGACAGGTGGATGGTTTGCATGTTACTAAGGACAGGTGGATGGTTTGCATGTTACTAAGAACAGATGGATGGTTTGCATGTTACTAAGAACAGATGGATGGTTTGCATGTTACTAAGGACAGATGGATGGTTTGCATATTACTAGGGACAGATGGATGGTTTGCATGTTACTAAGGACAGGTGGATGGTTTGCATGCTACTAAGGACAGATGGATGGTTTGCATGTTGCTGCAGCTTGATGGATGGTTTGCATATTACTGAGGACATGGATGGTTTGCATGTTACTAAGGACATGGATGGTTTGCATGTTACTAAGGACAGATGGATTGTTTGCATGTTACTAGGGACAGATGGATGGTTTGTATGTTACTGAAGACAGATGGATGGTTTGCATGTTACTAAGGACAGATGGATGGTTTGCATGTTACTAAGGACAGGTGGATGGTTTGCATGTTACTAAGGACAGATGGATGGTTTGCATGCTACTAGGGACAGATGGATGGTTTGCATGTTGCTGCAGCTAGATGGATGGTTTGCATGTTACTAAGGACAGATGGATGGTTTGCATGTTACTAAGGACAGGTGGATGGTTTGCATGTTACTAAGGACAGGTGGATGGTTTGCATGTTACTAAGGACAGGTGGATGGTTTGCATGTTACTAAGAACAGATGGATGGTTTGCATGTTACTAAGAACAGATGGATGGTTTGCATGTTACTAAGGACAGATGGATGGTTTGCAGGTTACTAGGGACAGTTGGATGGTTTGCGTCTTACTAAGGACAGGTGGATTGTTTGCATGTTACTAAGGACACAAGGATGGTTTGCATGTTACTAAGGACACATGGATTGTTTGCATGTTACTAAGGACACAAGGATTGTTTGCATGTTGCTGCAGCTTGATGGATGGTTTGCACGCTACTGATAGATGGATGGTTTGCATATTACTGAGGACAGATGGATGGTTTGAATTTACCTAGAAGTTACAGATAATGGAGGGATTGTATGTTACCTAGAATGGAGGGGTTGTATGTTACCAAGAATGGGTGGGGGTTTATGTAACCTGGAATGGATTGGCTGTATGTTACCTAGAAAGGATGGTTTGCATGTTACCGAGAATGGAGGGGTTTGTATGTTACCAAGAATGGAGGGGTTGTATGTTAACAAGAATGGGTGTGGGGTTATGTTACCGAGAATGTAGGGATTTGTATGTTACCGAGAATGGAGGGATTTGCACGTTACCGAGAATGGAGGGGTTGTATGTTAACTAGAATGGGTGTGGGGTTATGTTACCGAGAATGGAGGGATTTGTATGTTACCGAGAATGGAGGGATTTGTATGTTACCGAGAATGGAGGGATTTGCACGTTACCGAGAATGGAGGGGTTGTATGTTAACTAGAATGGGTGTGGGGTTATGTTACCGAGAATGGAGGGGTTGTATTTTTCCTACATGGCAGGCTGTACAAAATGGATGTTTTGCCTCTAAACTAGGGCGGATGCTTAAGTTGTTATTTGTAAACCTCCCTGAGACCGGTTGAGATTGTTATGCAGTCCCTGACTATGCAGGGATAGAACTACTAGCCAGTTTTGCTTATGTTAGAGGTATTCTATGGGCTAGTAAAATTTCAAACATGTTGGTTTTTTTTTTTATGTGTTATCACTATTCAGGCTAGTAGACTTTCTAGGTTAATTTCTACTATCCCTGTTAATGTCTTTTTGACTGAGGTCTTTCATGGGGGACAATCTTAATATAAGTGTGTGATTGAGTATGGTTTTATGCCGCTTTTAGCAAAATTCAAGCAATGTCACAGACAGAAATGGGCACCACACGTGGAGAATCAAACCTAGGTCTTCGACGTGATGAGCGAACGCTTTAACCACTACACCACCCCACCGCTCCATCTTAATAAAAGTGAACAAGTGAGTCAATGATTGACATTTAATGGTGTAAAGACTCTAGGCCAGGTAAACCTGTGAATGACAGTGAAAGAGTGAATGAGGGATATCAGCAAGTTTGTTCGAATACCAGTCTCAGTCGCTGACTCAACATGTTCAAGGGAATCTCCTCAGAATAGAGTGAGTGAGTGAGTATGGTTTTACCCGCTTTTAGCAATATTCCAGCAATATTACGGTGGGGGACACCAGAAATGGGCTGCACACATTGTACCCATGTCGGGAATCGAACCCGGGTCTTTGGCGTGACGATCGAACGTTTTAACCACTAGGCTACTCGACCGCCCCCCTCAGAATAGAGCAGAAAAGTTGTTACCTTTTTCCAACACATTAATTCAGGACACGCAAGATCCATTTTCGTGTGTAAAACTTGAGGCTAAACTATTTTGTTATGACTTATCCTCTACTACAAATCCCCCCACCCCTAGCTGATCCCCTTTGTATCCTCCCTGCTCTTACCTCAAAATGAGATAACTCCAGAGCCTTCCACAAAAATGAAAGTCCGACAACTGGTAGTCTAGTTCACGTACTTTGAGTACCCCCCTGACAAGTGTAAACTGGCACGGCTCCCATGGCCGAAAGCTACGTGATCTAGACTACCAGTTGTCGGACTTTTATTTTTGTGGAAGGCTCGGTGGCTGAGTGGGTTAGATCGCTGACTTTGTGTGCTGGCGATTAGGTGCCTCACCCTGGCAGGTGTGGGTTGGAATCCCGCACGGGACTCAACCCAAAAAAGTACTAGAATCTGTACTTTACTAAGAAAGTGTTATCCCAAATATAACATTAGTTACATTTGACCACTTTCTAAATGGCATTGTGTATTCATAACAGAAGTATATATGCACTTCAGGTCTTATGACCTGAGTCGACCAGTCCTTGTTTTAGCCCCATAATGCTGAGCACCAGGCACGGTGACAACTAACAAACAAACAACTGCTGGGATCACTACTAAACATGATGTGCGCTTCAGCTGTAACTACATCACTTCCTCTCGTTTCCATGATTTCTGGTTTATGAAACAAGGGCCCAAAGCAGTTAAAATTAAAAAACAAAGTCTTTAGCCTCAGAAAGTCTTTTGCCTCTAGCCACCTTAGAGTGCAAGTCTCATGGGCATATACAACTTTGCAGAATTGGATAGATTGTAACATTTAAAGCAGCGCGTAAATAAGGTGTATTTGCACTTGTCCTGTCTATCAACTTCAAAGGCTGAAAATAATTGGGGGGGGGGGGGGGGGGGGGAAGAGAAGCCGTTAAGAGGCTGGCTCCACAAATGGTCATGTGGGAGGTAATTTCCTTGAAAATTACATTCTTGATCGCACAAGCTGCCCCTCCGTTCACACCCACACAAGGAAGCCTCTGTTCACAGTCATGGTCAGCTGCACACCTTCCCGGTAAAGCAAACCTGTTCTTTAACCTACATATATCCCGCTCAGTGTGTCAAGATACCTTGTATCTATATCCCTCTAACTTTGTCAGGATATATTGTATCTATGTCCCTCTAACTTTGTCAAGATATATTGTATCTATGTCCCTCTAACTTTGTCAGGATACCTTGTATCTATATCCCTCTAACTTTGTCAGGATATATTGTATCTATATCCCTCTAACTTTGTCAGGATATATTGTATCTATGTCCCTCTAACTTTGTCAGGATACCTTGTATCTATATCCCTCTAACTTTGTCAGGATACCTTGTATCTATATCCCTCTAACTTTGTCAGGATACCTTTTATCTATATCCCTCTAACTTTGTCAGGATATATTGTATCTATGTCCCTCTAACTTTGTCAGGATATATTGTATCTATATCCCTCTAACTTTGTCAGGATATATTGTATCTATGTCCCTCTAACTTTGTCAGGATATATTGTATCTATATCCCTCTAACTTTGTCAGGATATATTGTATCTATGTCCCTCTAACTTTGTCAGGATATATTGTATCTATATCCCTCTAACTTTGTCAGGATATATTGTATCTATGTCCCTCTAACTTTGTCAGGATATATTGTATGTATGTCCCTCTAACTTTGTCAGGATATATTGTATCTATGTCCCTCTAACTTTGTCAGGATATATTGTATGTATGTCCCTCTAACTTTGTCAGGATATATTGTATCTATGTCCCTCTAACTTTGTCAAGATATATTGTATCTATATCCCACTAACTTTGTCAAGATATATTGTATCTGCATCCCTCTCAATCTGTCAAGATATATTGTATCTATATCCCCTCAATTTGTTGTGTGTTATATATTGTACGTATATTTTGTTAGAACAGCAGATTGTATTTGTATACTGAAACGCACACAATAATTGGTGAATACCAAGGCGGCTCTAAGAAGGATCACCCTTCAATTGACAGCATTGTATTACAATCAATAGTGCACATCAATATATTACAAAAAAGGAAAGGAAAGGTGTAGTTTGCCTTTATGCATTTCAAAAAGCTATTTGATCTTGAAAACAGACAAAAAGTATTGTATGTGTTACTGAATGATGGTATCCATGGTAACATTTTTCAAATTATCGAAAATATGTAAGCAGTAGTTAGGTCAACAGTATTATGTAATCAGGCAGGGAATCTTTCAGCATAATTGACCTAACTTAGTGGAGTAAAACAAGGGCGCATTATGAGCCCACGTATTAATGAACTTTTTGAAGATGGAATTCATATTTCAGAGGAAATGTTCAATATTATTGCTCTGCTTTTTGCCGATGATCTCATTATTTCAGATAAAATTACAGAACAGATAAAATGCATAACAGGATTATTGTGATATATTGGGTCTGGAAGTAATACTAAAAACCCAAACCAAGATTTTTTTTTTTTTAAATGGCAGGCCCCTCTCTAGTTATGAAAGATGGTCATTGAATAGTGGGGAACTAGAAGTAGTTAATTAGTAGCTATAAATATTGGGGATTAATGGTTACCTCGAAATTATTTTGGACAAAAGTGTGTAAGATTTTCTTGGAACATGCTAATATAGCCCTTTTCACTGTAAGATCCATAATACTGATAAGAGACTTCATCCAACCATATATAAATTCCCACCAATATTTGGTAGGAAAATAATCCCTAGTTTAATATATGGAAGCGAAATATGAGGATTTGTTTCTAAAGAAAGTATTGAATGTATTTATAAGAAATTTTGTAAATTTTAAATAGGGGTGGGGTATAGATTTCCAAATGCGGCCACCTATGGGGAATGTGGGAAACTTGCTTTAAGTTCTATTTATTATGTAAAATGTATTAAATATTGGTTAAGGTTATTAAATATGAATGATGATAGATACCCATTTCATCGTTGTATAATGATGAGAAATACATGTGACAGAAGGTACCCAAATTAGGAGACCAATATGAAGAATCTCCAAGTCAAATATGGATTTGGCCCAAGTGTTGGTAACTCAGATTTAACATCAAGTTAAGAGATTGTAATGTTCAAAACTGGCTCTCCTCAATGGTCTCAAACCCCTCTGTGGGATATTATACTCAATTGAAATCAAGTGTTTGATGAAAGAACTATATTGTTAATATCAGTATTTCTAAGTATAGAACTGCATTGTTAAAACTTAGAACTGGTTTATAACATTAGTGTCCAGAAATACATAAGAAAAATAATTTTTCGGATAATGAAGATGATTTTCTATTTCCACTATGTTAATGTTCTTGAAAATGAAGTGCACATAATCTTCAGATGTCCTCTGTACTCTCAAATAAGAAGTAAATACTTACTATGAAAATTTAAACATATTTTCAAAGCATGACATTATGGTATGCATAATGATGAGATGAATTTGAACATTGCAAAATATGCTTTTCATTTATTTTCTATAAGAGTGATTGAGTGAGTTGGGTTTAACACCGCTCTTAACACTGTTCCAGCTATATCACGGCATGTCAGCTTAATGTGGGAGGAAAGCCCGAAGTGATGCAGGTCTCAGACGTTTACCACTTCGGTGAAACCCACGAGCACGGGTATGGTGCTGACAAACCTAGAACCATAATCGGGGTGAACCGGGATGTGAACCCACAATCATAGGTTTCTGGCGTGCCCAAGGGACGCAACACTGCACAGTGAATCGCGGCGCCTCAGACAACTAGGCCACCCATGTCCCCATTTTGTATAAGAAATGAACTGTGAGCTTATATACTACTAAAAAAAGTTAAGAATCACCCGATTCTTTCATATTGGTAATTTTAATCTGTCATGGCATGAGAGATTAACTATTGTAATATGAAAGAATCACGTGATCCTCAACTTCTTTTGAGTAGTATACTTAATCTCAATATGCATGATACTAACATGGGCACAACTTCGCTAATTTTCACTGTAAGCAAAATAAAATTTACGATGATGTGCTTGGGGTGATTTGGGGGGATGCTTTCCCAGAGATTTAAAAAAATTAGATGCTCTTTAACGCTGTCTACATTTTGGGACCCTTTATGTTAGATTTGATTTGTAACAAATATTGTTTATATATTTATTATGTCTAATTAGTAATATATATGTGTTTCCCCCTCTAACACGTTATTCGATTTTCATTCAAGAAATATCTATGGTGACAAATGAAATTTGAACATTAAAACGAATTGATATTACTTGTGTGAGTGTTTACATGTTTATTCATGTGTGTAAAGATTCTGATTTTCAAGTTAAACGAATATATCCTCTCAATTTGTCAATATATATTGCATATATAAATCTGTCAAAATGTGAAGGATATATTTCATCAATATCACTGTCAAGGCGTCATGATTTATTGATCGTATATCCCTTTCAATGTCAGGATATATATCATATGTACATCAATGTCAATCATATATTGTATATTATGATATCCCACTCAGTCTGTTATTGTTAGGGTATATTGAATAATCTTTGTCAATTAAATAATAGTGTCTGTCTACAAAACACACCATTTATAGTTCAAAACCTCAATAGTATAGATATCTTCATACAGGGTTCATCAATGTGTTTTTAGGTAGGTGGGTGAGTGAGTGAGTGAGTGATGGGGTGGGTGGGATTGTGAGTGAGTGAGTGAGTGAGTGAGTGAGTGATGGGGTAGGTGGGATTGTGAGTGAGTGAGTGAGTGATGGGGTGGGTGGGATTGTGAGTGAGTGAGTGAGTGATGGGGTGGGTGGGATTGTGAGTGAGTGAGTGAGTGATGGGGTGGGTGGGATTGTGAGTGAGTGAGTGAGTGATGGGGTGGGTGGGATTGTGAGTGAGTGAGTGAGTGAGTGAGTGAGTGATGGGGTAGGTGGGATTGTGAGTGAGTGAGTGAGTGATGGGGTGGGTGGGATTGTGAGTGAGTGAGTGAGTGATGGGGTGGGTGGGATTGTGAGTGAGTGAGTGAGTGAGTGATGGGGTAGGTGGGATTGTGAGTGAGTGAGTGAGTGAGTGATGGGGTAGGTGGGATTGTGAGTGAGTGAGTGAGTGAGTGAGTGAGTGATGGGGTGGGTGGGATTGTGAGTGAGTGAGTGAGTGATGGGGTGGGTGGGATTGTGAGTGAGTGAGCGAGCGAGCGAGCGAGCGTGCGTGCGTGCGTGAGTGAGTGAGTGAGTGAGTGAGTGAGTGAGTGAGTGAGCGAGTGAGCTAGCTTTGGTTTTACACCGCTTTCAGCAATATTCAAGAAATATCACGGTGGGAACACCAGAAATGGGCTTTACACATTGTACTCATGTCGGGAATTGAACCTGGGTCTTAGGCAAAATGAGCAAATGCTTTAACCACTAGCCTGTCAGACACCGCAATGTTGAAGTTTATGGGGTTATTGTCATTGTGTACAACTATCACAACCCATCTGTAAGCTTATTTTAATGTGTATAAATACACCCACCCATCTACACTCAAAGCCATTGAAAACGCGATTGTTTCTGAAGAGTGCACTTGTGAAAAGGGTAATTGCCAAAAACTTTTTTAAATATAATGAAAGTGCTGTGAGGGATATGTGTCCCCCTGTGACAGTTCGGGTTCGAAACTCAGACCATCTTGGAGCAATGAGTCTGAAAGTGAAAAACGCAACTGTGAACACTGCACAGAAACATGGCCACATGCTGCATGCGAAAAGCCAGATCCCCAGTCCTTTCCAAGCACACAAGAAAATGGTCATGTGTCACTTGTTCAATATGCCAAGACTCGACCAAGCCAGCAGGAACCAAGAGAGCAAGAAGGGGCAACTCAAGTGACTGATGCCAGACGTTTTAACGTCCATCCATGCACAACAACTTGACTGTGGCATCGTTTCAACACAACGTGGACAGCTGGTGATCGTCTGAGACGTGGTGCAGCACCTGTGACGACACCTCGGCTGGACCATCACATCCATCTTTTGTACATTCATCAGAACAGATTCCAAGCAGCCATAGATACAGTGAGAGAGAGAGTATGGTTTTATGCCGCTTTTAGCAATATTCCAGCAAATTCATGGCAGGGGGCGCCAGAAATGGGCTTCACACATTTTACCCATGTCAGCAATTGAACCCAGGTCTTCGGCGTGACCAGCGAACGCTTTAACCACTAGGCTACCAGACCGCCCCCGTAGATACAGCCAGGACGACTTTGGGACCAGTCAATGCTGCATCAGCCCCCAAAACATCAGAAGGCACCTGGCTGCATTTGGCATACAGTGCCATCCTCATCAGACCCTGCTACACTGACACAGGATTGCCAGACAGCGATGGGCAGCTATTGGGAGCGATCTGCAGAATACACTTTAGGCATATGTCTCCTCAGACAAGTCGCGTTAAAAACGTTTTCCGGATGGACGTCGCAGTATCTATCAACGTAGGGAAGAACACTTTGCTGACAACTGTGTTTCAGACACAGGTCCCTTTGGAGGAGGCGATGTAATGGTATAGGGTGTCATCAATGCTCGTTTCCGGTCACAGTTGGTGGTTATCCAAGGCAACCTCAATGCCCCAGGTTATGTGAACATTACCCTTCGTCCAGCACTATTGCCATTACTGGCTCAACATGGCGCCCGACATCAGCTTGTCTTCCAGCATGACAATGCACGTGCACACACTGCAAGGTTCACAGGAGACTTTCTGACCAGGAACAACATCCGAGTGATGAACGGGTCTGACATGTCACCTGACATGAATCCAGTTGAACACTTGTGGGACGAGCTTGGACGGAGGGTTTGAACTCAACAGCAACCACCTCAGACAGTGGCGGAGCTGACACAATCCCTACAACATCACTGGCAAAACATCCCACAATGTTTCCTGAGGCGTCTGTGTCAGTCCAAGCCTCGGCAACTACAGGCATGCATCAGAGCATACTACTGATCCTCAGTTAACTTTCCTTTGTTCATCCACGGGCGTGTTTTTACGGACCTTATTGTTAACATTTTCATGTGAGGGTTATGTTTGTCATTAGTGTTGGTTTCATTTTACTTTCACTGTACTAAAATACGCACCATCTGAACCTTGAATTGCGTTTTCAATGGCTTTTAGTATATGAGCTTATCATCAATGTGTATAAATATACACACCCATCTATGAGCTTACCGTCAATGTATAAAAATATACCCGTCCATCTATGAGCTTATCATCAATGTGTATAAATATACCCACCCATCTATGAGCTTACCGTCAATGTATAAAAATATACCCACCCATCTATGAGCTTATTGCCAATATGTACAAGAGTCATCAGAAAGATGACATATCCCCCCGGCAGCTGTCTGTAAAGTAACCACTACTAAATGTGCAATTCTGTATGTAATGAGTCAACAGAATGTTCTTTTAGAAGCATACATTGTTTACCCACTGAATGGTTTTCGAATTCTGGCCCGGAAACGAACCCGTTCCCCAATGGAGTCTAGGTCCAACTTCTTTCCATAAAAATTGTAAAAAATAAAAATTAGAAAAAACCCAAAATATCAAAAGGCACCACTTCAGTATGTGCCTGATAGATTTGCCAAGTTTCGATCAAATACACTGAATGGTTTTTGAATTCTGCCCCGGAAAAGGAAATGATTACGGACGGACAAACGGACGGACAGACAGACTGGCTGATCGCTATATCCCCCGGCATTATATGCCGGGGGGATAATAATATACCCACCCATCTATGAGCTAGTTGTCAATATGAATAACTATACCCACCCATCTATGCGCTAGTTGTCAATATGAATGAATATACCCACCCATCTATGAGCTAATTGTCAATGTGAATAAATATACCCACCCATCTATGAGCTAATTGTCAATGTGAATAAATATACCCACCCATCTATGAGCTTATTGTCAATGTGTATAAATATACCCATCCATGAATCAGTTTGTCAATATGTATAAATATACCTACCCATCTATGAGTTAGTTGTCAATATGAATAAATATACCCACCCATCTATGAGCTTATTGTCAATATGTATAAATAGACCCACCAATCTATGAGTGAGTGAGTACGGTTTTACGCCGCTTTTAGCAATATTCCAGCAATATCACGGCAGGGGGAAACCAGAAATGGGCTTCACACATTGTACCCATGTCGGGAATCGAACCCGAGTCTTCGGCGTGACGAGCAAACGCTTTAACCACAAGGCTACCCAACCGCCCCACCAATCTATGAGCTAATTGTCAATGTGAATAAATATACCCACCCATCTATGAGCTTACCGTCAATGTATATTAAATATACCCACCCATCTATGAGATTATTGTCAATGTGTATAAATATACCCACCCATCCATGAGCTTATTGTCAATGTATAAAAATATACCCACCCATCTATGAGCTTATTGTCAATGTGTATAAATATACCCACCCATCTATGAGCTTACCGTCAATGTATATTAAATATACCCACCCATCTATGAGATTATTGTCAATGTATATTAAATATACCCACCCATCCATGAGCTTATTGTCAATGTGTATAAATATACCCACCCATCTATGAGCTTATTGTCAATGTAGATAAATATACCCACCCATCTATGAGCTTATTGTCAATGTGTATAAAAATACTCACCCATCTATGAGCTTATTGTCAATGTGTATAAAAATACCCACCCATCTATGAGCTTATTGTCAATGTAGATAAATATACCCACCCATCTATGAGCTTATTGTCAATGTGTATAAAAATACCCACCCATCTATGAGCTTATTGTCAATGTAGATAAATATACCCACCCATCTATGAGCTTATTGTATATATGTATAAATATACCAACCAATCTGAGCTTATTGTCAATATGTATATATATACCCACCAATCTGAGCTTATTGTAAATATGTATAAATATACCCACCCTATGACATTCTTGTTATTGTGTATAAATATGCTCATCCATCTATAAGGTTATTGTTAATGTGTATCAACATACCCACTGATCTATGAATTATGTTGCCAATATGTATCAACATACCCACTGATCTATGAATTATGTTGCCAATATGTATCAACATACCCACTGATCTATGAAGTATGTCGCCAATACAAATCAACATACCCATCCATTAATTCGGTCATTGTCAACATTTACCAACATACCCACTGATCTATGAATTATGTTGCCAATATGCATATACATACCTACTGATCTATGAATTATGTCGCCAATACGAATCAACATACCCATCCATCAATTCGGTCATTGTCAACATTTACCAACATACCCACTGATCTATGAATTATGTTGCCAATATGCATAAACATACCCACTGATCTATGAATTATGTTGCTGATATGCATAAACATGCCCACTGATTTATGAATTATGTTGCCAATATGTATCAACATACACACTGATCCATGAATTATGTTGCCAATATGTATCAACATACCCACTGATCTATGAATTATGTTGCCAATATGTATCAACATTCCCACTGATAAATGAATTATGTGCCAATATGTATCAACACACCCACTGATCTATGAATTGTTGCCAATATGCATAAACATACCCACTGATCTATGAAATATGTTACGAGTATGCATTAAAATACCCACTGATCTATGAATTATGTTGCCCATATTTATCAACATGCCCACTGATATATGAATTATGTGCCAATATGTATCAACACACCCACTGACCTATGAATTATGTTGCCAATATGCATAAACATACCCTCTGATCTATGAAATATGTTCCGAGTATGCATTAAAATACCCACTGATCTATGAATTGTGTTGCCAATATTTATCAACATACCCACTGATCTATGAATTATGTTGCCAATATGTATCAACATACCCACTGATCTATGAATTATGTTGCCAATATGTATCAACACACCCACTGACCTATGAATTATGTTGCCAATATGTATCAACATACCCACTGATCTATGAATTGTTGCCAATATGTATCAACATACCCACTGATCTATGAATTATGTTGCCAATATGTATCAACATACCCAACATATGGCAGCAGTTTTTTGTGTATAACTTTCCCGTTAATATAGTCTACTCCTATTGTGTGTATCAGGTGAAAATCAATTACCGGGAGTGAAAAACTTGAACAAGTCTGTTCTCATGCCCATAAATCAGTTACAAGGACCACACGATGTACACAATCTTTGGCGTTTCATGGCGTCACAGTGTTGTACATCACCAGTTCATAACATTGTGCAGCTCATATTCTGGTGCTGCAGCCTGATTCAGTTGGCTGCACCTAGTGCAGGTGGTAAAACAGAATGAAACTGTTCCCTGCAGTAACTATATACATGTTTTGTTTGTTGTTAAACGTCGCACACAGCAATATTCCAGCTATATGACGGCAACTATATACATGTATGAGGATGTAACAATATACCCCCCCCCCCCCCCGTGCCAATATGCAACAGTATACACCTGTGTCAATATATAACAATATATCCTGCTGTGCCAGTATGTAACAATATATCCTCCTGTGCCAGTATGTAACAATATAACCCCCTTGTGCCATTTAGTAACACTATACCTTCCTGTGCCAGTATGTGACACTATACCCCCTTGTGCCAGTATGTAATATACGCTCCTGTGCCGGTATTAAACACCATAACCTCCTGTCCCAGTATGTAATATACCCCCTTGTGCCAGTATTTAACACCATAACCTTCTGTGCCAGGGTGTAACACTATACCCTCCTGTCCCAGTATGTAATATACCCTCCTGTGCCAGTATTTAACACCATAACCTTCTGTGCCAGTGTGTAACACTATACCCTCCTGTGCCAGTATTTAACGTCATAACCTTCTGTGCCAGTATGTAATAATATACCCTCCTGTGACAGTATGCAATAATAACTCCCTATGTCCCAGTATGTAACAATACACCCCCCTGTGCCAGTATGTAACGATACCCTCTCCTGTGCCAGTGTGCAACAGCATATCCTCCTGTGCCAGTATGTAACAATATAACCCCCTTGTGCCAGTGTGTAACACTATACCCTTCTGTGCCAGTATGTAACAATATAACCTCCAGTGCCAGTTTGTAACACTATACCTTCCTGTGCCAGTATGTAGCACTATACCCCCTTGTGCCAGTATGTAATATACCCTCCTGTGCCGGTATTAAACACCATAACCTCCTGTCCCAGTATGTAATATACCCCCTTGTGCCAGTATTTAACACCATAACCTTCTGTGCCAGTGTGTAACAATATACCCTCCTGTGCCAGTATTTAACGTCATAACCTTCTGTGCCAGTGTGTAACACTATACCCTCCTGTGCCAGTATGTTATATTCCCTCCTGTACTAGTATTAAAGAATATATCCTGCTGTGCCAGTATGTAATAACATACCCTCCTGTGACAGTATGCAATAATAACTCCCCATGTCCCAGTATGTAACAATACACCCCCCTGTGCCAGTATGTAACAATACCCTCTCCTGTGCCAGTGTGCAACAGTATATCCTCCTGTGCCAGTATGTAACAATATAACCCCCTTGTGCCAGCGTGTAACACTATACCCTTCTGTGCCAGTATGTAACAATATAACCTCCAGTGCCAGTGTGTAACACTATACCTTCCTGTGCCAGTATGTAACACTATACCCCCTTGTGCCAGTATGTAATATACCCTCCTGTGCCGGTATTAAACACCATAACCTCCTGTCCCAGTATGTAATATACCCTCCTGTGCCAGTATTTAACACCATACCCTTCTGTGTCAGTATGTAACACTATACCCCCTTGTGCCAGTATGTAATATACCCTCCTGTGCCGGTATTAAACACCATAACCTCCTGTCCCAGTATGTAATATACCCTCCAGTGCCAGTATTTAACACCATACCCTTCTGTGCCAGTATGTAACACTATACTCTCCTGTGCAGGATGTAACAATATACCCCCTGTGCTAGTGTGTAACACTATAGTCTCCTGTCTCAGTATGTAACACTATACCCTCCTGTCCCAGTATGTAACAATATACCCTCCTGTGCCAGTATGTAACACTATACCCTCCTGTGCCAGTATATAACAATATAGAATTAGAATAGAAACTAAATTAAATGACAAGTTTACAAGAGTTTTCGATTTGTTACAGTTAGAACTCAATCTGGCATTTGTTGTCTTGTTGAATGAAGACTGAAGCATGGTTCCCACTTGTGTAGTGCATGGAAACTTCTGGACAATTTTAGCCTCCTTTTGGGGCTTTCAAGAAAACATTTCTTACCACATCTAAATGGACTCACAAAAGTCAGTGAGCGAGCGAGTTGGGTTTACGCCACTTTGAACATACATGTATTCCAGTAATATCACGGCATGTCGGCTTAATGAGGGACAAAAGTGATACAGGTCTCAGACATTTACCACTTTGGTGAAACCCATGAGCAAGCTTACAGTGCTGACAAACCTGGAAAAATAATCGGGGCGAACAGGGATCCGAACCCATATTCATGGGTTTCTGGAGTGCCCAAGGGACGCAACTCTGAATAGCGACTTGCGGTGCCTTAGATGAATGGGCCACCCATAACCCCGCCAACTCACAAAAGTAATAGCAAGAAATATGTATGAGGGCCCAGGCCCAGAGACTCCTGGCTGCTTAAGATTATACCAATTTCCATGTACGCAGAGTAAGAGGGAGCCATGTTAAGGCATGCTTCAGGATTATCTTCAGCCTTATAAGTGCATCATGTAGCCTCATAAAACAGATAAACCCTCCACATTTGTATAGAGTAAATAAACACAAGGCTAAAGATAAGTAAGATAAGCTTTTAAGTTGGTAATGTTTATTTCATCGCCAACATTACCACAATCTGAAGACCTTGGTACAATATCTGATACTAGTACATGTAGTGAAATAATATTATTATTCACCATGTCCTGTTATAAAATTATCGGCATGGTAATATCCAAATCCTACCATGTCCCGAAGTAGTGATCATCTTGAAATATACGCTCAAATGATTAACTACACAATATCTTTTTATGGAAGATTTTGTCAGTCTGCAAGAAACAATCTGAAATAAAGTTAACTACAAGAAAGTATGACTTTTCGAACACATGAAATAACAAAATTTAAAAAAAAGGCAATAACATTTCAACAAAGAACATTAAGCCTGAAAGGGAACTTCATTAAACATGACAAGGTCAACACCTTTCTCTCCCAAACACATTCACACTTACTTACACTTACTTACCTTGATGTGTTTTCACTGAGTGTTTAGCAACCCGTAACCTGTATCCTTATTTGCCTTAAACCCCATCAAGAATTATCTGTCTCAAATGAAAGTACCATAACTCAAACACAATCAGTTCTTTCTTAAATCCCTAATCATTTTCATGCACTCTAAACAATTTTCTCCACATTAGTCTTAAATCGGCCCTACCTGAAGGTGTTTATATTAGCATATACTTCAACGAATGATGAGTGAGTGAGTGAGTGAGTATGGTTTTACGCCGCTTTTAGCAATATTCCAGCAATATCACAGCGGGGATCACCAGAAATGGGCTTCACACATTGTACCCATGTCGGGAATCGAACCTGGGTCTTTGGTGTGACAAGGGAATGATGAATCAGTACTTCATCATATCCAGTGGCATATTAACCCGATCAGTGTGTTGTGACAAGCTGTTATGTCATAATGTGTCTCAATCTGAAAAGCGCTGTTTTATTCTGCCTATGCTAACTTACTTCAAAACAAAAGTGTAAACAAAATTGTAAATTTCATTCCAATTATGAAAATAGTCAACAGACAAAACATGTCCATCTGACTTCTATCTTAAAAAAACAAAAAGTTTTCATTGAAGATTTGTATGAATAAAAGGATAATGGTATAGTATGAAGGAGAGAGCAAAAAATATTTAACTTCTCACCAACAGTGATTTTTACCAAAAGAAGTCTGAAGGTAAATGAGCTGTACATCATATCCTGCAGGAGTTTCATCATGCAGTGGTCAGTCTTCTGTACAGTTTAGACAGCCAAGAGAAAGAAAAAGGCATAAAAATAATTCAATGGAATACTCCTAATGAATAGTGTGAGGATGTCTACATAAGACTGGATTACTTTCGAGTGTCAACACATTAATGGAATTGCCAACAAAAATACAAATATTTGATACAATGTGACTGGACGATTGTGACACTGTATCAAATAATAGTATTTTTGTTTTTGTTAGAGATAATTACACGTATTACCCATGATTTAGAAATAACCCAGTTCATAAAAACCGTTGTGCACTGGTGCAAATATCACTTCACACACATCAGCATTGTGTGTACATCACCCGGACGGCATTGTTCACGGCATTTGACAATTGTGATCCAAAACAGTGGTTGTTATAAGTGTATTTTTCTAAAGGGGAGCTCATAAGTATTAAGAGATAATGGGTCATAAAGAAATTATTAGCTCTGCTTGTGTGTCATGCTGATTTTACAAAACTCATGTGTGTATTTATGTATTACCCTTGCTCTCGCACTGTGAATACAAGAATTTTGACACCTGTTTCGTAAAATCAGTATGACACTTGCTCGTACGATAATCTCTAACGTGTAGACACTCAACAGTAATCCAGACTTGCATGTGTAGACATCGAATGCCAAGCCAACCAAGTGTCAGGCACTGGGTACTGGGAGTGGTGGGTATTGTGTATGCATATAATAGGACAGATGATGTTAACGTAGCATGTAAACTGTCACCACTTTCACGTCTCATTCACACAACGCAGAAAAAATTGAAACAACACAGTGAAAAGTCAAAGGCCATGTCAGTTTGAAGTGGTTTTATGCAAAATTCTCAAAAAGAGAAATAAACCCACAAGACAAACTCGATAAAGTAACCATGGTAACCTAAGCATGAAACAGTGCACAAAAAGCATACTTTCCTGAACTCAAGACTCGGCATCATACACAAGACATAAATGATCATTTTCATGCAATGGAATTTCCTCCAACAGCACTCCATGAAGACATGGCCTGCACACAAGTCATAATCACATGGCCAGAAATGAAGCCACATCTGGTACACACTTCCAATAATCATTTATGTTTCAGATATACAAGGACATATTCCAAAACAACAGGGTACGAAATTCAAGAAAAGTTCTTTGCGTTTGCATGTCTAGACTGCCATCAATCTCGTCAAAATCAGATCTTTTACAACACATGATAAAGGCCATTCTGACTGAACATCCGACAACCCTCCCTCGAAAGTGGCAACTAGAAAGCTCAATCTTAGGAAGGAAGTGTGGGTCCTTGAGCCAGTCTAGTTTCTTTACTGCCATGATTCAAAAACATTTGATTTTAAAAATTAAACCCCTAGAACACAAACAGTCCATCGATGGTACTCCATATTGGGTGCGGATACCACAGCACAACCTCTAATACAGACAGGCTGTTCAAGTTGGTCTTCCTCTGAATGCTTGGTTGACCCTGACCGAGAATTTAGAAGCCTTGACACCGATTGGCTGATAAGTTATGGAAAGGTTGTCATATCTTCAGGGGTATCATATCAGAGTAAAATATCTAATTTTAATTAAATATGATTGTAATGGCCCTTGTTTTCATAAGTAATGGGTCACTTCACACTGAAGTATTCTAAGTAATCTGAAACGCTTATGTGAGAAAATAGCCTCGGAAATGTCTGCCTTGAGGATAATGTCCTTGTATCTACTGTATCACAATAATTATAAGGTATAAACTTAATAACCTCTTGCTCTATATAGATTTTCCAGTACTTCCCAGCATTTGGAAACTGTTCCACCAGACGTTCGTAGACAACCCTCGCATCTTCAATCTTTTTCATCTAAAATAATAAACAAGAAATTGAATGAATCTATTGCTTATGTGTTGAAAGTCATTTATTGATATTCATATGAATATGATAATTTCAAATACATGTATGATGGTTCATGCAGTTAAAAGATGGTTTTACATTTCCAATCTGAATAGTACAGAATTGAAGATGGTGGCATCTTTAGGATGCTGACTGCTAGGAATGTCCATCTACATGTAAGGTCATTATTAATAATGTATGTGTTATTCATTAATCTGGAAATTTGGAAACCAAGACAAGCTTTTCAGGTATGTCAACATTGTAATTAAAGGGGTTATGCTGCATTTCTAAAAGTTGTCTAAAACTTTAAAAACAATACATAGGTTCTCATGAATTTAAACTCATGGTTGGCAACTGTTTGTTTGTAAATATTGCACCAGCAATATTCCAGCTATATGTCTGGACAAGACAATCCAGTGATTAGCATTATGAGCATCAATTGGGATACAATGACATGCATGAAGCAAGTCAGCGAGCCTGACCACCCGATCCCGTTAGTTGCCCCTTCTTTACTACAAGCAGGGGTTGATGAAGACCAATTCTAACCAAGAAGCAACTGTTAAAAAATGTGAAAAACATGTGGTTCTTTGGTGTTTTACGTTTTCATTTCAAACCTGAAAGTTCGGGAAAAGATACTCCTACATGGATGCAATGTTGATACTTGTATATGCATTCCATCACAATTCTATTCCAATCAATCATATAGTCTGTGTTTAATAACATTACAGCTATACAGCAGACTGTACTGGTGTACTCATATGTGAGAGACCAACAAGCACTGTGCCACCTTGCTCCCCTCAACACAAGTCACTCATGAGTTGCCTTTAGAAATATTCAAGTAAAGTCAGGACGTTGGTTGGTTGGTTTTTTTGTTTAACACCCCACTCAGCAATATTCCAGCTATATAAGGGCGGTCTTTAAATAATCGAGTCTGGACCACACAATCAAGTGATTGACATCATGAGCATCGATCCGCGCAGTTGGGATCGATGACATGCATCAACCAAGTCAGCGAGCCTGACCACCTGATCCCATTAGTCGCCTTTTACGACAAGCATAGTCACCGTTTACGGCAAGCATGGGTTGCTGAAGACCTATTCTACCCCGGAATCTTCACGGGTCTAAAGTCAGGAAGAGCGACACCAGAAATTGACTTGTAAGGAATTTAACCAAGGCCTTCAGTGTGACGAGCAAATGCTATGAAACTTGTTAACATGCTGTACCTGCGCATCTCTGATGAGAATACTCCAGGCCTCAGTATCTGATGGGTAGGCTTTGATCCTCCGCTCTGCCTTCACGATCTTGTCGGCAATGTAGCCTTGCTCCTGAAACATCAACGCCAATTAAAATAACCACACACTGATTTATCCAGGATTTTAAAACTAGGTGTCCTTACCAGGCTAATGGGGAAAAAAAATATGTTATTCTGTATAACATTAGGATTTTTTAAAGTTCTTATTTAACAATGATTTATTAAGTTTTCCAAACGTAATGACCTTGACTGGGAAATTGGTGGGAAGATTCAGGAAAGTGTTCAAAAATTCAATTTTTTTTTAAAATGTTCTTATTTTTATACATTCTGAAGAATTGGGAATTTCTTTATTTCAAATACGAAATTTTTACAATCATTTGATGGACATTTAAATTCGCATTTGGGAAATTTTACTGAAAATTAATGAAGAACTGGGACCAAATGTTGGTGTCATTACAAACCTTTGTCCCTATGTCAATCTTTATCAGTTCAAAGTCAAACAGTACCGTGACTTGAAATGTTTGATCCACATTCAGTCAACACTACTAGTCTTTAGTCATCACGTTAAATTGTGATGTTAAATAATGATGGATATTGTCGAGAACAGTTACATAGATAATACATATGTCACAAAGAGCAGCAAAATGTAAGCACACTATCACAACTTGCAGACCTAACCATATCAAATACTAAAACATACATCTGTGAGAAGAAAACGTTTTTTTCCCACTTTTTTTTACTACTTTTAACCTTTAGTCAAATAAGGATATGCCAGGTTAATGTCAAGACTTCAGAATAAAAGAACCACAACTCTTGCTACATGCTCTTATAATCTTAAACATGAATCTCTTAAGAAATAATTCAGAAACTCTGCAAAATTGCAGTTCAATGCCTCGAAATGGTTATTTGTAATTTCTTAAAGCATAGCCTGTACTTTTAGTCAACAGACTGTCGAAAAGTAATGTTTTGATCTGTAGAAGGGTTGGTTGGTTTGTTGTATAACGCCGCACTCAGCAATATTCCAGCTATATGACGGCGATCTGTAAATAATCGAGTCTGGACCAGACAATCCAGTGATAAATATCATGAGCATCGATCCACGCAAATGACACGATAAATGAACAATTTTTGTCTTCATGTCATTATTGTTGACATCAAATGTACTTGTAGTACAAAATTACCGGGAAATAACAAATTTCAAATGATATATGGATCTAGTTTTGCAAAGCGAAATCAGTAACAACTCAACATCACAATAAAATCATTGATGAATAAACCATGGCCTGCAAAATACAGCTGTTGAAATGAGCCAAGCCTGGATATTCCAGTCTGAATACAATGTGAAACATTAAACATGGATGTTGTCGATGTGGAAATACCTAACGGGACAAGGGACTGCAACAGCGCTACCAGCATTTGATCAACATAGCCAAATAATGGTGATTTTGAGTGGCCGACAAATCTGTGCCACATTACGACAAACTTTGCTGATTTTTGTGGCCTGTGATTACGGTATGTCTATTTCATCACATATGTGCAACAGTTGTTGCTCTAACACAGTGATAGGTATAATAAGTACTCAAGCAGTAATCTTTTGATGGTCTATCTATAGTCCTAGAAAATATTCCCATGTGAAGTGAAGCAGCCCCAAAATCAGAAGCGGTTATCGCTCATTAACCAGTTCAAATGTAGTAACATTAAGCAATAAATTTAACTCATCATTTAATGGCAAGGTAAAATGAGTAACTAGTGTATGCATAAAAATTTGTTGTCTTAAGTGGGAGAAATGTTTCTTGGGTCAGTCATTGTATGGTAGGCCTAGGGCCTAGTCAGGTACGGTTTCTGAACACGCTGAAGGTGTCTCACACATCTGCCCACCACATCCCAGCAATCTTGGCAACTGTGTGGTAGCCAAAACACTCACATCAGGATCTAGTAATGGTATAAGTTAATAAAATACATATAAATTAATATTATTGTTTAAATGCCAATCAGACACTGACGGATTTCCTTACCTTTAACATTGACAAAGAGAATTTTGAATTAGCCGTATTATATCAACAATTATTGGGCAAATAACAGATCTAGCTCTAAGATTTAAACAGTGTATGAAATTATGGGTGGAGTAATTTATCTAGCCAAAATACATTTTTGGTGAACATGAATAATCTACATCGAAGGGGAAGTATAATTTATGTTCAATGTGCATTAACTTCTTAATTTGAGTGAGTGAGTATGGTTTTACGCCGCTTTTAGCAATATTCCAGCAATATCACGGAGGTGGACACCAGAAATGGGCTTCACACATTGTACCCATGTCGGGAATCGAACCCAGGTCTTCAGTGTGACGAGCGAATCTTAATTTGAATTACATTCCCTGGAAACAAGCATTGATTAAAACACTTCACAGTTTCTCTTCTCTGACTCCTGTCAGCCATGTTTAGTTTGTTTGTTTGTTGTTTAACGCCCCACTCAGCAATATTCCAGCTATATGACAACGGTCTGTAAATAATCGAGTCTGGACCACACAATCCAGTGATTGACATCATGAGTATCGATCCGCGCAATTGGGATCGATGACATGCATCAACCAAGTCAGCGAGTCTGACCACTCCATCCCGTTAGCCGCCTTTTACGACAAGCATAGTCGCCTTTTACGGCAAGCATGGGTTGCAGAAGACCTATTCTACCCCGGAATCTTCACGGGTCCAGGCATGTTTTGTGTGCTGTGGAGACAGTATGTGTTGTTGTAGTTCCTCAGAATTTAAGGGATATGACCGGATGTGTTTTGGGTTGCCGGTGCTGTCAGTTCCAATATCGGCTGTGTGGCAATTCCAATGAGAACTGCTATTGGAAAGACTTCCGCCCCTCCAAAAGTTATATAGGTATGAAATGCCAATCAATCGTTTTAATTATGTATATTTTTTTAGGGGGGATACGGGCTGAAGTCTTCCCCTGCTGTTACGACAATAGTTACTGCATTTATACCTCATTTGTCCCACTTGGTAGCTATACACACGATATTGCTTACATAATTCTGATAAGGCTTCTCTTCATTCAAATAGATAGGAGGGCCTGAGGTTGTGAATCTCAAGTTGCCAACAATCTGTGATCCAGCATTCAGTGCTATGATTATCGTAGTATTATAAAACAAATTGGTCTACCTATTTTTCAAAATGGTGTTTTAACAGGCTTAATAAAAAAACGAACATCTCTTACCATGCTTACTTTATGTTCCATGTTATAATCAGGATTTGTTACATGAGAATTTCAAACATCGGATAGTGATGTGTGTCTGATTTGGATGGTTTGTTGTTTAACCAACAGAAATATCCCAGCTATATGACGGCGGTCTGTAAATAATCGAGTCTGGACCAGACAATCCAGTCATTAATATCATGAGCATTGACCGCAATTGGGATCGATGACATGCATCAACCAAGTCAGCAAGCCTGACCACCCGATCCTGTTAGTCACCTCTTAAGACAAGCATAGACGCCTTTTACAGCAAGCATGGGTTGCTGAAGACCTATTCTACCCCGGGTGTCCGAAAGCAACCATAGGCCTACTTGCTCACATAAACCTTTCAATGTTACGTTTTGTTTATTGTGTTATCTTTTTGCTTGCATGCTCATGTTAAGTACTTAAGTACCGATGAGCATGGTAAGACAAATCATTACATACAGGTCTCTGCACGTACAAACTGACCAGTTCATCACGATATCATGGTTACCGTATTCGACATAATAAGTGCCCACGGCTAATCCCAATTAGCACCCTTCCGACTGATCAATGTACACAATTTGTGTACATTTATTTGTGTATAATACGCACTCGTGTTTCATATGCACCCTTAATTACGGGCAATTAAATTCTGGAAAAATATATCTGTCGTGTATAATACGCACAGACTTTTCTTTTGTATCCTTTCAGGCTGTCAGCAGAAACCATAAAATTTACGATCTTTCGACTCTTTCACCAAAATTATATTCTAAGCCACCTATTTCTAATTTTGAGAGCGCCCTGAGCGCTTATTACGTCGAATACGGCAAGTACAATTCTGTACAGGTAACCAATAAG
Organism: Haliotis cracherodii; assembly: GCF_022045235.1. Classification (NCBI taxonomy): domain Eukaryota; kingdom Metazoa; phylum Mollusca; class Gastropoda; order Lepetellida; family Haliotidae; genus Haliotis; species Haliotis cracherodii. Next base: position 20,993,133 of record NW_027266286.1, read on the forward strand.
ACCAGTGCCACAAACTCAATAGTCACAGGTATCAACAACTGCTCACAGGTATTGGTTTTTTTATATCATAAATTAGGTAAGTCAGAAGTGCTCTATCCATTTCAGCTTTTTCAGAAAATTCTCCCGATTCAACCAAATAAGGTCACTGACTTTTCAAGGTTTTTTTTTTCAAAAATAGTCAAAACATCTCAGCTCCAAATTTAAAGGTCCTAATTAATGATTCCTGGTATTTGTACAGTGGTCTTTGACAAACCCTGTAGTATGAGGGTGCTTCATAGTAGACCAGCAATGTTCTTGATGTTGAGAGAGTTTGGTTTAACATGTTAAACACAGCTTTGAACAGTATTGCAGTTTTATTACAGCCTTACAGCTTATGTGGGAGGAGAGCACGGAGGGATGCAGGTCTCATGATGTTTACATCTTTGGTGAAACCCAAGAGTAAGCGTATGGTGCTGACAAACCTAGAAACATAATCGGGGCCAATTGGGATTCGAATCCACAATCATAGGTTTCTGGCACGTCCATGGCACAGAATTGCAGCACTTAGAAAACTGTGCCACCACTGCACCCTCTATATGTTAGAAAGACGGGAGGTGAGGTGAAATGGGGTTTAACGTCGCGTCCAAGATTATTGCACTTATATAGCGAAGTGCATGCACGTGTATATGTGTGTGGCTGCTTGTACTAGTCCGGACTGATGCCGATTTATAGTGCTATAACACTGAGATACCATGCCACGGTTTAACGTGAATACCCCACTCAGACACAGTATACTGACTCCGAGCCGACCAGTCCTTGCTTTAGCCCCTAATGCCGAGCGCCAGGCAGGGTAACAAGTACCATCTTTTAACGTCTTTTGGTATGACGCGGCTGGGGATCAAATCCCGGACCTTCCGCTCTCCTGGCGGACGCTCTACCATTTGACCATGGCGGTGAATTAAAGACAGGAGGAACAAGGAATGTCCATAAATATCCCACCAACCATGACACTGACAGGGAACAATAAGGTTAATTGGATGAATTTATTTTTAACAAATTAACATGTCAATAAAAATTATCCAGATCACAAACATACATTATGTTCATTCACTGCTTTTCTGTTGCAATGGAATTAGGTTATAACGTGAAGCCAAAGTATTCTAATATTTCAGAGAATTTCTTTCAGTTGGACAAATAAAACCAGAATAAGTCTTCAGATAAATCTTACCTCTGGTGGTAGGGCTCCTAGATGCGCCATCATCAACCCTCGGATTCACGGTCTTTACAGAGAACAAGTTAACTCACAATAATTCAAGAATGACTCGGCGAGTTTTCAGAGAAAGGAAGACAACAACCACCTAGCCAAAAAGTACAAATAGACGTATGGATAGATATATATTTATTTTAAATAGTTATCCTAACGATGAATTAAAACCAGAATGTGCAATTTGTCCCGCCATCATCTCAGGTTTTGAGATAATACCCTAACAAGAACTGAATTTGGTAAAACATGTGCAACTCAACCACACAACATGGCGACCTCCATAAACACCGAACAACATCCGGTGATCACGTGGTCCGCAAGCGTCTTTACAGGGGGCGGGAAATTCAAATTCTTCTCTGTCACGTCATATACTGTATATTCAAGTATGCTTGGTTTGAGATCAGCATATATTTTTAAATGTCTAGGTGGTAAATACATGTGTGCATATGTTTTTTGTTGTTGCTGACTACATCACCAGCTGCTGGGCTGACGATCAGCATGGAACCACCATGAGACCCCGCACAACAACCTGGAAGGATGGTAGATCATGGTACGGGAGATTGAAGAGGGTGAGCAGAGCAGAGCAGAGCAGAGCAGAGCAGAGCAGAGCAGAGCAGAGCAGAGCAGAATTTATTTCGTATAGTGTGGCCATGAGGCCAATAGTACTACAGATGGTTGGATAATATTTGACATATTGTGACAGAGCACTTCAGTTAATATTATAATTTGGAATTTCTAAGTTTTCTAACATTTTATCTAAATAAAGAGCTAGCTGAAATGAAATGTTGTCGTCATTTGTTGTGAGTAACAATTCAAACTTGTGCAGGGTAGGATATTGCTAATAATAAGGTGAAAGGTAAGCCACATCCCAACATCTTCGAGATGATGATGTTTGGCTGACGAGCGAACAATGAACCAATGAAGATGGGTCAGAACAGTGCTGGTCAGCGTCTCCCCACATTAAGACAGAATACTAGGACTTAAGGGAGAACTTGGCACCTTGAAACACAGACTTGGGGAGATAACTGTGTTGGATTACTTAGATAGAGCACTCCTGTAAAATAAAGTTACTAATAAGTTAATAAATCCTCCTGACTCCAATTCATTTATTTACCGATTTAAGCATCACCCAGGCGCTAGCAAAACACTTGTTGTCCATTGTCTGAAACCAGTGGACCTAAAACACATTCACCTGCACCCCAGCCAGTTTGTTTTTACACCCACCAGACGGCCCAGTTCATGGGAGCTGTAACCTTTGTCAGATGCCCCAGGGGCGATCGGGTAGCCTAGTTGTTAAAGCTTTCGCTTTTTGTTGTTCATTGTCTGAAACCAGTGGACCTAAAACACATTCACCTGCAACCTAGCCAGTTTGTTTTTACACCCACCAGACGGTCCAGTTCATGGGAGCTGTAACCCTTGTCAGATGCCCCATTTGCGATCGGGTGGCCTAGTGATTAAAGCTTTCGCTCGTCACGACGAAGACCCGGGTTCGATTCCCGACATGGGTACAATGTGTGAAGCCCATTTCTGGTGTCCCCCGCCGTGATATTGCTGGAATATTGCTAAAAGCGGCGTAAAACCATACTCGCTCCGATACCCCGGTTGTTAGACAGTGGAGTAGCGATGGCTTGTCAAAACATGAGATTTACCTGTTGTTGTAATTGACCAGTCCTAATATGATTATCCATCCTCATGTATAATTAAGATCAAATAAATAAAGATGTTTGAAGTTAATGATTGATCTACTCAGATACAATAGGATTATATATTGTTTTATTTTCGACCCGTATAATTTAATTTATTAACTATTTCATCACGAAAGTTCTCACTTCAGCTTCTTACAAGAATACTGCGTTTTCTCAAATTTCCAGGTTTTTACTAAATATCATCAGAGTTATATGAATTTGTCATAAACATGGCAGGTTTGCAGAAAGTTGACATTGTTACATCGCAGAGTGGCACCTCCCACGTACACCTTCATCTCTACAGCAAGAACAAGATTGGGCGACTCTCCCCAAAGTTGCAATATTGACACATGCTTACGAATTGGAGTTACACAAATATTTGTTTTGGCATAATTATTGTAACCTATGTTAATTAACGTTTATAAAAAAAATACTTTCTTGCGAAATTTGTATGATATTAATTCATACAAAAAGCGAAGAACATAAGAAATCAACATCAGATGTCTTTACCATGTAAATCTTAAGCCCTGTTTATACGGCCAAATGTTACTCACATAAGCATATTTACTCCAGGAGTATATTTGCTTATAAGTAAATATACTTTTGCACGACCTCTTGAGGTGAAGTAATAACTCTGGGCCCGGGATCATGAAAGTGGTCTTAGCTCAAATGTTGCTAAGCACGAATTTTGTCTCAAGTTTTTAAGATTTTGCTTAGCTAAGATTCGGTTTAAGACTGGATCTTGAAACGGTCTCAGCAAAATCTTAGCTAAGTCTAAGTCTAAGACCGTCGTCATAGGGACACGCGCACGTAATATCGCACTACTGTAATCATTGGATACCGAGGTTATTTTTCTGACGCACATTATCCTAAAATCGGAAAAGAGAAGGTTGTGCGAGAATTGCGCTCATCCGGGACTGGATCTACCTCTGGCTATAAAATTACGCAGTGATGTAGAATATTAAATTTCCTATCTGATGGTGTAAATTTAACTGTAAACATTAAACCGGTTTGAAAAAAAGTTAGTTTCATGATCCCGGGCCCTGGAGTATATTTACTTACGTAAGCAAATGCGTTTACACGACCACTTTTACTTATGTGAGTATATATACTTACGTACGTATATTTACTTATATAAGTAAACGTGGTCGTGTAAACGGGGCTTTAGTTTGAATAAACCTCATAACTGATTCTGCATGCTGTAATGTGCATTCTGGTTATTTAAAGTTTGCTTGTGTATAGTGGTAGATTATGGTGAATGGCGATTTGCTGTGCAGAGTTGCATCCCTTGATTGTGGGTTCGAATCCCGGTTCGCCCCGATTATGTTTCTAGGTTTGTCAGCACCATACCCGTGCCCGTGGGTTTCACCGAGGTGGTAAACGTATAAGACCAACATCACTTCGCCGTGATATAACTGGAATACTTTTAAAAGCGGCGTTAAACACAACTGACTCACTCCAAGGTGAATGCGTCACAAATTTTATAATATACATATTTCTAAATTGTTTTGTGTTATAAAATAAATAGAAAACATGTGTTTAAGGTAAAACAAACTGTGAATAATAACTTACAACTTGAGAAGCAGAATCAACATAAAAAAATGAATGTGCTTTTTATTGATTTAATGTATCCTATTGTTAGCGCTGAAGCACAGTTGTGAAAATTGTTTTCATAAAACATGTTTTTCCCAGTGACGCCATTTTCTTTGGAAAGACCCGATCGATTATGAGATTACATGTTCACTAAAGATGCATCATTAAGACATTTATAGACATTTGGTTTACTCCAGCAACCGGTTTTCAAATGCTAAATTATTTAACCTGATGTTTTGTTTGTTTGTTGTTTAACGCCACACTCAGCAATATCCCAGCTTTATGACGGCGGTCTGTAAATAATCGAGTCTGGACCAGACAATCCAGTGATTGACATCATGAGCATCGACCCACGCAATTGGGATACGGTGACATGCATCAACCAAGTCAGCAAGCCTGACCACCCGATCCCGTTAGTTGCCTCTTACGACAAGCATAGTCGCCTTTTACGGCAAGCATGGGTTAAGAAGACCTATTCTACCCCGGATCCTCACGGGTCACAAGCTACCATGTGCTTGCCCAACACCTATTCTTACCCCACTTGTCAGTACCTTAAAATAACCTCATGAGAATATTAGGACTTGCGAAATAAATGAAAAGACTGTCATGCTGTGTGCGGCGCTAAACAAACAAACAAACCAACCAACCGATCGTTGAAAGTGCGCAACGCTTCAAACACTGGGAACCCGTTTTAACCCAGTCAGAGTAATCCACTCCGGCAGAAGTTTGGGGGACAGTTTCTCCTGTCGTTTTTTATTGTCTGTTTTACGCTATTTCCTTCTTCAAACTTGATTGCGGTCAAGCGTTTGTGATTAAGTGACCCCTAAAGTATCATCATTTATTCATGTTAATTGTCCACGATTATACATGGCCCTGTACATTGCCACGTGGACTGACATACCAGGGTTTATATTTTGGTTTGAGTTGCTTAAAACCCCTAAAGTATTAAAGTCAGCAAAGTTGCTGGGTTGAGTTGACTCCAGTGTGTCGAATGAATGCACCTGTTTACGTTTTGAAAAATAACTGAGCTCCTAAGAAAATAAATTGCAGATCTCAAACCAAAAGCCCCTCCTCCTCCCTCCTGAAAATATAAGTTGTATCTCCCTGAATGATATGTACAACTTGTTTCCACGCATATATTTAAGAGGAACGGATAAAAAATACGCGACCCGTCAAATATACCACTTCTTTACCTTAATGTATCCAGTACAGGAGTTAAGTGTAATAAACTGTATCTATATGGTCAACATCATTATAGTCACATCTCAGTTCTCGCTTACGCTAATGCACGAGATTGGTATGTGGCGATATTGTTGCTTTATAATAAACTGACCGCCTAGTGGTAGAGCTTCCGCCCGGAGAGCGGAATCGAAGCGGCCGCGTCATACCAAAATACGTTAAAAGATGGTACTTTTTGATACCCTGTCCGGCGCTCGGGTTTAAGGGGCTAGAGCAAGGACTGGTCGGCCTTGAGTCAGTATACTGTGTCTGAGTGGGGTATTCATGTTAAACAGTGGCATGTTATCTCAGCACTATAAATCGGCATCAGTCCGGACTAGTACAAGCAGACACACACACACACACACACACACACGTACATGCACGTCGCTATGTAAGTGCAATAATCTTGGACGCGACGTTAAACCCCTTTTCACCTCACCTTATAATAAACATGTTTGTCGGAAATACTTACCGCGCTAATGCACGAGATTGGTAAGTGGCTATCTTGTTTCTTTATAATAAACATGTTTGTCGGAAATACTTGACGCGCTAATGTTTTATCTAAGAAGAGTCTCATTTGTTTTTAGTTGTAAATAATTTCAGCTGATCAAAGCCGTATAGAGATATCTATATTCGTATTGGAGCTGATCGATCTGTGACACAGTGCAGAGACAAACTTCGCTCTAATGATCTTGAATACGTGTTTCACACTTTGAATGGTCATTTAATTAAACATACCGTGCATTCTGTCAGGAAAGCATCTTAACATCGCTTTGTAGACAAGCTGCTTGTATATAACGCACTGAAGTGTACGTTGGAAGCAGAATAGTATATCATGAATGCCATCCCTAGATCCAATAGAAGAGCGTAATCTGTGTCCACATATCGAGTCGCCTATATCTATGTTGAAACTGGTCGTTATAGCAACACCCCACCAGCAGAAACAACATACGTTTTCTCTGAAGATGAATTGCAGGTGTGATAAACTGTCCTTTATATATCGAATTTAGGTAGTATCTGTTTAAAATATATGTCGAATGCAGGGATGTTTTTTGCGTGTTACAGATGCAGAGAAAGTGTTTTATATGAAATGTGTGCAAACCTTGTAATCTGATATGTCTTGATTTCCTTAACCATACCTTATATCGTAGGTGTTTTTACCCAAAAAATATCTTCAGGTTGTTTATCTTGCATGTCTTTTATTATTGATCGTTTTAGAAGTCTCTCGTAACGCCACGTGGAGTGGTTCAGTTTTGTTTATCAAATCTTATCTTACTTTTTTTGGCTTGGATCATATCTGAGGTGACAGTACACTAAATTGTCTGTCTGGCTGTATGTACAACCTATATACAAGCATATATATATATACAGGAAGGTATCTACCACACGATCGGTCAATTATATAATTGATATACAGTAAACCACGGTTATAACGAACTCAAAGGGACCACTTATTTTAGTTCGTTATAACCGTAGTTCGTTATAAGCATATATACAGCATATATACAACAAATGGCCGGGACTAAAAAATAAGTTCGTTATATCAGTCAGTTCGTTATAAGCGTGTTCGTTATAACCGTAGTTTACTGTATATATATATCGGTCAAATATCTATCTATCTATCTATCTATCTATCTATCTATCTATCTATCTATCTATCTATCTATCTATCTATATATATATACTACTTCTTACCCTTAATGCATCCTGCACATGCAGTAGGAGTCAAATATATGTGTTTTTTTAATCTTTGACAATTTAAGCTGATCGATCTGCGATGCCGTGTTTTATCAAATAATTGTTGAAATTATATGACTGCAACGTTTCTATGACTTGATTTCTTTACAAACCGCCCAGGAAGGCAGTTCTAATCCCACATCAGTCGTTATGTCATCCACGACGACTAAAGAAATTACAACTCATTTGATACTATAAATAACTATATAAATAAAATAACATGTTATTTTTGAATGACCCCATCGGCTTCTACCACACGATGCACGAAATATATAGCTCCATAATGTCTTGCGCAAACATTCGTTATTTCATCTACAGAACCTGATGCTTTCTGTAAATGACGGCTATCAAACAACGATCAAAGGTCTCGAGGCCCTCCGGGACAAGCACATGGTAGCTTGTGACCCGTGAGGATCCGGGGTAGAATAGGTCTTCAGCAACCCATGCATGCTTGCCGTAAAAGGTGACTATGCTTGTAGTAAGAGGCGACTAACAGGGTCGGGTGGTCAGGCTCGCTGACTTGGTTGATGCATGTAATCGTATCCCAATTTCGTGGATCGATGCTCAGGATGTCAATCACTGGATTGTCTTGTCCAGACTCCATTATTTACAGACCGCCGTCATAAAGCTTGAATATGTCTGAGTGCGGCGTTAAGCAACAAACAAACAAAGCATATCAAACGGACCAACTTGACCACGGGAACTGAAGTTCTTTGACGGAACTGGTTGAACACCTACCTCTTTGGTTGTCCCCCTCTTCTTCTGGAACTGGGTACGTGATGACTTCAAAGATGTTGAGTGCTTCGTGGGCCATGTTGGCATACTTCCTGTTACTCTTATTCATCATCTTGTCTCGATCACCATGACCTGTAGCAATGTGGGCACGCTCTTGATGACATCACTGATTTCTTCAACTGAAACAAATTGGATGAACCTACCTAAACTAACTCGACCCGCGAAGATCCGGGACAGAATAGGTCTTCAGCGACCCATGCTTGCCGTAAAAGGTGCCTATGCTTGTCGTAAGAGGCAACTAACGGGATCGGGTGGTCAGGCTCGCTGACTTGGTTGATGCAGGTCATCGTATCCCAATTATGTGGATCGATGCTCATGATGTCAATCACTGGATTGTCTGGTCCAGACTCGATTATTTTTCAGACCGCCGTCATATAGCAGGGATATTGCTGAGTGCGGCGTTAAACAAGAAACAAACAAACAAACAAATCACTCATCTCAATCATATAGTCCATATCAGTGTAGTTTACAATGGACCACTTTCTCATCATTAATTGTTATGTTGTTCCATTTCAATAAGTATGTCTAAAATATGAGGCAATTTTTAATACATAATAACTGATTATACGTTTTAACTGTAACAGGGCGGTCGGGTAGCCTAGTGGTTAAAGCGTTAGCTCGTCACGCCGAAGCCCTGGGTTCGATTCCCGACATGGGTACAATGTGTGAAGCCCATTTCTGGTGTCCCCCGCTGTGATATTGCTGGAATATTGCTAAAAGCGGCGTAACACCATACTCACTCACTAACTGTAACATATATATATACAGCACCAGGCTTTTGTTGGGACTGACCCATTACCAATAAAGGGGTGTATATGTGTGGACGAACGACCACACATCACCGTTTCTGTAGTCAAATTAAGGGACTGTATGTGAAAGTGGATCAAGTATTTCATCTCTTATAGACACGAGTGTTAACAAAACATGCCCATAGATAGATAGATAGATAGATCTATTGTTTATCGGCATTTTTAAAAAAATACTCCCAGAGTTTAAAAAAATGATTAACTGCGCTGATTGTCCGAATTCATCGTTAGTTGGTTTGTTGGTTGTTTTACGCCGCACTCAGCAATATTCCAGCTGTATGAGCAATATTCCAGCTATATGACGGCGGTCTGTAAACAATCGAGTCTGGAAAAGACAATCCAGTGGTTAATATCATGATCATCGATCCACGCAATTGGGATACGACGACATGCATCAACCAAGTCAGCGAGCCTGAACACCCGATCCCGTTAGTCGCCTTTTACGACAAGCATGCATAGTCATCTTTTACGGCAAGCATGGGTTGCTGAAGACCTATTCTACCCCCGATCTTCACGGGTGAAATCATCCTTAGATAGACAGCTCTATTGATTGCTTGTGGCTGTTCGAAATTCTTCCCTCGGTAAGATGGACATTTGCCAAGGCGTAGTAAACATCATATCCATTTGCCGTTCACGCGATGACATACATTTTTGGACGTGTATCCGTCTATTAAAACACCAAAACAATGAAAGGTAAAACGAAACCAACCCAATGGTTTCAGAACAACGCCATTCATGATGCAGCTGGTTCTCGTGCAACGACTGCCAGAGCTGTGTCACGTTGCCAGCACTGTGCTCGCTATGTGGGCGATCGCACTGGCGTTGGTTTTATAACTAGACATCGTGTGTATAAGCGTGTTTCTTCGGCATTCCCTGGTCGCACTATTTACCACTTTGAAATTTGATATGAAGTTTATTCAGGGACAAGCCGACCTTCATGTAGGTTACGGAAATATACGAGTGTTAACAAATGACGCAAACGTATGTCTTCCTATGCACCATGCTAAATAGGTGGGATCGAGATACTGTCACTCGGAGTATTTTAAATCCAACAGAATAGACTTAAATCCATAAGTTAAGAAAATAGAATCTTGTTACCATTGAGCTGATATAGAGTTGATCGCTTGTGTGCTTGCTTGATTATGAAGTTTGTTTACAGAATATATAGATTGAGTTGATTGATTTATTGATTGTACACGCACCTTTGTTTACAGAATATAGGGTTCGTGTACATTCGGAATGGCACCGCCAACGGATATCGGCCCAGAATAGAACCAATATTGGACAGTGCTGACAATCTGTAGTGGTCCGGAATGGACACACACACACACACACACACACACACACACACACACACACACACACACATGCATGCACGTCGCTGTATAAGTGCAATAATCTTGGACGCGATGTTAAACTCCATTTCACCTCACCAATTGCTGAAAATTTAAAGCAATTTGATTCGCCGTTTGAGTTCCACTTCGTAGAGCCTGGTTTCGGATTAACCGATCCTGTACTCTTGTCGTTGACTTAGGACCCCCTGAACGAGTCGATCGTCAACTTTGGGGGTTTGTTGGTACCTTTCCATTGTCTGCTAATCACAGACTGTGAAATAATGAACGTATTAGTCACTGCACGCCGATTTGTGCCAGTTTCCAGGATACCATTAGCCCGCAGACGCCCAGCATGTTGCAGACGCCGCATCGATAGTTCCTACACACCAGGAGGCACTGGTGGAGGCTTTCGCTCGGTCAGATACCATAGAAATTCCACTCGTTTCGTAAAAATGGTATCTGACGAGAATGAGTGTAGTCTTCTGTATCTCTGCCATTGAGGCTGTGCATTTTCATAATAATAACACTAGTTATTACTGTTGACAAACTGGGTTGTACGCTTTTATCGACTATATTGTAGATATATTTGATAACGGACACTCGGATTAGATTCTGTATAAGCCAACACATCTGCGTAATTCAGATACACAATATTCTGACGTGTCGACGTATACACGATAGACGACCACTATGTCGTTCATAAAAAATCAAACTTCGGGCTTTCCTCTATCATTAAACTGACACGCCGCGATATAACTGGAATATTGTTAAAAGCAGCGTTAAACACAACTCACTCACTACATAAAAAATGTTTCTTCAAGCATCCTAGAAACTGGTGCAATGTTCACTACTGAATTAGCAATTTTAACAGCCTTGGTTGATATCAAACTACAAAGAAAAATATATGTAAATCATTCATTAGCCTTTCACATTCTTTATCTTGCCTTCAGGCACTTTATAGTTGAAGTGCGTCCTATGGTAATCCGTTAATTCTACAGATTTTAAAACTATATATGCCGATACCACATGTTATATCTAGGATTACACTTTCTTAGTACATTACACATTCTAGTACTATTTTGGGTTGAGTTCCCATCCGGGATTTGGACCTACACTTTCAGTGTAATGAATCTAATCGTGAAGATCCGGGTTAGAACAGGTCTTCAGCAACCCATGCTTGTCGTAAAAGGCGACCAACAGGATCGGGTGGTCAGGCTCGCTGACTTGGTTGATACATCTCATCGTCTCCCAATTGCGTGGATCGATGCTCATGAGATCAGTCAATTGATTGTCTGGTCCAGACTCCATTATTTACAGACTGCTGTCATATAGCTGGAATATTGCTGAGTGCAGCGTTAAACAACAAACATGAAGAAGAAGAAGAATCACCAGCACACGAAGTACTAGAATGTGTTGCAAACTAAGAAAGGTAATCCAAAATATATGAACACGATTGGCGGTCGATCACTTTCTAAAAGACATTGTTTATTCCAGCATATACCGGGGGCATGGGTGGCCCAGTCGTCTAAGGCGCCGCGATTCGCTGTGCAGAGTTGCGTCCCTTGGGCACGCCAGAAACCTATGATTGTGGGTTCGAATCCCGGTTCGTCCCAATTATGTTTCTAGGTTTGTCAGCACCATACCCGTGCTCATGGGTTTCACCGAAGTGGTAAACGTGTGAACCATGCATCACTTCGGGCTTTCCTCTCACATTAAGCTGACACGCCGTGATATGACTGGAATACTGTTAAAAGCGGCGTTAAACCCAACTCACTCACTCCAGCATATACCATCTTTCAACTGGCGAGTGTCATGTCGTCTTTTGTTTGTTAAGTTGCATGTTAAGTTAGCACTCCAGGGGATTCCGAAGGTACATCTAACTCAGCTCTGACAATCAAGTATCCACTCTTATACACTATATTCGGGATCTTATTCAACACAAGGTGGGAATAAACTTTCTGCAGTTACCCAATACAGGCCCGCCGACTTGGGCTGTCAGTCCAGTCATTGTGCGGCGATGTAGTATGCTGGCCACATTTTACCCAGGAATATCTGCTAAAATCTGACAAGACTGAACCTAGTATACCTAAGTACACGCCCTTGCATAAAATGTTGACACGCATACTTTGTTTGAGTGCTTGGACTCTACAATCGCAAGGGATTCGTATTAAAAATGCGGCAAGTCACCTGATGAATGAGTAAGCATATACTTCAAAACGTTGTGTTCCTCATAATAAAGAAGTTGACATCCATAAATTCTTTTCCTTATATGTATCACTGCTTTGAGTGGCATTTAGAAGATGGAATGGTAACTAAGACAAAATTGTTATGGATGAGCAACTTCTTTATCATTGTAATAAAGAAATTGCTCATCCATAACAATTTTGTCTTCCTTATATGTATCACTTCTAAACGCCATTCAAAGACTTGAAGTTTACATATGTTTAAAAGAAATATTTAAAAGAAATTGGACTGTATAATAACCCGTGAATATGTGTTAAAATGTATTGTTCTTGTAGTTGTCAAGAGATTTTGACTTTTACCCGCAGGATTTGACTATTTTGCATGAACCTGTATGTAATATTTACCGCGTTGTGTGTTACTGTGTGTATGCATATTTTCCTTTCTTCACAGAATGGCTGACATATTGCCGATGACAAAAAATAATACTTTGTAGTTTTGAAATGCAGGTGAATTCATCAGTATATATCATCCGCCATCTTTTCACCCAAGCACTCCAATCCATGTCTCCCACTTCAAGCTGATACCGGTAAATAATGCTGAAACACTGTTCAAAGTGGCGTCAAAACAGTCTCCCATATTCTTATTGGGTGAATAATCACATTGTATGTGTTACTAAGTAATACTTGATTGGTTTAATATTTAAAGTGTATGTATTACTAAGTAATAATACTTAATTGGCTGAATAATCATATCATATGTGTTACTAAGTAATACTTAATTGGTTGAATAATCATATTGTATATGTGTTACTAAGTAATACTCAATTGGCTGAATAATCATATTGTATGTGTGACTGAGTAATACTTAATTGGTTGAATAATTATATGGTATGTGTAACTAAGTAAGACTTAACTGGCTGAATAATCATATTGTATGTGTTACTATTAAGTAAGACTTCATTGGTTGAATAATCATATTGTATATGTACCGTGTTACTAAGTAATACTCAGTTGGACGAATAATCATATTGTATGTGTTGCTACATAATACTTCACTGGTTGATTCGAGGGTAGGATTTGAAATACGGCAAGGATTAAAACTCGTGACCTGAATTTCAGGTGGCTGAAAAAGTTCATGCCTTTCATGAAAATAGAAATTGTGTAATGTCACTTGATAAAAACAGGTCATTTGAAAAGAAAATTCAAATAACTGTTGACACGTTCTAGAGTATATTCATTCACATATTTGTTTTTTCCCTTACGTCGATGTAAAATATGATTGGCTCACTATGTAAAAGCTATGAATCATGTTGAGGACAATATATGGGAATTAACTCCCTTTGTTGTTGCGCATAACGTGCGCAGAAAATCTCTTCCAAACCATGCTGTCGTACACGTGAGGCAGAATAGACCACATGACCACTCTCAGCAAATCAGAGACTAGGTAATATATTGATTGTATCGTTCAGTGTGTTCAGGGGGCAGTGTGGAATACATTGTAAGTGGATTTTGATCAACAGTTAGCTAGACCTATCTACATTTCTAAAAGAAGAAGACTTCGAACGGAATGACTTGAGACCAGTAATTTGTGAATTTCATACCATTCAATTATGTCAAGACCCAGGAAAAACACTGTACACTGGTTCCGAAAAGGCCTCCGACTACACGACAATCCGGCATTGCGGGAAGGAATACAAGATTCTTTTTCTTACCGATGTATTTATATACTTGATCCTTGGTTTGCTGGGGCTTCGCAAGTTGGGATTAACAAGTGGAGGTTAGTAGAACTGAAAATGTTGTGTTTTTGCGTTGGTTTATGATAATCAGGAAACTCTAATCCATTTTCCACCTACTGTCATAGCTTATATCTATATTTATGAACCAGGCCAATGTCAACCTCATGAATATTAACGAGATGTCGCACACATTGCATAACGTGAAAGAATGGTTAGGCCTTGATATTTTTTCAGAATTTGCAAACAACATTGAACATAAGGATACACCCCGTTATATATAAAATATAATTTATTTTATCTATCATGGAGTGTACCCATAATTATATGATATAAGTCTATATGTTAGACCAAACAAATGAGTCGTATATTAACGAACGATTTCTTTAAGTTGTATCAAACAAAGATCCTCAATCGATGTATGGAGGTGTAGAAATTTTAATGTAACAAATTAAGTCGATGAAATAAACATCAATGTGTTTTGTTGACAGTTCTTAGATAAATAATGTTTGCTCATTGATTTTTTTATGCTGAACTTGGCCTAATTTCCTGGCTGCTGATTGGTAGATTATCTTCTTCAAGGGCGACATTCATGTTGTCTTGACACATAATTTTCAGACAAGCTTCCCACAACAAAAATATATTATACTGATTACATTGATGATCAGAATCAAGGCCGTAGTTAACTTTTTTTTGACAGGGGGGTCAAGTAAGATTATTCATTTCTTATTCAAGTTAACTTTCACAAGGAAAAATGTTTTCTATAAAAAATCCAGGGGGGCAACCGCCCCCCCCCCCCCCCTATTGTTTTCAACAATTGACTTAAATTAGGATATAAGTGAACAAAATAGTTTTGTTTTAAAGGAAAACAACTCTCCAAATTTGAATGTCTTGACGATCAGAGTCTTCAGCAACCCATGCTTGTCGAAAAAGGCGACTAACTATATTTGGGTGGTCAGACTCGCGGACCTGGTGCATGTCACCGTATCCCATTTGATAAACTACGCATGGTAATTCTGTTATTACATAAATTAATTACCATATTCTCTTTCAAGTGAGGCGGGAGGCATTTGATAAACTACGCATGTTAATCCTGTTATTGCATAAATTAATTACCATATTCTCTTTCAAGTGAGGCGGGAGGCATTTGATAAACTACGCATGTTAATCCTGTTATTGCATAAATTAATTACCATATTCTCTTTCAAGTGAGATGGGAGGCATTTGATAAACTACGCATGTTAATCCTGTTATTGCATAAATTAATTACCATATTCTCTTTCAAGTGAGGCGGGAGGCATTTGATAAACTACGCATGTTAATCCTGTTATTGCATAAATTAATTACCATATTCTCTTTCAAGTGAGGCGGGAGGCATTTGATAAACTACGCATGTTAATCCTGTTATTGCATAAATTAATTACCATATTCTCTTTCAAGTGAGGCGGGAGGCATTTGATAAACTACGCATGTTAATCCTGTTATTGCATAAATTAATTACCATATTCCCTTTCAAGTGGGGCGGGAGGAATTTGATAAACTACGCATGTTAATCCTGTTATTACATAAATTAATTACCATATTCTCTTTCAAGTGAGGCGGGAGGCATTTGATAAACTATGCATGGTAATTCTGTTATTACATAAATTAATTACCATATTCTCTTTCAAGTGAGGCGGGAGGCATTTGATAAACTACGCATGTTAATCCTGTTATTGCATAAATTAATTACCATATTCTCTTTCAAGTGAGGCGGGAGGAATTTGATAAACTACGCATGTTAATCCTGTTATTGCATAAATTAATTACCATATTCTCTTTCAAGTGAGGCGGGAGGAATTTGATAAACTACGCATGTTAATCCTGTTATTGCCTAAATTAATTACCATATTCCCTTTCAAGTGGGGCGGGAGGAATTTGATAAACTACGCATGTTAATCCTGTTATTACATAAACTAATTACCATATTTTCTTTCAAGTGAGGCGGGAGGAATTTGATAAACTACACATGTTAATTCTGTTATTACACTATCTGGTTACAGGTTGTGCATCTGAACTGTTTGTATGTAATCTGTTATTAATTTTATTCAAAACTTCATTCATTACTGTTTACATTAGTTTCAGCATCGCTCCAACTCACTGTTGTTTACTGCAACAATCAGTTTACCGCTTTTGGCGCTTTGGAATGTTAGTCGACAGAGAATGGATACATCTATCATAAATGTCATGTTTTGTCTCGTTAAAGTCATATTTTGTTGTAGTTTGACCATTACATGTCAATATATTCTTTTCACAAAAGAATTAGCAAATATCCGGGAAGGTTCGTAACAATGACCCGCTAAACTGTTCCATATGTAAAATAATTCTGGCTGTATATCCAAAGTGCAAAGCTTATTGTTATAAGTATTCATTTATAAAACTGCAACTAAAGTAACCCTCTTTTGGAATATATCATTGCTGGGAGGTAAGTGTTTCAGATACAATTTCGTCCAATCCTGGCATCAAGTTATGTAATTGGGTATTTGTCTTACCAGATAAGAGCATCTGCGCATGTGTCGTGCATCTTGACCGCTGCCAGGAGAAAAGCAGCATGGTGTTTTATATATAACTAATTGCAACCATTTAAACTTTCGATTATTATGGTTACTATTGACAATACAGTGCTATTGTAGGACAGACCATTTTGATAGTTTGATATAACATTACACTCATGGTAAACAATGTTATTTTAAGGAAATTCATTATTCATTGTACTTTCTTTTTTGGGAAAGTAGACTAGAGTTTCCTTCCCTTGGGTTAAATATCAAGAAAATAAATTAGACCGATGTAGGTGATGAAAAGGACACAGACAGGGACCAGAAAATATTATTTGTGGCCTAAAGTATATTTTTGGAAGAACTACCTTAAATGTTTTTCTTACAGTGTTCATAGTTTTGACCGTTGCAAGTCTTAGGTTTATATTTCATGCCCAGGATATCACCCTCTAGATGTTTAGTCTCTAATCTTAAAAGTTACATGCAGAGCTACAGATAAGTAGCGTATTTTAGTAATATACCCGCCAAGAAATATTCAAAACCCAATTACTTTCAATTAACTTGCCTACAGAAACGCATGCATTAAATGAAGTACTCAAATGTTTTAAAACAGCTCGCGTCAATACCCAAGGAAGCTTTTTCAGCATGCGTACAAAGGAGCTAATTTCTGATACACAATTATGAGCTAATTTACTTTCCGGTCAAGCCTATTTATTTAGAAAAGTTATATACATCTAAAACATTACTTCATTTTTTTTTAAATCTTAAAATGGTCACTAAATTTGGGAAAACCCAATAAATTAATGAATACATGTGAAAAAAATATTGGTTACCCATTGAAAAATGTAATAAGCCAATTAAAGTAGAAACCCAAGAGTAAAAACTCAATTGCTCAAAAAAGTTATCTGCAGCACTGTAGATAGTATTGTAAATACATTTACAGATTTACAATATTGGATATTAACATCTGAAAGGATTATGCATATACAGGACAAATGATACAAGTAAGTGCAGTGTTCGAAACAATCTCATTAAAATCAGATCTTAGTTCTCGCTAATGCTAAACCCCATAAGGGGTCACGTCAGAACGACCTTTCATCTGACCAATCAGAGCGTCGCTTACCAGATCATGAAAGTGACAGGCTGAATGTGATTTCTAATCATGCAGCCTCGAAAACTTTAAAACAGGGTATTCCGAACGATAGTTATGGGCTTAACGACTGAATCTATACAATCTAGACCATATGTTAGCCATTAGAGAATGTTCTTTTGTTCAGGTTTCAAATTTTTAAGCAAGAATGTGACAAAATATGTTTCGAAGCATGGTTGCCAATTTGAAATTAGTGCTGTAAAGCATGAGAAAGCTGCCATCTGATTGGCTAATATCTACTTCTTGTCAGTAATTCCACTGGTCAGTCAGGGTTTGCGATAGGTCGGTCTGACGTGACCCGTAATGGGATGTCCTGAGATCTTTGTTTAGCGGCAGCAAGAACTAAGATCTTATTTAATGAGATTGTGTTCGAAATAATTTTGAAACCCAACAAGACAGATGGACAGGTGACCCATAAGTGTTGCTTGCCCGTCTTCAAAGCTAATACCTGCATTCAGACAAACATATTGAAAAATTGCAAAAAATAAGAGACAAATTGCATCTTGATTCAGTTGAAATAATGCAAACAATTACTTGAGAATCAACATGGAGTTATATATTAAACAGAATATGTAAGTAGTCTCAAAATTATCTGCCAGAAAGTTGGGCAGGCGGAAGAAAATTTCATGCAGCCCAACAGAATAGTTAGCAGTCAAGGGCAGGCCGTTATTTCGGACACTGGTCATGTGGCAGGTTTGTTGGTATGCTGCACAGCCTGACATTGATTTGTCCATGATCCGGTTTGAGGCGGCACTAGCACATGCACATCTCTGAAGGTCGGGATCCTCAGCACTTTCTTCATAATCAATGTCTTGATTGTTATTGATGAGCGTCTGTGGGATAGGTATTATAAGCCAACACATTTATAGTGTTTCATAAAAGTAGTTTCATTGTACTGTGGCCAGGTCCACCTTATAGTTACAACAGACATCACTTGAATTTAATGTCTGTTTATTAGTAGAATTACTGATAAGAACTTGTGAATGACAAACTTAGATAAGGGTGGCAGTTCCCAAAGCCTGCCTCTGACTAGAAAACCTGAAAGCACGAAAAACAATTAGATAATGCCTTAGCATCAGATAACTGACAAATATATTCTGACATAGTATGATACTCAGAATACAATCATACTAATATATGCATCAAAGATGTTACCGTTATCTCCCGGAAGTAACAATAGTTTAATAGTGAATAATGGTTAGGCAGTCCTACATAAAGTTGAAACAGGCCATAGTGCTTCATGAGCTCTAGTGTAGCTAAACTAAATAGTATTAATGACAACACATTTCAAAGTACCAGCTATATAATCATGATAATACCAGTAAACGTTACATACTGATTAAAATAGCCTGCGAAATATTGAAATAGAGCATAAGGCAATAACCTATAAGACATCAAATCTAGTACAGTTAGGCTATATAACACAAATAACAAAGACAATTCATCCCTCTCACAGTACCAGATAGATAATGGCAATCAATATTACATATTAGTTAAATGGCTTACACAATATTGATACAGAGCACAACGCCATAACCTCTGTGACATCTGACCTTTGACCGCTGATATTCATCTACATGAAAGTTTAGGCCTATAACTTCCATAAAATACCCGACAATACTACCATGACTAGAGATATACTGACTTAAGGATGCTATCTGATAATATACATCAACATTCAGTCACGAAAATTAAATGCCATCTTGCTACAGACATCTAAATCTAATCATGCTAGCTAAACATCAAGCTTGAGGTGTCATCCACTCGATTTACATAGCTGTGTGCCTCATTTACCGGCAACACAGCAGTACACTGGTAAGTCTTATGTCTTACATGGTGCAGTTAACTTGTGCTGATATCTACTTATAGCACTTACAACACAGAAACTGAATCTGACAGTGTTTGCCATTATCGATCAACTCGTAAGCATACAAATACCTCTAACGTAGGGTACCTTGCGGTACCCCAAAGTCTAACTTTATGATAAACACTTAACAATCCTGCAATAATGTAAAATACCTATGTACAAGGTCCCAACACATCATTATATAGCAGCAGAATAAATATTGTGATTATTAAAATACTTACTTGGAATATCTTGAGGCAGAAAGTAAATTAGGCAGCGTGCTTGGTGTTTTATAAAAAAACCTCGGCCAGGCAATAAGTTTGTGCGGAAACAGAATGAGGAAAATATTATTAAAACATAGATTCCACTTGCTCACACATCTACAACAATGGTGAGCATAGATTTCCCAGGGACCGAGCGCGTTGCTAAAATGGTGAGAACAAGTCTGTACTCACTGAATGTTGTCATCTTGATCATGTATTAAAAATGCCATCAAAATGTCTTCTTGTGGGTAATGTTGTGTGATCCCTTACAGGTTCTTGTTGGAGTGCTTGGAAGACCTTGACAAGAGTCTACGGCAATTGGGATCCCGTCTTTTTGTGATCCGGGGTCAACCCACAGAAGTCTTTCCTAAAGTTTTCAAAGTAAGAAAAATCAAAGTTACTTTTTTTGCAGTGTTTGAAATTAAGCTTGGATGTCAAAGAGTCCTTGTCATTTGCATGATAGGCATAATGTCAAAAGTTGAATTTAGGGGGTCCCTAGTTTCCACGTAATCTTCTAATGGAGCAAGCCTCTGGGACCCCCTTAATTTCAAACTGTGTTGGTGACTATGCTTGTCGTAAAAGGCGACTTACGGGATCGGGTGGTCAGACTCGCTGACTTGGTTGATCCATGTCATCGATCCCAATTGCGTGGATCAATGCTCATGATGTCAATCACTGGATTGTCTGGTCCAGACTTGATTATTTTACAGACCACCGTCATGTAGCTGGATTATTGCTGAGTGCGGCATCAAATAAACCAACCAAATCAAACTGTGTTTAGCAATGCCCTTACATATATCCCATTACCCCTCATACTGACCCTGAAACAAAAATATACTGAACAATAAAAGTTAAGGATCATCAGTATGTTTTGGGATATTTTGTTATGTGAAGACTGACCATAATTTCATGAAAAAAAGCCCAAAATATTCGTAATTATTGATATTTTTTGTTCATTACAAATATGAAAATGCCCAAGCAAGCCTTCAGTTCTTTGTATGGCAAGTCTAGATTTTTTCAGTCTGAAAATGAAAAGACTTACAGTTGTCCTTTCTATGATGTTAAAAGACAATTGTCATTTAGAAACTAAATGTTAATGTGATATTTCTCTTAGTACTTCATATTTGAGAGTCCTTTATCTATGCAAAGATCCACTGTGCTCTGGTTTGAATCCCAGGGTCTCCAGGTTATGAATCTTTGTTTGTCAGTACCATCGTCAGGGCATTTTTGCACAATTTCTCTATCTAATAATTAGGAATTTTATTTTGTACCTTGTTATTTTTAATCACTATTATAGCATGTAAGCTAATAACACTTAAACACTTTATGTGGGCTAAAGATTAAAAAATTGTAAAGAATCCCTAGGAAGCCTTTGTACCTGGGCGACCCATGAAGATCCGGGATAAAATAGGTCTTCCGCAACCCATGCTTGCCCAAAAAGGCGACTATGCTTGTCGTAAGAGGCGACTAACGGGATCTGGTGGTCAGGCTCGCTGACTTGGTTGATGCATGTCATCATATCCCAATTGCATAATCAATGCTAATGATATCAATCACTGGATTGTCTTGTCCAGACTCAATTATTGACAGACCACCTCCATATAGCTGGAATATTGCTGAGTGTGGCGTTAAACAACAAACAAACGAACTTTGTACCTGGGTGGACTGTATATATGGGACAGACATATCTAGAGGCAGGAACCCTGGTAGAAAACCTTTCTACCTGATCAGTACCATGTTGGATAGATATAGGGAGATGGATGCCTTAGTGGTACATCGCCAGTATTTATTTTAACTCATCTTGTCAATATTGCTTAATGTTTACTTGTTCAGAGTATGTGTGACACTGGAAGTTACAGACATAGGCCCGGAGTATAGATAGCGCTTTACTTAAGTTGGTCATCATGACCTAATTTGTCACCCAGATCTGTCGTTCTCATTCTCCAGTTGCTTTGCTGATTGAAACGCTATCAGTCAGTTTCCGTTCTGGGTCTAAGTATAAACACAGTACAAAAATTTGTAATAACAACATCGTCTAATAGTAAGGGACAGGTTCAAAAGTTGAATGTCGGATAAATATCTGAATTCCTGAAGTTTAGGGGTTGGGGTGGGGGTCTGAATCGCCCTGCAAATTTTCTATCAGACAAAATCAACTGAACAGATTTCTCAGTGTTTTGTATAGTAACTACACTAAACCAGTTCTATTTTCGAACGTTGGCAGTCATTAAATACTACCAGTCTTTCCTCAAGGTAGGGTTTTATCACTGCTGACAATAGTGGTAAGTCCATCAAGGGAAGTAAGTAATATAGAATGGCAGATTTGATAAATAAAAACCTACGAATGATTTTCAACACCTAGTACATAAACTTCCATTGATAAACTAGCTGAAAAAGCAGGGCAAAACAAAAGACTGTGTGACAAGACACCACTAAACTTCAGAATTCAACATTTTCAGAAATACATTTTTGGGAGGGCATGAGGTTGGGGTGGGGTGGGAAATGACTCAAATCTTAATGAATTAAGTTTTTTTTATCCGACATCATACTTTTGAACTGGTCCCTAGGAGCTTCTAACTTTAACAGTTTTCCCTCACTGAACATAAATCATGTCAGTTTGGGTCCACTGGGTTACAGTCTGTATGTTTATTGTTGATAGGAGATAAACATGACCCACTATTTTGACTGTGTTAGTGTGGTGGGTTTCTGTCTCTGTTTATCAGACTAACACAGTGACAGAACTATTTGTATTTCTGGAGCCAGTAGTATAATGAATTCTGAAATGGGTTTAGTTGACTGAGTATCATGCACATGCAAATATAAGACCCTTTTTTACGTATTTCCAACCTCAACCTGTTTTTTTTCTCCATTTGTTGACGTATGCATCAACTCTCCATTATAGCGCGCACGTAATCACATCTCGTTTTACTTTTGGTTGGTTTCATTAGAAGAGAGAAATATTGATAAAAAATGATGAACAAAACTGACTCTTGTGAAGAAATATTAAAAAACAAACCATATAATTACCTTCATCAAATCCAACTTTAGAAGAGACACGAGGCAGGTGTCACATGACTAATTCACTCGTAAACAAAAATCCAACTACACGATAATGCACATTCCGTTTCTTAGCTTACTGTCTGCCTGTCATTTCTTCCTCAAATTACAATTCTAAAACCTACTTGAGCTATTTTCCCAAAAATGCATCACCGTGTATTAATGTGAAATCCATAGTACATAGTGTTGAGGATAAGCATGTGTTTAGCATCAAATTTTGGGAATATTGGTGTGCTTCAGTTTGCAGACAACAAATTGATAAAAGCATTTCTTATTAAATGTAATGAATATAAAAATAGAGTGCGATACCAGAGAAAATAGAACATGTTACTTTTATAACTGAAGCGGTGTGCGTGATCAAGCGACACATGCTGTTTAGATGATGGTGATAACTGGTGCAGTTGGTTGAAATTTCTATTTCCATTGATTTAATTCCCTGTTGTAGTAGAAATCTGCTGATTTCTTTTTTTCCAACGGACAGAAAAATGTGCATTTTATCACAGTTTCAAACAAATCCATTGGATCTGTCAATCAAGGCAAAAGGCAGAAGAACTGCAACTGTTACGAATCAGAACAAATAGGTCAGGAAGAAGGTGGCCGTTTCAAATGACATGATCAGCAACTGCCAGATTCAAACATTAGTTTTCTGAGAACTGGAAGATATAGTTGGGAAAATGTGAGTTAGAAATGATGGCTGGCTGGTTTTGTTGTTGTACACCGCACTCAGCAATATTCCAGCTATATGAAGCCGGTCTGTATATAATCAAGTCTGGAACGGACGATCCAGTGATTTACATCAAGAGCATCGATCCACGCAATTGGGATCGATGACATGCATCAAACCAAGTCAGCGAGCCTGACCACCTGATCCCGTTAGTTGCCTCTTACGACGAGCATAGTCGCCTTTTTGGCAAGCATGAGCTGCTGAAAACCTATTCTACCCCGGAACTTCACAGGTCGAGTTAGAAATGAGGTGAGGTGTGGTGAAATGGGGTTTATCATCGCGTCCAAAATTATCATGATTATTGCGCTTATATAGCAACGTACTAGTCTGGACTGATGGCGATTAATAGTCACAGGGACTCGATGATAGCGTGTATAACATAATATATTCGTATAGAGAAAAAAAATCACAGCCCTATATATTCATAGAATGACACCTGCTATCTTTGTTCTCATTCAAGATTTTGCACTCGGTTCGAATCATAGCTTAATTATGTTAAATAAATTGGTTATCCTGCACTTTTGGCACTTCTTTACAAAACATTGAGATCAATTACACTCTCACCTTTCTGGCCAATGACTTAGTGCGTTTCCTTTATGTAATCTTTGTGTGGGCCCTGTGGCTCACTTGAATAAAACTACATATCTGTTCCTATAATCAGGGTAATAGTTTATGATAAGTCACATGGCACTCCAATCTTAATTTCTTATCTTACAGACACGCCTACACAAGACATTTTGGACACAATGGAGAAATAATATTGCATATTTTGTCCTTAGATTGTGTCAAATATGCAGGTTTTCTGTGTCAGGGTAAATCCCTGTATCACTCCTGGTGAATGAACAGACGGTAACCAAGTTGCTCAAGAAAAATGTGAAATTTCCGATTTAAACACCACTAGACATGATAGTTAAAATTTTATTTGTAATTACTGTATGATGGGCATTGTCTTATTTGCAGAGATTTAAATTACTGTAATTGTCTTGTAAAATAAGTCGGAAATAGCAATCTCTTGTTTTGTTACCGGATGTATTTCACATATGGAACACTTTGACAAGTCACAGTTGAGGCTTTCCATGGTGTTGCTATGGCGATTGCAAAACAAATGACGTTTTATAGTCAAGCTACAACATATAACTTTAAGTGAGTTAAAGTATGGTAATTATGTCCCCGGTCTCTGACGACAAAGGTTTATTTCAAGGAGTCAATTGCAGTAATCTGACGATGATTGCTGTGAATAATTTGATACTTCGGAAGGTTATGTTGAATGATGTATTTTCAAAATATTTTATTTTGATTTCAGGAATGGAACATTACTCATTTATCATTCGAAGAAGATCCAGAGCCATTTGGAAAAGATCGCGATGCTTCCATATGTTCCCTTGCTACCGATTGTGGGGTCAAGGCTATCATCCGCACCTCCCACACACTGTACAAACTCGAGGAGTAAGTAGAACGTTGTCCAAGTCAGCATCCCTTGTTGCCATGGTTGCAACGATGAGACCAAGCTGGTTGTGTTTCATTGGGTTTAATTGTCACTGAGGCTATCAACCACTGGTTAGCTTGGCCTCAACTTGATTATTTACAGGTTGATGTGAAACTATTGTGTAAAACAACATTTATTTACCGATATATGCCCTCCATATTTATGTACCTCCTTCCCTCCTTCCCTCCTTCCCTCCCTCCCTTTCTCTTTCAAATCACATCCCCTTCCAAGGCAATGTTAATCAGTAACAGGCTACGTGACAGTGCTTAATATCTCCCTTTACCCACCGCATTCACTGTTGTTTTGTATATTTGGTTAATAAGAAGGAAAATCTATCTATGTCCCAGTTGTAACATGAAATGCATGCTAATTTGTGCCTTAAATGCTACTTTCAGCGTTATCAAGATGAACAATAGTACACACCCACTCACGTACAAGCGGTTTCTGTCGGTGCTGGCCCAGATGAAGCCACCCCCGATGCCCGAGGAGACCATTAAGCCGGACCTGATTGGTCATTCGGTCACCCCTGTCACTCTGGACCATGATGAAAAGTATGGTGTACTTAAACTGGAAGAACTAGGTATGAGGTGAAATAGTGTTTAACGTCGCGTTCATAATTGAACTTACCATATTCGACGTAGTAAGCGCCCACGGTGATATTTTGCTGATATATTGGCTAGTGAAAAAGCCCAATTAGTATCCCATCCAATTGATCAATGTACACAAGACTTATTCATTCAGTATAATACGCACACGTGTGTTATATGCACCCTTATTTACCGGCAATTAAATTCTGAAAAATATATATCTGTCGTACATAAACATTTCAGGCTGTCAGCACAAACCACAAAATGTATCTTTCAACTATGTTTTTTCCCCACCAAAATAACATTCTAATAAGAGCCCCCTATTTCTAATTTTGAGAGCGCCCTGGGCGCTTATTACGTCGAATACGGTATATAATAAAAGCGAAAACAATACCATTGCTTAGAATGTTTCCCTTTTCATCATCACTCATTTCAAAGCAGTGACCCCTAGGCATGACAGTCCCTACCCTGCGGTGCTTTGTTGGGAATGTATTAGGGGTGTAACAGTACGTCAAACTATCGATGTCTTGCAAATGTTTGCCCTACAATAGTACTATATCAATAGGAATTTGTAAATGTCAAAAGTATTGTCGATCGAATGCATAACAAACGATAGTTTCAATAGTTGCAATAAGTTGGTTTACTTCTGTTGCTGTGGTTGCAATAGTATGGGGTACAAGTGCAATACAATTACAATACAATTGCAATAGTATGGGGTACAATTGCAATACAATTACAATACAATTGCAATAGTATGGGGTACAATTGCAATACAATTACAATACAATTGCAATACATTTTTAATACATTTTTGAAAGTCATAGCTTCAGAAACATGAGACAATTGGTGTTCCTACTTGTGTGATTCTGTTCCAGGGTTTGACCTTGATGGTGTTCACCCCGTGATATTCCGAGGCGGAGAGTCAGAAGCCCTCACCAGACTGTACCGCCACCTGGAGAGAAAGGTAAGCAACACACCCTCCACCATGACCGTACACCCCTTGTATCTAGTACTTCTTGCTCCCGTGAAGGTCAGGGTCAGCATTGGTCTTCGGCGACCCATGCTTGTCGTAAGAGGCAACGTATGGGACCGAGTGGTCATGCTTACTGACTTGGTTGATGCATGTTATCGTATTTCCTAGAACGATGCTCATTGTGTCAATCACTGGATTGTCTGATATATTGCTGAGTGCGGCATTCAACAACAAACAAACAAACATATACTTGTTGTAAGATCTCTGATCATGCTAATACACGGAATAATGCCCAAAGTG
This sequence comes from Haliotis cracherodii, assembly GCF_022045235.1. Lineage (NCBI taxonomy): Eukaryota > Metazoa > Mollusca > Gastropoda > Lepetellida > Haliotidae > Haliotis > Haliotis cracherodii. The sequence goes on from NW_027266286.1 coordinate 21,020,380, forward strand.
CTGTTTCTAACTTACTTTAGACATAGAATGAATTCACATGAGTGACATCACATTTCTTTAGTTCAAGCACACTTGTATAGAAGCATACAAGGGCTGTCTGTTTTTTTAAATCTATGTTGATATTTGTATGTAATCTTTTTTTCAGGCATGGGTAGCAAGTTTTGAGAAGCCAAAAATGAGTCCGCAGTCGTTATTTCCCAGTCAGACGGGACTGAGTCCGTACTTGAGGTTCGGCTGTCTCTCACCGAGACTCTTCTACTGGAAACTCAGGGAATTGTACAAAAAGGTGAGAAAAGATCCTCAAGTATGTCATAGAGAATTAATAAAATCTTATTCGTAGGGGTGGGGTTGATTCTACTTCTGGTGTCAACAGTGTGATTTCTCCGACTTACATGTTAGTGTTTTGATTTATAATTTCGCTGATTTTCACTGGTGTGATGCTGACTGCGTCATAACACATCAATCATTTACTGGCTCAGTGTCACAGGTTGACTATTACATTACAATTGAAACATAGTGTGTCGAGAATTTTGTCACCAGAGTGCGACGTTAAACAACAAACAAACAAACAAACAAACAAGCATGTTAAATGTTGTGAAGCTGTCTGAGTTAAGGATTTCTCGCAGATTGGGGTTGTGAGGTAGCTTTGGTGTTAAAGAGTTAGCTCATCATGACGAAGGCCTGAGTGTGATTCCTGACATGGGTACAATGTGTTAAGCCTTCCTCTAACCGTGATAATTGCTGGAATATTGCTGAAAACGGCAAAGAGCTTACTCACACACTCTTACACAGGTTGTTTGGGCCATATTGTGAAAGACACTGCAATTATATTTTGTTATTATATGACCATTTTTTCATGACCCTCCCCAAAAATGTGCATTATTTTTGATGAGCCTTACCGAGAGAGGGTAATTATGTTTTGGTGCCCCTGCCCTGGCTCCCTCTGCCCCACCCACCCCTATAATAAATGAATGGTCCCTAAACTGAGCTCACTCACTCACTCACTCACTGAGTAAACTTTGTGTTTCAGGTGAAGAAAGGTAATGAACCACCTCTAGCTCTCCACGGCCAGTTGCTGTGGAGAGAATTCTTCTACACTGTGGCCACAAATAACCCTAACTTCGACACGATGATAGGAAACCCTATGTGTGTGCAGATTCCATGGGACCGCAACCCAGAGGCGCTGGCCAAGTGGGCCGAGGTGAGATACTAACATTATACAATGGGTCATTACTAGTAATTATTAAACCGTAAAGATCTGGGGTAGAATAGGTCTTGAGCAACCCATTCTTGCCAAAAAGACGACTATGCTTGCCTTAAAAGGCGACTATGCTTGCCGTAAAAGTCGACTATGCTTGTCGAAAAAGGTGATTAACAGGAGCAGGTTGTCAGACTCGCTAACTTGGTTGATGCATGTCATTGTATCCGAATTGCGTGGATTGATGCTCATTATATCAATCACTTGATTTTCTGGTCCAGACTCAATTATTTAGACTCAAGTTACCCATAAGGTCACAGATATTACCTAATTTATTTTACATCTTCTGAGAAAAAGGCCACGGGTAGTATAAAGAATGACCTCAAGAAATTAAGAGTTCTCATATGTTATCATATTATCCGTAATTCTGGGTTGTGAGTATGATTTTTTTCAAAGTATGCACAATTTCTTTGTGGTGAAAACATTAAATTAGAGGAATAACAACAGTGAATGGTTACCTGGTTGGATGAGATGCTAATGTGGCTTTACACCTACCAGTGCCTCACAGGCAGCGTGGGTTGTATGCTTAGAAGGGAAATGAGAATGAAAAATGAAATGACTGCATTCTGATCCATAGGCCAGGGTAAAAATATCACGCTTTGAGCATGCGGATGTGGTGCATTGTAAATATGCACATTATTATTATTCACAATAAAAATATAAAAAGTAGTAATATTATTTTTTTTCCACTTCTAATTATTTAAGGGTCAGACCGGCTTCCCCTGGATCGACGCCATCATGGTGCAGCTGCGACAGGAAGGATGGATACACCACCTTGCCCGCCACTCCGTCGCATGCTTCCTCACCCGAGGGGACCTGTGGATCTCCTGGGAGGAGGGGATGAAGGTGAGCTCCTGACAGTGAACACACATGCATAGCACAGTGGGAAGTCCGGCTTAGAGCTGTTTCCCAGCTTGTCGTAATAGGTGACTAAATGGATCGCGTGGTCAGGCTCGCTGACTTGGTTCGTTCATGTCATCAATCCCAATTGTGTGGATTGATGCTCATGATGTTAATCACTGGATTGTCTGGTCCAGACTCGATTATTTACAGACTGCCGTCAAATAGCCGGAATATTGCTGAGTGCGGCGTTGAACAACAAACAAACCAAACCATCATTGATTTATCTTGAATTCTAAACTTAGTGCCCTTGACGGGCAAATTGGGAAATATATGGTGATATATATTTTTTTTCATAAATGCTGAGGAATTGGGAAATTTTTACTTCAAATTGGGATTTTTTGTTATTGTCATTTGCTGCTGACTTTGGGCCCAAATAGCAGCCTCTGAGCAGGTCCAGGTAAATTACTGGTGTCTGCCCTGGATTAGCTCAGAGGATGTACCTGGGCTGTACCTGCTGTGTCATTGTCCCCAGATGGTATGGATCGTTGTTCATGCCATCAACCATTAGTTTCCCTCACCCATATATACTTGAAATTGTCGTTGTTCATGCCATCAACCATTAGTTTCCCTGACCCATTTATACCTGAAATTGTCGTTGTTCATGCCATCAACCATTAGTTTCCCTGACCCATTTATACCTGAAATTGTCGTTGTTCATGCCATCAACCATTAGTTTCCCTCACCCATATATACTTGAAATTGTCGTTGTTCATGCCATCAACCATTAGTTTCCCTCACCCATTTATACCTGAAATTGTCGTTGTTCATGCCATCAACCATTAGTTTCCCTCACCCATATATACTTGAAATTGTCGTTGTTCATGCCATCAACCATTAGTTTCCCTGACCCATTTATACCTGAAATTGTCGTTGTTCATGCCATCAACCATTAGTTTCCCTGACCCATATATACCTGAAATAGTTGACTCACTCCTTCACTGACCCATATATACCTGAAATAGTTCACTCACTCCTTCACTGACCCATATATACCTGAAATAGTTGACTCACTCCTTCACTGACCCATATATACCTGAAATAGTTGACTCACTCCTTCACTGACCCATATATACCTGAAATAGTTCACTCACTCACTGACCCATATATACCTGAAATAGTTCACTCAATCCTTCACTGACCCATATATACCTGAAATAGTTCACTCACTCACTCACTGACCCATATATACCTAAAATAGTTCACTGACTCACTCACTGACCCATATATACCTGAAATAGTTCACTCACTCCTTCACTGACCCCCAGGCAAGGCTGTGCAGTACATGTGTTGTTTGATGTGTGTACAGGTGTTTGACGAGCTGCTGCTGGATGCTGACTGGAGCGTCAACGCCGGCACCTGGATGTGGTTGTCCTGCAGCTCCTTCTTCCAACAGTTTTTCCATTGTTATTGTCCGGTGGGGTTTGGCAAGAGGGCGGACCCCTCAGGGAACTTTGTCAGGTAAACTCACTCACCTTGTGTTTTATGTACATGTGGGGTGGTGGAGTAGCCTAGTGGTAAAAGTGTTCGCTCATCACGCTGAAAACTTGGTTTCTTATTTCCCACATGGGTACAATGTATGAAGCCCATTTCTGGTGTCCCCTGCTGTGATTGTGCTGGACTATTGCTAAAAGCGGCGGCAAACCATGCTTCGCTGACTTTCTCTGAATTGAGTTTTTCTTGAAAGCCAGAATATTGTAATAACGTCATTTATAGATTTTTGTGAAAAATCCGGCATACAGTTGTATCAAACATTCATTGACTAATAACTACACTAAACCCTAATGTTACGTTAAAAACTTCTGAATTAGTAATGGCATCATTAACATGACTTGTATCAATTGTTTATTAGCAGATCATTAACTAATAATCTCTTTATGTAAGTTTTCCCCTAAATATTTCCCACAATTCCCTTGAGTACACATACTCGTTACTTACAGTTCTCTGTCATTAGAATGTTACAACTGAATTTAAAGGCAGATTGATGAAGGTTTAATGGCACGTTGATGCATCATTCAAGTTGGATAAAACAACGTCCTGGTCATTAGGTTAAGATGAAAGTTGAAAGTTGTCTGTTTCCCAATTGCCCAATGCTTATTGTAGGACTGGAATGAGGATTTGGTGGTCAGGGTGTCCACTCGGGCTGAACGTGTTTTGTGCCCCAAGGGCATGTATAAATGATTTTGTTGCCTTGTATGCCTTGTCTGGACTGTTTACAATGCTCCTTGTTGCCGTGGGGATTCAGGATTAGAAAAAGGTCCTCAGCAATCTATGCAGGTTGTAAGAGGCGACTTAATGGATCGGGTGGTCTGACTTGGTGACTTGTTTGATAGCGTGTCTTTGTATCCTGACGTCATGGATCGTTGCTCATGATATCAATCACTGGAATGTTGCCGAGTTTGGCATTAGAAAACAATGGTCACTTTTTACTTTTTGGAGCATGTTTTTATTTTTTAATTTCTTTTCTTCTGCAGGCACTACCTACCTGTGTTAAAAGCATTTCCAACAAAATACATCTATGAACCTTGGTTAGCTCCCGAGTCAGTACAGAAAGCAGCAAGGTGCATTGTGGGTAAAGATTACCCATTACCGATTGTGAACCATGCAGTTGTGAGTCGGACCAACCTGGAGAGGATACGACAAGTGTTCAAGAGGTTGACAGTCAAAGCTAATCGTAAGTTGGGGGAATATAGGATATGATGCAGGGATTGATGATTCTTTACATAGATGGGTGATACAATACATTGATGGGTGATAATACTATACGTAGATGGGTGATACGTTACAGACATGGGTGATCTGGTACAGAGACAAGTGATCTGATACAGAGATGGGTGATCTGATACAATGATGGGTGATCTGGTACAGAGATAGGTGATTTGATACAATGATGGGTGATCTGGTACAGAGATAGGTGATTTGATACAATGATGGGTGATCTGATACAATGATGGGTGATCTGATACAATGATGGGTGATCTGGTACAGAGACAAGTGATCTGATACAGAGATGGGTGATCTGATACAATGATGGGTGATCTGGTACAGAGATAGGTGATCTGGTACAGAGATAGGTGATTTGATACAATGATGGGTGATCTGATACAGTGATGGGTGATCTGATACAGTGATGGGTGATCTGATACAGAGATGGGTGATCTGATACAGAGATGGGTGATCTGATACAGTGATGGGTGATACGATACAGTGATGGGTGATCTGATACAGAGATGGGTGATCTGATACAGAGATAGGTGATCTGATACAGAGATGGGTGATCTGATACAGTGATGGGTGATCTGATACAGAGATGGGTGATCTGATACAGAGATTGATACAGAGATGGGTGATCTGATACAGAGATGGGGGATCTGATACAGAGATGGGTGATCTGATACAGTGATGGGTGATCTGATACAGAGATGGGTTATCTGATACAGTGATGGGTGATCTGATACAGTGATCTGATACAGAGATGGGTGATCTGATACAGTGATGGGTGATACGTTACAGAGATGGGTGATCTGATACAGTGATAAGTGATCTGTCACAGAGATGGGTGATCTGTTTCAAAGAAGTACTTATCCATGCATTCCTATTTCAGTGTCCATTCCAAGAGACCTTGGGTCCCCTATTTTCAAGTATACAAAAGGTGAGTCTGAAGTTCCTGATTTCTTTACTTTAATTAAGCCCATTAATACATCAAGTATCACCTGCTCTAGAATCTTGTAATATGAAGTTTATCACTAATAATAATATACATCAATAATTAATAATGCCATATGTCTTCCTAAGCTAGCACATCATTCATGCGTGCCTGTTTCCTTAGCTAATGAAAGTAGGCCGTTTGGAACTCAAATGAGCACTAGTCCAGAATTTTATGCCCTCCCTAAAACTGCATGACACATCTTGCCGAGAAATATGTAATCTGAGAGCCCATTGGCCAGAGCTCTCACTAGTTTCTCTCACACAGGAGCCAGGCTATGTCTTGAATCGTTGGTTAAAAGATAGGGATATCATTGCAAATCGTCACATGATTTACAGGTGGGTAAGGAACAAAGTGTATACAAATTGGTGAAGTATTGACGATGTCATTAAGCTTATTCAGCGTGTAATGCTTAGCTCTGTTAATTAAGACTCATAGTTGCCACGGTTACGCTGTACTGCCATTTTTTATGGTTACTGTGTTCCTTCAGTACGTAAGTGACTATTGTGCTATTGCAGGCCTGACAGACGTGGATGTTGGTAAGTCCTACATCATTGTTGGGCAGTATCTTGTCTGATTTGTCAAGCTCACTGACCACTTTCTGCGAAGAAACATTTGCTTTCAGTGTGCTTTGTGATATTGAGTAGTACTGTCCCTCTGCATCTGTTTTGTGAGTCCATGATGCTAGGGTGCTCGGTGTTCAGTGATGCTAGGGTGCTCTGTGTTCAGTGATGTCAGGGTGCTCTGTGTTCAGTGATGCTAGGGTGCTCGGTGTTCAGTGATGTCAGGGTGCTCGGGGTTCAGTGATGCTAGGATGCTCGGGGTTCAGTGGTGCTAGGGTGCTCGGTGTTCAGTGATGCTAGGGTGCTCGGTGTTCAGTGATATCAGGGTGCTCGGTGTTCAGTGATGCTAGGGTGCTCGGTGTTCAGTGATGTCAGGGTGCTCGGGGTTCAGTGATGCTAGGGTGCTCGGGGTTCAGTGATGCTAGGGTGTCCAGGGTTCAGTGATGTCAGGGTGCTCGGTGTTCAGTGATGTCGGGGTGCTCAGTGTTCAGTGATGCTAGGGTGCTCGGGGTTCAGTGATGCTAGGGTGCTCGGTGTTCAGTGATGCTAGGGTGCTCGGTGTTCAGTGATGCTAGGGTGCTCGGTGTTCAGTGATGCTAGGGTGCTTGTGTTCAGTGATGCTAGGGTGCTCGGTGTTCAGTGATGTTAGGGTGCTTGTGTTCAGTGATGCTAGGGTGCTTGTGTTCAGTGATGCTAGGGTGCTTGTGTTCAGTGATGCTAGGGTGCTTGTGTTCAGTGATGTTAGGGTGCTTGTGTTCAGTGATGCTAGGGTGCTCGGTGTTCAGTGATGCTAGGGTGCTTGTGTTCAGTGATGCTAGGGTGCTCGGTGTTCAGTGATGCTACGATGCTCGGTGTTCAGTGATGCTAGGATGCTCGGGGTTCAGTGATGCTAGGGTGCTCGGGGTTCAGTGATGGTAGGGTGCTCGATGTTCAGTAATGGTAGGATGCTCGGGGTTCAATGATACTACCACGGTTATATAGCATACCATTATACAGCAGGTGGAGAATGGTTCACGGGTAGTCATCAAAATTTGAATGGAGATAAGATACACTGGATAAGTGAGGGTGTTGTCATTTTGTGTGTCATTTAACAAAAGTTCACTCACTCAGAGAGTTATGGTGAGATAGCCAAGTAGTAGCGTCATTATCTTGTCCCTCTAAGAACCCCGACTGACTGCCATTATTCATTGTGTGCATATACATTTCAGAAGCATCTCCGGCGGGGATAAAGACCCACCCACACACAGAGGAAGGCACTGCCCACTGATGGACAAGACTTCAGCTGTGGTTGCAGTTCTTCCTGGGATCCAGCAGAATAGTTGCCAAGATCTTGGAACTAAGCCAGAACATTCTCACAACCCGTTTTTGTGACAGAACATTCTTACATCCAAGGACTGTGCCAGAACGTTCTCACAACCTGGATGTGTGCCAGAACATTCTCACATCCACAGACTGCGCCAGAACATTCTCACAACCCGGATGTGTGCCAGAACATTCTCACAACCCGGATGTGTGCCAGAACATTCTCACAGCCCGGATGTGTGCCAGAACATTCTTACATCCAAGGACTGTGCCAGAACATTCTCACAGCCCGTATGTGTGCCAGAACATTCTTACATCCAAGGACTGTGCCAGAACATTCTCACAACCCGGATGTGTGCCAGAACATTCTCAGAACCTGGATGTGTGCCAGAACATTCTTACATCCACAGACTGTGCCAGAACATTCTCACAACCCGGATGTGTGCCAGAACATTCTCACAGCCCGGATGTGTGCCAGAACATTCTCACAGCCCGGATGTGTGCCAGAACATTGTTACATCCACAGACTGTGCCAGAACATTCTCACAGCCCGGATGTGTGACAGAACATTCTTACATCCACAGACTGTGCCAGAACATTCTCACAACCCGGATGTGTGCCAGAACATTGTTACATCCACAGACTGTGCCAGAACATTGTTACATCCACAGACTGTGCCAGAACATTGTTACATCCACAGACTGTGCCAGAACATTCTTACATCCATAGACTGCGCCAGAACATTCTCACAACCCGGATGTGTGCCAGAACATTCTCACAACCCGGATGTGTGCCAGAACATTCTCACAACCCGGATGTGTGCCAGAACATTCTTACATCCAAGGACTGTGCCAGAACATTCTCAACATTCGGAAGAAGGATGTGAACACTTTCACCTCTCGAGCTGTGATGGAACACTCTCACATCGAATATCTGTGGACAACATCCACACCTCTCAGAATTATTCTGTAACATTCTCACATCCCAGAACTGTGGTGGAATCTTCTCACATCCCAGAATTGTGCTGAAACAGTCTCACATCTCGGAATTGTGCTGAAACATTCTCACATCTCGGAATTGTAGTGGAACATTCTCACATCCCAGAACCGTGTTGGCACTTTTATGAACCAGGAACTTATCCGATCTCAGAACTGTTGCGAAGAATTTGATCACATCTCTGATAAGAGCCAATGCATACCACATTTCAGACAAGGGACAGAATGTTTCACATCTAAGCTGTTTTGCCAGAACATATATTTGTGCTTCTATGTTCCCCTGTTAGTCCCAGAACTCTTTCACATTTCAGAACAATGACCAAGATGACTGGCAACGCATTTCACCTCATACCCAGACTGCCAGAACATTGTGTGACATTTTTAAAGCTGGGAGCATCATTGGACAGAAGTTTGTGTTCTCTACCTATAGTGCGCTGCTTCACACAGGTGTTGCACAATGAATAAAATGTAACAGGAAATGGGTGTGTGGCAAAATACGATACAGTCCAAAGACCAATCTCACTGCATACTCTTTTGCATTTTTATTTTGATCCCCAGTCAGTTAGTTTTGAAGGAAACTGTTCACAGCTTCCAGCAGCTCGTTGACAATACCCATCTGCAGCTTAAACTGTATTGACAGCTCCAGTTGTCTCCCTTTGGCATGTATAAGTTATATGGCCTTGTGGGTTGGAATGGAGTTATCTCAAAGTGCACTAAACTGTTAATAATCCTGCGGCCATTTGTTGCACTGCTCCTGGTGTTTCCATGACAACTGTTCCAAACGCTGTGACAGACTTAACAGAACTGTAACATGCATAATCATGTTCCATAATCACACTCTAGATATGATACATACTCTGGGGTTACGTATCAATGATGTCATAATTCTAACAATGGCCATTAAGCATAAATACTGCCATTACAGGATTGTTATTTATTATTGTACAATGATCAGTCAAATCAAATTCAACGAGGTCAAAGGTCACAAGACTATGGCAAACATTGTCCTTGAACTCATTTCCAGACGACAGCCAACAATGCATTGAGAAACTTAGGTCACATCTCACTGGTCAACAAATGACTTCAGGTCAAGCTCAAATGAAAAATGTCACTAATCAGCCTCATGCTGTGCCTTAAGACATCTTCAAGACGAGATCTTCAACAAATACTGATTGTACCTTTCAGTTTAGTGGAGATATCTGCACCAGATACCATATACCGATATCGGTATATGGTCTCTGTCTGTAATTACAGATTAGTCATGCAAATACTGAATACACAAGAATCAATATGAATTTTATGATCAAATAGATAAATGAATGTCAAGGCATATACGTTGTTATCACAATAAGAGAACTATAAAAAATGTTGACTCGTGAAGTTGTGGTGACTATTAGTCTGTGGGAAATTAGCATGTAACTCCCATGTGGCAGCCATGTTGAAATGAAGGGTAGATAATTATTGTATATTCTTACCAATGTTGATATGTTTACATATGTATATTAATTGTCTTGCTTCAGTGTGAAAACTTGATCATGTGTGAAGTATGTGATACCTATAGCATTATTTGTTTGTAAAGGTATGTTTATTGTAGATATACCATATTCATTGTTTATTATTTTGTTGTGTGGAAAGTAGTTTGTGTTAATGTACTTAACCAAACTCCTTACTAACAGTAAGAAAAAGGAGGGCACAGTGTCATACTCTGTGACATGTTCGTAAATCAGCTGAGCACTTCGCGCCTTATAAGGTATGTCGCTAAGCCCGTAGTCATTCTACTTTTAAGAACTACGCAAGATGCTAGAGTGGGAGGTGTTCAGCGCTTCCTTCTGTGCATCAAGTCGCTCATCAAAAGTGCCTGAGTAAACATCCACTTATCCTGCATTTACTTGGGACCTACTTTTTTTAAGGGTTAAGTGATAAGTATTTAGTGTATGGTGAATCTAGAAATGATTACCACCGGGATTTGACATTGTATCTGAGATAGAATTAGCTGCTGTCTGTCGCCATTCATCTCGCCCTAGGGGGCACAGGTGGCTCGGTCGTCTAAGGCGCCGCGATTTGCTGTGCAGAGTTGCGTCCCTTGGGCACACCAGACACCTATGATTGTGGGTTCGAATCCCAGTTCGCCCCGATTATGTTTCTAGGTTTGTCAGCACCATACCTGTGCTTGTTGGTTTCACCGAAGTGGTAAACGTCCGACACCTGCATCACTTTGGGCTTTCTACAAGCCTCAGGCCAATGGGTGAGCTTTTATTTCCGTCCCTGATATAAGACTTGCATACTGTACATTCATGATATACAACTCCACTTTTTATATTTTTCCATGAGGCACGAAAATGATGATCATAATATGTCAAGTGTAATATTCAAATATACTACTCAAAAGAAGTGAAGGATCACCCGATTCTTTCATAATGGTAAAGTAAATCTGTCATGACACGAGAGATTAACTATAGTAATATGAAAGAATCAGGTGATCCTTAACTTCTTTTGAGTAGTATAGAATGGCCTGTCTGATTATCCCAATCGAACATTGAGTAGGAGACATTGCAAACTAAGATATAATTTTGAGTATTGTATCAACAAATACAGAGAAGTATATACAGCAGTACACAGAACTAAAAAAGTTACATTGTGCGTGTGTTAGACTTCGACCACTATGCTGTTTCGCTTTGTCTTGTTTGAAAAGTTCAATCATCATATTGACACTTATCGTGTATTAGGTCTTTTATCGAGCACATGTTGCCTGATACTTTGTACCATTCCTACATGCATTTATATATCATTGGTACCATGGTGGATCATGAATTGCATATGTATACATTTTGGTTTGTTTGTTTGTTGTTAAACGCCGCACTCAGCAATAGTCCAGCTATATGATGGCGGTCTGTAAATAATCGTTTCTGGACAAGACAATCCATTATTTGCCAACATGAGCATCGATCCACGCAATTGGGATACAATGGCATGCATCAACCAAGTCAGCGAGCCTGACCACCCAATTCCATTAGTCACCCTTTGCAGCAAGCATGAGTTGCTGAAGACCTATAAAACCCAGAATATTTGCAGAATTTTTTTCTCAGAACCATAATTAATGTATTCTTGATGGAGAAAGTGGCCATTGCCTTCCCTTGTCTTCCCTTTCATTTTTGTAGTGAGTTACTCAGCAAACTTTGACTACCAATGACAGACATTGCAGGAATGAAAGATAAACTGTCGCATATGTAAGCAAGTGAAAGTTGAAACTTTTAAGGCTAGCTAGTCCCCCTGGCCAACAGTATTTTAGACTTTTGTACGCACTGGATGTCAAGTCGCTAATGAATAATGTGCCTTGTGAGACGACCTTCAGTATCTAGTGTTTCAGTATACAAATGTACAGAAACAAAATTATGATCCTCACCCCTAATGCTTGTCATATTTTTGGATGACCCTCCCGGAAACGTCAAAATGCAAAAGAACTTACAGTATTTTCTTGAGTATAGTGCACACTTTTTCTCTCCAAAAAACACAGTTGTGTAGAAGGGGGTGCGCATTATACACGAATTAATGAGTTTTGCTGTTTTTCCCCATGGAAAGACATTACCGTGAGCACGAAACACCGGAAATACCATGTCAACAAATCCATACTGAAGTACGCAAATTAATCATGTAATTACACTATCTGGCTATAAAAAGTGTTCTTTGTATATCTGGACTTATGTTTGTAACTTATTTCATTAATTTTATTCAAAATTCCTTTTAATATTGTTTTAATTAATTTCGGCGAAATCATGTGTGAAGCGACTGGAAGATCGCACAACTCACCGTTATTAACAGCAACCACGGTCAGATTACCGTTATTGACGCCTTGAAACGAACTTTAGTTGACAGAGAATGGATACATATATCATAAATGCCATATTTTGATTCGTTAAAAGTCATATTTGTTTTTGTTGGACGATTCTTTGACAACTCATAATTTTCGCAAATTGCCCAGAACAAAAAAATTCTGCGCTTGGTATTCGTTTTTTTTTACTCCAAAATATTGAATCCGCTAGAGGTGGGTGCGCATTATACATGGGTGCGCACTATACTCAAGAAAATACGGTATCATAAAACGACCATTTTTCATGACCCTTCCCATGAGACATATTTGAGTCATATTTTTCAGTTTACCTACATGATTCCCTCTGACCCCCTCCTCTCTGACCCACCCCCTCCCTCTGACCAACCCCATCCTATTATGAATGACCAGTCCCTTGGGTGGACCAGAAAGTAGGATTGTGGATTCCAATCCCAGTGTCGCTCCAATTGTTTCTGGGTTTGCCAACATTTTCGTGCATGTGGGGTATGACACGTAGACGTTGAAGACACTGTGCATTCATCACACATAGAGTAACTCGCCATGATGTACCGGGTAACTAAAGTCATGTAAATTCGTGGTCATGCCTTAACAATGACATAATTGGGCAGATAAGGACCAACAAGGGGACCTGAGTTGCCATAGTGACCAAGTGTTTAATCATCTGGTTTTTTTGTACAAATACTCGCTGATATATTGTGGCCAATACATCTATTTTTGTACAGAAATTCCTAACGTAAGACTGTTGGATATTGATGCATAACATGAGAGCTCTTCTGTAATTGTCATTGATTGTACCTGTTGTTATTTTGGTGATAATAAAATTGTTAAGTGGTACTCATATAATTTTGTTTTTGACTGAAGAACAATGAGTATACCCAATGTACCCCTTCATTAGAGGGGGCAGGGGTGGCCCAGTTGTCTAAGGCGCCGCAATTTGCTGTGCAGAGTTGCGTCCCTTGGGCACACCAGAAACCTATGATCGTGGGTTTCAATCCCGGTTCGCCCCAATTATGTTTCTAGGTTTGTCAGCACCATACCTGTGCTTGTGGGTTTCACTGAAGTGGTAAACGTCTAAGACCTGCATCACTTCTGGCTTTCCTCCCACATTAATAATACTGGAATACTGTTAGCGGCGTTAAACACAGTTCACTCACTCACTCCATTAGATAGCCTTGTGGTTAAAGCATTCCCTGGTGGCACCGAAAGATGTTGATGCTGGAATAAAACCCTACTCACTCATTCGTTACATTGTAGAGAGGAAATGAGTCCAAAGTTTCCCTCTGTCATAACAGACCACCTCTGTGGTCTTATGGATAGAGCGTCTACCCAGAGCGTTGTTGGTCGGTGATTCAATCCCTGGCTGCGCCACACCAAAAGACATTTAAAAATGGTATTTGTTTCTTAGCCTGGAGTTCGGCATTTAATGGAACATAATAAGGACTGGTTGGCTCGGAGTCAGTATAATGTGTCCAAGTGGAGTATCTCAATGGGCTAGCATGACGCTGGACTGGTACAAGCAGCCACATGAACACTTGCATGTTGTTATATAATTGCAATAGTCCTCAATTTTGATGTTAAATTCCCACATCAAAATAGGTCCCCAGTGCCCCTTGCCTTTGTTGTGACGGAATAGGTCCCCAGTGCCCCTTGCCTTTCTTGTGATGGAATAGGTCCCCAGTGCCCCTTGCCTCTCTCGTGACGGAATAGGTCCCCAGTGCCCCTTGCCTCTCTTGTGACGGAATAGGTCCCCAGTGCCCCTTGCCTTTCTTGTGACAGAATAGGTCCCCAGTGCCCCTTGCCTCTCTCATGACGGAATAGGTCCACAGTGCCACTTGCCTCTCTCGTGACGGAATAGGTCCACAGTGCCACTTGCCTCTCTCGTGACAGAATAGGTCCCCAGTGCCCCTTGCCTATCTCGTGACAGAATAGATCCTGACTGCCACTTGCCTCTCTCGTGACGGAATAGGTCCCCAGTGCCCCTTGCCTCTCTCGTGATGGAATAGGTCAACAGTGCCCCTTGCCTTTCTTGTGACAGAATAGGTCCCCAGTGCCCCTTGCCTTTCTTGTGACAGAATAGGTCCCCAGTGCCCCTTGCCTCTCTCGTGACAGAATAGGTCCCCAGTGCCCCTTGCCTCTCTCGTGACAGAATAGGTCCTGACTGCCCCTTGCCTATCTTGTGACGGAATAGGTCCCCAGTGCCACTTGCCTCTCTCGTGACGGAATAGGTCCCCAGTGCCCCTTGCCTCTCTCGTGACGGAATAGGTCCCCAGTGCCCCTTGCCTCTCTCGTGATGGAATAGGTCCCCAGTGCCCCTTGCCTTTTTTGTGACAGAATAGGTCCTCAGTGCCCCTTGCCTTTCTTGTGACAGAATGTCCCCAGTGCCCCTTGCCTTTCTTGTGACAGAATAGGTCCCCAGTGCCCCTTGCCTCTCTCGTGACAGAATAGGTCCCCAGTGCCCCTTGCCTCTCTCGTGACAGAATAGGTCCTGACTGTCCCTTGCCTATCTTGTGACGGAATAGGTCCCCAGTGCCACTTGCCTCTGTCGTGACGGAATAGGTCCCCAGTGCCCCTTGCCTCTCTCGTGATGGAATAGGTCCCCAGTGCCCCTTGCCTTTCTTGTGACAGAATAGGTCCCCAGTGCCCCTTGCCTTTCTTGTGACAGAATAGGTCCCCAGTGCCCCTTGCCTCTCTCGTGACAGAATAGGTCCCCAGTGCCCCTTGCCTCTCTCGTGACAGAATAGGTCCTGACTGCCCCTTGCCTATCTTGTGACGGAATAGGTCCCCAGTGCCACTTGCCTCTCTCGTGACGGAATAGGTCCCCAGTGCCCCTTGCCTCACTTGTGACAGAATAGGTCCCCAGTGCCCCTTGCCTCTCTCGTGACAGAATAGGTCCTGACTGCCCCTTGCCTATCTTGTGACGGAATAGGTCCCCAGTGCCACTTGCCTCTCTCGTGACGGAATAGGTCCCCAGTGCCCCTTGCCTCTCTCGTGACGGAATAGGTCCCCAGTGCCCCTTGCCTCTCTCGTGATGGAATAGGTCCCCAGTGCCCCTTGCCTTTCTTGTGACAGAATAGGTCCTCAGTGCCCCTTGCCTTTCTTGTGACAGAATGTCCCCAGTGCCCCTTGCCTTTCTTGTGACAGAATAGGTCCCCAGTGCCCCTTGCCTCTCGCGTGACAGAATAGGTCCCCAGTGCCCCTTGCCTCTCTCGTGACAGAATAGGTCCTGACTGCCCCTTGCCTATCTTGTGACGGAATAGGTCCCCAGTGCCACTTGCCTCTGTCGTGACGGAATAGGTCCCCAGTGCCCCTTGCCTCTCTCGTGACGGAATAGGTCCCCAGTGCCCCTTGCCTCTCTCGTGATGGAATAGGTCCCCAGTGCCCCTTGCCTCTCTCGTGATGGAATAGGTCCCCAGTGCCCCTTGCCTTTCTTGTGACAGAATAGGTCCCCAGTGCCCCTTGCCTTTCTTGTGACAGAATAGGTCCCCAGTGCCCCTTGCCTCTCTCGTGACAGAATAGGTCCCCAGTGCCCCTTGCCTCTCTTGTGACAGAATAGGTCCTGACTGCCCCTTGCCTATCTTGTGACGGAATAGGTCCCCAGTGCCACTTGCCTCTCTCGTGACGGAATAGGTCCCCAGTGCCCCTTGCCTTTCTTGTGACAGAATAGGTCCCCAGTGCCCCTTGCCTTTCTTGTGACAGAATAGGTCCCCAGTGCCCCTTGCCTATCTCGTGACAGAATAGGTCCTGACTGCCCCTTGCCTATCTCGTGACGGAATAGGTCCCCAGTGCCACTTGCCTCTCTCGTGACGGAATAGGTCCCCAATGCCCCTTGCCTATCTCGTGACGGAATAGGTCCCCAGGACCACCTGCCTATCTCCCATGTCAGAATAGGTCCCAATATGTTTGTCTTCAAGTTCAAAGTGAATATATTCAACACCATCACAAAAACACATTTCAAAACTAATATGTTTATTTATACAGATAATAAAAAAAACAACAAGAATGACTGACTGTAAGCCACAAAGCTCTTGTTGGCTTAATGTCTAACATTGCAAAGATGAGAGCAAAATGACTTGAACACAACCACAGATTACATGAGATTGACATTACATAACAAGATGCCATTGATCCAGGGGACTTACCTTCCACAGCTTGAGAATAACATTTAGATGGGAAAATTCCTATCTGTATTGTATTCTAAAATATCTAGTGTCTCAAATTTTGTCAAATAATAATCAATGGCAGAATCCGTCCCCAAACATCAATAGAAGAAACAATCTTGAACACAATATCACATGGCAGTAAATCCAGACACCAGAAGTCTGTAATGTCTGTAAGTGACCATTTTGGACACGACCTTCAATGCAAATATTTTTCAAAACAATCTGAAATTAGCATTTAGCAACACACTTAGCTCACTACAGAAGGTTGATCAACCTGTATCTGACTCTCAATATAGGCATTAGTTTGGAAGACAAGGTGGCTATGGCATTGAGAACAGGTCTTTGTAGGAATGCGAGTTCGTAAATGATGTTTCATGCCATGGTCAGTAAATACTCCATACCAGTGGTGATCAACACTGACTTGGTGTGTTGACAACCAATCCAACTCGTCACACATTGTGACTACCCAATCCACAATAACATGTCTGGTACTATCGATCTATCATATCCCCACTGTAACATATGGACATCCATGGTATGACTATGTCATCCCCACTGTGACATATAATACCCATGGCATATCTATCTCATCCCCAGTGTAACATGTGAATACCCATGGCATATCTGTCTCATCCCCCAGTGTAACATGTGAATACCCATGGCATATTTGTCTCATCCCTTCTGTAACATATGAATACCAATGGTATGACTATCTCATCCTTTCTGTAACACATGAATACCCATGGTATATCTATCTTATCCCTTCTGTAACATGAATACCAATGGTATGACTATCTCATCCTTTCTGTAACACATGAATACCCATGGTATGACTATCTTATCCCCACTGAAACATATGAATACCCATGGTATGACTATCTCATCCTTTCTGTAACACATGAATACCCATGGCATATCTATCTCATCCCCACTGAAACACATGAATACCCATGGTATGACTATCTCATTCTTTCTGTAACACATGAATACCCATGGCATATCTATCTCATCCCCACTGAAACACATGAATACCCATGGTATGACTATCTCATTCTTTCTGTAACACATGAATACCCATGTTATATCCATCTTATCCCCACTGAAACACATGAATACCCATGGTATGACTATCTCATCCTTTCTGTAACACATGAATACCCATGTTATATCTATCTTATCCACACTGAAACATATGAATACCCATGGTATGACTATCTCATCCTTTCTGTAACACATGAATACCCATGGCATATCTATCTTATCCCCACTGAAACATATGAATACCCATGGCATATCCATGATATTCCCACAGAAACACATGAACACCCATGGTTTGTCTATCTTAAACCTATAACACATGAATACCAATGACATCTCTGTCTAAACCCAGCTCAGATACCCTTGGATATCTCATGAAATGGAGAAGGATCTACTTACAAATACTACTTGCCACTGAGCTGCCAATAGGGTAGCCACAATGAGGAGTTCACTCAGATACTATCTGCCTCAAAACTAAAAACTTCTCATGGCCTAAGAATGGTACTCAACATTTGATAGGGATATTGAAATTATTCCACTCTCTACTACACTGATTACTTATGATGTATGCAAATAGTTGTAACTAAGGCCTTTCATTTCTTATTAGTTGGTCTAAAACAAAAGGCCTTAAGTTCAATGTAGGTGGTCAAAACATTAAAAATAATAAAAACTCAGCTTCCAGTTTAGTACTAGTATTAATCAATAGAAAACAAACATGTAGTTGATACCTCCACAGAAGTATGTTTGTTTGTTTGTTGTTTAACATCACACTCAGCAATATTCCAGCTATATGACGGCGGTCTGTAAATAATCGAGTCTGGACCAGACAATCCAGTGATTGACATCATGAGCATCGATCCACGCAATTGGGACTGATGACATGCATCAACTAAGTCAGCGAGCCTGACCATACGATCCCGTTATTCGCCTCTTACGACAAGCATGGGTTGCTGAAGACCTATTCTACCCTGGATCTTCACAGGCCGGAAGTCTGATTGTGAAACAATACCAAAAGATACTGGATTGTTTTTTATTAGCATAAATATCCTAATACATAAAATTCACTAATTCTTATGAACAGCCGTGATAAAATCTTGCGTTTTTCTCATTGTAAATTGTAAAACAGATTTGTGAGTCAAAAGATATTATCATTTTTTTTTCTTTTTTCAGTTATTTTTGGGTCACTCAGTCTCATAAACCAACTAAAAATTGTATGAGGCCTAATGTGTGCATACCGGGTCGTATGAAACAGGTCAGTATCCCTATCGAACATTGAGTAAATCACCCACATAAGCTGAGACGGAAACTTCAAAGTTGAAATACAAAGGTCAGGGAAAATACTACATTGGAAACAGTCATCACATAAACATCATTTGAGAATAACAAAACTATCACCATAACATTGTTTTTCACAGATCATAAAATCCATCACAACATAAATATGGACTACTGATCGGGGCAGACAAGTATTTAACAGTGCCTAGAAAACAAGTGATCTATATGTACATTCTTACAACTATATACATCAGTCAGGCCCAAATTTGCATTGGTTCTGTGCAAGCTTTGTGTACATGCATTACCCTTGAAACAAGTCAATCTCTTATGGACACATTGCGCACTTGAATTCACTACCACAAACATACTGGTACCACATTACACCACATGATTACAAATGTATGCATGCTTCCAAGTGTAAGCATGCTTACAAATGTATGCATGATTACAAACGTATGCATGATTACAAATGTATGCATGCTTACAAATGTATGCATGATTACAAATGTATGCATGATTACAAACCTATGCATGCTTACAAATGTATGCATGATTACAAACGTATGCATGATTACAAATGTATGCATGATTACGATCGTAAGCATGATTACAAACGTATGCATGCTTACAAATGTATGCATGATTACAAATGTAAGCATGATTACAAATGTATGCATGATTACTAATTAATGTAAGAATGATTACAAATGTATGCATGATTACAAATGTAAGCATGATTACAAATGTATGCATGCTTACATATGTTTGCATGCTTACAAATGTATGCATGATTACAAATGTATGCATGCTTACAAATGTATGCATGATTACAAATGTATGCAGCAAGGGACCTGTCACTTATGATAGGGGAGATAATCAGATAAAACAATGATAGGGTTGGGAAGGTAGACACAATTTTATGGATAACAACTTCTTTAATACTGTAAAAAGTGACATTTTGGTATTGATCATTATACTGTTGTCAAGCAGTCCTGCTTGTCCTGCTTGACAGTGGTATAAGGATCTATACCTAAATGTCGCTTTTTACAGTATTATAGAAGTTGTTATCCATAAAATTGTGTCTACCTTGTCACCCGTCAACTTTTAAGTAATGCCTATCAAACAAGATAGGGTTGGGTCTTAAAAAAACCAACCTAAACGATATGGAATTTCATGAATTAGATATTGCACTCCCGATTCGCTGCGCAGTTAATGCAAAACCCGCACACATCTGGACATTTTTTAAAGTCATCTATGTTTGATATACTCACTTCCAAAAGAAACGTAAACCATAGAAACATATGGAGAAGAATGTACGGTAAGAAGAGATGTTTCAAGTGTGTACCAATTAATAACATTACTAACAATCAGTCAAGTGTTGCCACAGTGTCTTTATTCTTATCACGATATGTAGCACATGATTTCCATACTTTACACACTAATTGTCAAAATTACAAATGATGCATCTCGAGTCATGGATCTATGATGTCACATGTGATGCGTTCACGTTCGGTTCACATGACAGTATCTTCTTTTGTGCATTGAACCAATCTAATATCTCTTGAATATGAGTAAGTCTTCATATATTAACATGTGTGGTATTCATGTTTCTTTTGGCAGTGAGTACACTTACAGATGAGATATCTGTTACACCCCAAAGAGTGAGTGAGTGAGTGAGTGAGTTGGGTTTAACGCCGATTTTAACAGAATTCCAGTTATATCGCGGCGTGTCAGCCTAATGTGGGAGGAAAGCCCGAAGTGATGCAGGTCTCAGACGTTAACCACTTTGGTGAAACCCACGAGCACGGGTATGGTGCTGACAAACCTAGAAACATAATCGCGGCGAAACGGGATTCGAACCCAGGATCATAGGTTTCTGGCATGCCCAAGGGAGGCAACATTGCACAGCTAATCGCAGCGCCTTAGACGACTGGGCCACTAGTGCCCACCCCACACCCCACCCCAAAGACATGACAGGCCCCTCAGCAGGGATGATATAGAATGCACATACAGGGAGGGTGGGGTATTCAGAGCTCAAACTGACGCTCTACCGATTCACCTGTTGCATCAAGAACATATTAACAGTTGCAGGAATCACTGCCAGGCATTGTCACAGCATAAGTACCCAAGGTAAGTGAAACATGATTTGGGGAAGGATATGCATACAAATATTCAATAATGAAAAACAGTGAAACATTTTCACTTTGACATTGCTGGAACTTGACAGGAAAATACAACCATGGTCCACTGCATGTTTGTTCATACCACAAACCACCTTTACCGTATTCTCCGTATTAAGCACCCTGTCACAAGAAGCGCCGTTTGGTCCAAGAAGCACCCCTTGATCAAATTCAAGACCAATCTGCAAGAAATCTTTAAAAGCAATTCGACTAAGACCAAACATTTAAATGAAAGCCATATTTTCTTGTGTATACCACAGAAAACAGTAGCAAAGAAAGAATATATAATTGCCTAGAAACTATTATCAAATATCTGTTTCATCTTTGTTTGAACTAACTTTGTTCACTACTGATTGGTCTCTGAAAACAAATTTGTGGCGTATGGTTTTAATAAGTGCTCCCTTAGTCAGTTTTCTACCCCCATTTTTCAAGTGCCTGGGGCAATTAGGACGGTAAATACGGTACTTGCTTTACACAGCGGACCCAGTGCAAGATCATCATAACATAATCGACTTCCATCGCAAGTTTATGTCACGACCATTCTAAGATATTGTTACGACAGCCGTAAGGGAATATTGCGACCATCGTAGCACTGACATCGCTTTGTGAGATGAGGACTGGGATGAAGGTAACATCCTTGTTGTATGTTTACTGCAACACACATAAATATCATCATCAATAATGCAACTCAACTTCTGCAAGGGATCTTGAGATTTTCCACACTGGTATGTATATTACTCAAAAGAAGTTGAGGAACACCCGATTCTTTCATAGGACTACAATTGGCATGACGGATTAGCCATAGTAATATGAAAGAATCAGGTGATGCTTAACTTCTTTTGAGTAGTATATATACTGTACTGGTTACTTGGAATGCAGTCTTTTCCTTAGAGCACAGCTAAAGGCTTTGATCCAATTCGCGGTTGTCATTTGGGTCACATGACATACGAATACATCGCGGTAATGCACTCGACGAGTACGCTTCGTACAACATCGCTGCTTGTACTCGACATTTACACCAACGCTGTGGGTTCATGGGCCTTGAATGGAATGGGAACAGTGAGCGAGTGAGTTTGGTTTAATGCCGCTTTTAGCAATATTCCAGCAATCTCATGGCAGGAGACACCAGGAATGGACTTTACAGTGTACTCATATGAGGAATCGAACCCGGGTCTTAGGCATGATGAGCAAACACTTTAACCACTAGGCCACCCCACCACCGGAAGGGGAAAAGAGATGTTTGCATGAACCGTTCACTTCATGCATGTACGTGCCAATCACAGGATTTTAGTGTTTAGCTGTGCTCTAAGACAGATGGGGGACTTTTGACAGTAGTTTATTGTGACAAGAGGAATTGGTGTGAGAATAAAGCTTGTTTTCACCTTGACCTTTCTAATCGCAACTTTACTTTTAAGAAACAAAACAGAACACAATCATCTGAAATCAATGATCACAATGAAACACCATATACTCAAAATCCCTATCACAAGTTGAGCAGTATATACTGACATGCATTACGGCCACCTATTGTCCATAAAAGGAGTTGTAGAAGGGCAGGTAACTCTTCCATCTGTTCTGCAGGCTGTCACACAATGTGTGCCAATTCCATAAACGTGTGACACACGACATCTTGGCTCATAATATCAATATAAAACATCCACAACTCTAAAAATGTTCATGATTCTCAGAACAAGGTATTGCACGCATTTTAAACAAATAAATATAACTTGGACTTTCTACAAATTATTGCAAATACTGGTACCCTCTGTTCAACGTCCACATTAGTTGGTGAAAAAATAACAACCTTATTGCTCTTATCGTTGGTAGCCGTGTGAATATGGCCTCTTGACTAATGAACAAAAAGAAGGGAAGTTTCCAGTGTGGAAAGGTCTGCCATTTACAGTGATTAACATGGGCACTCAGTGCTGAAATAGCTGATCCTGCCAAAGACGTATGGGAGGTGTTCTGTATCCCTAAGAGCAGGGGGGAGATTAAGGGGGAGATTAAGGGGGGAGAATGCAGGGGGACTGCCACCATTTTCATCTGGAACCTCAGTGCTTTGTCAGGAAATACACAAGTGTACTCAAATTATTATTTCATTTCTTTAAAAAAAAAAGATAAAATAAAATAAAACATAAAAGTGGGAAAAACCAACAAAACATTTTTTATGTGACATAAAAAGTGGCATTTAGAAGATGTAGTATCAACAGCATCACTGCAATCTTTTCATTAATCATGTAATTCTAACTGCAAGTTATAACTCTTTTAACAATAAAATAGTTCCCGGTAAACATCATGTGCAGATTAATGTAATTTTAGTACAATGAATTGACTTATGGTAATGGATTTCAACTTGTTTATTATTGTAATGTATCATGTGGATACTGGTAATTGTACCCTTAAGCTTAAAAAAATAAATAAAAGAATTAGATCTCAGGCAACGGCTTTTTAAAATATAATGAGGGCGTGCGGTGTTTTTTTTGTTTTGTGTGTGTGTGTTCAAACTAGTATGTAACCAACTAAACAGTTGTGTACAATCAACCTGGGAAAGGCCTACGGTATATAAAAGTATTCATTGATGAGTAAAATATTGGAACACAGTATTTGACTACCCCTGGACTTGGAATATTTAAGGCTTTTTGAAAATGGAAATAAAAATGAAATGTGTGGCAAACGTTATGATGATGCGGGCGGTGCCTGAGAACCAAGACTTATTTTTTTTAACCTTATCAAGAAAGTGTTAAACTCCTAAAGTCACACTGAGACAATAAAGTACTCATTGTACTGTAATTTATCATCTTACACGTTCTATGGAGAATACCATTGGGTTTGTTGTAGGTTGTTATCATAATTATGCATGTACATTAATGGTAAACTGCATAGCTGCTTTTGATATAAAGATTCCCATGACTAAAGTGCTGAAATACCATGAGGCATAATTATGTCAATTAGTGTACTTGCTGGCCACTGATATAGGAGGAGATGTTATTTATTTCGTAAGAATGTAGGCCACAGCCCAAATTCTCAGCATACATTTGTTCCAACTGTGCACACAGTAAAATCGTGATGGAGAGAACAAATTTAAGAAATACAGAACATAGTTTGGTTATATCCTAAGATTATTGGCATGATAAATGTACAAAGCAAGGTTTTTAATTATCTTTACATTAGATGTAGACATTAATGAATTAAAGTTAAACAGTGTTGGATGAATAACGAAATTGTTTGGAACATATCTATCTCGATAAGAGAGTAATGCAGTGCTAATACCCCAGTTCCTCCAACCCCTCTCCCCAGTTCCTCCAACACCTCTCCCTAGTTCCTCCAACTCCTCTCCCTAGTTCCTCCAAACCCTCTCCCTAGTTCCTCCAACTCCTCTACCTAGTTCCTCCAAATCCTCTCCAAAGTTCCTCCAAACCATCTCCAAATTTCATCCATCCCCACTCCTAGTTCCTCCAAACCCTCTCCGTCGTTCCTCCAACTCCTCTCCGTCGTTCCTCCAACTCCTCTCCCCAGTTCCTCCAACTCCTCTACCTAGTTCCTCCAACTCCTCTACCTAGTTCCTCCAACTCCTCTCTCTAGTTCCTCCAACTCCTCTACCTAGTTCCTCCAACTCCTCTCCCTAGTTCCTCCAACTCCTCTCCCTAGTTCCTCCAACTCCTCTCCCTAGTTCCTCCAACCCCTCTCTCTAGTTCCTCCAACCCCACTCCTAGTTCCTCCAACTCCTCTCCCTAGTTCCTCCAACTCCTCTACCTAGTTCCACCAACTCCTCTACCTAGTTCCTCAAACCCCTCTCTCCAGTTCCTCCAACCCCTCTCCCTAGTTCCTCCAACTCCTCTACCTAGTTCCACCAACTCCTCTACCTAGTTCCTCAAACCCCTCTCTCCAGTTCCTCCAACCCCTCTCCCTAGTTCCTCCAACTCCTCTCCCTAGTTCCTCCAACTCCCTTCCCTACTTCCTCCATCCCTATTCCTAGTTCCTCCATCCCTATTCCTAGTTCCTCCAACCCCTCTCCCCAGTTCCTCCAACCCCTCTCCCCAGTTCCACCATCCCCACTCCTAGTTCCTCCAACCCCTCTCCCTACTTTCTCCAACCCCTCCTCTCCCCAGTTCCTCCAACTCCTCTCCCTGGTTCCTCCAACTCCTCTCCACAGTTCCTCCAACCCCTCTCCCCAGTTCCACCATCCCCACTCCTAGTTCCTCCAACCCCTCTCCCTACTTCCTCCAACCCCTCCTCTCCCCAGTTCCTCCAACTCCTCTCCCTGGTTCCTCCAACTCCTCTCCCTAGTTCCTCCAACTCCTCTCCCTAGTTCCTCCAACCCCTCTCCCTAGTTCCTCCAACCCCTTTCCCTTGTTCCTCCAACCCCTCTCCCTAGTTCCTCCAACCCCTCCTCTCCCTACTTCCTCCAACCCCTCCTCTCCCTAGTTCCTCCAACCCCTCTCCACAGTTCCTCCAACCCCTCTCCCCAGTTCCACCATCCCCACTCCTAGTTCCTCCAACCCCTCTCCCTACTTCCTCCAACCACTCCTCTCCCCAGTTCCTCCAACTCCTCTCCCTGGTTCCTCCAACTCCTCTCCACAGTTCCTCCAACCCCTCTCCCCAGTTCCACCATCCCCACTCCTAGTTCCTCCAACTCCTCTCCCTGGTTCCTCCAACTCCTCTCCCTGGTTCCTCCAACTCCTCTCCCTAGTTCCTCCAACCCCTCTCCCTAGTTCCTCCAACCCCTCTCCCTTGTTCCTCCAACCCCTCTCCCTAGTTCCTCCAACCCCTCCTCTCCCTACTTCCTCCAACCCCTCCTCTCCCTAGTTCCTCCAACCCCTCTCCACAGTTCCTCCAACCCCTCTCCCCAGTTCCACCATCCCCACTCCTAGTTCCTCCAACTCCTCTCCCTAGTTCCTCCAACCCCTCTCTCCAGTTCCTCCAACTCCTCTCCCTAGTTCCTCCAACTCCTCTACCTAGTTCCTCCAACTTCTCACCCATCCATATCTACCAGAAAGTAATGCCACCAACAAACAGTATCAAGCCATCAAAAAGATCAAATAATTGAAAATGGTAAATCACTAAAATCATTGATTCCATGAGCAAAATGCAGCTAATTGATGTTTTCAGCACGACATTACTTTGAACAGCTATCTCTGTTGACATCTGTACTATCATTTGCCAACATTGTCGTGCAACGAAATTGAAATCTGGTTAGTAAAGGGTCATGCAGATTTCAGCCGATTGCATGATTTGCAAAGCATGTGCACCGCCAACTAGCTGTCTACAGATATTTTCCAAGTCATTTCATATTCTAAATCAAGGTGCTCACGTGATTTGATGCACTTTGTGCTGTAAGACCTGTTTTATCACAATATAGGTCTTAATTATCAATCAGATCGTCTTGACTGTGCGCTGCCATTTCGTTTGAAGTGGTATGAGAGGTGGAATCTGATTGGTCCATAGGAGAGGCTTAGAAGGGACATAACTCGTAGTAACCACTGGTGGCGCTATGATCGAGCCCAGGAATTCAAGCCTAGTCGGCATGGATGGAAACTGGACTTTTAAAGTCAGTTAACTCCCTTCCCACGGGACGATGTGCATGGAGGGTCATACGTCGCTAACGTCGCTTCTAACAGTATTAAAGTTACATCGCAGCATGTCAGTTTAATGGGGGAGGAAAGCAGGTCTCGGACGTTTACCACATCGTTTACCAAGGGACACAACTCTGCACAGCAACTGGGCCACCCATGCCCCCTAAAATACATAAAGGAAGGAGAAACAAAAAATACGTACAAAAATTACTTTTAAAGATAAAAAACCCTATGTATTGTGTATTTTCTTGTATAGTACGCACCTACCTCCGAGGGTTTCATTTTCATTTGGAAATAATGCTGTCCTTTGTTCAAGGGAAATCAGTGGATGGATGGCTCGTGTTATTGTAAGTGTAATTTGGGACATAAACGTTTACTGGACACAATTATTTCCTGTTTTAGAATTTGTACATATTTTTGGAAAATGGTTAAAGGACTTTTTTCTTTGGAGCCATGAGCATAAAAATAATCCAAACAACCTGTCCAATTAATCAAGGAAAGATAACTTTTGTTCCATTCCAGATAATCTTGACATTCACTGAACACATACTGAAATAACTGGACAAAACCAAACGATTGATCGCCCGGAAATGCTGTTCACACACTGTAAATGAAGAGTAAAATGATGAGAAATGTCATAAAAACATTCCACAGCCTTAAATGTGAGGAGAAATGACTATCATCCGAACACAGTGGCAAGAGAGGAACATGGTGAACACGACTTACCAAGTGAGTGAGTGAGTGAGTTTGGTTTTACGCCGCTTTAAGCAATATTCCAGCAATGGAACGGCGGGGGAAACCAGAAATGGATTAACACATTGTACCCATGTTGGGAATCAAGTCCGGGTCTTCGGTGTGACGAGCGAATGCTTTAACCACTAGGCTACCTGACCGCCCAACGACTTACCAAGAGTAGCCAGGAGTGAGTGAGTGAGTTGTGTTTAACGCAGCTTTTAACATTATTCCAGTTATATCGCGGCGTGTGCTTCATGTGACTTAATGTGGAAGGAAAGCCTGAAGTGATGAGGTCTCAGACGTTTACCACTTCGGTGAAACCCTCAGGTATGGTGCTTGACAAACCTTAAAACATAATCGGGACGAACCAGGATATGAACCCACAATCATATTTTCTTGTGGTCCAAGGGACACAACTCTACACAGGGAATTGCAGCACCTTAGATGACTGGGCCACCCGTGCCCCCTTGAAATTATGTTTGCTCCTATAGTATCCGAATCTACGGAACCCTTAATGTTTAACTTTTAACACTAAAGCACAGACAAGACTGCTTAAGTTTCATGCTATTTTCAAACAGTGATTGACACACAGGTCATACATAGTACAGACTATATCACAAAGAAAATGGTACAAACACAGAACCTGGTATGTGGCATAATTCTACTTGAATGTTCGTGGCATCTTCGATTATCCGGTGTATTATATCTCCGGACCAGACACTATCATTGCCTTGCTCTGAGTCAGATTTGAATGGCATTGTGCTAACATTAGCCATCCACTCAAATCATATTTGCGAGTGAACTTCACGTGAAGTCAGTGTCCTGAAAGGTGGAGATGTGACATCCCTTCCCAAACGAAGCCGTGGTGGTTGTTGGGTCCAGGGTACTTATCCGACTGGCAGCCTCATTCCCTGGATGATCAAGGATGGACCAGAGGATGCATACATTAAGGCATAGGTGGATCAAGAGGTCGGGTCCAGGATCCCCCCTTTGAAATTTAAATGTAGTATGTGGGGGTTCAAAATATCAAAATCCTCTCTCAGTCAATTTTACTGCATACACGATTTTGATATTGATAGGAAAATTGAGTGAGTGAGTATGGTTTTTCGCCACTTTTAGCAATATTCCAGGAATATCACACCTGGGGGCACCAGAAATGGGCTCCACACATTGTACCGATGTCAGGAATTGAACCCGGGTCTTTGGTGTGACAAGCAAACGCTTTTACCACTAGGCTACTCGACTGCCCCTTTAGTAAAATTGACTGAGAGAGGATTTTGATATTTTGGACCTGCTGGATCTGCCCTTGATAAAGATAGCGTCTGTCATTGTAGCAAAGTTCAACCCTACAGTATTAGAAGAAAGGGTCCAGCTCCTTTGCAAAATGAAATATTGAACATAGAGTGAGTGAGTGAGTGAGTGAGTGAGTGAGTGAGTAAGTTGGGTTTAACGCCACTTTTAACAGTATTCCAGTTATATCACGGCGTGTCAGCCTAATGTGGGAGGAAAGCCCGACAAGCACGGGTATGGTGCTGACAAACCTAGAAACATAATTGGGGCAAACTGGGATTCGAACACACAATGATAGGTTTCTGCCGTGCCCAAGGGACGCAACTCCGTACAGCGAATCGCGGCGCCTTAGACTGGGCCACCCGTGCCCCCATTTAACACAGAGAGTCCTAACATTGTTCAGGGAGGTGCAGCTTAGATTTACAGTTATGTCAGATGGTGATGAAGATGTGATGTGTCATCCATCACAGATCTTCTACATTCCACTCGGCGTCTGACAATGTGACTAGCCCAGGGCTGAGATTTGTACATGTGTGTGCCCTTTAGAATGACAGTCTAGTCCGCAAAGCACGTAATTAAAGAAAGCCACAAGCAAATGTAATGCAGTTACACTGAAGCTGTTACTGAATATATCACTGGACAACAGATGGAAAGTCACGACATTGGCTCACGGTGATGATTGAAAGCACAAATGAATGTTATACCCGTGATGACCACTGATGGCGATGCTAGAATGGCGCCCTAACTTGACAATGTTAGAATGGCGCCCTAATGTGACAATGTTAGAATGGCGGCCTAATATGACAATGTTAGAATGGCGGCCTAATATGACAATGTTAGAATGGCGGCCTAATATGACAATGTTAGGATTGCCCCCTAATATGACATTGTTAGGATGGTGCTAATATGACAATGTTAAGATGGCGCCCTAATATGACAATATTAAGATGGCGCAGTAATATGACAATGTTAGAATGGCACCCTAATATGACCTATCTTTTGCCGGCTGTTAAAATGCTTTTGGGCCCCTGGGTACTGCATGATGAATGACGTGTTACCATGGCGTGTTACCATGGCATGTTACCATGGCTATGATGGCACTGTTCAAGGCACTACAAGACACTGATCTGTATGGCAGAAACAGTATAAACAGTACCAGCTAAAAACAAACAAATTCTTCACTAAAACCACACAGAACACAGCATGAACACAATGACCACAGAAGATGAGATACGAAACAGAGGAGAAGAAAATGTGAACACATTTGTCATTGGGATGCTGTGGAAGGGAATATGAATAATCATTGCACATATGGACAGATGACACCACGGCAAGGATGTGGATGTTTACGTCAACTAATCGCTCACAGCACTACATCCAGCATATCACGGCAAGGTTACATGAAGATAAAACCATTATCAATCTGCTGAAGTTAAAATACACTAGCCATTTTTAACATTCCCTTAATCATGAAATGCCAGAGTTACACATGTTACAAACATAAAACCATTCAAAATGTTACTCATATTATTAGATACCTTCTTTCAATAAAAGACGCAGTATTTACCTTTATGGAAGCTGTAGCTAAACCCTCCTGGTGCATCCTCGGCAGTCAGGGGAATAGCACTAAGAGAGTGTATTTTCAGCCCTGGGTACACCAACAGATACAAACTCACAATCATGTATGATACATAGCCTGCTGATGTAGCTTATATTTACACTCCAGCTAGAGTATCATTGTCGATATATACTACACAAAGTATGATTGCTATGAATGCTACAGCCTGCTAGTGAGTCGTACAGAACATGTCTTGTTTTTTGCTTAACGCCAAACTCAGCAATATTCCAGCTACATGCAACGCTCTGCAAATAATCAAGTCCAAGACAGACAATCCAGTGACTGATATCATGAGCACCTATCTAAAAAATGGGACACGATGACATGCGACACACGACATGTAGGGTCGGGTATAAAACCTGGTGACTTGGTTGATGTATGTCATCGCATCACAATTGCTTTGATCGATGCTCATGATGTCAATCACTGGATTGTCTGGTCAAGACTTGATTATTTACAGACCATCGTCATATAGCTAGAATATTGCTCAGTGCAGTGGTAAACAACAAACAAACAAAACAAACAAACAATACACTCAGAACATAAATACTACAGAAAAAGTAGGTATATATCATTTAGACATCTTCTGGAGCATACATTCTTCGTACGTCATTTAGAGTATAAATAATAATCCATACTTCTGGAGTGTAAATACTGAATACTTCTTTTGGAGTGTAAATACGGAGGAGCTTTTCTGGAGTGTAAAGACTGCATATTACTGTGTATACATAGTTGGTACTACAGCTAGGTCAGGACACTGTAACATACACTGCTACAGGAGCACAGCTGTAGTAGAGACAGTGGATGATAACGGTCCTACTATCCGTCAAAATACTAGGACTGCGGAATAAAGGCAGAAACAAATGCAAAAGTATCAGGAACAGGGTATTCATTAGGGCTGGCAGACAAGATCGATAATCAGAATTCTCATTAATGGGAAGAAATATTAACGATTATCGATGTGAAAATTGTGTCGTCAATAATATCTTACGTAAACTATTTTGATGTAATGAAGTTTAGATTTACCAAATAGACTTGTTATTGTCAATAATGTCAATTTCTGAAGATGGACAATAAACTGTTTGTGTTATATCTTAAATATCCACAAAGTAGTCCCTGCATAAATGTGCACCACACACCAGCGGAGATAAATATTTCATTCAGACTTTTGTTTGCGTATTTGCTGAAACTTACTTCTCCGAACTGATAGATATTTAGTTAACGATTATCGATCTCTATGATCTGTACTTATGACCAGCCCTAGTATTAATACTATGATCAGAATACGAACACTATGTCCAGGG
Source organism: Haliotis cracherodii (assembly GCF_022045235.1). Classification (NCBI taxonomy): domain Eukaryota; kingdom Metazoa; phylum Mollusca; class Gastropoda; order Lepetellida; family Haliotidae; genus Haliotis; species Haliotis cracherodii. The sequence continues at coordinate 21,052,124 of NW_027266286.1, forward strand.
TATATACACTATGTCCAGAGTATCAATACTATAGTCAGAGTATAAATACTATGACCAAGGTATATACACTATGTCCAGAGTATCAATACTATAGTCAGAGTATAAATACTACGACCAAGGTATAAACACTATGTCCAGAGTATCAATACTATAGTCAGAGTATAAATACTATGACCAGGGTATATAATACTATGATCAGAGTAAAAATACAATGGTCAGAGTATAAACACCATGACCAGGGTATACATTCTATAGCTAGGGAATAAATGCAAAATGAGTATACCTAAATACTATGGCCAAGGCCTAAATGCATTATGAAGTGTATAAATACTAAGGCCAGGGTATACCCACAATAACCACAGGTACTAAAGACACGTCATAAATACTAAACCACCACATACACTGGAGGGACAACAGAGGTGCTCGTCATGGGCGCCAGGGGACGAGACTCAACTGACAAATGTTTGTCAACAACATACACAGAAAATCCACCGAGGAACATATCCAAATACTGTAGTACTAAGTGTACTGTCGGTATTTTACATCCCAAGCGAACAACTCTCCCTCTCCCCTAGTCCCCTCCAGATGTGGGTGTGGTATGGCACATGGGGCGACTGAGCAAGGTTACGGCATGTCTGTTATGACACTGTTGTGTCGCGTCTTCCTTCCGCCCGAGCCACCCCGGCTATCGTCCACATTTTTGGCAGCAATGAGCAAAGCTGCAGTCTTATTGAAGTCAATCATTGCGTAACTATCCGTTTTACGACATGGGGATTCTGGGAAGGATCCAAAACTGGTGGGTGACGTTGGCGAAGCACTAGCTCCGTTGGTTCCGTTCTCCATGGGCTGGTTCTTCAGATCCAGGGTTATGTAGTTCACTTTCAAAATTTCTTTATGCCGGGACCTGGGAGGAGGGGAATTTTCTCCCAGGTCCAAATTTGCATAATTGGGTTCTGACTGCTGTTTGACAGCGGCTCCATTAGGAATGGGCTTCTCGCGAACTGTCTGCGGGCATTCAGCCAAAACGTTCACATACGTGGGACACGCAGCACCCCCTTCCTCATCACCATCAGGGGAGACAACTCCAATATCGTCCACACCGACAGCTCCTGCCCCTCCAATACTGAGACTGTGTCGCGAGTCCCCCGCACCACTGTCTCTCCGAATCACATCGCCTTCTTCAACCAGATTTTCCGCCAGGTTCTCGGTACTCTCAAGGTCCAGCACCGCATATGTCACTTGTGGGTGGTCGGGCTCCGCTGGGGGGAGGGGACCATTGTGAAGCAAGTCCATCAAGGCTGCTGCACTGTCAATGGTGGTAGACCCTGGCCGAGTTGCCGTGCTCCCCGTGTTGATGTACTCGTGCAAGTCATTGTTTATGGTGCCGTTGATGTAGTGGTGGGCACTACCGTTGCTGGTGACGGAGTCGGTCCTGTTGGTCATGAAGATTCCATAGTTGTCTGTTGGGGTGTCCACCATGCTCTGCGGCCGGCTGTTGGGTCGACTAGATGGAGGCAGGATGTTGTGACTGACTCTACTGCTGTCCTCCTGGCCGGCGCGCTGGATGCAGTCCTGGACCGTGTTAAACAAGGCCTCGGCGTTACGACACTTGAAGGCGTAAATACCAGCACCCGTGGGACATCGTCTTCCGCTCTCGAAGGAAAACAACTCCGCATCGAAACCATATCTCCTTAAACATCGTAGTGGCCATCGGATGGCTTCCTTGCCTTTCTGGATGAGGATGAGTTCGGTGTCGCTGACCTCAATCTTCCCAGGGTTCAGTTCTTGCCCTTGGTCGTCAACGTTGTACACACGGAACACTCGTGAATTCAGATCTCCGCTACGACTACGAGAGAAGCTGCAGCCCATTGTGGGAGGTCCTAGTCACCTGCAACAATAACAACAGAGTGTCAGTGACGGTCTCCCTCAACAGATTAAAAACTGGTGATGGTTCCAGCTCAAAAGGTTATATACTGGGATGGGATTACAGTACCTTGATAATTTCTTTTCATGTCTAAATAATGGCATAAAAAAAGTTGACCCAACCAGGGGTAGAAACTAACATTTATAGTCCACTAGTCCTTATAATGATAACATATAGCAAAATCCTTCAAAATGGCAAATTTCTACTAGTCCTTATGATACCTTAACTATTGGGCAGTCCGACAAGGACTAAAGGACTAGTGCCAATTTCTAACGCTGTTAACTGAAAGTAGTTCTTGAATATAATGTTGTTTCAGAAAAAAATATAATTCATCTGGAATTTCGGAGTAACAAATCGGAAAAGGGGTGTCATTCTGCCCAAATTTTGGGATCTCTGTGTTCAAATTTTGCTTTAAACATGTCCAATACAGTTAGTGTATATATTTAATTGGTTTTAAATTGTTCTGTTGTCACAGAAATAAAAGTCACAACTGGTAATAACATTTATCGGGAAATTTCAATCTCATTAAAATCCAATCTTAGTTCTCACAACCACTAAACAAAGCTGTGTGGGAGGGAAATATTTAATTCCACAATGGAAACTTTTACAAACATTTGCTCTACATTTGATATGGCCTTGACAAATTGCTGTTAATATTGTATTGAACTTCATCAATAAAGTTTATGTTGTATACAACATATGTCCTTGATGATCATCGGTAGTGTCATTGCTGAATACACCACCAGACAAATCAATAATAAGCCATTATAACAACACAGTTGTCTTCAGCCCTTCCAGTGTGTGTGTGGCTGGGAGACTGCACTCAGGGCATGTCCATTTTCAGTCCAGGGTAGACCAACATTTAGTGCCCCTGCTGGGAGACTGCACTCGGGGCTAGTCCATTTTCAGTCCAGGGTAGACCAACATTTAGTGCCCCTGCTGGGAGACTGCACTCAGGGCATGTCCATTTTCAGTCCAGGGAAGACCAACATTTAGTGCCCTTGCTGGGAGACTGCACTCAGGGCATGTCCATTTTCAGTCCAGGGTAGACCAACATTTAGTCCCCTTGCTGGGAGACTGAACTCAGGGCATGTCCATTTTCAGTCCAGGGTAGACCAACATTTAGTCCCTTTGCTGGGAGACTGCACTAAGGGAATGTCCATTTTCAGTCCAGGGTAGACCAACATTTAGTCCCCCCCCCCCTGGGAGACTGCACTCAGGGCTAGTCCATTTTCAGTCTGGGGTAGACCAACATTTAGTGCCCCTGCTGGGAGACTGCACTCAGGGCTAGTCCATTTTCAGTCCAGGGTAGACCAACATTTAGTGCCCCTGCTGGGAGACTGCAGTGAGGGCTAGTCCATTTTCAGTCCAGGGTAGACCAACATTTAGTCCCCTTGCTGGGAGACTGCACTCAGGGCATGTCCATTTTCAGTCCAGGGTAGACCAACATTTAGTCCCCTTGCTGGGAGACTGCACTCAGGGCATGTCCATTTTCAGTCCAGGGTAAACCAACATTTAGTGCCCCTGCTGGGAGACTGCAGTGAGGGCTAGTCCATTTTCAGTCCAGGGTAGACTAACATTTAGTCCCAGAAGTAAAGTTTTCATATCTAAAAATATATATCTTTGAAATACAAAATAAAATCCAAATGGAGCCCAGAACACTTAATTTCAGAGCTGAGACAATCTAGACTTGCCAAATCATTCTAGACTTGAGTTGAATCAAAGACGTATACGTATATACGTCTAAGGTTGGATTCCTTATTTAATTTATTCTCTGGGATGTGGGAGACAAGCCATGGGATTCCAAGACAGGTACATGGTGGTCCCAGGCTGGTGCAATATGACAAACTTCACTTGATTTCCAAGAGTGAGTGAGTGAATTGGGTTTAACAGTATTCCAGTTATATCAAAGCATGTCAGCTTAATGTGGGAGGAAAGCCCGAAGTGATGCAGGTCTCAGACGTTTACCACTTCGGTGAAACCCACAAGCATGGGTATGGTGCTGACAAACCTAGAATCATAATCGATGCAAACCAACAATCATAGGTTTCTGGAGTGCCCAAAGGGACGCAACTCTGCACAGCGAATCTCGGCGCCTTAGATGACTGGGCCACCCGTGCCCCTGATTTCCAAGAACTTTACTACAGTCATGCTGCACATGCTCAGAAGCTAAAATAAACATATTATGTAATGGAGAAATTATGAGAAGTTGTTTATTCTACTTCAAAAATCAACAGATTCGGTTGAGTTTTTTGCATTAAACCATGTTATGAATCTTATGATTGATACATAATTTCTCTATGATTTTATATAATGACCTATAGTCAGTTTTACTTCTTACAATGCAAGTTCAGAATGGACAGTGAATTCTTGGCTTTGGATCAACTGCAAGAACAATAACGTGATGTCATCATAATGGTTTAAAGTTGGGGATTTTCGATGTTATGTTATAATGCATATATATGCATATATATGTCGTATAATCTTGGGTTGAAAAAAATAAACCACTTTTTGTGCATTACTTACCATTAGGCACATGCAAGATGAAATCGACAATAGTTTTATTTGATCGAAAAGAGTGAGTGAGTGAGTGAGTGAGTGGTGAGGTGAGGTGAAATGGGGTTTAACGTCGCGTTCAAGATTATTGCACTTATATAGTGACGTGCATGTACATGTGTGTGTTTGTGTGGCTGCTTGTACTAGCCCAGACTGATGCCGATTTATAGTGCTAGCTCACTGAGATACCATGTGGCAGTTTAACATGAATACCCCACTCAGACACAGTATACTGACTCCGAGCCGACCAGTCCTTGTTGCCGAGTGCCAGACAGGGTAATAACAAGTACCATCTTTTAACATCTTTTGGTATGACGTGGCCGGGGATCGAACCCCGGACGCTCTACCATTAGACCACGGAGGCGGTCGAGTGAGTCTGGTTTTCTGTCTTTTTTAGCAATATTCCAGCAATATCACCGGAGGTAGACACCCGAAACAGGCTTCACACATTGTACCCATGTAGGGAATCAAACCAGGGCCTTCTGAGTGATGTGCCAACACTTCAACCTCTAGACCACCCTCCCACCCCTTATTGGATTAAAGCCGTCAATCCTTTTTGTACCCCATGGGACCTAGAATGTAAATTATTGGCAGGGATACAGGAAACAATATTTTGCATCCACTAAAACCCTGCAGACTTGTTCAAAACAAGCACAAATTATTCACCAACCATCCTAAAAATATCCACTTCAAATGTGATGAATATGTTCGGAACGCGATTGAGAACCTATTCCCTCATGAGATGCATACAGCTACTAGGAAGCAAGCAGGGATTAATACCTCAGTGTCCTCGCTAGGACAATGTCACACATTCAGCAGTGTTTGCTGATTCTTGAGCTGTGTATACAGTGTGTAGACTTCAACTGAACGTTCACATAAGTTGGGTCAGACAAGCCTTGCTCCAAGGCTGTACTGAAAGAAAGGTCCATGGATGTGTTGTAATTCTATCCTCCTAATAGGCAAGTCTAGATATGTGGACAGTAAGGACTAGTTTCTTAAAGGGACAACTTTTTCTTATTATTTACATAATCTAGAAATTATGACATAAAACAAAGGAAACTTGTGTAAGTCTAGGGTCCTACCAGAATGACCTGATGATTGGGTCATGGTGACCTACCTATGTCAGTGATGTGACATACTCCTGATCAATAGAGATTAATAATAATACAATCCATGTACCGTATTCATTGTATTTATTTCCTCCTGACCAACTTCTAGACCTGTCTGCATGTCATCTTTATAAACTCCCCCCAAACTGTACATCCGAGTCCATATTTTCTTGTGTACATTACAAGTTTATTTTACAGAAAACACAGCAGTGTAGAATAAAGACATGTATATAATTGCCTTGTAAATTTTCAAAAATGTTTCAGTTTCATCGACATTTGAACTAAGTTTGTTCTGTACCAATCATTCTCTGATGACACATTTAGCTTGTGAATGAGTGATTTAGTGAGTGAGTGAGTATGGTTTAGCAATATTTGGGATCGATGATATGTATCAACCAAGTCAGCAAGTCTGACCACCTGATCCTGTTAGTCACCTCTTACGACAAGCATAGTCGCCTTTTATGGCAAGCATGGGTTGCTGAAGACCTATTCTACCCTGGATCTTCACGGGTTGATAACAAAATGAATATCCTTGGTGCTAAAGAACTATCGGGAAAGCTAGAAAATACTTTTTGCCCATTAATAAAGGATAGAATTTTTCAAAGACTGTTGCTATTGAAATATCGAGTAAATATTGATCGATCTACCTGTGGTTTGAAGTATTTCAGTCACAAGCAGTCCTATCGACAATTTTACAGGAGAAAAATGCGAACAAAAACAGCAAGTTTACATTTATTCTAAGTCCAATGATGGCAGTCTAAAACGGACTATAGAAATATGCCGATGTGATATCATAATGATAATAATGTAGTCTTCATAAAACATCTTATCCACACACAAAAATCATTTTGAGAAAATTCTAGATGTGAAACTTCTAAAATAACAAAATGACGCTGTGTTTGTTTTGTCAACACTGCTCCTATGATGCATGTTACATTACACGTGCATGGCTATAGCCATGGTACACGATATAGAGTCTGTACTGGGAAATGTATACAAGTTCTTTACACTATAGAGAGATAGAGGGAAACCATTTATTAGTTAAGATTGGGTGAATTACCGAATTGTCTTAGCTATGTTTTTTTTTCAGTTCATACCATCAAGTCTACGCTATGAAAAATAAAACAAAAAAGGTATAGGGGTCGTCTCAAAAACAAACCCGGGACGTAAAAGAATATTAGACAGCTTTGAGGTGAGGTGAGGTGAGGTGAAATGGGGTTTAATGTTGCGTCCAAGATTATTGCACTTATATAGCGACGTGCATGCCCGTGTGTGTGTGTGTGTGTGTGTCTGCTTGTACTAGTCCGGACTGATGCCGATTTATAGTGCTAGCCCACTGAGATACCATGCCACAGTTTAACATGAATACCCCACTCAGACACAGTATACTGACTCCGAGCCGACCAGTCCTTGTTTTAGCCCCTTAATGCCGAGCGCCAGACAGGGTAACAACAAGTACCATCTTTTAATGTCTTTTGGTATAATGCGGTCGGGGATCGAACCCCGGACCTTCCGCTCTCCGGGCGGACACTCTACCACTAGACCACGGAGGCGGTCTAGACAGCTTTGATACAGGGTGATTAGCTGTATAATGTACAAGCTTCATGAGCAGTAGAATTCGCGAGGAAATTAAAGATACAATTAATGTTTCCCGAACTGCACTAATTATTGCTCTCAACGAGATGGGATTTTGATACATTGTGTGTGGCGATGACAGAGCAGTTTTCAGGGAACAATATTCCATCCTGTCTATGAGGTCACATTATCTCTGCACCATTCATAACTATCACAGTAAGGACGTCCAGATAATTTACCTTGATGAATCATTCCACTGACTACATGTGGCTATCGGCAGATGGACAAAAAGCACCCATGGTACCATCGGGTAAAGTTTATCGCGTCATTGTTTTGCACGCCGCAACCCGTGATCTGGGGCTTATTGATGGATGAGAGCTAGTTTTCAAGGCGAAAAAAAACCTGGTGATTTTCATAAGGAAATATTATAGGAGGTGATGTGTTCATAGACTGGTTGGAACTTCAGCTATTGCCCATTTTAAACAACGTCAGTGTGATTGTCATGGATAAAGCCAGTTAACATAACGTCCAGGAATCAGAAACTGTCGCCCAAACCATGAGTAGTCTGAAGGCGACCATACAGGAATATATGACATTGGTCGACTTCAGACCATATGAAACGAAAGTTCAAGTCATGGAGAAAATTCGGCTGAATAAGAAACCAGTAAAGTACAATACATATGTGCTGGCGGCACAACACAGTTACCTTGTCTTAAGTACGCCAGTCAGACATTGTGAGCTCAACCCTGTTGTGCCCATCTTGGCTAAGTGTAACGGGTGCGTTGCAAGAAATAACACAACATTCAAAAGTCCAGAATCAGCAGAGATAAATGCTACCTCAAGAAATCATCTGCAGAACAACAAATACTTCTTGATTCCAAAACCGCAACCTTCAAATGCTCTTCACGTTTCATAGCTTTTAATAGTCCATCATTTTCCCTAGCAAATAGAATGCAGTACATATCCTTAAAAGCTACCCCCATCAATGCACATGTCAATTAAGTACAATAACAGCAATATTTTGAGACCACCCCAACTTGGGTGACATTTGCACCGGTGAGAATGTCGGTGTGAGGTCATCACCTCGGAACAGGTATTAGGAAATTACCTTGGGCTATAGGCCGTTTCATACATGCATGACAACACCCGAATATTTTCAAAGTTTATAATCTTTTACCTCTTAAAGTACATTTTAAGTGTAATCACAGTGTCAGTTAGGATAGACTACATTAATTCAATTTGCGTTACTTTGATATATGCTATTTGCATAGCCCTATGACTCGTATTTATTAAATGAAGCCAGAAAAGCATTGAAAACTTGAATTATGACAATACGGTACAAAGAAGTCAAATAGACATTCAGTAGTAGGGATTGTTGTTAGCGGATTGCGATATTTCATATTTGCTGTGACAGTATTGTGACATGTCAAGACATAGTGGTTGTCATGGAAACGAGACGGTTATATATACCTTTGGGTGGGGCCGTGTCTGGACTAATTCCGGTTTTATAGTGTTAGAAGACTGACATTGTTGATGCCGCAGTTTAACATGAATATCCCACTCAGACACATTACACTGACTCCAAGCTGATCAGTCTGTGTTTTATCCCCTAAACCCCGAGCCCCAGGCAGGGCAACAAGTACCGTCTTTTAACATCTTTTAGTATGACGCGACTGGGGATCGAATCATCTACCTTCTGTTCTCTAAGCAACAAACAAACATTTCAATGTGGACATTACACACCCCATGTTGGCTTTGAACTCCGTGTCACGTCTACTCAAAAGGGAGTACCATGGAAGACATTTTTCTCTCTTGAGTGGGTTTTGTTTTGTTTAAATTAAAATTTCCAAATCAAGGTGGTGGACATAGGAAGCAAGTCGTTTCACAAAGCTGACATCTGATTGGCTCAAGAGCCGACGCATCTTTCAAAAAGATTGGGGAGCCGAGGGTTGCTGAGGGTTCACCTGACACGACCTTCTATGAAGGTGTCCTTAGAGGCGCATCGTAAGCCCCAAACTACAGGTGACAAAGCAACGCACGTTCCACTGGGCTACCCTTCCACCCCACCTCTCACAGGTTAGGTGAGGTGAGGTCAAATGGGGTTCAACGTCGCTTCCAAGATAATGCGTGGGTGCGTGCGAGCGTGCGCGAACTGAAGCCGATTTATAGTTCTAGCCCACTTTAACATGAATACCCCACTCAGACACAGTATACTGACTCTGAGCCAGCCCTTGTTTTAGCCTCTTAATGCCGACATGTATCAACCAAGTCAGTGAGCCTGACAAGAATAATTGCGTTTTACTGCAAGCATGGGTTGCTGAAGGCCAATTCTCTACCCGGATCTTTACGGGTCACCATGAGGACTGACAAGCCCAGAAACAATCCGGGCAAATCCTGAGATTCAAACCCATATGGTTTCTGGCACACCTAAGGCACACATCCATGTCCGTGCACCGTGGGTAACAGGGCCTCCTGTGCCCCAGACAGCATACATGAGTGACACTGGACAGAAAGAGAGAGTATAATTTGGTTTTCATAACACACTATTTCTTACTTGTCTGACGAAGGTCCTAGCCACAGATGTGATTATCACCAGACATGTCACAACTGACAACGTTCTAATGGGAATAACCATCAGAATTATATATTTCCTTCTTCAGCTGTGTGAATCATGCAACATGACATAAGCATGATAAGTATCCGGGGAAAAACAAAAACAAACCCTGTTCCAGTCTGTCTCGGCCTGAGGATAAACAGTCTACAAATAAGCATCTGGAACAACAAGTGTGACATGTACAATGTGACATGGAGTCTTGCCCTCACTAATAATACCTCATTTCCTGCCATATCCCATCCCCCCAGTCCCATTCAACAAGTGACATTTCATCTCTGAACAATACTGACATTTAGCTGGAACAGATCAACCTATTATCTCTCTGTGGAAATGTGGCAATCATTCACTGTCACCAAAGACTTCTTGTTATAAACCAAAAAATGTTTGTGAGGTCCTTAACTGACCGCCAAACAAAGAAACACACATTAAATGCACATTTTCAGGGTCCTACAGATCTTTTTTTAAGGAAATCAGTCTTTCTCAGTCTGCAACTTTAGTTTGAAGCGCAAGACTAATAAAATTCTGTTCAGACCAGTAAGCTCATCTGACAATAGTCAGGGATTTTTCTCGATGCACAGATGTAGAGAATGGACGCAGACAAAATATTAATACTGTAACGACACAGTATTGTTTGTTGTTTATTGTTTGTTGTTTAACGTCGCACTCAGCAACATTCAAGCTATATGACGACGGTCTGTAAATAATCGAGTCTGGACCAGACACTCCAGTGATTGACATCATGAGCATCGATCCAAGCAATTGGGATCGATGACATGCATCAGCCAAGTCAGCGAGTCTGACCACCAGATCCAGTTAGTCGCCTCTTACGAGCGACAACACAGTAATAATCACAGCCTGTCAAGAACAATTATGGGTGTCCATCATGGCTGTCCACATGATCAATGATTCATTCCAGGTTCTAAGGTGATTAGTTCACTACAACATTTCAATACTTTACAGGGCCCTCATACTACCGGCAAGGATCTTTTCCAAAGTCATGGTAAAACCCTGAATAGTTCACATGACAATACTAAAATTTACTGAAAATGTTGCTAAGAGCCAAGTTCTTGCTAGTAGACTTGCATAGACTGCTTTCATATTGTCATGTCACAACTAGAGTTGTTTGCTGGTTAACGCACACTCAGCAATGTTCCAGCTTTTTTAGGTCAGCCTTGAGTGAGTGAGTGAGTGAGTGATTGAGTGAGTGAGTATGGTTTTACGCCGCTTTTAGCAATATTCCAGCAATATCAAGGCGGGGGACACCAGAAATGGGCTTCACACATTGTACCCATGTCGGGAATCGAACCCGGGTCTTCGACGTGGCGAGCGAAACGCTTTAACCACTAGGCTACCCGACCGCCCCCGAGTGAGTGAGTGAGTGAGTGAGTGAGTGAGTGAGTGAGTGAGTGAGTGAATATGGTTTTATGCTGCTTTCAGCAATATTCCAGCAATATCGAGGCGGGGGACACCAGCAATGGGCTTTACACATTGAACCCATGTCGGGAATCGAACCCGGGTCTTCTGTCATTAGCGAACGCTTTAACCACTAGGCTACCTGACCGACCCAGGTCAGCCTGGAAGTAATCAAGTCTGGGCCAGACAATGCAGTGACTGATATACCAGTCAGTAGGGGTAAGATGACATCAAGCAAGTCACCGAGTCTGACCACCCAATCCTCCAAGAACGTTTTCTACACAGAAGCAAACTAGTGTTGGGAATTGTCTATAATTTCTGTTTGCTTGTTATTTAATGCCGCACTCAGCTATATTCCAGCTATATGAAGGCAGTCCGTAAATAAGAGTCTGGACCAGACAACCCAGTGTTTGACATGATTAACATCGATCCACGCAATTGGGATACAATGATATGCATCAACCATGTCAGCGAGCCTGACCACCCGATCCCATAGTTGTCTCTTATGAAGACCTATTCTACACCGGATCTTCACGGGTCTATAATTTCTAGATAGATCGTCGGTTGAAACTAGTGAGGGATCATAAAGGAAAATCCTGAGATATCACCAATTTTTCAATGAATTAAGCAGCAAAAGTACCTGATTACTGCACTCCAGTTTGTCGGTTTTCCAAAGGCCACAGACCCCTGCTTATTTTAGTGACTTGTCACATCGAAACACTTTGGTCAACTGGCTCAAGTTGCTGTGGTTACGGCTCTGTGGCATCAAGTGATGTCAACGACAAAAGACTTCAGCATGACACACTTCCTTCCATGTGAGGCTTAGAACTTATCAATCAACCCTCGTACAGTCAAGACATGACCCTGTCTTAAGCTGACTTGCTTCTCCCCATGTTTGGGGTTGACAAATGAAATGTAACAAGCTGCAGTGTGCCTACCTGCATGGCCCTGCTGTGTCCGCCCGCCCGCCTCCCTCCCTCACTGGCAGGGGCTGCAGCTGTATGACGTACATACCAGCGCCACAAATCTCACAGAATCGGCTCAGATCAATAAAGGAGACTCTAGACAAACACTACTGTAGTGATGCCAGTAGTAGATGTAAACAATGAACACTGTAGTGACGCCAGCAGTAGATGTAAACAATCAACACTGTAGTGATGCCAGCAGTGGATGTAAACAATGAACACTGTAGTGATGTGATGTAAACAATGAACACTGTAGTGACGCCAGCAGTGGATGTAAACAATCAACACTGTAGTGATGTGATGTAAACAATGAACACTGTAGTGATGCCAGCAGTGGATGTAAACAATGAACACTGTAGTGATGTGATGTAAACAATCAACACTGTAGTGATGCCAGCAGTGGATGTAAACAATGAACACTGTAGTGATGTGATGTAAACAATCAACACTGTAGTGATGCCAGCAGTGGATGTAAACAATGAACACTGTAGTGATGTGATGTAAACAATCAACACTGTAGTGATGCCAGCAGTAGATGTAAACAATCAACACTGTATTGATGCCTGCAGTGGATGTAAACAATCAACACTGTAGTGATGTGATGTAAACAATGAACACTGTATTGATGCCAGCAGTAGATGTAAACAATGAACACTGTAGTGATGTGATGTAAACAATGAACACTGTAGTGATGTGATGTAAACAATGAACACTGTAGTGATGCCAGCATTAGATGTAAACAATCAACACTGCATTGATGCCTGCAGTGGATGTAAACAATGAACACTGTAGTGATGTGATGTAAACAATGAACACTTGATATATTGATGCCAGCAGTAGATGTAAACAATCAACACTGTAGTGATGCCAGTAGTAGATGTAAACAATCAACACTGTAGTGATGTGATGTAAACAATCAACACTGTAGTGATGTGATGTAAACAATCAACACTGTAGTGACGCCAGCAGTAGATGTAAACAATCAACACTGTAGTGATGTGATGTAAACAATGAACACTGTAGTGACGCCAGCAGGAGATGTAAACAATGAACACTGTAGTGATGTGATGGAAACAATCAACACTGTAGTGATGCCAGCAGTAGATGTAAACAATCAACACTGTAGTGATGCCAGCAGGAGATGTAAACAATCAACACTGTAGTGATGCCTGCAGCAGATGTAAACAATCAACACTGTAGTGATGTGATGTAAACAATCAACACTGTAGTGATGTGATGTAAACAATCAATACTGTAGTGACGCCAGCAGTAGATGTAAACAATGAACACTGTAGTGATGTGATGTGAACAATGAACACTGTAGTGATGTGATGTAAACAATCAACACTGTAGTGATGCCTGCAGCAGATGTAAACAATCAATACTGTAGTGATGCCAGCAGCAGATGTAAACAATCAGTACTGTAGTGATGCCAGCAGTAGATGTAAACAATGAACACTGTAGTGATGTGATGTAAACAATCAACACTGTAGTGATGCCTGCAGCAGATGTAAACAATGAACACTGTAGTGATGCCAGCAGCAGATGTAAACAATGAACACTGTAGTGATGCCAGCAGTAGATGTAAACAATCAATACTGTAGTGATGCCAGCAGCAGATGTAAACAATGAACACTGTAGTGATGCCAGCAGTAGATGTAAACAATCAACACTGTAGTGACGCCAGCAGCAGATGTAAACAAGTATTTGTCACAGAGTGACGAAATATCCCCCGCCTGTACACCATAGTACCAAATATGAAGACAATCCAGCGATTAGTTCTTGAGATATTGTGGCAACACCGTTTTCCAACTCCAAAAACAGATTTGCCTGCTGTGACCTTGAAAATGGGGTCAAGGTCACCAAATCTGACAGGTGTATGCGGTGTCTGTATATACACTATAGTTCCAAATATGAAGACAATCCAGCGATTAGTTCTTGAGATATCGCGGCAACACTGTTTTCTAACTCCAAAAGCAGATTTGCCTGCTGTGACCTTGAAAATGGGATCAAGGTGACCAAAACCGACTGGTGTCTGCGGAGTCTGTATATACACCATAGTTCCAAATATGAAGACAATCCAGTGTTTAGTTCTTGAGATATCGCGGCAACACCGTTTTCCAACTCCAAAAGCAGATATGCCTGCTGTGACCTTGAAAATGGGGTCAAGGTCACCAAAACCGACTGGTGTCTGCGGAGTCTGTATATACACCATAGTTCCAAATATGAAGACATTCCAGAGATTAGTTCTTGAGATATTGCGGCAACACCGTTTTCCAACTCCAAAAGCAGATATGCCTGCTGTGACCTTGAAAATGGGGTCATGGTCACCAAAACCGACTGGTGTCTGCGGAGTCTGTATATACACCATAGTTCCAAATATGAAGACAATCCAGTGTTTAGTTCTTGAGATATCGCGGCAACAAACAGGTGGGACGTACGGACGGACGTACGGACGGACGTACAGACGGACGTACGGACGGACGTACGGACGCTCGTGAATACTATATCCCCCGCTTCGCGCTTTCGCGCGGCGGGGGATAACAATGAACACTGTAGTGATGTGATGTAAACAATCAACACTGTAGTGATGCCAGCAGCAGATGTAAACAATCAACACTGTAGTGATGTGATGTAAACAATCAACACTGTAGTGATGTGATGTAAACAATCAACACTGTAGTGACGCCAGCAGCAGATGTAAACAATGAACACTGTAGTGATGTAATGTAAACAATCAATACTGTAGTGATGCCAGCAGTAGATGTAAACAATGAACACTGTTGTGATGTGATGTAAACAATCAACACTGTAGTGATGCCAGCAGCAGATGTAAACAATCAATACTGTAGTGATGCCAGCAGTAGATGTAAACAATCAACACTGTAGTGATGTGATGTAAACAATGAACACTGTAGTGATGTGATGTAAACAATGAACACTGTAGTGATGCCAGCAGTGGATGTAAACAATCAATACTGTAGTGATGCCAGCAGTAGATGTAAACAATCAACACTGTAGTGATGCCAGCAGCAGATGTAAACAATGAACACTGTAGTGATGCCAGCAGCAGATGTAAACAATGAACACTGTAGTGATGCCAGCAGCAGATGTAAACAATCAATACTGTAGTGATGACAGCAGTAGATGTAAACAATCAACACTGTAGTGATGTGATGTAAACAATGAACACTGTAGTGATGTGATGTAAACAATGAACACTGTAGTGATGCCAGCAGTAGATGTAAACAATCAACACTTTAGTGATGCCAGCAGTAGATGTAAACAATGAATACTGTAGTGATGCCTGCAGCAGATGTAAACAATCAACACTGTAGTGATGCCAGCAGTAGATGTAAACAATCAACACTGTAGTGATGCCAGCAGTAGATGTAAACAATCAACACTGTAGTGATGCCAGCAGTAGATGTAAACAATGAACACTGTAGTGATGCCAGCAGTAGATGTAAACAATGAACACTGTAGTGATGCCTGTAGTAGATGTAAACAATCAACACTGTAGTGATGCCTGCAGCAGATGTAAACAATCAACACTGTAGTGATGTGATGTAAACAATCAACACTGTAGTGATGTGATGTAAACAATCAACACTGTATTGATGCCTGCAGATTTGATCAAGTCATGCAATTTACATGTGAAAAAAACCACTTTAATGAATAACAAGAGTTTGCGACTAACGTGGCTATATCACCTGCCACTGTCGCAGAATTTATGACATAATTAAATCCAAACAAACCCTAACCTTTTTTAACCGAGGTGGAACCTGTTGTCATGGAAATTGTTAAAAAAGAAGAGTTTGCCACTAATGTGGCCAAGTCTCCTGCCCAGCAAATGAAGTGTATATTATGTCAACAATAGTGAAATTTGATCACACAAACACATACATTAGAAAATATTCAAAATTTTGTATGGTGTAAAAGGCAGCAGAGGAGCATCTACTTGATGCAAAATATCCTGAAGAAACAAAAATAAACTGCTGCAAATCACAATTTTTATGAAGTTCAAGAAACAAATGAAACCTTCTCCACAAAAAAACATGATGGAAGTACAAACTGACAAAACCAGTCACTACATTTACTACTGAATTCATTAGGGTGGGAGAAGAAAAACCCCTTTACAAGTCATGTTACCGGCACTCACTGCGAGGAAGTAGGCTGCCATGAGTGCCACACATATTTTATGTTGTGGCTTTTTAACAATATGGTCATACCATGTGATATGATAAAGTGAAAAAACAAACAAGACAATATCATAAATGTGAATGTTAAAACTCTACAGCACAAAGGTCTTCATATCAACATGTACTGAAAACTGTACAAGGTTTCATAGAGAAGTATGCCATCGTATCGCATCCTCATCTCTGTCATAATCAATGCAGAAGTCGGGATGATGGATTTGATGATGAGTGAGTGAGTGAGTGAGTTGGGGTTTAACGCCGCTTTTAACAGTATTCCAGTTATATCGCGGCGTGTCAGCTTAATGTGGGAGGAAAGCCCCAAGTGATGCATGTCTCAGACGTTTACCACTTCGGTGAAACCCACGAGCACGGGTATGGTGCTGACAAACCTAGAAACATAATTGGGGCGAACCGGGATTTGAACCTACAATCATAGGTTTCTGGCATGCCCAAGGGACGCAACTCTGAACAGCGAATCGCGGCGCCTTAGACGACTTGGCCACCTGTGCCCCCCGATTTGATGATGAAGTCATTAAACGAAAGTAACCCTCAACCATTATTGAGGCACATACGGACAACTTGGTAGAACATGTAGAAGGCATGCACAGTTTCCCCTACTATGGGAGATACCTCAAACACAAAATGTAGGCACACAATAAGACTTTATTATGACTTATAAGATTCCTTAAACAGGTAAAATGGGTATCAAGTTGAATTTTTTGGCATTTAAAAGAAGAATTCATTAATTTCTAAAAATTAAAAAAATATAAATTTCTAAAATTTGAAAAATAGCAAAAGGCACCAGTTGAGCATGTACCTGACAGACCTGCAAAGTTTCATGAAAAAATATTGAAGGGTTTCTGAGTAATGCTCCGGAAACGAAACATGACAGACGGACGGAGACCGTTTCTATATCCAACACCAACTTCATTGGGTGGGGGATAAAAAAATATCAGATGCAAATTAAATCATAGAGTTCAAAAGTATAACCACAAAGCAGCTCTTAATAATTATTCAAAGTAAAACCTTAGGTCTTGCTTTATTGTTCAACATGTTTAAAAAAATAAAATCTCAAAGCAGGTCTTACTTGAAAGTAAAACCTGAAGGCGGGACACTAAGGCTCTGAACATTTAGGCCATAAGGCCCTGAACACTAAGGCTCTGAACATTTAGGCCATAAGGCCCTGAACACTAAGGCTCTGAACATTTAGGCCATAAGACCCTGAACACTAAGGCTCTGAACATTAAGACCATAAGGCCCTGGACACTAAGATTCTGAACATTAAGTCTGGGGACATTAAGGCCAAAGGACCCTGAACACTAAGACCATAAGGCTCTGAACCCTAAGGCCATTAGGCTCTGAACCCTAAGACCATAAGGCTCTGAACACTAAGGCCATAAGATTCTAAACACTAAGGCCATTAGGCCCCGAACACCAAGATTCTGAATATCAAGGCCCTGAGTGCTGATGGTCACCTGACGTGGCTTTGTGACAGTGCTGTACTGTACTGGTGTATCTTCATACTTGTGTGTTCCGTCAACGCCCGTGGCTGCCGACTACATCTGCACACAACATCGGCATCCCTGAAACAGATCAACCCAGTTTCAGTTCACACACATGGCACATATGAACAAGTTTGTTCACATATCAATCTCACATGGTCACATGGCCTGTTCATCAGAAGGCTTGTTGTTTAACACCCCACTCAGCAATACTCCAGCTATATGACGGCAGTCTGTAGTGAGTGAGTGAGTCTGGACCAGACAATCCAGTGATTGATATCATGAGCATCCATCCACGCAATTGGGATCGATGACATGCATCAACCAAGTCAGGGAGCCTGACCACCCGATCCTGTTAGTCGCCTTTTACGACAAGCATAGTCACTTTTTACGGCAAGCATGGGTTGCTGAAGACCTATTCTACCCCGGAATCTTCACGGATCAGAAGGCTTGTCTGGAATAAGAACATTTCACACATCTTCAGGTTCATGTTTAGCAGAAAAACAATACAGTCACAGGTTCTGCAGCTCACCGGAAATTTAAAAAAAGATTATATTTTAGGGCTATCAAAATTCACTGATGTATCATGAATTTCTGCCTGACAATACACGATACACCTACCCACATACCACCTCGGAAAGTAAATTGGCTCATAATTGTGTTTCGGAAATTAGCTCTGTGGTACGCATGCTAAAAAAGCTTCATTGGTATGTACGCGTGCTGTTTTCACTGAGTTTATCATTTAATATATGCGTTTCTGTACGCAAGTTAATTGAAAGTAATTGGGTTTGGGATAGTTTTGAGGGGTATTTTGCGGAAATACGCAGCTTATCTGTAGCTCTGTTGAGTCAATATTTTTTTAAGTGTAGTCAGGAACGGAAGTTGCCAGTTTGAAACTAGTGCCAAAATACTAAAAAAAGTTGCTCTCTGATTGGCCAATGTTGACTTCTTGTTAGAAATTTCAAAGGGCGGACAAGGTTCATGAAAGGTCACTCGTACACTATCTGTAATGGAATGTCCTCAGATCTTTGTTTAGGGGTGCGAATATCGCCATACATATTGCATCATGACTTAAGTATACATGGTATGTTTCTTTTGGTTTGTTGTTTGACGCTATACTCAGCAATATTCCAGCTACATGACGGCGGTCTGTAAATTATCGGGTCTGGACCAGACAATCCAGTGATTAATAGCATGAGCATCGATCCACTCAGTTGGGATACGATGACATGCATCAACCAGGTCAGCGAGCCTGACCACCCGATCCTGTTAGTCACCTCATGACAAGCATGGTCATCTTTTACAGCAAGCATGGTTTGCTGAAGACCTATTCTACCCCGGATCTTCACGGGTCCATGATATGTACCAATATGTGAGGTAAAGTTATCATGACATCTGTATTATATCAGATTAAAGAAGTCACACAACACTGCATCAGTGTAAATAAATGACCAGCTAGGAAAGAAAAGTGTCGACCCATCAGACATCCTCACAGCTTGTTCATTAAATTACAATGTTACATGCATCTCCAGCTCAGTAGAGGTACGAAAAGTGTGACCACGAGTTTTGTTAACCAATCATTGAGAGGCATTCACAACTTATCTTATACATCCAAGGTTGAAGACAATTTGTAATCGAGAATTTGTCAAAATATGTTTCGAAGCGTAGTCATCAATTTGAAAGCTTCCTTCTGATTGGTCATTCCATTGGTTGGTCAAGGTTCGTGCAAGGTCGGTCTACCGTGACCCATAATGGGATGTCCTCAGACCTTTGTTTAGCGGTAGCGAGAACTAAGATCTGATTTTAATGAGATTGTTCATCACTCTATTGGTAAATGAGTAAGCATTTTGAGATTTAAAAAACAGAAGATGACAAATCTCCCCGCCCCTACAAATTCGAAAGAACAAGTTATCTGCCTGTTATCTGCAAGTTACCACAAAACCAAGTAAAATATAATGTGCATTATTTTTATGTATTACAAATTTAACAATGATACACGCAAAAATTGGAAAGCAATTTTTTAAATTTACACTTTTAATATGATAGCCATATTTAACATGTTAAACTCAGAACAGAATTCTATGAGGAAATTATAGAGACAACATTGCTGAGAGGACGGTGTTGAAAATGCAATACAATCAAATAGACAGGGTTATGTGAAGATCAAAGGACATAACTGGATAAAAAAATTAATAAATGCACAAATAAGAAACTCTGCATAATGTAATATTCCATATAACACATACACGTTTACTGCATATCAAATGTCATAGGTGTTCAATTAGACTGCCTGACCCGTGAAAATAAGTGCCGGTAAAGTGGTAACCCATGCTTGCCTTAAAAGGCGACTATGCTTGTTGTAAGAGGCGACTAATGGGATCGGGTGGTCTGGCTTGCTGACTTGGTTGATGAATCATCCCAATTGTGTGGATCGATGCTTATGATATCAATCACTGGATGGTCTGGTCCAGACTCGATAATATACAGACTGCTGTCACATAGCTGGAATATTGCTCAAACAACAAACAAACAGCTGTATTCTGCCACATTCACCTGTTGCGACAGTCAGCTGTACCCTGCTCCACTGCATGCACTCTACAGATGCTGGTAAACAATCCAGTGAAGGCCGATTGCTCTGCTGAGGTGAAGGTTGGGCTTGAAGCCTCGTCTCTACACAACATAAGTAGATTGCTAGTTTTTGCCTGGGTGCTTCACAGTCCAACCAGATATCGAGTACTTGTAGGTTACAGGGGGGACAGGTCAATGATTTCAAGGAATCAATACTGCGCTGTCTTCCAGTTATTCAATACTCATGAGATATGGCCTTCTCAGACAAGGGGAAACTTTACATTCATCAATTGTCATGTAAACTGTTGTTGCTTCCAGTTATCCTATACTCATGTGATACGGCCTTCTCAGACACAAAGGGAAACTTTACATTCATCAATTGTCATGTAAACTGTTGTTGCTTCCAGTTATCCTATACTCATGTGATATGGCCTTCTCAGACACAAAGGGAAACTTTACATTCATCAACTGTCATGTAAACTGTTGTTGCTTCCAGTTATCCTATATTCATGTGATACAGCCTTATCAGACACAAAGGGAAACTTTACATTCATCAATTGTCGTGTAAACTGTTGTCGCTTCCAGTTATCATATACTCATGTGATACGGCCTTCTCAGACACAAAGGGAAACTTTACATTCATCAATTGTCGTGTAAATTGTTGTTGCTTCCAGCATGTTGTCCAGTTATCATATACTCATGTGATACGGCCTTCTCAGACACAAAGGGAACTTTTACATACATCAATTGTCGTGTAAACTGTTGTTGCTTCCAGTTATCCTATATTCATGTGATACGGCCTTCTCAGACCACTGCAGACACAAAGGGAAACTTTACATTCATCAATTGTCATGTAAACTGTTGTTGCTTCCAGTTATCCTATACTCATGTGATACGGCCTTCTCAGACACAAGGGGAAACTTTACATTCATCAACTGTCATGTAAACTGTTGTTGCTTCCAGTTATCCTATATTCATGTGATACGGCCTTCTCAGACACAAAGGGAAACTTTACATTCATCAATTGTCATGTAAACTGTTGTTGCTTCCAGTTATCATATACTCATGTGATACGGCCTTCTCAGACAAGGGGAAACTTTACATTCATCAACTTTTCTGTTGGGCTGCATAAAATTTTCATCTACCTGCCTGACTGTCTGGCAGATAATATTAAGCCAAGTTACATATTAAGTTTCATTATAACTCCTCGTACATTCTCAAGTTATCATGGTAATTGTTAGCATTATTTTAACAGAATCAAGATGCGACTTGTTTCTTATTTTTAGTGATTTTTCAATATTTCTAATGTCTGAATGCGGGCAGGTATCCTTGATTTGGTTTGGTTGGTTTATTGTTTAATGCCGCCCTCAGCAATATTCCAGCTATATGACCACGGTTTGTAAGTAATCCAATCTGGACCAGACAATCCAGTGATTAATATCATGAGCATCGATCCACGCAATTGGGACCAATGACATGCATCAACCAAGTCAGCGAGTCTGACCACCCGATCCCTTTACGACAAGCATAGTCGCCTTTTACAGCAAGCATGGGTTGCTGAAGACCTATTCTACCCCGGATCTTCACGGGTCAGGTATCTTTGAAGACCCAACAAGACAGTCAGGCAAGTGACCTGTAAATGTTGCCTGCCAAGATGGGCCGGCAACATTTATGGGTCACCTGCCCGACTGTCTTGTTGGGTCTTGAAGTTATTTCAAACACTGTAGTTATGAATTTTCAGTTATCAATAAACATGGTAAACACATATTATCCCCTTAATGTTGGCTTTGAGTAAATAACCCTCATAATCATAATAAGAGCCAGATGAGTTCTAACATCCTCAAGCATCTGTTGATCACACTGATGTTAGCGCTGGTTATTCATAAGACTAAGAGACTCTTAATCAGTAGAGAATTATTGATCAGTTATATATAGATACTGGCCCAAACTCATTTGCTATATTTAGCCAGCATTCGAGGTTGTCCTTGTGACTTCATCGTTGCACTGTAGAGAAAGTGTTTATGCTGGTAGCTACCACGCAATAACACTGATATATGGCCATAACGGCAGTGGCAGGGAAAGCCACAGCTTAGAAATACACAGCTTCGTCAGCCTCTCAGGCTTGTAGTCAGTAAAATATACTAGCCCTGAACATGAATTACCCCAAATTTGTTTGCCCAGAGAAGTGAGTATGTTTTTTATGATGCTTTTAGCGATATTCCAGCAATACTAAATTCAACACAAATGCTGTAGGTAAAATAAGGAATTTGCAACACTGTATTTCTTGTTCATTATGATCCTAAATTTTGTTGTATTATTAGAAGAAAATGATCATCTCCATTCATGTAAGTATTCACTATTGACCTTTGACCTGAAGATCAGTTACATTGACCTTGCAGTTTATTTTTTTTATTCAATCAGTCAAAGAGTTGAAAAGATGTTTCCAAATGGTTTTTGGTTATGTTTCTCATCGGCACAGTTACTGAGTAAAACATTTAACACATAACGACTTCTGTCATTATTAGCTGTCAGGTCTTCCTTGACAATAATACAGAGGAAATAGATTCTCCTATGACAAGGCCATAGTCAGGATTTGGGGGGTAGGTAATCACTATGTGTTTGAAGCATTGATAGCAAGGACACCATGGCACCTGGTAGTATCATAATTATTTGTTTGTTTGTTTGTTTTTTAATGCCACTCACAGCAATATTCAAGCTATATGATGGCAGTCTGTAAATAGTCTGGACCAGACAATCCAGTGACTGACATCATGAGCATCGATCCATGCATTTGGGATATGATAACATGCATCAACCAAGTCAGCGAGTCTGACCACCTCTTACAACAAGCATAGTCGCCTTTCACAGCAAGCGTTGAAGACCTATTCTACCCCAGATCTTCATGAGTCAGTATTATGATGAAATGACCAATGTCAGATGCCCTCTGGAGACAAGAGGCTATACATACAGATGCGTGAACCGTGATACATCTGTTTAGGCGGCATTCCGAGATGGAGTAAGTTCACTTAAAATTGATTTAGTGAATCATGATCCAATTGGTTTATTTCAAATATTCTTGGTGTGCGTGAGTTTGAACAGTATTCAAGTTATATCACGGTATGTCATTTTGAGGTGGGAGGAATGTCCAAAGTGATGCAGGTCTGAGATGTTTAACAACTTGGTGAAACCCACGAGTATGGTATGGTGCTGACAAACCTAGAAACACAACCGGCAAACCGGGAATTGAACCCACAATCATAGGTTTCTGACGTGCCTAGGGTTATAACTGAAACATTTTATAGTACCAGGAATAGCATGTTTTATTTTATTTTTATTTTTATTTGAGTGAGTGAGTGAGTGAGTGAGTGAGTGAGTGCCCCGCTCTAATAAGCGCCCACGGTGATATTTACTAATATATTGGCTAGTGAACAATCTCAATTAGCACCCCTTCCATTTGATCAATGTACACGAGACCTATCTATTCCTATTTAATACGCACTCGTGGGTAATAGGCACCCTCAATCATGGGCAATTAAATTCTTGAAAAATATATCTGTCATATATAAACATTTCAGGCAGTCAGCATAAACCACGAAATTTATCTTTCAACTCTGTTTTTTCACCAAAATAATATTCAAATAAGAGCCCTCTATTTCTAATTTTGAAAGCGCCCGGGGCGCTTATTACGTCGAATACGGTATATCACGGCGTGTCAGCTTAATGTGGGAGGAAAGCCCGAAGTGATGCAGGTCTCAGACGTTTACCACTTCAGTGAAACCCACGAGCACGGGTATGATGCTGACAAACCTAGAAACATTATCGGGGTGAACCGGGATTCAAACCCACAATCATAGGTTTCTGGCGTGCCCAAGGGATGCAACTCTGCACAGCGAATTGCGGCGCCTTAGACGACTGGGCCACCGTCGCCCCCTCTTTTTATTTTAATTGCAGCTCTTGTATGATATACATTAAAACATAAATAATCCTAAGTGTAGTACTTTGGTAAATTAGCGGTTATTATTTACGTATAGAACAGTTTGATGTGTCACAATTTGAAATGAACCAATCAGCTATCACAACATAAACATGATGAAGGTTTCGTGTAGCGGTGACATTTCCATCACGAAAACAACATACTGACATCCAGTAATCAACCGACAACAGATATGACTTTTAATGAGCCAAAGTATGGCAGTTAGGATATATGTATCAAGTCTCTGTCAAGTCAGGTTCATTTCAAGTCGTCATTAGCAGTAATCTCATCGCGTTTGCTGTAAACAATGGTGACTTGGTGTGATCTGCTTATCAGCTTACACACGGTTCTCCGAGTTATTGAATAAAATTTTGAACAAAATTAGTAAACTGCATTAAAAGCAAACAGCAGGATAGACAAGGAACACTTTTAATAACCAGAGGGTGTAATAGCAGTACAGATTTGTTGATAGGCTATTTTTGTTATTACATGCTAATAGTAATGCAACAGCGGCAGAGAATGCATTTCTTGTCCATGCTGCAAGGGCGACTCACCCAGTATAAATACAGACTACAAAGAGTACTGGTTCACTTTTCAAATATTTTGCACAAGAGTGAGTGAGTGAGTACGGTTTTACGCTGCTTTTAGCAATATTCCAGCAATATCACGGCGGGGGACACCAGAAATGGGCTTCACACATTGTACCCATGTGGGGAATCGAACCCGGGTTGTCGGGCTGACGAGCGAACGCTTTAACCACTAGGCTACCCGACCGCCCCTTTTGGACAAGAGAATGTTTTGTCAAAGTGTAAAAGTAAGGATGTGTTCTAAGTAGGGGAATACCCTTGTAACTCTCCATTCCTTAAAGATACAGTTTTATCATTATTCCTTGTAGATTCTCAAGTAATTGTTTGCATTAATTCAACTGAATCAAGATGCAATTTATCTCTTATTTTTTTGCGATTTGTCAATATTAATACTGTCTGAATGCAGGCAGGTAGCTTTGAAGATGGGCAAGCAACACTTTCTGGTCACCTGCCCGACTGTCTTGTTGGGTTTTAAAATGAAGTCAAACACTGGGTGTATATGGACGACTTTTTACACTACCTGAACCTGTACAGGAACTAGATACTCCTGATATATGTGCCAGTGGCACACTTCGTGTTAATTGCTGGGATATGCCAGAAGCCATTAAAAGGTTGTGCAAACTTGACAGTGGCCAATAGATTTATAGATGACGAGTAGGGCTGGGACGGGTAACTCGGGTACCCGGGTCGGGTGGGTACTGAGTAGGACCCGGGTACCCACATGACTACCCGGACCCGTGGTTAGTCACGGGATATATTGTTTAATGAAAAAATTATCTAGAACTCTATGGTTGCACTACAAGTCACTAATGTTCGCATTTCTGTCTGACTATGCACCCATTCCTTCTGATTTTTCATATGGTTGAATACAGATATAACTTAATTCAACTTCAGTGTATGAATGACCAGATTGTTTAATACATGTATCTAGATACGTTTTGCCAGGTCTATCCTAAAAATGTTCCCAATCGGACATTTTGAGACATCTCCTTAGACCTACAGTGGGTACCCGGGTATGGTCGGGTAATAGGGAGGTGGGTACCCGGGTAGTAAATTTGGACTCGTCCCATCCCTAATGCCGAGACAAACTCCTTTGCATTACTAGAGGCAAAAAACTTTGACTTCTGCAAATTTAAACCATGATACCTTTGCTTAATTTATTTGGTCATGTAATCTATGAACTTGGATCTCTGTTTAAAATGTAATCAGGACAGGGAAGTTTTGAAATCATTTCATACTGTCTATTTCTGCAACACATACAAAGTCTCAGTGACCTGTAGTAAAACTTTTTATCAGGCCACGACCATGGTCATTGACCCTTGACATGACCGATCAATGTCTCAAAAATATTGCCCAGGGCTATAAAACAGATATACCTAAAGAAGACTATTCACCAGGTCAGGAGACCATCTCCAGACGAGATCTTCATGTACTCAGTGCACTGTGTGAAAACTGAAACACTGTACCCCGATGGATTAGCGATCAACCATCGGTTTGCCGTGATACTTTCACTTACAGGCCACCGTGATAGTAAGATATGGAATATTGCCGACTGTTGTTTCAACATGATAAAAAAAAATTTTAAAAAATAAAAATTCATAAACATAAAAGATATTGTATCCTTTGAAATACTCCCTTTATGATATTAATATTATTAAGCTTATATTATATATTGCAATTTTTTTTAAGTTGATAGATCACTCTTGAGTTTTGAATTTCCAATAAAAAAAAGTTCAATGACAGCTGGTTAAAAAGATTGATAATCGGAATGACCAGCGATGGAAAGAAATATTGAGAATTATCGATTTGAAACTGTTATCATCGATAATAACTCACATAAACTATTGCGATGAAATAAAGTTTAGTTTTTCCAAAAGAGACTTGTCATTGTCAGTAATGTCAACTGTCGCAGACGGAAAGCAACTGTTTTTGTCATATCTGAAACGTTCACAAAGTAATCCCTGCATAAATGTGTCACAGCTAGCAAGTGGCATGAAATCTGTTGATTTCTTTTTGGACTTTCTTGTATATTTGATAAAATTTCCTTCACCTATATTTATCAATAATTGATCGATATTTAGTTAGCGATTAACGATCTCTGTGATCTATATCATAGAGGGCCCTAGCTGTGATCAAGCTATTGCATATACCATATTTTCTTGAGTAGAGTGCACACCCAAGTATAATGCACACCCCTCTCTAGCGGATTCAGTGTTTGGGGAAAAAAAATTGAATATTCTGCGCAGACAAAAATTACACCGTAACCCTTCAGCGAATTCCGGTAAACGAACGGGTGATGAGAAACTTGGTCAGTACAAATTTGAAACTTGAGATCTGTTCTGCTAGGCATTGTTTTACGTCCAGGGATTAAGATTACCTTGCATATTTTTCTCGTAAACTAAGCCGGAAACAGAAAGAGATAGTATGTCACAAATAGGGATGTCCCGATAAATCGAAATATCGATATATTGCTATTGGTAAGCACTTAAAGTTAATAAATCAATTAATAAATCAGGTTCTGATCAATTGTATTGATTTCAGTTAGGAATATCAATAGTTTCGATTGTACTTACCATATCAATAAAATACATGCAGTGCTGTTCAAATTTGTTTTTCTTTTGATCATGAGTGGTAGTTATTTACACATGGTAATGTGGAAGTTTCATTTTCTTAAATTATTAAAGAAAAAACAAATCAGTCATATCTCAAACTTTACTTTTTATTTGTTGTTATGGTTCAAATTCAAAGGAAACTTCAGTTCCAAGGTTTAATTCAACTCTAAGATTTTAGATCATCTAAAATGATCCACTGAAAACTATTGATATTTATCGCAATAGTTGCTTGTAATATCAATAGTTATAGCAATAGTTTCTATCAATATCAATAGCTATCGCAATAGTTGCTTGCAATATCGATAGTTATCGCAATAGTTTCTTTCAATATCAATAGCTATTGCAATAGTTTCTTTCAATAGCAATAGTTATCGCAATAGTTTCTTTCTATATCAATAGTTATCACAATAGTGACCAATAGTCCGGACCAATAGTCACACCTAGTCACAAACATGAATTTACTGGCCTAGTTGTTGAAGTCACATGCCCACTGGTTCAAGCATGACTGTCTGACACCTCGGGACAAACTTGACCAAGTTAGACAGCCACTGCTAGCCATGAATATCAGCCAAGTTATTTTCAGCACCTTGATGGGGTATGGGCATCAACTGATCACTGTTATTGGGTTACTGGCAGTGCTCACCTTTCATGCTACTTTACCTACTACTATATATGAAGTTAGTTAACAGATCACAGGGGTCAATATAACGTCAGATCACAGGGGTCAATATAACGTCAGATCACAGGGGTCAATATATTGTATGAAAGTCATGGGGTCCTTTTCATGTTTTATAACCTTGGTGGTAAAGACTAGAAATTGTTGGGGTCCCTGGCGGCAGCCATTTAGGGCCGCTTGTTTTTTCTTTGAAATTTCAATATACAGCGTTAAGATTTCAAGAAACATACATTGAAATTTCTACATAGCATCTTGAAATTTAAAGAACCCCCCCCACCAAAAAAAAAACACCCCCAATCAAACAGCCCTTTAAGGCTTCTGTTGTCCCTAGGTATAAATATTATAGAAACAAACCTTAATTTCTAACACTGCAGCTCTGGTCAGGGTTAGAAATTGGCACTAGTCCTACAGTCCTTGCCAAACTGCCCAATGGTAAAGGTATCATAAGGACTAGTAGAAATTTGCCCTTTTTAAGGGTTTTGCTATATGTTATCATTATAAGGACTAGGGGAGGAAAACTGTTAGTTTCTAACCCTGCAGTGGTAGAAGCGCTGGGAGACACAGGCCAGAGAAAGACTTCTTGGTCGCAGGCTATATTTAGTGGGGACAGCACTTATTCAATTTGTTTGGAGCTTTATGTTGGAGCCATGGTTGTGATGTTATTGCAAGGTACAGATATCACAAATTGGTGGGTTCATTACACAGCTTCCAGAACAACCCCTCTCCAAGATGTGGGTCAAGATGATGTTGGTCCATTGTACCACAAACTGGTGGCTTCATTACACTCCTTCCAGAACTAAACCCTCAACACGATGTGAGAAAAGGCAGTGTTCTAAACTAAGGGTCATGTCCGTTTACATCATCGATGTTGAATCCTTGGGAGTATTTAAATCAAGGGGCACCTTTATTCCATAATTTTTAACGTTTTTGTGCCATCTGAAGCAAACGATTGACAGATGCCAACTGTTGAGGTGAGGTGAAATAGGGTTTAACGTCGTGTCCAAGGTTATTGCACTTATATAGCTACGTGCATGCACATGTATGTGTGTGTGTGTGGCTGCATGTACTTGTCCGGACTGATGCCGATTGTATAGTGCTAGCACACTGAGATACTATGCCGCAGTTTAACATGAATACCCCACTCAGACACAGTATACTGACTCCGAGCCGACCAGTCCAGTCCAGTCCAGACGCGATCTGTAAATAATCGAGTCTGGACCAGACAATCCAGTGATTGACATCATGAGCATCGATCCACGCAATTGAGATACGATGACAATTGCATCAACCAAGTCAGCGAGCCCGACAACCTGATCCTGTTAAGCTACAGACAATGCGGCCACGATGCAACCTCTTGGCGACTAATTTCCTTTGCGACCGAATGGCGATCGCTGAAACCGATGCAACTACTTCTGCCCATATTTGAAATTAGGGTATGACCGCCGATCAATCAGCGATAGGTTTTGCAACTTGTCAGTGATTGATTGGCAACTGTTCACCGCAGGTACAGCGAAATGTCTACAACTTGTTGATACTGATTGGTGACTAGTCAGTGAATCTCTGGTGACTTGTTGCAACTTAACGACTAGTTAGATGACTAGTTGCCGATCGATCACCGATCAAAATATAGTGCATATAAAAAGGGTGCTTTTCTGAATCAAATCATTTCTTTGCAAGTTGTCAAGATGTTAACAGCAGAACAGTTGCAGTTGCTCCGCCCGCAAAGAATAAATAAAAATGCTGCAGTAGCTGCCATGATGATGTACAGAAGAATGAGAAGGACAAGACGAAGGCAGTATTGGCTGAGATCTTGGATCGCGAGAAGGCCACAGCTAGGAGACTATGAAAATCTGATGGCAGAGTTGGAGAGAGAAAGTCGTGGTGATTTCGTGGGTTACCTCTGAATGGAGCCCGTCAACATCGGACATCTCAGGCTCTTCTTCCTCACAGCAGTTGTCTCTACTGTATCTTCTACAATTTCTGGTTCTTTTGTTTTCCTGCCTTTACGTTCCATAGTGATGAATGGAAATAATGGATGTGAACTCTCTGAGTACCTTTGACAAAATGATGCTGTAATGTAACAGACGGTGACATGTTGCAAACCAACGGAGAATGATCGCCGCACGCTTGGAAACCACTTTGTCACTGACCACTGATCGACAACCAGTCACCGATAAAGCGTCGGTTGATCACTGCCTCATCACTGATAGGTCGTGACTCGTTGCAAAGAGTCAACACCCTTGTGTAGACGCAACTGATCGCCACACCGTGGAAACCAATCAGCGATTAAAATAACACCACTTGGGGACCTCTAGGAGACCAATGAAACCTCCTAGTGACCAAATCGGTTGCGCGCAGCCAGTCTTCTGTGCATGTTCAAAAGACTGGTTGCGACCGAATGGGTTTTGCGACCGCTCTGGAAGTTTTCAGCGACCTCAGTGAAACCTTTCAGAGACCCCTGAAACCTCGTTGCGATTGTCAAATATTTTGGTTGCCAGGAGGTTGCATCGCGGTCACATTGTCTGTGTGACTGAGGCTTTAGTCACCTCCAACGACAAAGTCGCCTGTTACAGCAAGAAGACATGTGATGCATGAAACGGAAGGGAGAGGACACATGATGCAGGGAGTCGAAAATGGCACAGGACATGGTCAAGATGTACAAAAACCGGACAAACATCATGTCATCATAGTTAAAATGTACAAAACTTGACACATGTCAATCATGTCAACATGACCAAAATGTACACAACCTGATAAATATCATGTCAACATGGAGACGTCCAGTGATTAGTATCATGAGCCTCGATCCATGCAATTGGGATATGATGACATGCATCAACCAA
Organism: Haliotis cracherodii; assembly: GCF_022045235.1. NCBI lineage: Eukaryota > Metazoa > Mollusca > Gastropoda > Lepetellida > Haliotidae > Haliotis > Haliotis cracherodii. The sequence continues at coordinate 21,083,240 of NW_027266286.1, forward strand.
ATCAGGGAGCCTGACCACCCGATCCCGTTTGTTGCATCTTATGACAAGCCTGGGTTGCTGAAGACCTATTACCGGATCTTCACGGGTCAAGTCAAGATGTTAAAACTTGACACATGTCATGTCAACAGTCAAGTCAATAAACAAACTGTGACAAATGTCATGTCAACATGGTCAAAACGTACACAATTTGACACTTTACGTCACCCTGGTCAAAACGTACCCAACTTGACATAAGTCATCATGGTCAAAACGTAAACAACCTGACATAAGTCATCATCGTCAAAGTGTACCCAACTTGACATATGTCATCATGGTCAAAACATAAACAACCTGACATATGTCACTCCCTCAGGATAAAATTGTACAAAATTTGACAAATGTCAAGTCATCATGGTCAAAATGTACACAACATGACACACTTCATGTCATCATGGTCAAAACGTACACAACTTGACACACGTCACGTCATCATGGTCAAAACGTACACAACATGACACACTTCACGCCATCATGGTCAAAACATACACAACTTGACACATGTCACCTCATCATAGCCAAAACGTACACAACTTGACATATGTCACGTCATCATAGCTAAAACGTACACAACTAGACACATGTCACGTCATCATGGTCAAAACGTAACCAACTTGACATGTCACGTCATCATGGTCAAAACATACACAACTTGACACATGTTACGTCATCATTGCCAAAACGTACACAACTTGGCATACGTCACGTCATCATAGCCAACATACACAACATGACACATATCACGTCATCATGGTCAAAATGTACACAGCTTGACATACGTCACGTCATCATAGCCAAAATGTACACAACTTGACACATGTCATGTCATCATGGTCAAAATGTACACAGCTTGACATACGTCACGTCATCATAGCCAAAACGTACACAACTTGACACATGTCGTTTTACACCACACCCAGCAATATTCCAGCTATATGACAGCGGTCTGTACATAATCGAGTCTGGACCAGACAAAACATGGGACATGATGACATGCTTCAGTTCAACCAAGTCAGAGAGCCTGACCACCCGAACCCATTAGTCGCCACTTATGACAAGCATAGTTGCCTTTTAGGGCAAGCATGACTTGCTGAGGACCTATTCTACCCCGGATCTTCCTGGGTCCAAAACATTGAAGGCACAACCACCCTTGAGCATGTTGAAACACTAAATCTGGGGCACTGTTGATTATTTTACCACATACAGAAACTCATCACAATGAGTAATCCTAACAACCCTGCATGATATTTTGTTTTGTTGCCATATCAATCATCATATTTAACATGCTTTGGTTGGGACCTGCTAGTCCAGCACAACAGACATTCTATCAGTACCAGTAGTGTTTGGAAATAAGCATTAAAGGCAAGAGGTACTTTGCATGACCGCAACATTGAAGGTTCTAGATATAGAGGGTCCCTAGATTGAAGCACTAAAGCAGGAAGCTTTAAGGAAGCCTGTATCGCTGTGACAATTCATAACATCTTCATATCTTACTCTGAAAATAAAATAACTTGTACACCCTTAGTGTATTGTGTATTAAATATTGCCATGAAAAAGACACAATAACACTTAACTATGCTAAAAGGCCTATGTTGTAATTCTGCTAAATTATGACAAACTCAAGATGCAATATTTTGAGACTAAAATCATTCACTGTCGTCCCGCAACCTGTACCATGTGTGAACAGAACAGAGTGAATTGTGATAACAAACCAAGCATAATGGCATACAGGGATGTTTGTGTGTTACAACTAGAAGGGTATTTAAATTCCTGGCCCTAACTGGAAACTGTCATCAAGATGTAAAACATGACAGTCTACCACCGCATTTGTGCTTTGCTGCAAGAGAATGGCTACTGTCTGACACACAATACTTCTACTACGATTAACATCATGTGTTGCGAGTTGTTATATTTGTAAACATGAATATTTGTGACGTGACCAATACGACACTCACAGTTCGAATGCGATTAAAAACGGGCACCTGTTTGAACGTAAATAACCTGTTAAAGGGATTGTTGTCGTCCTTTGAAGTGTAATGCTTATACATAATAGTGACTGCATTTAGATCGCGAATTAATAGTTGGATATGAACGACGTAAAATATTTTTCCACATTGGGGATTCTGTCAAAATCTCCCATGTTTTAATTTCAAATGAGGTCATGTTAGAATGTCAAACGGTGCGTACACGTTTAACAAGGCAGTCATTTAATTTCACAATATTAATGTAAAAAATATTCTTACCTCTATCTTAATAAAACTGTCACATTATACAACTTATCTTCTTCACTGATCGCTTTAAAATTCTGCTTTTCAAATCTACGGAGTTAGCTTCTTATCCATATTCAAAGCACTTCCGCCATTGTCTGCTACCTGACCTCGTGCTGACCTACCACTAGATGGCGCACCAAAAGGAATCCCCATATCTATTTTTAGCATTACGTTACATCTATTTTTAGCAATGTTCACAGCTTTGAAAAGGGGAATTCCAGAGCAAAAGGGAGTGAAACCATATCGATGTATGAAACATTTTTTGTAACGATAACGTCGCATTGTAAAATAAGCACGGCCAATAATACCCAAACTATGTCCCCATTCGATCCAAACGGGCTAAGTACGTGATTAAAACACAAGGTGTAATTTATTGGGTTTTTTAAATTACTCATTATAAAATTACTAGCAAGCGCAATTATTTCTGATCTCGCTCGGATTTAATTAACCCATTTTACAGTGGTTTTAGGACATTTACCACTCAATACCATTATTATAATATGCTGTAAGTATACAAATACCCACCCTCCATACACAATCACAATGGCCCAGTCGTCTAAGGTGCCACGAAAAGCGGCGTTAAACCCAACTCACTCACTCACTCACTAAGGTGCCACGATTCGCTGTGCAGAGTTGCGTCTCTTGGGCACGCCAGAACCTATGATTGTGGGTTCGAATCCCGGTTCGCCACGATTATGTTTCTAGGTTTGTCAGAACCATACCCGTGCTCGTGAGTTTTACCGAAGTGGTAAACGTCTCAGACCGGCATCACTTTGGGCTTTCCCCCCACATTAAGCTGACACGCCGCGATATAACTGGAATACTGTTAAAAGCGGCGTTAAACCCAACTCATTCGCTCATTCGCTGCGCGTTTTTCATGTAAAGAATACGTCCTATTCTTAATAGTAATTTCAAATTCCCATTTTCTTACCGCACAGCGTAAATCATCGGTTTAACGTTAAAAAATCTGCCTGTGCCCGAGCCTCTGAAAATTACACAAAGCGTCGTCTTGAAAACAATCGCCGTTAGATGTGTTTGACGTACAGATATAGTTCGTCTGATTGTGATAAGTGATATCTGACAGTTTTGAGTATAAAAAAAAACAAGTCTCTTGGTAAACTTTTATAACACACGGATTAATAGTTAACAAGGTGACCTCTATGAACTATGTCCCTGTAGACGGAGTTGTGAGATGTGACCACGTGCGTGCATGGTGCCCAGTCTGAACTCGTCGTCGATGTCGTGGTTGAGTGGAGAGCATGGGCGAGCGGACGGGTGAGTGAGTGGGTGGGACGGACGGGTGGGTGAGTGGGTGGGACGGACGGGTGGGTGAGTGAGAGGATGGTGGGTGGCTAGTCACCGTGTGTAACCCGGTTGCATGTCATCTTACGCCGACAGCGTGGATCGTTGTTCATGTAATTAATCACGTGTTTGCCTTATTCAAACCTAATCCCTCACAGTCCGCTGCCAAGAGTGAGTGAGTATGGTCTTACGCCGCTTTTAGCAATATTCCAGCAATATCACGGCGGGGGACACCAGAAATGGGCTTCACACATTGTACCCATGTCGGGAATCGAACCCGGGTCTTCGGCGTGACAAGCGAACGCTTGAACCCCTAGGCTACCCGACCGCCCCCCACTGCCAAGAAAACTACGGCGTTAATCATATTTTCTCGCCCACTTACCTACTCAACGGTTAGCCCCACCCATCCTATCACTGAGCACACAGACCCTTGAAGATTCGGGGTAGAATAGGTCTTCAGCAACCATGCTTGCTGTAAAAGGCGACTATGCTTGTCGTAAGAGGCGACTAACGGGACCAGGTGGTCAGGCTCGCTGACTTGGTTGATTCATGTCATCGTCTCCCAATTGTGTGGATCGATGTTGATGATGTCAATCACTGGATTGTCTGGTCCAGACTCGATTATTTACAGACCGCCGTCATATAGCTGGGGTATTGCTGAGTGCGGCGTTAAACAACAAACAAACAAACAAACAACTGAGCATACACTCCTGACATGCAGACTACATGGAGATCCCAGCTGGCAGGCATGCGTGTAGCAGGCTATTTCTGAATATTTTACAGCACTTCCTTCAATCGAAACCTTCACCCCGAGAAGCCGTAGCCTGTCACACGGCCCCTCAGCCCTATTATTTTCCTTCCACCCTGTCCTTTTTGTGATGCTATAGCCCTAAATGATGCAAGTCTAGATTTTCCTCAGGTTCTGAATCTCCCATCTCACTGGGGCTCCTTTTTCAATATACATGTAGCTGCTTCTTTTCATAAAATTATATATTTTCAGAGACTAAACGTTAGTCTAAGAAAGTCGGTGCAGTTTGTGATATCCAAGAAGTCATTAATCATGCTTTATCATCTCAAATAACGCTGATAACTATGAAAATAAATGATAAAAAGGTTAATCAAATTGTATTAGTGTTCCTTAGCTAATAAAACAACTTCAATCAGTTCCTGTGTGTCAACAAATACGTATACTTTGTTTGAGGCTGGTCCCGATTGCAGTATATACCAACATCCCGATTGCTGATCATCTCTCCGTAGAATATTCTTCGCTTTTCTATTTTTTGGCTTGTTCGTGTTAGCTCTGTGCGACTAAAGGGACACAACTCTTTGGTCCTTAGAACGTTTGGGTTTAAACTTAACATCGAGAATAAACTTTCGCCTCCAGAGCCAGGCATCAGTTGCAAATCAAGTCACGAGAACTTCAGATTCCTTCAATAGAAGAACATTGATGTTGACGTGGTTTGAAGTCTTGAACCATATAAATGACCTATCATTATTGCCCGAAATTCATCTCACATCGTCGACAACACATCATCAGTGGAATCAGTTTTGTATATTTATATTCAACAAAGCCTTTGCTGCCTTCAAGTTCTCACCACAGTTGAAGGTGTTGCGCCGACCAAACCAACTAAACAAGGCGTGCATGAATTCCACGTGAAACCCGTGAAGATCCGGGGTAGAAGCTGTGAAAGGGGCGACTATGCTTGTCGTAAGAGGCGACTAACGGGATCTGGTGGTTGATGCATGTTATCACATCCCAATTGCATGGATCGATGCTCATGATGTCAATTATTGGATTGTCTGGTCCAGACTCGATTATTTACAGACCTCCGTCACATAGCTGGAATATTGCTGAGTGCGGCGTTAAACAACATATAAACTAACTAACTTCCGTGTAAACATCGAGTCACATCAGAAGGGCTTGGACATGGTTCGATATCTCATTAATATTAAATGTCTAACTCCGGGACGATACCTCTCTAGGGGAACATCTGACAACGAACCATGTAGGATATAATACCACATTTGATATTTCATTACATTATAGAATTTACAAGAAACCTTGTCCTAGATGTTTAAGGTTTGCCAAAGCAATTCCGATATTTCTGTAGGTGTTTCGATACTTTAAATGACATTGAGAACAGGAATCACGAATACCTCAATTGATGTAAATGTTTTGCTGAAAACATCTACGAAAGAACACTATGATTAGATACCAGTTTAACGCTCCAGTACCGACAGTGACATAAACACTAATTTCTAATCACTAACGAATAGTTGTTTTATAGCTTCAATATACATGCGTGAAATTCGTTCTTTTCGGCGATTACAGGCAAAGACAAACTATTCTGAAGGCACCAACTGAATTCAACATTCAACCATTCAACCAGAAGCACAAGTGTGTCCGCCCCGTGAACCGGAAGACGTATCAGCGTGATGCTTGCCACGCATCGTATTCAGATCGCCATTGCTGCCCGGACCGGAAGTAACGACGGAAGAGCGCGAGTCCTTGATTGTGTCGGCTACCGTTGGTTTGTCATGTTTAGTTTTGAGTATCTTCCTGTTTAGTTTGAATGTCCCTCTAATGAGTCTTCCTGAAGAACTTTATTTTGTTGATTTGGACAGAAATGAGAGTTTGTCTTTATTCGGTTTATACAAGATTATTGCACTTATATATAGCGACATGCATGTACGTGTGTGTGTTTGTGTGACTTCTTGTACTAGTCCGGACTGATGCCGATTTATAGTGCTAGCTCACTGAGATACCATGCCGCAGTTTAACATGAATACCCCACCCAGACATAGTATACTGACTCCGAGCCGACCAGTCCTTGTTTTAGTCCCTTAATGCCGAGCACCAGACAGGGTAACAACAAGTACCACCTTTTAACGTCTTTTGGTATGACGCGGCCGGGGATCGAACCCCGGACCTTCCGCTCTCCGGTCGGACGCTCTACCACTAGTCCACGGAGGCGGTCAATACCATAGTTGACCTCCATTTTTACTTTAGTTCTCATCCCGTGAAGATCCGGATTAAAATTGGTCTTCAGCAGCCCATACTTTCCGTAAGAGGCGACTAACGGGATCGGGTGGTCAATCTGTCTGACTTGGCCAATGCACGTCATCGAATCCCAATTGCGTAGATCAATGCTCATGATATCAATCACTGGCCTGCCTGATCCAGACTCGATTATTTACACACCACCGTCATATAGCTGGAATATTGCTGAGTGCGGAGTTGAACAACAAACAAACAAAACTTTGTTAACGATGATAAATACATAATATAAATCCGACTCTAATAAGTTTGAAAGAAAAGTTCGTGTTTGTTTAAAACAACACCGAGCAATTATTATTATGATGATGCAACCTGGATATACTGAACTTTCCCAATACAAGTACTTTGGTCGCATTTGGTGTTGATGTTTACTTGAACCCATGAACATGTGATGACCTTATATAACTGAGGGTAAAGGTCAAAGGTGAAACGTTTTATGCGTCACGTGCGTTACATGCATGCAGCATGAGGAACAATGAAGCAATGTATACTGTAACAATTACTGTCAGCTATCATTGAAAGTTCAGAGTTGAGCTCTGTCTTTTTACCGACCAGGCCTGGCTGAATTTATAAAAAATATTATGTTTGCGCCCGTTGGGGACCGGTCATTTATTATAGGAGTGGGAGGGTCAGAGGAAATCAGGGGAGGGTCACCAAAACATATGAGAGCCTCATAAAAAAATAACACACATGTTCGGGAAGGGTCATGATAAAATGTACAAGGACATTGGGGAGGATTATAAAAACTATGACGCATTTTAAGCATTAAGGGAGGGGCACTATTTTCTGTACATTAGTGTATCAAAAACTCTGTTCAGCTGTTCAGCTACGATTGGACGGATGCATGACAATACAGTAGTGGTATCAGGTCAGGGTTAGAATTGGTCTTCAGCAACCCATTCTTGCCGTAAAAGGCGGCTCTGCTTGTCGTAAAAGGCGACTAACGGGATCGGGTGGTCAGGCTCGGTGACTTGGTTGGTGCATGTCATCGATTCCCAATTGTGTGGATCGATGCTCATGATGTCAATCACAGGATTGTCTGGTCCCGACTCGATTATACAAAGACCGCTGTTATATAACTGGAATATTGCCGAGTCCGGCGTTAAACAACAAACAAATCAATATGAAAACCGTCGCGTAAATAACATAGCGACTCATACATATGGTTTTAAAGGCCACTTTGTAGCACAGGAAGAGCACTGACCTGGATTCGAAATAATTGGCCCTCTTCCGTTTAATGTCGACTCAGATCTGCGAGTGACATGTGAAGTTTGATTGACATGCCAGTCACGTGCATGCTGGCGCGTTGTATTTCGGTCACGTCGGAAGTCATGGTTTGCACGTCAGCGTATACTTAACGCTTACGTCACTGTCTAGGAAGAACATGTCACGATTAAGTAATGCATGCTCGGCCCAGGATCTCGAACAGAGAAAGTGACTGAATATGTTTTTACGCTGTTTTATCAATGTTCCAGCAATATCACTGCGGGGAATACCAGAAATGGGCTTCACACATTGTACCAACCATTCGTCACTACTCGCCCCTTTCCGTAACCTGCAAGAAGACTCGTCCCCCTATCGATAAATGGTATGTGCGAAAATACGACAAACCAATCAAAATGCGCGTATGATTTCAAGTTCTTCGTCAAAGAATCCCTCAGAAATAATATTTGATTTTACATCTGTCTTGCATCTAAAAATATACCCAAGACACAGTTAAATGTGTTCAAACATGCTGTATAATTCCGCATGTCCAGATCTGCTTTAAATCGCATCTGAAATATATATATTTTATACGGGGAAATATGTGTGAACCATTACACAACGAGTTGACAATTGTTTTAGGTATGCCCGTTTTCGCCAAGACGGAACCCGGTCGCAAAATAGCCATGAGATGGGCACGAGTCGATATTCGGCTTGTCCCGGAATAACACGAGTTGGTCACGAATGTGTACCAACATACCCGGGCCTTTGGCGTGACGAGCAAACGTTTTAACCACGAACCGGCCCCAAACAACAGACTCATATTGTTTTTAATTAGAATTAGACGCCCATTGACACAATTTCACACCTGGAGCGTTACAGTAGACGTTCGTTGAAGCAATACATAACACCTCTGGAAGACGACGAGGAATGTGGTCTTGGTAGTGGTAGAGTTTTGTGGTAGAGAAAGAGGCCTTCGTTGAACAAGAAGATCTTGCGAAGAAAGAGGTCTTGTAAAAAAACCAAGAAGGATCTTTGCAGAGGAAGAGGGTCGTGCTAGCGTAAGAGGATCTTTTGAGAGAAATAAGGGTCTTGGCAGACAAAAGGGTATTTGTAGAGGAAGCGATGCGGTAGTCGAAGTTTTTTTTTTGTAGGGTAATGTTAAGGATGCACTATAAAAAGTATGTTTAGACGCAATTCTGCACAGAGTATCGCGGCGCCTTAGACGACTGGGCCGCCCGTGCCCCCTCTTGTAGAGGAAGTAATGCAGTAATGAACATGGTCTTGTTGAGGAAGTGATGCGGTATTGGAAGAGGTCTTGTAGAGAAAGGGTCTCTTTTGGTAGAAGCGGTCGTGTAAAGGAACTAATGTGGTTGTGGAGGGAGGCTTGTAGGAAGAGGGTCTCAGAGGAACAGGATTGTGGGAGAAATGAAGTGGTAGTAGAAGAGGTATAGTTGAGGAAGTGATGCCAGCAGAGGAAGAGTGTTCGTAGAGGAAGGGGTTCGTGTAAGAGGAAGAGGGCTTAGCTAACTCTTATGTCGAATACCTCGGTACACATTTCCGCTGCAGCCACCACAGGGCGACTGATTATCTGGAAAATAAAGTTGAGACATTTACTTGAGTGTCCTATCCTCCATAACCTAATGCTGCTCTTCCACGCTGTCATCCATAATGGGAAGAAGGCGATTATACATTTCGTCCATCACACAATTGTTTTATTTCTAGCCTCTATTAACCTCCATAAGTATCACAACCAAACGGTTCTGTATTGCCCATCACCTACTTGAGTAACGGCATAATAATACTGCATGCATATCGTTGTCGTCGCAAGTCGCCGACTTCGGGCGCTCACCAACGCCTCCAGCAGGATACTGGTTGATGTGAGCTCCAGGAGAGTATCTGATATGTTGTGACACGCAACAACCTCTTTCGTGTATCGATTTGTGATAAAACAGCCAAACACATAGCACAAGAAACGTTTTTATATCAATTTTCTCTGTATCTAATTGACATGCAAAACTACAGATCTATATAATTCACTCAGGCAAGGGTTGTAAACTATACAGATGACAGAATAATGCTTTGGATCGAACATGCACTACAGGAACCACAGACCAGAGCATTCATTACACACAACAATGCTCTGTTCCCCTTCCCAAAACGGAATTTGTATCAAAATAACAATTTTCACAACAACCTCAGAATAGCGTTTGTACAGCAAAGACGGTTATTGTAGTCAGTGTAGGCAAACATATAATAGTAGAGCATAACGAATTTGAAGTGTTAGACATAGGAAGGATAGAATGGGTCTTCAGCAGCCCACGCTTGCCGTAAAAGGCGACTATGCTTGTCGTAAGAGGCGGCTAACGGGATCGGGTGGTCAGGCTCGCTAACTTGGTTGATGCATGTCATCGATCCCATTTGCATGGATCGTTGCTCGTGATGTCAGTCACTTGATTGTCTGTCCAGACGCGATTATTTACAGACCGCCGTCATATAGCTTGAATATTGCTTGGTGGGGTTAAACAACAAACAAACAAACAAACAAACAAACAAACGATTTATGATTTATGAGGTAACTTATTGAATAGAAAGGATGGGGCAGTAAATGCGCAGCTGTTAGTGTTTACTTTATTATTAAACATAATTACTCACTCACTAACTCACTCGAAGAATGGAAGTATTCGTCCGTAGAGTGCACTGGTCGTCAACGTACCCTCTCCAACGCTTTCACTGCCATACAATACCATGCCCCTTGTAGGTAAACGAGTTCAGGCAACACTGATTAAAATTCCGATGATTATTTTTGCAGGAACACTTATTCCTTCTGAATAAGTTCCGCCCTTGGCGATATAACTGGTTTAGTCAGATGTCAGTGAAATGTCATGTGGGTGGTATCATTTTGGTGGTATTACATAATACGACATGGTAGCCCAACGTGGAAAAGTAGGAACACGAAAGAGAATCGTGAGTGAGTGTATGTTGGTTTCCGCCATAGTCAGCACAGTCCGAGCTGTATCGAGGCCAATGCATTAAACAAGTGGTTGACAGTATGGAAGCCTTGCACTGAATCCCTACTTGGATAGACACATACGCAAATAGAGACAGACGGACGAAGCATGTGTTGGTGAGTGTAGGTCTACAGGTCGGTGAGAATAGGCGCGGAGGTTGGCGAATGTAGGCGTTTGGTTGGGTACTGTAGGCATGTAGGTTGGTGACTGGAGGTTGCGGGTTGGTTGTACAGCAGGCAATTGGCAGGCTGCTTGGTGAGTGTAGACAGGAGGATTGACTTGTAGGCAATTGGCAGGCTGCTTGGTGAGTGTAGGCAGGAGGATTGACTTGTAGGCAGTTGGCAGGTAGGCAGGCGAGTTTAGGCAGGAGGGTTGACTTTTAGGCAGTTGGCAGGTAGGTTGGTGAGTGTAGACGGAAGGGTTAACTTGTAGGCAGTTGGCGGGTAGGTTGGTGAGTGTAGGCGGGAGGGTTGACTTGTAGGCAGTTGGCGGGTAGGTTGGTGAGTGTAGGCAGGAGGGTTGACTTGTAGGCAGTTGGCGGGTAGGTTGGTGAGTGTAGGCGGGAGGATTGACTTGTAGGCAGTTGGCGGGTAGGTTGGTGAGTGTAGGCAGGAGGGTTGACATGTAGGCAGTTGGCAGGTAGGCAGGTGAGTGTAGGCGGGAGGGTTGACTTGTAGGCAGTTGGCGGGTAGGTAGGTGAGTGTAGGCGGGAGGGTTGACTTGTAGGCATTTGGCGGGTAGGTAGGTGAGTGTAGGCGAGAGGATTGACTTGTAGGCAGTTGGCAGGTAGGTTGGTGAGTGTAGGCGAGAGGGTTGACATGTAGGCAGTTGGCGAGTAGGTAGGTGAGTGTAGGCGAGAGGGTTGACTTGTAGGCAGTTGGCGAGTAGGTTGGTGAGTGTAGGCGGGAGGGTTAACTTGTAGGCAGTTGGCGGGTAGGTCGGTGAGTGTAGGCGGGAGGGTTGACTTGTAGGCTGTTGGCGGGTAGGCAGGTGAGTGTAGGCGGGTGGGTTGACTTGTAGGCAGTTGGCGAGTAGGTAGATGAGTGTAGGCGGGAGGGTTGACTTGTAGGCTGTTGGCGGGTAGGCAGGTGAGTGTAGGCGGGAGGGTTGACTTGTAGGCAGTTGACGGGTAGGTAGGTGAGTGTAGGCAGAATGGTTAACTGAAGAAAAACCCGCATATGTGAAGCATATAACAGTCGTGTCCTGTCTTTGAGCGCTTCGAGTGGATGTACATGGATCACACTACCAATGTTTCACCCGCTCGCCTGGAGCCTCGTTGTGACACAGGAAGTTGGCAGAGAGAAATGGCGCCTCCTATGACCTTGCATCTATGTGCTATCTGGCCGCCCGCTGATTAGCGTCATGTTTCCATTAATGCAAAACTGTCATGAAGAAACTACATGCAAAAGGCGTTACTTTAATGTGGTTGTTATTCCTTGAGATGAAAGGATGTCTGCACGTGAGTCAGCTGGTTCTTTACATTCGGGGAGTCTATAAATCGCGTTTTAATCGTTTGACAGAAATATATTTATGAAAACTTATCTCGGAATAAGTAGGAGATATTTTGAGATTGACAAGATTTCCATCTTTTTGGAGAACACTTAAACAGATTTGAGTGTGTATTTACATCAGTTTCTCGTCCATATGGTGCCGCGGCTATTGCAAGAATTTTATTGCAAGAAAGTGAGTGAGTGAGTCAGTGTGGTTTTACGCCGCTTTAGCAACATCACGGCGGGGTACACGAGAAATGGGCTTCACGCACTATTTTGGGGGAATAGAACCCGGGCCTTCGGCGTCCCCAATATACATCCTTCTTATCGTAAGAGCCAAATGAAGGGGCAGGGTGTATGTTGTTTTCCGTTGCAAAATATCACCAATATCTAGTCAGTAGGGGGCACGGGTGGCCCCAGTCGTCTAAGGCGCCGCGACTCGCTGTGCAGAGGTGCGTCCCTTGGGCACGCCAGAAACCTATGATTGTGGGTTCGAGTCGCCCCGATTATGTTTCTAGGTTTGTCAGCACCATACCCGTGCTCGTGGGTTTCACCGAAGTGGTAAACGTCTGAGACCTGCATCACTTCGGGCTTTCCTCCACATTAAGCTGACACGCTGTGATGTAACTGGAATACTGTTAAAAGCGGCGTTAAACCCAACTCACTCACTCACTCTAGTCAGTTACTGTGGTATATATGGGTGGCCTGCTTGTAATCGAGTCAGGGTGATATAGCGGACGAGATGAGGAGGAGGAGGAGGAGGAGGAGGAGGAGGAGGAGGAGGAGGAGGTGTAACGCGTGAATGTTATTTTCCGCTGCAGTCCGTGTTACAGGTATAGGCCCTACTCGATTATATACAGGCCCTATCATACAGATGGAATATTGCTGAACAAACATTTCTCCCAGTCCGTATCTCACCGTGTCCACTATTAGTTACATAAACCACGGACAGTTTACAATGGTTACGACCACACGGGGTGTCAGGCAGCGACAGACTGGTGCCAGCCCGGCGTGAATCAGCTTCACTGAAAGGTTTTGTAGCGAGTTGATCCTTCCCATTCACCATGACATTTACAGACCCTCTCCCGACATTTCGGGTCTGTCATCAATCGAGGATCCCCTAGACTGACGCATAGTCTCTGAAAATATATAATTTTGATAGAAATAGATAATTCCACTTGCATTGAAAAGAAGCCAAGTAAGATGGGAGATTCAGAATCTGAGAAAAATCTAGACTTGCTTCATATAGGGGGTTTGCATTACAGGAACGGCAGGCGGAAAGGAAAATAATATGGTTCAGGGACTGTAAGACAGTTTAGGGATCCCCTACCGGGCTATGTTGGAACAGGACGCCGTGACGTACACAGGAGTTCCATTTCGGGGATTCAGGTGGACGAGTGATGTTACTGATGCCCCTCTTAGAGGTGATATATCCATCGCTGGAAGTTAGATTTGTGTGGCTAACAGAGGAGTTAGCAGACTAACAGATGAGGTTAAAAAAATAGGAATCTACAAAGGAACCCTCGAGTCCCTTACTGAGCTAGACCGGCGACTAGGGCGGAGTTGGGGTGAGAGCTGAATGGGGCGGTTGGTTCGTAAAAGAACATTCGTCACCACTCGCCCCTTTCCGTAACCTGCAAGAAGACTCGTCCCCCTATTGATGAATGTTATGTGCGAAAATACGACAAACCAATCAGAATGCGCGTATGATTTCAAGTTCTTCGTCAAAGAATCCCTCAGAAATAATTTTTGATTTTACATCTGTCTTGCATCTAAAAATATACCAAAGACACAGTTAAATGTGTTCAATCATACTGTATAATTCCGCACGTCCTGATGTGCTTTAAACTGCATCTGAAATATATATAATATATGGGGAAAATGTGTGAACCATTACGCAACAAGTTGACAATTATTTTAGGTATGCCCGTTTGCGCTAAGACGGAACTCGGTTGCAAAAATGGCCATGAGAAGGGCACGAGTCGCTATTCGGCTTGTCCCGGAATAACACGAGTTGGTCACGCTGAGGTATATCAGGGTGGCAGGCTTATAATCGTGCCAGGGGGTTATAGGGGACGAGATGAGGGTGGACGGAAGCGGAGGAGGCAGGCGTGAGTATTGTTTTCCGCTGCAATTTATCATCAATATAAAGTCTGTACCTGTTGTTTGTTTGTTGTTTAACGCTGCACTCAACAATATGTCAGCTATATGACGGCGGTCTGTAAATAATCGAGTCTGGACAAGACAATCCAGTGATTGATATCATGAACATCGATCTGGATACTATGATATGCATCAACAAGTCAACAAGCCTGACCACCCGATTCCGTTAGTCGCCTGACAACAAGCATAGTCGTCTTTTACGGCAAGCATGGTTTGCTGAAGACCTATTCTACCCCGGATCTTGATGGGTCAGTCTGGGAACAATGTGTGAAGCCCGTGATATTGCTGGAAAATTGCTAAAAGCGGCGTAAATCCAACCTCATTCACTCACTCACTCATGGTTCAGTCTGTAACTGAGGTATATCATGGCGACCTGCATGTAATCGGACGGGATGAGGAGGAGGAAGCTGATGTAGCGGGCGAGATGATTGCCACAGTCAGCAATGCTTCAACTTTATCATTGCATCCCGTGAATACTCGAGCCTGTGCATGGCAAAGCAGTGGTTGAGTGCATGAGTAGGATCCGCACCACGGGTGTATGATGCCACACAAGAAGGTAGATATCACACCTGACTATCGGTGTCTAGCTGATCCACCTGAACCTACAAGTACAAATACTAAAGCAACCCATGCTTGCCGTAAGAGGCGACTATGCTTGTCGTAAGAGGCGACTAACGGGATCGGGTGGTCAGGCTCGCTGACTTGGTTGATGCATGTCAGCGTATCCCAATTGTGTGGATCGATGTTCATGCTGTCAATCACTGGATTGTCTGGTTCAGACTCGATTATTTACAGACCGCCGTCAAAAAGCTGGAATATTGCTGAGTGTGGCGTTAAACAACAAACAAAAAAACAAACTCAAGTGGGGGTTTTCGGCCCCGGGGCCCAACTGCAGTAGCAATGCGGTAAATCAATCGTCACATTTACGCCCCCATTCTTAAATGCAATTCGTCCACAAAGCAAATAATCTCAAGCTTTAAATGTAAGCCAAAATGCAAATAAAGCCTTTAAATGGCATTTAGAAATTATACACGTAAAGAGGAGAATTTATGGATGTCAACTTCTTTATTATGAGGAACACGACGTTTCGGAGTATATATACCTATTCCTCCATCAGGTAAATATATGAAGATGGTAATAATATCATAATAAAGACGTCTACAACACAGAATACAAAATCAATTTTGCTTTAACGCAAGCGCGGATTACTGTTTGAAACAGTTATAACTATACAGGTTTGTTATGAAAACCCAGGGTATCATGAGATGAAAAGAGTTATTCGTGGGATTTAATGAAGCTCAACTCTCGTCAAGTGTCAAGCGAGCAGACATTCATCTTTCGTTTACAGCGTTGTTATATTTTTATACGAAACATCACTCTGGAAGCACATGATACCGCCGCTTATTGCTCGTGTTACTTAATTAAATACAGATCTGTGGTTATTCAGCTTGGCGTGGCTATCAGCGAGTTTCTGAGATCACACAATTAGCTCAAACATCTTCCCCTAAAGCGATTATGATCTTATTATAGTGACGTTATACACACAATTAGCACTGCAAAAATGATTTAACACGAGTTAGAAACTATCACATTTCTAACTGCCCTTCTAATTTGACACGCCGCTTGCGTCAGCATCATGAGTCACAACTTTGCTGGCGACGTGGACGGGGACGTGAGAATGCGTGGCACTACACACGTGAAGTCTTTTGAAGTTCCATGTCAGTGACGGGTAGTCTTCAGTGAATAACGCGGCCACCGACTCGCACTAAAAAAATTGTACAATTTCTGATTTGTTGGCTGTACTTGTGTAAGGGACATATAGTCCTTGAAGATAATCAAATTACAACTATAAAAGAATTCTAGAGCTGAAGATGGGTGCGAATGGGATGCTAGAGCAATGAAGAGGTAGGAATGTGATGCTAGATCTGTGAGGGGGCGATAGTTATAAAATAAATGCTTTAAATTCTTAACATCGATGGAAAGGATAGTCTTTAACTTTTGAGACCCATGTCCATGAACTAAAAGCACAGTTTTACTCCGTGAGTCTCATTAGTATCAGATTGCAAATATATAGCCGTAGTCACTTGATATAGGGGGGCACGGGTGGCCTAGTCGTCTAAGGCGCCGCAATTCGCTGTGCAGAGTTGCGTCCCTTGGGCACGCCAGAAACTATGATTGTGGGTTCGAATTGACAATTGAATGACAAATTATTGGCTTATGCTTGCCTTTTTATAGCCACTACCACGAGTTACGAATGCACGTGCATTTTGCTTTACTGTTTTCGTCAATGACATTTTTGAACAATTGTGAAATAATACCGTTTAAGACATTGCAAATCGACAATGGCTGCGTTTTGGCGCACCGTTAGTCGAATATCAGGCCACCAACATTTTCCAATACCATATATCAAATTTATATACCGGATTTTTTGTCTAGTCTGGTTCAGTGAACTACATACTACCTGTGCGTTTCTTTTTATGAAGAGTGTAAATAGGAGTGAGTGAGAATGGTTTTACACCGCATTTAGCAATATATCACGGCGGGGGACACCAGAAATGGGCTTCACACATTGTACCCATGTCGGGAATCGAACCCGGGTCTTCGGCGTGACGAGCGAACGCTTTAACCACTAGGCTACCCGACCGCCCCCACAACATCAAAATGTTTGGTATCATGATTTGCAAGTTCTCAGATTTACAATATATTTGAGCGGCGGTGGGACCCCATAGTTCTGTATAGTGTTGTCCCGACTCCCTAGTCACGCCCAGATCGTCACCTGTTGCCATATTCTACTTCCTTATGTTTACTGGTTAAAACGAGTAACAACATCATAAACAAGACCATTGTTGACGTCACCACCCTTCCCAGCAACCCTAGTACACTTCCGGGGCTTGGTGCCGCCAAATAAGTTCAGAGGCCTTGATAACAATATCCGGTAGCTATGACAAGGAAAACATGAGTAGTGTACTGACCGACCTAAGTGGACATTTGACAATCGAGTCCACTCGACTTATACCTACATAATGCCCCGGGCAGCAATAAAGAAATGGTGTATGAATTCATTGTAAACCGACTTGTACCGACCAATCCCTCCGCAAATAGTTCGTACAAGATGAGTCTTTTCTTAATGTAAACAGACATTAGCTATACAGTTTGATATCGATTATTTTATACAAGGGTTCCGACTTTCACCAACGTGTGTTGTATCAGGTTATAGTCACGTGAAAAAGTAAAACTAATAAATCCAGTTCCAACATGTCTTCCTCCAAAAGCAAGGCCGAGATGACCTGGGGAATAAAGTGGGGACGTTTGGGTGTGCTGAATGAGTAAAGCGGGTTACCTCCCTTTGTTTGTTGACGTTGTACACGTGACACGTGTTACGAGATCCGTGTCAGTAAGCCACATGATCAGCTGGTGTGCCGTCGGGTAAATAATGATGAATTACTCACCAGATATAACAGATCATATCATATATAACATGTTAGTGGGACATACACAGCACATCGTCGAGTGCATGTACACCATCTTTAAAACGCAGTCCTGGGGTACTTTCATCCGTGTATTATTGAGAAATACACACCACCTCTATGATACGAAGTCTTGTTGCAAATTTGACAATGACGACTCGTGGTTATATGGCCGAAACACCGCCTTTACGAAATTAAAAGTGAACTCCTTTCAATCACGAATGGCAAGTTTATATCACTCTTCTAATTATTTCGGGGGCACGGGTGGCCCAGTCGTCTAAGGCGCCGCGATTCGCTGTGCAGAGTTGCGTCCCTTGAGCACGCCAGAAACCTATGATTGTGGGTTCGAATCCCGGTTCGCCCGGTTATGTTTCAAGGTTTGTCAGCACCATACCCGTGCTCGTGGGTTTCACCGAAGTGGTAAACGTCTAGGACCTGCATCACATCGGGCTTTCCTCCCACATTAAGCTGCCACGCCGCGATATAACTGGAATACTGTTAAAAGCGGCGTTAAACCCAACTCACTTACACTAAATATTTCGCCATCACAGCCTCACCCAATCCGTACCACACCTGTTTCATTACAATAGTAAAAACCCAGTCTCTTGATAAAATGATGACGTTTTGGGGGCGCTAATCGTTCGTTTGATTCGGTGTGGGGTTGAAAGTTTTCTTTAACAGTGGAAACTCGATAGTTCAGACCTGACGGAATCACCGTTATACAGTGAGTGAGGATGGTTTTACACCGCTTTTAGCAATACTCGAGCAATATCACGGCGGGAGACACCAGAAATGGGCTTCACACATTGTACCCATATCGGGAATCGAACCCGGGTCTTCGGCGTGACGAGCGAACGCTTTAACCACTCGGCTACCCCACCGCCCCAGGGGTGAGTGAGTTTCATCACTGTGTGTCAGGCAACTCACTCACTCACTCAAAGGTCAGGCTTAGGTCAGGTAACCCCCCCCCCCCCCCCCCCCCCCTCCCCAAACACGCACACACACGCACGCACACACACACACGCACACGCACACACACACACACACACACACACACACACGCACGCACGCACGCACGCACACACACACACACTCACACACTCACTCACGTGCTGATCTCTGTAATGAAGGATCGTAAAATCACGAGCTTCTCTGTCACGAGGTAACCCTGAACCTGGAGCGCACATGTCAACCTACAGAACGGATACCCGCGACACGAACACACATCTGTCACACGTTCCGTCCCGCCTCTCTCTCGGTAAAAGGATAATTCATAGCATCATTATGATATGCAAGTTGTCAGCTGCACAAGGTTAAATGTCTACAACGAAGGAGCGGCAGGTCGACCCGGTGTTCCTGTAGCACATTCCGTCTCCACTCCTCAATCTTGCCCAGAACGAGGCCGTCGTGGCACAGTCTGTAGCGTAGACACACATGACTAACATCAATGATGTAGGCAAACATTTTGGATGAAACAAATCCAATACGTCAATATGTAAAGTTTCTACAACATCCTGTATTTCCCCAGAGTGTGTTGCATGCTGGGAATTTACCGGAAGTTAATATGTCGCAACATTACGGGCGCGTCGTCTGTCGCCCATTCCCTGAACCATATTAGTTTCCCATCCGCTCAGTCCTTTCTGTAATTCAAAAGCCGTAACTAAAGCCCCCTCCAGACAGGACCCTTAATCCCCAGCGTTATCTATAAATGTCAATCAACTCCTCCGTACGTCGCCGGATCTTACGCATGGCCTTTTATCATATAAAAATGCTTTATTATGCTGCTATTTTCATTGTTCTGCTTCAAAATCCCTACATCTGTACAGTTATTTTGTTTTAGTGAACAGCGAGAACATATAAGTAGACACAGTTTATGGATAAAGTATTAAAGAAGTTGTTATGCATAAATTGTGTCTACTTTGTCATCCGCAACTTCTTAGTAATGCCTATCCAACAATTCTTTCCAGAGGTTGAATTAGAAATATGCGATAATTTTAAAGTCTCAGCTCTCTTTTAGAAGAAAAAAAATCTCAGCCCCCAATATAGAGAATAAAAAAACAAACATCCAAAAAATACGCCCCCTTCCCCCCGCTCTCTCTCTCTCTCTCTCTAACACACACACACACACACACACACACACACACACACACACACACACACACACACACACACACACACACACACACACACACACACACACACACACACACACACACACACACACACACACACACACACACACACACTATCAAATGGTCTGCAGGGCGATCGGTTGGCTGAAACCCTTGTTATAGAGAGTTGCGTCCCTTAGCCTTCCGCAAATGTTGGCTCAAGTCCCTGGTTTATAATCTTTGCTCGTGGATGGCACCACAGTATTCATGTTTACAACCAGATTCGACCATTCCTCCACCATTAATCTGACACGTCGTCATATCGCTCATATACTGTTGAAGTGGCGTGAAACCCAGTCACTGCTGATATTATTCTTGCAACACCTATCACAATACATACATTGACTGGGGATGCCCAGCAGTAAAATTTCATGTGGGCTCAGTTTTAGCGATAACAATAAGTGATAGATTTCCTATATCATCACCTGGAGAGATGCTTAATGCTATCATGGCCACATGAAATATATAACATTTTCATGTTATTTATTATGTAAAAATATGGGTCGGCGTTCTTTACTCCATCAGTTTGACAACCAACATTTAGCTCATATAATTTTGCATGTTCCAAACCTGTATAAACAGGGGTAGTGTGGAAGTATGTTTTAGCGTTATGCTACACAGGGATAGTGTGTGTTATAGTGTCAGGCTACACAGAGGTAGTGTGTGTTATAGTGTCAGGCTGCACAGAGGTAGTGTGTGTTATAGTGTCAGGCTACACAGAGGTAGTGTGTATTATAGTGTCAGGCTACACAGAGGTAGTGTGTGTTATAGTGTCAGGCTACACAGAGGTAGTGTGTGTTATAGTGTCAGGCTGCACAGAGGTAGTGTGTGTTATAGTGTCAGGCTGCACAGAGGTAGTGTGTCTGATAGTGTCAGGCTGCACAGAGGTAGTGTGTGTTATAGTCTCAGGCTACACAGAGGAAGCGTGTGTTATAGTGTCAGGCTGCACAGGGATAGTGTGTGTTATAGTGTCAGGCTACACAGAGGTAGTGTGTGTTATAGTGTCAGGCTACACAGGGGTAGTGTGTCTGATAGTGTCAGGCTGCACAGTGGTAGTGTGTCTGATAGTGTCAGGCTGCACAGGGGTAGTGTGTCTTATAGTGTCAGGCTGCACAGTGGTAGTGTGTTATCGTGTCAGGCTGCACAGAGGTAGTGTGTCTTATAGTGTCAGGCTACACATAGGTAGTGTGTGTTATAGCGTCAGGCTGCACAGGGATAGTGTGTGTTATAGTGTCAGGCTGCACAGAGGTAGTGTGTGTTATAGTGTCAGGCTGCACAGAGGTAGTGTGTCTTATAGTGTCAGGCTGCACAGGGGTAGTGTGTTATCGTGTCAGGCTGCACAGAGGTAGTGTGTGTTATAGTGGCAGGCTACACAGAGGAAGCGTGTGTTATAGTGTCAGGCTACACAGAGGTAGTGTGTGTTATAGTGTCAGGCTACACAGAGGTAGTGTGTGTTATAGTGTCAGGCTGCACAGGGGTAGTGTGTTATAGAGTCAGGCTACACAGCGGTAGTGTGTGTTATAGTGTCAGGCTGCACAGGGATAGTGTGTGTTATAGTGTCAGGCTGCACAGGGATAACGTGTGTTATAGCGTCAGGCTGCACAGGGATAGTGTGTGTTATAGTGTCAGGGTACACAGAGGAAGTATGTGTTATAGTGTCAGGCTACACAGAGGTAGTGGTGTCATAGTGTCAGGCTGCACAGAGGCAGTGTGTGTTATAGTGTCAGGCTACACAGAAGTAGTGTGTGTTATAGTGTCAGGCTGCACAGGGATAGTGTGTGTCATAGTGTCAGGCTACACAGAGGTAGTGGTGTCATAGTGTCAGGCTGCACAGGGATAGTGTGTGTTATAGTGTCAGGCTGCACAGAGGTAGCGTGTTTCATAGTGTCAGACTACATAGAGGTAGTATGTGTTATAGTGTCAGGCTACACAGAGGGAGTGTGTTATAGCGTCAGACTACATAGAGGGAGTGTGTGTTATAGTGCCAAGCTACACAGATTTAGTGTGTTATAGTGTCAGGCTACACAGGGGTAGTGTGTGTTATAGTGTCAGGCTACACAGGGGGAGTGTGTGTTATAGAATCAGTAGTGTAGTGTTTAATACCAGGCTGCAAGGAGAATGCCGTGGACCACACTTACTGGGGAGACAACATATAAAACCGAATATTTTCATGACCAGGTCAACGAGACGTGAGCTACACAGAGAGGAGGTGCCTATGAATTCATATTGATTTTCTATTATTCTGCTATCAATTACTCATTATTCCAGCGTGTAGCAGAAGGAGTAGTTACGTCCGTGTTATCCGTCTCCTAATGACCAGGTCAACTTTTCGGAAGTACCTCGCAAGTTGGTCGTTGACATTTTCACGAAGAGATGATTGTTTAACTGCCGCGTGTGAAGGAGAGTTTCATATCAACAAACGAGTATGTCAACCCAAACTTGCTCTGACAACAACACCCGTCTGGCTACAAAAACAACAACGACTTCTCCTTGTGTGGTGCACGTTACCATGACTACCACACAGCAATGAGTTCGCATCTGCCATGGTCCCTACCGACCTTGACGTTCACAGCCACCCAAAACGAGGAAAACCCAAAGAGAAGGTCGGAAACTGTGCCCGTCCCTTCAGTCCCAGAAATGAAGTTCTCCTGTTGAATATGGGGGCGGTCGTGTAGCCTAGTGGTTAAAGCGTTCGCTCGTCACGAAGAAGACCCGGGTTCGATTCCCGACCTGGGTACAATGTGTGAAGCCCATTTCTGGTGTCCCCTGCCGTGATATTGCTGGAATAATGCTAAAAGCGGCGAAAAACCATACTCACTCACTCTTGTTTAATAATCTTTATCTACTATTATAATATAAAATTCAAATGGAGCCCAGAACAATCCTTAATTTCAGAACTTAGGCAATCTAGACTTGCCAAATCATTCTAGACTTGAGTTGGGCCCCTTTTTTAATTTATTCACGGGGGTCTGGGAGACAGACTGCCAACCCTTCTGAAACTTGAGTTTCAAATTACTTTTTTATTTTTGGAAAACGCATTATGTTAGCGAGCGGGAGGATATGTAAAGCCAAGAACCTGCTTACCTACAGGAACGGCGACTGATGGAGGAAAACAAGGTGATGAGTGAATTTTATCTTCGATTGTCAGTACTATGTTTAAATATATGTTTGTTTGTTGTTTAACGCCGCACTCAGCAATATTCCAGCTCAAGGACGGCGGTCTGTAAATAATCGAGTCTGGACCAGACAATCCAGTGATTAATGTCATGAGCATAGATTCACATACAGTCAAGTCCCATTAATCCGACATTGTTGGTTGCATATGATTATGTCGGATTAACGAGTATGTCGGATAAACGAAATTGGGTATTATCAACGTTCGTGATCGAAAATTGGACAACTACACGATAAATGACGATTCAAACATGTTGTAATAAAAAAAAGGAAAAAGGAAATATTCATATTGTTGTGTTACATTGTTCGCGGAATATGTTTTCTAATCATGCAACCTCTAAAGTTTAACACAAAAGAATAAAGAATAACGGGTCTAAACAGAACTGATTTAATCGGTTCCCATCATTTGTGTCAGATAAAGCCGATTGTCGGATTAACGAGTGTCGGATAAACGAGACTTGACTGTAATTGGGATACGATGACATGCGTCAACCAAATCAGAGAGCCTGACCACCCGGTCCTTTTAGTTGCCTCCTACGACAATCATATTCCCCTCCTGCCGCAGGGTTGCTGAAGACCTCTCCTAACCCGGGTCTTCACGGGTTGTCAGTACTATGAAGCTGATCACGACTAAATTAACACTGTACATCGTATTACGAATGTTACTGACCCAAACACGCATTAGAACGAAACCAAGTACCTTGGTGTGAGTGTAAACACAGTTAGAGGACACCAAGTACCGTGGTGTGAGTGTGAACACAGTTAGACGACACGAAGTACCGTGGTGTGAGTGTGAACACAGTAAGACGACACCAAGTACCGTGGTGTGAGTGTGAACACAGTTCAAAGACACCAAGTACCGTGGTGTGAGTGTGAACACAGTTAGACGACACCAAGTACCGTGGTGTGAGTGTGAACACAGTTAGACGACACTTAGTACCGTGGTGTGAGTGTGAACAAAGACGACACCAAGTACCGTGGTGTGAGTGTGAACACAGTTAGACGACACCAAGTACCGTGGTGTGAGTGTGAACACAGTTAGAGGACACCAAGTACCGTGGTGTGAGTGTGAACACAGTTAGACGACACCAAGTACCGTGGTGTGAGTGTGAACACAGTTAGACGACACCAAGTACCGTGGTGTGAGTGTGAACACAGTTAGAGGACACCAAGTACCTTGGTGTGAGTGTGAACACAGTTAGAGGACACCAAGTACCGTGGTGTGAGTGTGAACACAGTTAGACGACACCAAGTAACTTGGTGTGAGTGTGAACACAGTTAGACGACACCAAGTACCGTGGTGTGAGTGTGAACACAGTTAGAGGACACCAAGTACCAGGGTGTGAGTGTGAACACAGAAGACACCAAGTTCCTTGGTGTGAGTGTGAACACAGTTAGACGACACCAAGTACCGTGGTGTGAGTGTGAACACAGTTAGAAGACACCAAGTACCGTGGTGTGAGTGTGAACACAGTTAGACGACACCAAGTAACTTGGTGTAAAGTGTGAACACAGTTGGAAGACACCAAGTACCATGGTGTGAGTGTGAACACAGTTAGACGACACCAAGTACCTTGGTGTGAGTGTGAACACAGTTAGAGGACACCAAGTAACTTGGTGTGAGTGTGAACACAGTTAGACGACACCAAGTACCGTGGTGTGAGTGTGAACACAGTTAGAGGACACCAAGTACCAGGGTGTGAGTGTGAACACAGAAGACACCAAGTTCCTTGGTGTGAGTGTGAACACAGTTAGAAGACACCAAGTACCGTGGTGTGAGTGTGAACACAGTTAGACGACACCAAGTAACTTGGTGTGAGTGTGAACACAGTTAGACGACACCAAGTACCGTGGTGTGAGTGTGAACACAGTTAGAAGACACCAAGTACCGTGGTGTGAGTGTGAACACAGTTAGACGACACCAAGTACCGTGGTGTGAGTGTGAACACAGTTAGACGACACCAAGTACCGTGGTGTGAGTGTGAACACAGTTAGAGGACACCAAGTACCTTGGTGTGAGTGTGAACACAGTTAGAAGACACCAAGTACCGTGGTGTGAGTGTGAACACAGTTAGACGACACGAAGTACCGTGGTGTGAGTGTGAACACAGTTAGACGACACCAAGTACCGTGGTGTGAGTGTGAACACAGTTAGAGGACACCAAGTACCAGGGTGTGAGTGTGAACACAGAAGACACCAAGTTCCTTGGTGTGAGTGTGAACACAGTTAGACGACACCAAGTACCGTGGTGTGAGTGTGAACACAGTTAGAAGACACCAAGTACCGTGGTGTGAGTGTGAACACAGTTAGACGACACCAAGTAACTTGGTGTAAAGTGTGAACACAGTTGGAAGACACCAAGTACCATGGTGTGAGTGTGAACACAGTTAGACGACACCAAGTACCTTGGTGTGAGTGTGAACACAGTTAGAGGACACCAAGTAACTTGGTGTGAGTGTGAACACAGTTAGACGACACCAAGTACCGTGGTGTGAGTGTGAACACAGTTAGAGGACACCAAGTACCAGGGTGTGAGTGTGAACACAGTTAGACGACACCAAGTACCGTGGTGTGAGTGTGAACACAGTTAGACGACACCAAGTACCGTGGTGTGAGTGTGAACACAGTTAGAAGACACCAAGTACCAGGGTGTGAGTGTGAACACAGAAGACACCAAGTTCCTTGGTGTGAGTGTGAACACAGAAGACACCAAGTACCGTGGTGTGAGTGTGAACACAGTTAGAAGACACCAAGTACCTTGGTGTGAGTGTGAACACAGTTAGAAGACACCAAGTACCGTGGTGTGAGTGTGAACACAGTTAGACGACACCAAGTAACTTGGTGTGAGTGTGAACACAGTTAGAAGACACCAAGTACCGTGGTGTGAGTGTGAACACAGTTAGAGGACACCAAGTACCGTGGTGTGAGTGTGAACACAGTTAGAGGACACCAAGTACCTTGGTGTGAGTGTGAACACAGTTAGAAGACACCAAGTACCGTGGTGTGAGTGTGAACACAGTTAGAAGACACCAAGTACCGTGGTGTGAGTGTGAACACAGTTAGACGACACCAAGTAACTTGGTGTGAGTGTGAACACAGTTAGAAGACACCAAGTACCGTGGTGTGAGTTTGAACACAGTTAGACGACACCAAGTACCGTGGTGTGAGTGTGAACACAGTTAGACGACACCAAGTACCGTGGTGTGAGTGTGAACACAGTTAGAGGACACCAAGTAACTTGGTGTGAGTGTGAACACAGTTAGAAGACACCAAGTAACTTGGTGTGAGTGTGAACACAGTTAGAAGACACCAAGTACCGTGGTGTGAGTGTGAACACAGTTAGACGACACCAAGTACCGTGGTGTGAGTGTGAACACAGTTAGAGGACACCAAGTACCTTGGTGTGAGTGTGAACACAGTTAGACGACACCAAGTACCTTGGTGTGAGCGTGAACACAGTTAGAGGACACCAAGTAACTTGGTGTGAGTGTGAACACAGTTAGACGACACCAAGTACCGTGGTGTGAGTGTGAACACAGTTAGAGGACACCAAGTACCAGGGTGTGAGTGTGAACACAGAAGACACCAAGTTCCTTGGTGTGAGTGTGAACACAGAAGACACCAAGTTCCGTGGTGTGAGTGTGAACACAGTTAGAAGACACCAAGTACCAGGGTGTGAGTGTGAACACAGAAGACACCAAGTTCCTTGGTGTGAGTGTGAACACAGAAGACACCAAGTTCCGTGGTGTGAGTGTGAACACAGTTAGAAGACACCAAGTACCGTGGTGTGAGTGTGAACACAGTTAGAAGACACCAAGTACCGTGGTGTGAGTGTGAACACAGTTAGTAAACATCAAGTTGTCCATAGCACCACATTAACTCTTTTAGTTATCAATAAAATTGTTGATTTATATCAACATACATGTTGCTACCGGAAAGGTCGAGTGCTTCACAATGTCACGTGGTCTCACCCTCCTGGACGGGTAACAACTTTCTGACAGAGACTGTGACTTCCTCCTGACAGAGACGGGTGCTACCGCCCACGCGTACGACTGCGGCTACAACACCACTAACTACTACTACAACTACTACTACTACTACTGGGGGCACGGGTGGCCCAGTCATTAAGGGCACTGCGATTCGCTATGCAGAGTTGCGTCCCTTGGGCACGCCAGAAACCTATGATTGTGGGTTCGAATCCCGATTCGCCACGATTATGTTTCTAGGTTTGTCAGCACCATACCCGTGCTCGTGGGTTTCACCGAAGTGGTAAACGTCTGAGACCTGCATCACTTCGGGCTTTCCTCCCACATTAAGCTGACACGCCGTGATATAACTGGAATACTGTTAAAAGCGGCGTTAAAACCAACTCACTCACTCACTCACTCACTCACTCATTGTTATCCATAAATTGTGTCTACTCCAGGTTCTACGAAAGTGACTGCTGCTGCGACTGCAGTGTACGTGTATCTATCGTATATGATGCCGTTATATTCGCCCGTTCTTGGACACCTAAGTCTACACCATAACACATTTATTCCTCTATATGATGTACAACCCCATCCAGGCCGCAGATCCTACTGTGACGGAGATGCTGATTACTTTGGTCAACAACACTGTCTATCAATTATATACAAGTAGAAGCCACCCCAGCAGTCACGGGCAGCGTTAATGGGGCCCTCGGGAGCGACTCCATTTCTCACAAACAATGACTTGATGAATGATTTAGAATCAGGTGAGAGATTAAACGATTAAGGATAATCCTTTACATCGTTCATAGAAAGAGGGGTCGGAAGGGTAAGTTACACTTTAGGAACGCAGCGACTGTTCAGTATATGACTTGTACTAGTCCGGACTGATGCCGATTTATAGTGCTAGCACACTGAGACACCATGCTGCAGTTTAACATGAATACCCCACTCAGACACAGTACACTGACTCCGAGCCGACCTGTCCTTGTTTTAACCCCCTTAATGCCGAGCGCCAGACAGGGTCACAACAAGTACCATCTTTTAACATCTTTTGGAATGACGCGACCGGAGGCGGTCGTATGTCATGGTAGCTGAGAAGGGGATGCGTATAGACTGCTAGAGCTGAGAAGGGGATGCGTGTAGACTGCTAGAGCTGAGAAGGGGATGCGTGTAGACTGCTAGAGCTGAGAAGGGGATGCGTGTAGACTGCTAGAGCTGAGAAGGGAATGCGTGTTGACCGCTAGAGCTGAGAAGGGGATGCGTGTAGACGGCTCAAGCTGAGAAGGGGGTGCGTGTTGACAGCTAGAGCTGAGAAGGGAATGCGTGTTGACCGCTAAGCTGAGAAAGGGATGCGTGTAGACGGCTCAAGCTGAGAAGGGGATGCGTATAGACTGCTAGAGCCGAGAAGGGGATGCGTATAGGCTGCTAGAGCTGAGAAGGGGGTGAGTATAGGCTGCTGGAGCTGAGAAGGGGATGCGTATAGACTGCTAGAGCCGAGAAGGGGATGCGTGTAGGCTGCTCGAGCTGAGAAGGGGATGCGTGTAGGCTGCTAAAGCTGAGAAGGGGATGCGTATAGACTGCTAGAGCTGAGAAGGGGATGGGTGTAGACTGCTAGAGCTGAGAAGGGGATGCGTGTAGACGGCTCAAGCTGAGAAGGGGATGAGTATTGACTGCTAGAGCTGAGAAGGGGATGAGCATAGACTGCCAGAGCTGAGAAGGGGATGAGTATAGACTGCTAGAGCTGAGAAGGGGATGAGTATAGACTGCCAGAGTTGAGAAGGGGATGAGTATAGATTGCTAGAGCTGAGAAGTGGATGAGTATAGACTGCTAGAGCAGAGAAGGGGATGAGTATAGACTGCTAGAGCTGAGAAGGGGATGAGTATAGACTGCTAGAGTTGAGAAGGGGATGAGTATAGACTGCTAGAGTTGAGAAGGGGATGCGTATAGACTGCTAGAGCTGAGAAAGGGGATGAATATAGACTGCTAGAGCTGAGAAGGGGATGAGTATAGACTGCTAGAGCTGAGAAGGGGATGAGTATAGGCTGCTTGAGCTGAGAAGGGGATGGGAATGGGAATGGATGTGAGTGTGTTATTAAATACGTGATCTGCCTATTGTTGAAAAGACAGTTGTCTTTTCAGTACAAGACGTTTTTTTATAACATCAATTATATTCAATTCAATCACATTTGAATTAGAAACAGAATTAAAGTTTATTTTCACTTTTTTTTTATCTTCGACAAGACTTACAGGTTGAAAAGTATTGAGCAACGAATGAAGTATGCCGGACTAGACATCCGCTGTCGACCACCAAAACACACAAAATGACAGAGTCTGATTCCAAAGAGGCCAGTGTACAGAGGCTGAGGCCAGTGTACAGAGGCTGGGGCCTCGCCGAGTCGTGTCTTGCCAGCCCACGTCCTACAACCGCATCGCGTCCTTCCCTCGCCGGGTTATTGATCTGGTGGCTCTGTTAACTGTTGTTTTAGAAATGCAATCATGGTATTGTGTCTTGTGAGGTAACGTCTGTGACAGCCACGTTGAATGATGCTCCTCGTGCCGTTGTTCCATATTCAAGTATCTAGGCCATGGTTCTGCATCCCGCTAGATCTGACTTGCCTTCTCCGACCTTCAGCACTCCTCCTCTTTCCCAACGTACGGCTCATTAAGTTCTTGTCTAAATGGAGGTCCACAGCTAGATTACTGATAGAGATGTAGCATTAGATGCATTAAGTCTAAAGACAATGTTTTTGTTTTGTTTGTTTGTTGTTTAACCCCGCACTCGGCAATATTTCAGCTATATGACGTCGGTCTGTAAATAATCGAGTCTGGACCAGACAATCCAGTGATTGACATCATGAGCATCGATCCACGCAATTGGGATACCATGACATGCATCAACCAAGTCAGCGAGCATGACCAACCGAACCTGTTAGTCGCCTCTTACGAAAAGCAAAGTCGCCTTTTACGTCAAGCCTGGGTTGCTGAAGACCTATTCTACCCCGGATCTTCACGGGTCTCTAAAGTCAATGTCATGGGTCTCTAAAGTCTTCGTTGCATGTGAGAGTCGACTACAGGTGTTGTGAATGTGCACGAGGTCAACATCATGTTTAAAGGAAGACTGTTATAGAGGGTCAAGGTCATTTTCCGTCAAGGCCTAGACTGGTGTAATGTGTGAGGCATGGTCTCTCGGTTGTTAGGATATTCAGTGAGTGGTAGATTGATATGCGTGATCATAAAATGTTTGACAGTAGATAACAAAAGGAGTATTTGAACGACTTGAATCACATTTGCACATCGCACCGCCCCGCCCCGCCCCGCCCCGCCCCGCCCCGCCCCGCCCCGCCCCGCCCCGCCCCGCACCGCACCGCAACGCACCGTAACGCAACGCAACGCAACGCAACGTAATTCACCGCAGTGACGTATTACTGAGTTGAATATTGAGTCGATCATGTATCGCTATAATAAGAGAATGAGGCCAAGAGTGAGTGAGGTAATTTCGTAACAGCTGTATGATGGCAATCTCTAAAGGGAGTACTTGAGCTGTTGGTTACATACAGTATAAAACTACTTTCCTGGTATGTGGAACGGGATAACGCAACAAAGCTACTTTAGGCGGAAAATGATTTGAAATTCTGTTTCCGGTCTTTATTTTTAAATAATTGATTTAAAACACACACCGTCAGCTTGCAAATAATAACATAAAAGATTTTCACATAAAATGGCGCTCGTGTGTGTTCCGTCTTCAGAGAAAACAAACAATGTTGAAAACTGCAATTTACTTTTCTGAATGTGTTTACGAGAAGAGCAAACTGCATGTACAGTTCACACGACATCGCCGACTGCCAGCCTCTGTCCTTTACAGTTCATCAATATATTGATACAGTGTAACCTGTTTTCGTGACTATTTCGTATCTGAAGTAAAACACGAGCATGTAGGAATTGATGTAATGTTTTTTAAAGGAATTTAGTTAATTTGAAAGAATACCCTTTTTAACACACAAACCAACATGAACTAGTTTTTGTTGACATTACATCCCAGTACGCACAGATCAGAAAATCAATACCTCTCACAATGAATATCGCTAATGTATTGGGAAAAGAAACGTGTGAAAGTCAGATGATTTTAACGGTGAGGGACGTACATCGTTGAGTGATTGGCACTTCAATGTAGGCGCATGAATATTGTATAAATGCAAACGTAACACACACCATGAAAACAGAAGGCTAGCTAGAACCTCATACAACATTTAACCTCCGCTGTTCCGAAATTTCACCCAATAGCATCTGTTGCAGGACAACTGCGCTATGAAATGCATGCACTTTACAAGACCAAAACACTTCGACTAAAAATTCAATATTCCCAACAGCGAGGGTCAGTGAATTTCTGAATTGGAACCGCCGACCTCGTTTCCTTCATTACGAAGGACGGGGTGAGTCATTCGGGGACGGCGTTGGTAATGGATTCTCCCCTTCAAGCTCGTGTATTTCACGCCACCATGTTAACTTTAACAGTGACAAAACGCTGCGTCGCCGTGATTCGTTGTTGTTTCAGTAAGCTAAACAGTATTGAGGGATCGAGTTTCCATTAGGCCAAGCCGTTGCTGGATAGTCGCAGGTTGGTCAGGTTTTGCAAGGAATCCATTGACTGTCACCAGATGATGGCTGAGGTTCCGGCAGGGACACGTAATCTGAATCTGCATGTCTGAGAGGGATGCAGCTGTACAAGTGAAGGGCCATATTGGAACCACGTGCTGGGGCTGGCACTATGTAAAGAAGGAATACATTGAAGTCAAGTCCTGTGTGTGTTGTGATCTAACCTGACAGGACCATAGGTTTCCTTGGCCATCATGTAAGGTTGGCGGAAGAAGGACTTCGCTGCCTGCTTGTTTATTCTGTGTTAAATGTACGTAGACTTGTTCCATAAGCTGTATGGAGAAATACACAGTGGGGTGAAACATGTTTCTCTGCGTTGATAGAAGATAGAAAAGGTAAGTGTAACCGAGCTAGCCAGGAGTTCGGAAAGAGAGACGAGAAGTCGAGTAGGCAGCGTCATCAATGCAGTGTACAATGTACAACGTACGGTGTCCGGTGTTGTTGATATCGGATACCATAATCGTTATGTGTAGCTGAGGAAATTACCGTCCCCTCATTTGTATGTACAATCTGTCTCCTGTAGGTACACATAGCTTCTAACGGAACAAGATGCTGTCGGCAGGGTAGATAATTGCCAAAATGTGTTGCTTGATGAGGTTAATCAATATGTGTCAGTATGAGCTGTCTGGACCAGATCATATCACCTCCTCCCTCTGGACCGGTATGGTTACCGAGTAGTTGTGCAAGGTAGTTGCTGTCGTCGTCCTCGCAGCCGTATCTGGTACGTTCTGTAGTGACAGATGACTGGCGCAGTGTACGTGTGTTAGACTGATGGGGAGTGGAGGTCGGGTTCTAGGCGGCACATCGTTCACTGCGTTAGTCCTCGTCATACTGCTGTACGGTTAACTCCCGAAAATGGCTCGAAAAATCAATCACTTAACATCATCAAAAATATGACAAAGATTTTCTTAATTTAGATATTATTCAGATTTTAATTTCATTTAGGGTAATCGAGATATCTAAATTCCACCCTGCGTCTTTACAGCACTACACGTCTCTATAAGGCTAATCTTAACGTATCTTGGAACCTTGCCATTTTAAACACTATTTACCTTTGACATGGGACATACCAGAAACAGTGTGACGTGTGTACAAGACAGAGATATACAGTAGCAGTGTGACGTGTGTACAAGACAGAGATATACAGTAGCAGTGTGACGTTTGTACAAGACAGAGATATACAGTAGCAGTGTGACGTGTGTACAAGACAGAGATATACAGTAGCAGTGTGACGTGTGTACAAGACAGGGATATACAGTAGCAGTGTGACGTATGTACAAGACAGAGATATACAGTAGCAGTGTGACGTGTGTACAAGACAGAGATATACAGTAGCAGTGTGACGTGTGTACAAGACAGGGATATACAGTAGCAGTGTGACGTGTGTACAAGACAGAGATATACAGTAGCAGTGTGACGTGTGTACAAGACAGAGATATACAGTAGTAGTGTGACGTGTGTACAAGACAGAGATATACAGTAGCAGTGTGACGTGTGTACAAGACAGAGATATACAGTAGCAGTGTGACGTATGTACAAGACAGAGATATACAGTAGCAGTGTGACGTGTGTACAAGACAGAGATATACAGTAGCAGTGTGACGTGTGTAAAAGACAGGGGATATACAGTAGCAGTGTGACGTGTGTAAAAGACAGAGATATACAGTAGCAGTGTGACGTGTGTACAAGACAGAGATATACAGTAGTAGTGTGACGTGTGTACAAGACAGGGATATACAGTAGCAGTGTGACGTATGTACAAGACAGAGATATACAGTAGCAGTGTGACGTGTGTACAAGACAGAGATATACAGTAGCAGTGTGACGTGTGTAAAAGACAGGGGATATACAGTAGCAGTGTGACGTGTGTAAAAGACAGGGGATATACAGTAGCAGTGTGACGTGTGTAAAAGACAGGGGATATACAGTAGCAGTGTGACGTGTGTAAAAGACAGGGGATATACAGTAGCAGTGTGACGTGTGTAAAAGACAGGGGATATACAGTAGCAGTGTGACGTGTGTACAAGACAGAGATATACAGTAGCAGTGTGACGTGTGTACAAGACAGAGATATACAGTAGCAGTGTGACGTGTGTACAAGACAGAGATATACAGTAGCAGTGTGACGTGTGTACAAGACAGAGATATACAGTAGCAGTGTGACGTGTGTACAAGACAGAGATATACAGTAGCAGTGTGACGTGTGTACAAGACAGAGGATATACAGTAGCGGTGTGACGTGTGTACAAGACAGAGATATACAATAGCAGTGTGACGTGTGTACAAGACAGAGATATACAGTAACAGTGTGACGTGTGTACAAGACAGAGATATACAGTAGCAGTGTGACGTGTGTACAAGACAGAGATATACAGTAGCAGTGTGACGTGTGTACAAGACAGAGGATATACAGTAGCAGTGTGACGTGTGTACAAGACAGGGCATATACAGTAGCAGTCTGACGTATGTACAAGACAGGGGATATACAGTAGCAGTGTGACGTGTGTACAAGACAGGGTATATACAGTAGCAGTGTGACGTGTGTACAAGACAGAGATATACAGTAGCAGTGTGACGTGTGTACAAGACAGGGCATATACAGTAGCAGTGTGACGTGTGTACAAGACAGAGATATACAGTAGCAGTGTGACGTGTGTACAAGACAGGGATATACAGTAGCGGTGTGACGTGTGTACAAGACAGAGGATATACAGTAGCAGTCTGACGTGTGTACAAGACAGAGATATACAGTAGTAGTGTGACGTGTGTACAAGACAGAGATATACAGTAGCAGTGTGACGTGTGTTCAAGACAGAGATATACAGTAGCAGTGTGACGTGTGTACAAGACAGGGCATATACAGTAGCAGTGTGACGTGTGTACAAGACAGAGATATACAGTAGCAGTGTGACGTGTGTAAAAGACAGGGGATATACAGTAGCAGTGTGACGTGTGTACAAGACAGGGCATATACAGTAGTAGTGTGACGTGTGTACAAGACAGAGATATACAGTAGCAGTGTGACGTGTGTACAAGACAGGGCATATACAGTAGAAGTGTGACGTGTGTACAAGACAGGGCATATACAGTAGAAGTGTGACGTATGTACAAGACAGGGGATATACAGTAGCAGTGTGACGTTTGTACAAGACAGAGGATATACAGTAGCAGTGTGACGTGTGTACAAGACAGAGATATACAGTAGCAGTGTGACGTGTGTACAAGACAGAGGATATACAGTAGCAGTGTGGTGTGTACAAGACAGGGGATATACAGTAGCAGTGTGACGTGTGTACAAGACAGGGGATATACAGTAGCAGTGTGACATGTGTACAAGACAGGGCATATACAGTAGCAGTGTGACGTGTGTACAAGACAGAGATATACAGTAGCAGTGTGACGTGTGTACAAGACAGAGATATACAGTAGCAGTGTGACGTGTGTACAAGACAGGGCATATACAGTAGCAGTGTGACATGTGTACAAGACAGGGCATATACAGTAGCAGTGTGACGTGTGTACAAGACAGAGATATACAGTAGCAGTGTGACGTGTGTACAAGACAGGGCATATACAGTAGCAGTGTGACGTGTGTACAAGACAGGGCATATACAGTAGCAGTGTGACGTGTGTACAAGACAGAGGATATACAGTAGAAGTGTGACATGTGTACAAGACAGGGCATATACAGTAGCAGTGTGACGTGTGTACAAGACAGAGATATACAGTAGCAGTGTGACGTGTGTACAAGACAGGGGATATACAGTAGCAGTGTGACGTGTGTACAAGAAAGGGCATATACAGTAGCAGTCTGACGTGTGTACAAGACAGGGGATATACAGTAGAAGTGTGACGTGTGTACAAGACAGAGGATATACAGTAGCAGTGTGACGTGTGTACAAGACAGGGCATATACAGTAGCAGTGTGACGTGTGTACAAGACAGGGGATATACAGTAGCAGTGTGGCGTGTGTACAAGACAGGGCATATACAGTAGCAGTGTGACGTGTGTACGAGACAGAGGATATACAGTAGCAGTGTGACGTGTGTACAAGACAGGGCATATACAGTAGCAGTGTGACGTGTGTACAAGACAGAGATATACAATAGCAGTGTGACGTGTGTACAAAACAGGGGATATACAGTAGCAGTGTGACGTGTGTACAAGACAGAGATATACGGTAGCAGTGTGACGTGTGTACAAGACAGAGGATATACAGTAGAAGTGTGACGTGTGTACAAGACAGAGGATATACAGTAGCAGTGTGACGTGTGTACAAGACAGGGCATATACAGTAGCAGTGTGACGTGTGTACAAGACAGAGGATATACAGTAGCAGCGTGACGTGTGTACAAGACAGAGATATACAGTAGCAGTGTGACGTGTGTACAAGACAGGGGATATACAGTAGCAGTGTGACTTGTGTACAAGACAGGGGATATACAGTAGCAGTGTGACGTGTGTACAAGACAGAGATATACAGTAGCAGTGTGACTTGTGTACAAGACAGGATATACAGTAGCAGTGTGACGTGTGTACAAGACAGGATATACAGTAGCAGTGTGACGTGTGTACAAGACAGGATATACAGTAGCAGTGTGACGTGTGTACAAGACAGGGGATATACAGTAGCAGTGTGACGTGTGTACAAGACAGGGCATATACAGTAGCAGTGTGACGTGTGTACAAGACAGGGGATATACAGTAGCAGTGTGGTGTGTACAAGACAGATATATACAGTAGCAGTGTGACATGTGTACAAGACAGTGATAAACAGTAGCAGTGTGACGTGTGTACAAGACAGAGATATACAGTAGCGGTGTGACGTGTGTACAAGACAGGGGATATACAATAGCAGTGTGACGTGTGTACAAGACAGGGGATATACAGTAGCAGTGTGGTGTGTTTAAGACAGAGATATACACTAGCAGTGTGACGTGTGTTAAAGACAGCGATATACAGTAGAAGTGTGGTGTGTTTAAGACAGAGATATACAGTAGCACTGTGGTGTGTTTAAGACAAAGATATGCAGTAGCAGTGTGGTGTGTTTAAGTCAGAGATATACAGTAGCAGTGTGACGTGTGTTCAAGACAGAGATATACAGTAGCAGTGTGGTGTGTTTAAGACAGAGATATACTAGTAGCAGTGTGACGTGTGTACAAGACAGAGATATACAGTAGCAGTGTGACGTGTGTTCAAGACAGAGATATACAGTAGCAGTGTGACGTGTGTTTAAGACAGAGATATACTAGTAGCTGTGTGGTGTGTTTAAGACAGAGATATACAGTAGCTGTGCGGTGTGTTTAAGACAGAGATATACAGTAGCAGTGTGACGTGTGTTTAAGACAGAGATATACAGTAACAGTGTGGTGTGTTTAAGACAGAGATATACAGTAGCAGTGTTGTGTGTTTAAGACAGAGATATACAGTAGCTGTGTGGTGTGTTTAAGACAGTGATATACAGTAGCAGTGTGGTGTGTTTAAGACAGAGATATACAGTAGCAGTGTGACGTATGTACAAGAAAGAGATGTACAGTAGCAGTGTGGTGTGTTTAAGACAGAGATATACAAGTAGCAGCGGAACGTTGTCGCGAATGCTCCTGATCTTTGTCCACCTGAATTTTAACAGTAAGAGAAAGAAAGGTCAGTGCATTTGATATTTCCATAATCCCCGATGTTGTGAAGAGATCATTCTTTGTGTTGGTAAAGGTCGCACACCGAGCTTGAAAGTAACAAATCTTTAAACAGCAGTATCGGAGGTGACTTTGAGACGGCCTTTGCGAAAACAGCCGAAAAGAAATACATAATTTTCTGCATGAAGTTAGAACGCCAAGAAGCTTGGCGACTTTCTGACATTTCATTTCGAATTCAATAATGCTGTTGTCACGTAATGACGGAAAACGTCCTGACAAGCCTCAATTTTGACATTAACCAAGATACTTTAATATTGTACACCGTATAGATTGTGATTGTTTCGCTTGTAATGCAGAACACATGCTAATTAGCGTGATTGGAAAGGGAGCGGTTGATGGAGTCTGGAGATTAATCTCCATATTGTCTCGATCCTCTCAAATGCCGTCACGGCAACAGCCACTGGAATTGGTGAATACAGAGATGAGAGTAGGAACGCCGACTCGGGGGATGTTAAAATGGGGGTAGTGGCGTTAGGCGGAATGAGGGATGTGGTGTCTGTTATAACATGAGACTCTCCATGCCAGGAAATCATAAAGGATATATAACACTTATATATCCTAGTCTGCCATCTGGACGCGTTGTCTGGAACACTTTATTATCTACTTCGGCATCGCAGGATTTTATTCCACGCTGTTGGGCACTGGAACATTAAAAGTCAATAATCTAATTTCCTTTGGGTGATACTGTAGTGAGGTTGTTGGCAATTTAAGTCACTCAAACCTGAAATCGAGTCTTTAATTTGCCCCCAAAGTTCGTCACTTCAAAGTGTGTCTTTTACATTACTCGACAACCATACCCTTATCCTTTGATTTTAAAGCACAGACTCACATGAGGATTCTGAAGCAGTCTGTGCTTTAAAATGTGCTACGTCGTGTTGGATCGCATGGTAACAATGGCTACCTAGTACGGATTGTATCGGAGTGAGTGAGTTAGGTTTAATGCCACTTTTAACAGTATTCCAGTTATATCGCTGCGTGTCAGCTTAATGTGGGAAGAAAGCCCGAAGTGATGCAGGTCTCAGACGTTTACCACTTCGTTGAAACCCACGAGCATGGGTATGGTGCTGACAAACCTAGAAACATAATCGTGGCGAACCGGGATTCGAACCCACAATCATAGGTTTCTGGCGTGCCCAAGGGACGCAACTCTGCAAAGCGAATCGCGGCGCCTTAGACGACTTGGCCACCCGTGCCCCCGGTTTGTATCGGAATGTAGGTGATCTGTTTTATATTTAGATTTAAATCTAAAGATTCAGAGAGACAAAAACTATCCACAAGACTGTATGACAAGAGAGATGCCATCAATTTTCCAAAAGTCACCCTTCCCTTTATGTCGAACAATATTTCAGCAGCTCCGGCCTTTGGTGATTTCGAGTCATAACTTTTGAGGTACAATCGTACATGCTCTCTCTCAACATTTCAAACAGCGTCATACGACTCTAGCTTGAAGGTTGTTTAATCAGGATTCCAACATTCAAAGCCTCAGTAAAGCTTTCAAAAGGTTTTATGGGAGACATTTGGAGGACATTTTCAAATTTGTCACATCAGTGACAAAATTCCTTATTTTGACTTGTACCGTTCCCGTGTTTTTTTCAGGTGAACGATTGAATTGCCTTTGCATGTGTTTGTGACTGGTGCTACCGGTGGGACAGGTGTTCAACTTTTCGCAAATACCTGATATCATCACAATTTGATACGGTTTTGTCGCTCATGGTGCTGATAATGCGGCACTGACGTTCTAACGTTGTGTTGATACGTGATGTTACAGTGGAATTTGAATGTGGTGACTTAATAGTGTTATCGGATGGGGAATGTTTTAGTGTCATTAAACGGGGTGATGCTATGTTATTAAGTGAGACTGTTTATTAGTAGTGTGGTGATATGATGGTTTTATCAGTAAGTTATGATAAAGTGTTATTAAACGAGGTGATGCCGAGACTCTTAAGATAACGCTGTCCATTGATGTTGTGTGCTGTGATGTTAATATAGTGTTCTCAAATGAGGGGATGCCATAATGTTATTAAACGAAGTGATGCTATAGTGTTATTAAACGAAGTGATGCCATAGTGTTATTCCACGAAGTGATGATATAGTGTTATTAAACGAAGTGATGCCATAGTGTTAATAAACGAAGTGATGCCATAGTGTTTTTAAACGAAGTGATGCTATAGTGTTATTAAACGAAGTAATGCCATAGTGTTATTAAACGAAGTGATGCAAAAGAGTTATTAAACGAAGTGATGCCAAAGTGTTATTAAACGAAGTGATGCCATAGTGTTATTAAACGAAGTGATGCTATAGTGTTTTTAAACGAAGTAATGCCATAGTGTTATTAAACGAAGTAATGCCATAGTGTTATTAAACGAAGTGATGCTATAGTGTTAGTAAACGAAGTGATGCCATAGTGTTATTAAACGAAGTGATGCAAAAGAGTTATTAAACGAAGTGATGCCAAAGTGTTATTAAACGAAGTAATGCCATAGTGTTATTAAACGAAGTGATGCTATAGTGTTTTTAAACGAAGTAATGCCATAGTGTTATTAAACGAAGTAATGCCGTAGTGTTATTAAACGAAGTGATGCTATAGTGTTAGTAAACGAAGTGATGCCATAGTGTTATTAAACGTAGTGATGCCAAAGTGTTATTAAACGAAGTGATGCCAAAGTGTTATTAAACGAAGTAATGCCATAGTGTTATTAAACGAAGTGATGCTATAGTGTTATTAAACGAAGTGATGCTATAGCGTCTTTAAACGAAGTGATGCCGTAGTGTTATTAAACGAAGTGATGCTATAGTGTTATTAAACGAAGTAATGCCCTAGTGTTATTAAACGAAGTGATGCCGTAGTGTTATTAAACGAAGTGATGCCATAAT
Source organism: Haliotis cracherodii (assembly GCF_022045235.1). Lineage (NCBI taxonomy): Eukaryota > Metazoa > Mollusca > Gastropoda > Lepetellida > Haliotidae > Haliotis > Haliotis cracherodii. Next base: position 21,123,779 of record NW_027266286.1, read on the forward strand.
GGTATTAAACGAAGTGATGCTATAGTGTTATTAAACGAAGTGATGCCGTGTTATTAAACTAAGTGATGCTATAGTGTTATTAAACGAAGTGATGCTATAGCGTTAGCAGGAGGGGTCGTTCACTGATATTAAATGTGGTGATGTTATAGTTTCATGAAGTGAGCGGATGTCATAATGTTATAAAGTGGTGCTATGAGGTTATTAAATGACTTACGATATACGGTTATTAAGCGAGTTAATGTCATGATGTACATCCTTAAATAAGGTCTAATAGTGCTATTGTGAGTTATAGTGTTGTCAAGTGACGGGGTGTTGTATGATAATACAAATGACAGGACGACATATTATGATATGGCGTTGTGGGGTTGTGGAGTTGTGGCATTGTGGCGTTGTCCGTGTCACCAGTCATCTCACCGCGGCTAGGGAGTTAACTGACTATAAAAGTCCAGTTTCCACCCTTGCCGAACTATAGAGATCTATTTTGGATGGATTAACGAGTCTATGCATAGTGCAATCGAAATCGCGTAACGAAATCGACATCCGGTTCGTAAACTGCCGTGCAGATTTCGATCGATTACACGATTTGCAAAACATGTGTACCGCCAACTCGGCGTCAACAGATATTTTCCAAATCTTTCCATGTTTTTAATCAAGGTGCTCACGTAATTTGGTGCACTTCGCTAAGTAAGACCCGTTTTATTACAATATAGATCTTGATTATCGACCAGGTCGTCTTGACTGGGCGACACCATTTTTTTTTAAGCAAATGCAAGTGATATGAGAGGTGGAATCGTATAACTCAATAGGAGGGACATAGAAGCGACGTAACTCGAAATAGCCACTGGTGGCGCTACGATCGAGCAAAAAAATTCCAGCCTAGTTCGGCAAGGGTGGAAACTGGACTTTTAGAGTCAGTTAACTCCCTTGCCTCGGGAAGATGGTCCCCAGTCGGACACGGGGGCGTCGTTCTGTGGCCTGTCGTACATGTGTCTACGTCACACACGGGACAACAATACGTCTGGACCGTGACTCAGTGACCCGGATGTAGCAGATGATGAATAGCTGGTAGGTAAAGGAAAACCGCAGAGTTAAAGGGGAAGTGTACACGCAAAAATCACTTTCTTTCTTTTTCTAAACATAACGCAATTTTAGAATTAGTTAGTATCTGTGTTTGAAAATATAAACTCATTTTTTTCACAGTGAAAGTAGGAAGCTCACAATAGTGTGAAAATGATATGCCGTTATGAGGCCTTCGTTTTTCGAGCTAAACAGGCCAGAGTTATCCCTCTTAGATTATGACGTAATTGGTGCCAATTCAACTGGGTCCCTGTCTATTCTAAACGCAAAATATATCAAGTTCCAGTTTGCGGTAAAACAACATGGCCTACGACACACTCCGGCGCAGTGGTGACTCAGCATAACACTATGCTGGCTGGCATCTGAGACACTAGAATCGCACACCTGTACCTACACCACGTGAAGCGGCTCTAACAAAGCATGATGACGTCATAATGTTTATCAATTGGCACCAATGACGTCATATTGCAAGGGGCATAAGCCATGGTGTTTTTGTTCTGGAAATAGAACACTTGGTAAATGAAAAATATTAATCGTTTTAATGCCAAAAATATGTTAATTAATTGTGATAGTTTTATATTTTTGTCTATGACACTACTAGGTTAACACTTTTAATGTGAAAAAAGTACACGAAAAATACGTTCATTTCCTTGTGAACTTGCCTTTAATGTCCAACAGCGTGTTCAACATGGCGATAGAAGACAATGCAGTAAATTTAGATCAGTTTGTCGGAATGACCACTTGACCAACTCACATTCGAGTGGGGCCCGCGATCGTAGATTTATGACTACCGTCATAGTTTGGGAGTGACGACAGTCAACGATGGCGTTGTGAAAGGGATCGCCGATGTGATGTCTCCTGACGTCTTGGATCCGTCACTATATAAACAGCGCTTTGTTTGTTTGTCGACATACATTACACACACAATCAAGTTAACAAACCTAGTTAAATATAGTGTACACCCGTAAATAAGTCCTTATAGTGCTATTGTGAGTTATAGTGTTGTCAAGTGACAGGATGTTGCATCATAATACAAATGACAGGTCGACATATTAGTGAGTGAGTGAGTTGGGCTTAACGCCGCTTTTAACAGTATTCCAGTTATATCACGGCGTGTCAGCTTAATGTGGGAGGAAAGCCCGAAGTGATGCAGGTCTTAGACGTTTACCACTTCGGTGAAACCCACGAGCACGGGTATAGTGCTGACAAACCTAGAAACATAATTGGGTCGAACCGGGATTCGAACCCACAATCATAGGTTTCTGGCGTGCCCAAGGGACGCAACTCTGCACACTCTCGACTGGGCCACCCGTGCCCCCTGGACGACATATTATGATACCAAGTGAAAGCATGTTATCTTGATATGTCCGATGACATGTGTTTTAGTGTTATCACAAAGGGGTATGTTATGCTGTTATTATGTGTGGTTATATTGGAGCTATTAAGTATGATAATAGTTATGAGGTGTGGTGTGTTATTGTAGGTGTGGTGATATTATGCTGTGGTTAAGTGAGGTGATCGCATACGGTCACCATATGTTGTAATGTTAAAACGGTAGACTATTCTTAAATGGTTGGACGGTGGGTAGCCTAGTGGTTAAAGCGTTCGCTCCTCACGCCGAAGATCCGGGTTCGATTCCCGACATGGGTACAATGTGTGATGCCTATTTCTGGTGTTCGCCGCCATGATATTGCTGGAATATTGCTTAAAGCGGCGTAAAACCATACTCCCTCACTCTTATAAGATGTGTAGCAGGTTAGGTCATGCAGCTTTTGTGATGCATGTATCACGTGACCTACATCACCGTAGTAACTGAAGGTCAGGGATACATCAAAGCGGATATAGATCCAGGTATGTGGAGTCAACAAGTATAAACAGAAGTGGCTTAAAGATTGTCACAGCATGCCAGGGTCTAACATCTCGACATTTGTCACTTCTCGGAACTAGCCTTAGAACACTGCCACCTGGCGTCAGCGATGTACACCAGCTTGATGCTGACATTTATGTAACCTGATGTGACAAAGGAGGTACTGGTTTTTCGTGGATTAGACCCTTTCGGGAGCTTCACTTACTTGACCAGTTGTGGGGTTGTGCTGTTGTGGCGTTGTCCGTGTCACCAGTCATCTCACCGCGGCAAGGGAGTTAACTGACTATAAAAGTCCAGTTTCCACCCTTGCCGAACTATGGAGATCTATTTTGGCTGGATTAACGAGTCTATGCATAGTGCAATAAAAATCGCGTAACGAAATCGACATCCGGTTCATAAACTGCCGTGCAGATTTCGATCGATTGCAGGATTTGCAAAGCATGTGTACCGCCAACTCGGCGTCAACAGATATTTTCCAAATCTTTTCATGTTTTTAATCAAGGTGCTCACGTAATTTGGTGCACTTCGCTAAGTAAATCCCGTTTCATTACAATATAGATCTTGATTATCGACCAGGTCGTCTTGACTGGGCGACATCATTTTGTTTGAAGCAAATGCAAGTGATATGAGAGGTGGAATCGTATAAGTCAATAGGAGGGACATAACTCGAAATAGCCACTGGTGGCGCTACAATCGAGCCCAAAAATTCCAGCCTAGTTCGGCAAGGGTGGAAACTGGACTTTTACAGTCAGTTAACTCCCTTGCCTCGGGAAGATGGTCTCCAGTCGGAGCTGGTAGTTAAGGAAGGGCCGTAGAGTTAATGTCCAACAGCGTGTTCAACATGGCGATAGAAAACAATGCAGTAAATTTAGATCAGTTTGTCGGAATGACCACTTGACCAACTCACCATCGAGTGGGGCCCCGCTATAGTAGCTTTATGACTACCGTAAATCTATGTCTAAATTTGGGAGTGACGACAGTCAACGATGGCGTTGTGAAAGGGATCGCTGATGTGTGACATCGCGCCCTGACATCTTGGATCCGTAACTTTAGAAACAGTGCTTTGTTTGTTTGTCCGCCGCATACATGACACACACGATCAAGTTCGCAAACCTTAAGATACATATCTAAATTTAAATCGTTTTAATGTTTCGTTTTCGTTCCCTGTTCCCTGTGCAATACATATAAGAATGCCGATTGTGGCACTTCCCCATATTCGCCAAGCGCAAAGCGTCAACACGGCGATACGGTAGCCTAGATTATCATGTAGAGCTGGAACGTTGCCTAAAAAAGGCGTATAACAAAATTCAATCTCTCGGGGAACGCTGGCACACATCATTCACAGGAATACATAGCTTTACACAAAGGCCTCGTAGGATACATACTGACATCTAGTCTCTGAAATGAAAATATTTTACAGAAAAAAACAGTTGTTAAATTATAGTTACGAAATATAATAAAAAGAGCCAAGAGACTCTTATTTTCAGATATTGCAGTAAGCTAGACTTGCCAAATATTATAGACTTGAATGGGCTCTTTTTGGATATATTTGTTTCAGGGTCTGTATGACAGACATGATACATGGGTCAATAATATAATTTTGTGTGTGGTAAAGCCACGTATCCCTGGGTTTAAATGAGATGCAGGTCACACAGTATGAACCCCCCCCCCCCCCCCCCCACACACACACACACCTCCCCGATCATCATTGTAGTTGATTCTTACGCGAGCGTCGAGCGCTGCTGACCTGTACTGACCAGAATCCGCATAGAAATGTTAAATGAACGGATTTTGTAGTGCAACACAATAAGGGTGGACAACAAAAGACGGAACCCAGTCAAGTCACACATCAGGCGGTCTGCAACCAACCTCGGTGGTATACTCAGGGCTCCGACTCATTCATGCAATTATTGCTAATTGAGAAAATAATATGTCCGATGTTAAAAGAATAAGAACACGCCCTTAATTATCGTAATTGAGGAAGGGTTCTTGTATTAACGTCTACCAGTTAATTATTTCCATTTTTCCGAGTAACTGTTCCACTTAATCACAAGTCATATGTGACCCAAATATAAGGAGACCTAAATTTGGACTGGAACGAGATTTTCCAGAAGCTGTCAATTCCAACACATGAGCTCTATCGATCCTGCTTTAGAATTTCTCCACTGTAATTAAGTCAAGTAGAATATTATCACCTGACATATAATTAATCGCTGTTGTCGGTGTACAAATGAAATATTTTCCTCCTAATCAGAGCCGCCCGCTAAGAAACATCAAACATCGGAACTTAGAAACTGTATCGGCTTCGCAAAGACCGAGTGTGGAACTTAATTGGACCATTCATCACGTGTCAATGGGGTAATTAGATCTGCATTCCTCCAGACACCGTCCTAGCTTTCCTGAACGACAACAAAGCCGTGTGCTGGATCTGGCCGTATCACCGCATACCCGGAAGTGGACGATATGTAGGGGGGCGTGGCCGCCCTTGAATTGAACCATCCTCGGACGTCATGTACGCATGGTACGCCCTTCAATGAGAAACGATGGCAATTTACCGGAATTCTTTGATCAAACTAAGAATTCTTGACAGCTTTTGTACCACCGCGGACGTTAATCTCCGTGGTGCCACTTAGAATAGAAGAAAAACAAACAAATATGTTATCAGTCTATTGTTGACTATATCGTGTTATAACATAAACTTTACAGTTTCGTTTGGACTAACATTTAGTCTCCGAAATGTCTTCTTATAATGTCTTCTATAATTCTATAATTGCAAGCTGCCCAGGGAATTTCTTCAGTTTCGGATACTGTGCTTCATACTGAAGATATCTAGATTTGACAAACTATTTACGTGTGGAAGAGTTTTGGAAATGTTTCAGTGTCAGTTTCGTGATACCGACCCAGTTTCACCAACGAATGAGTTCCCTTCCTCCTATTGTATAATAGACTCTTCCACGTGTCCACCACGTGTCCACCACGTGTCCTGTTCTCCTCTTGACATCTACTTAACCCCCCGTGACGCCGTGACGTTCTTGTGTATGTCATCACAGAGAACGGACACATGGCCACTGATCCACGTCTGAAAGAGGGAGAAAGTTCACATCCTCCACTTCAAACCAGTAATATCAGTCCACGACTGACGTGTTGATGTAAGGCTGCCTCTGAGAAACAGGGCTGTATAGTGGCATGGCAGCTTGATAACAAGTGCAGTCATTATGTTATCAATACCATTGTGAATATTTCATTGTACACAAGATGTCTCGTTTGAGTATAAATCGAATTCTCCGTTTTACATCTTTTGTACTCTGGAAATGTTCATCATGCACTGATTGATTCAAATATCTATCTTCTACGCTGACGTATGTCAATACGTTTACACAAGTGTCTCAGACCCGTGAAGATCCGGGGTAGAAAAGGTCTTCAGCAACCCATGCTTGCCGTAAAAGGCGACTATCGGGATCAGGTGGTCAGCGTCGTTGATGCATGTCATCGTATCCCCAGTTGCGAGTATCGATGCTCATGATGTCAATCACTGGATATTTACAGACCAAGGTCATATAGCTGGAATATTGCTGAGTGCGGCGTTAACCAACGAACCAACGAACCAAAAAACAAAACAAACATCTTTTGAACTCTGGAAATGTTAAATATGTATTGATTGATTCAAATATATACCTTCTTTGCTGGCGTTTGTCAATGTGTTTACACAAATGTCTCTACTAAAATAACATAAACATTACATATTTGTTTAGAAAAATGAGTAAAAACATAATGTTCACGTTCTATAGAGTTCTAACACGAAACAAGTTACATGTTTGCAACGCTGACGATCTGATGAAAAGTAGATTATGATTGAGAGTGTTCTTTTCCCATACAACCGCAGGCCGACATCTTGCATGTTAAAATGTAATTCACGTAATCACAAACATCTGTCAAAATAAACAGTGAACCCTGTAAACTGCGAGTGTTTAGAACGTGTACCCTCTCCCTGGTAACCCGCCATCTTCACACGATCTTATGTCACGGGGAAGAAGCATGTTTATTGAGACACGTGGCAATTTAAAGCTCAGTTATAAAAGTTCAAGACGGAGGACATGGGTGAGAGGCAGGTCTAACTTACTACGGTGAAATGGAGTGTGGTAACCCCTAAACACTGATGTGTGTATTCAGGTGCAACAACTCCATCTTTAATCGGGTCATGACGTCACGCGCTTAAGGGAGATGACTGGTTACATTGTAGCAATGCGCGTACGACCTTGTACATTATACTCACGCTATAAACCGATTATTAACCTCATTTTTTGTTGGGTGGAAAAGTAAACCGCTTTATACTGTTCAATTCCGAATAACGAGTTTTGTATTCATTGTGTATTGAGGGAGCTTCTGTGTCCATTATCGCTTAAAGAAACACAAAAGCTTAGCAGGTATTTAGCTGTATCGCGGACATTGAATAAATGGCATTATATCTTCATAATCCTTAATCTTTAATCCACATGTAAACATTTCTACCCAATCACCAGCTTACTTGGTGAGAACATGAGGGCAGAGACCATAAAAATTATTTTATGGCATCTGATCACGGGTATTGAATAAATGGCATTATGTCTCCATACTCTTTAATCTCTATACAGCATGCAAATACTTCACCCAATCGTCTGCAGATATGAAGTTGATTCTGTTTACCCCATCAGTGAATTAATTATGCGTGTTATTCAAGGGGATATGTAACGAACAGGCGGCTTGGCTTGTAGACTCCCCAGATGATTGTTGAGTACACATTGATCCAGAGGCTGGGGTAATAATAGCGCTTTCAGTTTGCCCCTGTGTGGTGTGGAAACGTGCGCAATATAAATGACAATAATAATAATAATATTAATAAAAATAATGATGATAATAATGATGATGATGATAATAATAATAATGATGATGATGATGATGATACTAATTGTTTACTATTATCCACTCGTGAAGATCCGGCTTGGAATTGGTCTTGGCTTAGCTGATGCATGTCATCGTATTCCAATTGCATAGACCGATGCTCATGATGTCAATCACTGGATTGTCTCGTCCAGACTCGATTATTTACAGACCACCGTCATATAACTGGAATATTGCTGAGTGCGGCGTTAAACAACAAAAACAAACAAACAAACAATACTGCCATTCTTCCCGGGGCAAAGGCAGGAACGAAAGCGAAACAGGGATATAAACATCAACAAGTACCTACATGTTTGCGAACTTGATTGTGTGTGTAATGCACGCGGAAGTGGTTACTGCATCCCTACTTAATGTATAGGCACAAGTATTAACTGTTGGAGAGGCGGGAAAGGGTTATTGTCCATAATGTGCCATTGTTCAAACGCCCGTGTATCTGGACAGGACAAGACTACGGGACATAATCGATTCATAGTTCGTGTTCAATACCATCTCTCTTGAAGCAGGCGTATGAATAGCCATCACTATTGGTGTCTGTAATTGTATCAAATACAGTTTTCTATATGAAGGCTCGTTGACTAATGCATCCATCATCATCATCATCATCATCATCATTTTCTTCTTCATCATCATTATCATATCATCATTTTTATTTCCCCCTCTTGGGGATTTTAGAATACGAATGATATAGATTTGGACAGAAGTAAGACAAGTACAAAAAAGTGGAAGAAAAGAAGTGTTAGTAAACGAAGGTGCTAGAAAAGTTATGAAACGTAACACACTTAAAGGATACGTACATTTGTTAAGACTGTATGTAACGCTGCCTGAGAGAATACATGGTTTTCACATTCAAGTATTGTGTGTTCCTCCAAGCTCACTGATCTGCATGGACGGGATCTACAAACAGAGCATGACGCGTAAAAACGCTTAATAAACTGCCGGGCAAAAGAAAGTATACACTTATATTTGATGGAGGCTAAAAATGAAACAAACAAGAAATAGTTATTCGATGGTGATGTATTCGATACGGGTATCATAGTTAGGATTTGGACCCTAGGTTTGCAGTGTTTCGGCGACTGATTCAGCCTTGTGACGTTTTGATAAGGTTAAATCGATTAACGTTAACGATTTTGGTTAAAATCCTGTTTTCAAGTGCATACTTTCTTTTGCCTGGGTGTTCTGTGCTGTTTAAAACACGAGGCGCGTCTTATTTTGCGTCATTACCGTTTGAGAGTCCAAAGAACATAAATCTATTAGTATCTCTTATTTCTTGAAAGAGAAGAAATTATATGACCCCAACGTTGCCCCGTATTCACTGTATAAATATACCCAGCATCAATATACTCCGTACAGCGTAATTCAATGAATTGTACTGTTTTACTTTTTGGTTATTTACTGTATCACGCATAATAAACACAGACTTTACGCTTACATACAATGGTCATGTATATTTTAATATTTTCTTTAAAATGCCCATTCAATTCATTTACATTTTGTGTCGGAGAGTGCACATTTATATATATCTATTGTACATGAAAAGACTGAATTGACACGCACCGGTAACTAACCTACTGGCTTGGAACAAGACATGGGCAAAATAGTGCATGTGGAGAGAGATAGATCAATGGCGGCACATTCAGTTGCGTGTGACTGACACAAGATGTTGAACTACTGAAAAGAGGAACATTCTCGATCCACAAAGAATTTTAATTGAAAGATGTGTCCGCCTTTTCACAACGTAACCTATTCATTATTGGCGAATAACGTCGCCCGCAGCACACAGACAGTTCATCTTGGGTAGACAGTCACGACCATTTGCTTTATTGGGAAGACACACATCTATTACTGATACAAACCGGCACAAAGACAGGTGAAAATTATACGTCATTGTGAAGAATTTGAACCCGGTTTAGGTCACGACCGTACTCCTGTCAGACAATATTGACCGCCGAAGCCAAGGGGCCGTCAATATTTCCTATATCACCCCCGTGCGCTGTAGCTTATTGGAACACTGGGCAGCACTATTGTCCGGCGTCCTAATTCAGCTAATCATCTCATATTGCGTGTAAGGACCACTGTGTAATATTGTTCCCTTCACCCGCCATGTATTGAACGCCCGCGGAGCTTTGTAAACAGGTTTGAATGCAGAGGGAACGTAGGCGTAGTGAGCATGACACAACACACGGCGACTAGCCAATCGCTGAGCCGCTACTTCAGTGGACTGAAATTATCGTCTGCTCATTTGGTATCGTCTGCAGTGTTGGAGAGATGCTCGGTCGAGTGATACACGTATGTAGGTGAGTTTTGCTGTTTCGTTGGAGTGAAACTGACTCTGTGTTATACCGAGAGGAAGCATAGAAACATATCGTGTCTGTAATGCCAGAGGGAGATCTAAAGCACACTATGTGGAGATGTCATCTTGGCCACGTGGTGATTAGTTCCAGGAATGGTCAGTCGTTGTTGCCGAGGTGTTTTATACAATTATAGTCGGTATCTGTTGAGGTATCTAACCTGCATAGCATCTATGACTGTATATATGTTATACAGTATCTGTGACGATACATATTCCGTACAATATCTGTGATTGTATGTATTATGTATAATATCTGTGACGGAATATATTCTCTACGGTAAATGTGCTTGAATATATTCCATATATTATCTGTGACAGTGTGTATTCTCTGTGGTATCTGTGACGGTGTATATTCTGTATGGTATCTGTGACGGTGTATATTATCTATGGTATCTGCATGACGGTGTATATTCTGTATGGTATCTGTGACGGTGTATATTCTGTACAGTATCTGTGACAGTGTATATTCTGTATGGTATCTGTGACGGTGTATATTCTGTACAGTATCCGTGACAGTGTATATTCTGTATGGTATCTGTGACGGTGTATATTCTGTACAGTATCTGTGACAGTGTATATTCTGTATGGTATCTGTGACAATGTATATTCTGTATGGTATCTGTGACGGTGTATATTCTGTACAGTATCTGTGACAGTGTATATTCTGTATGGTATGTGTGACAGTGTATATTCTGTATAGTATCTGTGACAGTGTATATTCTGTATGGTATCTGTGACAGTGTATACTTTGTATAGTATCTGTGACAGTGTATATTCTGTATAGTATCTGTGACAGTGTATATTCTGTATAGTATCTGTGACAGTGTATATTCTGTATAGTATCTGTGACAGTGTATACTTTGTATAGTATCTGTGACAGTGTATATTCTGTATAGTATCTGTGACAGTGTATATTCTGTATAGTATCTGTGACGGTGTATATTCTGTATGGTATCTGTGACAGTGTATATTATCTGTGGTATCTGTGACGGTGTATATTCTGTATAGTATCTGTGACAGTGTATACTTTGTATAGTATCTGTGACAGTGTATATTCTGTATAGTATCTGTGACAGTGTATATTCTGTATAGTATCTGTGACGGTGTATATTCTGTATGGTATCTGTGACGGTGTATATTATCTGTGGTATCTGTGACGGTGTCTATTTTGTATGGTATCTGGGTGACGGTAAATGTCCTGTATGTACACGTGGTGTACCACGCGTGGGCGTGTCAGCAGAATCTCTTATATTTACCTTCACGAAATATTTAACATTGCCTTGAAAGCTGTTATCAGTTACAATACGTGTATTCTGTTAAATAACCCCCGATCGCAGACTTTGTGTACATGTGACCCAAAAACATATATATATTAGATAGTATTACTATAGTACGATGGTATTTACAGATTTAAATAAATAAACCCCTAGCATGACGAACACTGTAATAAAAAGATCGAGCCACTCCATCATGTTATTTAGATACTATATTTGTGCCAAAGCTGGGCATCCTCTGGCAACGTGTTGCACAGTCTTATTTAATTAAGTGCATAATCAACATTTCATATTTACATTTTGATGCAAAATCACACATTGACGGTTTCAAGGGGGAAGTGACTGGTCCTGAGCAGCAAACAGAAAGCTTTCTGTTTCACTTCATCCAAACAAAGGACTCTGCGGGGTTGCTGATCTTCTCAACACATTGCACATAAACTCGATGCAGTGTTCGTTCTGAGAGGCTTTCCTTGAGAAACCGAACCTGTGACGATTGATGCATCACTTCGCTTGGCTGACACCCATGTCTGTACCGTCAAGCTCTGCAGATTCATCAACAAAATCAACACTGACATTGAGATTATATACTACATCCTTGGCTCGTTTAAGAAAACCGTGGAATGCCTTGTTTTCATCATGAATCTTGACATGCTTCACAAGAGGATCATCAGACAAATAAATCTTGTCAAAAGTCCACAATACAATTCTATCCTGAAGAACCTTCACGTTAATCAAACCACGCACTCCCATTTTAATTGGTAAATATAGGCGTCTGAGGGGTGAGCGAGGGTTTTGGGATCTATTGTCTTACCTTCGTGCGAGGGTGTCAAAGCCCTGAACTTCTTGTTTCGTCCAACAACACCAAACGAATACAAAAGGACGGGCACAGCAGAAGTATTTGTGGCGTTGACTTTATTGCGAGCTCTCATCTCTTAACTCCATACATGTTTAAGTCTACATTTGTATTATGATAATGATGATTATTATTCGTAATGTGTATACGTGTATCACAGTCTCTATACAGGACCCTGCACGTTGGGTTGTACAAACAAGAGAGACAAGTTTCAGTAAGGAAGAATGCGCCTGTCTGTTGACAACTCGGCAGTAAACCCCCCTGTGTGTAATAGGGCGTTATGGCCTCATGGTGGTGGACAGAAGACGCCTGCATGCACAGGCGTACATTTAGCTGTGGTTACCGTCGTCCCGAATAATTATGTCAGAGAGTACAAGGAGAGTGTTGTGAGACCCGCGGGAGGGCATTGCTTGGTGAAGACCATCCTTTGACAAATAGAAACCCGAATAAGTCTCATATACAGTGTCATGCGTTCCGTGATAACACGATGGAAAAACTTTATCCACGCTGGGTTTAAAATTGAATGTGGTACTAAAGTCAGCTAATGAATGAATGAATCTCTCTCTCTCTCTCTCTCTCTCTCTCTCTCTCTCTCTCTCTCTCTCTCTCTCTCTCTCTCTCCCTCTCTCTCTCTTATAGGAAATACAATGTTCGACTGCTGAGGGTTAAAACGCCGATCCAGGAACCTAGATGTTACAATTATATGGGTAATCCAATCACTACTTTCATTTCCTTACAGGTCTTGCTTCAGGATCCTTTAGTTGAAGTGTTGTTTCCAAGTATTCCCTGTCACTGAAGCACTTGAGAAACCGGAGTCGGAAATTGTGGATGAGGATGCTGTTAACCTAACGACTGCTCACATCTGGAAAACTCGATCATCGTCAGTTGACGTGTGACGGAGAACGTAAAATCACGTCAAGTGTAGAAGTTAGTCTTCCGTCTCCTCCTTGGCATACAGGAAGAGTTCATGTTGACGACGGCTGATAAGAAGGTTGTGTGATAAACAGTGGATTACCGTTCGGAGCGGAGACTTGGTGATACTTACCTAACACTTGGTAAGTATTGATTTTTATCTCTGTTGTACATAATACTGCGTCAACACATTGGGCAATGGGATACCCAGCGGTAGGTCATTATGTAAATAGTTATTATACTGGGTTGGAAATAGGTTGATTCAGGGCCACGTTCCACAAAGCGGTCTTAGCTCTTCGAATGTCGTAGTTCAGTGTTGAACAATGGGAGTTACGATCGTCTTAGAGCTGGGATGGCTTTGCGGAAAGGGGCCCTGAGATGCATGTAAGTACCACATGGGAAATTGTGTTGCGATCAGGGGTTTCATACAACAATACAATGAAGTACAACAAGATACATCTAACATACATCTAAGATACATATCAGGGGATCTAACCCCCGATATTCCGCTTTCCGTTCTGATGGTATTTCCCCTTGACCATAGAGACGGTCGTAGACTCACATCTAGTCTCTGAAATGAATTATTTTACAGAAACAGTTGTTAACTTACAGTTATGAAATAGTACAAAAAGGAGCCCAGAGACTTTCTTCATTTTCAGATACTGCAGTAATCGAGACACAAAATATTATAGACTTGCATGGGCTGTATTGGATATATTTGTGTCAGGGTCTTATGACAGACTAAGGCGGTCGATACAGTCAGGTTAAGCGCTTGTATGAGATTCATCACCTACATCCGTGGGTAACCAATCTTGCAATTTGTACGACCCGCATTGACTTAAGGAGATACTGTGAGTAGCTGATGTGTTTGAGGTCTGCATGTGATCGGTTAACAATGTGGTGCAGAGGTCCGTCGAGTAGAAACATCTTGAATAAGCGTGACAACACGAGGACGACCGGACTCGCACAGCTTTGTTTGTAGTTTGGTGCTGTATAACACTCGGATGCCTTAACCAGTACCGACAATGGTACATAGCTCTAGCAGTCAGGGCTTGATGACTATTGCTTGAGTGACTCGTCTGTGTAGCATTCTGAAGTTGATGATGATGATGGTGATGATGGTGGTGATATGGATGTATCATAAATTGTTTACCCCTTCTGACTAAACCTGCAGGCCTCGTCACTGACACACGTAAGCATGACTCTAAGAAATATGATCTGCTCATATTTTTTAAGGTTTATTTCAAGAGCGTACTCATTTTGTAAACTTCCTGGCAAAGGAAAGTATACAAGGCCGTAGTTAGGCCGTAGGCTCAAAATGGAGCAAACAAGAAATGGTTATTCGATGGTGATGTATCTGATACGGGTATCATAGTTGTGTTTTGGACCTTAAAATTGAAGTGCTTCCGTAGCTGTTTCAGCCAAGAAATATTTGTACTTTATTGTTCAAGTCCAATTGTCAAGTGTATTCTTTCATTTGCCCGGCAATCCAGTTAATGTGTCAGCGGAGGAGTTTTCCAGAATTGAACAGTTTGAGCAGTTAATTAGCACATGCTTCATCACCGGATGCTACTTGTAAGATCTGTTAGACTCTGGCATCATGTTGCTGCGGCGGGTGACCTGGCTGGTGTGTTTTCGTACTCCGATATCGTTGACCGTTTCTCATGCTGTCAACCACTGGTAGACCTGGCTCAGAGCCAATTAGTTACAGGCCGCAGTCGTACAGCTAAACGATGGTTGATTGCTGCGGAAGAAAAACTCCTGTTCGTGTTTGCTATGTCTCCAGAGAGCTTCCGTGATCGTCGTCGTACGAATGCGCGACATCAGTGTTTGTGAGAACATTTATTTGTTGCTGCCACGTTCAGGACTGGATTATTTACAGACCGCCGTCATATAGCTGGAATCTTGCCGAGTGCGGCGTTCAACAACAAACCAACCAACCGAATGAGGGTTTGACAACAAATCGTATATTTTCCCGCCATGACAAAGTACACAAAAACTCGTGACGTCACAACGTGCACATTCCTCCAAGACCTATCCCCAGAGTGTCACGTAAGGTTGTATAACTGAGGGTTTAGCTACCTGGAACAATGCGCGACCTTAACGCTTGGTCTAGCCAGGACATCACGGCTTCACATCCAATCAACATTGTTTGCGATACAAAAGTAGTTGTTGAAGGTTAGCTGCTTGAGCTGATATGCTACTGTGAACTTTACACGTTGCAGACAGAATGTCCATAATGTACTGTCACGTTTGGAATGTGACGTCAGAGATTTGTGCGCCGTGACACTTTGTGTCATGATTCTCGGAGAGCAGCAGTGTGTCGAACTGATGTCACGCCCTGAACTAACGTCACACCATGACATACAGATGGACAGGCAAACAGAGACTGTTATGCAAATACGTTTACCATTGAGGCGGCACGGGTGGCCCACTCAGTAAAGTTGTGTGCAGAGTTGCGTCCCTTAAGCGTGCCACGAACCTAGGATCCTGGTTTCGAATTCCAGATTCACCCTGATTGTTTTTTAGTTTGTCAACATTAAACCCTTGCTCGTGGGTTTCACCATTTGTAAACCTTCCTCCCACATTAAACTGACACATGATGATGTAACTGAAATACTGTTCAAAGCAGCGTTAGATCAAGCTCACTCACTCTCTACCATTAAACCAGGGCAAATATTAGCTTTTTACATTACCGTAACTCTACACTTCTAGGCTTGTAACACTAAGGTATCTTTGTGCAAGCATACTAGACCTTGGCCCACCTTCACAAAGCGATCTTAGCGCTAAGATGATCGTAACTCCACACTTCTACATAGGCTTGTAACACTAAGGTCTCTTTGTGCAAGCATACTAGACCTTGGCCCACCTTCACAAAGCGATCTTAGCGCTAAGATGATCGTAACTCCACACTTCTACATAGGCTTGTAAAACTAAGGTCTCTTTGTGCAAGCATACTAGACCTGGGTCCACCTTCACAAAGCGATCTTAGCGCTAAGATGATCATAACTCCCATACTTTAACATAGGCTTACAATAGTCGTAGCGCTAAGATCGCTTTGTGCAAGTGGTCCCTGATGTTTGATTGAAGATCAACAGTGCTATCATTATACATGTACCCAGCTCAGGCCCAATCTAATCACCTAAATAATGAATTATTCATCTTGAAATGAGATATGGCTACTGTTGTAGCAATTATAGACCTCAACAGGGCTTGGGGCTTTGGTAAGATGATGAAGGTTTGGGTATTGTTCGTCATTGTCGTGTTGTTCTTGATGTTCTTGGTGTTGTGTGTGTTTTGTTGTTGTTGTTGGTGGTGGTGGTGGTGGTGGTGGTGGATCTGTTTATGATGATTGTGTAATTGTTGTTCATTGGTGATGCTGACCATTCTGTTTGTGATGTTGGTAATGTTTTTGACACTTGTAGTGTTGTTAGTGATGCTTGTCATGTTGTTGGTGAGTTGGTATCGTTGTTGGTATTGGTAGAGATGTTGTTTGCGATTTGTTTGGTATTATTGGCTTTCTTGGTTATGCTTGTCATGTTGTTGGTGTTTGCCACGTCAGTGAGTGTTGTTATTGTTGTTGATGTTGTTCATGTTGAACCTGACCATGTTTTTCGTGTCTGCTCGTGTTGATGCTGACCACGTTGTTGGCGTTGCTCGTGTTGACGCTGTCCATGTCGTTGCTGTCCATGATGACGCTGACCATGTCGTTGGTGCTGTCCATGATAACGCGGACGATGTCATTGGTGTTGTTCATGTTGAACCTGACCATGTTTTTAGTTCCTGCTCGTGTTGACGATGACCACGTTGTTGACATTGCTCGTGTTGACGCTGTCCATGTCGTTGCTGTCCATGTTAACGCTGTCCGTGTCGTTGGTGTTGTTCATGTTGAACCTGACCATGTCGTTGGTGTTGTTCATGTTGACGCTGACGATGTTGTTGGTGTTTGCCACGCTAGTGAGTGTTGTGACTGTTCTTGGTGTTATACGTGTTAACGCGGACGATGTCGTTGGTGTTGTTCATGTTGACACTGACCATGTTTTTAGTTCCTCCTCGTGTTGACGCTGACCACGTTGTTGGTGTTGCTCGTGTTGACGCTGTCCATGTCGTTGCTGTCCATGTTGACGCTGATCATGTCGTTGGTGCTGTTCATGTTGATGCTGGCGATGTTGTTGGTGCTTGCCACGGTAGTGAGTGTTGTAACTGTTGTTGGTAGTTGTGACTCAGTCATCCCACCCACATGTTGGCAACCGATTGAGTGACTTGCAGAAATCTGAAGTGAATCCTGTAGTGGGGCTGAGCGTATGTTTAGTACTCTATATTATGGCCTATTTCTACCCAAGCGACATAATAACCAGGACTTATACAGCCAAATTCTCGCAATTTCAAGTCATGAATATATGATCGCTTTCAAACCTGGTCGCGCGAGAGTACATACATAATTAAAGGGTCTAAGCTTTGATGGAACACCGACATCGAAACTCAGCTAACATTCCACATGGCGAGTTTGGCATTATTCGCTTTGACCTGTCCACAATAAATATCCCATATATGTGGCCATTATGTTCAATATCTCTTCATGGCGCTATATGGCATATTTTGTTATGCTCCTTCGCGGTCAGCGTGACTTTCGAATGAAACATGCCGTATTCTATTATCCGTGAGAGCATTACACATTCAAATACCCTGAGCTGGATGGAAACTCTTAGCAAACAATGGCGAGTGGTGAGAACGTGAATTTTATATTTATGACAGCGTCGGCCCTCTCCTTGGTCGTGTCACCTCTGACCCCGTGCAGCAGGTATCGGGGATGACGTGAACGGCCGTCTTCATCCCCGCTATCGCGGAGTCGTTGTCTGCTGATTCATGGAAAAGAGGAGCCAGTAGGGCGCTCTTCGATTAAAAGAGGAGACGAATGATTTTTGTGAATTACGTTTCAACTAAAAGAATAGTTTAAACGTGGATACAGTGAAAGTGAGCGAGTTTGTATGGATTCCAGGGGCTTTTACCAGCATGTCAAGACATAGATGTAACTATGTTCATACACTGAATTCGTAATATTGTAGAGGGTTCGTCTGGTGCTGAGGAGGGCTTTAACCACCGTGCTATGTACTCTATTCATACTGATGGAAAGGCCTTATCTGCACATGTGGGAGGGTCCGCTCGTTGTGGATTCGAACTCCAAGGGCGATGGGGTAGCTGAGCAGTCTAAGCGCCGGCCCGTTATGCCGTAGATCCGGGTTCGAATCCCACACATGGATATAATGTATGAACCCCTGGGTGTCTCTTGGCATGATATGGCGTAAAACCAACTTCATATTTTGTTTAGGGGCAGGACAGGTCTTCAGCAACCTATGCTTGCCGCAAAAGGCGACTTTGGTTGTCACACCCGTCATACATATATCATATGCCCCACCCGTCATACATGTATCGTATACTTGCCAGCCGGCATAATCGCTTATTCTAAATGTAAAAGGCGATTATGTTTGTCGTAAGAGGCGTCTAACGGGATCGGGTGGTCAGGCTCGCTGACTTGGTTAATACATGTCATCGTATCCCAATTGCGTAGATTTGATGCTCATGATGTCAATCACTGGATTGCCTGGTCCAGAGTCGATTATTTCCAGACCGCCGTCATGTAGCTGGAATATTGCCGAGTACATTATATTTGTTTGTCTTGGGGTTGTAACCTTCTGTCCGTTTTCCAACCAAACAATGCCATAGTGAAGATGTCTCGCACATTTGTGACTAAAACCAATTTTGTTTGTGCTGATTTATTCTTGAGACGACTCATCGAATATATCACCGTCTGGCAACATATTGCGGAGTTGTTGGGAGGAAGGATCCGCGTTCAGACTGTTCCTGTTCATTGACCTTTCTCTCCTCCCTGCCTCCTCCTTCAGTGTTGGGCAATGGGTGGTGATTGATGCGGCGTGTCTTACAGTGATGTCTCATCTACTACCTCGCAGAGCTCTTGAATCAGGATTTCACAACAGTAACAGCGATGTATGCAGATACCATTAGCTTTACGGGGTAGAACCAAGTCATTTGTTTCTCTTCCTAGCCCTGCATTGAGTCAGGCCTGTGTTTAAGACAGTGGATAGTCTAGTGGTTAGGTGTTGGTTCGTCACGTCGGAGACCGAGTTCGATTCCCAATTATAACGCATGAAACCTATCATTGTGTGTGCCGCCCTGATATTTCTAGAATAATGCTAAACCCATCTTTGTGTGTACTGCCCTGATGTTTCTAGAATAATGCTAAACCCATCTTTGTGTGTACTGCCCTGATATTTCTAGAATAGTGTTAAACCCATCTTTGTGTGTGCCGCCCTGATATTTCTAGAATAATGCTAAACCCATCTTTGTGTGTACTGCCCTGATATTTCTAGAATAATGCTAAACCCATCTTTGTCTGTACTGCCCTGATATTTCTAGAATAGTGTTAAACCCATCTTTGTGTGTGCCGCCCTGATATTTCTAGAATAATGCTAAACCCATCTTTGCGTGTACTGCCCTGATATTTCTAGAATAATGCTAAACCCATCTTTGTGTGTACTGCCCTGATATTTCTATAATAGTGTTAAACCCATCTTTGTGTGTGCCGCCCTGATATTTCTAGAATAATGCTAAACCCATCTTTGTGTGTACTGTCCTGATGTTTCTAGAATAATGCTAAACCCATCTTTGTGTGTACTGCCCTGATATTTCTAGAATAATGCTAAAGCCATCTTTGTGTGTGCTGCCCTGATATTTCTAGAATTATGCTAAACCCATCTTTGTGTGTACCGCCCTGATATTTCTAGAATAGTGTTAAACCCATCTTTGTGTATGTCGCCCTGATATTTCTAGAATAATGCTAAACCCATCTTTGTGTGTGCTGCCCTGATATTTATAGAATGGTGCTAAACTCATCTTTGTGTGCGCGCGTCCTGATGTTGCTGGAATAATGTTAAAGACAAGTATACCATACGACGTAAAACCCTACTCACTTAGTTCCTTGATTTGCAAATCACTACCAGAACGAGTCTGAATACATTTCAAGTGCAGGGTGGGGCAATGGGGCAGTAGGATGGCCCAGTGGGTAAAGTCTTGGTGTTGACGCCAAAGAACGAGATCAATCTACACATGGGTCCACTGTTTGGAATAACTGTCGTTGTGTTAGCAACGTAACGTCATACTCTGTCATTGTCACCCACTGACAGGGATATATGTGTTTATATGGAAAGTACATGTCTCTGTAATACTAATAGACTTTTGAACCGAGATTGCATGTATCCTGCGCATATATAAGGAGGTAACTAGACCATGTCTATGAAAAGTATCATCATCATCATCATCATCATCATCATCTTCATCGATTCGATGGTCTTGGTTTGTTTGCTGTTTAACGCCGCACTCAGCAATATTCCAGCTATATGTAGGCGGTCTGTAAATAATCGACTCTAGACCAGACAATCCAGTGGTTGATATCATGAGCATCGATCTACTCAATTGGGATACGATGACATGCATCAACTAGGTCAGCAAGACTGACCACCGACTCCGTTAGTCGCCTTTTACGACAAACATCTTTAAGGACAAGAATGGGTTGCTGAAGACCTATTCTACCACGGATCTGCACGGTCCGGTGGAGGCAGTCGATCAACCAGTGAACATCGGCCTGAACCGTCGGCATTCCATGACACCTGGTGTTGACCCTTATGACTGCTATCACCCATCCAAGTACTGTCGACTTACAGCACGGACTAGCCTTGCTCCAAGGCTGTACTGGAAGAAATGTCCATGGATGTGCATGTGCATCCTCCTCCAGGCAAGTCTAGATATGTGGACAGTACTCCAGTCGCTTATAGGGAAAACTTGTTTCTTATTATTTACAAAATCGAGAAATTATGATTTAAATTAATAATTATTGGCTTATAGACTTGTGCAAGTCTAAGCACGGACCAACTGATCCTATTCACCTTTCACAGAAGACGATCATACCCCACTCCGGAGACCACGTTGGAACTGATGTTTCAGTGAAATGTCTCGAATCAAATTCAGTCCCCGCTATTGACTTCAGACTTTGTAAACAAGTATTTTGTACTGCTCTGAATAAACATCACCCACATCATATCATTATAGTTGGAGTGCACGCACACAGACACGTCTGACTGGTTCTTCTGCCACTCTGTTTGTAGGTATTGTGTGTTGAGATACGGCAGCCCCACAGCATCGCGCTCCTCATAGGCGGAAACTAGTCGTTATTATCGCTTCAGTGGACATTGAGCTGAAGTAGAGATATTGAAGAGTGCTATGACTGCGACGGTTACAAGATTATTAACGATTGGGGTCTAGTATCGTCTTTGATGTAAGCACGGATACGAGAATATAACACGTGCTCCTCTCGGCATGTCTCTCAAAAGTCAGCAACGCGGCATCAAACAGAATTGTAAGTTTGAATTCAACACTCATCAATATATCTGACGTGTTAGTGTGGGCCTGCTTGGTGTTCAATGGATAATGTGTGTTGTAGACTTGCACAAGTCTCTAAGGAAATAATTATTAGTTTAAATCATGATTTCAAGATAATGTAAAAAATAAGAACACGTTGTTCCTATGAGAGAATGGGGTCCTCATTAGGTGGATAGAATTACTACATATCCTTTGACTTTTGTTTCTGTACAGCCTTGGAGCAAGGCTAGTCTGTTTCCGTGGTCACCGTGGCGTGGCTGACAGTCGGGGAGTTTAAGTCACACTGCCGGTGTCTGTAGCATGACTGACAGTCAGGGCCTGTGTCGCAGTGTCCGTGTCTGTAGCATGACTGACAGTCAGGTCCTGTGTCGCAGTGTCCGTGTCTGTAGCATGTCTGACAGTCAGGGCCTGTGTCGCAGTGTCCGTGTCTGTAGCATGTCTGACAGTCATTTCGTCCTGTGTCGCAGTGTCCGTGCATGTAGCATGTCTGACAGTCAGGGCCTGTGTCACAGTTACCGTCTCTGTAGCATGTCTGACAGTCAGGTTCTGTGTTGCAGTGTCCGTGTCTGTAGCATGTCTGACAGTCAGGTCCTGTGTTGCAGTGTCCGTGTCTGTAGCATGTCTGACAGTCAGGTCCTGTGTTGCAGTGTCCGTGTCTGTAGCATGTCTGACAGTCAGGTCCTGTGTTGCAGTGTCCGTGTCTGTAGCATGTCTGACAGTCAGGTCCTGTGTTGCAGTGTCCGTGTCTGTAGCATGTCTGACAGTCAGGTCCTGTGTTGCAGTGTCCGTTTCTGAAGCATATCTCACAGTCTTTGCAGTTGTTTGCTAACAATTCCGTTTGTACGTTCGAATGCACTTACGCAGGTACGCGAAATAAGGTCGTTAGCTACGGTGTATTGAAGGCATGCAGCAATTGTCGTGCACGACAGCCTATTCACTGTATTGTACAGCCAGTGTGGAGATGCCGCAGACTAAGGTCACACACAGCAGTGGAATGAATTGATGAGACTCTCCAGAAGGATTAGTTTAAGGAGTTAAGCATATTGGTTCATATGTTTGTTGGCGAGGAACGCGTTGACGGACCTAATCCCACAATTACATAAAATGTTGGATTCATTTGTTTGTCTGTCGCAAGTGGGCTGTCGATGATGTTTGTGTGACAGATTGATCACGGGGCTTGTAAACGTGGAGGCTGGTTTTACTTGTGTTTCACTAATATATAGCAAGGCGAGGGCGACACGTCCACAAACACTGGCCGTGCGACCAGGTGTGTGGTGCCGTGAATTGCTAGAGACGGACTGGATCCAAGTATATGTAGGTCAGCCTGGGCAGTGACTTGACGGAGGTATATGCAAGTCAGACCGGACAGTGACTTAACGGAGGTATATGCATGTCAGACCGGACAGTGACTTGACGGAGGTATATACATGTCAGACCAGACAGTGACTTGACGGAAGTATATGCATGTCAGACCGGACAGTGACTTGACGGAGGTATATGCAAGTCAGACCAGACAGTGACTTGACGGAGGTATATGCAAGTCGGACCAGACAGTGACTTGGCGGAGGTATATGCAAGTCAGACCGGGCAGTGACTTGACGGAGGTATATGCAAGTCAGACTGGACAGTGACTTGACGGAGGTATATGCATGTCAGACCGGACAGTGACTTGACGGAGGTATATGCAAGTCAGACCGGACAGTGACTTGACGGAGGTATATGCATGTCAGTCCAGACAGTGACTTGACAGAGGTATATGCAAGTCACACCGGACAGTGACTTGATGGAGGTATATGCAAGTCACACCGGACAGTGACTTGACGGAGGTATATGCATGTCAGACCAGACAGTGACTTGACGGAGGTATATGCAAGTCGGACCAGACAGTGACTTGACGGAGGTATATGCAAGTCACACCGGACAGTGACTTGACGGAGGTATATGCAAGTCACACCAGACAGTGACTTGACGGAGGTATATGCAAGTCGGACCAGACAGTGACTTGACGGAGGTATATGCAAGTCAGACCGGACAGTGACTTGACGGAGGTATATGCATGTCAGACCAGACAGTGACTTGACGGAGGTATATGCATGTCAGACCAGACAGTGACTTGACGGAGGTATATGCATGTCAGACCAGTCAGTGACTTGACGGAGGTATATGCATGTCAGACCAGACAGTGACTTGACGGAGGTATATGCAGGTCAGTCTTGCCTTGTGCCATTGCACTGAACCTGAATCTATGAACATACCAGTGTTCTTTAAATCTTTCTAACATTGCTCCGCGAAAACATAATAGACCCTTGATTTAGAAGCAACAGGATATTAATGCAAATATAACCGCCATTGAAGTTATCTTTGTTTAATAGCGACATTAGCGTCAGAGCTATGCTGTAATTTTACTGTAATTTCCCACTCACGTTAATCTGCCCAGGTCATTGGATCCCTGTGATCCTCTTTGCCGTCCCTGAGACATGGCGTTTTCACCGCGACGCAATTCATAGTGTTGGTTCCAGGTCACGCTAAATGTTAGATGCGTGCATTACATGTGCATTAGCCTGATCTTGAGTAGAGGTCAAGGTACCATGACGTCACATATTAGTTTTTGTTTGCGCTTAATGGGATTCCTAGATGGTTGATTTATACACATTGCAGGGCGTAATGTGGCAATTTAGTTTCAGGAGCCATATCATGAATATCGTTTCAATTTCTACGTTATCACACAAATCAGATTGAGTTGACGCAACTTGAAGAGACCACCAACGGGGGCAGTAAGAGGGGTAGGGGGTTACTGAGATTATAAAACAAAATCTGTTTCCGAAAATCTTGAAAATCAATAATTTGTCTTCATGATTAACATCAAATAAAATGTTCGATGGGTACGTCGCATTATGACGTGTAAGAAAATGTGTTGTGAATATTAAAAACAAAATGTTTTGAAGAGCTGCTACCCACTTAAACCACCCCACCCCCCACCCCTGCCCCCACCCCTGCCCCCACTACCCACACACCACAGACAATATCAGAGTGGGCCCTTAAGCAGTTTCGTTTAAGGACATGGACTTGTAGCCTAGGACAGGGGCATGCCAGGAGGTATTTCATCTAGGGTCTCACAAACAACCTCTTATCAACGCCTGAGGAACTGTCGCCGGAAATACTGACCCAGCATATCCATGTGCATCTATTTCCTTGTCGCATATTCGACCTCCGCTTCTACAATAATATTGCTTCAAGTATTCTGGGAAACAAAGAAGGGCTTGTTACTAGGTGTCGTGTGTACTCTACATACAGGCGTATACTGCATGGCCAGCGATGCCTCCTTGGCAGCTCAGTGTTTGGAGTTTCATTAAAACCGTTGTACACGACTGTTTGCACATGCGTGCCATCTGGCACCGTATGTCACTGGAAGTAGTTGTCAGGCAAACCCTATGATGTCGGAAGTCGTATGACAACGCCCACAGAATAACATGTGTAACAATCAATCTCCCTGCTTAATTATACCGGATAGGAATAGATTATTCGACTTTCCGAAAAGTGTTGTTATCTCCCTTTGCAAAGAAAATTAGAGTGATGTCCCCTTTTCACGTTCACTTCCGCCGAGTAAACCTTCAAAATGGCGGCAAATAACAATATTGACGTTGATGATGAATTCCATCAAATGACAGTTAAAGAATTGCGTGAATACCTACGGGAACGAAATCAAAAGGTGACTGGGGTAAGAGCACAAGTTTTAGCGCGAGCAAGAGGGGCGAAGGCACTTCGTTTGGATGCAACCACCTTAGTACAACCCAGTAAAGGCGTTATATCTATGCAACGGAAGCTCGTCACACCCAGCGGATATCGAATGCCAGACCCCACTACATTAATGATTGGATGGAACGATGCTGTTGAATCATTGCCGGAATTCTCAGAGAAGGAAATCTACAATTATATGGTACTTAGTAACCATAGGACTTCAGACAAGAAACCCATGATGGCTAAACGACAAATGAAGGCAGTGGTGTTTTACCAAGATAGACATGTTCACGGCGTAGCTCTACACGATATCCATCACGACTGTGACCATATGTTTGTCAGATGCCGTGTCATACCATCACTACCAACAGCGGATCCAAGGAAAAGCCCTGATCACGACGTTTGGGCAAGTCTCTCAAAAGTAACAGGTCGTGTTCATTCAGCAAATTGTACTTGTGCAGCTGGGTATGTAGACTTTGCATTTATATAACTAAAGTCGTGTCATCTATATCTAGATAGCTGTTTTTTTTACAAACAGAACGTTTAAAAACCTTTTCAAAGAAAATATGTTCCAAATATTAAGTTTGATCAAAAGATATGTAAATTATTAATTCCAAATACCAGCAAAGTAATTGATACATTTTAAAATCTCGTCCTTTGTGGGACCTCTCATTCACTTTTGTTAATTTAAATAAATAAACAGATTATTGATATTGTTGCTTATTAATATGTGACATCTTTAGCTGATTACATTAAAAATAATAATTATTTAGGGTGAAATAGAGGAAACATGACTGTGTCATTTTATATGCATTTGATTGTTATTTCATAATATTAAAGCTAGAGTCCAAATAATATTAATTAATATAACTAATTTTGTTTTTGCAGTGCCGGGGAGGCTTGTAATCATGTATCAGCCCTGCTTCATGCCCTTGCAGACATTAGTCAGAAGAAAAAGGATGGTTTGCTTTCATGCACATCAGTTGAGTGCAAGTGGAAAATTCCCAGAAAAAGGAAGTTGGATCCAATGAAATCGGATGACTTGAACTTGATGTCAAGTGGCAGGAAGAGTCAACAAAAAGGTACTGGGACTACACAAGGTACTGTCGGAATACAGAATGGAACAATCAACAAAAGATCAATGTGTCCCAACAGCAACATGCCACAGACAACAATAAATCTCACAAGATTTAATAAGAAGTTAATTGGTCATGAAACAAAAAGTAAATGTGGATATGTTGTTAATACAACTACTGTTACTCAAGCTCCTGAACCTATGCCAGAACTTCCAAAAATACCATGCATTGATCGTTGTATTCCTGACTATGTTGATATTAAATCGCCAACCTGTCAAACTACCTTTCAAAATTATTTTGATTCTATGAAAGTGTCAGAAAAGGATGTGAGGTCAATAGAGAGAATGACAAGAGGACAACATAAAACAAAGTTTTGGAAGGAAGCCAGATTGGAAAGGATAACAAGTTCACAGTTTGGCAAAGTTTTTATCCGACAGACATCTACAGCTCCAGATAGACTTGTATGTGACCTAATGGGATATCGGGGCGAATTTGGTAACAGACATACCAGATGGGGACTTTCACATGAATCTGCAGCAAGGCGGCAGTATATCAACAAAATGGCAGGTCTTCATCCCCAGTTGAAAGTGTCTCAGTGTGGACTAATTGTGAATACAGACTACCCTTACCTTGCAACTAGCCCTGATGGACTTGTGTCATGCACAGATTGTAGTACATGTAGTAATCAACATGGCTTAGTCATAGATACTTACCATTCAGTGGGTGAATTGTTACTTAACGCCGCATTCACGGCGACTGACCGTTCAGATAGTATGTCGCTTAGACATAGGATATCTTCTTCTCCTTGTAATTTCTTGAACCATTCTATTAAGCCATAACATATCATAACATATTTTCTGTAACGTCTTGAAATGACAACATGGACAACATGATTAAAGAAAATCATCAAGCGTTTATTTCTTTCATTTTCAGTTATTGTTACAAAAATTAGAACCATGGGACTATGATCCTGCTGTCACAGCTAAAACATGAAATTGTTTATCTACTTATATGAAGAGTCAGGATTTTTATATCAATGCTTTGATTCAATAAGTAAAACAAAAATAGACAGCCAGTAGGTGGTCATGTCAATAGTCATATTGGACAAAAATAGACTTATTTGTCTAGACTTATTTGGCTCAATGTTTTCAATACAAATTGTTATCATGATACCATGATTATTAAGTTTAAATATAGCAGAAAATATCATGTGACCATTCACATCTGGAGCTGCAATAAGATTATGCTAATCCTACTAATTACAGAGCAAGCAAGGAACTGTCATCAAAGAAGTAATTGTCATCAATTTCTTGGTCATGAGGATAAAGAGGGGGAAGCAGAGTAGTCAAAGCATTACAGATTTTCCAGATTTTGTTTACAGATTTTGAAATTGTAATTGGAATTATACCCTGCAAAATTCTGAAATTCTTGACACGTTCCATGTGCCTTTCAACATGGATTCTCAAGTTCGCTATTCTCCTAGTTTGTTCAATTTCTACAGCAGTCAGCTGTTTTCTCTTATGTTTCTTTGGTGGAATTATTAGGAGTATACCTTTTGGTGTTGTCAAGTCTGAGATTGTAAATCCCTTATCCGCCATGATTGCATCACCTACATCACACAAATCTAAAAGTCCTGATTCTACTGTTATTTGCCGGTCACTTATAGCTCCTGACCACAAGTCAGAGACAAAGCTAACAACACCATTTGGAGTGACACCAACAAGCGCTTTAAATGTTATGTGACTTTTATAATGACTGTACATTTGTGACTGTTTACCAATAGAGTAAGGTTTTTCTGTAAATAATTCTGTACAATCTATAACAACCCTTGTATTTGGATACAGATCTTTAAAACCTTGAGGCATAGTTGTATTAATAGTATCCATTGATGGCCAGACAACTAGGAAGGATAAATTGTTGTACAAAATATCAATCCATCTATGAATGACATCAGCACAGCAGCTTCTGGAAATATGAAATCGCTTTGATAAATCAACAACTAGGAGTCCAAGTCTAAGACGCATCAACACTAGAAAGAACTCGTCTATCAAAGACAAAGATTTAGGGCGTCCGATATTGGATGTTGGATAGTCCCTGTCATGAACCTCAGAAAACTCGTCAAATAAACATGAAAACTTTTCTGCATCCACAAGACCTGTATAATAGGTTACCAATTCTGAATCATTCTTCACATCAAAAAATGTTAAATCAGGAAGTTTGACTTGAGTGGCTTGATTGCGAAAGATTTTTTATTTTCAGTCTCAGTCTGAGTCATTGCACAGGATGTTTTCACAGGATTTAAACACTGGAATATTACATCGTCAGTTTGAGTAGACATGCTTCTACCTTCCACCATTTCTGTTTGCGATGATCCATATCTTATGCAACTGATGTCGTCTTCACACACAGCCTCACAGTAGTCATGCAGCATAATTGATGCAACATCATAGGATCTGTCAAAATAATAAATAGCTTTTCATCACATTAAATAAATAGTTTTTTTCCGATATTTTGAGGTTAAAGGAATTAAAATTAATAAAAAATAAATTAACATAAATCTGTTAATACAAAAGCTAATATAAGAAGTGTATTATCAAGTTTATTGGTCAATGTTCTATTATATTTTATGCTCTATATATATATTTTATGCTCTTTATATTTTATTGTTCTGTAAGTAAGAGAGACTACACCATGATTTTTATATTTTGTCTTGTTAAGCATAACTTCTCATAATAATCAACAAACTCAAAAAAAGAGAAAAAACTTATGTTCCCGCTGTACCTGGCACCTTGACTGAATGTTGTGGAATGATGTTCAATTTCATCAGACTGAGGAGTCCCTCCGTGTATCTGCATAGTCACTTTGGGAGATTCAGGGTCACAGGCCTGCTTGAATGGGCTTTCATTTGGCTTAGAGGTATCAACAAAGTCAGCATCAGACACCTGCAACAAATTATCAACAGACACTGAGACATTTTTTTCTATTTATTCAAACAAATAAGATGAAAGAGAGGATACATAGAATTTTAAGATCAACACAACTTGAAACGTTTTTTTTTCATTTCAAGTTTTAATCATAGCACTTTTTCACAATCACATAACATTCACAAACGATAAAACACATTAAATACACCAACAATAGCATAAATCTTATAAAAATCAAAATAACTCACTGTGCAAGTACTGTAATTTTTCTTCGGAAAAATCGATGGAACATCATGCCCTATGCCTGGACCGTTACCACCCACGAAATGTTCTGAGCATATTTCTGTGTGCTTGGTCACTGTGAGGTCTTTTCTCACTAACCGAAGTCGCCTTATCCACGCTTGTCATAGGGACTTGCTTACTGGAATGACGTGTAGAGATACTATTCTTTCACCGACTATCTTTCCCCTAAAATTGCTACAAATACAGCAGTATTGCTTCCCCATTTTGACAGCTTCGAAGCAGCGCGCTATTTTTGACGGAAGTTGAATGTACTCGGCGGAAGTTCATCCAACCAATTGAAGAGTTCCAACTCAAGACGGATAACTCTCATTGAACTTGACTTTTCGGAAAGTCGAATACAACGGACCTTGTCCACATCTCAATGTCCAAGCCATCTGCTCGTCAGCATTCCTTACATACTAAACATACTGTTACTGTTCAATCGGGGACTCGGGTGGTCCTGTCGTTTGAGGCGCCGCAATTCTCCGTGCAGGGTCCGTTATGTCCCTTAGCGTGCCAGGAGCCTGTGATCGCGGGTTCGAATTCCGGCTCTACATGATCACGTGCCTAGGTTTGTCAACGCCATTCCCGTGCTCGTGGGTTCCATCAAAGAGGTAAACGTCTGAGACCTGCATCACTTCGGCTTTCCCACGTCAAGCTGACACGCCGTGATATGACTGGACTATCGCTCAAGGCGGCGTTAAACCAACTCACTCACTCACTACACCGTTCTAAAGTTATTCTATTATTATTATTATTGTTATATTAAGTCATCCACACGGGAAGTGAAAGCTTGAGAATGTTCTATGCGACATCTGAAGCAAGTATTGCTGCGACAGTGTTGTTTTCTAATGGAGTAGGCAAACTAGTGGTTGATACCGTGAACATCGTATTTAAAGACGTCGTTTAAGTAGTAAGGTCACTTAACCTGAGTGAGTCTTAGACGTTGACCACCTTACTAAGACCCACGAGCACGTGTATGGTGCTGATAAACCATAAACTATAACCAGGACGACTCTGGGATTCGAACCCAGAACCATCGGATTCTGGAACTACCAATAATGTCTTCCAGACCGTAGAATGTAAGTTAAAAAATGGTTCCAACTCAAGTCTAGAAAGAGCTGGTAAGTCTAAGAATTGTTCTGAACCTGATTTGGATATTTTATTTATTATGTATATAAAGCTAAAAAAGATACCTCTGAGACTAAATTATAGTCTAAACGGCTTTATCGCTCCTCAAGCGACTGTGCCACCCGTGCCGCACACAATTTAGGATTCGGTTCTTCCAAGTCTCCTCCCCCCCCAAAAAAAAACCACCAAAAAAAAAACACGCAAAAACAACCCACAAAAAAACCCCGGCAATACCCAGCAGCCATTCAATCCCCATTTATTCCGCAGTAACACGGTTCATTCTGTCACAGGATATCCAAGTGGAATCCCTGCTCGTTCTCAGCTTACAGTAATCAGTGGTGTAGTGCTTCCGGGAGTCCAAGCCATAATCACTTGTTGCAAGAAGACCCTCCATCACCGTCACATGACAACGTCAACCAAGTGCCTGTAATTTGCATGATTGCATTTGTCACTTGGAACACTCAATTAATTGTCATCCTCGCTGACCGGGGATGGCCGGACAAGGTCACGTGGGTCAAGTGGTCCCCGGGGATCGAGGGTCAGGGTTGTAATGGCGGTGTCGGACAAAGATTATGGATCATTCAGGACAGACTGGAATAATGTTAGTCTGAAGAGCTCCCCGGGGGAGCAACAGGCATTTCGAGTTTTTATCTCAACTTCTGGATGAAGATGGTGCTGCCAGAACTCAATCATCCAGGAGGATGCGAACCCCCCTCTGGTACGCGGGATTGGGGGGTCTGTTTAGTGAGTGGGTGTGTGAGTGAGTAGGGTTTTACGCCGCTTTTAGCAATATTCCAGCAATAACACGGCGGGGGACACAAGAAATGAGCTTCACACATTGTACCCATGTCGGGAATCGAACCCGGGTCTTCGGCGTGACGAACGAACGCTTTAACCACTAGGCTACCCAACCGCCCCGGGTCTGTTTAGAGCGTATTCTGGACTCCACATTGCGGCACAAAGGGCGCAGATTAAATCGTATTCGATACGCAGATACAGCATTAAAAAAATGGCGTACGTAAACATTTTCTGTATAAGTATATATTTTATTTTTTCGATATTTTTCAGTAATTTAACTTCAAATCGCACCCTTTTAAGACCAAGGACCTCCTCGTTCTCGTTCTGCCTTTGTAGAGTGAACTCTGACATGTGCTAGATTTGTGTAAATTAGTTTCCGGGGAGCAAATGAGACCCAGAGTGACAAATTGGGGATTCAGAATGGTGGGTTGGCACTCTCATCCATTCAGGGGACATATGCAAATAATTGTTCTAGTCATCTGCGCCTGAGGACCAGTATTGATTAGGTGAGGGTGCAGGTCATGTGAATGGTGTGTAGAATGTGAGTAGGCAGTGTCATGTGCTACAAGATTATCTAACTAGATTATCGTTTATTATTGTTATTCAAGCCGTGTACTTAACAGAATGTCGTTCAATCCGGATTGGGATTAAGGAAATGGAGGCAAACCACGTTACAACGAACATGTGTTAATCAGTCTGCCAGGGTTGTTGACCAAGATGCAGGTCTGGGTTTGTGGTCTGTGTTCAGGAGTAGGTAAGATGGCCTCTATGTCATGTCCGATTGATTGATCATTGTGCCTATGTACAACTCATTTTGTGAGTGAGTGGGTACGGTTTCACGCCGCTTTTAGCAATATTCCAGCAATATCACGGCGGGGGACACCAGAAATGGATTAACACATTGTACCATGTGAGGAACCGAACCCGGGCCTTCGGCGTGACGAGCGAACGCTTTTACCACTAGGCTACCCCACCGCTACAGCATTTTGTGAACACACTTCTCTCTCCTACTTCTAACTTAGCACAGACCATCTTGCTCGTAGGGTGATATGGTTTCTAGCGTCGTGCTACTGGAATCTGGCTCACACCGAAGCTGTGGTGGCTGATGGGTCTAGGGTTTTCATCACAATAGAATGGTACAGAATACAGTGTACTAGAGGATGTAAATACATGTGAAACAATACATTCATCCAAACCTGTTTTGCCTCTGCGTCGCCTGTCTCTATCTGGTCATTTTGCCTTGAGTCTTATTGATTGTTTCTGTTATCGGATCGGTTACTGCTTGTTTCTGGGTATAGCTGTTGTCTTTGATTATGTAATTACTTTACTGTTTGATCTCACGCTTAAACTTAAGAACATATATCAACACTGCCGTAACCGTTGAAATGATGGGTTCTTATTGTGTCCCCAGTGCAGCAACAGGAGACATGGTCAGGGAAGTGTATAGTGTTCCTCTGGGCAACTGGACAACGTGTTCCGTGTTCTCCTCTGTATGCCTGTAGCTGTGTAACAGGGAACGTTGTCCTCTGTAGCCCCGTGTTCTCCTCTGTATGCCTGTAGCTGTATACCAGGGTACGTTGACCTCTGTAACCCCGTGCCCTCCTCTGTATACCTGTAGCTGTGTACCAGGGTACGTTGACCTCTGTAGCCCCATGTTCTCCTCTATATACCTGTAGCTGTATACCTGGGTACGTTGACCTCAGTAACCCACGTGACCTCCTGTATACCTGTAGCTGTATACCTGGGTACGTTGACCTCTGTAGCCCCGTGTTCTCCTCTGTATGCCTGTAGCTGTATACCTGGGTATGTTGACCTCAGTAGCCCCGTGCCCTCCTGTATGCCTGTAGCTGTGTACCATGGTACGTTGACCTCAGTAGCCCTGTGCCCTCATGTATGCCTGTAGCTGTATACCAGGGTACGTTGACCTCAGGTGCCCCGTGTTCTCCTCTGTATGCCTGTAGCTGTGTACCAGGGTATGTTGACCTCAGTAGCCCCGTGCCCTCCTGTATACCTGTAGCTGTATACCTGGGTATGTTGACCTCAGTAACCCCGTGCCCTCTGTATCCACGTACCTGTGTACCAGGATAGCCCCATGCCCTACTCCAGATACCTGCAGTGCTACGCACAGCGTCTGTGAGGCTTGCATTTCTCACCTGTCATAGAGTCCCCTAGGCTTGTCGTAAAATGTCAATATACATTCTGAGATGATAGCCTTTTTTCATAGTGTATTAAACTACTGATCGATGTGAAAGTTAAATGTTCAATCAGAACGTGTCGTCAGTGTATCACAGTGACTGACGAGAACATCTGCTAGATTGAAGCCTTATTGAAATTCTTGAGATGCCATATAATACATCGTTTAGGAGCCGCTGGAGATAGTACGGGCAACAGTTATGATACATTGGAATGTTCGTTTTCAAGGTATGACTAACATATATTATGCTTAGCTATGGAATTGTTTTGATATTTCGAGGTTCGGACTTCGTATAGACTGCAAACACACCTGTTCGTGTGTTGTTGACGTATTTTGCAGCTGTTGCTTCTTTAGGTGATAAATAATTTATGATGACAGGAATTGTTTCCTGAGTAATTCCGACAATGAATCTGTGGTCTGTCATAGGCATAATGTTCGCTAACGGTGCATATTATGTCAATATAAGTGCGCAGATATAACATGATTGTTGTGTATTGGTAAGTTGAATATGAGTCATAACGCTACCGCCGGGGGGAGCACAGGTATTGTATGTGCAGATGTCACGTTGATGGCACGTCGAGAATGATTAACTGATAGCAGACGACAACCCACATTGCCAGATTCAGCCATTCAGGTCAACAGGCGACATTTAAATCTGGAAGATGCATCAGGGAACAAGATTTCATAACGCCTTTGTGAAAAGCCAATTTTATTTTATGAGGAACTTGAGACCAGGAAGACCCCATGACATCGATCAAGGCCGGAGAGGACTGTAATTACATTACGCGGCTGCATCTTTTGTATTGGAACGTTATTGTGTTAGAGCAGCCCAGATAGGAATGAATTGTCACTTTCCAGGACTGGAGGACGATTGTAAACAGTGGGGTATTTTGCCATTGAAAGCTGTTCCTGGATTGATGCAGGTGCAAGGCATCAGAGGTCAGACAGCTTCAAGGAGGGCATCATTCGGCTGGATGATGTTCTGACGGGTGGATGAGATCCTGACGGTGGATCAGTTCTGGTTCAGATGGATGGATATGCTCTAACCAAGTCGACCTGGTTCATTTGCTGTGCATACGTATCGGTGTGTTCCAGCTGACGCGCCTGTATGCGCCAACGCCTTCATATAATACATTTACGGTGTACGGTTTTGAGTCATGAATCTGCCTACCAGAACATAGATCTGTCATGATTGGATATATACGACCTTTGAAGCGGAGCAAGAGTAACACAAATGAGTTGACAGCAGGGCGTTGCGTTGTGGTAGCCGTAGGTGTATCTGGCGCCTTCAATGAAAGTTCATCCTTCTTCTGAGGTGAGGTCAGGTGAATATGGGTTTAACGTCGCATTCAAAGTTATTTCACTTAAATGCGACATGCTAGACTTGCACAAGTCCCTAAGGCAATAATTATTAATTTATTAATATCATAATTTCTAGATAATGTAAATAATTAGAACAAGTTGGAGACTGGAGTCCTCAGTGTCCACATATCTAGACCTATTAGGAGGATAGAATTACTACACAACCATGGACTTTTCTTTCAGCATGCCCGCGTGTATGTGGCTGCGTGTACTGGCCAGACCTACCTTGTACTAGTGCTAGCCAAATGAAATACCTGTGTATTATGTATAATCAGACACATTAATTATACTGACTCCGAGCCGATCAGTCCTCGATTTATCCCCTTAATGCCGAGAGTCTCACAGGGTAGCAACAAGTGCCATGTTTGAACGTATTTCGGTGTGACGCCCATTTCATAGTGATAGCCAGTTGATATACCATACCGCAGTTTAACATGGATACCACCACTCCGACACAGTATATTGACTCCGAGACGACGAGTCCGAGTTTTATCCCCGTAATTCCGAGCGCCGCTCAGACACAGCCGTGTTTTATCCCCTTAATTCCGAGCGCCACTCAGACACAGCCGTGTTTTATCCCCTTAATTCCGAGCGCCACTCAGACACAGTGTACTGACTCCGAGACGACCAGTCCGTGTTTTATCCCCTTAATTCCGAGCGCCACTCAGACACAGCCGTGTTTTATCCCCTTAATTCCGAGCGCCACTCAGACACAGTATACTGACTCCGAGACGACCAGTCCGAGTTTTATCCCCTTGATTCCGAGCGCCACTCAGACACAGCCGTGTTTTATCCCCTTAATTCCGAGCGCCACTCAGACACAGTATACTGACTCCGAGACGACCAGTCCGAGTTTTATCCCCTTGATTCCGAGCGCCACTCAGACACAGCCGTGTTTTATCCCCTTAATTCCGAGCGCCACTCAGACACAGTGTACTGACTCCGAGACGACCAGTCCGTGTTTTATCCCCTTAATTCCGAGCGCCACTCAGTCACAGTGTACTGACTCCGAGACGACCAGTCCAAGTTTTATCCCCTTAATTCCGAGCGCCACTAAGACACAGTGTACTGACTCCGAGACGACCAGTCCAAGTTTTATCCCCTTAATTCCGAGCGCCACTCAGACACAGCCGTGTTTTATCCCCTTAATTCCGAGCGCCACTCAGACACAGTGTACTGACTCCGAGACGACCAGTCCAAGTTTTATCCCCTTAATGCCGACCGCCAGGCAGGACAGCCACACGAACCATCTTTTAAGGTCTTTTGGAATTAAACCATCTACCTTCCACTTATCGAGCATACGCTCTGTCCATAAGAACATGGGGGCAGTTTTCTGTTAAGACACCCGCCTAGTTGGAAGGTTTGTACCAGCGCACGTTACTCGCAATTGAGACTTTTATAATATTATTTCAACAGGTGTATGTCTTCATCCTGACTGTTTGAGTGTAGCTCGGCAACAAGCTGTAAACAGCTCCAGGCTCCTCAACCAGATGATGACTATGAATGTGGGTTTGTTAAGCCAGATCAATTTGACGTATATTCTGAGATTCCCCCGCGCGTCGGGTTATCCCAGTACATCGAGCCTGCTCGTTATCTCAAGTGATCGATGTTTGCCTAATGGGTACCACGGAGCTACAAATACAATAACCTACTCGAGGCTCGGAATGAGGGTATTTGTCTTCAGTTAAATTGGAATTTTTGATTGATGCTTCGGGACAGGTAATCCGTTGATCGCTGTGTTCCCCTCCGTTGAATATATGTAAATGTTAATACGCCGATAATAGCTGGGGAGTATCGGTGCAGACCTACAGAAGGTGCAAGTCACCCATCATTCGTGACCAACTCGTGTTATTCCGGGACAAGCCGGAATAGCGACTCGTGCCCCTCTCATGGCCATTTTTGCGACCGGGTTCCGTCTTAGCGCAAACGGGCATACCTTAAACAATTGTCAACTCGTTGCGTAATGGTCCACATATTATTTCCCCATGTATTACATACATATTTCAGATGCAGTTTATAGCACATTGGGACGTGCGGAATTATACAGTATGATTGAACACATTTAACTGTGTCTTGGGTATATTTGTAGATGCAAGACATATGTAAAATCAAAAATTATTTCTGAGGCATTCTTTCACGAAGAACTTGAAATCATACGCGCATTCTGATTGGTTTGTCGTATTTTCGCATATAACATTCATCGATAGGGGACGAGTCTTCTTGCAGGTTACGGAAAGGGGCGAGTGGTGACGAATGGTCCACCCATCACTGCAGCTCTGTCGCGGTGCTGTCAGGAACATGTCAGGTGCGGATGGAACGGGGTGCCCCCAGGGGGGATTCCTGATCAGGATAGATTCTAGACTTGCACAAGTCTCTAAGGCAGTAATTATTTGTTTAAATCATGAGTTCTAGATTATGTAAATAATAAGAACAAGTTGTCCCTATAAGGGTGTCCACATATCTAGACTTGCCTATTGGGAGGAAGGAAACACATCCATGGGCTTTTCGTTCAGTACTACCTTGGGGCAAGGCTACATAGATCCCCAAGTTCATGTTGGTCAGAGCCCACTGCAGGGAAATGGGGTGGTCAGGCTCTGTGACTTGATCGTGAACCATGCAGTGTGCAGTGTCCCGATTGCCGTGGACGTTGGTCATGCTGTCAAGTACTGTTTCACCTGGCCCAGACTCAATTATTTTCAGGCAGTCAGGATGTCTCCATAGTGCTGACTGCTGCGTGACCACCAACAACATGGAGTGTATTTATCTGAGGGATATTGATTCCACTGTAGATCCATTCGCAGGTCAATCGTTGAGGTCTTAGTTTAACGTTGTGATGTCAGATATCTAATAGGGTAATGCACCCCAATCGGCTGTGCCAATGGCTGTGTGACTGCGCGTTGTAGGCTAGCTCAAGGGTTAGGGCGTTTTCCTCAACCCGGTTTGGATCCGAGTTCGACTCCCACCTGAGTTCAACTTTTGTGATGTCTATTCTTGGTTCACTCTACCCATTGCTACTAAAAGTGATGTAAAACGTCACAAGTATTTGATACATGGCGTGTAACCATCAGTACGTCCCTGTGCTACAAGCTTGGTGGTACCGGCGTCCATCATATAAGCATGGCGTCTTGTGCCCCAATGACTCACTGGCGCCGCTTCCTTCCGACAAGTATGTGTCTTGTGTCCCAATGTGCCACTGGTGCCGCTTCCTTCCGACAAGTATATGTCTTGTGCCCCAATGTGCCACTGGTGCCGCTTCCTTCCCACGAGTGTATGTCTTGTGCCCCAATGTGCCACTGGTGCCGCTTCCTTCCCACAAGTGTATGTCTTGTGCCCCAATGTGCCACTGGTGCCGCTTCCTTCCCACGAGTATATGTCTTGTGCCCCAATGTGCCACTGGTGCCGCTTCCTTCCCACGAGTATATGTCTTGTGCCCCAATGTGCCACTGGTGCCGCTTCCTTCCCACGAGTGTATGTCTTGTGCCCCAATGTGCCACTGGTGCCGCTTCCTTCCCACAAGTGTATGTCTTGTGCCCCAATGTGCCACTGGCGCCGCTTCCTTCCCACAAGTATATGTCTTGTGCCCCAATGTCTCACTGGCGCCGCTTCCTTCCCACAAGTATATGTCTTGTGCCCCAATGTGCCACTGGCGCCGCTTCCTTCCCACAAGTATATGTCTTGTGCCCCAATGTCTCACTGGTGCCGCTTCCTTCCCACAAGTGTATGTCTTGTGCCCCAATGTGCCACTGGTGCCGCTTCCTTCCCACAAGTGTATGTCTTGTGCCCCAATGTGCCACTGGCGCCGCTTCCTTCCCACAAGTATATGTCTTGTGCCCAATGTCTCACTGGCGCCGCTTCCTTCCCACAAGTATATGTCTTGTGCCCCAATGTGCCACTGGCAGAGTCGTCCGCCGATGTCCTGTTAGTCCTGCATCATGATTGTGGAATATATTTATTTTATGAAAAAATAATAATCTAGAAACGCATACAAAAGCAAGTCTAGCCAGCTCAAGCTAGCTCTATTCCACAGTCTCTGAAATCAGCATAGGGATTTTTTAAAATAGTTTTAGAGTCAAGAAGGATATTGTGTAATATAAGATTTCAGAGTCTAAATGTTAGTCTAATGTCCTGTATTATTGTTTCATAAAGCGGAGTGAACCTCTACACACTCACAAAACAATTAAACGAGCGCTTCCCAAAAGATAACGCGGACCCCATGTCATGTTAAATTCACCACTTCTTTCTTCATCAGAGATAGTGATCCTACCACATGGCATAAAGAGTAAGTCTTCCATGCTTACACAATTTGTTCAGGCAAACAGTTCACAATGTAGGTCAACCGTGAAAATATTTTACCGGAGTGTAAGGGAGAGTTGCTTTGAGGGAAATAGTGTGGTAGACATCAATTTATAATGAATGAATCATGCCCACAGCTGTTACACGTGACATAGGTAGCAATGTAGACATTGTGCTATTCATGCAGATATGAACAAACGAGCTGGCAATTGACGTCAGACCATCACAGACTCAAAAGTGCTACAAGGTGATGATGTTGGTCACAAACTCACATGTGCAGCTGTAACCAGGTGATGATGTTGGTCACAAACTCACATGTGCAGCTGTACCCAGGTGATGATGTTGGTCACAAACTCACATGTGTAGCTGTAACCAGGTGATGATGTTGGGCACAAACTCAAAGGTGCAGCTGTAACCAGGTGATGATGTTGGTCACAAACTCACATGTGTAGCTGTAACCAGGTGATGATGTTGGTCACAAACTCACATGTGTAGCTGTACCCAGGTGATGATGTTGGTCACAAACTCACATGTGCAGCTGTACCCAGGTGATGATGTTGGTCACAAACTCACATGTGCAGCTGTACCCAGGTGATGATGTTGGTCACAAACTCACATGTGAAGCTGTACCCAGGTGATGATGTTTGGCACAAATTCACATGTGCAGCTGTACCCAGGTGATGATGTTGGTCACAAACTCACATGTGCAGCTGTAACCAGTTGATGATGTTGGTCACAAACTCACATGTGCAGCTGTAACCAGTTGATGATGTTGGTCACAAACTCACATGTGCAGCTGTACCCAGGTGATGATGTTGGGCACAAACTCACATGTGCAGCTGTACCCAGGTGATGATGTTGGTCACAAACTCACATGTGCAGCTGTACCCAGGTGATGATGTTGGTCACAAACTCACATGTGAAGCTGTACCCAGGTGATGATGTTTGGCACAAACTCACATGTGCAGCTGTACCCAGGTGATGATGTTGGTCACAAACTCACATGTGCAGCTGTAACCAGTTGATGATGTTGGTCACAAACTCACATGTGCAGCTGTAACCAGTTGATGATGTTGGTCACAAACTCACATGTGCAGCTGTACCCAGGTGATGATGTTGGGCACAAACTCACATGTGCAGCTGTACCCAGGTGATGATGTTGGTCACAAACTCACATGTGCAGCTGTAACCAGTTGATGATGTTGGTCACAAACTCACATGTGCAGCTGTAACCAGTTGATGATGTTGGTCACAAACTCACATGTGCAGCTGTACCCAGGTGATGATGTTGGGCACAAACTCACATGTGCAGCTGTACCCAGGTGATGATGTTGGGCACAAACACACATGTGCAGCTGTACCCAGGTGATGATGTTGGGCACAGATTCCCCTGTACATGTGTTACTGTTAACCTAAATATGTTTTTGTGAAAAACTATTGCAACAACGTAATATCTGTGGCGGACTATCTCTTTTTTTTTTACAATAGTCTGATAATATATTTGTGTCTATATAATCCCAGCCCGATCGTCGTGTTCGATGCATGATGATTACTTGGCACATCGTAATGTTCAGCACAATCATATGTTGGTGTCCTGCTCGGATAATGTGTCGGCACATCGTAGTGTTCAGCACAATGGGTGTGTTGGTTTCCTGCTCGGATAACGTGTTGGCACATCTTCATGTTCAGCACAATCATATGTTGGCATCCTGCTCGGATAATGTGTTGGCTCATCGTCGTGTTCGGCACAATCATATGTTGGCATCCTGCTCGGATAATGTGTTGGCTCATCGTCGTGTTCGGCACAATCATATGTTGGTTTTCTGCTGGGATAATGTGTTGGCTCCTCTGAGTGTTAGTGTGTTGATCTCCTACTCTGTTCGAGTTCATCCCAATCACTTAACGTGGAGCTATTTTGGTGACAAACCTAATTGTACTACACAAGATCCCTAAGTATAGGACTTCTACTGAAGAGCAGTGTGTTTCGTTCGTTAGAGGTTGGAGATAATTCAGATTTGTCAGTGTCAAAGGATGATAGATTCTCCATCATAAACCAAAAGAGACTCATCCCTTCTTCAGAAACTAATCAAAGCAGAATGATAAAAGGAGAAAATATGCCAACATGGTGAACGTAATGGCGATGTGCTGAGCGTGAGATCCTCCTCTGCCGCTGCCGGCGATGTAGACAGGTGCAACTGTTGCAGTGTTTCACAGCTTGTGGAGGAGCTTCAGTGTCAGGGGTAGGGGAGGGGGCTGGGGAAGTAACAGCACAGAAATTGAATTACTGACAACCATTTGCAACACACTGCCGGCCCCTGGCTGTAGCTCAAGTAGGTCTCCTTCTCGTCATCAGATGAGAGGGGTCGCGTTCTCTCAACAAGTTTCTCATCTTGCATGTAATAGCCTGGCTTGACTTCTCAGCCCCTTCTCTCAAGGCTTGCGTCGTGCATACATCTGTCGTAGGCTTGATGTTATCGTCATCAGAGATTTCGTTTGAAAACTAATTTTAACCGCCTGTGGTGTATTGTTTGAGACATTTATGGAAGAAATAAGATCGTATACAAATCGTATTTTCCGTTTCAATTACACCGTTTTTCTGCGCTGAAGTTGAAATTTGATCATGGTTGTTATTGTGAGGTTCGTCAACAAATGGATTCGAGATTGATTTGTTGCCATAATTACGGCAATTGAAGTTGACTAACAGTGTTTACTGCCACTCTGCAACGACATCTTCCGATTTCCTCTGACAGGTGTCGCCGTGGCGTGACAGAATAACAGGATAAATCTGTGTAAAACCACCTGACTAACAGCCGAGGAAGGTGTTGACCAGGAAGGGTTTTTACTGGCAAAACAGATCAGGTTTTATCATTACGTCTTAACTCTAATTCTTTCTCGTGGTTTTAGAAAAGCCAATCAAACAAATGTTCACTTTGTGTATTGTGTAATGACAGACACGCTATGACGGGGGTTTTGTTGTATACCTGGCCAAAGATAGCATACGTGCTTGCGTGCGTGCATGCGTGAGTGAGTGAGTGCGTGCGTGAGTTAGTGAGTACGTGAGTGAGTGGAGAGTGAGTGCGTACGTGCGTGCGTGCGTGCCTGAGTGCGTGAGTGAGTGGAGGGTGAGTGAGTGAGTGAGTGAGTGAATGAGTGAAATTTAACACAGCTTTGAGATGACCCTTCATATAGCTGGGATACCGCTTACAGCTTCACCTAAATCACCCTCGCTTACCCAATGAATTATATCTAAATTGTATAACATTTATCATGTTAAATTGGAGACAAAATACACTGGATCGAGTTTTCGTGGTTAAGGTTCAACCAAGTATCCAAATTTAAACCATTTTCCCGGGACTCTTCATGGATAGAGTTCCACCAGGTATATAAGCTTAAACCAATTCCTGGGTCGAGTGTTTGTCCAGTCTCGTTCAGTGATGAGCGTTAATTCGATGATTCAGCCATAGAATCCGATCTATCCCCCTCGACATCTCTATACCCTACAAATAGACCTGTACATGTGTGCCGAGAAGCAACACGTGGTCTATGTTGACACACGGCTACTCCTTCAATCCCGGCATTGGATGTTGTTACCTGTGTCTGTTTACTCAACACCCACGTCCCTCTCTCGGGGCCGTAACACTGGCGAACGCTGGTGTCTATTATTCGCGGCTTTCTCTGTCCTTTGACATTCGACTTAGCACTGCCCAGCCACTTGTCCATTGTTGTCAGATGCTTAGGGTGAGATGCGATAGATGAGTGGTGGGTGTGGGCTATTCACTTAGGCAGGTACTGGGTTTTGATTCAATAGACATGGGTGGTGTATGGAGAGTTGCAGGATGAAGGGCACTGGCAGTGAGATGCTGGAGCCCAGTC
The DNA here is from genome assembly GCF_022045235.1 of Haliotis cracherodii. Taxonomy (NCBI): domain Eukaryota; kingdom Metazoa; phylum Mollusca; class Gastropoda; order Lepetellida; family Haliotidae; genus Haliotis; species Haliotis cracherodii. Next base: position 21,167,175 of record NW_027266286.1, read on the forward strand.
ATGTGTGGCTGAATGAACCCCGTGGAATTGCTTCTCAGTCTCCCGTGCTTGTCATACATGGAGACTAACTGTTGAGGATCGGGTGGTCAGACACCGTGACCTATTGGGGATCAGATGGTCAGGGTAGGTGACCTATTGAGGATCGAATGGTCGGGCTCATTGACCTATTGAGGATCGAATGTTCAGACTCGGTGACCTATTGATGACCATGTGGTCAGGCTTGGTGACCTGGTGACATTAGGGTAGAGAGGGGCGGAATGGATGTGTTGGTTACATTAGGGTAGAGAGGGGCGGAATGGGTGTGTTGGTTACATTAGGGTGGAGGGGGGCAGAATGGGTGTATTTGTAACATTACGCAGGCACGTACAGGAATGTGGTTCTACGGCCGGGTAGAGTGTACAGAGATACAGAATCATCAGGCCGTCAGATCCAAGTAATGCGTGTTTCCGTCGTCGGGTTGGGAAGGGGCCACACACAGAAGTAGGTATACGAGGAGTGAGTCAGTATACCTATACTTTAACCAGGTAAAGGGAGCAGTGGGTTTGTGTATAGTGAGTGAAGTAAACGGTGGTGTTCGGCGGTTGCACGGGTAAGACGATGACTTAGATCAGAATACTAGCATTCAGACAGGGTACGCCACGTTCATCTGTTTCGGTTTGGTTTGTTGTTTAACGCCGCACTCAGCATTATTTCAGCTATATGACGGCGGTCTGTAAATAATCGAGTCTGGACCAGACAATCCTGTGATTGACATCATGAGCATCCATCACGCAATTGGGATCGATGACATGCATCAATCAAGTCAGCGACCCTGACAACCCGATCCAGTTAGTCGCCTCTTACGACAAGCATTGTCGCCTTTTACAGCAAGAATTGGTTGCTGAAGACCTATTCTACCCCAGATCTTCACGGGTCACGTTCATCTGTACCACCCAAACACACTGTTTATGATACAAACTGCCCACATGGGGATCGTATGGCAACAAATGTACCACCGTACCCGACTTCTGAACAATACCCATGTCTTATCACGGCGTGTCAGCTTTATAAGGGAGGAAAGGTGAAACGAGTGTTTACCGAAGAGCTTTGATTCAAAGTCACATTTCCAGATTACAGTCCACGGTGTCTTTGAACACACAATGCCATTTAGAAAGTGGTCAAATGTAACAAATATTATATTTGGGATGACTCTTTCATTTGGGGGTTGAGTCCCGTCCGGGATTCGAACCCACACTGCCAGAGTGAGGCGCCAAATCGCCAGCACACAAAGTCAGCTATCTAACCCACTCAGCCACCGAAGCTTCCACAAAAATGAAATTCCGACAGCTGGTAGTCTAGATCACGTACTTTGAGTACCCCTCTGACATGTGTAAATTGGCATGGCTACCATGGCCGAAAGCTATGAACACATGTGTGTCAGAGGGGTACAGAAAGTACGTGATCAGAAAGTGTCATTCCAAATATATCATTTGTTACACAGTGTCTTTGTTACTCCCGGAATGTACTTGTGAATGTTTGTGATATTTTGTAATAATGAAAACAGATATCATTACATCATACGGAAGTGTGTGTTGGTGGCAAAACAACGCCCGTGTCAATTATTTGACAATTTCCTTGTGTCGGTTGATAACCCAAGTTGTAGTTTGTGTTCCGTTCGTTTTCTGAATACATCAATGATTTAATTGTTAACTGAGTTATAATTAGTGTATTTGTCATCATGTCACATTGTTTACATTACATGTGATTTATTTTATGGTTGCCAAGTTTGTTTTTCTGGCGAATTATTAACTTCCAAATAATATGCTTCTTTCAAATTTCAAAATATATTCATCGATAACATATGTGAAAATCGATATTATTTGTGAAAAATACCTTACCGAATAGAAATTAATCCGACAAAAATCAGATACGTTATCACAAAGACATATTCATTTGAAACTATTAATAAACCTACATTTAATCAATGAATAACAAACAAGTTGTCACGAAAATACAACATATTTTCATCACAGGTGACTGGATCGATATTCCGCTCTGATTGAACGGACCTTACTCAGCACACTGTGTAACGCTGCCAGGAGCTGAGAGCGCGGTTGGGCGACGCCTACAGTCGTACTTTCCTTCCGACTGAAGTTGTTGCACAGAGTGCTCCTGAGTCATTCACAAGCCGTTGGAGAGGCATAACAGAAGCCTCACGCACCCTGACACTCAGGATACAAATAATCTCAAGCTGGGAATGAGCGAACCCTCTACTCGGCGTATAGCTACATCAGGTATGTACTTTGCGTGTACATGCTATGTTAATCGATAATATCTGTGATGTGTCCTAGCATGCAAGCACGGGCTCTTTGAAGTATCTGTCATAATTATTAGTTTACAAGTAACCTATACCTTTCTTGTGTACAAGTAATCTAAACCTTTCCTGTGGCATATATGACTGATAGGTCTAAAATTTGTTTTAACGATTTGAAATTGAATAAAAGGGATGACAGTCTTCACACGGTTAAACTGCATCTCTGTACAGCTTTGACCTTTTTCCACTGATGAGGGAGACGTCATGTTACAGTGCAGGCTCCCTATCACACGTTTGTAAAAAGTAAACACTAATGTCATTTGAGCACACTTAACACGCAGTGATGTAAGTATATGAAGGATTAAGGTTAATTTGTACCAGTTTTCTAGCTGTGACTGAAACCACAACTACAATGGCCTGATTGATTACTTTGCACTATACGGCTTAGACTGAACCAAGTTTATTATACATGCCATCTGTACCCACCAACCAGGCGATATAGACGGTCACGCTTCATTGAACACGTCTTGTGGGGACGTATTCTTATTGCGATAGACTAATCCACAAATATAAACTGAATATCCAACATGCCAAGTCGAGACTGTCGCGTTAAGCAAGCTGGTATTATTCAGGGTTGAAATGACATATATCGATTGTGCGTGTTATTTACGGCTTTGTCGAATGTAGGTCACCGTCACGGTGATAGTTTTAGTGTTACGAGACAGGAAATATTTCTGAACCCCCCCGAGATATGTTCATCGTGATGAGAGGCCCTGTATGCAAGTAATAATAGATAGCGGCGGGATTGCCGGCCTGTCATCTAACACCGTCCTCAAAATGATGCAGATGGGGGATGGGTGTTTGGGGAGTGAAAACCAAGGAAAATGGGTAGAACGTGGTTCTGTGACAACTGAAAGAACCTCTTTAAGATTTACTTCGCTAGTGAACGTTCTATATTTTTTTATCGTTCAAGGCTGCTTAATACCTATTCATTTCGTATAAGCACGATTTCACACAAAAGGGATTTACCCTTAATGCCTCCATGTTAGTGCTTGGTGTGTGACTGAAGCTTGTTTAATGGCATACCGACAAATAGGCCTTTAATCGTTTCAATTCCATAAAATCTAACACTGCTGTCTTTCATCATTTTATGGGAGGTTGAAACAAACTCTCTTCTTTTCTTTCCCGTCCCGTAAAATAACATCTTAAACAAACATACAGCAGACCAACACAAACAAAATGAAACTACATAATCTAAATAAATATATTTAAGACGATCGTCCCAAAACATAAACCTGTAGAAAAATTGCTAGTTCAGCAGATTTTCGCTGATTATAAGCCATATCTTGAAACGCCACTGTGTAAGTTGAAGAACAAAAAAAAATCGTCTTCTCAGAACGAGGGGTCACGTTACAGCCCATGGGTAAGGAATTCCCATAGACTGGTTCCTGTCTACTGATATCTCTAGTTACATGTTCCCAGGCGGATCCGCATTCCCACTGCGGCACCAGCTATGACTTCCTCGCCATGTTCTGCTTAGTTTGTTAGCGTATACACACGGGATAACAATGTGATGCTGGGAGACTGGGAGAGCGGGGATGGGGTGGGGGGATGGTGATATGATATAGACAGATGTTCATCCCGTGTGCCCATCATAAGCGGGGCTCTTACCATCTGCTCTGTGCTTGATAACAACCAAGTTATGCTCTTACTCTCATTTCCCTTCTTAGAGGCGGAACGTTCTTATGGGTCTACACGCTAGGGTATGGATGTTGACGTTAGGTTCACAACGACACCGTGTCAGTAAGATTACAAATAAGTCACGTGGGTTGTCAGGCGAGTCTGGACCAGTTTGGGTATGGACCAACGCCGGACTAGGTGACACACGGTTAGATGGGGGAGTTGGTTAACCCTTGATGCCGCATCCAAATGGGAATTTCGGATTCGAATTGATCCCTAGCAACCTAGAAGGTTGGTCGTAATAAGAAGCGACTTAATGGATCGGTAGGTCAGGCTCGGTGGCTTGGTTGATGGTATCATCGTACCCGTGGGGTGGGTCGTTGCTAACGATACCAATCACTGGATTGTTTGGTCCTGATTCGATTTTTATACAGGCCGTCGTATAGCTTGAGTATTGCTGTGTGTGGCTTTCTGCAACAAGCACACATGCATACGCACACGCACGCACACGCACGCACGCACGCACGCACACACACACACACACACACACGCACACACACACACTATACTTGTGGGCACCCATCTATGGGTTCGAATCCCGGTTCGCCCCGATTATGTTTTTAGGTTTACCACAATACCCGTGCTCGTGGGTTTCACCGAAGTGGTAAACGTCTGAGACCTGCATCACTTCAGGCTTTCCTCCCACATTAAGCTGACACGCTGTGATATAACTGGAATACTGTTAACAGCGTCGCTAAACCCAACTCACTAACTCACTCACTTGAATATTGGGAACGTAGGGCTTATATTCGTCTTGTGGTTGGGTCCCTGATAGCACTACGAGTTAAAGATTTCTTATATTGAATCTTGTGTCACCCAGCACCCCCTTCAACACAATACACGGGTGGGGGTTCAGGGGCATTTTAGACCTCCAGTCCCGTGCATGTCATTAGAGCTTAACAATGAGGTCGGGGGCTCAAAATATGTGACCTTGCTGGTTGTGTGTCATCGTGACCCGACGGCATCGATCGTTGATCGTTCTGTCAACCATAGACTTGCACATGTCTCTCAGGCAATAAATATTAATTTAAATCATAATTTCTATATTATGTAAAAAATAAGAACAAGTTGCCCCAATTGTACTGTCCACATATCTAGACTTGCCTGGGAGGTTAGAATTACGACACATCCATGGACTTGCCTTTCAGTACAGCCTTGGAGCAAGGCTATGTCAACCAACTGTGTTCACCCGCCTCAGTCATGTAGGTGGAGTATTGCCGACTGCGGCGAAGTAGTGAGACATTTAATCAGCAGGGGTCTAGTTTCCTGTTGTTTACGTCCTACTCCTGTCGAGTGTTGGTTTATTTTTATTAACGCTTCCTTGACGTTGATACAGCAATATACTGTCTCTCATACCAACACTTACTCTCTCCCTCTTCTACCACCATCCAGTCTCTCTGATGCCAACATCCATCCTCTCAAACCAACATCCACAGTCACACCCCAACATCCCACCCGTGGAGATCCGGGGTAGAATAGGTCTTCAGCAACCCATGCTTGCCGTGAGAGGCGACTAACAGGATCGGGTGGTCAGGCTCACTGACTTGGTTGATACATGTCATCGTATCCCAATTGCGTAGATCGTTGCTCATGATGTCAATCACTGGATTGTCTGGTCCAGACTTGATTATTTACAGACCGCCTTAATATAGCTGGAATATTGCTGTGTGCGGCGTTAAACAACAAACAAACAAACAAACATAAGACGACAGTTGGTATTTGGTTGTTGTGCAATGTTACTCTAACTGACTCGAAGTGTTAACTTACACTTAAACACCTACACACTGTCCCACGCATACATCTCACCCCATTCAGTTATACAGATCATAAAACAGAACATACCTATATTAACCATTTAGAATACCAACACAACCATACAGTCGATATCAGATAAATGTCACACCCCGCACCCGACCCCTATATTCGTCACTGATAACAGACATAACACCTCCACCACACCACTCCAGGACTGTCCCAATTGTCAGATAAGACAAGCCTCCACGCAACTATGACCCTTGTCAAGCTACCAGCAACATACACCCTTTCTCTCAAACACGACACCGCGTCAACACGAACTCGACAACATAATGGACGCATTCTTCCAGCACAAAACAACTCACATTATTTGTTTCGTTTGAAGAAATATAAGCCGGAGTTCAAAGGGTGGAATATATTTCTTGTACATATATCCAGATCGCCTCACAGATTGAGACAATGGTAATCTATTTCATGACCCCTGTCATTGGTTTTACGGGTTCCGTCAATGGGAGCTTGTCCATATCAGTCAATCTCCGAAGGACCCGTTATTTTAACCGAGGGCCTGGGGTCACGTGTCAAGTACATTTCAAATAGAGACGTGGATGTCATGATACAAGGCGTGGCCAGGAAACGCGTGAAGGAACACTGGCTAGTTGAAGCGTGTTTAACATTGAAATGTACTTTTCATTACCTTTAGGTTCTATATTCAGGTTAAGGAGTGAATTGTGGTATGACAGAGTGAATGGTGGTATGACAGAGTGAATGGTAGTATGACAGAGTGAATGGTGGTATGGCAGAGTGAATGGTGGTATGACAGTGAATGGTGGTATGACAGAGTGAATAGGGGTATGACAGTGAATGGTGGTATGACAGAGTGAATGGTGGTATGACAGAGTGAATGATGGTATGACAGTGAATGATGGTATGACAGAGTGAATGGTGGTATGACAGAGAAAATAGGGGTATGGCGGAGTGAATGGTGGTATGACGGAGTGAATTGAGGTAAGACAGTGTGAATGGTGGTATGACAGAGTGAATGGTGGTATGACAGTGTGAATTTTGGTTTGACAGAGTGAATGGTGGTATGACAGAGTGAATGTTAGTATGACAGGGTGAATGGTGGTATGACAGAGTGAATGGTGGTATGACAGATTGAATGTTGGTATGACAGAGTTAATTGTGGTATGACAGTGAATGGTGGTATGACAGAGTGAATGGTGGTATGGCAGAGTGAATGGTGGTATGACAGAGTGAATGGTGGTATGACAGTGAATGGTGGTATGACAGAGTGAATGGTGGTGTGATAGTGAATGTTGGTATGAAATATTCAAGCTATATGACGGCGGTCTGTAAATAATAAAATCTGGACCAGACAGTCCACTGATTGACATCATGAGCATCGATCCACGCAATTGGGATACGATGACATGCATGAGCCAAGTCAGCGAGCCTGACCACCCGATCCCGTTAGTCGCCTTTTACGACAAGCATAGTCGCCTTTTGCCTTTAGAATAAGTGGCGATTATGCCGGTTGGGCATATGATATATGTATGACGAGTGTGGTATATGATATATGTATGACGGGAGGGTATAGGGTATATGTACCACGGGAGGGGTATACGATATATGTATGACGGGAGGGGTATAGGATATATGTATGACGGGAGCTGTATACGATATATGTATGACGGGAGGGGTATAGGATATATGTATGACGGAAGGTGTATACGATATATGTATGACGGGAGGGGTATACGATATATGTATGACGGTAGGAGTATATGATATATGTATGACGGGAGGGGTATATGATATATGTATGATGGAAGGGGTATACGATATATGTATAACGAGAGGGGTATACGATCAATGTACGACGAGAGGGGTATGCGATATATGTATGACGGGTACGGTATACGATATATGTATGACGGGTACGGTATACGATATAGGTATGACGGGTAGGTGTATGCTACTGTATGGGCGTGGGGTGGGGGTGGGGTGGGGTGGGGTGGGGTGGGGGTGGGGGTGGGGGTGATGTATCATTCGGGTATTCATTTACTCGCTAGAGAAATGAGATCACCTTCCCATATTAACGTACGTACTGTAACAGTAAAATGTGCTGAATGACAAAACCGTCACACAAGCTTTTAAATATGGACCGTATGTATGTATAAATATATTGCGAATCTATCTAGCAGCTGGTGTAACGTTAGAGGCCGTGCACAGATTCAGCCGGCGTGTGTGACGTTTTTGTCGCAGCAGCTGATGAGAAAATGCGGAATGAAATCAGCATCTAGCCTGTCGCGGGAGTGCTCTCCATATAAGGCGTCTTGGAGGAGAAGTGTGTGTCATGGAGCGAGTGGCAGAAAGATCAAGACTTAAAAACACCTTGCAGTGATGCGGAAACAGCGACATGTGTAGTCGTGCGATTAGGGCGTGGCATTTTTGAACAGGCACAGATAATGTCCTGTAATTAACAGGAAGAGGAAGAAACTGGTGCTGCACAGCTGAATATGCAGGTCCAGCAGATTGAAAACTTAAGCCAGGTTTAAATTTAAGTTTAAATTCCCCTGGAAAGAGATAGAGTTCATAAGTGGAAGCATAAATAGTATGTATTATATAGGAAAGGGCTTCGATCTGTATCGTCAGTTGCAACGATTCAGATTTACGCTGAATTACTGATACGTGTAGTTGAGAATGTAATAACATGTATGCCAGTAGGTCATAGGTCAGATCGTGTGAGGTCAGAGGCCAGACAATATGCGCAGAGTGAAGACGGCTGTGTATCAATGAGACATATCTTTGTTTGCCCTCAAATACCTGTCACGGGTCACACTGATGCGGGTGTTTGTATGGATGTGAGGACCTGTGAGGCGTACATCGCTACAAAAAATAACCAGCAGCTCGTGAGAACCTTCCCGAGAGGAACAGTGGAAGCTGTTGCATTCAGGGTAGCAGGATAGACTTGCACAAGTCTCTAATATATATATTAGGCGAGGTGAAATGGGGTTTAACGTCGCGTTCAAGATTATTGCACTTATATAGCGACGTGCACGCACGTGTGTGTGAGGCTACTTGTACTAGTCCGGACTAATGCCGCTTTTTTCGAGGTTGCCCAATGAGATCCCATGCCTCAGTTTAACATGAATACCCACTCAAACACAGTATGCTGAAACACAGTTCCTTAATGTTTCAGCCCCTTAATGCCGAGCGCCAGGCAGGGTAACAACAAGTACCATCTTTTTACGTCTTTTACGCGGCCGTGGATCGAACCCCGACCTCGCGCTCTCCGGGCAGACGCTCTACCACTAGACCACGGAGGCTGTCCAGTTTAAAGAATAATTTCTACATAATAATAAGAACAATTTGTCGCTATTAAAGACGCCCGCTTATCTAGACATGCCTACTATAAGGATAGAATCACTGTACATCCAAGGCTAATAAAGTTGAGTCGTGTTATGACTGTAAACACACTGAGATGTTTGGTAACAACGTGGGTTCAACATCATGGCCGAAACGGAAATTAATCATTTACAGAAATATGAACTAATTTTCGATATCTTAAGATCTTATTGCGGGATCTCTAACATGTAGATCAATTCTGACATTCTCAGTGCTTTACCCACGTAGATGGATATATAGATACTCTCTACCGGGCATCAGAGAGATTAACGTGTTAACAAGGAATGTTTATGCTTGTCTAGTTTCTATACTGCCTAGTTCGGCGAATGAATGTATTGATTATAACTATGGAGTTAAGCACATTGCAGTAATTAATTTTATGTGTTTTGGCTCCATGTAATAACATCCTGATTGTACTGATGCTGGGCTGAGTGTACCGGGGTTCAGCATTAGACATGGCCTATGTAAGAACGAGATACATTTGATAAGACGATGTACTTGAAAGTATCGTGTATGTTCCAGCGTATTTTAAGCAACGACTCTTTTCTTCCCCTTTTGTCCGTAAAATGCTTGTCGTAGGAGGCGACTAACGGGATCGGGTGGTCAGGCTCGCTGACTTGGTTGATGCATGTCATCGTATCCCAATTGTGTGGATCGATGCTCATGATGTCAATCAGTGGATTGTCTGGTCCAGACTCGATTATTTACAGACCTCTATCATATTGTTGGCATATTGCCGAGTGTGGCGTTAAACAACAAACAAACAAACAAACAACCCCTTTTTGTCCAGATAACTGAACAGACAATCATTATCTGGATTAACGAGGTTTCACTGTACACACACTCATTGACATAATACACTCCTGGGCAAAAGACAAATTTGAAAATTTGATTTGATCAAACTTTATCAAAAAGTCACTTGGCTGAAAACAATCGCCATAACACTGCAACTTGTATGAACACAACTACGATGCTCCGTATCAATTACATCACCATCGAATAACTAACTATTCCCTGTTTGTCTCATAGTCGCTTTTACCTTTAGAATAAATGGCGATATTAAAGGAATATTTCTGTGATATAACGGTGTTGTGTACACAGATAAACGTATCACTAAAGCTGGGTAGGGTAGCCCCGTGCTCACGGCTCACAGCTTCTCAGGGTTTGACTCTGTGTGTGGGACAATGTGCGTGGGAACCCTGTGACCTTCTTGACCCCTCCACCCCTCCTTTATCTGCATGCCAAACCGTACCCCCTCCCCTTCCCCAAACAGACACAGTGCATGAGTGTACGTTATTACAGCATCATAACTATAACAGTACACGTTGTTTTAAGATCTTACACTGTCGCACTGATACACTTCGTCCGCCGCCCGATTTGCGAACTTTGAGGACGGTTACGGGCGCTCACAGTGTCTAAATATATTCCAAACGAAGACGGATATCATACACACGGAAATTGCTACAGTTGATAATGCGCAACACTCCCAGTGTAACCGTACCCTGTCGGTAACTGTGATAACAATGGCTTTCCTTGTGCACTGATGTCATCCTTAATTTGGAATGTATTATAACATGACGTTATGTTCTATTGTTGGTCAGAACACACGGGGGGCACGGGGGGCCCAGTCGTCTAAGGCGCCGCGATTCGCTTAGGCACGCCAGAAACCTATGATTGTGGGTTCGAATCCCGGTTCGCTCCGATTATGTTTCTAGGTTTGTCAGCACCATACCCGTGCTCGTGGGTTTCACCGAAGTGGTAAACATCTGAGACCTGCATCACTTCGGGCTTTCCTCCGACATTAAGCAGACGCGCAGCGATATAACTGGAATACTGTTAAAAGCGCACTCACTCACCCACTCAGAACGCACGGGAGATGCATTGCGTCTAATAATAGTTGTAATATCTGTCTTAATGTAGGTGGAGCGCTTCCTGTGATTCATATCGTAAACGCCTACTCGTATGATGAAAACAAAGGCAGGGGTGTGGTACTAACACACCAACGAATCAGGGATTCAAACTCACTTCAGGAAGCTGAGGGCCACAATCATGCATGCCATGGCGCGGTGACTCAGACCGCTAGGGCATCCGCTCCTAGCCTTGCTACAAGGCTGTCCTGAAAGAAAAGTCCATGGCTGTGTAGTACTTATATCCACCTTATAGGCAAGTCTAGATATGTGGACAGTAAGGACTCCAGTCTCTTATAGGGACAACTTATTTACATAATCTAGAACGTATGATCTAAACTAATAATTATTGCCTAAGAGATTTGTGCAAGTCTAATCCGCTCCTTATAGGGCAAGGTGTTTAGTTTTTTCAATTAAAGCACGAGATGAAGTTGAAATATGTTTTCACGGCCAGTGTTGTCATTTATTCCGGTTGGTGTCTGCCCAGGGGCTGAAACGTTCGCTTGTCAGTGTTCAGGGGTCGTACACGCAGTTATACTTGTTCATTTAAAGCCCATTCTAAGTCCATTGTTGTTTTATAGAAGAAGCTTATATAGTTATAGTAATAATCTCGCTCAAACTATAAGCGGCGACCAGTTAGTATTCTGGAAATTCTTGTTGAAGGTCACTCTAATATGTTTCTCTTGAAAGGAGGGGTGATAGGCTAGTCTAGTGCTGAAAGTTTTCGCTCGTCATGCCAAAGACCCGGGTTTGATTCCCCACATGGGTACAAAGTGTGAAGCCCATTTCTGGTGTCCTCCGCCGTGATATTGCTAGGATATTGCTAAAAGCGGCGTAAAACTATACTCACTCAAACAGTCTCTCTTGAACGAAAGAGCCGAATAATTTACTTCTTTGTCAAAAACATATTTTTAGGACACCCACCAGCGACTAAACCTTCCCCCCACCCCACCCCCAGCCCCACACTCCCCCCACCCCACCCCCCACATGCACACGCACACATATTCAGAATACTAATGGTTTCGTCCCTTGAAATATTTAAATTAGAAATACGTACATCTCTGTCAAGACCCATGTCTCAAACGCTCCTTGAACACTTAACCTAACGCACCCTATTGTAAATTGTCTCTCAATGCACGTTTGGACGTTTAAACGATAGTATGACGTCACCTGGCATGTGCACTGACGGCAGTGCATGTAACTTATTGTATGCTGTAAGGAGCTCTCTCGGTCCCCCCAACCCAGCATTTCCCGGCTTTGTAATGTAAATGCACTGTCTAGCTAGAGAGCGACTGTACATGCAGCGCTTGGTGAGGGCACATTGTAACGGGTGGGGCTCGTTCACCATCTGCTGGGACAGGCGAGACACCCCCGGGGGCGCGGGACGGACAGATAGTGCTTGTACCACAGTTAGGCAAATGGCTGTAAGTAAATACGATTTAATCCCCTGTGTCTTATCTTAAATAGGTAGTTGTCAACGACGCGATGAAAGCTGTTATTGCTGTTTGGATGTTTAATCCGGCTATTTGCCAACGCAATTATATCTGTCGTTTGTATCCGTGTCTTTATTACGTTCAGACGCGGTCGCGGATTTTTTGTTATAAAGATTATATGTTTTGGGGAGAATGTGACATGCCCTTGTTCCCTGCTGAGTTGTATTTTTTTATTTATTGGGGGATTGGGGGGTTAAGGGTGCACCCACCCCGCCCCGTTCATTTCAGACACCTTGAGTGTCAACTGTGTCATTCTCTTTGTTATGTATTTTCTTCACCACGTGACTTGAATTGTGTGAATCGAGTGACCGGGTGTGATATTTACTACTCCGCTTTTGATTGGGATGTTTTTATCTGTCCATGACACACAAAACTGATTACATCCTATGTCAAGTGTATATTTAGATATATTTGACTTGTGGGATTATCCCTTTCAAATGTTGAGTGGTATATGAACTTAAGGAAGGGTCCTCAAAATATGCTGTGTACGTTTTGATTTGGAGTGGCGAAGGTTGCTATCAGATGTTTAGATTAAGCTGAGTGGAAACGTATCTGAAGTAGCGTGGCGATTTTGAGGTGTATGGCGAGAGTGTATATAAGGGGTAAAGGTGAATATGCTGACTGACAACGCCCCCAGCACCAGGTAGCTCTACACGCACGCACGCACGCACGCACACACACGCACGCACGCACATATATATATGTATATATATATATATATATATATATATATATATATATATATATATATATATATATATATATATATATAAAAACTGCCACACACACACAAACACACACACACATATACATACATACATACATACATACATACATAACAGGGGGGAATAAACTATGTATGTATATATATATATATATATATATATATATATATATATATATATATATATATATATATACATAACAGGGAGGAATAAACTCCTTTCATCTGACTTAATTGAACAGCAGTCTTTGAAGCGTATTCAAAGACCGTGTAACACGTGGCCTGTGATGACAATATCAGCGGTGAATGACACAGCACTGTATGTATGGAGCACTGTACAGCACTGTATGTATGTATGTTCGAGGAAGTGAGATCGAGAAGCAAAGCTCCGTGGTCTTATTGCCGATACCCGATTGCCGAGGCTCCGCGGTCTGACAGTGTCGCATTCGTCACCACTCGCCCCTTTCCGTAACCTGCGAGAAGACTCGTACCCCTATCGATGAATGTCATGCGCGAAAATACGACAAACCAATCAGAATGAGCGTTTGATTTCAAGTTCTTCGTCAAAGAATCCCTCAGAAATGTTTTTTGATTTTATATATGTCTTACATCTGAAAATATACCCAAGACAGTAAAATGTGTTCAATGATACTGTACAATTCGCAAAAATGGCCATGAGAGGGGCGCGAGTCGCTGTTCGGCTTGTCCCGGAATAACACGAGTTGGTCACGAATGACATTGTCGGTACACGATTGCCGAGGTCTTACTTTCTCGACAATAACCGAGGAGGAGTGCTTTATCTCACTTATAAACTTAAAAAAAAAGTGGCACACAATTATAAAAAAAAGAAGAAGAAGAAAACATTGAGCTATCGTATAGTGAAACAATACAGTGTGTCGCGGTATAAAAGGAATGCGATGAAAGGTGCAGCATAGACAAAACTAAGTCATGACATTTAAGATTGATCATTCTCTTGCTCCGGCATCTTCCCGAGGCAAGAGACTTAACTGACTTTAAAAGTCCAGTTTCCGCCCTTGCCAAACTAGGCTGGAATTACCTTGCTCGACCGTAGCGCCACCAGTGGCTATTACCAGTTATGTCCCTTCTAAGCCTCTCCTATGGACCAATCAGATTCCACCTCTCGTATCACTTGCGTTTGCTTCACACAAAATGGTGGCGCCGAGGTAGGACGATCTGATCGATAATCAAGATCTATATTGTGATAAAACGGGTCTTACATCGAGAAATGCATCAAATCAGGTGAGCACCTTGATTAAAAACATGAAAAGATTTGGAAAGTATCTGTTGACAACGAGTTGGCGGTGCACATGCTTTGCAAATCCTGCAATCGACCGAAATCTGCACGACAGTTTACGAACCGATTTCGATTTCGGTGCGCGATTTTGATTGTACTATGCATACACTCGTTAGTCCAGCCAAGATGTAACTCCATAATACCAGCCTAGCTCGGCAAGGGTGGAAAATGGACTTTTATAGTCACTTGCCTCGGGAAGATGTTGCCCCGGTGGCTCAGTCGGAAAACAGGGGGTTACAAAACTTAGCAAGATATGTGAGGTTGCAGGTTCGATTCCCTTCATCCAAAATGAAAAAGTTTCATTTCTTTTCTTTTTCATTTCAATTTTAGAACATCGAACGTTTAAAACACGTAGTCCAAATTCCATCTGCTACTCAAATCATCAGGTCTTGATGGGAAAAAGTAAAACCCCATACCAGGTCTTTAAAAACTCCCAAGAGGTTATTACGAGACAAAAAGATACCTACAATACAATAGGCAAAAGTGGTAGTGGGTTTATAATGGATGTGTTCTGATCAAGAGACTATTTTGAATAGCGTAACGATGGCATTCATTTCAAAACCGTTTGATACACTGACATTATTAGGTCACGCGTTTGTTTGATTATTTAGTCACGCGTTCGACCAGTGCCGCCTCAGTGATTCTGTTCTGCCGAGGAATATAAGCCACGCCCCTTTTCAGTCCAACGCTGATCATTAATCAACCTGACACCCAAAATCACCGTGCCGTGAGATGGCTGGCATTGACGAGTTTGTGGCGTTATCGACAGGCGGTGCACAGGTGCAGTGTGAGATTTCAAGGTTTAAACACGAGTGATTGTGTGTGATGACGTTACTTCAGAGGACGGACAGCCCCGTGAAGATTCCGGGGTAGAATAGGTCTTCAGCAACCCATGCTTGCCGTAAAAGGCGACTTTGCTTGTCGTAAAAGGCGACGAACGGGATCGGGTGGTCAGGCTCGCTGACTTGGTTGATGCACTTGTGCCATCAATACCCCATACCTGTCTCAAGTTTTCTATACTATTGCGTCCCATGAAGATTCCGGATTTGAATTGGTCTTCAGCAACCCATGCTTGTCGTAAGAGGCGACTAACGGGATATGGTGGTCAGGCTCGCTGACTTGGTTGATGCATGTCATCGTATCCCAATTGCGCGGATCGATGCTCATGATGTCAATCACTGGATTGTCTGGTCCAGACTCGATTATTTACAGACCGCCGTCATACAGCTGGAATATTGATGAGTGCGGCGTTAAACAACAAACAAACAAACAAACAAACAAACAGAGGACGGACAACGTGGTCACCGTGGACGTCATCGTACATAGAGGTGTTTGTACACAATGTGTCCAAGTTACCCCATGCTTCGCGTGGGGACCAACATGGTGACCCCTGGGACTGTGTTAATACTAGAGAAGCAGGTTTCTCTCCGGGTCGACAACACGGTTGCGTGTAGTCTGTCGACCGCGACCTTTAACCAAAGTCGATCAATATAACCGACCACCAAGACATTCGAAATTAGATAACAGCTAGGGACTTCATGACCGTTATTAATATAGTTGTTGATCTACAAGTAGATGTTTTGCAATCCTAAAGATTTGTATGTGCCATGGTGTGTGACAACACCTTTCCGATAAAAGACTTTCAGAAGTAGAAACATGGCCAGGTAGGTAATGAGTCACCCTGACAACACACATCAGGATTTCTTCTGTCACCAACCCGTACCCCCCTTCCTCCGCCCTTATCGGTCACCCCAATACCTTTCCCCACCCTCACCGACCACCCCATACTACAGGGAGGTGTGCCCCCTTTCCATTTCCAGATTGAATGACTCATTAATTTTCCGCGTCACGTAATCGGCTTTCAAACAAAGAGCTCTTCAAAAGTTTTAAACCTTTTTACTCGAGTCGGGGCCGCGGTCCGTGGCGGATGTGAGTGTATTGTGACATGGTTTTACGATTAATTAGTTTTCCGGTTGAGTTTGGTGTGAACTTACTGGCCGGGCCTCTCAAAGAACCTATACCGCGAGAAAACCCGCACCGGACACTAATGTGCGTATTAAAAACATATAGTGTATAAAAAACATTAGTCTGTCTCACAGTCCCAGAACCATATCATTTTCCCTTCCGCCTGGCCCTCACTGTCTTGAGAATGCCAGAAATAGAGCAAGTCTAGATTTTCCATATCTAAATCTCACATCTCACTGGGGCTCCTTTTCAATTTATAGGGAGTAGCTTGTTTCTATTAAAATTATATATTTTCTGAGACAAAGGTATCGTCTAAATAAACACCTGTGTTCCGCTGTAGTGTATATGTATACAGTGTGTAGCAATACCTCTCTGTACATCTGTAGTGTATATGTATGTAGTAGACGATACCGCCATGTACAGCTGTAGTATATCTGTATACAGTATGTGGAACTACCGCTAAGAACAACTTTTGTTTTTCCATATCTATATACAGTGTAATAATACACCCATGTAAGCTACAGTATATTTGTTTAGGGTGTGATATAATACCGCTATATAAGCTACAGTGTATATTCACGGTGTGATATAATACCGCTATGTTCTCTACAATGTATATTCACGGTGTGATATAATACCGCTATGTCCTCTCCAAGTATATTCACGGTGTGATATAATACCCCTATGTTCTCTACAATGTATATTCACGATGTGATATAATACCGCTATGTTCTCTACAATGTATATTCACGGTGTGATATAATACCGCTGTATTCTCTACAAGTATATTCACGATGTGATATAATACCGCTATGTCCTCTCCAAGTATATTCACGGTGTGATATAATACCGCTATGTTCTCTACAATGTATATTCACGATGTGATATAATACCGCTATGTTCTCTACAATGTATATTCACGGTGTGATATAATACCGCTGTATTCTCTACAAGTATATTCACGGTGTGATATAATACCGCTATGTCCTCTCCAAGTATATTCACGGTGTGATATAATACCGCTATGTCCTCTCCAAGTATATTCACGGTGTGATATAATACCACTTTGTGCGCTTTAGTATATCTGTCTACGGTGTGTAACAATACAGCCACGTATAGCGAGTGACACACGTAGCAGGAATGTCGTAGTCTAACTTTATTTTCAGGTTGACAAGTTTCTTTCACCGGATTGTGATATACAAGGATTGAACAAGGGCCGCGGTAAAACTGTAGCTTAACATTTGATAGCGTGTGCGACATGTGTAGTTACCAATACATACCGAGAGCGCGAGGAACCCAGTGCGGGCCAATACAATTCATCTGTGGTATACTTTGTCATACAGGTGTGTTCTGAATGTATTCAAAGCCTGTCTACACAGGGGTCAGGCAACGTGTATTGTCGGGAGTTATGTATAATCAAGTTACGAGGGTTTAGATGATAAGATTGTGGTGTTTAGGATTAAGTTTTTCGAATCATGGCTGGGTGGTCATTGCGTATTACGTCCTCTGGCGGAGGGGAGATAATGATATGATTTCCGTGAAGCCGCGGCAGGCCGACACATTGTCTGAGTATTGACAAGGGATTTGTAAGATTACAAGGGCTTCGGGTTTGGGTTAAACTTGACTTGGCTGATAGGGCAGACGAACAGAGCGTGACGGGTATACCTGGCTAGTTAAATTGCCAATATGTTAAAATAGGTTATGCGAAGTTATGTCAAGTTATACAGCAACGTTACTCCAGGGTATCTGACATGTTAGGGACCGATCAATTGATATTCTGGGGGAGGGGTGGGGGGTTGGGTTTGAAGGGTGGGTTTGAAGGGTGGAAGAGGACCTTGGATTGCAGATATAAAAAGACAAAGACAAAGCATGACCCAAATAATTATGCATCAGGCTTTGTTTTGTCAACCAAAATAGATTTAATTACACACATGTATAGTTTTGCGGTTGTAGCTGTAAAAAAACATAGACTCCATACCCCAACACCCCCCCCAAAAACAAAACCAAAACCAAAAAACAACCCCAAAACAAAACAAAACAGCACAACAACAACAACAAAAAACCCTAAAAGCAAAAAAATAAATAAATAAAGTAAAAAAAATGAAAATATAATAATAAAAAAATAATTTAAATAAATATAAAAGTAAAATAAAATATATAAAGGTTGGACCCTTAGTGCTTAATGTTCTAGATATTGACATTGGAGGGAGCCTGTCACTAAATCCTACTTTATGTTTAGTTAAGTCTTAATCTGTAACTCTGTCCAATGGGCCCGAGAATGTCTAAGAAGGTCCGAACGCACTGCATCCACGACAGTGATTGTTGCTGTGGATGTTCATCTCTACCAGGTAAACATCACTACCTGTCCTGCAGTATCCACCTCACAGCGTCAACCACACATGTACGTGACGTTGTGACCAGCGGCGTCCTCAGTCGCCAGCAGCAGGGGAAGGAAGAGTTGGGATAGCAATGTCAGTGTGATCCCGACATGCAGAAACACAAGATAGCCTAACACACAGAGAACCTACTGCTGACGTTGGCCTTTAGTTGGTGAAGGGAAGGGGGAGTGGAGACAAAGAAAACAGGGGGTCAGTGAGGCCATCCTCTCATCACTGTGGGTACATGAGGCATGTAAATGAGTTGACATCTTTGTGTACATAATATAATGTTATGTTCTTTTCTTTCAGGTCTGAGGCGAAAGTAAACGCCAGCCGCACAGGGAACACAACAGAATCGGAAGAGAAGAACGTGTTGATGCGTGAAAGCTTTGAAGAGAAAACAGTATTTGAAGGTGTTTAACACATCGAGGTTATCGACGGCGAAATATACCCGTGAGAGAAATCCGTTCATAATCGCTTGATATAGCTTCCTCGGAAACCACAGGTGAACGCTGTACTGTGTGTTCCGCAAGGATCTCGTTGGATCAGTCTGTAAGAAGTGATCGGGTCGGCGTGTCGTGAACAGTTACATTGCCATCAAGAACGAGCAGTTAAGTATCAGTACCGCTGTCTATAAACATACGTAACATTTTCCTGTGAGGCGTTATAAGCCGCTCAAGGGATTGTGTTGAGCCGAGCTTGTCTTGAATTTGTTTCGGTCTTAATTGCGAGTGGCAGCTCGGGAGAGCTGTGGGGTGTTTCTGTAATCCCTATGGGGAGAGTGGAGGGGGCAGGGTGGTGAGATGCATGCACGAACCCCTGAAGCCTACAGGTCCAGCACTCTAGAGCGAGTTGACGGAGAGAGGGGCAGTGCGTCTATGTCCCGGATCACAGAACTGAGGCTGTATGGTTCTCCAGATCATACTGTTAAAGGTCAGACCCTAGTTGACCCAACCAAGGACGGAATTCGGAGAATTACTGGAAAATATGAGTCCCCGGAGAATCTTTGTATAAGTCCCGCTATTATTCGAACAAGTATGAACGGTCTTGATAAACCCGGAAGTGTCGTCGGCGGTCCGGCGATGTCCGATTGTTCTTCGGACATCTCCGACGCAACGCCGACTTGGCCGAGCACGGTAAACGTGGCCTCTGCGAACTTTAGCGAAGGGGTGACGGAGCAGGATATCTTACAGGTGGAGATGTTCTATAAGAGCCACAAGACAGAGGTGTGCGTGTGTCGGTGCCTTGCCAATCTCTACTTTGGCGGTGCCAAGAACGCAGCGCAAGGGGACACGTGGGAGTTCCACAACACCGGTATCCCGGTGCTAGTACTGGACTCTGGAGATCACCATAGAAACAGGAAGTTGTGCATAATTATGGCAGAGAAAGGGACAGGGTTTACATTGTGGAAGGAAGGGATTGACCACTTGACCAAGTACAGCGTACCCTCTGCTAACTTCCACACCATGTATCTGACCACGGATCACACCAAACAGGCTGGCCTTAGCTTCGACGACAGCAACGCCGCTGTCGAATTCTACGCCTTCATCTCGTCCTTGACCACCGATCCAAATGATGACTTGTTTAACTTGAGCAAGAAAAAGAACAAGAAAAAGAAGAAGGAAAAGTCGAAACCGAAGTACAAGGCGCCGAAGAAGACGGACATTTCACAGCCGTGTTGTTTTGTTCACGTGACCAAACTTGAACGACCCGAGTTTCCTCCCCCTCCTTCAAGGCTAGGTGACCTATCTGACCTGATGGGCGCAAAGTTAGTAATACCACGAAGCACAAGTTCGGAAGTGTCCGATGATTCAACGTCACATTCGGCTGCTTCCGAACATTCGTAATGTCGGATGGTGGACGTTATTATCGACTCTTAATGGTATGTGATAACGTCATATAACTCATTGCTACGTCACTATAGCATGGTGTGTGTCTTAACCCTTTATAACAACTATTTATTGACCGGATTGGAGAAATGGATGTGTCTAACTACGAGAAAGGATATTCACGTGTCATTGTGACGTAAACAGCAGCATCAGAAGGCTTTGAGCCCGGGATGAGGATTATAAATTTGAACCATCGTTGTGGATACCACGTGTGCCAGATTCGACATTCAATGCAACATCAACGTTTTCGTGACGTCATGGTGACGTCATTTGTGTGTACGTTTATTGTTACTTATTCTATATGAGATGTGCAATGCAAGGGTTAATTAAGCACGTGCTTAAAGTGTTTGGCGTCTTCTGTTCGTTTGGATTATTTTGTGAGACTATGTGTGTACGTCATCACTTTGTGTGGTGATAAGAAGTCAGCACAAAAAGCAACGTAATATGCAACTTTGCTCCATGGTGCTACGGACAAGGAAGTGACAGACAGATATTTCGAGCGGAGCGATACTGATCTCTTAGTGTTGTTAGCCCACATAGGTCTAGCACTAACAGCTGTTGTTCAACACTATTTGCATGGTCTGTATTACAGTAGTGGCCAACAACAGTGCTATTGTTACATTTTTCTGCATTTTCAGCTTTATGTATATTATCCATCCTGCAATACTGAATATGAGCGATCAAACATTGTGGACGTAGATCTGACCATCATCACAATCTCAGCGCACGGAACACGAGGAGTGTAAAGATACAGATATCGGTGCGATATATATCGCAATACAAGCATCTGAAAACGAAACTTACATCGATATACATAAATATAGGAGATCCACTTTCAGTCATTAAAAAGTACTTCACAAATCACTCATATTTTAGATGTTAAATTTCTCGTCGTCACATTACGATACAGGTCTTAAATCGGTATTTTCGTGTGTCGCCATATCGTTACACCTCGACTCCACGACTGACCAAATCCCCTCTAGAAAGTAGTCCCATAGTTGTATTTCGTCTGCTTATGTATCATTTCGCGGAGTTGTAAAAGTTAAATATACATTGGCCTCGTCTAAATGTGTCTCCTCTGACAGATCTGGCTCTGAATACGTTTCTGGTTTACCTGGCACGTAAAATCTTGTTTATCCAGGGACTTACAGGAGGTTTCAGAAACTGAATGTTATCACCGTGTTTACGTTTGTATTTCTCCCAGGGAAGCTGTTCATATCTGAAGGTATTTATTTTCACCACTTAGTTCAATATACGTAAGGGACCTCAAAAAGAAAAAAAGGAGAGATTTTATCGCTAGTTTTAGAACAGGATATTTCTCAGCTTATACTGTATCTTCACGGGGATCCTGATGTTACGACACAAACTTTACAATCTCATTAAAATCAGACCTGTTACTCCTGTACCAGCCCCCTTAGAAAACGCTGAAAATACATAATTTTGATAGAAATAAACAACTCCATTTACATAGAAAACGAGCCCAAGTGGGCTAAAATGACGGAACCGTAGGTTTATGAGCCAAACAGATGTCAGCTTTCTAAAAAACGATTCGGCATCGTTTTGTTTAGCACCCCCAATAATTATAAATTGTGACTTGTATAAGTGAAGACCCAGACAGAACACAAACATTCCATCGATGGCACTTCCTTTTGGCTGCAGATGCAATGGTCATTAAAAACGACAGGATGTATGAAATATTCCCGACAATGTAATGGCGCCGCTATTTTTTTAAACTTCCCTACATGCTGGATTGAATGCCTCGGTCACTCGTACGGAAATATTAAAACGCTTCGACGCTGATTGGCTGATAGACACCCCCCCCCCCCCCCCCCCCCCCCCGGCCTCGGACGAAGAGGGTTATGTGTTGGAGTTGAGCATCAGATTTGAATGAGAATGTAACTTTATGACACATGGGCATTTGAACCCCTTATCACCCAAATTCATTTTAAACACCCGACGTGGTTCTGGTGGTGTTGATTTTGGCTCAATGTGCCCTGTTACGACTAGTGGTAAGGCAACTAGGGTAATGTATCGACACCTGCTCATCTGGCAATGTTTGTTTGTTTGTGATTGTCGAGTGTGTACCGATCTGCTGGTCAGGCAGTCCAACACTTGGTGATCGCTTGCTTCGCAATGTAGCCGTCACAGCCACGACCACAGCAACGACCACAGCCACCACGCTGTCATTGCAACATCACTGTGTTGGTACGACTGGCAGTTCAAGGTCCAACGTACGTGAGGTAGTTGTATCAGGAAGTCGATATTCGCCATCCTCGGTGATCTAGTGTACTATGTTACTATGTCTCCATTCATTTACGTAAAATACCCCAGATCCATTTGCTACTGGCTTGGCTTCGAATCCGACTTGAATGACACGACTCATCAAATTAAAAAGAGATTTAGGGTAGTCTAGTGGTTAAAGCGTTCGCTCGTTTCGCTGAAGTCCCGGGTTCTATTCCCACATCGGTGCAATGTCTGCAGCCCATTTCTGGTGTACCCCATCATTTTGTGGGATATTGCTAAAAGCGGCGTGAAACCATTCTCACTCACTCTTGAAAGATGTAGACGTCACTGCCGACACAGTTTCGCTATGGTGGTAAATTCCTCCTGGGTATTTATCGCAATCCAGACAAATATAATACCCTTGATAATCGAGGATGACTTTTCCCATGAACAGATATATTGTTGACCATTGTTTCAGAGATGATATTTCATTTTAATAAACTATGTGTCGCTCCATAATAATAACCCTTTCCACATGATGTGGGAAAGGCAAATAATGTGAAATTGATTATTATGAACATGCTTGCCAATAATGTCAACAGTAAATGATTACTTGGCTGAATATTCCCGCACCACCTGTTGGCGGTAGTGTCTCCAGATATTGCCGGATCTGCCAAGCCCATGTCACGTGGTCATGGCTGTAACTGACAAGGTGTGTCACCGACTTTGAGTCTTTTCATTATCATTTGTTTTCAAATGCTGGTATTTTTGGATAAACTATCTGAAATATTCATTGTTTTGTGTTATAATGTTACACCGTGGGAAGACAGTTGTAGATAACTGCTCAAAGCATTTGTCTCAAGTGTTAAAAATATCAAGCGATCTGATAGTGTCTGATCATGGTGAATAGAACCTGGGTCATCAGAGAGAATACTGACCTCCCATTTTGATCGCAATTCCTAATTCTCCATAGGTATGAATAGGTTTTTACGCCGCTTTCAGAACCAGTCCAACAATTTCACCGACGCGCATCACCCTCCACTCGGCATCAGCCCCTACCACCCCCCA
The DNA here is from genome assembly GCF_022045235.1 of Haliotis cracherodii. Lineage (NCBI taxonomy): Eukaryota > Metazoa > Mollusca > Gastropoda > Lepetellida > Haliotidae > Haliotis > Haliotis cracherodii. The sequence goes on from NW_027266286.1 coordinate 21,191,333, forward strand.
TCGCACCCAGTCGTGGCCCAGTCGTCTAAGGCACCGCGATTCGCTGTGCAGAGTTGCGCCCCTTGGGTAGGCCAGGAACCAATGATTTTGGATTCCAATCCCGGTTCGCCCAGACTATGTTTCTAGGTTCGTCAGCACCACATCTGTGCTCGTGGGTTTCACCAAAGTGGTAAACGTCTCAAACCTGCATCACATCGGGCTTTCCGCCCACATTAAGCTGACACGCCGTGATATAATGGCATAATGTTAAAAGCGACGTTAAACACAACTCACTCACTTACTATCAATACCATGTCGTACGAGGAGTGGCACAAAATCCTCGCTCACTCACAAGGTCTGTCTCACAAGGCGATTTGGTTAGTTGGTTTGTTGTTTAACGCCGCACTCAGTAATATTCAAGCTATATGACGGCGGTCTGTAAATAATCGAGTTTGGACCAGACAATCCAGTGATTGATATCATTAGCATCGATCCACGCAATTGGAATCGATGACATGTATCAACCAAGTCAGCGAGTCTGACCACCCGATCCCGTTAGTCGCCTTTTACGGCAAGTATGGGTTGCTGAAGACCTATTCTGCCCCGGATCTTCACGGGTCCAAGGTGAGGTGAGGTGAAATGGGGTTTAACGTCGCGTCCAAGATTATTGCACTTATATAGCGACGTGCATGCACGTGTGTGTGTGGCTGCTAGTCCGGACTGGTGCCAATTTATAGTGCTAGCACACTGAGATACCATGCCGCAGTTTAACATGAATACCCCACTCAGACACAGTATACTGACTCCGAGCTGACCAGTCCTTGTTTTAGCCCCTTAAAGCCGAGCGCCAGACAGGGTAACAACAAGTACCATCTTTTAGCGTCTTTTGGTATGACGCGGCCGTGGATCGAATCCCGGACCTTCCGCTCTCCGGGCGGACGCTCTACCACTAGACCACAGAGGCGGTTGTCTTACAAGGCCGATGGCTGCTGGTCACAAGGAGATGTGTGATCGTGAGGCTGTGTGTGTTGCAGCAACATGCACGCACGGCGTCTTGCACAACACTGCAGTACATTTGGACAGACATCCTCGCAATCCTCGCATTTAACACTTAGGGCGAAACAGTCAGCAGAAGCAGGTATGCTTAAGCTCGACTTTGTTTTCCTTTGAGGTTTGATCAGCATTATTGATCATGAATCTTCGTTTCCTTGATCAATTGTCTCTCACAGCTACCATGATTCTGGGGTTTAACTGGTGGCAATTCACACAAGTGCAGCTTCTCAAAATCAATATCTCAAGCTGAAAACTACAAAAAAACGAAATTGATTTGTTTTTTCCAAGTTTCATTTTTTATGAACCCCCAAGCTAGTTAACACTTAATGAAGAACACGTGAGTACAGCACTCAGTAATGCAGTGTGTAATGTGCCGGGGGAGAGTGGGGGGAGGGTGTTGGGCGCTCGGTGTAATTACCTTGGACGGAGAGGGCATCCAGCAAGTACAGGGAGTCAAATACGCTAACGGGGTCGATTTAAGATTCTGCCTTCTGCAATCTGGTATATCTGGCTCGTCAGCAGGCTACTACCTTCTTTCACAGAACTGTCATGCTAACAGGCTACTACCATCCTTCACAGAACTGTCATGCCAACAGGCTACTACCTTCCTTCACAGGACTGTCAGGCCAGCAGGCTACTACCTTCCTTCACAGGACTGTCATGCTAACAGGCTACTACCATCCTTCACAGGACTGTCAGGCCAGCAGGCTACTACCATCCTTCACAGAACTGTCATGCTAACAGGCTACTACCTTCCCTCAAAGAACTGTCATGCCAACAGGCTACTACCTTCCCTCAAAGAACTGTCATGCCAACAGGCTGCTACCTTCCCTCAAAGAACAGATAACAAGCCACTACCTCCTTCCAGCTACATGATGGCGGTCTGTAAATAATAGAGTCTGGAACAGACAATCCATTGACTGACGTCACGAGCATCGATCCACACGATTGGGATATGATGACATGCATGAACCATGTCAGCGAGCCTGACCACCCGATCTCGTTAGTCGCCTCTAAAGACAAGCATAAGGGTTGCTGGAGACCTATTCTAACTGGGATCTTCACGGGAAACCTGTTTACTGAAATCCACGAGCACGGATACGGTCCTGATAAACAAAGGATCACAATCAGGGCGAATCTGGGATTCGAACCCAGGATCATCCCATTCCGTACACATCAGCGTCTGCACATGTACACAGACACACAGACACACAGACACATAGACACACAGACACTCAGACACACAGACACACAAACACACGCCGACACGCAGCCACGAGACCACCAAGTACACAACCACAAACAATGACCAGTAAAATACTTCTCCAGGTAATTCTAAACCAGGACATGTCTATAAACTATTAATTAGCCACAAAAGCATTAACCCGATTGCACAAATCCTACTTCCTTCAACCTTCATCTGCACTGCGGCCTGTACTCGGCCGTCACTTGTCACCGCCATGATGTCCTGAAGCGAACCTTCAGTATGAGTCTCCGCTATCGGCTTGTGGTATCTTTTGTATCTTACCTACATCATACTGAGACACTCCGTTATCGGCTTGTGGTCTACACGTTTGTATCTTACCTACATCATACTGTGACACTCCGTTATCGGCTTGTGGTCTCCACGTCTGTATCTTACATAGATCATACTGTGACACTCCGTTATCGGCTTGTGGTCTCGACGTTTGTATCTTACCAAGATCATTGAGACTCCGTTATTGGCTTGTGGTCTACACGTTTGTATCTTACCTACATCATACTGTGACACTCCGTTATCGGCTTGTGGTCTCCACGTCTGTATCTTACATAGATCATACTGTGACACTCCGTTATCGGCTTGTGGTCTCGACGTTTGTATCTTACCAAGATCATTGAGACTCCGTTATCGGCTTGTGGTCTCCACGTCTGTATCTTACCTACATCATACTGTGACACTCCGTTATCGGCTTGTGGTCTCCACGTTTGTATCTTACCTACATCATACTGTGACACTCCGTTATCGGCTTGTGGTCTCCACGTCTGTATCTTACCTACATCATACTGTGCCACTCCGTTATCGGCTTGTGGTCTCCACGTTTGTATCTTACCTACATCATACTGTGCCACTCCGTTATCGGCTTGTGGTCTCCACGTCTGTATCTTACCTACATCATACTGTGCCACTCCGTTATCGGCTTGTGGTCTCCACGTTTGTATCTTACCAAGATCATTCTGTGACACTCCGTTATCGGCTTGTGGTCTCCACGTCTGTATCTTACCTACATCATACTGTGCCACTCCGTTATCGGCTTGTGGTCTCCACGTTTGTATCTTACCAAGATCATTCTGTGACACTCCGTTATCGGCTTGTGGTCTCCACGTCTGTATCTCACCTGTATCACACTGTGACACCCCGTTATCGGCTAGTGTCTCCAGGTTTGTATCTTACCTACATCATACTGTGACACTCGCCAGGGTAAGGACGACACGGAAGGTACACGGTGTCGCGCCCTGATAGCATCAACTCCATGGGGAGGGGACTGCCCCGGGGTCCTTGAGTACGGAGTCGGTATTGCGGTTCACGAGCGATGGCATCACGTGATCTACCAGGCGGCTTACGACGTGTTGTTGGTGCATATTGCAAAGTCACGAACAACACAATTACATACACTACTGAAATTAAATAGACAGGTTTGTTTGTTTGTTGTGTAACGCCGCACTCCAATATTTCAGCTATATGACGGCGATCTGTAAATAATCGAGTCTGGACCTGACAGGGTAGGTTCGCAGTTGGGATATGATGACATGCATCAATCAAATCAGCGTGCCTGTCCACCCGATCCCATTACTAGTTGCCTTTTACGGCCAGACTCATTTTTTTTAAACAGATCGTCGTCATGTAGCTGGAATATTGCTGGGTGCGGCAAACAAATACTATGGTGAGTGAGTATGGTTTTACGCCGCTTTTAGCAATATTCCTACAATATCACGACGGGGGACATCACAAATGGGCTTCACACATTGTTTGATGGGAATCGAACCCGGGTCTTCGACGATGGAACGCTTTAACCACTAAGCTACCCCAGCGCCCGACTTACTTTAGACCTATTCTCATCGGAACTGAATGTACTCTTTGGAGGGATTGTTTTCGGGGAAACTAGCATGCCACACTGGGGATCCACTCAGCCGGAGTTCCCATGAGCAGACAATGGGTAATAGAAACGTCTGCATCACTTTCCATCCCACATTAAGCTGTCACGCCGGATATAACTGGAATACTGTTAAAAGCGGCGATAAACCCAACTCACTCACTCTTAGGTACTGGAGACAAGTTTCCGCGGAATTCCGAAAGTCAAACATGGGGTATTGCGGGCACACGTATAGTTTGTTTGTTTGTTTGTTTTTTAACGCAGCACTTAGCTTTATTCCAGCTATATGACGGCGGTCTGTAAATAATCGAGTTTGGACCCGACAACCCAGTGATTGACATCATGTGCATCGATCTACACAATTGGGATACGATGACAGGTATGAACAAAAAAAAGGGAGCCTGACCACCCGATCCCGTTAGTCGCCTCTTACAAGCATGGGTTGCTGAATTCAAATCCGGAATCTTCACGGGACGCAATAGTATAGAAAACTGGAGACAAGTATGGGGTATTGTTGGCTCAAGTGTAGAGAACTGTAGACACACTCTGCCCGGTTATTCCCACGGGGGCCTGTGAAACAGATGGAAGCGGGGGGAACCTACATATATGTCAAACATTGTCGGAAACGTTTATACACTCAATGATGTATTTCTCTACATTTCTGTAGCACAGATGAGGCGATATTACAAGCCACGAATATACACCATTAATCACGTTCAAAAGAAAGAAGCTAGTCAAAAATACCAAACAGGGGTATCGAATGATCGGACAGCAACTGGCAGCATGCCTCGCCTAGGGGGAACTGGTTGCAGAATATTGGTAGTGGCACCGACCGATAGACACCAACGTTTACACAGGAACAAATAATCCCATTGTTTAGCAAGGCACGGTGTTTACAGACACGGCCCTGCATGCGATATATCGCTTGGTGAAGTCATGTACAGGTGATTGCGAAATGGAAGCACCTCCTGGGTATCTTAAGGCGGCGATGTTCTGTAAGGTTGGTGTAAGGCCGCGTTAAGTGAGCGAGCTGACAAAACTAGAAACATAATCGCTGCGAACCGGGATTCGAACCCACGATCATTGGATTCAACAGAACCTAAAAAAAAGGACTCATGGAAATGAAAAAAACCCTGTTTTTCTGGATTTGATAGTCGACACAAAGCATTACGTAGATGTAAATACGAAATAACAAAACAACTGGAAAAGTACTAGTCTGGATTTGCTAGTTTTATCTCAGTGCTCAATACAAAATGTACTTTACAGGAGGTTATTTGTAGGCACTTTCAACATTCAAAAATTAAACTAAGTCCAAATTGACATGGCAGAAACAGGCTATATGCATTATGCAAATTAGCCTGGAAAAAAGTTATCAAAACAACAATAAAAATAACAGCTATGTCTACGTAGATAATAATAACACGTAAGTTGTTGTTTGAGAAGGGAATGTTACTTTTACGTTCTGATATTTTGACGATGATTCACTATCCCACAATGCCACTAACCACTGACAAATCACATGCACATGGGCTTCAAGCACCTGTTTTCACCTGTCGTCAAGGTGGCATAGGTCATTCACCTGGATCTACTAACACCTGGTTATGCTCAGTTTCACAATAGTCTGTTTTGTTCATATTTTTACACACTTTTACCTTTGATACGCTGTATTTGTGCGAAGGCCCAATTAGCACTAATTGAGTTGTTTGAATATTTATATATTTTGTATATTAACTGCATTTATTTAAAATCTGAGATAAAAAAAACCCAGTTATTTTTCATTTCCGTGAGTACCTTTTTTTTTAGTATGACATTACCCTTGTATAGTGTGAAGAGCTGTATCTACGGAACGTGGAGGGAATGTTGTTGACGCCGCAATCAGCACTATTCCATTGGCTTCACGGCGGTTCGTAATAATAGTCTAAAAACCAACAGGATTTATCTAGGATTTCAAACTATACCGAGTGCCCTTAGCTGGGAAATTGGGATGTTTTTTGAAAAAAAAGAAGGGATTTATTCTTATTTTCTCAAAAGAGGTGGTATTAACACTGGGGTCATCTTACAAAGCCATACCATTCGTTATTGATTATAACAGCTTGGGGGGAAAATACATTCTATTTTTGGATTATTGTTCGTTGGCTCGTAACAAGAGGCCGCATATTATCGATCTCTGAGCAGGCTTCGTAACCTCAATGAGTGAGTGAGTTTGGTTTTACGCCGCTTTTAGCAATATTCCAGCAACATCACGGCGGGGCAACACCAGAAATGGGCTTCACACATTGTACCCATATCGGGATTCGAACCCGGGTCTTCGGCGTGACGAGCGAACGCTTTAACCACTAGGCTACCCGACCGCACCTCGTTACCTCATAACAGACAACGGTATCGGTATCGTGAACGCTTTATTCTGAATGGCAAAATATGAACAAGAGATAATATGAACAAGAGATAATATAGAACATGCAATTGAGATCATGTAATGGTGAACACATTTCTATCATTGCGAAACAATGGGACAAGAGTGTCGGAAAATAAAGATGTACAAACATTTGCGATACATTCACCCTTTACTTAGAAGGGCTGTACCGGAGTAGAAAATCAACAATAAACAACGTGTCAGTGTCAAAGTGTGGGGCAATGCTGTTATGAGCGAGTATATCCGAAGTATTTACATTGCAGTGTTAGGCATAAGTACGAGTTTTCAATTCAAAGTCGGCCAGTCAATAAAAACATGGACTTGCTGGAAGCTTGTGATTGGTGAAGCACTCGAGCCAATGAGAAGAGAGCGGCTGGTTGTCATGGTGTAGCGACAGCACTTGAAAAATAACAAACTCAACAACGGAAAAACAATGAAAAAATGATAAATAATACTGACGGAAATGAGGAAGTATTTCTTGATATACTTATGTACAAAACCTGAGCTGATGAACGAAAAGAAACACTTGGATCTCGTACTTGCATAATTACTGTGAGGCAGTACATTATTTTGCATATATACGGTTAGGCAGCGAGGTTGCACCAATGTCTGCATATATGAGTCATGTTGAGGTAGAGCGCGGTGGAACCACTTTAAGGTCACGTCCGGATTAACTGTAGTTTTTACATTTACTTAACTAGATGTAACGGACATTACACATACAAGCACTAGACGCTCAACTACCGTAATACACCTAACAGAGGGACAGCAACATGTCAGTTTGTGCACTTCTCTTGTATATTTTCTCTTAGTTTCTAATACTAAATCAACTGGATTAAAACATGCCAGTATAACATTGGACGCCTTGGGTTTAAACATTCTCAATGGTTATAGGCAATGGGGACCTGGGTTTGCACAATGGTCAAGGAATGTAAGTACCCGTTTTACCCGCTTCGTAGATGTCTACGCGTTTCTATTTGTAATGCGTGAAGGTTATTACCTGGACGTATCTTCACATAAAAGCATGCATACAACTTGTATTCCTACAAATATACCAGGAAGCATACAACTTGTATCCGTGCATATGTAACAGGATGTGTACAAGTTGTATCCGTACACATATACCAGGACGTATACAACTTGTATTGCTCCAAACATCAGGTTGGATTGGATAACCTGTATCCTACATGTATCTGTAGATATACAATTTGTAGTCCTTACTCGCCAGAACGACAGAGCCATAGTCCATGAGGGTCACATCGAAACACTGGGCGTGTTTCACCTTGGATTCCAGAGCGTTGACGAGCTGGCCGCCCTGTGTAAAGATGGTGATGTTGAAGTTGTTGTGGTTGTCGGCGACGACTACTTGGCCAGCTGCGTTGATACCGACGCCGATGGGGTAATTTGTGATCCCCTCCCCACCGATCTGGCGCAGCAGAACGCCGTGGTAGCTGAACACCTTCACAGAGTGGGCGCGGTTGTCGCTGATGAAGATTTCCTCCTTGTCGTTGACCACGACGCTGTTGGGAAACTGTAGGTGTTTGGAGCAGGAGAACATGTTGAGCACGTTGCCGATGTTGTCGAAGATGATGACCCGCATCACCTTACACTCCACGACGATGATCCTTCCGGCGTTGTCGACTGCCACTCCTCGTGGGTGCTGCAGTATGTTGGCGCCGAATTTTCGAAGGAACTGGCCGAATTGGTTGTAGACCTGGACTTGGTGGGTGGGGCTCCGCTCGGTCAGGACAATGTCCCCCGAAGACCCAACGACAGACACACGGTTGGGGTACAACAGCTGGCCGTTGTGCTTGCCGCATTCGCCGAACTGGAACTTGAATCTTCCTTCGGTGTCAAAAATCTGGATGCGATGGTTGTTGGTGTCGGCAACGATGATGTCGTTCTGGGCGTTGACGGTGACGCCACTGGGTTCGGTGAACTGCCCTTCCAGCACTCCAAACTCCCCGAACCTGCAGTGGTAGATCATCTTGTGACGTCGAACGTGGGAGGTCAGAGGGCAGAGAAGAGACACGTGACTTCCGGAACTGGGGGTCGGGGACAGGACGTCCAGACTGGACGACATTATGTCCGAACCACTGGACCACGTGTTGTACTGGTCACCTGGAAGCATGAGGTCACTGGCGCCGTACTGCTTATACACGTTGATATTGGGGGGTTCGTCAAAAATGTTTCCAGTAGATGATAGTCTGGTGGTGGTAGAAAGAAGGTGTTCTATGGCCTGGCACGTGGGAAGGTTCTCAATAGTCGGGCAGGTTGGAGTTAAGCTGGTCTTTCTGAAGAGCGACTCATTTCCCTGGCTGACGTAACCAAACGTATTGCGGACACCCGTCTGGATGGCCTGATAGTTGGATATGAACTCTATCTCGGAGCAGTCCTGATTATCCAGGTTTGGCAAGAAGGTGAACATGTTATGGAATCTACGTTCAACAAAGGTCTTCAGCATCAGGCATTCTGTGACGGAAGCGTTATTTAGGAGTTTGTTAACGAACTGGATACCTTGGCAAAGACTACTCAGACATTCCTGGATGTTCTGGGCACGGGTGGTGATGGCAGCCTGCTTGTCGTTGAGAGCCTGATCGAGTTCTTTCAGGGTCTCGTCTTTACGTTCTTCAAGCTTGGCGATGTAGAAGTCGTGAGTGTCATTGATGTCATTCTGGGCCTTGAGATACTGAGTTTGGAGGTTTATCGAGCCGACACCAATCCCTTTCGCCGTAGCCCGTAAATCTTCAATCTTAATTCTAGCACTGTCCTCCAGGTTTCTCAACATCTCTATTTCTGTTTCCGCTACTTCGGTCAGGAACTGGCAGTCGTGGCCGCGACCGTGGTCAAGCAGCACACATTCCTTACACACGGGTTCAGCGCACGTCTTGCAGTACATCTTGAGTACATCGATCTTGTGTTTGGGGCAGTTTACTGGTTTCTCGGAATTGCAAGTATCCTTGTTAATCTGCAGGTCCTCAAGGCTGATGACTCGGTGGCCTTCAAAACAGTGCATGAACTGATGCGCCATAACACAGTTGGCACAGAGGAAGTTTGCACAGTCGAAACAACGGGCAACAACATTGGCTTCTTTGCTTTTACAACCAGTGCAGTGTATGGCACAGGGGTCGAGAGTGGACAGCTCCATGATATTGCTGACGGTGTAGTCCTGTCGGAGTCCAGTGAGGCCATCGGACCCGAGGTATGTGTCGAAGTGGCATTCCGGACAGGTCACCTTGTCCGTGACCTTGACCTTCTCGAGGCATGGCTGACAGAAGGTGTGGAAGCAGCCCAGCAGTTTGGGGATGGAGTAGATGTCGTTACAGATGCTGCAGCGGGTGTTAAGGCCGGTGGAGTCCAAGTCGCTGTCGGAGGAGCTCGAGACGGTGGTGGACATGTCGACCTCGGACGGGGGAGAAGAGGACGTCATGGTTACACGGCGTCACGGCGGGGGACTTGGGTAGAGGGCGGAGTCTGGCGAACACAGAAAGGTGGATTAGTGGTGTTTAGAAGGTTAGTAACATTAGGTTAGAGACATTATGAGCATCGATCCACGCAATTGGACCAAGTTAGCGAGTCTGACCACCCGATCCCGTTAGTCGCCTTTTACGACAAACATAGTCGCCTTTAACGGCAAGCATAGGTTGATGAAGACCTATTCTACCCCGGGTCTCTCGACTTTGACAGTCAAGGGGAGGCAGGCAAGATCACATTCAGTATATTTCGTTTCTCATTTTCTTTTCATTTACGATGAATAACGGAAAGTGGTGAAACTCAGGTCTTACCACTCAGTTTCTAGGCACTTGATTATTTTATAATCTTGAATGACCTAAATATACCATTAAAAAAGTTAAAGAACGCCCGACCTTTGATATGCCCATAGTTTATCTGTCATGACATGAAAGATCGATAAACTAGACATAACCAAACTATTAGGTGTTCTTTAACTTCTTTTAAGTAGCATGTGTCTATAAAAATATATATGCTATTAATCACAATTTACTGGCAGATGGCGTAACCTGCCTCTTGAGGATAGAACATGCCGTCCGTGTGTATCGATCTATAGCAGATGAATTTCACAATCTACTTTAATGTCGTTACTTTATCTTTCATAGATACGTGTATTTAAAACGATTTTACTTGGACAAGGGTTATTAAATATAAACGTGTTAAATCCTACAATAAATAATGTTGAATATCATGCCAGTATTTATTTGTCTGTCTTTCATCACTTGTACTTGTGTAAAATATGCTCTTGTACCACCGTGGGTGGTTTTGAGAATATAATGTTTGTTAACGCCGCACTCAGCAATAATGACGGCGGCCTGTAGATAATCGAATCTGGACCAGGCAAACCCGTGATTGACAAGAGTATCGATCTACGCAATAAGGACACGAGAAACGATGACATGCATCAACCAAGTCAACGAGCCTGACCATCCGATCCCGTTAGTCGCCTCTTACGGCAAGCATGGGTTGCTGAAGCCCTATTCTACCCCGGATCTTTACTGGTGCAGAATAAAAATGGCATGGTTGAAGACTATATATACAAAAGCTACGATTGATAGAAACTAACATGATTCTTATCATCACAAACAATATCACTGTCCTGTCCCAGGAAAAGTAATTAAACAACTAGTACAACCGACACGTATAACATGCACACAACTACACTGAATGTTTAATATCTATACATGTGTGCAACTACAAAAGAGTTGTTTACAGCAATGGTATAAATATTTAAAGTAAGTATATACTTTAAATTGGACTAAAAAACATTAAAGTTTTAACAAGAATGTGGAAAAAGCGTAACCGTCTTGAAAAAGCATACAATTTGCTATTTCTAAGAAATAGAAATACTGTTTCTAGCAATGCTCATGACAAGAGGAGGTAACTCTTCCTGCAATTATTCTCAAAGCTGATTTACCACACCTCAGAGGGTCGGTTCAAAATCCCATCTCTAAACTCATTGATTAACGCAGAAAGCGGGAAAATCAGCATACTTCACAAACTAGGGTAATGGCTGCATGCGTATTTCATAAGCTGCTATTTTTAGAATTTTCTTCGAAGTTGAGTTACTTTGATAAAGTCAACAGTTATTCTTAAAACTATCAAAACAGCCGAATACGCGATTGTAAATAGGTTTATTCTCTTCTGCAATCATTTGTTATAATTTTCAGTGTGTTGTAGATGTAATTAATAAGGGACAATATATATAAACAAAATTAAATCGCACCTCACCCTACTTCTATTAGCGGTATGCAGTTTTTACATAACTACGCAGTTATTTCCCTTCGAACATGTTTCACAAACACTAGACTGTCAGCTTAATGTGGAGACAAGCTTCCGCAGAATTCCGGAAGTCAAAGATGGGGTATTGTGGGCCCACGTATAGTTGTTTTTTTAACGCTGCACTTTGCAATATTCCAGCTATATGACGGCGGTCTGTAAATAATCGAGTCTGGACCCGACATTCCAGTGATTGATTTCGTGAGCATCGATGGACGCAACTGGGATACAACGACATGCATCATCCAAGTCAGCAGTCTGACCACCCGACCCCGTTAGTCGCCACTTACGACAAGCATAGTCGCTTTTTATGTATGGGTTGCTGAAGACCTGTTCTAACCCGGATCTTCACGGGTATGAGCTTTTGTTTGTTTCGTGCCGCATTCAGCAATATTCCAGCTATAGGACATAAATAATCGAGTCTGGACTAGAGAATTCAGTGATTGCTATCATGAGCATCGATCCACGCAGTTGGGATACGATGACATGCATCAACCAAGTCAGCGAGCCTGACAGCCTTACGGATAAGTAGTTAATGTGTCATGCCATGACAATAGTAATATGAACGTATTGGGTGTTCCTTAACTTCTTTTCAGTAGTATACATCACGGTCGTAAACTATGCCCACTCATATCCTGTGACCTTACCTTCAAGAATGAAGTACTGACATGCATAATTAGCAGGAAATGTCCAGACATTGACATAATAACCCACCCCATTATTCGGGTTCCTTCCACAAAACCTAAACCAAAATGAAAAACGTACTTCATTGAACAAAAATTGCTTTGTTGTGCGATGTAGAGGGCAATTACTGCAAATGATGTTAAATACACGTATGTTCCTAAGTTTTGAGGGCAGTTCGTTTCCAACGAAAGCACGGGCGAAGACGGAAGTCACGTGTCATAATTTCAAACATGCCCGTGCATGCCTTCGGCGTGGCGAACGACCAATTGGGCAGTGTCGAGACAAGCTGTGTTTACGTCCACGAAAATGTTACAAAGGTGCTGTCTAGAATGAATTAAAGCAGTTACATACTGAAAAGGGTATTATGAACACTTTGAAAGATGACAGCGACCTCAAGTGATAGATGTTTCATGAATGATATCAGTTGAAAATTCAAAGCACATGTCGACATTCTTTACATAACCACAATGCAGTCTGGTATAGATAAATATTAAAAACTACACCACGTAGGTATATTCAGTTTACAAAACATCCAGACAAACCTGCTAGGTTATCCAGGAATCCCACGTGGAGCTCAGGTTGAATATAGCACACAAGTGTCAATCAACTCGCGAAGAGAAAAGCACACAAGTTGTACTAGAGTATGGAATGACTGCGATGTTAGCGCCTCTGTATCCACCGGAGCCGTCCTTCTTTGATGCCTCAACTCAACCCCAGACGTCGACTGTACTCGGCGTGTGAACAAGGACTAATCCTATCCCAATCGGGTGTATCATTGTCATTCATTTGCTGTCACAGCATTAGCAGCACGTGTGAGCACCTCATGCAGATTACGTAATACAGGTTGTCTGGCAAATCAGTTACAAGGCTGCGCCCCGAACCGGGATGGATATTCACCTTTCTCGATTGAGAGGATGGCTCAAGCCGGAAATGCACGAGATGTTACACATTGTTGACAAACATAACTTGCGCATGCTCTCTGGAGAAGGGGTTGCGTTTAATGCATGCAATCCATCTGCTTCGATTCACTGAAACTTGATTTTGATACGTTAACTATTCTAATAAGATTAAGTTTGTGAGTGAGTGAGTAGGTGAGTTGGGGTTGACATCGCTTTAAATAGAATTCCAGTTATATCGCGGCGTGTAAGCATAATGTGGGGGGAAAGCCCGAAGTGATGCAGGTCTTAGACATTTACCACTTGGATGAAACCCTCGAGGATGGTGCTGACAAACCTAAAAACATAATCTGGGCGAACTGGGATTCGAAACAGCTATCATAGGTTCCTGGCGTACCCAAGGGACGCAACTCTGCACAGCGAACTGTTTTGCCTTAGACATATTGACCACACATGCCCCATTAAATATGAAGATGCGGGTCGGCCACAAGGAACTTCGTATTACCTGTACCAAGCTCTGGACAACATAAAGAAAAGAAATACCTCATAAAAGCCATGGAAATAGACCCGTGAAGATCCGGGGTACAATAGGTCTTCAGCAACCCATGCTTGTCGTAAAAGGTGAATATGCTTGTCGTAAGAGGCGACTAACGTGATCGGGTGGTCAGGCTCGCTGACTAAGTTGGTTGATGCATGTCATCGATACCGATTGCGTGGATCGATGCTCATGACATCAACAACTGGACTGTCGATTATTTACAGACCGCCATCATATAGCGAGTGCTGCGTTAAACAACAAACAAACCTACCAACCATGGAAATAAATGACTGTAGCATGATACACTGGATAATAAAAACCAGTGTCACAAAATAATTATTGAACAGCTGTACCTAACTGGACATTTAATACCTATATCGCATACTGGACATTAAATATATGTAGCACACACTAGACATTAAATACCTGTAGCACACACTGGACATTAAATACCTGTAGCACACACTGGACATTAAATACCTGTATCACACACTGGACATTAAATACCTGTAGCACACAGTGGACAATAAATACCGGTATCACACACTGGACATTAAATACCTGTAACACACACTGGACATTAAATACCTGTATCACACACTGGACATTATATACCTATACCACACACAGGAAATAATATATATCTGTATCACACACTGGACATTGAATACCGGTATCACACACTGGACATTTAATACCTATATCGCATACTGGACATTCAATATATGTAGCACACACTAGACATTAAATACCTGTAGCACACACTGGTCATTAAATACCTGTATCACACACTGGACATTAAATACCTGTAGCACACGGTGGACAATAAATACCGGTATCACACACTGGACATTAAATACCTGTAACACACACTGGACATTATATACCTATACCACACACAGGACATAAATATATCTGTATCACACACTGGACATTGAATACCGGTATCACACACTGGACATTTAATACCTATATCGCATACTGGACATTAAATACCGGTATCACACACTGGACATTAAATACAGGTATCACACACTGGACATTAAATAGCCGTCACACACACTGGACATTAAATACCTGTATCACACACTGGACATTAAATACCTGTATCACACACTGGACATTAAATACCGGTATCACACACTGGAAATTAAATACCGGTATCACACACTGGACATTAAATACCGGTAAATGAGTTCATGTTGTTAAGCGCCAAAGTGAACAATACACCATCTTTATCGCGGTGATCTGTACCTAAGCAAGTCTGGAACATGCAAACCATTGACGGAAAACATGAGCAACTCGTTACATGGTTGATAGACTAACATTTAGTCTCTGAAATCTTATATTACATAATATCCTTCTTGACTCCCTATGCTGATTTCAGAATACAGCTGGCTTGAGCTGGCTAGACTTGCTTTTGTATGCGCTTCTAGATTTTTTTCTCTCCATAAAATAAATATATTCCACGGTCATGGTGCAGGACTAATAGGGTCTTATCTAGTCGCCAACAGGAGGTGCCTTGGTGCTGTCATTTACGCCCCTTTGAACAGTATCACTGCGTGTCAACTTCGTACAAGAACTTCCGAAGTTCAGCAAGTTAGATTTGTACTACAAACACGGGTATGGTGCCAATACATCAGGGATCATAACTACACAAATGTGGGACTCGAATCAACAATTTATAGGATCTTGCGAATTGCGGTGCCTAGACGACTTGGCCATCAGTGACCCGTTATAGTGGTGACACCAGTCAGGCGTGGTGATATCATACCTTATCAAACACCAGAAAATGTATACTTGTACCAAATAGGGACACAATAAACATGCTTATCTAACCCTTGAAATTAAACAACCGTATCTCATATAGGACATTACCTACTTGAATAACACACTTGAGTTTTAATACCTGTAACACATATAGGAAATTCCCTACATATAAAACACACAGACGTTTAAGTACCTGTATTCACGATTGGACATTAAAAACCTATATAGAAACCAGGAAAGTGCATACCACAAACGACATAATGGACAAGTAAAACAATCATTGAAATTCAATTAAATGACCACAGACAAAGAATGATATATCATATCCCCCACTAATGGTCATTATTATATATTTCATTGTAAAAGACTGAGTTTTCTGAAGTTGAGAAAAGAATATTTTCATTGCAGTAAACATAACTGACGGAACTATTATCACACAAGAGTTACCTCCCCGCAAATTGTCTCCCTTTTTCGTGTCTGGCCCGTACATAAAGTGTTGACTTCCTGTTGAAGGAGATATTTTCAGTTGACATGGCAGATTAACAACAATGATGTGAAAGAATCGGGTGTTCCTTAACTTTCTTTTAGTAGTATAGATGGATTGTTTACTATGACGTTAAACATCCACTCACTCATGCTACTGTTCAGTGTGCCGATGACCCACACGTAACCTGTGACCTCTCCTCATCTCTGACGTCGCGGCACACACCGGCATGCACCACGCTAATTCAACTACATGTGTGCAATAATGTTAACAAGTGGATATCTGGTCCTCCGTTCCTCCAGTGTGTGACGTGAAGCAGAACGCCACACTGACAACTTCATTAGACGGGGGGTTGGGGAGTCAAGCCTGGGGTAGGGCCAAACACTGTGAAATTAATTCTGCTGTAGGCTGATCTACTAGACTTATATCCCTAACTCCCACTGACAGACCTGTTTGGTCTGGTACCGGCGGTACAGCTAACAACATCTCACAAGGTAGCCTTTCTCCCAGACCCTAGGGAATAAATTAAAACACGAATCTAGACTCCAGTCTAGAATGCTTTGGCATGCGTAGATTAGACAATATTGGTAGGCTCACCTCGGGTAGACACTCGTACTACTGGTGGTGGTGACGTGAAATTTCTCGTCGCGTCAAAGATTATTGCACTTATACACGTGTGTGTGTGTGTGTGTGTGTGTGTGTGTGTGTGTGTGTGTGTGTGTGTGTGTGTGTGTTCTTGTACTACTCCGGACTATTGCCATGCCGCAGTTTAACATGAATACCCCACTCAGACACAGACTCCGACTCCGACTCCGAGCTGACCAGTCCTTCTTTAAGCCCATTTATGCCGAGCACCAGGCAGGGTAACAACAAGTATCATCTTTTAACGTCTTTTGGTATGACGCGATGGAACCCTGGACCTTTCGCTCATCGGGCAGACGCCCTACAGACCACGGAGGCGGTCCACTACTGGTGGACGCTACTGTGGTAGACTGTCATACTCTACCAGTTTGAATATTCATGTCTCAGATTGGCATTCAAGAACACGAAGAGATTGCAGATTGAAGGATAACAACGTCCTTATTGTTTGTAGCGACGATTCAGGGCTACGTCTAGTCCTTTCATTAGATGAATACTAAGTTTTTGTTGTGCTTGTTTTGTTTGTTGTTTAACGCCCCGATTATGATCCTTGGTCACCACACCCTCCGTGCTCATGGGTTGCCAAGGGTGTAACCTTGTGGTTAAAACATTCGATCACCACCGGGTTCGAATCCCCACATGGGTACAATTTGTGAAGCCTGTTTCTGGTGTCCCCCACCATGACATTGCTGAAGTATTTCTGAAAGCGGTGTAAAACCATACCCATTCTCTCGTGGGATTCAACAAAGTATTGTGAGTCTACGGCCTTGGACGGTATTTCCACTTTGAGTTGACACGCCGTGCTGTAGGTGAAATACTGTCGAAAGCAGCATTAAATCCAACTCACTTTCTCACTCACTCACTATGTGTAGGTGAACTTCCGTTCTTCGTGGTATCGAGACCACCTCCGTGGTCTAGTGGTAGAGCGTAAGGTGCGGGGTTCGATCCCCGGCCGCGTCATACCAAAATACGTTAAAGATGGTACTTGTTGTTACCCTGTCTGGTGCACGGCATTAAGGGGTTAAAGGAAGAACTGTTCAGCTCCGAGTTAGTATACTGTGTGTGAGTGGGATATTCATGTCAAACTGAGGCATGGTATCTCGGTGGGCTAGCACTATAAATCGGGATCAGTCCAGACTAGTACAAGCAGCCACACACACACGTGCATGCACGTCGCTAAATAAGTGTAATAATCTTGGACGCGACGTTGAATCCCATTTCACCTCACCTCACCTCACCTTTCACCATGGTATCGACATGATCTAGAAAAAACATATATTATTCGAACGGCTGAAAGATGTTTTGATGATGTCGTTCGGTGTTCAACAGAGTATCGAACGGAAAAAAAATATTACCAGAAATGCCAGTCGCTATTTGAAGTCGTTTCAAGTTTGTAATGGTTGATTCAAATACGAATTGGCAGGTCCGGTCACTGTCTAAACTGTCACCCCTGATATACTTTCATATCTAACATGTGAAAAGCCAACCATACGACTAAGTCGTTAAACTAGTAACAAAATAACTGCTAGTCACCTTGATTTCTGGTCAAGCCACGTAGGTATTTGGCCCCGAGGTGAATCCCAGCCGTCTCGTGAAGACCCATGCGATTTTGTCAAGTCGACCCGAAAGTGCACCCGCACATCTTGAACATCAAACACTACTTGACGAGCTGGTAAAGATCGCGTCTGGTGACAAGCAGAAATACAACGGCCGCGCTAGACAACCTGGAAGGAGATTGACAAGGTTTCAACGCATACTGTCACTTAAATTGGTTTTATGATCTGATCTGATAATTGTTTTATAACACTCGGCGGTTGTCTGATTCTCACCGTGTAAACATCAAGCGGTACAGCGGAGCAGTGGGTAAACAGCGTCATGCACGTATTTCTTGTATGTTGGTTGGTTTGCTGGTTTGTTGTTTAACGCCGCACTCAGCAATATTCCAGCTATATGACGGCGGTCTGGAAATAATCGAGTCTGGACCAGACAATCCAGTGATTAATATCACGAGCATCGATCCACGCAATTGGGATCGATGAAATGCATCAATCAAGTCAGCGAGTCTGACCAGCCGATCCCTTTAGTCGCCTTTTACGACAACCATAGTCGCCTTTTACGGCAAGGATGGGTTGCTGAAGACCTATTCTACCCCGGATTAAAACACATCTGTGACGTCATTCTATTGTTTGAACGCACCATTATTTTTCAGGAATGGAGAGTTGCTTATCAACTGTACATTATCTTGAAGCAGCATTTGACAAGAATATTTTGTCAAAGTGTAAAAGTAGGGATTAGTCTTAAGTAGGGGAATATCCTCGTAACTCTCCATTCCTTAAAAGAAGAATATTTTGTCAAAGTGTAAAAGTAGGGATGAGTTTTAAGTAGGGGAATATCCTCGTAACTCTCCATTCCTTAAAAATAATGGGCCTTGGCCCCTGCGGGGAATGGAGAGTTACTCGGACATTCCCCTCTACATCTTCACGGCTTTTATGTGTGTGTGTGTGTGTGTGTGTGTGTGTGTGTGTGTGTGTGTGTGTGTGTGCGAATTTTCTTGGAGACAATTTAGATCGCTCTTTTCCAGGGGCGGTTTGCCGTGAATCGTGTTTTAATAGTCCCCGTCTCTGGGGGCTTCATCACAACAGTTTGGTAATCCTACTACAAGACCCCGTTTAATGCCGCAGAACAGCCTCCAGCACTCGTCCATCTTTAATTAGCCGACTCAAGCCCTCATGTCCGTCTTGTTTACCCACTGATGAATGGACAAGTGGCTATCAGATCCTCACCAATCGACCGCCCAGGGCAGGGAGGTACGCCGTGCGTGGCCGCTCCGGGCGTCAAATATCTGCCTCACAAACATGGCATCACCTGTATCAAAACTCAATAAGGATCTGTATTGCTAGCAAAATTGCTATATTTCGTTATTCTTTTTCCAATGGCGAGGCAGGGATACGGTGGTTATAAAGAAAGATACTCGTGGCGATTCCACGGTCAGCGGATCCTATCACGACCAAGGGACGCAACCAAGCTGTCGTTGTCGCCAGTAATATAACGCATGACTACTACATCACATATTGAGGCACTGCCGTGGAGATGAATGCAACTGTCTTCAGGTCACGATAAGGTAGCCAAGTCGTCCAAGGCGCCGCAATTCGCAGTGCAGAGTTGCGTCCCTTGGGCACGCCAAAAACCAATGGTCGTGGGTTCGATTCGCCCTGATCATTTTTCTAGATTTGTCAGCATCCTACCAGTGTTCGTGGGCTTCATCAAAGTGGTAAACGTCTGAGACCTGCATCACCTGGCGCTTTCCTCACACATTAAGCTGACACGCCGCGATATAACTCGCTCCTCCAACGTAATGAATGCCTACAGGGTACAGCTTGGGATATAAATGTGATCATTTCACAAATCTTTAATATGTGTTCGCCACACTGCCTAATTCACATCTTGTATAAGGTCACAGACAAACCATATATTGTTTCCCATCACCGACATACTCTAAAATTCGGCACGACTTTTGAAATCTAAATACAGTTCCGATTCCACATTATTTTAGTAACTTTCCATTTCGAAGTTAAGTTTTTGTGTGAACCGTCCTTATGGCCAACAATATCGTTCGTGATTTTGAAAATCAGAAAAGGTTTCCAGGCTTAGACGCATCGGAAATCGGAATATAAACAAAATATAATTAGAATTCGACCTACCCAAACCCCTTTCTTTATAGAGTTTAATAAAATTGAGGCATTTTGCATGTGTTTTTTGTGTTGTGTAATGTTGCAGACACCCATCTTCGTGAGCTCCTTCAGTAACCTAGGTGTACAGCTTTCACATCAATGCTTATCTTAATATTCTCTGTGCAATGTGCACGCAGATACGGTTTGGACAGACTCATCTCAAATTACACAGCTATTGTGGATGGTTTATGCGGGATTGTCAGATACACTGTCTATCCCTGCTGTCTGATAGCCAGCTGTTATATAAACACGTGCATCTGGCCCTTATCAAAAGATATGCACGTGCAGCGTATGCACGGAGAAGACGCCATGTTGCTAGGAGATTACATACGGCTCGCGTATATCATGCGAAAAATGCTTGCAATTTGACACGGGCATAATCGGTCATCTCACACTGGCTGGCTTGTATGGAAGATTTGTTGGAGATTTTCACGACGTGTTTTGACTGACGACGGATTCCGCTAATGAAATTGATCTCCATGTTGACTATCTCATACTTCAAACAAAGTTCGTAATTAAAGTTATGTTGAGAACAAACACAATCTCGGGCACATCATTATGGTAGTGTCGGGTGTTTTCGGATGTGTTCAACCTGTCCGACACCTCCTCGTTATTTAATAATGTAATTATCTATAAAGTTGTTTTATCGAAGAAAATTATGATCATCCTTTGGACCTACGCTTTCACAATCTATACAGTATATAATATATATGATGCATGCAGTATTTAAAGGAGACATACAGCGGGATGTCGGTCGGGTAGCCTAGTGATTAAAGCGTTCGATCGTCACGCCGAAGATCCGGGTTCGAATCCCGACATGGGTACAATGTGTGAAACACATTTCTGGTGTGCCCCGCCGTGATATTGCTGGAATATTGCTAAAAGCGGCGTAAAACCAAACTCACTCACTCACTAAACTGCCGGGCAAAAGAAAGTATACACTTGAAAATTGGATTTGACCAAAACTTTATAAACATAATCAAAACGTTACTAGACTGACAACATTCGCCGAAACTCTGTAGACTTAAGGCCGAAACCACAACTATGATACCCGAATGAAATATTAGTACCCCCCCCCCCCCCCCCCCCCCCCCAAAAAAAAATAAATAAATAAAAAATTAACCAATTCTTTGTTTCATTTTTTGCCACCATCAAACATGGTGGCATAGTTTCTTTTGTCCAGCAGGATATGTGGCGTTTGACAGTTTGTGGCGTTGAACTTTCAATACTGCTTATATCACTTGCTTGGAATGCATTATATAGTAAGGCTGCTTGCCAATGCCTGGGCCTCGAGCATTGATATAAGCCACACAGCTTGTCGCCGAGCGCAAGACACGAACCTTTAAGGTCTGTAATAGCTATTCATAACAATAAAGCTTTAATTCGCTAAAGCTTTTTCGGTTATTTCATGTCAATAATTCTTGGTTCACAAATGTCAAGAGTAAACGTCGACATGTATAGGCATAATACGGTTGTGACGTTCTATAACACTCGGTAATTGAGGTCAGATAATGGTAAAGTGAAAATGTGATTATCGTTCAGCGGTTTGTTGATGTTCCATTTCAAAAGAACCCATAATGACAGCAATCCGATTAACTTCCATGCTGTCCACACGTGGCTTGTGAAGACATGCAGCTCCCAGGTCTCTTCTGGAGTAGATCCCCAAGTTGAAAATAGTCCAGAACACTTGGCTTGTGAAGACATGCACCTCTCAGGTCTCTTCTGGAGTAGATTCCTAGGTTTAAGATAGTCCAAAACGTGTGGTTTGCTGAGACATACAGCACTCTGGTCTATTCTGGAGTAGATCCTGTGTTTAAGGTAGTCCAGAACACGTGGCTTGTGAAGACATGCAGCTCTCAGGTCTATTCTGGAGTAGATCCTGTGTTTAAGATAGTCCAGAACACGTGGTTTGTGAAGACATGCAGCTCCCAGGTCTATTCTGGAGTAGATCCTGTGTTTAAGATAGTCCAGAACACGTGGCTTGTGAAGACATGCAGCTCTCAGGTCTATTCTGGAGTAGATCCTGTGTTTAAGGTAGTCCAGAACACGTGGCTTGTGAAGACATGCAGCTCCCAGGTCTATTCTGGAGTAGATCCTGTGTTTAAGGTAGTCCAGAACACGTGGCTTGTGAAGACATGCAGCTCCCAGGTCTATTCTGGAGTAGATCCTGTGTTTAAGGTAGTCCAGAACACGTGGTTTGTGAAGACATGCAGCTCCCAGGTCTATTCTGGAGTAGATCCTGTGTTTAAGGTAGTCCAGAACACGTGGCTTGTGAAGACACGCAGCTCCCAGGTCTATTCTGGAGTAGATCCTGTGTTTAAGGTACTCCAGAACACATGGCTTGTGAAGACATACAGCTCTCAAGTCTATTCTGGAGTAGATTCCTATGTTTAAGATAGTCCAGAACACATGGTTTGAGAAGACATACATCTCTTAAGGCTATTCTGGAGTAGATTCCTTTGTTCGAAATAGATGCGTACGCGAGTCCTGGTGTCACGAGAACACCAACACTGAGATAGAACTTACATCCTGTTATAATAACAAGGTGGTCACGATATGGCTGAAATATTGCCGATGTGACGTAAAGCATTAACTCACTCACTATAATAACAAGGTCAGATTCCTCTGGTTCGATTTTTGAGGGGTGGACATACAATGGATACAATATACAAGCAAAAAGCCAAAGTCTTATCTACATTTATCGGTGTTAGGGTGTTAGGGTGTCGGGTGTCGGGTGTCAGGGTATCAGGGTGTCGGGTGTCAGGGTATCAGGGTGTCGGGTGTTAGGGTGTCGTAATAGTCCATGGGTTGACGTGTTCAGACACGTGTTCTATTCCTTAAACGAGTACCAGGTGTGAAGCCCATTATTGGGGTAGCACCATATTAGGTTTTTTCAAGCTACTGACCTGTAAATCTCGTGTCAACAAACTACGGAATATCGGTCATTTCATGTCCAGTTATAGATTGAGAATACATTTGTCACGAGATAGGATTTGTCAGTCATTGTTTCGTCAAAATGGGGACATCGGTCAGGCGTGTAAAGGGGATTGACTGAAAGTACGAAAATGGCTGCTCGCCTCTCATGCTTGTTATTAGGGAGCGGTCACTCACCGGCAGAGGACGTCTGGGTAACAGTCTTGGGAGAGTTAGCCAAATCGGTACTTGAGGTCACAGCTTGGGCGATATCGTGTGTCACAACAGTTTGGCGACGTCACATACACTGCCATACACCCGTGAAGAATCGGGTTAGAATTGATCTTCAGCAACCTATGGTTGTTGTTAGAGGACACTGTGCTTGTCTTAAGAGGCGACTAACGGGATCAGGTGGTCAAACTAGCTGGTTGATGCATGGCATCGTATCCCAAATACGTGGATCGTTGCTCGTGATGTCAGTTACGGATTGCCTGGTCCAGACACGATTATTTACAGACCACCGTGACATAGCTGGAATATTGCCGTGTATGGCGTTAAACAACAATATAAAAAATAATCAAAAGTAACTGCCATATTTTACCATAGACTTACTTACGGGACGCCGGACTGGGGACTGCGGCCCTGGCAGTATCATCCCCTGGACACTTGGCAGAGTGTTGCTGTCTACTACAAAGAGCACCATTGCATAGTTAGAAATTATTGAATCATTGTCAAAGGTTTGTTTATTTGTTTGTTTGTTGTTTAACGCCACAGTATTCCAGCTATATGACGGCGATCTGTAAATAATCGAATCTGGACCTGACAATCCAGTGATCATGAGTATCGATAAACGCAACTGGGATACGATGACATGCATAGTCGCCTCTAACGGCAAGTATTGTCCAAGTAAACCTTTTAGTGAACTTCGTTCTAAACTATCATGATTTGCACATTACTCCAATGAATGTTATGAAATAATGCCTGTTTTAAGAAAAAACACATTCACTTATTTTGGCCAAGGCTTGGTGTGAAATCTTATCCATGAACCGCTTTTTAATAATACCAATACAGACATGAAAACAATAATTGTTGTTAAATTGTTGTGGTTCCCATGTATATATTTCACTTGGTGCACTTATTTCACAGCAGAATAGAACAAAGTGTTTTGTGTTTGGGCAGTCACTGTTGTATGTTATCATAATTGAACTCGCGTTGAGAACATTTTAGAGATAAATCCCCCATTCCTCCCAAAACTCCTGACCAACAAACCAACAGAGAAACCCTGTCTCGTTTTGTTTAACACATCAAACAGATAATTTAATAATATACAACCCCGTGATTTCTCGTGAAACGTATAGGATAAGGTATTAGAGACTAAACAAGAAGCCTGTTGTTTTAGCCTGCATGTCCCCATGTGCCCCCCCCCCCCCCCCCCCCCCCCCGACCAAGCTGATAGGGGGGGGGGGGGGGGGGTTGTGCGCGTGCGTGCGTGCGTGCGTGCGTGCGTGCGTGTGTGCTACCGCCAGTTTGTACTCATACATTATCAGCGAATGTGACATTTGTCATTGAGGACTTGCGAAAACTCGAAATGTCTGCAAAGCCAACGAACACCACAACATTCTACAACCTCAACTGTCTAGGACAGTCATCATGGCAAAACCTATCGTTCCACCCCCTCACTTGTCAGAACAGTCATCATGGCAACACACCCCATTCTACAACCTCATCTGTCTAGAACAGTCATCATGGCACCACCTATCGTTCCACCAACTCATCTGTCTAGAACAGTCATCATGGCAACACCTATCGTTCCACCACCTCACTTGTCAGAGCAGTCATCATGGCACCCCCTACCATTCTACAACCTCATCTGTCTAGAACAGTCATCATGGCAACACCTATCGTTCCACCCCCTCACTTGTCAGAACAGTCATCATGGCAACACCTATTGTTCCACCACCTCATCTGCCTAGAACAGTCATCATGGCACCCCCTACCATTCTACAACCTCATCTGTCTAGAACAGTCATCATGGCAACACCTATCGTTCCACCCCCTCACTTGTCAGAACAGTCATCATGGCAACACCTATCGTTCCACCCCCTCACTTGTCAGAACAGTCATCATGGCAACACCTATCGTTCCACCCCCTCACTTGTCAGAACAGTCATCATGGCACCCCCTACCATTCTACAACCTCATCTGTCTAGAACAGTCATCATGGCAACACTCCCCATTCTACAACTTCATCTGTCTAGAACTGTCATCATGGCACCACCTACCATTCCACCACCTCACTTGTCAGAACAGTCATCATGGCAACACTCCCCATTCTACAACCTCATCTGTCTAGAACAGTCATCATGGCAACACACCCCATTCTACAACTTCATCTGTCTAGAACAGTCATCATGGCAACACACCCCATTCTACAACTTCATCTGTCTAGAACAGTCATCATGGCAACACACCCCATTCTACAACTTCATCTGTCTAGAACAGTCATCATGGCACCACCTACCATTCCACCACCTCACTTGTCAGAACAGTCATCATGGCAACACTCCCCATTCTACAACCTCATCTGTCTAGAACAGTCATCATGGCAACACACCCCATTCTACAACTTCATCTGTCTAGAACAGTCATCATGGCAACACACCCCATTCTACAACTTCATCTGTCTAGAACAGTCATCATGGCAACACTCCCCATTCTACAACTTCATCTGTCTAGAACAGTCATCATGGCACCACCTACCATTCCACCCCCTCACTTGTCAGAGCAGTCATCATGGCAACACCTATTATTCAACCACCTCACTTGTGAGAACAGTCATCATGGCAACACCTACCATTCTACAACCTCATCTGTCTAGAACAGTCATCATGGCAACACACCCCATTCTACAACTTCATCTGTCTAGAACATTCATCATGGCACCACCTACCATTCCACCCCCTCACTTGTCAGAACAGTCATCATGGCAACACCTATTGTTCCACCACCTCACCTGCCTAGAACAGTCATCATGGCACCCCCTACCATTCTACAACCTCATCTGTCTAGAACAGTCATCATGGCACCACCTACCATTCCACCACCTCACTTGTCAGAACAGTCATCATGGCAACACTCCCCATTCTACAACCTCATCTGTCTAGAACAGTCATCATGGCAACACACCCCATTCTACAACTTCATCTGTCTAGAACATTCATCATGGCACCACCTACCATTCCACCACCTCACTTGTCAGAGCAGTCATCATGGCAACACCTATTGTTCCACCACCTCATCTGCCTAGAACAGTCATCATGGCACCCCCTACCATTCTACAACCTCATCTGGCTAGAACAGTCATCATGGCACCACCTACCATTCCACCACCTCACTTGTCAGAACAGTCATCATGGCAACACTCCCCATTCTACAACCTCATCTGTCTAGAACAGTCATCATGGCAACACACCCCATTCTACAACTTCATCTGTCTAGAACAGTCATCATGGCAACACACCCCATTCTACAACTTCATCTGTCTAGAACAGTCATCATGGCAACACTCCCCATTCTACAACTTCATCTGTCTAGAACAGTCATCATGGCACCACCTACCATTCCACCCCCTCACTTGTCAGAGCAGTCATCATGGCAACACCTATTATTCAACCACCTCACTTGTCAGAACAGTCATCATGGCACCACCTACCATTCCACCACCTCACTTGTGAGAACAGTCATCATGGCAACACCTACCATTCTACAACCTCATCTGTCTAGAACAGTCATCATGGCAACACACCCCATTCTACAACTTCATCTGTCTAGAACATTCATCATGGCACCACCTACCATTCCACCCCCTCACTTGTCAGAGCAGTCATCATGGCAACACCTATTATTCAACCACCTCACTTGTGAGAACAGTCATCATGGCAACACCTGCCATTCTACAACCTCATCTGTCTAGAACAGTCATCATGGCAACACTACCCATTCTACAACCTCATCTGTCTAGAACAGTCATCATGGCAACACTCCCCATTCTACAACCTCACCTGTCTAGAACAGTCATCATGGCAACACTCCCCATTCTACAACTTCATCTGTCTAGAACAGTCATCATGGCAACACTCCCCATTCTACAACTTCATCTGTCTAGAACAGTCATCATGGTAACACACCCCATTCTACAACTTAATCTGTCTAGAGCAGTGATCATGGCACCCCCTACCATTCCACCCGTCACTTGTCAGAGCAGTCATCATGGCAACATTCCCCATTCTACATCCTCACTTGTGAGAACAGTCACCAGGGTGCCGTTGTACAGAGCGACCTTAGCTCTAAGCTGATAGTAACTCCCATACCTTAACATAGACTTACGACAGTCGTAGCGCTAAGCGCACCCAAGCAACACATCCCATTCAACCACCACAGCAGTATGTGACAACCTGACTTGTCAAGATCAGTCATCTTGACACAACATCCCATCCTTCGTAAGTAAGTAAGTAAGAATATACATGTAGAGTAGTTACGTATCACATTTATTAACGCGTGTCGATCAAAGGTGAGACAAAACCCAACACAGTTCACATACAAATGGCGCGACTTTCTCCCAGCACGGGTGGTCCGCCACCGCCCGACCCACACAACACGCGCTGCACGTTAGGTGTCTCTAGTGCCTCTCACGCTGACATAAAAGACGATAATATTATACATTGTTTGCCAGCATCGCGCCATGCCTGATAACAAAGCGTACTCGTAAGGTTATTTCAGACGAGACAGTATTCCCCAACCTGAAAGGAATTTCTTAATATACGTGCGTCTTTTTAATCGTCCAAAACGTTTTTCTCCCCAGATATACACGTCTATTCCTGGAACCGTAAGTACTTTCGGAAATTAACAGGCATCAAATTCCACCTTAATGGCTATTTAGCAACTGGCTGGCTGGAAAGGAATTAACAGAGATGCTCTTTGAATAAGTGCCAAAAACTCGGATCAATCTTAATATTCGAGCAGAGTGAAATAAGCACCAGATCTACTTAAGGTTGAACTATCGTGAGGTGTTGAAGTCAGTCGCTTTAGCCTAATTCCATGTTTTGCCATGTATGCATTTTCGAGGGCTGTCGGGTAGCCTAGTGGTTAAAGCGTTCGCTCGTCACGCCGAAGACCCGGGTTCGATTCCCGACATGGGTACAATGTGTGAAGCCCATTTCTGGTGTCCCCCGCCGTGATATTGCTGGAATATTGCTAAAAGCGGCGTAAAACCAAACTCACTCACTCGATTCACCCCTATATCTGAACATCTTCGCGTATATGGATCAACGCGATTAATGGAGATTGTTACACATTTAGGGCAGGTCAGACATTTGGAACACTAACCCTTTGATCCGCTATATATACACTTAAAGTTTACATCTACAATTAAAGTGAAGACCCGTGAAGATCAGGGGTGGAATAGGTCTTCAGCAACCCATGCTTGCCGTTAAAGACGACTACGCTTGTCGAAAGAGGCTAGGCGACTAACGGGATCGGGTGGTTAGGCTCGTTGACTTGGTTGATGCATGTCAATTGCGTGGATCGATGCTCGTTATGCCAATCACTGGACTCTCTGAGCCAGACTCGATTATTTACAGACGGTCGTCATATAGCTCGAATATTTCTGAGTGTGGCGTTAAACAACAAACAAACAAAAAACATAAACTATGGATAGTAAGTGGGTAGGTGCCACGCTGATGTTTAGCAACATCTCAGAATTATGACAGTGTCGGACGCAATGACAGTTTTAACATGGGGAAAACAGAGAAAGTTTTACGTCAAATGCCGCATATTCGGGATCGGAAATTGTGAAATAAAGGTCCTGGAATATTAAAGCTGTAGATATAAATAAAGGAACTGAAGCCTTAAATATTAATGTCTCAGAAATGAAAATATTCTACAGAAGAAACGCTGTAAATCATCTTATTGCAATATAATAAAAGAGACTCTCAGAGACTCTCACCATTTTCAGAAGCAGCAGTACTCTCATCTTCCCGAGGCAAGGGGTTTTAACTGACTGCAAAAGTCAAGTTTCCACCCTTGCCAAACTATGGAGATCTATTTTGGCTGGATTAACGAGCCTATGCATAGTGCAATCAAAATCGCGTAACGAAATCGACATCCGGTTCGTAAACTGCATCGTAAACTGCTTCGTTTCTACCCATCTTACCGAGGCAAGGGTGTTAACTGACTGCAAAAGTCCAGTTTCCATCCCTGCCGAACAAGGCTGGAATTTCGGAATTACATTTTGGCTGGACTAACGAGTCTATGCATTGTCCAGTCAAAATCAAACATCCGGTTCGTAAACAACATGGGTTTCAACGTGCAGATTTCGATCGACTGCAGGATTTGCAAAGCATGTGTATCGTCAACTGGGCGTCGACAGATATTTTTCAAATGTTTTCATGTTTTTAATCAAGGTGCTCAAGTGATTTGATGCACTCCGTGAGGTAAGACCCGTTTCATTACAATATAGATCTTGATTATCGATCAGATGGTCTTGACTGGGCGACGTCATTTTGTTGAAGTAAATGGAAGTGATATTAGATGTGGAATCTGATTGGTCAAAAGGAGGAACATATATAGAACACAACTCGTAGTAGCAACGAAATTCCAGCGTTGTTCGGCAGGGGTGGAAACAGAACTTTTGTAGTCAGTAAACACCCTTGTAATGTAGACTTGCCAACAGTTACAGACTTGCTTGGACTTTATTTGATATATTTGTTTCGGGGTCTGTAAGACAGACAAAAGGAATCTTCCAGGAAGATCTACGTTGGCCCTGGAGAATATCAAACACTGTTTCATGAACACTTCTCTACCTGTTATTATATAAACGACAACCGCTGATAACAGTAACCAGACCAAACGGTTGTGACACCTGTACATTACCAGTAATTACCATCCTCCGTTTCTGCCAGTCTCCTCCAGGATCAAACAGGTGCGTGTCTGCAGCCTCTCCCTCGCGATCGATCGAACACAAATCTACCATTTCCTAAAGGAAAAACATTTTTTGAAAGCAAACAGTTCTCAAATAATTTCAACACGTGTTTTCCTGCAAGTCGGCCTGGCATCATGTTCCCTGCAGTGTGCCAAATGCATTCCAGATAGGTATCCTGGCTTTTTAACTGACGTTCTGGAGATATACAATGGCCAGACCGTTGCCGTCGTGAGAACTCGATTTGGCTTTCTGGGTATCAACACACAGAAGGATCGGTTTGTTATTTCAGTAAATGTCATGCAAGTGCTGAAAAAACGTATGATGGATGTTCGATAGCTTAAGCCACAAGAATATCTATTTCCTGAACCGAATACAACAACACAACCCGCCATGCGTCCGGGCAAGTTAGAAACTGCTGAGGAGGCAGATTTGAAGTTAATGGAGATAGATGGTAATTGTGCACCAACTGATGGTCATCACTGTGAAATGTTCTCAGCAGCCCATGAATCTCTCGGAATGATGATGGGATGCCCATTTTATGATATCGCTGTCCCAATATTCCTGACTGACTCGTCGATGACTGACCAACTGATTGACAGACTGACCTGCTGATTGCCTCACCGAGTTCCTGACTGACTGACCGATGACTGACCAACTGATTGACAGACTGACCTGCTGACTGCCTCACCGACTGACTGACTGACCCACTCACCCACCGACTGACTGACCGACTCACCCACCGACTGACTGACCCACTCACCCACCGACTGACTTACCCACTCACCCAACGACTGACTAACCGACTCACCGATCGACTGACTTACCCACTCACCCACCGACTGACTGACTGACCGACTAACCCACTGACTGACTAACCGACTCACCCACCCACTCACTCACTGTGTTAACTTTCCACTAGACTTGCACTAAACTAAGGCAATAATTAGTATTTAAGATCAAAATTCTAGATTATGTAAATAATAAGAACAAGTTGTCCCTCTAAGAGACTTGAGTCCCTAGACAGTCCTTGTTCTGTCCACGTATCTAGACTTCTTTATTAGGAGGATAGAATTACTCACACATCCGTGGACTTATTTTTCAGTACAGCCTTGAGGCAAGGCTAACTACCCACGTGAGAAAGCGGTTTTGTGGAGCGACGTGACTGCTGTGACGTGTAACATGTGTAGATGACTGTGTACGGAGCTGACCTCTCTGTGCTGACCAAAATACAAGATGTTAGCATGCTGGAATGACCAGCCTCACCCCGACTAACCACATGGCTGTCATGACCAGCTAGCGCTTAAACAGGGGACGGTAGGAAATTTTGGAATACTTTGAAAAAAACTGAAATTGATGACAAATAAAGTATATAAAATGTATTTACCGGTAGTGTAGTGTCTCAAAAATGCATATGCCAAGACTCCATCGTTCTAAACATTTTCATAAAATCATTTTCATCGATCGTACAAATGTAAACTAACATCTCGTACATATCTTACAAAAAACGGTTGTTAAATTATCTTCATAAAAATATTATAAAAAGGAGCCCAGAGATCGAATCTAGACTTGCCCACTATTATAGACTTGCATGGGCTTTATTGGATATATTTGTTTCAGGGTCTATTTGACAGACTGGCACAAAAGAGGCAAGATTGCGTACAGAATAATATATCGTAGTCAAAGACAATCTGGCAATCGACTGACTTTTATTACAGTGGTTCCTGAACCAACTGTTACTTTCGGTAAGGTCTTGTCGGATAAAAGCTTAAATCGTTTTAAAATCATTTACTGTTTTGTAAATGAAAATATGCCAGCATGGTCTCCACTATTACAGAGCTGGTCATATGGCGATGTTAGGGCGAGATAACAGGACTGGGGTTTAGTCTAGCTATGAGATCACTGATACTAAGTTCTGATCTCTAACCTTTTGTCATGATGGGTATGTCATCTATCTGTTCCTACATGTAAACAAGCATAGACCAAACTGATACATCAGCTAATCTGAAACAATCCATGACTGGATGTTTACTAACACTTACACGCACGTGTAACAAGGCTCGGGCTGGTCAGCGTTACCTGTCTACTGAAGGCTGCTACCTACGTGTGCGGATTACCTCCGGCGTCCGGAGGGGAGGGTGGTGGGGTGGTGGTGGTGTGGGGGGTAAAGGGATTTGGAGGAGTGGGATCACGGGAGACGCAGGGGAAAGGCGCCTGACAAGGCCAGGAATCTCCGACCTTTCCTCCCTGCGCGCCACGAGAATCGTCTTCAGTGCAACATTTAGCTTGACTCATAGGTGTCGGTGTTGAGGCACGTTATGACGTGGTTGTTTGTGCTGTGAAAAACGTCTGTGTTTTATGGGGCTAGAATTAGCTTTGGTCGGTGAAAGGGTGGTGGTATAGACGTTAACTTGACGTAAACAGTAAGTGTAACCAAGTGTTTGTCTGATGTATATACCGGTGTTCAACAACAGTCTGTGAGTTTGGTATTGGTACAGTAAACTCCGGTTATAACGAACACGCTTATAACGAACTGACCGATATAACGAACTTAGTTTTAGTCCCGGCCATTTGTTGTACATATGCTGTATATATGCTTATAACGAACTACGGTTATAACGAACTAAAAGTAGTGGTCCCTTTGAGTTCGTTATAACCGTAGTTTACTGTAATACGTTGGTCTGTACCATATTGA
This sequence comes from Haliotis cracherodii, assembly GCF_022045235.1. Taxonomy (NCBI): domain Eukaryota; kingdom Metazoa; phylum Mollusca; class Gastropoda; order Lepetellida; family Haliotidae; genus Haliotis; species Haliotis cracherodii. Next base: position 21,224,524 of record NW_027266286.1, read on the forward strand.
TAGACCTGTAGGATCGGACTACCACTAATTTCTCTACTCAACATCACCAATTATCTGGTCATTGGTATTTCACCAAAGTTGTTTCGAATTGTCATTTTAACCTTCAACACACATCGTTTTTAAAAAGTCATTTGCATCATCAATCGTTGATTTACGTTAAATTCGACGCAATCTCATTAAAATCAGATCTTAGTTCTCGCTACCGCTAAACAAAGATCTGAGGACATCCCATTACGGGTCACGTCAGACCGACCTTGCGCAAACTTCGACCGACCAATGGAATGACCAATCAGAAGGATGCTGTCTTGTGCTTTACGGCACTAATTTCAAATTGGCGACTTTGATTCGAAACATATTTTGACAAATTCTCGATTACAAATTAGAAACCTAAACAAAAGAACATTCTGGAATGGCTGCTAGATGGTCTCGATTGTATGGATTCAGTCGTTAAACCCGTAATCATCGTTCGGAAAAAAACCGTGTTAAAGTTTTCGAAATTGCATGATTAGAAATCACATTCCGACTGTCACTTTCATAATCTGGTTAGCGACGCTCTGATTGGTCGGATGAAAGGTCGTTCTGACGTGGCCCCTAATGGGATGTCTTCAGATCTTTGTTTAGCGGTAGCGAGAACCAAGGTCTGATTTTAATGAGATTGAATTCGATGAGTATGACAGGTTGTGAAATAACCTGTCCACGTTCCACGCAACTCACTCATGGAATACGTGATCAAAAGAATTTGATACGACTGTTATGTGACGTCATACCAGAAGTTTATTGAAACCAGAATGAGGACAACATTCAGTGCGGTGACCACCCTGTCTCAAAACGAGGCTAACTTCAGGAGATAGCAAAGAATCTAAAACAGGTGGAGAGAGCCACCGCATCCTTAAATGTCATCGTGCAATTAGGTGGGGCACTTAGTGTTCACTGTCGGGAATCTTAAGGAGGGGACACACCAGTGCAAGGGAAGACTGTTGCTTTGATGTTTGGACAGCGGACAGATGGTCTTATTTAGACGCATGTTAACGTGGGAGGAGGGCATGTCGATATTCTCGCTGCATGGTCCGCCATCACCCAAACACACGCATACAGACAGTCGCGTGATGTACCGTAGGGATGGAGTCCAACAAATACCAAATAAATATCAAAGAACTGTTTATTTTCATGTGTGAAATAGGATACGTCAGGGTGAAGTGGAACCGTTCCGCCATGTTTAGTGTGTGGTGGTAGTCCTGCACAATGACTGTTGAATATATATTTTTTTGCTTTTTTTTACTAAAAGCTTAAGCAAGTCTAGATCAAACTAACCAAGTCTAGTTTGCTTGATTCCACAATATGAAAACAACAGATGAGGAAAGGTTCTTTCGAAGAAATTTAAAACAAATATTTTAAAGACATATTTTTATTTACTCAGTGTGAGTCTATGGGTTGTGAGAGAGTTTACTACTGTCGAATGTGGGCTGTTCCATTTTGTGTGAGTGAGTGTTGTTTTACGACTTTTTTTTATCGACATTCAGGACAGGGGACACCACGACTTGGTTTCACACATTGTACCAAGGAGGGACTCGAACCTAGGCCACCCTACACAAGAAGCAGTCCCTGATTTAAACATAACGTATCTGAGAAATATTTCCTCGTCATTGGTATGTTCCCAATAAAATAAAAATTTTGAAATACTTTTTCCAGGTTTCCTTTCAATCTTTATTTCAATTTGTTTGTTGGATTGTTAAAAATTGAGAGGCATAATTTGCATGTTATCATTATAAATTGAGACTGCCCCTGTCGAGGGTCCTGTGGGTGGCTAACGCTTTGGCCACTGGACTCTACCCCTCCTTCCTTCATTGTGTGTACCCGAGACTGGGTCAGACATTGGTGGATTATGGCTTTATTTCATCAGATCGTGATCAAGATAAACATTTCTTTGCCGATAAGACATGTCGCCCAAATAGAGTCTAGTTGGTGTCGATATTATAATTACGTATCATGATGCATGATTATTGTTGCGTTAACTACGGTATTGACGAGAATTACGGTATTTGGTAAAGCTTTCACTATCGAAAACATGTCACGATATCACAAAACAGAACAGAAACGAATAAAAATGTGCTGGGCTAATTGATATTCCAAGGTCAGGTAGCCTAGGGGTTAAAGCGTTCGCTTGTCACGACGAAGACCCGGGTTCGATTCCCGACATGGGTACAATGTGTCAAGCCCATTTCTGTTGCTAAAAGCGGCGTTTAACCATACTCACTCACTCAACGGTCAGCCTTGGTCAGGCGGCTATAAGGTCTGATCGTAGGTCTAAGGGCCCAGTGGACCAGGTCTAAATCTGTGTCGAATCCCGGATAAATCTAACTATATCTCTGTCCCCGGGAGTTGGACACATTAGGTAGACTGTATTCGGGTGACGCTACAGTACAACGGGAATCACAATTCGGAATCATGTTTATATTGTTACCTGTATTTAAGATTTGTCTTCAAAGTTTGTTACGTTTATGGAGGTACACACTTAAAAAAATCTTGTTCACACTGTATAAATTCGCGTAGCTCTATCAAGGCAAAAACATATTCAAGTCAGTTCTTATAAATAAATACGAAAACAATAATAACTTCACAGACAGCGTATTTGGTCATTAGTGAGTGAATGAGTTTGGTTTAACGCCGCTTTTAACAGTATTCCAGTCATATCACGGCGTGTCAGCTTAATGTGGGAGGAAAGCCCGAAGTGATGCAGGTCTCAGACGTTTACCACTTAGGTGAAACTCAGGAGCACGGGTATGGTGCTGACAAACCTAGAAACATAATCTTGGCGAACCGGGATTCGAACCCACAATCATAGGTTTCTGGCGTACCTGGGGGACGCAACTCTGCACAGCGAATCGCGGCGCCTTAGACGACTGGGCCCCCTATTTGGTCATTAACAAAAATTACAAACTTCAGGCAACAACACGAAATCAGGGACATCGTTCCACGCAATAATGAACACAATTTACTCTATTATCAGCCAATCAGGAAACAATAGTCCGTTATGGGCTAAGGGTACTTTTAATTCGGTTTATGGATAATAATTTTTGGGTTAGCCAATCACATGCCATGGAATTCATTGAAATCTATTTAAATACATAATCATATTATTTCTTCAGTGAACAGTCATCGTACAATGTCTGTGAAAGTGTGTTTTTACTTCAGATATTTGATTAGGTTTTTATTTGTTTGTTTGTTTTTTGTTTGTCAGCACCCGACAAATTTCCAGCTATATGACGTCGGCTTTTCCTGGTCGCTAATACCAAAATACCGAGAGAAAAAAATGTTCTCAGGGTTGATAAGCGGTAGAATATGACCGATATCCTGAAATACAACGCTTGCAGGCACACAAGCACGCACGCACGCACGAACGCTCGCAAACACATTCCACACAAAGAGTTGGTCAAACTAAATAAAATTTTAAAAAACCCATATATATATATATCACCCAAATGAATATGCCGAATTGAATGCTAAACACCTGTTCAACACTAGCCTTGTCACGTGATTACAGCACCATTGAGCTGTATACATGAATATAGCTCACGACGAGTAGACAGACATCACAATTGCACAGCGTCGCCCTTATTTACAACAGCCAACATCACAACTGACCGTCTTTCGTCAATTCTGAACCACAGTTGTTGAAATATTTATACTCATCACATTGCCGATTGCCAATAAATAGACACGCTAGTCTTTGTTTGAAGTATTGAAGATGTGGAACAGCACTGTACTGCTCACGTTGATGCACATACATAGTATTGATTATAAACAAACGCCAAACAGTGATATAAGGGAGATAACTCATTTGGTTTTAGTGGACGGGTCACAGCATGGGCTATTATACAGAACCTGTGTATTTGTTTATATTGTATTATATAGATATAAGACGTAATATTAGTTTTATTCATATAAATCATTGTATTTTGACGAGTTATAAAAAATGTTCCCGGATTTCTTTCGTATCACTTCAATTGTATATATTTGATATAAAATCTCTGGCATATCATGGAACAACGTAATACACGCGTATCTTGACTTCATTTTGGCTACTGAATTTTCTGATTGCATGATATCGTAGTCCGATTGCGTGGGACGATGCTCAAGATATTGATCAATGGTTTTGCTGGTCTTGTTTGTTTGTTTGTTGTTTAACGCCACACTCAGCAATATTCCACCTATATGATGTCGGTCTATTAATAATCGAGTCTAGACCAGACAATCCAGTGATTGACATCGTGAGCATCAATCCTGGCAATTGGGATCGATGACATGTATCAATCAAGTCAGGGAGCCTGACCAACCGATCCCGTTAGTAGCCTCTTACGACAAGCATGGTTGCTGAAGACCTATTCTATCCCTGATCTTCACGGGTCTTGCTGGTCTTCACTTGATTATTTACAGGTTATGGTGATATAGCAGGAATTTGCTGAGTGTGGCGGTAAACAACAGTTCGCAAAGAGTCGAGGATGCTCCTTCATCTTATGGTGACCGAGAGGAGACATCGCTTTCTCGCCTTCAATTGTGGCCGCGAGAAAGCGATAACTCGAGATGAGAAAGCGATATTCATATCTTGACTTCATTTTTCTTTCTCGCCTCGTGCTTTCGCTTACTCGTCTCGTGCTATCGCTTTCTCGTCTCGTGTTATTGATTTATCGATTATCGAAGGCAAGAAAGCGATGTCCCCTCTCGGCCACCATATCATCTTGTGAACTTGAATAGCCTGTGAACGTGTGGTTGTGTGTGTCTATCGTTGCGAGCACCTGTGACAGATTGTTACACTCTGAAGAGTGAGTGAGTGAGTGAGTTGGGTTTAACGCCGCTTTTAACATTATTCCAGTTATATCGCGGCGTGTCAGCTTAATGTGGGAGGAAAGCCCGAAATGATGCAGGTCTCAGACGTTTACCTCTCGGTGAAACCCACGAGCACGGGTATGGTGCTGACAAACCTAGAAACATAATCGGGGCGAACCGAACCCACAATCATACTAGGTTTCTGGCGTGCCCAAGGGACGCAACTCTGCACAGCGAATTGCGGCGCCTTAGACGACTGGGCCACCCGTGCCCCCTTACACTCTGAAGAAACATACGAGATGATACTGCACTATATTACCCAAAGGAGCGCGTATTGATGGTTCTATGAACCACTTAATAGTGAAATACAACAATAGTATAAATGAGCGCAAGTATCCACCACTACGGGAACAAACTGCCTTTCCGTTTGAGATTATCTTCCGCAGGCACAAAATACCCGTCGATAACATAACAATATAACAATACGTTGAGTGTAAGAAGGTAATTCACCTGAAAATCTCTTAATGCTTTTGAAGCATTGCTCCTCTAGTATTGCCTGGCATGGGAGCGGCTCGGTCAGGTTTCCCACTTTCTGAGAGAGGCTCCCCTGGTACTGCTCCGTAACACAGGAGGGTGGGGATATCGTCCTGACATTAACACCCACCTGACACTCTCCACCTACGCTGTACCCGGGGTTTTCGGTAGTGTCACTTTATATGTACTCAAAAAGCAAAGACAAAAAGCCAGTGCCATGTTAATTAAGCAATAGGTAATAATGTATTGTATTTGTAAGCCCGTCTCAAAGAGTGAGGCAGAGAGTACATGATTTATTTTCAAGCCGCTTTGACCAGTATTCCAGTTGTATCTCGACCGGTCGGGTTAGTGTTGAGAAAAGCCTGAAGAGATGCAGGTCTTAGATATTTTCAACTTTGATCAAATAACGTGCATCGGTATGATTCTGGTAAGCAAATGGTCATTATCAGCTGACTTGGATGATGCTTGTCATTGTATCCCAATTGTGTGGATCGATGCTCATGATATCAATCACTGGATTGTCTGGTCCAGACTCGATTATTCATAGACCGACGTCATATAGCTGGAATATTGCTGAGTGCAGCGTTAAACAACAAACAAACAAACGGAAATCTGGGATTCGAAGAATGATCATAGGATCTGGCATCCAAAGGGACGCAAGAGCGACTCGAAGCACCTTAGACGAATGGGCCAGCTGTGTCCTTTGGACATACATATACGTTAATGTGGGATAAACGTTTTAGGGAATGGTTGCAAGGTGAGTTCAAGTGTGAATGCGTGAGTTCAACGCCGCTTTTAACAGTATTCAAGTTATATCACGGCGTGGCAGCTTAATGTGGGAGGAAAACCCGAAGTGACGCAGGTCTCAGATGTTTACTACTTCGGTGAAACCGACGAGAACGGGTATGGTGCTGACAAACCTAGGAGCATAATCGGGGCGAACCGGGATTCGAATACACAATCATAGGTTTCTGGCGTGCCCAAGGAACGCAACTCTGCACAGCGAATCGCGGCGCCTAGACGACTGGGCCCTCCGTGCTACCCGTGAGTTCGAACTTCGAGCACACACACCAATGACTGACAATGTGAACATAGATCCACGTCAGATATAAGTGTAAGCCCTTTTTGTGTGGATCACTTGGCCAAAGAGAATGGCTGTGTAGAGTTGCATCCCTTAGACGTGCCAGGATCCTGATCACGGGTTGTGAACTATTCTAACCTTCGATTACTGCAAAGAAGTACAAACATACGCCATTTGGGTGGATGCGATGTAAGGTATCGTCAAGACATAATGAACGATGCCACCCTTATGAACGCCGTCACAGAAAATTTAGTGTGATTTTCTACAATTTCTACTAAAAACGATCATGAATTAGGCATACATTAAACTATTTAGATACAGAATTTCGATCCCATGTTTAAATTTGTTGGAAGTGCTTTAGCCTTGATTTCCATGGAGACGGACACTCCGTGGGTTCACCAAGCTCACCAAACAGGACACGTCGTGAGTTCTGATACAGCAACTTGCTCCAAGATAGTGAAAAGTTGTACAATTGTATCCATATTTGAAATACATGTTATAACCTTTATTTAAAGTCAAAACAAAGTACCTGTTCATTTTCTAGCAATTGTTTCTGACGAGTACATGACAGTTTCTGGAGTTGTTCATTGTATACATTCTGCTATCGTCAGTAAGTAGGGCACCAGATAACACGTGACTAATATAGGGCAACTCTGATTAGGTTTGTTAGAGCCTCAGGTGTAAGACTGATTTATGTGTCATTACACCCACATCACGTAGATATATACAATACAGCTACGAGCGGAGCAGTTCGTTCACCATGATCTACAGCAATACATGAACAGGGAGTACTCTATTAATCTCCTGTGATTGTTGAACAATATCCACACATGCACAGAGACCTTTGTCCAGGCTTTCATAGTACTACCTTCGTGGGGTTGGTTGGTTGGTTGGTTGGTTTGTTGTTTAACGCCGCACTCAGCAATATTCCAGCTATATGACGGTGGTCTGTAAATATTCGAGTCTGGACAAGACAATCCAGTGATTGATATCATGAGCATCGATCCTGGCAATTGGGATCGATGACATTCTACCCCGGAATCTTCACGGGTCTCATCGTGGGGAGCTGGCCCCAGCAAACACTTGTCATAAGGGGATCTTTGAATATTCCCTTTCTCTGTAAGGAGAAGCCACAGCACAATCCTGTCTGGACAACCAGCATATACAATTTCGTTGTAAAGCCTGAAGTCAATTTAATTTATGAAAGCGTTTTTGGACAAAAATCACTGGTCCTGTTCAGTCAGCCTTCCCGAGGAAAGGGAGTTAACTGACTATAAAAGTCCAGTTTCCACTCTTGCCGAACTAGGCTGGAATTTCCAGGCTCGATTGTAGCGCCACCAGTGGCTATTACCAGTCATGTCCCTCCTATAGACCAATTAGATTCTATCTCTCATATCACTTATATTGGCTTCAAACAAAATGGCGTCGCCCTGTCAAGACGTTTTAATCGACAACCAAGATCTAAATTTTAACAAAACGGGTCTTACCCCGCGACATGCATCAAATCACGTGAACACCTTGATTAAAAACATGAAAGAATTTGCAAAATATCTGTCGACGCCCAGATGGCAGTAAATATGCTTTGCGAATTGTGCAGTCCACCGAAATCTGCACGTTGAAATGCATGTTGTTTACAAACCGGATGTCAAGTTCGTTACGCGATTTTGATTGGACTATGCATATATTCGTTAGTCCAGCAAAAATGAAACTCCATAATTGCATCCTAGATCGGCAAGGGTGGAAACTGGACTTTTATGGTGAGTTAACTCCCTTGCCTCGGGAAGATGGTATAGTCCGGTTATATCTTCAGGAAATAGTTTGCTTCACTTTGGATATATCTAATGATAGGAATCATCTCCTGACGCACGAGAGATATGCTATTCATTCGAAAATGTTTGATCTCAAAGTCAGCCAAGTGTATTAGCTGTTCATCTTGAAACCATTGCTTGGTCCCTTTGCATAATGTTAAACCAATACGCCCACAACATGAAGTACACGTTTTCGCTTAACGTTTTTGACATCTTCGTTTTGTAAAACTGTCATCGGTTGTACATATGTCACCAGTCGTGTAAAGGTTGGAGATATTTTCTAACAGGTTTGAAATCGCGTCCATTGTAGTGATATCTAACCTACTCCGAAAGTTCACCTTGTTCAAAGGGAGGTAACCGTGGCTGATTGATTGTGTCGATAAAAGTACCAATCCTTCCTCTGATTTTATCATAGTTCTCGAGCTCCCTCGACACCTTGGTCCTAGTGATGAACTCGTCTTCCTCAGCCAACTGCCTCTTCGTGTAGGCCGGAAGTGACGTCTTCTGTCTTCCCGGCATGCCCAGTGTCGTGACACTTCGTGTCATGGTCAACCCCTGTGGTTGCATGGGCGTGTCGCTGACCCTAGGTAGTGTTATCGAGTGTCTCTTTCTTTGAGAATTCTCGTCCGGGGACTTGATACTTTCCGTCGGTTGTCTGTGTCCTCCCTGTGATCGTGGACCTTGTCTTCGATCCACATCCTGCCCATCGCGTCTCATCTTGTTCATCTTCCGTCTCAGCAACGAACACGCACCGTCAGTGTAGGTATCCGATAGGCTGCCTTTTTGTTCCCTGGCTTCAATGCTTTTCAGTAAATCTTTAAAACTGACCTTACAACGGTTGCTATCAAGTCTTTTACTTACGTTCATGTCCTGACGCATCTTCTTAACGTTCCGTATCAGCTGAAGTATTTTTGTCATGTCAGGCTCATCAGCACCTCCTTTTGTCCTGTCCACTTCCGTTGTCGTCATGGCAACGAACTCGGGCGTCTTCTCTTCTTTAGCGGACAAGGACATCAGTATAGAAGGAATGACCTCGGACACCCGGCGGTACTCCGTCAGCAGGTACGAGTTGACAGGATCAAGCGTCTGATGCCGTGACGGTCTCGAGTCAACAAAGGGTGACGGTGACCTTGACCTTGGTTTTGAGGAGGACACGTTATGGCGCCTGCTGAGACGGTATTCGTTCCTCAAGGTGATCCTCTCTCTGTCCAGCTCCATCATCCTGAGTCTGGAGTTGAGGGAAATGGATTCGAGTCTCTTCTCCAGCGCCTGTTCCTCCTTGTGGTTCACGAACAGGGTCTTCTCCAGACGCTTCGGGTTCGGCTTCCTCTTCGGCTCCACCTGCTCCATAGTCTAGGACAAAGACACCGCTGACGTGTTGATGACGTTGAAGGACGGGCAAAACTAATCATCCAGGAACCCTTTCGTCATGGGCCACTCAACGGCATAGGATCTGAAGTAAAACAAGGTATTTCTTTCAAATAGAATTCTTGATCCTGACCCAGAATGAACACAAGTCACATTTGGGTTTAAATTGATCTCTTTCTGTCATTATGGTCGTTATTTGTGGTATGAATACAAACGTTGATTGTCACTAACTTTGTTGGTCGCTCATGCTGATCCTAAAACAAAATTCGAAAACGCCGAGCAAGTCTACAGTAACTTGGCAAGTCTAGATTTCTTTTCAGTTTCAGAAAGTGATGATAACCTCTTGGGTCCTTTCTGTTATATACTAAAAGACAACTTAAAATTAAAGCAAATTCATTTCAGAGATTAATTGTAACCTTGGATTTGGTTTAATTTGCATTTATGGCAGATTCATATTTATTAATTCGTAGTTGACTTGCGCAAAGGAGGAATTAAACTACAGTTTATAGGTCAAGTCGAAGTTTGAGAACGTTGGAATGACGGTCTCTGAACTGGGTTATAAATCTTGGCGAGAAATCGTTCGCGCTGTCCGAGTTATCGTACGTGTACTATACCTTTAATGCCATTTTATTACCTGGAATAAAACAACAACAACAACAACAACAACATCTGAACACTCCTTGGTTAAATAATTGAAATATATAATGGAAGGCTTCCTAATAAGAAAATAAAATGATATCTCTACCGAAACAATGTGGAATCTTGAAAATAATACATTGTATGAGCAAATTAAAAACAAGAAGTGTGGGCTTTTAAAGCAGACACGACTGCAGCATTCTGCTCAACTGGGCAAAGGCAAACTGACATATCATTATACTCTTTCTGTTTAATTATAGGACCGATCGACCCATGTTTTAATTCATTGTGGTTCTTAACACATGAAGTAGTTTCCTCCTGAACAAACATGTCGTGGATGCCACGCCCGAATAAATGCCCCTCACATGATGCAATGGACCCGTGAAGATTCCGGGGTAGAATAGGTCTTCAGCAACCCATACTTGCCGCAATAGGCGACTATTCTTGTCGTAAAAGGCGACTAACGGGATCGGATGGTCAGGCTCGCTGACTTGGTTGATACATGTCATCGATCCCAAATGCGTGGATCGATGCTTATGATGTCAATTACTGGATTGTCTAGTCCAGCCTCGATTATTTTACAGACCGCCGTCATATAGCTGGAATATTGCTGAGTGCGGCGTTAAACAACAAACCGACAAAAACAAAACAAACACACGATGCAATGATTATATAATCTGACTAGATTCACGTCACAGATAACCTTCCAAGTGACATGTCGTCCTAACTGTTAACTGACAAATCACTGCATGCCCTGCAATGCAGTGTGACTAATGTTTTCTGTCAGCTGACTTGACGTCATGGCGTATGGCCGTGGGACGATGTTTAGCGATTGAATACTCTGCTGAATATCAGTCTGTGTTAAAAGTGCCCACTTACGATACTTAGCCAAGTTTGCACGGATTACATGCGTGGGAACATTATATAACAGGTGAAAACGTGACGTTATCACATACACTACAATATATATAAGACGTCAAAATAAGGTGTGGCTTTCAGGAAAACACTTCCTTAGATTCTCTGTGCCTTCCTGCCTACCTGCTTACATGTCTATCTGTCTGTCTTCCCGCCTACCTGCCTTCATGTCTACCTGACCCCCTCCCACACCTGTCTACCTGTCTGCCTACCTGCTTACATGTCTATCTTTCTGCCTTCCTGCCTACCTGCCTACATGCCTACGTGTCTGCCTACTCATCTACCTGCCTTCATGTCTACCTGACTCCCCCCCCCCCACCTGTCTACATGTCTACGTATCTGTTTTACCGCCTACCTGCCTACATGTCTCCCCGTCTGCATACCCGCCTTCCTGCATACATGTCTACCTGTTTGCTTTTCCGCCTACCTGTCTACCTGTCTGCATTCCGCCTACCTGCCTACATATCTACATGTCTGCCTTCCTGCCTACCTGCATACATGTCTACATGTCTGCCTTCCCGCCTACCTGCATACATGTCTACGTGTCTGCCTTCCCGCCTACCTGCATACATGTCTACGTGTCTGCCTTCCCGCCTACCTGTCTGCTTTCCTGCCAACCTGTTTACCTGTCTACCTGCCTTCCGTTCTACCCACCTCCCTACCTACCTGTCGATCTTCTTACCTACCTGTATATTTGTTACCTACCTGTCTATCTGCTTACCTACCTGTGTATCTGCTTACCTACCTGTCTCTCTGCTTACCTACCTGTATATTTGCTTACCTACCTGTCTATCTGCTTACCTACCTGTCTCTCTGCTTACCTACCTGTATATTTGCTTACCTACCTGTCTATCTGCTTACCTACCTGTCTCTCTGCTTACCTACCTGTATATTTGCTTACCACCTCTGCTTCCAGCTTACGTGTCAATCTGCCTACCTGCTTTCCTGCTTACCCACATGTCTGTCTGCTTCCCTACCCACCTCCTTCCCGCCCACGTGTCTACCTGCCTTCCCGCTTACCTACAGCTACCTGCCTATAGCTACCTGTCTACCTGTCTCACCCTGTGAGGCCAGACACAGAGGGGGTGGCGAATGTCATAACCGCTTCATACAATGATATGGAGGATACCGGTCTTGACATTGCAATGTTCTGGGTGATTTACAACAACATCGTTGTCCACTCTTTGTGGGGCAATTGTGATATCTGAAGACTCTTGTTAGACAAGCATACAGCTGTATAATGACAACAGAACCGATCTAGGAGGAGACGTTATATATAATATCACTCCATGGAGATTCTAGAACTTACGCCACCCCAAAATACAAGACATGCAACACATGAAGATTGGGCCCCTTTATATGCTGCTGGGTATAGAAAAATACTGTAGAAATAGTGGAAGAACTTAAACTAGTCGGAGAGAATTATGTATGTAGGTCTTTCGACTAGCACTGAAACAGTTGTAAATTCTCAGAATGTTTTAACAGAAACTTAGATGTCTTAACCGCCTACCTGCCTACATGTCTACCTGTCTGCCTTCCCGAATACTTGTCTACCTGTCTGCCTTACCCGCCTACCTGTCTGAATTCCCGAGTACGTGTCTACATGTCTACCTGTCTGCCTACCCGCCTACCCGCCTACCTGTCTACCTACCCGCCTACCTGTCTACCTGTCTGCCTACCCGCCTACATGTCTACCTGTCTGACTTCCCGCCTACCTGCCTCCATGTCTACCTGTCTGCCTTCCCGATTACTTGTCTACATGTTTACCTGTCTGACTTCCCGCCTACCTGTCTACCTGTCTGCCTTCCCGAATACTTGTCTACCTGTCTTCCTACCCGCCGACATGTCTACCTGTCTGCCTTCCCGAATACCTGCCTACATGTCTACCTGTCTGCCTTCCCGATTACTTGTCTACATGTCTACCTGTCTGCCTACCCGTCTACCTGTCTACCTGTCTGTTTACCTGACTACCTGTGTGCCTTCCTGCCTACTTGACTGCCTGCACTGCCTTCCCTTCTACCCACCTTTCCACCTACCTGTCTGTTTTAATTACCTACCTACCTTAACCGAATTTAGATGTAATGATTCCGACTAACTAGGCATTGCTTGTCAACATTCTATCGTTGTAACTGTTAACATTCTAGATCTAAGTGTCGCCCAAATCACCATGGGCTGTCTCACACGTACCTCCGGCTTCTTCACCTATCCATATGTGTATCCAGCAACTGACCAGGTGTGGCGATACTTGACCAGGTGTGATGTTCAGGTGTGATGTCCTGAACTTGACCAGCTGTGATGCCCTGTACTTGACCAGGTGTGGCGATACTTGACCAGGTGCTATGTTCAGGTGTGATGTCCTGAGGTTGACCAGGTTTGATGTCCTGAAGTTGACCAGGTGTGATGTCCTGAAGTTGACCAGGTGTGATGTCCTGAAGTTGAACAGGTGTTATGTCCTAAAGTTGACCAGGTGTGATGTCCTGAAGTTGACCAGGTGTTATGTCCTGAAGCTGACCAGGTGTGATGTCCTGAAGTTGACCAGGTGTTATGTCCTGAAGCTGACCAGGTGTTATGTCCTGAAGTTGACCAGGTGTTATGTCCTGAAGTTGACCAAGTGTTATGTCCTGAATTTGACCAGGCGTGATGTCCTGAACTTGACCAGGTGCTATGTTCTGGTGTGATGTCCTGCCCTTGACCAGGTGTTATGTCGATACGTAATTGGATGTGGGTCTCCTTTACTTAACCAGAAGTGATGTCCTGAACTTGACCAGGTGTTATGTCCTGCATTTGAGCAGGTGTGGTATCCTTTACTTGACCAGGTGTTATGTCCTGCATTTGAGCAGGTGTGGTATCCTTTACTTGACCAGGTGTTATTTCCTGCATTTGAGCAGGTGTGGTATCCTGTACTTGACCAGGTGTTATGTCTTGAACATGACCAGCTGTGATGTCCTGCATTTGACCAGGTGGGATATTCAGGTGTGATGTCCTCTACTTGACAAGGCCCGATGGCCTGTACCTGACCAGGTGTGACGTCCTGCACTTGACCAGCCGGAGTACCAGTACCTGAACAGGTGCGTTCTATCTGTCCAGTTGTAACGCATGTGCAGATTTCACAAAGCACGTTCACACAATCAGACTTACAGGTAAGTCGACAAACGACCGTTTTACCAGTCAACCCAACAAAGGGCACTGAAACAGAAATCAATCAGTGGCGGGGTTCGATTTCACTGGAGAATTCCCTGCGGGGTAAAGAGACGTGTTTATTCAGCCTGTAGCAATCAACATTTGTCATAGTAAGAGCGATAACATTTCTCTCCCATTTCCCAAGATAAGGTTTCAAATTGCTCAACTTGACTGAGGTGCACAGCAGATTTTTGTCAGAGGGTATTTCCTACTCAATTATACCAAACACACATACACAGTGGCTGTTGGCTGGAGCTTTGCACTGAATACATTGTCAACAGTGTTGGTTCTTGTGAATGGCCTTATATCACACAATACAGTGTCAACAGTGTTGGTCTCTGTTAAAGGCCTTATATCATACAATAGATTGTCAAAAGGGGTGGTTCCCTTGAATTCCGTACAGTACGGGCGGTGGGGTAGCCTAGTGGTTAAATGGTTCGCTCATCAAGCTGAGGACCAGGGTTCGATTCCCGGCATGGGTACAATTTGTGAAACTCATGTCTGGTGTCCCCCTCCGTGATATTGCTTTAATATTGCGAAATGCGGCGTAAACAATACTCACTCATTACGTCGTACAATACAGTGTTGTCAACAGCGTTGGATCCTGTGAATAGCTTTATATCACTCAATATATTTTCAACAGTGTTGACTCTTGTGAATGGCCTTCCATCGTAAATTATTTATTCATAGCAGTGTATAACATGATTCCTTTGTATATAGTCAAGTAATTTCATTGATGTACTGTAAATAATGTATTTACCCATGTAAAATCTTCGGATTCAACTCTGGAGGAAATAAAGAAATTCATTCATTCATTCATTCATTATCACACAATATATTGTCAACAGTGTTGGTTCCCGTGAATAGCTTTATATCACTCAATATATTGTCAACAGTGTTGACTCTTGTGAATAGCCTTATATCACACAATATATTGTCAACAGTGTTGACTCTTGTGAATAGCCTTATATCACACAATATATTGTCAACAGTGTTGACTCTTGTGAATGGCCTTTTATCACTCAATAGATTGTCAACAGTGTTGGTTCCTGTAAATGGCCTTACATCACTCAATATATTGTCAACAGTGTTGGTTCCTTTGAATGGCCTTACATCACTCAATATATTGTCAACAGTATCGACTCTTGTGAATGACCTTATATCACTCAATACATTGTCAACAGTGTTGACTCTTGTGAATGGCCTTATATCATACAATAGATTGTCAAAAGGTTGTTTTAAGTTGATTTTGTATATAATCATATCCAAATGTAAGGAGTTTAGTAAATTCAAATATTTTTTATTTCTTTTGTTCATATTTTTAAAGATTTTGCAAACTCGAAACTCGCAATTACAAGGGGTGGTGAAACGTCCCCTGGTGTTTGGTTGGGATAATTTACGTTTTCTGACAGACAACTGTGTAATAATATATTATAAAATAAATAGAATATTCCATGTGTAGAGTGAAATGTCATGTTTCTCTCATCTTGTGACTGGGGAAGGAGATATTCTCTATGTATCTAATGAATATGTTTTCTTTCAGGTGAAACTAAGTCAGTCGATGAGATCCCGAGGGACATTCATGAGAAGCTATGCATTCATGTAAGCATCAGAATAATGAAATTCTAAAATGAGAGCGTTTGGTTTAAAGCCTCTTTCAACAGTTCAGTTATACCGCAGCGAGTCAGTTAAGGGGACCGCCTCCATGGTCTAAGGCCTCCATGGTCCAAGGCCCAGGGTTCGATCCCCGGCCGCGTCATACCAAAAGACGTTAAAAGATGGTACTTGTTGTTACACTGTCTGGCGCTCGGCATTAAGGGGCTAAAACAAGGACTGGTCGGCTCGGAGTCAGTATACTGTGTCTGAGTGGGGTATTCATGTTAAACTGCGGCATGGTATCTCAGTGAGCTAGCGCTATCAATCTGCATCAGTCCGGACTTGTACAAGCAGCAGCTATAAAAGTGCAATATTTTTGTACGCGACGTTAAACCCCACTATACCTAGCCTATATCATAAGCATGTGTTTATTAATCACTATCAAATAGTGAAGATACCGGGTGTTCGCGAAAGATTGGCGTATCCTGGCACCTGTCACAAACACATGCAAAGGCAAGTCAATTGTTCACCTGAAATGAACACAGGAACAAGTCAAATGAGGGAATTGCATCAGACATAATTTTTGCCGACTGATTTTTGTCGTCATGTTTTGAAATGTCATCCACACGACAATCATACAACGTTTTGAAAATGTTACTGAGGCCTTGCATGTTGTAACCACATGAGTCGTATGACGCTCTTTGAACTGTTAGTTTAAACAGCGTGCTCGATTATATCTCAAAAGTTGTGAAATGTAGACACGAAAGGCTGGAGCTGCTGGAATATTGCACAACGTAGGGAAAGTTGATTGTTGGAAAGTTGAATGTATAACGCCAGTGCCTGAGAATAACCAGTCTCGATTATCTACCGAAACATTGGGCGTAAAAGGCAAATAGCGGTTAAAATTATGAATGGATCACTGAAAATCAGAGATGACACCAGGTGTTCGACAAAATGGTGAGCATGTCCTGCCCTACTGGCACCCCCTACTCGCACTGTTTGCATAAGTGTTGGTTTGTACAACACAGACATCGTACAGCAGTACGGTGGCTGAAAACAATCACGTCTTGACCAGACAATCAAGTGACCCGATAGCGCATTCTCTGATTTTCTTTAAGCTGAAAACGATTTTGAATTACGTCTGCTGTGTTTAAGTGCAGAGATTCTGCTGCTTGTAAGTCAAGAGAAACCTTGAAGAAATATATTCGTTTTGCAACATTTGGTTTTGAAAATTATATGAATGGATCACGGGAAAACCGATGTCACCCCTCTTGTCAAACAGTCATGTCGAGAGATTTTTGTCACTCTTATATGAAAAGATCTAAATATTAATCAGGTGAGGCAGTTTCACTGGCCTCTTATATTTCTAGGTTAATCGCGAAAAATCAGTGGAAGGGAAGAACCTATTTGACCGTTATTGAAGGATATCAGTCACTGAAAAGCATGAAGTTGGATATACACTTCTCTGACAAATTTCTTTGTGATTTGGCAAGCCGAGCAGATCAAACTGAGGTGTTTCATTTCTCTTCATATATTTTGAACGCTACATTCCCGTGTTACCCCTTATTAAAGTAAATAATGGATAGAGAACATGTACTAGGATTTAAGCTGTTGCCGTGGCTTCTAACAAACACATCGAGTGTCATCTACCCACTTCCGCTATCAATTACTAAGCCCTCCGTGATTTGACGGCCGATTTCATCACAAATACGATTCCAAAAACAACTTATAAAACAACATCAACAACAACACCAACAGTTTGTACAGTTCCAACGTTGCTACTACTGCTGCAGTTACTACCACTGCTACTGCTACTGCTCTCGCTACTGCTAATGCTGCTGCAGCTACTACTACTACTAGTACTACTACTACTGTTCTTGGTACTTCTACTACTACTACTACTACTACTACAACTACTACTACTACTACTGCTACTACTACTACTACTACTACTACTACTACTACTACTACTACTACTGTTCTTGGTACTTCTACTATTACTACTACTACAACAACTACTACTACTACTACGAGAACTACTGTAGGCTGTCTTGCTACTATTACTACTACTACTGCTGCAGCTACCACTACTACTACTACTACTACTACCTCTGCTTCTTCTACTGCTGCTGTCACCAACATGTTTAAGATGGTATTTACATACTGCCAACGTTGTATTTATTATCCACGTACATGTACACTAGAAATAGATATTTTACGTCCGTTTCCAAAGGTTCGATTCATAGACATATAAAATACTTTACTTTTCTAACCAAACCCAAGCGTGTTTCATCCTTAATCACGGGTATGTCTGTATGACATTACCCCCATGTAGTTTACTGTATGGCAGTGTCTTGGAGAGGGCCAAATTTGGGGAGGGTCATAAATAAATGGATATTTTGGAATTTCATTTGTCTTTGTATTTTGTCTTTTCAGGGAGGGTCATGAACATATTTAACATGGACATGGGGAGGGTCAAGACAAATATGACAAGTATTTGGGGAGGGGTTTTATTTTCAGTACATTAGTGTATCTGAAACCTCTGGGGGCAGTGGGGTAGCCTAGTGGTTAAAGTGTTCGCTCGTAAGGCCCGGGTTCCATGCCTCACATTGGTACGATGTGTGAAGCCTATTTCTGGTTTCCCCCGCCGTGATATTGCTGGAATATTGCTTAGACCGGCGTAAAACACACTGACTCACTCTAAAACCTCTGACACACACGCACACGCACACGCACGCACGCACACACACATGCACGCACGCACATACACTAACGCACGGACGTACGCACACACACACGCGCACACACATATGTACGCACACACGCACGCACACACACATATGTAATTTCGGTCTCAATCATGGCGTGCTGATTTACGTCGTTTCAGCTTTTTTCCATGAAGAAAGGACTGCCTTGAATGTTAACAACCTCTTCCACGTAGATTTGGTTCGTAACTTGCTACTTAGCAACAAAGGGAGCTAACTCTGTTCATCACACAATCCTTGCATGCTGTTTGTTTGATGTTTAACGCCGCACTTTTCAATATTCCAAGCGGCCAGTAAAATCAAGTCTGGAACAGACAATCCAGTGATTGATATTATGAGAAACGTTCTACGCTGTCGGGGTACGATGACACAAAATCAACCAGGTCACCGAGCCCGACAAGCCTATCCGCGAAGACGCCTTGCACGACAAGCATGTTAACCTGGCATCACAACGGAATGCCTTGCAAAGGCAGGTTAGATGATTAGGGGAAACCATACACTATTATGCTTCAACATTTAAGGGTATTGTTTTCTAGGGGCGGTCGGGTAGCCTAGTGGTTAAAGCGGTCGTTCGTCATACCGAAGACCTGGGTTCGATGCCCCACATGGGAACAATGTGTGAAGCCTATTTCTGGTGCCCCCCCCCCCCCGTTGCCGTGTTGCTGTAAAATCGGCGTAAAACCATACTCACTCACTATTTTTTTTTTAATCATAACCAAAAACGTAACTTAATGAAGAGAAATAATGGCTGTCAACTTCTTTAGTTTTAGGAACCTCATAATAAAGTAGTTGACATCCATAAATTCATAAATCCTTAAATTCATAAGTTGACATCCATGAATTCTCTTCATTATTGGGGCGGTCGGGTAGCCTAGAGGTTAAAGCGTTGGATCGTCACGCCGTAGACCCGGGTTCGATTCCCGACATGGGTTACAATGTGTGAAGCCCATTTCTGGTGTCCCCCGCCGTGATAGAGCTGGAATATTGCTAAAAGCGGCGTAAAACCATACTCACTCACTCTTCATTGTTGGTATTATTTCTAGATGCCATTCAAAGTTTTAATAACGTCACTTTTTGGTTTGACGGTAACTGTAGTATATAACATTTATAACATACTGTCTCTCCCCACCGTTTCCTCTCACGTCCACACTTCCATGACTGGTCGCCGACTTATAGCTGGGGTGCTGAGTGCGGCGTTAAACAAACAAACAAACAAACAAACATTTTTGTTTGTACTAGGTGCGACCGTGTAAGCAGTGGTTGAAAACGTGGCTGTCATTACAATCCACTTCCTGGTTGTTAGGTGAGGTGCTTACATCAAACGCACGTGGACATTTGGGCGCAATATGAATGTTCTGTAAACTACGGTTATAACGAACTCAAAGGGACCACTTATTTTAGTTCGTTGTAGCCGTGGTTGGTTATGAGCATATATACAGCATAACTACAGCAAATAGTCGGGACAAAAAAGTTGGTTCGTTATATCCGGCAGTTCGTTATAGGCGTGTTCGTTATAACCGTAGTTTACTGTACTTATTGAATTAATTTTTAATTTTCATTTGGATATAATACACACACACGCACAGAAAAGGTCGCATTAGCTTATACAGGGAAAAAGTAAAATATGAAAACACACAGTTTATAATCGTTTTAACACTAATCCATATGACTACTGTTTGTTTGTTGTTTCACGCCGCTTAGAAATATTCCAGCTATATGACGGCAGTCTGTAAATAATCAAGTATGGAAACGACAATCCGGTGACTGATATCTAGAGCATCGATCAACGAGTCTGACGACCTCGTTAGTCGCCCGTTACGACAAGCATGAGTTGCTGAAGACCAATTCTAACCCTGACTTACACTGGTGGATATCACTACTGTATTGACATGCATCCGTCCAATCGTAGCTGAACATTTCTAAACAACAAGCAAACAAACAAACATGCTGTTGCATCTCTGACAGGCCGTATAGGTGTTAGTCATGCACCATGAACGTGGAATATATTTATTTTATGAAAAAATAATAATCTAGAAATGCATACAAAAGCAAGTCTAGCCAGCTCAAGCTAGCTCTATTCCACATCATATTCTGAAATCAGCCGCAGGGAATTGTTTTTTATTTTTAGAGTCAAGAAGGATATTGTGTAATAAAAGATTTCTGAGACTAAATGTTAGTCTATATAGGTGTGTGTACTCTGTGAAATTGAGGCACCTTCATTCTCCAAAATGAGGGCACGACTATTGTCTGATAAGGGTTTGACTGTTTGATATCGTGGGGAGGGACTGGGATCTTGTTGTCAAAAAATATATTGTTCCAGAAAAATTAATAATCAAAATAATATTCCTCGGGTTTTCTTTTTCAATAATTTTCAGGTACAATTTTTTTCCGATAAAATTCTAGCCCACCAAAGCCCCCACCCGCACCCCCCAGAATATGAAATGGTCGGTTCCTTCGTGGCATGTTGTATTCGACGAAAAACGAAACCATTATTTTTGCATTGCTTGCTTTTATTCAGACAATCATACGCAGCGTAGGTCTGTGGATAATACGGAGCCTGCTTGAGGTCTATCCTGAAAGGAAGAAAGGTGAGTTATTAGTTTTATGTCTTCAGTCACGAAAGTGTTCCTTTCCTCACAGGGGCACGGGTGGCCCAGTCGTCTAAGGCGCCGCGATTCGCTGTGTAGGGCCCGAAGCCTATGATTGTGGGTTTCGAATCCCGGTTCGCCCCGATTATGTTTTTAGGTTTGTCAGCACCATACCCGTTCTCGTGGGTTTCACCGAAGTGGTAAACGTTTGAAACCGGCATCACTTCGGGCTTTCCTCCCACATAAAGCTGACACGCCGCGATATAAATGTAATACTGTTAAAAGCGGCGTTAAACCCAACTCTCTCTCTCTCTCTCTCACACACACACACCTTTACTCACAGATATAATATGATGTAATACTAGATATAGTTTACTGAAAGGTTACTCGCTAATGTCACAGACAGATAGTTATAATGTATTCATGAGTATAAACAGTTACTACATTCTACAAATATAAAACGTCAAAGAATAATCGGTTAACTGCCGCGGTTAACTGGCCAAACAGATTCCATTGGGCATAAAAGGTAGAATAGTGAAAATTATATGAACGGATCACTGAAAGTATTTGATGCCTCCAGGTTTTCACGAAAAGGGCAAGCATGTCCTGTTCCACCTGTAGCACTCGCACAATTTGCGCACAAGCGTATAACTGAGTGTTTTTTGCCAAACGCCGCACCTACCGGTACTCATGCCATGCGACGGGGAAAAGCACAAAGTAGCCTCCGACCTGCCGTGGTTCTGATTATCGCAGTTATACTACCAAATATGGCGTTTTAGAGCTGGATCGAGAGTACAAAACACTGTATGCGGCCGTGATCCTAGCTTGGTGAGGTGAGGTGAAATGGGTTTAACGTCGCGTCCTCACTTACTTACTATTGGAGATTTAACGTGCACTTTCGGACATTATGCGTATTTCGCACACGGTCGTCGTCGTCGTGTGTGTGTGTGTGTGTGTGTGTGTGTGTGTGTGTGTGGCTGCTTGTACAAGTCCGGACTGATGGCGATTTATAGTGCTAGCCCACTGACATACCATGCCGCAGTTTAACATGAATACCCGACTCAGACACAGTATACTGACTCCGAACCGACTAGTTCTTATTTTAGCCCCTTAATGCCGAGCGTCAGACAGGATAGAAACAAGTACCATCTTTTAACGTCTTTTGGTATGGCGCGGCCGGGGATCGAACCCCGGACCTTCCGCTCTCCGGGCGGACTCTACCACTAGACCATGGAGGCGGTTCCTAGCTTGGTTTAATACTGATGTAGATTGCTTGACTAATAATGGTTGAAGCACACTTGAGATCGGTTTGACTGTGACAAAATCGACAATAATATACCACATCTATAACGTTCCCTACCCTTTTGATTGCTATTAGGTTGAAAGATTTAGATGTGACTCACCAGAGCTGGCAGGAGCTGCTGTCACGTACACAATTTCAGTATGAGGGACGGTGACCTCTTCCTCCACTTCTTCCTCTTCACCATCCTGGCTGTCATCCTGACTTCCACCGGTTTGGCCACACAGCGCCTTGCTCACGTACTTCAGCAGCCTCTTGGACCTGGCAGGATCCTGCAGGACTTGGTGAAGTTCCCTCACGTCCCGCTTGGTATTCACCAGCTCATTCAGACCCTGCAAGACCTGCCCCTCCTTGTCATACGTCTCCAGCCACTCCTCCATCTCCCGTGCTCTCCTCACCATCACGTCCGACTGATCTTCCTCAAGATCTGTCTCAGCACCTCTTCCTTCAACTGCTTCTCTCTTGGCCGGGGAATTGTCAACATGCTCCGTCTGCCACGATGTGTCTCTTCCGGTTAGGCACTGGATGGGCTGTAAGGTAGCACATACCTTCGCCTGTAATGGCTTCAGGAGGGGTTTGACAATTGCCTTGACTTTTTTCAAGATCGGTTTGACAACTTTCTTCAGCACTGGTCTTATCTTCTTTATGATTTTTTTCACAGGGCGGAATACCTTCCTGATGCGTATTCTGGGAGCTCTGAACCTGAACCTCCACCTCCTCCTCCTTCCCCAGGAATCTGCATCCTGGATGACAAGGACAGCCACCAACAGGAGAAACACCAGAGCTATCTTCATCTGAAATAACAGGAAAGTATTAAATGTATCTTTGTTGATTCATGCAAATAGTTTACTGGAAAAGCTAAGTTGCAGTACATTAGAGCTATTCAATTACGTCTCATATATTGACAACGATTATGTAAAATGTTGCTTCTGACATACATTTGTATATCTGATGCACACAATATGGTAATTTGACATTGTAAAGCAATGTTGTGCGACGTCCAATTTATTCGGATCACAAAAAAACAAATATCGGTTGAGTACCCTAGTGGCTCAATTATTTGGTACGTTTTACTAACCTAGGTCTAGACACGACAGTCGGTACACTGTGAAACTCAGGCAGTGTTGGAATTATCATGTACTTGATTGATGTACATGAAACCTTAAGGTAGCGGTCAAACAGGCGGGTTTTAAAGGCACTTGAGTCTACTTTGCTAGAACTGTAATACGCCGGAACATAGTCTCCCTTTCAGCCATCCAGTCGACGCGCTGAAGACCCAGGTTCGAATCCCCACATAGGTACAATCTATCGTCATTTCTGGTGTCCACCGTCGTGATATTGGTTGAATATTGCTAAAGTCCTCGTAAAGTAAAAAATGAGTCACTGATGACAATAAAAAGGCCCACACAATGATTGTCATAAAATACTTAGGGGTAGATGCTAGAGATAAATGCTAGAGGTAAATGCTAGAGATAGATGCTAGGGGGTAGATGCTAGAGGTAGATGCTGGAGGTAGATGCTGGAGATAGATGCTAGAGGTAGATGCTAGAGGTGGATGCTGGGGGTAGATGCTGGAGGTAGATGTTAAAGGTAAATGCTAGAAGTAGATGCTTTAGGTAGATGCTAGAGGGAGATGCTAGAGGTAATTGCTGGAGGTAGATGTTAGAGGTAGATGCTGGAGGTAGATGCTGGAGGTAGATGCTAGAGGTAGATGCGAGAGATAAATGCTAGAGGTAGATGCTAGAGGCGGATGCTAGAGATAGATGCTAGAGATAGATGCTAGAGGTAGATGCTAGAGGTGGATGCTGGGGGTAGATGCTGGAGGTAGATGTTAAAGGTAAATGCTAGAAGTAGATGCTTGAGGTAGATGCTAGAGGGAGATGCTGGAGGTAGATGCTAGAGGTAGATGCTAGAGGTAGATGCTGGAGATAGATGCTAGAGGGTGATGCTGGCGATAGATGTTAGAGGTAAATGCTAGCGGTAGATGCTAAAGCCGAGCTGAAATATAAAATTGTAAAATTGTTACGTGCATAAAATACCTCCCCAGCAGAAAAAGATGAAAAGAGTGACGGACAGACACAACACTTTACCTCTCTTGTCCAAGGGTTTTGAGGTGTACTAAATATTGTCGCTTCATTTATAGTAAAACAGTGTTATTTTTCACAAGTACATGTTGGGGAACATGAGGTTTGATCATGCAAGCACACAGAACCTGAGCCCTCCTTCCGTAATACGAGGAGCAGGAACCCCGGATGGAGAGGCAACAGCAGGCGTCAGCATCAGCTGATGATAATGGCTATCCTGCATCAGGAAATATGGAGAGGCATCGTACACTCGAAGTCTGTGGGATCACACACAAAATCGACTTATCCGTAGTTTGAGTGACGGGTGTCAGTGTCGACCATGATTCAGCCAAGACCAAAGCATACCATACATCAAACAAAAGACGTCACCGCCAGAGAACAAACAGCCTCGGTTATCCGACCAAACAGAATCCACTGGAGAAATAGTCAAAATAGGGGTGAAAAGTATATGAATGGATAACTGAAAATCAGTGATGACACCAGGTGTTCGCAAAAAGAGATTATAAGAGATTTATAATATGTTCGTTCATATTCACACGTATTTGATATTTTGATCTTTTACAACATCTTTGGTGAGTGTTTTCACTGAAGCTCAGTCAAGGGACCTTTACGGTTCTCCATCATACAGAATTCTTTCGCTGCTAATATTATTTAAACGTGCATTTTCTGACGTATGTTGTGCAGTGAATGATACTGGTTTTGGTCTTTTCATTCCAAAGGATGTTCACCCAAAAGATGTTCTAGTTTCAGATTCAGATGATTATCATGCTTGGTATGACCAGAGACCAGAGACCGTATACTAGATTATATTAGTATACTATTATATGGTCTCTGGTATGACCTTACACATGACTTTATTTGAAAACAACCAGACTGCTAGAACTTCACGTGTTGTAGTACCAAGACAGAATACAATTTGTATTCTTTGTTTTCAGGATGCACTTTTGTAAGGTTTAATAATTAAAGTACACGATTTAATTTAGAGTATAAAATATAGCACATACTGATTAAAGAGCGTTCCTTCATGAAGAACACTTTACATTTTAACACGCCGAAAACCCGGGTTCGATTCCCGATATGGGTACAATGTGTGAAGCCCTTTTCTGGTGACCCCCGCCGTGATATTGCTGGATTATTGCTAAAAGCGGCGTAAAACCATACTCACTCACTCACTTTACATTTTAACCATTGTCGTGACTTTCTGATAGGGGCACAGGTGCCATATTCGTATGAGGAAATCCCTTGGGTACGCCAGAAGCCTATTATCGTGGTTCGCCCCGATTATGTTTCTAGGTTTGTCAACATCACACCCGTGCTCGTATCTATGAACAGGCTCAACTGCTTGAATGTGTAAGTTGTTATAGAAGTATTCTAAAAATGAATTCCGCACATTACTAATACTTGTTGGAACGGTAGCATTTTACATTTTTACGGTGTTCGATGCAATTCCGTATTTTGACTACCATATGTTCATGTGTTTTGTCAGGTGAACAATTGACTTGCCGTTGCATGTGTTTGTGCCGGGGCAGCCGTTGAAGCTGGATAGGCTCACCCTTTCATGAACACCTGGTATCATCACTATTTGATAGTATTAATAAACACATGCTTTTGATAATGTCGGAAAGTATAATGTTATCTACTTTCAGTAGATATTTCTGATGTCTTTGAATAAGGTTTATCGCTTTAATTTACAAAGCACGCTTGAGATTGAAGTTGTTCCCTGCTTTTCCCTTTACTATCGCAGAATCTGCTTATCTTTTCTGTATGCAATGTTCACTTTCAAGAAGGCGATGCTTATTTGATTGCATCACCTGTTTTTATGACCTGTTAAATTATATATGTAAAACCATTTGTCCCAGAAAAATCGTGAAAAAATTAACTATGCTCCAGACTGTTGAATGAAGAATGAAAAAGAAATTGTCTGAAACAAAGGTTATATGGTTGCAAGGATTTTTTCCAAACAAGATATTGACACTCACAGATTTACTGATGATATCGAGACTCATTAAGCTGAAAAAAATATCGTGTCTTCATACCCCCAACCACCCCCTCCCCCCTCCCCCCTCCCCCACCCTCAGTATAATATATAAAACAAAGCAATACGTGCATGGGATATTTTCTAACAGGAAACTGTGTTATCATTTACACTATCTAAATTTTCATGTTCATAGGACAAGGGTAGTTTCAATAACTGATCTGTTGCCTACATATAATATTTTTGACAGACGGATGTGCACACTCTGACATGACACGCGATGTAACGTATACAGAGACGGGTTTAAACACAAGGCCAACAACCATGTATAATGCTCCAATGTACAGTAACACATGAACGTTTAAGTACCAAACCATGTTTTTCAAGTGAGTGAATGCGTTAAAGCTTAACGTCGCATCGACAAAAAAATATCTTATGCATTCATTAAAACCTATTACAGTACATTAGTAGGGTAAATGTCACATACGCAATATAAAACAAACAATAAACTTATTAGTTTGTTTGTTTTTCTGTTGTTTAACGCAGCACTCAGAAATATTCCAGCTATATGATGGCGGTCTGTAAATAGTCGAGTCTGGATCAGACAATGCAGTGATTGACATCACGAACATCGATTCACGCAATTTGGATACAGTGATATGCATCAACCAAGTCAGCACGGCTGACCACCCGATCCCGTTTGAAGCCTCTTAGAAAAAGCACAGTCGCCTTTTATGGCAAACATGGACTGCTGAAGACATATTCTAACCCGGATCTTCACGGGTCACACTTAAACCTAAGACAACCCCATGACCTACCATAAAAGAATCTTATTTCAAAGCTTTTAGAAACATATGACGGTAACACTTTACTCACAAAAACACGTTTGTTATAAAGTTTGTATGCCATCCCATGTGATTTTATATGAAAGGCATCACTGTATCATTCATATATTTATAATCACTATCATTATATGATGGTAAAGGTCAAAATAGACAATTTCATCGCACATAATTTTTGTGACAAAAAATCTTTTTGGATAATCCATTTAGGTTTCTGTGTTTCAATCTGAGTATATCAGTGTGAACTAAAACAAATTTATTTTGTCAGAAAGTTAAACCAGGATACTATAGTGGAAATGAGGATTTGAATTGGATTTCAAATCTACATTTAGCAAATATAATATAATATAATATAATATAATATAATATAATATAATATAATATAATATAATATAATATAATATAATATAATATAATATAATATAATATAATATAATTACGATCATGGATATCAGAGTAAAGTTTTAACTCTCAGGCACAATATTGTAAGATTGAACACAGTTTAAATTAAAACTGTGTTCAATTATATTACTCCACTTATTTAATTTTCATTTTATTGAATACTTTCATTTTCGATATTTTGTGTTGTACATCATTACGCAGTACCAATGTAAATAGTTTAGTTCTATCAAGGCTGTACTCCCGCGGTGATATCTCTATATACAATGACGTATGAACATGTTTTAGAGCTGCGCTCGATCACATTTCAAACAACGTATCTCATTTTAATGGAGTCACGACACCCAGCTGGTCATAGACTATAAAGGTGTTAGACATCTGTCATGTTCTACACTAGCAGGCCCACACAGTTCACATGATAAGCAATAATGTTTGACATGAGAGTTCCAGGAACTAAATAGTGCTGGTTTGGACAGAACATAAATTGATTAAAAATGTCTCATTCTATAAAACGATATTTTTTTCTAATCCTTTTTCATATAATGTTTACATAGAAACATTGCATAATTTTGTCTCGATTCTCCGATTCGTGGTTAAAATTTGCATTTTGGACCTAAATGTATAACTACGTATACTCTTTGAAAAGTATGTGCCGGGGGGCACGGGTGGTGCAGTCGTCCGAGCCGCCGCGATTCGCTGTGCAGAGTTGCGTCCCTTGGGCACGCCAGAAACTTATGATTGTGGGTTCGGATCCCGGTTCGCCCCAATTATGTTTCTAGGTTTGTCAGCACCATACTGGGTTTCACCGAAGTGGTAAACGTCTGAGACCTGCATCACTTCGGGCTTTCCTCCTACATTAAGCTGACACGCCGTGATATAACTGGAATACTGTTAAAAGCGGCGTTAAACCCAACTCACTCAATCACTCAACTGGTTATATACCGCCATACTTCTTTCATTCATAATTCGCAAGTTTATATAAATCATCATCTCACGACTCTAGCTTACTTAATAAGAAAGGCAAATGCACTTGAAAGCAAATGTCATCTGTAGTTTAATGCGAAAAAAATAAGTGAACTGCTCGACTTAATGAGGCATCCCCATTGGCACCAATTTTGCTCCCCTCGCTGCTGATATGTTTCTATATGCTTGTTGGCTGGTTTGTTTGTTGTTTAAGGCCACACTCAGCAATATTTCAGCTATATGACGGCGGTCCGTAAAGAGCTAACTCACTTTCACCAATTTACCATCTTCCCGAGGCAAGGGAGTAAACTGACTATAATGGGAAGATGGTAGTTAACTGGAGTTTGAAATAAAACAGACTAGGGAAAATATGAATAAAGATTCAGACAGACAAAAAACTATCTTCAAGAGAATGACTTCAACTTTCCCATAGTCAACTTTCCCTTTTTGTTGGGTAATCTTCCTGCAGCGTCAACCTCAAAGGTTGGCGTTACATTTCACAACATGCTCTTTTTACGACTCTTGCACAAAGGCTGTTTGATCAGGGTTCAACACCCAAGTTGAGGCTTTCAAAGGGTTTTATAGTAGACAGGTGTTTGGGCGTCTTTAGTTTGGTTGCATGATATAAGTATTATCATACTGGGCATTGGTCACTCATGAGATACATGCGATTAAAGATTCAATCACAATCTAAGTCACGCTACCAGGTGAAAAGGTGAGCGTATCCTCCTCCATGGGTGGCACCTGGACAAATACATGCAAAGGCAAGGCAATTGTATAGTTACTTAAAAGACACGGTATGGTACAAATCAATATAGGAAATTGCATCGGACATTATTTTGATCACTGATGCGTCAAAGATGGTGATAGTCTTCTTAAAGTTAAACCAGTGAATCAAATCTCGATAAGTAAAACTTTTGTTTTGTTTTCGGTTCTGTCTCCATGGGATGGTGTTTACTTCATATCTAGAGAACCCTACACGGATGCTATGTATAGAGATAAACAATGATATAGACATATTTACCTCTGCCTGAGCAGTTTAGATAATGGCCCTTCGCGAGAGTTGATATCGTACCGCGCTTCGAAAAGGTGCTAAAACTCATCATGGGAAATGGACCATAGTAGTGTTGGGCATATAAATCATGATAAAATCTTTCATATTGTGTGAACAGAATGTGTGAGTTCCGTCTTTTGCTAATGAGGCAACGCTACAGCAGCGACACATAGATAGATTTCATCCAAACTGTTGGCTATTGTAATCACTCCCCCCACCCCCCCCCCCCCCCCCCCAAAAAAAAAAAAAAAAAAAAAGAAAGAAAGAAAAAAAGTTAATGTGAAACGACAAACTGACAGTTAAATTATGTATTTTGTTCAAGTTTGGACACGATTTTGTGACACTCTCGCACGCCAAATAGCAAATATTTTATATTATATTTCTAATACAGTAAACTACGGTTATAACGAACACGCTTATAACGAACTGACCGATATAACGAACTTATTTTTTTAGTCCCGGCCATTTGATGTATATGTGCTGTATATATGCTTACAACGAACTACGGCTATAACGAACTAAAATTAGTGGTGCCTTTGAGTTCGTTATAACCGTAGTTTACTGTAATATGTTTTGATTAAGTGATTAAGCATCGCTGAACCAAACACACTCTCTCCTTGTCGTATGACTTCGTGCTGTGTAAAACAAGGACGACACACGTTACTGAGTGTCCCCGGTGCGGTCGTGTAGCCTAGTGGTTTAAGCGTTCGCTCGTCACGCCTAAGACCCTGGTTCGATTCCCGACATGGGTACAATGTGTGAAGACCATTTCTGGTGTCCCCCGCCGTGATATTGCTTGAATATTGCTAAAACCGGCGTAAAACCATACTCACTCACTCACTCACTCACTCACTCACTGAGTTTCCCATATGTTATGAAAAGAGGCCACGACACTGATCTCTGACCGGCTGTAATAAGGTAATAGTAGGTGTAAAGCTTACATTTAACTACAAGGATCGAATTTAAATTAGATACTTTGAAAAAAATGATTAATAGAAACTATGCCGTTTAACAATTAAAATTTTAAATTTATATTATCGCGTTAAATGATAGGTCGATAGAAAGAACATATGAGGTTGCCAGGATGTTTTGTATCAACTATTTGCTCATTAACACGCACCTGTTGGTTTTACGAGTTTGTCTGTATAGTGCAGTGATTGCAGTTGTGCTCGATCACGTTAAACGATGCATGACATGTCCTGTACTCTGCCTTCGGGATGCTGAGTAGCCGTCGACCCCACAGAACTACTGCATAGTACACGTGCTTTTGGTAAAGATGCAGAAAAATAAAGAAAATGGTGTAGGTTTTCATTTGGTGCCGTTTTGTAAAGACATTGTCCAGAGGTTATCTGCGCCATTAAAAGGTATATATCAATACAATAAGACACTTTGGCAGAAAATGAAAAATAATGGCTAATGAAGTGTTTAGTTAATATGTCTATATTATGAGCATGAACAATTTCCTCTGATCTGCTGTAAAGATTTAGCTTCATACTTAGTTTACGATGGCAAATGTAGCCTGCTAATTACACCACTTGTTAACATTGTTGTACACCTGTATCATGACTAGCCAACTAAAAATTGCTGTCTGGTGTATACATGTAGGTATGTAACCTACACCTAATACGTTTCTGTTTTAAACATATTTTTTTACATAAATGGTCAACCAACGGGATTGAGCAAAAGTTATCTAAATTGGGTGGCTCTCCCCCTAATATATTTGCACTGACATTGACACACATATAAACATACATAGGCATATTACATTATATTTATGTAAAATATTAACTCTTCGGTTGCCGCTTGAGAAGTATGGAGTTGGAGCTGTAATGGTTGTTTTAATCATTTGTTTAACATTTGATAATGATGTTGCACTTCTGTATTCAGGGGTTAACTCATTCCATAGTTTGATTAAAGAAGGTATAAATGATTGTTGGTATGTAGCTGTTCGTGCATGCGACAAATTCATATTGTTCTTATTTCGTAACTCATATCTACATAGGTTATTAACAATACTGTAAATTGTAAGTTTTTTCTTCTATAAGATAGTGATTCCCATCCTGTCTCAAAATATAAACTCGATCTTGAGGAGAATTTAGGGAGACCTCTTACAATGCGAGCGGCTTCGAATGGAATAATTTCAAGGTTTTCGGAATCTTCTTGACTGCAGTTATCCCATACCTCTGAAGCATATTCTAATATATGCCTTATGAAAGCGAGATAAGTCAAGTAAATATTTAACGGTTCTTAACGAACAAATCATTTTGGAAGCTGAGCGGCAAATGTTATCAACGTGGGTTGTCCACTTCATATCATGAGAGAGAGAGTAACGCCCAGATGTTAGTGCGCGATAGATGAGCTAAGTGTGACATTATTATAAATAATATCTGCTGAGCGATTTTTACAATGAGTGAAGGGAATACAAGTTGTTTTGTCTGGGTTAAACTTAACTAGCCATCTATTGGCCCAGGTATTGAGAAGCTCTAGATCACTGTTTAATCTATGTTCTATCATTTGTATGTGCAGGGAGTATGTACCAATGGAAGTATCGTCTGCAAAAAGGCGAGTAGAATTCACTAGATTATCAGCGAGATCGTTGATGTAGACTAAAAACAATATGGGACCTAAGACCGAGCCCTGGGGGACACTGGCTCTGGTGAATTTCAAAGGTGAAAAGCTGCCATTTACAATTCTTTTGTCTCCTCTGACTAACATAGTCTTCTAACCGTAGTAATAGCTTGCCCGTTACACCGTATTTTTGTAGTTTATGAAGTAATCCTTTATGCCAAACTCTGTCAAACTCTGTATCACAGAATACCATACAATAGTATTCATGCTTGTCAACAGATGAGACAATATCATTATAAATTTTTATTGATTGGGAAGTAGTAGAATGTCCTGGTACAAAGCCAGATTGATATTTGTTCAGGAGACTATTCAAATTGAAATAGTTATATTAAAGTTTAAAGACTAATCTCAACTGTAATTTTCCAATAATTGATAACAGGCTAGTTGGTCTGTAGTTTGAGGGTAATGCTTCGTCACCTTTCTTGTATAATGGCATGACGTGAGCGAGTTTCCAGTTTTCTGGAAAGATTGCTTCTTTTGAAGATTGATTTAAAATTATACATATTGGGATGGCAATACTGTCAGCCAAGGGTTTTAAGAGTCTGGGGTTTATATTATCTGGCCCGCTTTATTTTTTGCATGGTAGTGTCTTTATGAGATCGCTTATATCTGATTCAGTAACTGTTATATCCGAGAGAGAGGTTTCACAACGTCGACTGAAATACGGAGGCGGCTGATTGCCGTCATCAACAACACAAATAGAAACAAAATGATTATCTAGTACATCAACCTTTTCGACATCGGTAAATGCTGTTGGTTTATTAAGGTCAGTACACAGAGGGGGGATACATGCTGGACAATTAGCATTTTTAATGATAAATCTCAACAATTTCCAGTAGTTGGTACTGTCTGAGTTAAAATGTGTTTCCAATAAGCCGTTAATGTTGCTATAATAATTTTCATTGGCTATCTTTTTCATATTATTAAATTTGTTTCTTTGCAATTTGTAATTGACAAGATCGCTTAATTAATTTACCAGCTCGTAATGCTTTTTTCGACAGCGGTCTCTGGAGCGACGCTCCCTTCTGGGGTCATTATCGGACCATGGTTTGTCCGTTGGGCGAATAGTTACACGCTTTGAGGGTACATATATATAGTCGTGCAGTTAATCTTATAGTTGGGAGTGGAATTTTTCACACTTTTCATTAACGTCTGTAGAGTCTTTAAAAAACTCATACCAATTTTTATTCTTAATTTGTATATTCATTTTAGCAAAGTTGGCTTGTATAAGTACATTACATGTCATGTTACTTTAAGTGAAAATATGTCACATCATATACTGAAAATATATACCAAAATTATTTTTCTAAAAAAAGAAAGAAAACGGATATATCGATATTGCAAAGCGTATACCACGAGTATTATTTGTGAAATGCATTCAATTTGTTATATGAGTGTTTTTTTTCTAAAATACAAATAAAAATGACTGATAGGTCGACATCTTTGTGTTGAATAAAACATCCTTAATATCAGACGCCAATTATTCTTCGCTTGGCGGTCTTTAAACCCATTTCATTAGTCAGTGACGGATAATTGGTAATGCTATCAAATGTTTTATATTTTATTTTATGTTCTTATACAGGAAAAAATTCACGTCCGGAATAGTCCGCATTGTCCATGTTCTAGGATATTTGATTGGTGCATAAAGAATGCGTTTTCAGACTTTAATGGTTTGTCGAAAATGATAAAAATAAAAAAAGAGACAAAACTCTTTCCATTATCATACGCAATATCTGCTATAAAAAGAGTCCATTGTAACATCCAGTCCATATAATAAATATGGGTTTATGGATAAGTTCTATCTATATTCACCTGAATTGAATTGATTTGTACATAATTAAATAAGGTTGATAATTTCACATTTACAGAAAATAACTTTACGTTAACATTGTTAGCCATATTGTATTGTTAAGTCCTCGTTGTTTTTTTTTTATGTGAGAGATTACAAACACCTGCAGTTATGCTGAAACAAACTGGGCGGTCGGGTAGCCTAGTGGTTAAAGCGTTTGCTCGTCACGCCGAGCACCCGGGTTCGATTCCCGACATGAGTACAATGTATGAAGCCCATTTCTGGTGTCCCCCGCCGTGATGTTGCTGGAATATTGCTAAAAGCGGCGTAAAACCATACTCACGCACTATGTGGCACAGACAGAACAGACTTCTTCTCAGGGTTAGAAGGGTGATATTTATACAAGGTCAGTTTGGCGTTATTCGTTTCATTTGGCAAAATGTAATATTATGATCCACCATGAATTGTAGAAAATGTACACAGATCTGGGAACTCACCAATGATATGAAGCTTTAGTTGACCATTATGATGCTGTCAATCTATTGTTGTTGCAGTTGATTCTGAGACCGAAATTTGACTGGCCATTTTGAACATGTATTTTAGCAAATTAAACTGGTGCAGCTATAGGCCATAATGAGAAATTATAGAGAAGTTATATATCTACCCAATCTCATTAAAATCAGATCTTAGTTCTCGCTACCGCAAAACAAAGATCTGTGTACATCCCATTACGAGTCACGTCAGACTGACCTTTCGCGAACTTTGACCGTCTAATTGAATGACTCCTATGAACAGTCTATACCAAGCACATGCCATGTCAATGACATTTTCACCTCCCTTGGGCACGCCAGAAACCTATGATTGTGGGTTCGAATCCCGGTTCGCCCCGATTATGTTTCCAGGTTTGTCAGCACCATACCCGTACTCGTGGTTTCACCGAAGTGGTAAACGTCTGAGACCTGCATCACTTCTGGCTTTCCTCCCACATTAAGCTGACACGCTGCGATATAACTGAAATACTGTTAAAAGCGGCGTTAAACCCAACTCACTCACTCACTTCAAACAATTCGGGAAGCTCGCACGGTGCCCACAATGGAGCTGCAGCACTGTCCCACACAGCCATGATGTAGGACTTCCCACAAGATGCGAGGAGCTTGTTTATCACCATGTGCTGGTTTCACGTCGGCATTGCATTTAATCCTCGTGCACTTGATCTATATATCTGATACTATCATTCTTCCTTAAAATATTCCATCTGATTTGCACAAAGGCCATAGTCTCTCTTCAGGTTTAATTGCTATCACATCTAATATTGTAGGCTAAGAAAATGTAACTCATTCAATAGGGTCTCCTGATGTGGGTCTGTGATCACTGCGCAACTCTGTCGTGAATCGGGAGTGCTTTACAACATATGTTATGTGAATCCATCGACTCACAGCCGAGAGTACCAGACCATAAATAAGAGCGTCAGTTAATCGATATACTCGATCGCAGGTCGCATATTATTAACAGCAGTGTGAGAAGTGCCACACCATAAATGCGAAAGTGTTTGTCCATTTGCTGGGAGGCTAACACACGAAACTACAGAATTTATGATTATTTCCTTCAGATAAACATTTTATCCGAAGATGGATAAAATATTTAGAAAGCTAAACACTATTAATTATATTTTTATACAAAACTGTTAAAACGGGGATGGTTTTTCCCCATATGCCTCCAAAACAAAGTGTGCCTTTGACACTGTAGTTTACGTGTACGTCAAAAAGAACTAAATCCACACTAACCTTTTTCCTTTTTCAATTGCAAAGTGAGATAAAATCATATTGATATTGAAAACACCTTTCTAAGAAAACCAGATCAGCGCATATCCTTTTTGTTTGTT
Organism: Haliotis cracherodii; assembly: GCF_022045235.1. Lineage (NCBI taxonomy): Eukaryota > Metazoa > Mollusca > Gastropoda > Lepetellida > Haliotidae > Haliotis > Haliotis cracherodii. Next base: position 21,260,735 of record NW_027266286.1, read on the forward strand.
TGTTTGTTTGTTTGTTTGTTGTTTAACGCCTCACTCAGCTATATTCCAGCTATATGACGACAGTCTGTAAATTATCGAGTCTGGACCAGACAAACCAGTGAATCGCATTATGAGCATCAATCCACTCAGTTGGGATACGATGACATGCAGCAACCAAGTCAGGGAGCCTGACCACCCGATCCCGTTAGTCGCCCTCTACATAGCATATCCCATCCCTCAAGTATCGTTTCGACACCACACGAAGCTCTCCCAATCCTCCGTTCATATTGACATAGAATCAAAGGACAATTTAACTTCAATGTTACAAAGAATAGTTTGTAGGAAGATGGTAGACACTGTCTTCATTTAAAAGAAATAGTGAGTGAGTGAGTATGGTTTTCCGCCGCTTTTAGCAATATTCTATCATTTCAAAACAGAAAAATAAGTTTCTTTCCTTAGTTTAACGCCGCTTTTAACAGTATTCCAGTTATATCACGGCCTGTCAGCTTAATGTAGGAGGAAAGCCCAAAGTGATGCCGGTTTCAGACGTTTACCACTTCGGTGAAACCCACGAGCACGGGTATGGTGCTGACAAACCTGGAAACATAATCGGGGCGAACCGGGATTCGAACCCACAATCATAGGTTTCTGGCGTGCCCAGGGGACGCAACTCTGCACAGCAAATTGCGGCGCCTTTGACGACTAGGCCACCCGTGCCCCCTGAAGACACAGGTCTATAGGCCTAATCAACACCATACGGTGGCCCAGTCGTCTAAGGTGCCGCAATTCGCTGTGCACATTTGCGTCCGATGGGCATGCCAGAAACCTATGATTGTTGGTTCGAATCCCGGTTCGCCCCGATTATGTTTCTGGGTTTGTCAGCACCATAGTTAAGCGGCTGACAACATGTCTTAGGCCGATGACGTCACAGTCAAGAAGCAGAATACGCAAATAACGACGTGCGTTGGGTGGGGTGACACCCTGCCTGTCCTGGGACTGTCCTTGGACTCACTACTATCTGTCCTGCCTGCCGATATCGGACAGCAGGCTGGTGATTATGGAATACTGTAAAGGACCCTTACAGTATTCCATAGGTAATTGTTGCAGGAATGCAACCAAAGTAGCAGCGATATCTGCAACATACCAATGTCAGTTATCTCTCTACCACCGATAAACGTTTTTTTTAATATCACATGCATGCTCTGATCATGTTGCACGAGCATTTTTATGTTTAACAAATATAGTAATTTTACACGGAATTCAGTGAACTAAAGCAACATTTTAAGTAGTCTGTTACATTTCTAAGATTTGTTTCAATGGATTTGGGAACATTATTTCGTTTTCGAGTCCAAATTCGAATAAATTTGATTTAAGGGTAGTTTAATTTGCTTATCAGTGAATATGTGTTTTTATAACGGCTTTCACAATGACCTAACCCCAAAAGAGTGTTATCCTTTCCCGGCAGAACATTCCATGGTGACTTATTCTTTCTGAACAAAACATGCCTGGGCCCCGTTCCTCAAAGCGATCTTAGCGCTACGATGATCATAAACCTATGTTAGAGTATGGGACTTACGATCACCTAAGGGGTAAGATCGCTTTGTGGAACGGGGCCCAGGTAGACATTAGGACACAATACCATGTGAAAAACTAATCACGTCCAGATCGGTTGACCCTTCTGAACGGAACATGCTGTCAGTCATACGAGGGACAGTACTCGTATTCCAGATGGTGATGATATCACCAAAGTGTATGTTTCAAACAGATTTTACGTGCGTTTCAAACAATGTGGAAAACATAACATTACGTTAACAAATATCATAGTTGATAGTTATCGTCATGATATACTTTAACTGGTAACTACGAGCCTTTATAGGGTATTTTTGAAAACTTTAGTTAATAAATTTGTTTCTACAAATCAAGATTTCCACTGAGGTTTCTACACTTTCTTCAAGTTATTATAGTTTGTTAACTGAGTATTTCTGTATTGGAAATATCGTACTATAGGAATGTTAACTGTATTATGCAGGCTTTTGGCATGCTTGGTGCATTTGCATATGTTCTCTACTAGAATATAGATGATATTTACGACACGTAGACATCTGAAGTGTTTATCCAGCGGGCAACGAGGGCATGTTTATTTGGAATCGAAATTCTTCATCTGGATCTGCGTCAACTTCACCCGCTTCGAAATCTTGATAGAGCTTGTCTTACATGAAGGATACAATTTAACATCCATTAAGGGTTTGTAAGTTGCACGAGCTGTTAATTTAGAATTTTGAGAACCCATTTGACTGTGTGCCAGGGACAACTTTCCAATAGTCAACTTTGCCTTTACGTCAAGCAATATTCCAGCAGCTCCAGCCTTTACTGTCTACATTTCCTGTGGTAAATCAAGCATGCTCTTTCCACGAAGATTTCAAAGAGTGTCATATCAAATTTCTTTTTACCAGGGTTCACTATGCTTGTCGTTAGAGGCGACTAACGGGATCGGATGGTAAGGCTGCTGACTTGACTCGTACATGTCATTGTATCCCAACTGCGTGGATCGATGCTCATGATATTACCTATTTTGACCTTTACCATCATATAATGATAGTGATTATAGATATATGAATGATATAGTGATGCCTTTCATATAAAATCACATGGAATGACATACAAACTTGATAACAAACGTGTTTTTGTGAGTAAATTGTTACCGTCATATGTTTCTAAAAGCATTGAAAAAAGATTCTTTTATTGTAGGTCATGGGGTTGTCTTAGGTTTAAGTGTGACCCGTGAAGATCCGGTGTAGAATATGTCTTCAGCAGTCCATGCTTGCCATAAAAGGCGACTGTGCTTTTCCTAAGAGGCTTCAAACGGGATCGGGTGGTCAGCCTCGCTGACTTGGTTGATGCATGTCACCCTATCCAAATTGCGTGAATCGATGTTCGTGATGTAAATCACTGCATTGTCTTGTCCAGACTCGAATAGTGCTGAGTGCGGCGTAAAACAACAGACAAACAAACAACATGGATACCCCAGTAAGACACACTACACAGACACCGAGCCGACCAGTCATTGTGTTACCCCTTAATGCTGAGCGCCAGGCAGGGTAAGTACCATCTGTTAACTTATGTTCGTATGACACGGCGAGGGGATCGAACCACCGACATTCCGTTTTTTCCAGGCGACAAAGGGGCGATCTAGTTGTGTTCAATGTGAGACTGAGTCATCAATTTTAGTCTGCAACAAATAATGAGTGAGTGAGTGAGTATGGTTTTACGCCGTTTTTAGCAATATTCCAGCAATATCACGGCGGGGGTCACCAGAAATGGGCTTCACACATTGTACCCATGTCGGGAATCGAACCCGGGTCTTCGGCGTGACGAGCGAACGCTTTAACCACTAGGCTACCCGACCGCCCCCTGCAACAAATAAAGCATTTCAAAGCCAAACCCATTGGGTGAGCAGTTGTGTACAATGGAACAGGACAAAGCATAGTCGCCTCTTACGGCAAGCATGGTTTGCTTAAGACCCATTCTACCACGGTTCTTCACGGTATCCATGACTTCATCTTCCCGAGGCAAGTGAGTTAACTGACTATAAAAGTCCAGTTTCCACCCTTGCAGAACTAGGCTGGTTTTATGGAGTTACATTTTGGCTGGACTAACGAGTGTATGCATAGTCCAATCAAAATCGCGCACCGAAATCGAAATCCGGTTCGTAAAGTGTCCTGCAGATTTCGGTCGACTGCAGGATTTGCAAAGCATGTGCACCGCTAACTCGTTGTCAACAGGTATTTTCTAAATCTTTTCATGTTTTTATTCAAGGTGCTCACGTGATTTGATGCACTTCGCGATGTAAGACTCGTTTTATCAAAATTTAGGTCTTGATTATCGATCAGATCGTCTTGACTGGGCGCCACCATTTTGTTTGAAGCAAATGCAAGTGATACGAGAGGTTGAATCTGATTGGTCAATAGGAGAGGCATAGAAAGGACATAACTCGTAATAGCCACTGGTGGCGCAACGATCGAGCCCAGTAATTCCAGCTAAGTTCGGCAAGGGTGGAAACTGGACTTTTAAAGTCAGTTAACTCTCTTGCCTCGGGAAGATGCCATGACGTGGCATGGTACCCAGTGGGCTAGCGCTACCAACCCGGAATAAGTCCCGTCTAGCACAAGCAGACACAGGTCAGACATACCACGTAGTGAGTGCTGGGTAGCGCTGTAGCTTCCCCCCCCCCCCCCCCCCCCCCCCCGTGTGGACCCGGGGTAGAATGTGTCCTCAGCACCCCATTGCTGGTCGTAAAAGGCGACTAAAATAGGCAACCTGTTTGCCGTAGGTTGCGCCCCTGTGTCGGCAGGGAAAGGTAGTCTGGTGGTTGAAGGTGCCGGAGCCGGCAATTGTGTTCCTTAACCCAACACACCACTTTGATCCTAACTTTGCCTAGACGGGTGGTAGAATGGGCCCGATTCTATCAATCGGCTGGTCATGCCAAGCCCTGAGCACTTTACTTTTCTCTCTCTTTTCATTATTTGGCTTGAAAGTCTGTTCATGACAGAAATGATTGAATGTTCATGCATATTAATTTTCACACTATTTGATAAATACAAAATTTGCCAAGATGCCAGTGTCGTATTATTAAATATTTTCAATCATACCTGGACAACGAGGAAATGCTGTTGCAATGCCAATACCGAAACCTGGCCGTGATCATACTGATCCTTCGAATTATAGGCCGATACCGCTTACAAGCTATGTATGCAAGACCATGGAAAGAATGGTATATGGTATTTAGAAACAAATAATCTTTTAACAAATATTCAAAGTGGTTTTAGAAAAAAAAGTACTGTTGACCATTTGGTTAGACTGGAAACTTTAGTGAAAAATGCTATCATTAATAAACAACATGCGGTATCAATATTTTTCGATTTAATTTTTAAGATTTTAAGATTTTACGTGCGGTTCAAACATTGTGGAAAAAATAACATTACGTTAATTATTTTTCGAATTTTAAAATATCTTTATGAAATGGGGATTGAGAGGGCTTTTGCCAAATTTTGTATCTCAGTTTTTAAAAGATAGAAATTTCCATGTTTGTCCGGGATTTTTACGTTCAGGATCAAGGTGTCCCAAAGGTAGCCTCTTATCAGTAACGCTGTTTAGCATAAAAAATATTAGTTTATCTCAGGTTTTAAATAACTCTGTTGACGGGTCTTTGTTTGTTGATGATTTTAATGTATCACTTCGAGATAAACACATGCACACGATTGAGAGACAGTTGCAACTTTGTCTGAATAAAATCAATGTTTTGGCAAAGCAGAACGGATTTAAGTTTTCTAAGTCAAAAACAAATTTCATTCATTTCTGTCGAAAATATAAACCACATAGAGATTTACATCTAGTTGGAACTCCAATTAAACTTGTAAAAGAAGCTAAATCTTTAGGAATATTTTTTTACCATCACCTTACGTTTTTGCCACATATTAAATATTTGAAAGCAAAATGTCTGAAGGCACTAGATTTATTAAAGGTTGTTTCTAATTCCAAGTATATAGATATAGATCACTTGTCCGTTCTAAACTCGATTATGGCTCCATCATCTATGGTGGAGCTTGTAAAAGTAACCTTAAATTACTCGATCCAATACACCATCGGGGTCTAACGCTTTGTCTTGGGTCTTTCAGAACTTCTCCCATTGACAGTATGTATGTTGAGGCCGATGAGCCATCTCTTAAACAACGCCGTATTAAACTATATTTACAGTGCATCACAAAGCTATACCCTGCATACAACTGTGTGTTTAATCCTCATTATGGGAATCTGTATAGTAAGAAGTCCTCTCTTATTCCGACTCTCGGATTAAGAAAAAAACCCTTTTATTTCTGCTGCTGGTATTAAACTGGAAAATATATCTCCTTTCCGCCTGCTTTCTTCTACCCCTTGGCAATTGGTAAAGCCACAGGTGGATCTCACCTTATCAAAGCTCAAGAAATCTGACACTAATCAACTACAATATCAACAAGAATATAATCAGTTAAGGTGTGAATAGGATACTTATAAATCTATTTTTATTGATGAATCCAAGGATGGTGATGCTGTTGCCAGTGCCACTATCATTTGATCCAGAACTTTATCAACCAGATAACTCATCCATTTTCACAGTTGAATTAAAGGCCATTTTAACAGCTCTAGAATATATGAATAAACAGACTAAAAATAAAGAATTCATTATATTTTCAGACTCGCTGTTCCGTCTCCAAGCAATAAAGAATACTTCGTGTCAGCATCCAGTTGTACGTGACATAATTGAATTACATAACAATCTTGCGAATCTTGCGTTATCGTCTTTTGTTGGTTGCCCAGCCATGTTGGGATCGTTGGTAGCACTTTGGCTGCTGCTGCTGCTGCTAAGGCAGCACTCAACAAATCTGTGACACCACTTCTTATACCCTACAGTGATTGTAAACCTGTAATTAGATGTTACATAAGAGATCTCATGCAGAAGAAGTGGGACACCCACGTAGTTATAAAATTAATACATTATATGCAATAAAACTAAATATCGGTTACACCCACTTCGGTTGTCAGTCAAGATTTGAAGACGTCGTTTTAAGACGATGTCGTATTGGCAATTCTCGGTATACTCATGAATACTTATTAAAAGTTGAGGATCCTCCATTCTGCATCCATTGATGAAAGAATCACGGTCAAGCCTATCTTGCTAGACTGTATTGATTTTTCCATAACAAAGGATAGCTATTTCAAAGTTTCAAGGCTCAAGGATGTTTTTAATCAGGTAAGTACTCATTTAATTATTGTTTTTTAAAAGAAATAGAATTATTAAATAAATTTTGAAACATATGTATTGTAATTTTTCTAAGGATCTTTTTAGACTTGGTTGAAAGAATTTTGTTAACTGAGATTGTTGGTGGCTTTACCCTTGATGGGGGTTGAAGTAGTGTAAAATGATTGTCCCCCAGAGATGGTATGTTAGACCACGTCATTCGAAGTGTTTTTTTCACAGCTGAAGGGATGATTTAAATCCAGCTGGGGTCCATGTAGGTAGCAAAAGAAAGTCCCCATGGACCCTAGCAAGGTGATCTACCTTCAGCTGCTGGCGATCTTAAAACCATGGCTGCTTTGTCTTTGACCGTGGTCTGACTGAATTGTTAGTTAAACACCACTGAGCAATGACGGAACTGACCTGACCACCCGATCCCGTTAGTCGCCTCTAACGACAAGCAAAGTCGCCTTTTACGACAAAAATGGGTTGCTGAAGACCTATTCCACCCCAGATAGTAATATTCAATTATATCAAAGTTGGATATAAAGAACTTTGGCTTCAGACATTGTTCCCTTGCGTGGAATCGAACCAAGGTCCTCGAAGTGACATGCAAATACTAGAAGTACAAGGTTTCCTCCCTCCCCTTAAGTTCCCAGAGAATAGCAACACTAAAGCATCAACACAAAGACAAACTCTGCTTCAAGGATTTATTATGTTAACATAATCAGGGACATTCGAGTGATTTACAAGCTGCATAATGCCTTTCATCACCAGGAATGGCTCCTGAAAACACAAGATTACAAAATTATATATCAGCTGAATACATCCAATTCCTGTTTAATTAATCTGACTACGATTATAACGAACTCAAAGGGACCACTAATTTTAGTTCGTTATAACCGTAGTTCGTTATAAGCATATATACAGCATGACTACAGCAAAATTTAGTGACAAAAAAGTAAGTTCGTTATATCCGTCAGTTCGTTATAAGCGTGGTCGTTATAACCGTAGTTAACTGTAGATGATTACTTTAGTTATTGATGCTAATATTAAGCATCTACAGGGTATTCTTCATGACAGACTCCTACTCACACTGTGTCGCCTGTGTTTCTATGCGTCAGTAGGCTGACGAATCCCGCCTGTGGATCCTGCGCCGTTGCCTGGAATATGGATGGATATCACATGAGGTTCCTGAACCTACTTTTATTCAACATTTTTAAAGAACATAAATCTTAGCAAAATCTTACAACTGTTCACTTCATTATTGAGGCACGGGTGGCCAAGTCGTCTAAGGCGCCGCGATTCGCTGTGCAGAGTTGCGTCTCCTGGACACGCCAGAAACCTATGATTGTGGGTTCGAATCCCGGTTCACCCCGATTATGTTTCTAGGTTTGTCAGCACCATACCCATCACCGAAGAGGTAAACGTCTCAGACCTGCATCACTTTGGGCTTTCCTCCCACATTAAGCTGACACGTCGTGATATAACTGGAGTAATGTTAAAAGCGGCGTTAAACCTAACTCACTCACTCACTCACTCACTTCATTCTACATGTTGATCAAACTGAAATTGTTTATCTGGCAGGCTGCTGGAGTATGCCTATTTGAATCAAAGTTTCTTAAAAATATTTTTACAATCAACATTTTTGTGAAAAGAGTTTTTCTGCATTCAGCAATATTCAAGTTAGATGACGGCGGTCTGTAAACAATCGAGTCTGGACCAGTCAATCTAGTGATTGAAATCATGAGTACCGATCCACGCAATTGGGATCGATGACATGCATCAACCAATTCAGCGAGCCTGACCACCCGATCCCGTTAGTCGCCTTTTACGACAAGCATAGTCGCCTTTCACGGCAAGCATAGGTTGCTGAAGACTTATTCTACCCCGGATCTTCACGGGTCTGATAGTGATTCATACACACCTATTGCATAGTCCTGAAAAAAACTCTGCTTTTATGAGAGATGTGTAATGAAATGGAAAGGCGTTTGTTGCTTTTATTATCTTTTTAATGACGCAGTATTACCTCCATGACTTGCTCCATCGGCTGTCTCAAACAGATCTCTGGCGCTGATCAGCTGCTCATCGTTCTCTGATTGGTCAGCATTCTCATCTGCGTCGTCGATTTCTCAAAAAAAAGTATGAATAATGCAAAAGAATGAGGATTGACTGTTGGTTTGTTCTAATAAAAAGGCATAAACACATTAAATATATTTTTGTCATTGATTGCCTCCCAGCTTGGCTACATTTCTCGACGAAATAACACTCTTTGCCTTCCCTGCATGGATTTACCAACATGTGTTTCTGGTAACCGTCACCCTTGTCCTGTCATAAAAAAATCCCAAAATGTTAGACCCACCCCATAAACTTTTCCCACATGTATTTGTTGATTGTAAGTACAGAAATCTTAGAAATTATGGTTTGGGGGAATACTGACGTAAAATGACTACTGTTTGTATACATCCTACATCCTACATCTCCGTGGGGTGTCCGGGTTAAAATAGACCCTTAAGAAAATCGTGTAATCAGACTCAAGTGATTTTGTTGATTGTATGGCATCGTACTCCGACAGCGTGGACAGCGACAGACTTTGTTCATAATATCAATCACTAGTTCATTTCGTACACACTCCGATATTTACAGAGCCCCTAGATTACTGATGCATGCACTGGTAATTAGCAAACGAAACATCAAACATCAATTCAGGAATTGTTTAAGGATTTGTTTGTGAAGATGCACGTGATTTGATGTCTGTCTAAGGCTAAACGATACAAATTCAATACGCATATATAATGAATCACCTTGAGACACATGTCTTCTTATCAAAATAGATGAAAAACACAGGAAGTTACCTCTCTTTCTTGATCTCACATTTAACACCTTGACAACTGCCTTGAAACAACAAGCTTAAATCATACCTCTCTTCCCACTGAATCCTCGGTACCAGAACCTTGATCTGACGCCCGGACAGCGAGACAACGCCCTTGCTGCTCTATAGATACATGATGTAGTTGTTCTCCAATACATCCTGATCCGGTAGTTACTATATTGTCCATCAGCGTGTATCGCCAGCAGGCACACCAGCAGAGCAGCGACAAGTATCAGCTTCATTACGTCTTTCTGAGGGACAATTGCATCTGCTTCGTGTATCTTGAAAGTGATTTATGTATACGAGTCTTTTTAATTAATGGAACGCCTTCATGACATTGCCGTAAAAGGCGACTAACGGGATCGGGTGGTCACGCTCGCTGTTTTGGTTGATGCATGTCATCGATCCCACATTGCGAGGATCGATGCTCATGATATCAATCACTGAATTTTCTGGTCCAGACGCGATTATTTACAGACCGCCGTCATATAGCTGGAATATTGCTGAGTGCGGCGTTAAACAACAAACCAACCAACCAATCGTGCCCTAAACCAGCATCCCCTTTTTTTCATTTCAAAAAAATTAACAATTTCCTATATTCTTTAAAACAGAGTGAGACATCGGCAATATTTCAGCCAGTTCGTGATCTTAGAGACAGAGAATCAGATGAAATAAAAGTACATGAAAATACTTACAGAGCAGTTGTATCTTCTTGCGATGATGCTTTCTGAAAATCAAGGTTGCATTATATAGACAAACGGTGTGACAAATACGCGGTGTGTTAACACTTTCTTCTTTGAACCAGTCATTTAAAAGCTTTCACACTCCACGTATCCTCTATTTCCGCGGAACTTCAGGGGTCTTTTTTTTATTTCACATGTACAAATGCTCCTGGAGCATAATCCTGCAATCATCGGTTGCATCAATGCCACGTCTCCATATTCCAGGATTTCAATGTACTTAACATAAACATAACTGCCCAGCGTGTAAACATGCACCTGTGGATGAAAAATCACCCCCTAGGCTTGTATTTGATTGTATCTAGTTTGGTTATACAGACCAATCAGCATATTGTGCAAACAGGATGTGTCAGTTTTGGGTTCTGGTGTATGGAGCGTCCATAATAATATACTATTACGTCAAAAACAGACCTGCTACACATGGTTTTGGTTACCAGTGGTTATACCAGGGACCCGCTCCACAAAGCAATCTTAGTGCTAAGGTGATCGTAACTCCCATACATTGACATAGGCTTATGATAGTCGTAGCGCTAAGATCCGCTTTGTGGAACGGGAGCAAGGTCCCTTATAACATCTCACCATGGGAGGAACACAGAGTTTAAGACACTGTTGACTTTAGTTAGTTCTATATAGATTTGATTTTAATCATCGCAGATCAATCTTAGTACAGAAGATTGAGTGAGTTACTTAAATTTAACGTCGCATCGGCATAATTTCAGCAATATAGCGAAAAGAAGAAGTTGATATATATATACAACTAAGTCATGAATACAATGTTATATTGTAATTAAATTTTGTCAAACATATCTTATCATAACAATAATTATTATTTACGACCAAAGCTGGGCCACCTCGCTGTGGATCATGGGTGCCTTAGCTTCCGACACAATACCCAATACAATACCACAATGCAATATTTACGTCATCAGTTTCGCTACGGTTAGTTGTGTACAATTCTAGCCATAATAATGATAAAAAAACCATGTTCAGCTATGAGTTTGCCGCTTCCATGGTCTAGTAGATTGTCCGCCCAGAGAGCGGAAGGTCGGGTGCTCAATTCCCAGCCGCGTCATACCAAAAGACGTTAAAATATGGTACTTGTTGTCACCCTGCCTGATGCTTGGCTAAAACAAGGACTGGTCGGCTCGGAGTCAGTATACCGTGGATATTTATGTGAAACTGAGGGCATGGTGTCTCAGTGGGCTAGCACTATAAAACCAGCATTAGTACAAGCAGCCACATACACACGATATACATAGCATGCACGTCGCTATGGAAGTGCAACAGTCTCAAACGCGAAGACAGCCTCCGTTGTCTAATGGAAGAGCGTCCGCCCGGAGAGCGGAAGGTCCGGGGTTCGATCCCCGACCGCGTCATACCAAAAGACGTTAAAAGATGGTACTTGTTGTTACCCTGTCTGACGCTCGGCATTAAGGGGCTAAAACAAGGACTGGTCGGCTCGGAGTCAGTATACTGTGTCTGATCGGGATATTCATGTTAAACGGCGGCATGGTATCTCAGTGTGCTAGCACTATAATTCGGCATCAGTCCGGACTAGTACAAGCAGCCACACACACACATACACGTGCATGCACGTCGCTATATAAGTGCAATAATCTTGGACGCGACGTTAAACCCAATTTCACCTCACCTCACCTCACCTCACCACCTCAAACGCGAGGTTAAACGCCATTTCAACTCACCTCGCATAAAGCACTGGTTGATGACAATTAATTACATTGGCTATGATAGGGTTTACATGGCACACATTTCGTGGTACTTTAACCCCCTCGACAGAGCCTTCCACGTTCGGTGTTGATATAAGCACCACACCAAATTTAAAAACATGCAATGAGTTATTCCCATAGATGTTTAAATTTTTTGATACAGACCAATTTCTGTCAAGTAACTTTCGATCAGATGCCCGCTCACACGAGAAAAAAGATCTTTTACTTTTTTAAAATGTGAATCCCTTACAATTACGAAGTCAACAGGCTACAGCCAAGCATAATATGTTTGATGGTGAATCTTTCATCACGTTGGATACAATTACAGTCCATTTGGCTCTGAATGAGAACGATGAATTGCAAAGTAACTCATTTGTGTTTGTTTGTTTGTTGTTTAACGCCGCACTCATCAATATCCAAGCTATATGACGGCGGTCTGTAAATGATCGTGTCTGGACCAGTGATTGACATCATGAGCATCGATCCATGCAATTGGAATACGATGACATGCATCAACCAAGTCAGCGAGCCTGACCACCTGATCAGTCGCCTCTTACGACAAGCAAAGCTGCCTTTTACGCCAAGCATGGGTTGCTGAAGACCTATTCTACCCCGGATCTTCACGGGCACAGGCTTTTGAGTTATATGCTCTGTCTACATGACTTGGCAAATAGCAACATACCATGATACATTGGCCAGTAGAAGGATCATTGAAAAGTTCTAAAATGTCAAGGAGAATAGGACGATTCGACAAGAAGTGCTTGGAGGCAAGACAATGGATCTAAAAAGATGAATACATTTTTACATTGTTTTTGTTGTTTAATTTAGGTCCAAGCTTTTATCTATTTTAGCTTCAGTGATGTGGGGTTGAATTCTGATTCCGAGTGGTAGAACCAGGTTTGATGAATTTCTAAACAGGCCTTCATAAACAGGGTTGAAGACACAATTGTATGCTAGGTCTGATTGATTTGAATGCAATTTAGTGATAGAATAATGATAGTGTAATGCGGCGTTGTGAAAGGGGAGGTTCATCAGCCTCCACACACATATTGTCAACAGGAGAGCTTCAATACTCAGCCTTAGGCCCGTGATGGTGTATAATGCCTATCTAAGTTGATTTTGAAGGCTCAACCATAGACAACGGAACCATAATCTAGTTTAGAGCGTATTGGTGATGTACAAGTGAAGGAGAGTTGTTTGATCCCCTCCCAACCCCAGGCACTCTGCCTTTAGATATTTGATGTGTGGCATGTTAGATGAGGGTCAAATATTCGGCCAGAATGTTTGCCTCTTCGACTACCTTCATAGGTGCATCATCTAAAACCAATTCTGGGTCCTTATGCGGTTTGTATTTACGACATAAAATGAATGAATTGTTTTGGATTTAGGAAACTTAAAGCCATTTTCGTCGGCCCATTTAACTTTTTGTTAGAACATAGTTGTAGCTTTCTTTCTATTATATGCATATTCTAACCAAAACATGAAAGGTTGATATTTTCCACAAAAAGTGAACCGTCAACACAATTGTAAAAACTTTAATACTATTATTTTTGTTGCTAAAAAGTGTGACCAATAGGATGCTGGCATGAGGGACGCCCCAATCTTGATCGAAGTGACCAGAAAGGTTTGATCCCACACGATTGACTAATCGATTGTTGACCATATGCTCCATGGTTTTACACACACAGCTAGTTAAATGATATGGGACAGTAATTGGACTGATCGGTATGATCCCGGTCAGGCTTTGGTACAGGAATGATGACATTGTGCCACGAAGGAGGGAACTTTCCGGTTGTCCATATCAAATATACTAAACAGCGTTTCCATACATAAATCGGACAAATGTTTCAGCAGCTGAAAATGAATGTTGTCATGATCTTGCCTAAAGGCAGTATATATACTGAACAACAAAAGTTCCTGTGACATTGAATAAGTTTTAATGCAAAGTTATGTTTTTTACCAAATCTGAAACAATTTCGGTTTGCAACAGATAAAAGACTCCTGTAAGTGTTCAAATGGTTTAATTTGCCATACTAACTTCATAAAATGCGTGATTTCATAAAAAAAACATGAACATGCCAAAATGTCAGTTTACAAATCAATAGCATGTGTGTCCACCTCTGGTTGCGATGCAAGCAACACATCTACGTCTCATGGAATGGACCAGGCGTCGCACAAAGTCCTGTGGGATATCTGTCCATATCAGCTGCAGCATGTTTCGAAGTTCCTGGGGTGTCTGTGGAACACGTGGTTGACGTCGAAGGCGCCGATTCATCTCATCCCACATGTGCTCGATTGGTGAGAGATCAGGGGAGCGAACCGGCCAGGGGATGACATTCACGTTGTTTTGTTGAAGAGAGTCCTGAACAAGTCGAACAATATGAGGCCGGGCGTTGTCATGTTGAAAGGTAATGCCTGGGCTATGACGACAGAAAAACGGTAGAACAACAGGGCCGATGATCTCGTCGCAGTAGCGCTGTCCATTGAGATTTCCCTCTGCCACTACCAAACGGGTCATCTGTCTTGCTGTAATCCCACCCCATACCATAACGCTGCCGCCCCCGAAACGATCTTCTGCCATGACACAATGATCACCTCGACGTCGGTACACTCGAATCCGTCCATCGCTGTGGCTGAGGTGAAAACGAGAGTCGTCAGTGAATAGAACTTGTCCCCACTGCATGGCCGTCCAGCGTAGACGCTGTCTGCACCACTGTGGACATGCTTGACGGTGTTTTCCTGTCAAAATGGGACCTCGAAGTCGGTACACTCGAATCCGTCTATCGCTGTGGTTGAGGTGAAAACGAGACTCGTCAGTGAATAGAACTTGTCCCCACTGCATGGCCGTCCAGCGTAGACGCTGTCTGCACCACTGTGGACATGCTTGACGGTGGTTTCCTGTCAAAATGGGTTCTCGAAGTCGGTACACTCGAATCCGTCCATCGCTGTGGTTGAGGTGAAAACGAGACTCGTCAGTGAATAGAACTTGTCCCCACTGCATGGCCGTCCAGCGTAAACGCTGTCTGCACCACTGTGGACATGCTTGACGGTGTTTTCCTGTCAAAATGGGACCTCGACGTCGGTACACTCGAATCCGTCTATCGCTGTGGTTGAGGTGAAAACGAGACTCGTCAGTGAATAGAACTTGTCCCCACTGCATGGCCGTCCAGCGTAGACGCTGTCTGCACCACTGTGGACATGCTTGACGGTGGTTTCCTGTCAAAATGGGTTCTCGAAGTCGGTACACTCGAATCCGTCCATCGCTGTGGTTGAGGTGAAAACGAGACTCGTCAGTGAATAGAACTTGTCCCCACTGCATGGCCGTCCAGCGTAGACGCTGTCTGCACCACTGTGGACTTGCTTGACGGTGGTTTCCTGTCAAAATGGGACGTCTGGCGGGTCTTCTGGCGACAATCCCTGCACATCTGAGGCGACGACGTACGGTTTGTGAAGATATCCGTCGAAGGCCAGGGATGCTTCTTGCAGTCACTGTTGCTGGCTGGAATCGATTTCGTACCTGTGTTGTCGATTATTGGTTACGCGTGGCCTGCCACTCTGAGGATGGTCTCTGACTACATTCGTCTGTTGCCAACGTTGCCATGAACACCAAATGGTGTTTCTGTGGACGTTAAATTGTCTTGCAACATCACGTTGACTCGATCATGCTTCAAGCATACCAATGGCTCGCAGACGCTCATTTTCGGACAGGCGTGGCATTTCGTAATGTTGAATAATTGCGTAATTTTGTTGTTTTTCTGAGTGGTTGTTAAACAGTGCTAAACAATGCATATGGAATACCGTTAACGCACATGTTTTTTTATACCCATTCTTGGGTAGTGAAATGCATGGGGCTTGCATAAAAGTAAACTTTTGCAGGGAATGCATGCTTTTCTGTACCAGTTGCGTTTTTGTGACTTGATTCCATACATGTACTACAATATTGAAAACCAAACTTTACTTGTTTGAAAAATACACTAAAACATTGGTGTCACAGGAACTTTTGTTGTTGAGTATAGTTCATGGAGTGAACATGTTTTGTTGTAGTCCTCACCATTATCATTATAGTTAAAATTCACTTTTTTTATTTCCTGTTGTTTTTGAAATCTCTGAAACTTTTATGATTAGATGATGAGGAATGGTTTGCTATAGTTTCGCCAAGTTTGTTGACAATTTCAGATTTAGTTGTCAATAACGAACTCAAGACTTTGAACCTTTGCCCTTAATATTTTGAATCATGTTCCAAACCTTAGACATGGATGTGCGAGAACTGATTTTTGATACAAAGAATTAGCGTGTATTTTGTTCAAAAGTACGTCTCGACTTGGCGCTTTTGATTTTAACGTTATTCAGGCGATAAAACCCAGATTTCTATAAACTTGGAGACTGAAACAGTCGGATTCACTTACCATACGAAATAACGTAGATAGATTTTTTTAACCATTTAACATATTCCAAATTTCTAGCTACAAGTATTACACTGTACTGTGCAGCCTAATCCTATTATGGAAACATTATGTTTAAGCATATGCTTTTCTCCATCTGCATATACTGTTTATGGCATCAGTTAGCAAACGTTTAAAACAATTTCCGTGTCATGATGACCCTCGTCACAAAAGTCGGTCATCGAAAATAATTTTTACATTGCCGAATTGCAAAGTGGTTTTACCTGCAGCATCATAGCCAAACCAGGAAGTCAGTAGGGACGTAAACACAAGCTGTTGCTATAGTGTGTCACTGTGCCCCGAAAACATGGTCATGTGCAATGGCAAAATATGCTGTCTCGGGTAGTATTTACTGATCCATTCCTGTTGTGCCACATCCTGTCACACTTTCTCGGTCAATGTTATTAAACAAGTGAATTTGAAAACATGCAATGAGTAATTCACATTTAAAATTTATGATACAGACCAATTTCTGTCAAGTAACTTTGGATCAGATGCCCGCTCACACGAAAATAAAGATCTTTCAGATTCCCTTTTTTAAAGTGTGAATCCCTTACAATTACGAAGTCAACAGGCCACAAACAAGCAGAATATGTTTGATGGTGTAAATATTATCACCGCGGTGGAAATAGTTTTCTGTATTTTCAGTTTCATTTTGGACATTTTCGCTTTTGTTTTTGACATTTTCGTTTTTGTTTTTGACATTTTCATTTTATTTTTTGACATTTTCATTTTTGTTTTTGACATTTTCGCTTTTGTTTTTGACATTTTCGTTTTTGTTTTTGACATTTTCGTTTTAGTTTTTGACATTTTCATTTTAGTTTTTGACCTTTTCGTTCTTGTTTTTGCCCTTTTCGTTTTTGACATTTTCTCTTCACTTTTCAGCGATTCAATATCTACTTTATACATGGTTTATCACATTTGTATGACAAATCGTGTTAATTTGCAAAAGGTTACGTTAACAGTAAGTGAAATATAAAAAATATTGAAAATCTCCATGTCCCTCATGGGCCACCCTAAATTACAGTCCATCTGGCTCTGAATGAGAATGATGAATTGCAAAGTAACAGTGGTTACTCTGTTCCTTGTTTGTTTGTTTGCTTGCTTGCTTGCTGGCTTGTTTAACGCCGCACTTTGCAATATTCCAGCTATATGACGGCGGTCTGTAAATAATCGAGTCTGGACATAGTAGCCTTTTAGGGCAAGCATGGGTTTCTGAAGATCTATTCTACCCCGGATCTTCACGGGTCTCACAGGTTCTGTATACACTACTATCCAGATTAATCTGTATAATTAAAACTATCTGAATGAATGAAATGCACAATCACGGGTGGTGGAGGAACGTCGTGTATTCACAGATTCACAGATAACACATGATTGGGAAGACGACGCCATTGTTGCTGCAAAATGGTGCCAAGATCTTGCAAATTCTGTGGTTGGTTCTGGAGACTGCGCAGACTTCTGCCAAGAGCATCCCAGACGTGTTCGATGGGATTGAGGTCGGGAGACCTTGACGGCCAGTCCATGAGGTTGACTTCTCAAAATTGCTGGGTGGGGTCTGGCATTGTCGTGTTGGAAGATCAAAGCGGGTCCATGTGCTGCCATAAAAGGCAGAAGTACTGGTGCCAGTACCTGGTCGCGGTAAGCAGCAGCGTTGAGTTTGCCACGGATGACCCCACACCCCACACCATGACACTTCCGCCTCGAAATCTGTCAACTTTCTGTACACAACACTGGGCGTAACGTTCATGACGGCGCCTCCACAACCTCGCCCTACCATCAGCAAATCGAAGATTAAATCGGTATTCATCACTGAAGACGACTTGATTCCAATTCCTCTGAGTCCATCGTAAGTGTCGCTGTGCCCACAATTGACGTTGACGCCTGTGTAATTGAGTCAGAATCGGCCCGCAGTACGGCCGTCGTGCTTGAAGGTGAGCAGTTCTCAGACGATTTCGAACAGTTTGCGCACTCAGTCTACCCCTAAAGAGTTGATTTCTGGTTGATGTAGCCGTCAAAAATCGGTTACGGAGGTGACGTAAGACAATCTGACGATCCTCTGCATGTGACGTCACACGTGGTCGACCTGGCCGAGGGCAATCAGCGGTGGTACCCGTTTGCTGTAGACGCGTCTGTAAATCATAAACAGTCCGCCGACTACAACCCATCGTCCTTGCGACTTCAGCTACGGACGTTCCCGTCTGCAACATGCCGATGGCACGTTCACGTTGCACATTTGAAAGGCGTGGCATGACAAATGGCCGTAAAGACTTTTGTTTTCTTGGTTTTTTTTTGTTTTTTAAATGACTGCTAACAAGTATGGCTGAAAACATGTGCGGTATTATGGCCACATGACCAGTTGCACGTGAAAAACCACTTTTGCTACTATAGTGCTGTGCACATGATTTTGATCGATTCACCTGCACAAAAACGGGTGTTATCTGAAGACAATATGTGGCCATTACTGTTTAAATACACAATAAGGGCCCAAAATGATAACTGGTCAAAATGTTAAAATTTAAGGATTGTGAAGTTTTTAATTTGATTCAGTATATATACTGATGCTGCTGCTACTACTACTACTACTACTACTACTACTACTACTACTACTACTACTACTACTATTACTACTATAACTACTATTACTAGTACTACATGGCTACCCAAAGCAAATCTGTGTGTGTCTACATGTATGCAATTCCACGAGTGTTATATAAAAAACGATATTATTGATCAATAATCCATCCATGCAGTAATGAGCCTGTTTTTAAAGGCTGGTGATAGCAGGAACCCGAGGGTGGACACTGTCCATTTGGTTATTACCTGAAAATTGCACATGTCATCAGGAGATACAAAACAAACATTCACTTCAGGTTCTATTTTTTCAATTTCTACAATGATATTTATATTTTAAACAAGATATCAATATAACCTCGAAATGAATGTAGGGAACCAACGTTTATCATTTATATTTTTCAAGACTAAATCGTCACAGAATTCCATTGGTCCATTCATGTGATTTTCACCACATTTTGTTGTTCACGCCCGGTGAAATCTGTTTCGGCGGATAACCGAGACTGGTTGCTCTCTGGTGTTGACGTTTTTATTTGCTAAAGTACAAGTATGGTGACTGCAAAGAAGTTTAACTAACAATGGAAATAATAAATGATTGGGGAACAGGCACAGTAGCCTCTTACAGGCATAGTCGTCTCTTACAGGCATAGTCGCCTCTTACAGGCATAGTCGCCTCTTACAGACACAGTCGTCTCTTACAGACATAGTCGCCTCTTACAGGCTTACCGACATAGTCGTCTCTTACAGGCATATTCGTCACTGACGGGCATAGTCGTCCCTCACGGGTTTGGCCTTGGGAGGTTTGGGGAACTGAAGGCCAATTCTAACCATATTTTTTAATGAAAGGGTCAAGTTTCATCTCCATTTGAGTCTCGCTGCTGTCCTCGGATAATGGCCTGCTCGATTGCACACATCCATGTGTGTGTGAATGTGTGTGTGTAATTGTGTGTGCGTCTGCGTATGTGTGCGTATGTATGAGTATCTGTGTGCATGTGTGTGCTATGTATGTGAGATGTGTGTAAGTGTATGTATATGCATGGGTGTGCGTATGTACATGTATATGCATGTGTATGCGTATGTACATGTATATGCATGTGTATGCGTATGTACATGTATATGCATGTGTATGTCTGTATGTGTATGCGACTGTATGTGTGTGTACGTGTGTTTATGTGTTGTATTGTTACGTGTGTGTAGGTTTATGTGCGTGTGTATGTGTGTATATGTGTCTGTCTGTCTGTCTGTATGTATGTTCAATATACAAATGAACAGTTTTATACATTTATGTATGTGTGTACGCGTTTAAGTGTTGTATTGCTATGTGCGTGCATTTATGTATGTATGTATGTATGTATGTATGTGTTCAATACACAAATGAACAGTTTATAAATTTAATCTGGCTGTCCACACGAGGATAGTTGGACATACAAGTGTGGAGAAGACATGATGTAATATATCCGTAACAAAAAAGCTCACACATTATCACATAAACATATTGGGTGACAAACTGAATCATACGGAAGCTTTTTGGGGCCATTTCTTTTTTAATTGTTTTTCGTTACTATCTTGGAATTTCAAGATACTAAGTTTAAATTTCAAGATAGTATCTTGAAATTTCAACTTATTATCTTGAAATTTCAAGATAGTATCGAATTTTCTTTAAAAAAACCCACATGGCCCTAAAAGGCTTCCGTAGAATTAGACCTATTAAATTGTTGTTTCAATCAATGGAGATGTGCCTGCACATTCAATGTGTACACGTGTGTTGTGTTGTCGTGTCATACGCAGAGACTATACCATGATTTCCATGTGATACACAGATGTTTTGATACGAGCCCCAAATGTGTGAATGTCTAATGCGTAAATGTCAACATTGTAGGGTTGGTTGGATAGTTCAGTTCTAATGCGTCCGCTACTGACAGTTCATCTCCATAATGATATACACGAATCTGCAGGACACACCAGTACTTGGAATTGCGCATTATATTAATGCGGAATGTTGCACATAATGCCTGCTGCTTCCTTTCAATCGGTTTATTGATGTATAAAATATATGTCTGTTAGGCACATGCGCCTGGACAGCAGGTAACGTCATAGGGGAAGCAGGCGACAGGAAGCGAGGTGATTATTTTACGTGCGCTTCTTAAAGATGCATACGCCGAAATTCTCTTTGAACAGTTAAGTCCCTTAGACCAGTCGTCACCACTCGCCCCTTTCCGTAACCTGCAAGAAGACTCGTCCCCCTATCGATGGATGTTATGTGTGAAAATACGACAAACCAATCAGAATGCGCGTATGATTTCAAGTTCTTCGTCAAAGAATCCCTCAGAAATAAGTTTTGATTTTACGTATGTCTTGCATCTAAAAATATACCCAAGACACAGTTAAATGTGTGTAAAACATCGGGGTGCGTGTCCCATAATAACTACACAAGCATTTATCTTAGTCTTTTTTTTAACACGACAAAAAATAATAATAATAAAAAACAAACAAACACGAACGATGAAGACATTTTATGGAGTCTTGATCTGATCTGTATCATAGTTCTCACGCCTTCCTCACCGCAGTACCTGCAAAATATAAAACATCGCCATATTTAAGTAACTGACTAAAATTATTCAACATTTCAGAAAAGGTAATAAATATTAGGTTACCAAAATTATGTTAAAATACCTTCTATGCATCAGATTTCAGCATTAACTTTCACATTCACAAAATACGCTGATATTCATTTCATTGTATCAAAAGATATACGCTTATATTCCTATCGTCTTGTGTGGATGGTCCATATTATGTTTGTTTGTTTGTTTGTTGTTTAAGGCCGCACTCAGCAATATTCCAGCTATATGACGGCGGTCTGTTAATAATCGAGTCTGGACCAGACAATCCAGTGATTGACATCATGAGCATCGAACCACACAATTGGGATACGATGACATGCATCAACCAAGTCAGCGAGCCTTAGAACCCGATCCCTTTAGTCGCATTTTACGACAAGCATAGTCGCCTTCTACGGCAAGCATGGGTTGCTGAAGACCTATTCTTCCCCGGATCTTCACGGGTCTCCATATTATGTAAAGTACACACGGACGTATTACACTTCAGAACACCAAGTGTGACTATTTTATCAATGGATGTCAAATACAAGCAGTGTTACTTGACTTGTGCGGTTATGGAAGTACAGAAATCCTTACCGTCATCAGCTTATGTCACCAACATTTGTGCATCTCTCGCATTGAATGACACCTCGTCCTGTGATTGGTCAGTATTCCGTTCCTTGTAAATGTCTTCACCCTCAAGATCTGAAACGCATCATGTTCAGATAAATTTAACCTTGAACCCGTTTATGCATAAATAGGTCTAAATAGTGTATGTAGAAATTAAAAAAGAATAAAGCAAAATCCAGTTTGAAGGGGTGCCGAAGACACCAGCCTGGTTCGCTGGGTATGCTGCGCTGACGCTACACTCAGCATACCAGGGACCCAGGCTGCGAAGACACGGGTTCTATTCTTTACATGGTGAACCTCCATAGTAATATGGATGGAATATTCCAAAAGCGTAATTTGTTGTGTAGTATGTGATAGCTATGTCCCGAATTGGTACAGTTATAATATAACGGTATAACAGATGATGTCGATACAGATGTTTTGAGATTATTATTTCCTGTATTGTCCTATAATTAACCTCATTGCTATTACACGTGAAATAAACAGGAAATATCAGCTGATATACGGTATGTATCAGCCTGTGTGCATTTTATAAAATAACCTAATTTCATACTGACGGGATGGGTAGGGATGGGGTCGTGCGTACGGTACTATCTGTTCTCTATTAGCCAATAAACGGGGCCTGTGATATTGTCCCCAGCAAAGATATGATTGGTTGTAAAACTTGAAGACAATATAAGGTACTCACCTCTTCCGTGTAACTTTGTTGTACTGGTTAACCATCTCGCGTTCCTCCTCCATCTCTTAGACCGAAACAACCAACGTCTCTTACGCCAAAGGCCGTCAGTCTGTTGCATTTCTAAACACACGAGGACAAGCAGGAACAGCAACAGCAGTTTCATCACGCTTAGCTGTGGAAAAACGTGAAAACTGAAAGGTGGTGTGTGTGTGTGTGTGTGTGTGTGTGTGTGTGTGTGCGCGCGTGTGTGCGTGCGTGCGTGTTTTTTTGGTGTGTGTGTGCGTGCGTGCGTGCGTGTGTTTTGTGTGTGTGTGTGTTTTGTGTGTGTGTGTGTGTTTTGTGTGTGTGTGTGTGTGTGTGTGTGTGTTTTGTGTGTGTGTGTGTGTTTTGTGTGTGTGTGTGTTTTGTGTGTGTGTGTGTGTGTGTGTGTGTGTGTGTGTGTGTGTGTGTGTGTGTGTGTGTGTGTCCAGTTCATGTAAAATAAAAACCTCAACGCCAGACAACAACTTGTATCGGTTGTCAGTCGAAACAGATTCCATTGGCATAAAAGACAAAAGAGCTGTGAAATTAATATGAATGGATCAGTGAAAATAAGTGATTTGCGAAATGGGTAATCATGTCCTGCCCTACCGGTAGCGTCCGTCGCTCACACAAATCACAAGCCAATCTCGGAAATATCCAGTTTTCAGATAAAGGAAATAAATAGGAAACAAATACTATTACTTAAAAAAATATGACATGACATTGCATTGAATGTTTATACTACAAAATCTTTTGTCCAACAAAATTTAAAATAACAAACATCGAAAAATCTGATAAAATATGTGTACAATGAAATGCATACAGACACTTCTAGGCGATAACTGTAAAAATGTTTATAAACTATCTTTCAGTTGAAAATGGTTCCTGCGGGTGTAGGTAATGCTTGATGAATGTAAATAATTCAACCGAAAATATTTCGGTTTGTATGACAATTTTTTTATCAATACTGAAACATGTCACCAAATGATTCAGTTATATGTTTTTACACATGCACGCACACATATACACACACGCACACACGCACACAAACGCACACACACGCACGCACGCACGCATGTGGAACCGTGCATGGTATGCATAATGACTCACTCTAAGCCAAAATCAAGTCAAAACAATCAACAACACATATACTCACAATACGTCTCTTCAGAAAGAGCCGGTTTTGGAATAAGTGTGTCAATATAGCTTTAGAAACTACTAATGAATTAGATCACTACACAAGTAGTTATATACAGACATCAGTAACAGCTTAGATCATCACCGTCATATGCAAAGACAACCTTTGACCTTACGTCAGTTCAACGTGTTGCTATCAATTAGTGACAACATATGCCCTGTTTGACAAGTGATAATCTCAGGACCTAATGGCTTTGCTGTAACCACCAAACGGAATAGAGCAGTTTTAAATGGTCTGTTGATTATTAATGTTGCTTATATTAAAAAATTAGCAATAATATCAATGTACTGATAAGTATATCATAATATTATGTCATTTATTTCAAACTTACATAAAAAACATTGAAATATCCCAAGGTAGTGTTGCAATATCACTGAGTCGTTTTGATCTAGACTGAACCTATCACTCAAACACAATCCTGCTTTTATCTTGAGTGAGTGAGAAAATACGAGTGGGTTGGTGAGTGAGTGAGTGAGTGAGTGATGGTAATGACACGTTGAAATTATTTCAGATACATCACAGCAAGTCACAGCATATCACGGCATGTCACAGCATGTCACAGCATGTCACAGCAGTATGACATGTAGGAGGCAAGCAAGTGATGCAGATCCCAGACCGATTTGATGAAACCAACGAACACGGGTATGGCGCTCGAAAAATCAAGAAACACAATCAGGGCAAATCTTGAACTCAATCCCACGATAAAATGTGTCTGATTCGCTTCAGCGTTCATGTGAACATAGGACTAGAACTCATGACAATAGTATTTCAGGTCACTGTTCACGTGAACATGGGACTAGAACTCATGACAATAGTATTTCAAGTCACTGTTCAAGTGGACATGGGACTAGAACTCATGACAATAGTATTTCAAGTCAATGTTCAAGTGGACATGGGACTAGAACTCATGACAATAGTATTTCAAGTCACTGTTCAAGTGGACATGAGACTAGAACTCATGACAATAGTATTTCAAGTCACTGTTCAAGTGGACATGGGACTAGAACTCATGACAAAAGTATTTCAAGTAACTGTTCATGTGGACATGGGACTAGAACTCATGACTAGTATTTCAAGTCACTGTTCAAGTGGACATGGAACTAGAACTCATGACAATGGTATTTCAAGTCACTGTTCAAGTGGACATGGGACTAGAACTCATGACAAAAGTATTTCAAGTAACTGTTCATGTGGACATGGGACTAGAACTCATGACTAGTATTTCAAGTCACTTTTCAAGTAGACATGGGACTAGAACTCATGACAATAGTATTTCAAGTCACTGTTCAAGTGGACATGGGACTAGAACTCATGACAATAGTATTTTAAGTCACTGTTCAAGTGGACATGGAACTAGAACTCATGACAATGGTATTTCAAGTCACTGTTCAAGTGGACATGGGACTAGAACTCATGACAATAGTATTTTAAGTCACTGTTCAAGTGGACATGGAACTAGAACTCATGACAATAGTATTTCAAGTCACTGTTCAAGTGGACATGGGACTAGAACTCATGACAAAAGTATTTCAAGTAACTGTTCATGTGGACATGGGACTAGAACTCATGACTAGTATTTCAAGTCACTGTTCAAGTAGACATGGGACTAGAACTCATGACAATAGTATTTCAAGTCACTGTTCAAGTAGACATGGGACTAGAACTCATGACAATAGTATTTCAAGTCACTGTTCAAGTGGACACGGGACTAGAACTCATGACAATAGTATTTCAAGTCACTGTTCAAGTGGACACGGGACTAGAACTCGTGACAATAGTATTTCAAGTCACTGTTCAAGTGGACACAGGACTAGAACTCATGACAATAGTATTTTAAGTCACTGTTCAAGTGGGCATGGGACTAGAACTCATGACAATAGTATTTCAAGTCACTGTTCAAGTGGACATGAGATGAGAACTCATGACAACAGTCATTAAAGTCACTATACAAGTGCACATAGACTGGTGATATCTGTCAATATATCCTTTATGCATTAAAATGTAGAGTTTGTTACACACAGGCCACAATTCAATAGTTTAACGTATTAGCTTCAGTACTGTCCCCATGTCCAAATGTAGTAAATAAACCATATCATTTACTGGGAACTTACACATCATTTACCGAGAGAGAAGATTGATTTTCAGTTGGCTTGAAACAGATATTTACCAACGAGGATCTGATCTGATACTGATCATCTAGTTTTAGTAATAACATCATAATCAGCAGGTGATCTGCAATGAACGTGATGGTAACGCCACACACAATCACTGCCAACACGTTATCTCCTGTGTCCATATGTCCTTGGGTGTCACTGTGATCCCCGAAGCATAACTGACTCCCGGATATGGTGCGGGTCATGTCAGTGAACATGTGCACATATCGACGTCATCCATGTGTCATATGCGACATCCCTATCATTCTGTATTATCCTTGCATATTTAAGTGATTGCTCATTTATAAAATGGCGTGTAGGTACCAGACTTTTCAGCTTCTCGCCAAAATGTGTATTAGAATATAACATATTCGTGGAGTTTAACACTGTAGTACAAAGCCTTGTTGATCAGGGTTACATCACTCAGGGTCTTAGTACGGCTTTTAAAAGGTTTTATTGTAGTCGTGTGTGTACATTTCTATATGACCTCATCAAGGGGGCAAAATAATGTCCTATGCAGTTCCCGACTTTGACGTAAACCATATGTTCCTGTGTTTGTTCTTGTGATCACATGCTTGACTTTGCATGTATTATTGACGGGTTCCATTGCTTAAACAGGGTAAGCTCTTCCGTTAGCAAACACCTGGTATCATCACTACTTGAGCGTGATTCATAAACACATACATATGATATATATAGTAGGAATCGTACAATGGACTCTACTTTTAATAGAGATTTCTTATGATTATGGAAATGTTTTCGTCGCTTTTATCTCTCAAGTTTGATGACCTGAATTGTATGCTGTATAATTTACATATATATGGCCAAAAGAAACTTTACGAAGCTGAACAATTTCACAACTGAACAGACACAATTCAACATAGTCCCAACACACCCATGCAGCGTGCTGACTGTGAAATGCACGCTATATGTTCGAAGAGCAAGTATGTCTAAACCACTTGACCACAAGATTGTTTGACTGCACATTCATTTGGGGTAAAGAATGTTGCGGTGCTGTGATAAACATATACATATTGACTCTTCATATCTGGTCAAGCTTCAGGGGTGAACAAGAGAATAAGTTAGTGTGTATGGTTTTACGCCGCTTTTAGCAATATTCCAGCAATATCACGACGGGGGACACCAGAAATGGGCTTCACACATTGTACCCATGTCGGGAATCGAACCCGAGCCTTCGGCGTAACGAGCGAACGCCTTAACCACTAGGCTACCCGACCGCCCCCATGAACAAGAGAGTATGACATGTATTGTAACCCAACTGTCTCCAAAGTGATAAAAGTGTATGACTTTTGTCATTTTAATATTCAAAGCAACAATAACATTTTATCATTTTTATTTGAATGCTTTTCATATCAAACTGCAATGTCTTTAAAATATTTCAGTATCAGGAACTCGGAAGTTTAATCGAATATTTTCAGCAATTTTTAAACCTGATTATCTCACGTATGTATCAATATGATAGCGTTGCCATTAGCTTACAAAAAGTATGGCAATGAACATTTTCGGAATTGTTTAATGGTTGAATTTCCTTTGAAAATTCTGCATTTTAACAGAATAAATAAACACATTCCAACTTTCCAGGCAATCCAAGACATAACTCACTACTAGTTGATCTCAACATGCTGTACAGTTGTGAAATGTGAACAACGTCAGATTGCCGCGCTATATTCAACTCATATCGACTAGCGTGTTTTAATATATATTGTACAACTGTATGAAAAATACAAACAAAAATGTTTTCCCAAAGAACCTTGCATACACTGAGACATAAATCTGAAGTCGACTTTATCAGGTTATCTCCACGATTCGATCATTCAAACTGTATTCTTTTCTGAAATGGACAGAAGCTTTGTCAGATCCTATCGTAAACAAATAATGAGCGTTTTATTCCGTTCCTTCATTGCAAGATTTGTGTGGCTGGATGGAGTGAGTGAATGTTGTTTAACACAACTATGAGCAATATCAAGGCTACATCACGACGGCCTGTAAATAATCGAGGCAGGACCAGACAAACCAGTGACTGAAAGCATGAGCAACGACCCAGGCGGTCGCGGTATGACGACACGCAATCAGCAACTTGGTCCTCTTCAGTTGGCTCTTAACACATGCATGGGGAACTGGGGACCTGGCGGTAGGGAAGGGGAATTTGTCCCGTTGGTCAGATGAGCAATACTAATATATAATATAATACAGGGCCACGATATGGTTGTCAGACTCTGTACTTCATCAGGCTAGCTCAAACAAAATCGAAAACATTTCAATAACGTCAATCAGATAATTTTCACGACTTTCAGGAAGTGACTAGCAGTGTATTGAGAGGTTAATATAGAACAAGGTCGATACTCGAAGAGTGATCTTCTGGTATTTATGACTATTGTGGTATTCGTATTTACATAGAAATATGAATATACGCTCATCTTTTCGCGAACACCTGGTATCATTTATTTCTAGTTCAGGTGGGTAAATAAGTCTAAGAAAATTGACTATTTGATGGTTATAAATCGCTTTACCCGAAACTTAAGTTTAAACTTCTTGGCCAAATGACCTTGTTTTGATGTTGCAAATCCGAGGAGAAATTCTGATTCATATACATAAAGAAACAGATCAGCAAGAAGGGAAACGCAGGATTTGAAAACACTTATTTATGCAATCCCACGAGCGAGTTGCAGTTCCTTAGCTCACTGAATATATGAAAAAATGAGAAACGGTACCAATACTCACCATGCACCTTCAGGTTGGTCTATGTTTTCCATGTTTCGCTTTATAAACAAGCAAAACACATGAACACAAGACTTGCTTATGGTTTCCGACCTATCATCTGCACGTGTCTGTTAGTGGTATGAAATAATAATTGTAGTGCTAAACCTGAAACATTGTTTATGAGCAGATGTCATCCACAGCACACACCCCACGATTTAAAGAACATAGATACGCGAACGATCTGAACAGGCTGTTCGACTTAAATCATAACGCATATTTTCACGCTCCCCTTGACTGCTTATCATAGTGCTTCACTGTCAGATATGCCATGAAAGCACTTGGAATAAAACAGATTGTAAATTCATTAACGTTTAAAATTCCCTTTTCTATATAAAACCAAAAAAAAATGGTACACCAGTTAGGACATATTTCTTTTAAAAGGAGTGGTGCATTTTTTATTTGGCATTTTTTGGGGTGGTCAAGTAATTGTGTTAAACATGGATTACTAAATGGGTTATTAATAGTGTTGTAATATACCCAACCACCTAAAAATGCAATTAATGTACACATGTTTAAAAGGCCAATGCCAGAGCGATTGTATATGTGAACTGAACTTAAACGTGTCCTAACGTTTGGAGATTGAACCATCTTGTATTTCAAAGACATATATCTGAATATTGTAACTAGTGGGTTACTCAGTTTGTATGTTACGTTATCTTGACAGCCACGTTTTGACTGTGGTCCAGTTTTCGTGTGAGTCAGAAATAACTATAAAAATGATACTCGTACCTCGTGTTGTTTAAATTTACAGAGCATAAATTAGTCCTAATTCATAAAGTGGACAATAGTGTCTTATATAACTGACACAGATAAGGGTGAGAATGACGTACGCTTCTCCTGGGGCATCTTGATCTTCGTCTCGTTAATAGAAAAATAAAATGGTGGAACGAAAACACCACTTTTCAGTCACATGTACTAATAAGCAGAACAGAAAATTATCAAGTATCACCTGGAATCTCCAAACTCGATTCGTAGTACTCAAATTTTACGATGGTGTGGATGTATATGTTACCCAGAAAAATAATTAAAGCCCTGAACTTATAATGAAATGGATTTCAGACCGCCGCCATACTTCGGGGAAAAAAGGAAAATATTTCATTAATTGCATTTTTGTTTTGTTGTTTAAAGCCGAACTCAGCAATATTCCAGCTACATGACGGCGGTCAGTAAATAATCGAGTCTGGACTAGACAATCAAGTGATTGACATCATGAGCACCGATCGACGCAATTGGGATACGATGACATGCATCAACCAAGTCAGCGAGCCTGAGCACCCGATCTCGTTAGTTGACTCTTACGACAAGCATAGTTGCCTTTTACGGCAAGCATGGGTTGTTGAAGACCATTTCTAACCCGGATCTTCACGGGTCCAATATATTATAGCCCCATAAATATGACGCCGCCCACCGCAACTGTCGGCTTGCAACACGTACACGTACATCACTACCACGCTACCTTCAACGTCAGGTGTAATGTAGCGGCGATTGTCATGCTGTGTCACAGGTGTTTACTCCTATCAGTACAACACTGCTCTACGTGTATCATTAATGGTCTGATCAGAGCAACTGCTCGTACACACTTGATATGTGTAATATTCTTGATGTTATCGTGTGCATGCATGCTATGGCATATCATACATTTGTCAAAGCATGATATTTTTCTCTGCCTTATTTCATAAAACAACATTAAAGCTGAGGTAATCGTAACCCGTAACATTTTAACCTTAGATCGTTTGTCTAAAGTAATCAGTCATTTCGTTTTATAGCAGGAGAAAAAATACCTCCAACACATGAATATGTGAGTTGTATAGTCTACAATATCACAAACGTACTTGGTCAGCGAAAGGTGTTCAGTATCAATTATAAAATACATGCGGGGCGCTAATTTTTCACAAAAGCATAATTCCAGAGGCAATGTGTTTTCACAAAACTAGCCAATAAATGACAGGTATAATTTAAAACGACTCTTTAAGTGAAACCTCAGTGATTTAAGAATTAAAAAATATTTTTGAAACTCCTTGTGAAGCGACAGACCTTTATCACTTTGGTATTAAAAACCAACATTAAAATTGAACAGTTGTACTTGAACACTGTTTATATCAAACTCATCAAAATATTTCAGTATAAGGAACCCGGAAGTAAGTCCAATAAAAAAGGTTTTAAATATGTTGTAAAAAGTATACCCGACCACCTACAAAACTGCTGTGAATGTACAAATTTCCAATACTGAATACTGAATACTGAAAAAAGAGGAGGATGTGTATGGTGTGTAACATCTGTTTAATCCTCTCTGTGCAGCGCTGATCTATGTGTGACATTTATTGATCTATCTTTATTACAAGTCAAATATACAGCTTACAAATCATGATATTTTCCGATGACTCTGCAGGTGTCTGTGTGCATGTTAAATGCTTGTCAGTGTGTCTGGCTGATATCTGTGTTTAAATCACAGCTTGTTATTGTGCAAGGTCACTTTATTACAAGTCAAATATACAGCTTGCAAATCATGATATTTTCAGGGGACTATACAGGTGTTTGTGTGTGTGTTAAATGATTGTCAGTGTCTGGCTGATATCTGTGTTTAAAGGGGGCAAAGTTGGTTCTGTAGTAAAGGGCACCTCAAATGGATGTGCCTCGTTACGTATGTTAGTTGTCCCGGGAACAGCTGATTGAAGTTTGGAAAAAGTGTGTGTTAGGACCAAATCCACCTTCGTGTGTTCCTCAAAAAGGGAAAACATCTTTCCTCTTTGGGCTCTCCTCTGAAATAACTGGGTAACGATATTGTTGAAATCGGTGTGAAACAAATCTCTCTCCTTTAAATACTTAACATGGAAACATATATCCCCCTTCGAGTACTTAACATGGAAATACATGTTCATCCTTCAAGTACTTAACATGGAAACATATGTCCCTCCTTCAAGTACTTAACATGGAAACATATGTTCCTCCTTCAAGTACTTAACATGAAAATATATATCCCCCTTCAAGTACTTAACATGGAAATACATGTTCATCCTTCGAGTACTTAACATGGAAACACATGTCCCTCCTTCAAGAACTTAACATTGAAAACATACATTTATTTGTTGATAAACTCGGTGTGTCTTCCCCGTCTGTTTTCTTCAAACTTTTTGATTCTCAAGTTAAACCAATTCTGTTTAATGGTTCAAAGATTTGGGGTCTCGATAAATATCACATCTTGGAAATTCACTTAACTACATGTAAACGATTCTTAAAAGTTGGCAAATCTACCCCAAATTGTATGGCGTATGGTGAATGTGGAAGACATCCCTTATATATCTGTTCTTATATACGCGGTCTAAAATATGGGTTAAAGATTACAGAAATGTCACCTGATCGTATTCCACATAAATGTTATGAAATGCTGTAATACCCTGACAATGTTGATTATATAACATGGGTCACTAAAATCAGACAACTTTTATTTCTTCATGGATTTGGATATGTTTGGATTTACGTAGGTGTTGGAGATAAGACAACATTTCTTAGTGTATTTAAACAAGTTGCATCTGATATGTTTATCCAAGAATGGAGAGCTACATTGGAAAATAGTTCAAGATACGACCTTTATAAAACATTTAAATTCTGCTTATCTCCAGAACAGTACTTAACAGAAATAACAGACAGAAAACTTAGAGTGTGTTTTACACGTTTTAGACTAGGTTTGAAGAATTTAGTATGTAATACGGGTCGTTTTTCCTCAGTTTACAAAAATATGCGTTTTTGTCCTTTTTGCCCCACATTTATTGAAAACGAATACCATTTTATGCTTTCCATGTTATGAATCGCTCAGAACAAAACATTTCCAAGGTTTACCCCAAAACATCAATACACTAATCAAGCTCCTCCGTTTTGATGAAATATCTAACGAGCAACAAAAGAATACTATCCTATACATTAATTATGGTTTACGACTTCGCAACCGTCTTTGTACAAATGATGTTTAATTATTCTTGGGGTTATTTGCCTTTATTAATAAAATGCTTTAATCTCTTCTTGTTGTGTTGTGATGCGATTTATTTTTCACAAAATTGTACACATGCACATCTTTGTGCACATAAGTCTACATGTTTATACTTGTACATGTACAAAATTGTATATATATATAATATTATTGTATGTATATGGGCCTATGGCCTAAATACAATAAATGATGATGATCATGATGAAGTACTTAACATGGACACATATGTCCCTCCTTCAAGAACTTAACATGGAAGTATACATTCCTCCTTCAAGTACTTAACATGGAAATATATATCCCCCTTCGAGTACTTAACATGGAAATAGATGTTCATCCTTCATGTACTCAACATGGATCATATGTCCCTCCTTCAAGAACTTAACATGGAAACATATGTGCCTCCTTCAAGAGATTAACATGGACACATATGTCCCTCCTTCAAGTACTTAACATGGACACATATGTCCCTCCTTCAAGTACTTAACATGAAAATATGCATTCCTCCTTAAAGATCTTAACATGGAAACATATGTCCCTCCTTCAAGAACTTAACATGAAAACATATGTCCCTCCTTCAAGTGCTTTACATGGACACATATGTCCCTCCGTCAAGTATTTAACATGAAAATATACATTCCTCCTTAAAGATCTTAACATGGAAACATATGTCCTTCCTTCAAGAACTTAACATGGAAACATATGTCCCTCCTTCAAGTGCTTAACATGGAAATATACATTCCTCCTTCAAGTACTTAACATGGAAACATATGTCCCCCATTCAAGTACTTAACATGGAAACATACATTCCTCCTTCAAGTGCTTAACATGGAAACATATGTCCCCCCTTTCAAGTTCTTAAAATGGACACATATGTCCCCCCTTTAAGTTCTTAACATGGAAATATACATTCCTCCTTCAAGTACTTAACATGGAAACATATGTCCCTCCTTCAAGTGCTTAACATGGAAACATATGCCCCCCCTTCAAGTACTTAACAAGGAAACATATGCCCCCCTCCTTCAAGTACTTAACATGGAAACATATGTCCCTCCTTCAAGTACTTAACATGGAAACATATGTCCCTTCAAGTACTTAACATGGAAACATATGTCCCTCCTTCAAGTGCTTAACATGGAAATATACATTACTTCTTCAAGTGCTTAACATGGAAACATATGTCCCTCCTTCAAGTACTTAACATGGAAACATATGTCCCTCCTTCAAGTGCTTAACATGGAAACATATGCCCCCCCCCCCCTTCAAGTACTTAACAAGGAAACATATGCCCCCCTCCTTCAAGTACTTAACATGGAAACATATGTCCCTCCTTCAAGTACTTAACATGGAAACATATGTCCCTTCAAGTACTTAACATGGAAACATATGTCCCTCCTTCAAGTGCTTAACATGGAAATATACATTACTTCTTCAAGTGCTTAACATGGAAACATATGTCCCTCCTTCAAGTACTTAACATGGAAACATATGTCCCTCCTTCAAGTGCGTGACATGGAAACATATGTCCCCCCCCCCCCTTCAAGTACTTAACATGGAAATATACATTACTTCTTCAAGTGCTTGACATGGAAACATATGTCCCTCCTTCAAGTACTTAACATGGAAACATATGTCCCTTCAAGCACTTAACATGGAAACATAAATTCCTCCTTCAAGTGCTTAACATGGAAACATATTTCCCCCCCCCCCTTCAAGTACTTAACATGGAAATATACATTCCTCCTTCAAGTGCTTAACATGGAAAAATATGTCCCCCCTTCAAGTACTTAACATGGAAATATACATTCCTCCTTCAAGTGCTTAACATGGAAACATATGTCCCTTTATCAAACACTAAACTTGGAAATAAATGCCTCCTGCCCACTTCAAGTACTGAACTTGGAAATATATGTTCAACCTTCAACTACTGACCATGGAAACACATGTTCTTTCTTCAACTACTTAGGACCACGTCTTTCCATTTCATAAAAAACAATTTAATGTCGTAAGAGGTTTTTATTGCTGAATTTTATTCACTCCAACACAATACACTGTTTGGGGTACTGGGATTGACTCGTCCGCTGTGATACGTGATTCTGAAACAGAAAGTCTAAGGTTAGTTGTGGTGTAACCGACTGCGCTAATGTATTTTCGGATGTGTCTAACACACTCATAAATCGAACCTTACTTCAGGCCCCTTAGAGGAGTCGACACACATATGTTCACATAGATAAATAAGAATATTGTCTGTAAATATATCATATGACCGTAGGCTAGAATGGTCAGGCGACGTCTTGAATTACATGGAGAGACAGTACTTTCCATGATAGGCGTATTTAAGTAGCATTTTGTGTTTGATGTATGTATCTTTATTGGTGCAAATCTTTATTTCAAATTCCTGTGAAAAGCATATAGTTGTAGGGGCGATTATGATAGATTACAGATTAAGACTATTGTATATGTTTCTAATCCCTAGATAGTAACGCATTGTCTTAGTCGTATTAAAATAATAAAAGAATTGCCATTCACTAGTTCACTCTCTATAGTCCTGCTTAGAACTTCACTTGTTTAATAAAAAGAAATAAAATCGCTGAAAGAAAGATAATCGCTAGGCAAACATATATTCTCATTTATTGCCCTACTCACAAGATTTCTCTTGATAAGTCCGAGCAAACGCATCCTCAGACAGGACCGAGTTTTCTGAAAAGAAACATTAGACAATCCAATTGAGGATTTTATACTCGCTTACTCTTTTATGCCATCTCTACTATAGATTTACACGGACTTGTCAATCTGTTCCAATCTTGTATTGTTCGGTTATAAAGACCTTCTCGCGCAACTCCATAAATAATTTATGTTAAAGGACTACTCTCCAACGTCAGTGCATCCACTGTACTTGACGACACGCATCCTATCCCTGCCTGGTAAATAGTGTATAACCTCCCTGGGAAATACCTCAAGCAAACTCCTACCATTATTTTCAGCAGGTTCCACCTCTCTGGCACCATAGTTGTTAACGTCGACGTTCTCGGCACCTGTCAAGCATGTTCGTTAGAGCCTTCAGACAAGCGATTTACATGAAGAAAACAGATATTTAGAATATATATGTGTCGGTATGTTTAATAATTGCTTTGTTTATTCTGTTTTTCATGATTGCTAAGAAACGATTCTGTTAGCTCTGTTATAAGGTAAATATGACTCCCAGAAAGTTACAAAAAGGTAAATGATTAATGCACACACTTCTGACACGTTTATCGACTGTTTTGTCAGATTAGGCAAATGAAGCGGAAAAAAGAATATGGAGACAGAAAGTTCCAAAACTATCTGATCGTAAAAAAACCTGTAATTTTACAGTGATGAAGTTCAGGGTTGGGTCACCAACAGTTAGAGGACCACATGCTATATGTTGGTTGTGTTTCAGCAGATCGAAGCACAGAACCCAGTAAATGCTTTAAAATGATAGTATAGATTAAGGAATGACGGTAAACAAGTAAGGTGTGGCCGAACAAAGCTAGTAAGCAATGACCGAAACGAGTAGAGCGGTCCCTTTGTTTCTGAGTTTCAGTCTGGTTGACACCTGAAAGTTGAGGATCGGGCGCATATCAAAGATGAGTATGACAGCTGGAGAAACGCAGATTTGCCTGATATTTGAAGGAGTGTTTCTGGGGCACGGTCGCTAGTATAACAGTACAAGTTACTAAAATGGTGAAAGCTCCTATTACAGTAAACCGAAGTCTATCTTTCTTCCAAAACTTCCCTTGGGTAACTGTGCAGGGCAACAACCTTGCACGACATATTCATGGAACATTACATTTCGCAGTCTTGGTAAACATGGTACAAATCTTAAAATGGAGCATTTACCCTTCTTAGGCATTGCCGCTTTCTTTCTAACACGAACATCTACCCTCGTCCTTCGGCTCCACCACCACTCACTAGAGGGCGCCACCAGGCATACGAGGAGGACAAGCAACAGCAACTTCATGACGTCACACTGAGGAAAAGCAATACCACACATGTGATAACTCACGAGTGAGTGAGTGAGTTAATGCTTTACGTCACATCGGGAATATTTCAGCCATATCGTGACGAGATAACTCACGATGATGTGAAGCTGACATTTAATAAATGTGTCCATTTCTTTTTCTTCTTTGATAGGAATTTAGAAGTTGGAGTACTAAGTAAGGATAAGAATTTATAGATGAACAACTTCTTTATTACAATTAAGAGCGACGTTTCGGTGTAGGTTCTAAATGCCTATAAAAGAACACAACTCCATGCTTGATAATAAGCTGTGATGTAAAAGTGGAAACTTCTACATTGAAAACCTTGTCGAGACTTCGAAGCTAACATGGTCAACATGACGTCAACAATAACAGGTTCCATTACATTACATGGTCAACGGTGCCAATCAAATAACTTAGTACTTACTGAAAACGAAATAAGTTCTTACTGTTTCAAAGATATGTTTAATAAAAGGATAAACGTGTACCCATATGTGATTAAATATATAACTATTCTGTCCGGTAGCGATAATTCCTGTAACACATATAAGGCAAAACTGTCCTCAAGGCGGACGACAATTGTCGTTGAATTATTGGGTTTCGTGATTGAAAACAATACTGAAACAAAGGCGATAGAGTTATGAAAAGCAGATAACAATTTAACCAAGTATAAAGATGGTTCAAAACATATCGATGAATGACCTAATCTCAAAACCTCGACAACCGCGGTGTAGAGAGTCCTTAAAATGTATGGTATAATAATTAAAATCGACTATGATAAAAATATATTTATCCGTATACTTGTAGACAGATGATAGCTAGGGGTGTTTAGGACTTAATTTACGGTTAGATTGATACACATAATAAAATTTACGGTAGCGGACAAACAAAGGTATTTGAGCGATTTAAATGACAGCAGCGGGCGATAATTCGCCCAAATAAAAGTTCCTCTATAATTATAAATACAGGACTGGAAGCTAAAACCATCAGAAACAACTATTACACTCAGTAGCAAGGATGCGTTTCAAGCTGGAAAATATAACATTCTCAAATATTTGCATAATAGCAGAAAATGAATTATTCGCCTTCTCTTCGATAACGCATATATTACGTATTTTAACCGAACACCCTGTAAACATGCATTTGATTACTCAGCATACCACATAATAAAAGCCATGTATAGTAGAAAGATGGATACAATTACACTTTAAGCTTTAAATTCAGTTTGGCGGTATCAAATCTACAAGTTACGCAGATCTCCTTTAAAAACTAAAACTACCTCGCCAATTTTTTTTACAAGGAAATAAGAAAAAAAAAATAAAAAAATATGACAACTGGCCTTTTGCTTAATGTCAAGACAGATCCCTGCATGAAAACTGAATACAATTTTGAAAAGCAACTTGAATCACGTGATCATATTTTGCGTATCGGATGCTAATTATTGAAGCTTTCTTTTTTTCACGCCTACACTTCAAACTACATCTCAATATATCCCATTTGGTTGATGTAAACATTTGTATTTTCATGTATTCTTTTTTCTTTATTTCCTCTAAGAAATATTTAGAGTGCGTGCATGGACGTTTCCGTGCGAGTCTGGGCCAGATAATCCAGTGACTGGTATTGTAAAAAAAATATCGGGTAAGGTGACCACCCGATCCATTAAGAGGCCTCTTACGACCAGCATAAGTCGCTGGGGAGCCAATCTAACCCGGCACGAGTCAAATAAGAAAAATAACAAAAGTTAATCATAAGTGTATAAAAATCCACTACTCACCAGCAAGCTTCACGTTGATGCACTTTACCATGAAGACCGAGCGTAGCTTTATATAAAACTGATATTTACTTTTCGCTTCTGATTTATTATTTCTTCGTGTATGTGATAGTGTCGTGGTGTGAAATAACAATTTGTAGTTGTACGCTGCACCATTCTTTATGAGAGACAGGTGTCACCAATGCACACGTGTGTTAAACTACGTGTGTCCAGTTACTGATATATACTATGTTGTATCACTTCTTTCGTCTATTGGTTATTTCGCGTTCTGTGAACAGTGTTTCATACGCCTTTCCATTTTAGTCGAATTATATCATTGTCCTGGCGATGCATTCAGCTGATTTGCTCTCTAAACAGTATTTAGTCACACCGACGATCGACAACGCCATCTAACTGATGATGAAACTCATATCGAGTACAATAGCAAGAAGCTTCGAGGTGAGGAATCATTAAAGTGAGTGAGTGAGATGGGTTTAATGCTGAACAGGCAGCAGACTATACAGAGCCAGAGAGAACAGAACTCAATCAGTGGGAGACAACAACCCAGGACACTCTATGATCAACACCGATTCAGACATGACATGAGGTGAGGTGAAATTGGGTTTAACGTCGCGTCCAAGATTATGACACTTATATAGCAACGTGCATGCACACTCAGACACTCAGTATACTGTTTCCGAGCCGACCAGTCCTTGTTTTAACCCCTTGATTCCGGACAGAGTAACAACAAGTACCATCTTTTAACGTCTTTTGGTATGACGCGGCCGGAAGTCGAACCCCGGTCTTTCCGCTCTCCGGGCGGACGCTCTACCTCTAGACCACGGAGGCGGTCAGATCGACATGAGGGAAGATACACAGACTGTTTTAGTCCAAGAGCCCGTATGTTATTTTTGTACCTAGATTTTGATGTCCCCCGCCGTGATATTGCTGGAATATTGCTTAAAGCGGCGTAAAACCATACTCACTCACTCTTCATATATATCCGTATTTTAATCATTCTACAACATAACGTTCATTGTAATAAAAGCAAATTGTAATAGAACACGTTACATAATGCTCATAAATATGAATCATTCTAGGGGGAGATTTGACATTGTAAATGGGATTCCTTAAAAAATGGCACACGTTTTGTTTCAGGCAACATACATCAGCATTTATGATGCTGCTGTTTCTTTTGGATAACTATACATTTTAATTTATTATTTGACAAACTAAATCATGTACATTTTATTTTAAGCAACCCTCATAAGCGTGTTTAGTTATCAAAACGAAAGTGCAAAATCATCCATTTTTCTTAATCTGGTCAAGTCGTAAACCTCTCAATAAGTCATGTTACTTTATTAACAACCGAAATAGTTCAACATGCATTGTCTCTCTTTGTTGATTGAGAGAAATCTGCCATGAAACAGCAAAGGTCATGCAAGGTTAATTCAAATCAACCTGTGAAATGTGCATGTATTGTCCCTGGTCAGTGGTAAAACCCCTGTCTTTAAGTCAGTTGTGATTCTGCACCCAGACAGACAACTCAGTTACTGTCCGCAAGGAAACGATGGATGATTACACGTGCAATGAGAGTGCAGGGCAGTAAGCGAGCTTCTACTGAGTGTAGATCTGATAGACAAGGACCCGTGAAGATCCGGGGTAGAATAGGTCTTCAGTAACCCATGCTTGCCGTAAAAAGCGACCATGCTTGTCGTGAGAGGCGACTAACGGGATCGGGTGATCAGGCTCGCTAACTTGGTTGATGCATTGATCCCAATTGCGTGGATCGATGCTCATGATCTTAATGACTGTATTGTCTGGTCCAGACTCGATTATTTACAGACCGCCGTCATTTAGCTGGAATATTGCTGAGTGTGGCGTTAAACAACAAACCAACCAACAACCAACTAATAGACAAAGAAGGTGTTACAAAGCAGTGCAAATCTGCACAGATCAAACGAGACCATGAAGATGTTGAGGAGCTTGCCAACTCAGTTGAAAGAAGTTGCCTGAAACCTTTCACCATACATAATCCCAAAACCAATCTGTACTGCATTACAACAGGAAAATCACTTGCAGACGATGTTGCTGGTGATCTTGTTACCTGTATTTATACAAGTGAAAGAGGGTACAGGGAATTTTCAAATGGCTGCTTTGAAAAGCCAAATGCAAGTAGAAAGATTAAGAATGTCACTACTAGAGCACTTAAGGTAACAATTTAGCCAAAGACAATGAAATAACTTCGGTGTGGATCTGTTTGTCCGACTTTTATACCTTGCTTCTTCTTGTCAAACTGATCTTCATGAAGTATTCAAGTTCCTTCTTACACCTCTGCCACTTTGATTGGTCACCTGGATTGTTCAACGAACAAAACAACGACAAGTCCAAACTGATGAGATGTTTGGAAGAAAAGGTATAAGACCATTAGCCCCCAGATAACATTGACGTCTCTTACAAATCCACCTTCAAGATATGAGGACATTGCGAAGTTAATGTTACAGATCGAAAGAGTCCTGGGTTTTTTACGTTTTCAACCAAAACTTCGGAGTTGTGTTTTATCCTTAACTTAACGTGTCCTTCACCACGACATCACAGAAGTGCCAAGATTAGATGTGGCGTTGCGCCACTTGCGATAGAAGCCAGTTGCCATGAAACTTTACCACTTGAAAATAGGACTTGTTTTGATTGTTAAAACCAAGTCGAAGATCAACTGCACGCCCTTTCAATCTGCCCAATGTATGACTCAGAGCGGAAGGATCGTTTAGCTGTTTCTAAACATTTTGGCCTGATTTCTATCTTTTACCAGATAATGGGCAGTTTAACCGGAATTTTTAAACCTCAGAACATATATTTTATACTGCCAGGACCTACTATCTAAGTGAGTGAGTATGGTTTTACGTCGCTTTTAGCATCACACGTAAAATCCTTCATTGGATTCCATTAATCCTGCTTAAGTGTCAAATCCAGGTTCCACCCTATCATGTTTTTAGATTTCTCAGCACCATACCTGTGCTAATGGGTATCAACAAAGTTGTAAAGCTCTGAGGCCTGCATCACTTCAGGATTTCCTTCCACATCAAGCTGGCACGTCGTGATATATATATATATATAGATAGATATATAGATATAGATATATATATATATATATATATATATATATATATATATATATATATATATATATATATATATATATATATGAGGCATGATGTGCCTACAAGGTGAGGGAGTTAGATGGGTTTAACGCCGCTTTGAACAGTATTTCAGTTATGTGCAAAACACCAGAAATTCGATTCGAAACTATTTTCGACGTGAGGTCACGCGTGTCGATTTACCCCCGTAATTCGTTGATAGCTTATGCTGGTGATCAACATTACCGTCATAAGACTTGAATATTGCTGTATGCGGTGTTGCACAACACAGAGAACCCAACGAGAATCACCTAACAAAAGGAACCCCACATTATATGGGCCTCCTTTAAACATTTGTTGACTGATGTTTTATCTGTGATGTCAATCCTTTGTACCAACCAATTGCACTGTAGGTGATCTCTGTGAGTAGTTTGCTTTAACGAACCTTTCAAGCATTGTGTCAGATGGTCTGTCAACTTAATGTGATGAAAATGTGTGTCACTTTGTTGAAACCCACTAGCTTTAGTATAGCGCTGAGTGAGAATCGTAACATGGGCGAATCTGGGATTCTAACCCACGATCACTGGATTTTGGCTTCGACATCCGTGTCCTGTCTTGTCCTCTTTTGTCCTTTCAGTTCAAAAACTGTTGTTTATTTGTTTGTTTGTTTGTTGTTTAACGCCGCACTCAGCAATATTCCAGCTATATGACGGCGGTCTGTAAATAATCGAGTCTGTACCAGACAATCTAGTGATTGACATCAAGTACATCAGTCCACGCAATTAGGATCGATGACATGCATCAACCAAGTCAACGAGCCTGACCACCCGATCCCGTTTGTCGCCTCTTACGACAAGCATAGTCGGCTTTCACGGCAAGCACCTATTCTACCCCGGATCGTCACGGGTATTCAGGGTCAGAATAGGTCCCTGGCACCCAATAGTAGGGCGACTGAAATTGGGATCGGATGGTCAAGCTCTCTGTTATATCATTTTCACACCGCCCTGATATAACTGGAGCAGTGATGACTGCCTCGTAAAAGAACATTAATTGAATCGCTCGACTGATAGGAGTATGAATGTTAATTTGAGTTTCCAACGTCACGTTATGAAAATGTAACACTAAATCCCCTTTTTAATCATATCTAAGATTCAAAAAGTAGATTATTATTATTATTATTATTATTTCAATGCAACTTACAATAGCCACTTTGATAAAATACAGTCACTGTAATCTAAATAGGCCTTTGTTTGAATCCACAGATAGCGTAAACCACACTGATATTTGTATTATTAATAATAATCACACTATTAATATTCGTATTTGTGAAAAATGGAATCAGGGTATGAAAATATGTATTCCATCAACAGTGAGATAAGGTAAGTAAATTCGTTGTCGCGACTCCATCATATACCTACGTGTTTATTTGTGAGCGAGCGCAGCTGCAAACTATTGATGCATTCAGTGTACAGTGATACTCACTACGAGCTGTAGGTGGGTTGGCAACATGTGTTTACATTGGCAAAGCGCAGTTTAACACTTTCAACCTGGCATCTATTGTTCTGTTAACAGGCGATAGGTTTTCAATAAAGTACTTTATATAGTAATCTCATTCAACGAAGCTG
This sequence comes from Haliotis cracherodii, assembly GCF_022045235.1. Lineage (NCBI taxonomy): Eukaryota > Metazoa > Mollusca > Gastropoda > Lepetellida > Haliotidae > Haliotis > Haliotis cracherodii. Next base: position 21,304,392 of record NW_027266286.1, read on the forward strand.
TGTTAATTAAAAGTCAACGATTAAAGAGAGGCTAGATTAGGGTATCCTCCGGTTCAGTTTTGTTTCTTTCACATGAGTGAGTGAGTTGGGTTTAACGCACCATTTAAAATTATTTCAGTTTTATCACAGTGTGTCAGCTTAATGTGGGAGGAAAGCCCGAAGCAATGCAGGTCTCAGACGTTTACCACTTCGGTGACACCCACGAGCAAGGTTATGGTGCTGACAAACCTAGAAACATAATCGGGGCGAACATGGATTCTGGCGTGCCCAAGGGACGCAACTCTGCACAGCGAATTGCGGCGTCTTAGAAGACTGGGCCACCCGTGCTCAGCACCCCCAACCCCCACCCCCGCCCCATATGCACATGAATAAAATGTAACATACTTTAATTTTCATGGATACTTTCTCTTAAAGTAGGCTATCGAGATTAAAAAGGTATATTGGAAATATATTTTTTTCAATTCAGTGTGTTGGCCTAGAGCATTACGTGTACTGTGTCAGCGGGTTGTAATTAACAGAGCTTTGATACTGATTATAAGAAAGTAAGTTGTAAGAAAGTTGTTTTTTTAAATATATTCTCAAACACGCAAAGGACGTGCGTGCATTTTTGCAATCTCTGAAAAGAAACAGATTTAGTTATGTCAGAACATTTGAGTTTTTAACCTTGTACACCACTATCCCACACGACGTACTTAAGGGAAAAACACCTGTGAAGATCTTGGTTAGAATAGGCCGTAAAAAACGACTTTGCTTGCCGTAAAAGGCGACTAAAGAGATCGGAAGGCCAGGCTCGTTGGCTTGGTTGATGCATGTCATGGTATCCCAATTGCGTTGATCGATGCTCATGGTGTCAGATTGTCTGGTCCAGACTCGATTATTTACAGACCGCCGTCATATAGCTGGACTATAGCTGAGTGCGGCGTTAAACAACAAAGAAACAAAGAAACGAAGAAACAAAAAACATTGGAAAATGTAATTTCATGATCCATGGGGCATTTGTCATTAAACGTGGTGACCTTGGATGTAAATAATAGCGACAAAACCCTTTCCATATTCCATGCTCATAATATTGTCGATTGTACGATTACACTTCTATCTCCAAATATTGAAAGGAAATGGTTACTTAGAAAACAAAATGAGAAATCCTGGAGTTCCTCATAGATATTAAATTTGGGGATATGCCATTTAGGGACAATTTGTATTTCCGTCCTCGCTGATTAGGTTCCTTCTGTATTTCTGCTCTGACCGCAAAGATCAAAACAAGGCTATATGACCAAGATGTTTATCTGAAGCTTCAGGTGATATAGGTGAAATAGCCAATTCCCTCCTACGGATTTATCCATTTGAACTAGAAGTAAAAGACTCGCCGCAAATCACTGTTTTGATATTAACATTATATTCCCATGTTTATGTTCAGGTTAACAATTGACTTGCCTTTACTTGTGTTTGTGACGAGTGCCACTGGTGGGTCAGGATACGCTCACCTTTTGCCAACAACTGGTATCATCACTATTTGATAGTGCTTCAGAAACATATGATCACGATAGAGTCGGAATCGTACAATGGACAGTGTATATTACTTTTCCCATGATTATGAAAATGTCTTTGTCGCTTTTATTTATTTAACGTAAAAATATATTGACAATATGTAAACTTCTGATTTGCATTTTATTACTGACTTGCCAAGTTATATATTTGTCAAACGTTTCCTGTCAATATCTGTTGCCCGCGTTACACATGAACTCTGAATCTATGTTTTTTTCTGTTGTTCAACAGCTGAGTGTATGACATTATTAAGTGAAACTGACAGATCCTGTTTACGCAACATTTTAATTACAAAATGACACTTCGAAGCATGGTATGATTCTTATCTGGGAATCGACACCATGTTCCTCGGCAAGCAACTACACCTTGTGAAAAAAAGCCCCATGATTTCACAGTTTCAAAACGACGGACAGGTATTTGGTGTGAAAGACATGGTAATTTTATAAGGGTGGTGCCCATATGCGACATGTTTTGATGACACTATTTGTCTATATAAGGCGGCCAAGATATGCATAAACTATCACTGCAAGAAGATACGTACAACTACGATGTAAGTATTATTTTTCGTCATAAACATGGAGATGTGCGCCTCTAGATCTGTTATATCCGATTCATTGGCTGTAATAGCTTAAAGACATCTAAAAGAGGCAGAGGATGGGTAGACTATTGGTTAAAACGTTCACGTTAAACGTAGTACCAAGCGTGTATGGAATGTAGGTAAACGTGGTATGAAGTCCAGCAACTGGTAGTCCAGACTCGTTATTTGAGTAACCTAAGACATGTGTAAATTGGCACGGCTCCCATGGCCGAAAGCTGTGACCACACAATGCCATTTAGAAAGTGATCAAATGTTACAATTTTTATATTTGGGATAACACTTTCTTTGCTTGCCTCACTCTGGCAGTGTAATGGGGAAAGGCATTGGAACTTTTGAGCATGCACAAATGTCACATCATACCGACCCGTGAAGATCCGGGGTAGAATAGGTCTTCAGCAACCCATGCTTGCCGTAAAAGGCGACTATGCTTGTCGTGAAAGGCGACTAACGGGATCGGGTGGTCAGGCTCGCTGACTTGGTTCGTTACTTGTCATCGTATCCCAATTGCGTGGATCGATGCCCATGATGTCAATCAGGGGATTGTCCGGTCCCGACTCGATTATTCACAGACCGCTCTCATATAGCCGGAATGTTGCTGAGTGTGGCATTAAACAACAAATAAACACACACACACACACACACACACACACACACACACACACACACACACACACACACACACACACATCATACCTGAAAAAACACACACCACCAATTGACACATACTGGAGTCGAACTCTCGCGATCTAATTTAATTTAAATTGATTGGATCATGATTTGGAAATAGTAAAAAACCATTGCATTGGTGTTCCAACATTTCATATCACGAGACCTTCTTAGGTCTGTGTCTGAGAAAACCATGCTTTAGGATCCTCTTGAAGATCCTGGTTAGAATTGGTCTAACGGGATCGGGTGGTCACGCTCGCTGGCTTGGCTCATGCATGTCATCGTGTACCACATGAGTAGATCGATGCTCATAACTTCAATTACTGGACTGAATGGTCAAGACTCGATAATTCACAGACCGCCGTCATATTCTTTGAATATTGCCGAGTGCGGCGTGACAAAGAAACAAAACATGTTTGAGGGTGTGTAAGAACAATATCCCAAACTTCCAGGCCGCTGTTTCTAAACATCTTACCTCAACATCATAAGCGCTATGAGTGTACCGAATATGAATGTCTTAGATATTTCAGCCAAAGGTCTAGTTTCTTTCTGAGGAAGGTTTGAACTTTGGAATTCATATCATTTGATCTATATGTTCAGAAATATTTAATGATGGAATCTTTGAAATGTCAATGGTTAATATAGTATAATTTAACCACAAACGTTTCCTAGCTATATAATATTACTCGAAAAAAACAGTTGGTAAGCTTAGTAGATAAAGAATTCACTCGTCATGAGAATTTGTTTATTAATAACAATCCAACAGTGATCAAACCAGGTGTTCGCGAAAAGGTGAGCGTTTCCTGCCCCAACAATGGCACAAACACATGCAAAACTAAGTCATATATGTTCACCAAGAAAACCACGTGAACATATGGTACAAGTCAAAATAGGGCATCGGACACCATATTGGTCCAAGATTATTGCACGTACATAGCGACGTGCATACATGCACGCGCGCACGCGTAATACTATGACGCGGTCGGGAATCGAAACCCCGACCTTCCCTTCTCCGGGCGGACGTTCTACCACAAGACCACGGAGGCGGTCTTATGGGGAAGAAATGCCAATATGCATTTCAACATTGTTTGTAAGTTGTGTATCACTAGGTATTGATGGACTGTGTGTTTACTTATGTAGAACATGGTAAATGTATCGGACGGACGGAAGAAATAAATGGAAGATTTACTAGACAATGTTTTCAATGGAATACAATATCATCAACTAAAGCACCCAACGCCATGACTGGTAGGGTTTCGTCAGTCGGCCCTGGTAGGATACTTAAAACCACGACTAGACTTTCCACTGCGGCTGAATACTTATCAATATACTCTTATAATGTGTTCCGAATTTTAGAAATTGTGGTTTCGGCGTGCCGACATGATATGTAAATTATTTAACACTCCATTTTATCGCAGTATTCTGCTGTCAGGGGTGTTGTCTTTGACGCATATAACGACATTATTCTAGAATGTCGACATGTCTGTCTGACTGTGATTTATTTCTTTGTTGTTTAACGCCGCACACAGCAATACTCCAGCTATACGACGGCGGTTCGTAATTAATCGAACCTGGACCAGATAATCAAGTTATTGACATCATGCAAATCGATCAACGCATTTAGGAAACGATGACATGAATCAATCAAAACAGAGAGCATGCCCACCCGATCCTGTTAGTCACCTCTCATGTCAAGCTCTGAGTACGCGAAGAAATAGAGTGATGTTGAATGATACCGATCAGTTTTGTATTTTAAAATATCGGAAAACATTTGCGATTGTTATTGATCTGTCGATGGACGGGGTTGCCGTCGGTTCCAAATGAAATCTGCGGTCATCATGGTACTCTTCCATGACACAAATCTTAGAACAACATGCTAATCTCTTAATCAGTTGGACAGGCAGACAAATCGACAAACAGACATACAAAGTGTTACGATTTCCATTTTTAAACGCAAAGGTTAACACAGAAACCGGAACGTACAGAACTAAATTGTGAAATCATCAAATAACCGCACAATATCAAAGAACAATCAAATGTTATTTTGAAATACATCGGATTAGGTTTACAATCTCACAAGGTGTCAAACTATGTGACAGAAGTAATGTGAATATATCAGATCCTAATTACAATCAGTGCATTCCGGACCGTGAAGATCCGGGGTAGAATAGGTCTTCAGCAACCCATGCTTGCCGTAAAATACGACTTTGCTTGTCGTAAGAGACGACTAACAGGATCGGGTGGTCAGGCTCGCTGACTTGGTTTGATGCATGTCATCGATCCAAATTGCGTGGATCGATGCTCATGTTGTCAATCACTGGATTGTTTGGCCCCGACTCGATTACTTACAATCCGCCGTCATATAGCTGGAATATTGCTGAGTGTGGCGTTATACAACAAACAAACAAAGAGTGCATTTCCGAATGTCGACTGTTCGGCACACTTGAATGTTTCAAATGAGGCTGGTGCTTCGATCTTGCCAGGACCCAGTGTTGGAAGCAGGTAGAAATGTCTTTGTTTTCCAATAGCTATCCCGTCCGCACTGGGCAAATAGATAGACGCAAGTCAAGTCGTAGATAAGATGCCTCGAATTCCCCTCGTCTAGAACTTATGTAGGTACAGTCCGCCGTCCAGATATTCCGCGAACTTCGAAGCGTCTGAAATAATCGGCTGTCAACATTTGTATACAAGTAGCAGACTCCTCACAGCGGAGTTCTCTATACCGGTAAGTTAACGAAGGTGTCAAGCGCTGGGGCGGAGTTCGACCCCAAATAACCAAGGGAAGTTACTCTACATAAAGGTCACTTCCAATATCAACATTATGTGGGCGGTCAGGTAGCCTAGTGGTTAAAGCGTTCACTCGTCACGCCGAAGACCCGGGTTCGATTCCTGACATGGGTACAATGTGTGAAGCCCATTTCTGGTGTCTCCCGCCGTGATATTGCTGGAATATTGCTAAAAGCGGCGTAAAACAACACTCACTCACTCAACATAAAGTGAACGCCACAATCAAGTTGCCACTTACCATCATCAGAAATAATACACTGTCGCATAGCACTATTGCTAGTTGATTAAGCAGATGTTATTGTTCTTTAGACGTAATGAAGCTGATACTTGTCGCGGCTCTGTTGGTGTGCCTGCTGGCGATGCACGCTGATGGACTCTATGGCTACAACAACTACCGGATCAGGATGTATTGGAGAACAACTACATCCTGTATCTATAGAGCAGCAAGGGTGTTGTCTCGCTGTCCGGGCGTCAGATCAAGGTTCTGGTCCCGAGGATTCCGTGGGAAGAGAGGTATGATTTAAGCCTCGTCCATCAAGTAGTTGTCAAGGTGCTACGTGTGAGGTTTGGGTAGTACGATGGAAACGGATGTAACACCCTGGGTGAGTTCAAAGAGGTTTGAACGCGACATCCAAGTTTATTTGACGCATGGACGTGTGTGATCGGACTTCTGTCGAGTTTATAGCGCTAGCGTACGGAGATACTATATCGCATTGTACCCTGAATAGTAGAACTCAGGGCCCACTTGTACTTGTTTTATGCATGTACATGTATTGTAATGGTCTAACATTTTGTGATATTTTTATGACATGACAAGGGTAAAGGGTACTGGAAACACATGTATCGTGAAGGAGAAATGTCACAAAGTATGGATGCTATCGATGAGATAAATAAATATCTTCAGTTTGCCCTTTTTCAAAACCAAATCAACAGTCCGCATTATTTACATTTTGTTAAAATTGACATAATTTGAACATCATACTTTTCAGAAATCGAGAACGCAGATGAGAATGCTGACCAATTAGAGAATGATGAGCAGCAGATCAGCGCCAGAGATCTGTTTGAGGAAGCCAATGAAGGAAGTCAAGGAGGTAAATATACCTCATTATAATCATATTCCAACAGCAGTAGAGATCTGCAGAGTCCATTGTATGATTCCGACTATATCCATTATGATACCAGGTGTCCGCCAAAAGGTGAGGGTGTCCTATCCTACCGGTAGCATCAGTCATAAACGCATGGAAATCTACTGTGGCTTGAGGTTTTAAAGTCAAACCAAACTTTGATTGTACTGATGCGTGGTTTGGGCAGATTTCTACCTCAGTTGTCATACTCGCCATATATGTGATTATATTTCATATATCACGTGTACCACGTTCTTTGATCAAACAATTAATGTATTGATTTTGCCATATTTTGACCATAAATTGGATCGGTCCCGTCCAAAGAATGCTGATTGTTTTTCATTTTTTCGTTGTTTGACAGGGTCGCTACCTTGTGCATAGGTTTTGTGAGTGAGTGAGTGAGTGAGTGTGTGAGTCTGGTTTTGCACCGCAACGCTTTTAGCAGAAATGGGCTTCACACATTGTACCCACGTCGAGAATCGAACCCGGGTCTTCGGCGTGAGGAGCGACGCTTTAACCACTAGGCTACCGGACCGCCCCCTCCCCCCTCTCACCACCACCCCCATAGGTTTTGTAACCTCATGTTTAATATATCGATTTTCCAGGGAACGGCGCGGGATCTGCCAAAAAGGGGATTCGTCAGCCGACTGACGCATAGAAACAAGCGACACAGTGAAGGTAGGATTCTGTCTCATAAATGACCCTGCATCCCTGTTGGCGAAATCACCAGAACTACCTAAACGTATAATTAATAGTAGTATCAATAACTTCAGTGATACTAAAGTGAGATTACTGAACAGGAATTGCATTTATTCAGCTGACGAATCATTTCGTAATCATATGTTTTCAGGATCCATGGAAGACAACGTGAATGTCTATCGGAAATCACTCGGACGTCCCTGATTATGTTAACATAATAAATTCTTGAAGCAGAGTTTGTCGTTGTTTGATGCTCTAGTGTTACTGTTCTCTGGGAATTTAAGGGGAGGGCGGTAACCTTGTACGTACAGTATTGGCATTGGTTCGGCACATAGGGATACGATGATCTAAAGCCAAAAGCCCTGTGTATCCTACCTTGAAAAAGTTAAATATTGCTTAATGTCATAATTGCAAAGTGACAACCAATAATGTCAAGCACTGGGCGTTTCTCAAGGAGACAGTTGTATTCAACACATACTCAGCGGCACGTTGTACATTTGAGCAAGGGTCTTTTCACCCTCTTTGAAATTTTCATAAAAAGCGATTGTACCTCAAACGTTTAAATTAAGCTTAAGTTAAACTTTTTGGCCAAATTCCCTTCTTTTGACTTTGACAACATGGGTCTTTTTACCCTCTTTGAAATCTTCATATAAAGCGACATAGATCCAGCATCTCGAATATTATTGTCTCAGTAAACCTCAGATGTCATTTGCTTTACTTAATGAATACTAGTACTTTATATCTATGATCATTACGTTCAGTGACAAATGCCCCATGAAATCAAGGAATGGATGTTTGTGTAGGGTGCGATAGTGGCGTACAATAGTGAGAAATCAAAAGTCCTGAGGGATAGTGGCGTACAATATTGAAAAAATCAAATGTTTTGACAACATTAAGCTTATTTTTTTTCTGAGATTGCAAAACATTAAGCAAATCCTTTGAGCTTTTGAGAACCCACATGGTTCCACATGGTATAATTCCGCTTGTTTCACATACGCTCTGTGAATATAAAGAAAGTCCTTCCTTGATTGGACCGCCTCCGTGGTCTAGTGGTAGGGCGCCGCCCGGAGAGCGGAAGGTCCAGGGTTCGATCCCCGGCCGCGTCATACCAAAAGATGGTACTTGTTGTTACCCTGTCTGGCGCTCGGCATTATGGGGCTAAAACAAGGACTGGTCGGCTTGGAGTCAGTATGCTGTGTCTGAGTGGGGTATTCATGTTAAACTGCGGCATGGTATCTCAGTGGGCTAGCACTATTAATCGGGAACAGTCCGGACTAGTACAAGCAGCCACACACACACGTGGATGCACGTCGCTATGTAAGTGCAATAATGATGGACGCGTCGTGAAACCCCATTTCACCTCACTTCACCTCACCTTCCTTGATTTTGTTGAACATTATGATAACTCATTGAAACAGTAATTTGGTGGTTCATGTCTGGACCAAGCAGCAGCAGACAGATGCCTAAAATTTAATAATTGTAATAACCAGTTCAAAGTGGCGCTTCTTGTCGTCCACACGAGGTCGCGAGAAAATGCTGTGTCTAAACAATGTCGGCAATTCATGATACTCTTTACGACATTACAGTGTTATTACAAAATCAAGAAAGAAGTCACTAACCTAACCCACACGCGACATCGTGATAATGCGACATTTTGACCAACTGTGACATTGTCGCGATTTGAGTAATATTTTGAGAAATAATGCGACATTTTTAAAAAATGTCATCCCATCTTAAATGATTTTAAAAGGCCTTAAAATGTACGAAAAAATTGGTGTCTTGCTTGATATGTATGGAAACGTCTCATGGAAAGAATAGCGAATCGGAATTCAATAAGTCAAGCCTGTATTAATTGTTTGCTTGGTTTTGTAAGGGCGACAACACGACGATGTCACTTCTAGAAATCCATAGATATTGTCACCAGGATGTATTTCAGCCCCTCTGTTTCAGCCCCTAATTAACCTGGGCCTAGATTTTCGAAACGATCTTAGCTAAGATAAATCTTAACAACTTACGTTCAAAGATAAGATATCTTAAGGTTAAGATAAGATAGATTTTCGAAACAATCGTAAACCTGTCGCAGATCGTTCAGAGTTAGGATACCTGTCGTAACTCTGACAGAGAACTCATTTGTGTTAGAGATTGAAAAAGCGGGGTATTTCCCAGTGACGTCACGGAGATTTCCCAGCTGCTGACAATAACAACATAGATAAGTGACACGGAATTCATGATCACATTGTCAGGTCACATTGTTTAACATGCACATATTTGAGTGAAATTCTGTACAATCCTACATATGTTGTATGGCAAAATATCTATGGAAAGGTATGCCGCCATCTTGAATGAAGATAGAATAAACTTACGACAGGTATGGGGCTATCTTATATTTACGACAATCTTAAGAAATCTTAGGGCTACGATAGTTTCGAAAATATGCTACGATAGCCTACGATTTCCTTACAATAACTTTACGATAATCGTAGGGCTACGATCGTTTCGAAAATCTAGGCCCTGGTCACTGGATCAGTGCGCACTCGATTTCATTCTCATCTCGCTGTGGAGTATACAACAGTAGTAAAATGTTTATTAAAGTGTCACACGCACATGTCCAATAGAAAAGCGATGCACATAAGATAAAAGGTGTATGGAGTGCTTCCAGTCAGACATTGGCTTATGAGACACTATACACAATATAAACAAACTATATACATAATATATATAATGTGAGAGGTGGGAAATTTAGCTACGAAATCAGAAGACTCACAGGAAACAATAATAAACTCCTCGAATCGACAACGAAAGAAAAAGAAAGAATAGGTAGAGAGAGAGGTAATTTAGTAATCATGGCGACGACTGTCGTCTCTTAAACATTTTAAAAAGCTTTGCGGCAAGCAATTTTTGCAAAACGTTGGAATTCATTAAGTAAATAAATTTCTCTTCTTCGCATATTACATTAAAATTTCGGTTGTTTTCTTCAGCTCCACAATATAAATAATGCCGTAAATCTTCATAAAAACTGCATTGTAGTAAAAAATGACATTCATCTTCCACCAAATTGCAATTGCAATATTTACATAACCTCTCCGATAGTGGTATAGGAGGCTTGGACTATCTGCCTGTCTCAACAAACAAAGCTGCCCGTGAGACGCGAGAAGGCTAACAGTCTACCTACCATCACATAATATCCCATTCATAGAGTCTCCCATTACGATGCCAGTATTACTGTAATGATAATGCTTAAACCACAATAACTCATACTGGTTTCACTTCTAAGGCTTAGCAGCATATCTTGTGATCAGCTTGGAAGCATGACTTGTGACGTTTAAAATATGATCGAGCACATCTGCAAACTTGCTGATGGGGCATTAATTACACAGCCATATATACTTACGGAAGAACAGGCGACAAGCACGTGGATTGGAGCACACATGTTCAACTGGGTAACGTCACACGTGCATATCTGAAACTGAACTCTCATGTGTTGCAAATTCACTTCTTCATTGAACCAATGTATTTTTCACAAAATTACCCATCCACCAATTATTTTTATATAAACTTTATTACATATTCAAAATTAACAAAAGTTTTTTTTTCAATTTCGAATTACATGAAATACAAACTCGGTATGCCCCTACATTTAAATCAGCCAACCGGGTGAGGATTCCGGTTTAGAATAGCGCCTATAAACCTTGTCTGGTCGTACGAGGCTCAATGACTTGGTTGAATGCATGTTATTGTACCCTAGCGGCGTGGATCGTTGCTCGATATACTTTACTGGATTATTTGTCCAATGTCATGCTCCTTTTTCTATTTCTGCAAATATGTTCCCTTTTAGAAGGTAGACGAATTTGTAGTGGCTATATCTTATAACATCTCTTTTTAAGTTGTCACGGAGCAGAGCCCTTGCGACTAGGGTGTAAATAAATATAAATATAGAAATGACAGACAACGTGGTAAAAGCTCACATTTGTATTACTCTCAGCTAGATATATGAACAAGGTCCAGTCTTAAGAGGCTGGACGTCAATTGTCACAGGCAAAGATCACTGATACATAAACAAGGAACAAATATGACAACACTCTGACAAGACAATCAGCAAGACACATCGACAGCTGATCGACATTGGCTGTAACCAATATAGACCTGGGAGCTCATTAACTTTGCGCTCTCAATGAGTGGAATAGCCTAGGATTGGCTAAATGGGGAGACATGGGCACTGTGGGTTTATCCCTAAAAAGTCTCAATGGCTAAAAAAGGAACTTCTTGACTTCCAGAGTAAACAGGCTCTTGGCCTACAGAAGTTTTATCAAGCAGGAACTGATCATACTATATATTAGATACTTTTTGTGCACGGTATAATTCTTGTTGTAAAATATAAAAGAAATATTTAAATATGGATTACCCAATTACTACATATTCAATTTGTTAACCTTCAATAGAGAACTGTCACTATATCGCCAAACTCAGATAAAAACCATTACAGGACCAAAAGTTCAAGAGACATGTTCCCGAAAAAGCAATCACTAACGTCAGCTCAGTGACAGTCCCGGTTGTTTTGTCTGAAATTGACAAACAAAGAGAAAGAATTCTCAAATGTTAAGACAACTTTTTACAAATGAGCCTTAGTATTCCTCTATGTCCATCCAACCCCTCCCAGCACCACCACAAACACCACACCCAAACCGCATGTAACCAGGGAAGAAAATCGTTATCCACGTGTTTCTTTCTGATTCAGCATGTTTAGAGAAACAGATGTGATGGACATAAGCTCATATGTTACTCAGATACGTGACAATCACAGGAAATCTGTAGAGGAAATGAAAGTGTGGCGTGTATCAAAGCCAGGTTTGGGTAACACTTTCTGTCTATATATATGTATGTTTCAAACTACTTGTCACCACTGTTGAAAACCCAGTTCAAGAGAGTCCAGAGTCCAGTCTGTGAGTATTTTCCTTCTTCTCCTTTGCTGCGTTCACAATCTATAGGCGACAGTTAACTGTGACTGACAGATACGCTACACGAGATGAGAAAGACTACATATATACATGCACAAAAGTTAAGCGCCACCATATTCATATTCTCTTGATTTCACTTGTGGGAATCAGAAATACGAAATATGATGATGTATGACTGAATTAGGTTTCCATAGTTTCATGAACCCAAATTTGTCCAGATACCACAAGGAAAGCGTGCTTTACGTGTTGCTGCAGTTCCCCTACCCTATAAATAGTGAAGTTCAAGTTTCAGACACGTGTTGCATTTTGCTCCTGTGTGAGATTCCCCTTCAAATAGAGTTTGAAAATCAGCCATGGTAAGGGCAAAGTTAACGAACGTTGAAAGATGGCAAGTGATCAGCATGAAAAATGCTGGCATGTCATGCAGGACCATTGCAAGACAAATGGGTCGTCATCACAGTGTTATCACTCGTTTGATTGTCAAACATGATCAAACCAATGATGTCAATGACCGGCGTAGGTCTGGTAGGCCAAGAAAGACCTCTAACAGAGAGGATATACGTCTTTTCAGGATAGTCAGACGAAATCCATTTGCCACTTCAACAGATTTAAGTCTGCAGTGGATTACCCATCAGAGACTCTCGACGATGACCGTAAGGCGTCGCCTCAGAGCGGCTGGTTAAACGACAGAAGACCAGTAAAACGTCCTCAACTGACTGAGAGGCACATGCGGACTCGTCTGATATGGTGTCGTGCCCGTAGTCGATGGAACTTGGCCAACTGGAGAAGGATCCATTGGCCTGACGAGTGTCGAATGCTGCTACGAACTGTTGATGGTCGAAAACGTGTTTGGAGGCAACGTAACACTCGTTTTGCACCAAGGAACATCCAGAAGACCTTAGCATGTGGCGGGGGATCTGTCATGATATGGGGTTGTGTTCCGCTGGTGACAATTCGTGGAAACCTGAATGGCCAACAATACCAAGATGCCGTTCTTCGTCCAGTGGTAGTCCCTCATTTTGACAACAATCCTCTTCAAACAAGACCTGTTTACATGGACGACAATGCTAGACCACACAGATCTCGGGCAGTTTTGACTTATTTGCGTCAAGAAGCTATTGCCACTCTTCCTTGGCAGGCCTGTAGTCCGGATCTTAATCCGATTGAGCATCTCTGGGACATTTTTGGCCGGAAAATCAGACATCGTGATCCCCGAGTTCAAAATCTCGCTGGGCTTGAAGCCGCACTTCATGAAGAATGGATCCGTTTGCCTCAGAGAAGCATTCAACGACTTGTAATGAGTATGAGGCGTGGTCAATGTCCGTGGATTTACTGACGTTTCTGTCTTGCAATAGACTCTGCACTCCCTGGGGTGTCTATGTGACACCTGATATGGTCTGCTGATATCATGACAGTTACATGACAAAAAAATGTTTTTCAATGTTTTCTAATCCTTCAATTTCTGGTCTTCGGTAAAATTCCTTTCTGCTCATATTCAGAAACACAAGATAAACTTGCTTTGGGACAACTTTTGAATCGCATGAGGTTTACATAAACGGCTTATAACAATCGTACATCTCGTTATAATAGTCATCATTAAGTGCCAAAAGTAACAGCTCACAAATATGGTGGGTGGCGCTTAACTTTTGTGCATGTGTATATTTGACAAACTATTGTATTTAGCATAAGTCAAAGTGTTCAGAGACTAGATATTATTTGAACTGAAACTATAAGCATGATTATTCTTTTAAAAAAATCCTCTTGCCGTAATGTCCTATTTGCAGCAGACAATTTCTTTGTCTTGTCAAGTTTGAAGCATAAATATTTTTATCCAAGCACTTTCTAGGACAATTGAGTTTTTGTCGCGTAAATCAATGTGCACTCTTTTAATTCTACTGAAACTTTCCCGGCGGGGTTATGTAAGTTGTGGACCGACCACCTAATATTCTGACTGGGCGCTCGGAATTAATTTCTGTGAGCTGTACAATATACTTTTTTCTCTATTTATTTTTTAGGGAACAATTTTCTTTTCAAACAAACCACTTCTTGAACGCCAGGTTAAACCCAAGAGAGATGGAACCGTCGTGTGATGTAGAACTAAACCTTGAACGACCTGCCTCCTGTTTTAGGAGTGCTAACTGTGTTAGCTTGTGTAGTAGCTTTCTTACACATTTTCAATGCCAGAAGTCGGCGAGAGGAAATGGGTTCCATTTCTTTTCGCCTACTGTGCCGATTGTCTACAGTAAAGATTGTTTTTAGTGCACTTTAGTGCACTTTACACAATGAAAAATGTTCCCCTTCCATTAATTGTGGACTAGTCCAAAGTAGTTTTATTTTATTATAACTTTACTCTAGTTTGACAAAACTATGAGTTGCTTTGAAACACGTTGTTGTTGTGCTATTTTGACGGCACACCGCTCATTGTGCCCAAAGGATATGACGTCACAGTCGAATAAAGGCGCCAAATTCTGAGCTCGGTGTTCTCACCAAAGTTTGAAATGTCCTATCTCAATCGAGTCCCTTTCAACATTTGTTGCCACACATATTTAGAATATTGTGGTAATCGATACAAGGGGGCACGGGTGGCCCAGTCGTCTAAGACGTCGCGATTCGCTGTGCAGAGTTGCGTCCCTTGAGCACGCCAGAGACCTATGATTGTGGGTTCGAATCCCGGTTCGCCCATATGATGTTTCTAGGTTTGTCAGCACCATACCCGTGCTCGTGGGTTTTACCGAAGTGGTAAACGTCTGAGACCTGCATCTCTTCGGGCTTTTCTCCCACATTAAGCTGACACGCCGTGATATAACTGGAATACTGTTAAAAGCGACGTTAAACCCAACTCACTCACTCACTCACTCACTCACTACAACATTCAGAAAAGCTTTCAAACCGTTTTATGGCATTTCTACTGTTGACGCTTCATTCACAAAAGAAATATGTCCGATGCAACTCCTTATGTTCATTTGTGCCTTATGTTACCTCGTTTTTGTCAGGAGAATAATTGACATGTCTTTGCATGTGTTTGTGGCGGGTGCCAAGGGCAGGTTACGCTCAGTTTTGTAATGTTACGAATTTTGTGTTTGATGGCAGGTGGGTCATCTTCATAATTATCAAGAGATAAGTATGTACATTTATGCTTCCTATTTTTTTTCATAAGTGTGACGTCATGAAACTGTTTCTCCTCTTCGTTCTTGTGTGTCTGGTGGCGCCCTCTGTTGGGTGGGGAAGGAGGAGATGGTTTAGAGTCCGCCGGAGACGGGTGGCTACAGCAGCAGCTGTTGCAGCGTTGGGGAAAAGAGGTACACTGTCTTTGAATCGACATCGGATTGGTAGGATGTAACATTATCATTTAAAAACAAACAAACAGACGTTTTGCTTAAAAACATAAGAATGGTTATTATGCTGACGGACGAGGGCCTGATCACAATCAGAACAAAAACTAGGTATCGAAACGTTGCAGCAATGCTTTGATTGGTGCATTTGTTTCCGGACCTCTGAGAAATGAAATGTCTCCGAAAGGCTTAACTCTGTATTGCTATGTCCATATTACATTTTACAACCTCAAAGAAAAATCATTTCAAATTAAATAAGGGCTTACTACTGCTTGATTGTTTTAAAACAAAACAAAACAAAACAAATCTTTAGGAATTTGATTTCACGTAATTTTAAGGTAACGACGGTTAAAACTATCACTATATTACGTCCCATTTAATTCGGGAGACCCATTTGTCCAAAAACCCTTCATGCTGTGGTCAGTATCTGCCAAAGGTATTTACAAAATTGAACATGATGTTCTCATGGGTGCATAAAAAGGAAGAAAAAATGTAAAAACCTTATTTTCGAAAACTCTATATTTATGCTGTGAAGAGTGGCCCATGGGCGAGAATATTTTTCTTTGCTCAAAACTCATGTTTTTCTTTTGCAAATACATAAAAGTTTGTCTAAAGGCATCATTACACATGATTCAACTCATTTTAACGTAATTCAACTAATTTGTGGCATTATTAAAATATTTCGCCCCTGTGCAGGTCCATGTGCGAGAATATTTTCCTTTCCTCAAAACTCATGTTTTCCTTTCGCAAATACATAAAGGTGTAACTACAAGAAAGACACTTGATTCAACTCATTTTAACTTAATTCAACTAATTGTTGGCGTTATCAAAATATTTCAAGCATGTGCGTCTACAAGAAAGACACTTGATTCAACTCATTTTAACTTAATTCAACTAATTGTTGGCGTTATCAAAATCTTTCACGCATGTGTGAGAATATTTTCCTTTGCTCAAAACTCATGTTTTTCTTTTGCAAATACATAAAGGTGTGTCTATAAGAATCATGACACATAATTCAACTCATTTTAACTTAAGACAAATGATTTAAGACGGTATCAAAATATTTCGGCCATGATTTGGTCAGTCTCCATAAAGCATTAACTAATTGTGTGCAAAGTAAATTTATATTGTATCATGTGAAATATACTTTATATTATACATGTATCATTATATTACTATTTAAATTGGGCCTGTGGTTGGATGTTACCTTTATAGAAGTTTTACAAGTTTTACCTTTTGTACATATTGTAACGTTCTTTAATGAAGCCGGTCTCACCTCTCAAAAATATTTATAGTTTATCATACGAATTCATGCGAGTGTACTCCAATTCAATTCATCCACATCATTAAGGTTTAGTTAGTTTCTTTCTCATTTCCCATTTTATGTCTCGGTAAAATACATATTAGTTATTACATTGACCTAACCTTGACTGCCCACTTCGTTGTAAACAAACTGAGCACAGAAGCTGTGTTGAACGTTATTTAGGATATATTGACAGACATAAGATAAACAATATGCCTTCAGGAAGAATCTTTAAAGTCGTGCAGATTTCCTTTTATTGTGCTAGAACAATTTATATTAACTTTATGACAAGCATGCAATTCCAACAATGAATATGAAATTGTTACTGAACATTATGTGTAAAGTTTACCGTGTTAGAAATTTTTTTAAAAGCAGTAACAAACATGGTTTATGACCAATATACAGGCATTGAGAATTTCGACCTCAACAAGGACGGGTATGTTGATCAGTCAGAAGCCGAGAAACAACTGAGCACCAGAGATGCTGAATCCCTCATGAAGATGGCTGATGAAGAGGTAGATGGTAAGTGGTAAAAATATATTGAAAACACACAGGTTAGAGGCTTCGTTTGAAGCAAAGAGAAGGGTACGTAGACGAAGGCGTGTTTGACTTGTCGTTGCATGTGTTTGTGGCGTTTTGCCTTGTCTTTGCATGTGTTTGTGGCGTGTGCCATCGGTGGGTCAGGCTATGCTTACCTTTTCGCGAACACTCTTTGATAGTTATTCATCAACACATGATCATGAAATAGTCGGAATCGCACAATGGACTGTGCTTGAGCAGAGGTTTCATATGATAATGGACATGTTTTTTGTTTTTATTTACATCATACATATAAGTCTAAATTATTGTTATGAAAAGGCAACATTAATATTCTACATTTTAAAGACTATCATAATTCTCAATAAATCAAGACATCTAACGCCGATGGAACATCAACATCAACATATATTAGATTCTATTGTCACCAATATGACCGGTTTTAAAGTAAAGCAGGTAATACAATAAACTACGTTTATAACGAACATGCTTTAAACGAACTGACAGATAAAACGAACTGTTCTTGAAGTCCCGACCATTTGCTGTATATATGCTGTGTATATGCCTGTAACGAACTACGATTATAACGAACTAAAATTAGTGGTCCCTTTGAGTTCGTTATAACCGGAGTTTACTGTACATGTATCAGACAATAACATGTTGCTGACAGACTATCTTAACTTTATGTCCTACCTTTTGCAATATGATGTTTGTGATCATTGTTTCAGGCAAGTCGGCTGTATCTGTGAATGAGTTTACACGCTATCTTCAGGATATCTAGAACGATCCCGTAAGTAGAGTACTGTATATGGTATGGATGTGGTTCTTTGACATGCGTATCTATATAACGAATTTGCGTTTGATTGATCAGTTTGAGTCATCAGTATACGCTGTGTTTAGTATGACAACATACATTATATTTGGTCGACTTTAAAGACATACCCTCTGGCTTTGACATTGGAAAGCTATTGAGGTTGGTGGATATCCGAACGAAATACAACAATTGGAAATTCAGTCAGTCTGACATTTGAGTTATTGATATGTTTGATTATACTTTGTGGAAATTACAATTTGTGTGTGTGTGTGTGTGTGTGTGTGTGTGTGTGTGTGTGTGTGTGTGTGTGTGTGTGTGTGTGTGTGTGTGTGTGTGTGTGTGTGTGTGTGTGTGTGTGTGTGTCCGGACTGATGCCGATTTAAGTGCCAGCTCAATGAGATACCATGCCGCAGTTTAACATGGATACCCCACTCAGACACAGTATACTGACCATAAGGTTTAGCTCCTTAATGCCGAGCGCCAGACAGGGTCACAACAAGTACAATCTTTGACGCAGCCGGGGGTCGAACCCCGGACCTTCGAATTCGCTCTCCGGGCGGACGCTCTACCACCAGACCACGGAGGCGATTTATACCAATTTGAAACCAGTACGACTGCCAAAGTTGATCCCTCCCATTGCTAGCGGTCAAAGTTCCTGTATTAAACATACTAACTGCTACACCCTGGAAAGATGACTGTTCAAAAGGAAGTGTATGAACCGTTCAAACAAGTTTTATGTTTGTTTCAGAGTAGAGACGTACGAAAATCCTATTCACCGAATTACGGATCACTGAGTAAAGTATTGTTCATGCATTAATAAAATATGCAAATAATTCGGTATTGTCTTCTTTTTAATCAACACAATTCGTTTAGTTTAACAGACTTTCATGTTGCTATTTAATATTGATGTAAATAATCGAGACAATCCAGTGATGGACATCATGAGCATCGATCCAAGCAATTAGAGATAAGATGACATGCATCAATCAAGTCAGCGAGCCTGACCACCCGATCCAGTTAGTCGCCTCTTACGACAAGCAAAGTCGCCTTTAACGGCCAAGGACAATATTGCGTGAAGACGGAAAAGTCCGTCCACACATTGGCAGCAAACAACATGTGACCAATACTCAGCCAGCTCAGCTGTCAAATGAGAGTATCTGGCCCAAACTGAAACGTCAAAAAGCCCCGACACTCCGTAACGCGTGTGCGTCATGCTCCCAATGAGTGTCTGGGTGGTGCATCATGCTCCCAATGAATGTCTGGATGGTTGCGTTATGCTCCCAATGAGTGTCTGGGTGGTGCATCATGCTCCCAATGAGTGTCTGGATGGTTGCGTTATGCTCCCAATGAGTGTCTGGATGGTTACGTTATGCTCCCAATGAGTGTCTGGATGGTTGCGTCATGCTCCCAATGAGAGTCTGGATGGTTACGTTATGCTCCCAATGAGAGTCTGGATGGTTACGTTATGCTCCCAATGAGTGTCTGGATGGTTGCGTCATGCTCCCAATGAGTGTCTGGATGGTTACGTTATGCTCCCAATGAGTGTCTGGATGGTTGCGTTATGCTCCCAATGAGTGTCTGGATGGTTGCGTCATGCTCCCAATGAGTGTCTGGATGGTTACGTCATGCTCCCAATGAGTGTCTGGATGGTTGCGTCATGCTCCCAATGAGTGTCTGGATGGTTACGTTATGCTCCCAATGAGTGTCTGGATGGTTACGTTATGCTCCCAATGAGTGTCTGGATGGTTGCGTCATGCTCCCAATGAGTGTCTGGATGGTTGCGTCATGCTCCCAATGAGTGTCTGGATGGTTGCGTCATGCTCCCAATGAGTGTCTGGATGGTTACGTTATGCTCCCAATGAGTGTCTGGATGGTTGCGTCATGCTCCCAATGAGTGTCTGGATGGTTACGTTATGCTCCCAATGAGAGTCTGGATGGTTGCGTTATACTCCCAATGAGTGTCTGGATGGTTGCGTTATGCTCCCAATGAGTGTCTGGATGGTTGCGTTATGCTCCCAATGAGTGTCTGGATGGTTGCGTCATGCTCCCAATGAGAGTCTGGATGGTTGCGTCATGCTCCCAATGAGTGACTAGATGGTTGCGTTATGCTCCCAATGAGAGTCTGGATGGTTGCGTCATGCTCCTAATGAGAGTCTGGATGGTTACGTTATGCTCCCAATGAGTGTCTGGATGGTTACGTTATGCTCCCAATGAGTGTCTGGATGGTTACGTTATGCTCCCAATGAGTGTCTGGATGGTTGCGTCATGCTCCCAATGAGAGTCTGGATGGTTACGTTATGCTCCCAATGAGAGTCTGGATGGTTACGTTATGCTCCCAATGAGAGTCTGGATGGTTGCGTTATGCTCCCAATGAGAGTCTGGATGGTTGCGTTATGCTCCCAATGAGAGTCTGGATGGTTGCGTTATGCTCCCAATGAGTGTCTGGATGGTTGCGTCATGCTCCCAATGAGAGTCTGGATGGTTGCGTCATGCTCCCAATGAGTGACTAGATGGTTGCGTTATGCTCCCAATGAGAGTCTGGATGGTTGCGTCATGCTCCTAATGAGAGTCTGGATGGTTACGTTATGCTCCCAATGAGTGTCTGGATGGTTACGTTATGCTCCCAATGAGTGTCTGGATGGTTACGTTATGCTCCCAATGAGTGTCTGGATGGTTGCGTCATGCTCCCAATGAGAGTCTGGATGGTTACGTTATGCTCCCAATGAGAGTCTGGATGGTTACGTTATGCTCCCAATGAGAGTCTGGATGGTTGCGTTATGCTCCCAATGAGAGTCTGGATGGTTGCGTTATGCTCCCAATGAGAGTCTGGATGGTTGCGTTATGCTCCCAATGAGTGTCTGGATGGTTACGTTATGCTCCCAATGAGAGTCTGGATGGTTGCGTTATGCTCCCAATGAGTGTCTGGATGGTTGCGTCATGCTCCCAATGAGAGTCTGGATGGTTACGTTATGCTCCCAATGAGAGTCTGGATGGTTACGTTATGCTCCCAATGAGTGTCTGGATGGTTGCGTTATGCTCCCAATGAGTGTCTGGATGGTTGCGTTATGCTCCCAATGAGTGTCTGGATGGTTGCGTTATGCTCCCAATGAGTGTCTGGATGGGTGCGTCATGCTCCCAATGAGTGTCTGGATGGTTGCGTCATGCTCCCAATGAGTGTATGGATGGGTGCGTCATGCTCCTAATGAGTGTCTGGATGGTTGCGAAGTGTATGTGTCCACTGTTCAGTTAAGAGAATTGCTTCCTGTCGAGTTGCTGGAAGGACAGGGCGTCGTGATGGTCTCCTGCTCTCAGTTGGCCCCGGGTCCATTGACCCTGGCATGTGCGTTATCGTCTCAAGTACACATCCAGGATGCCATCCCCACACACACACCATCGTTCCTCGATGTAGGACATGGAGATAGGTTCTTCCAGCTCCACTGATCCCATCCTAAATCATAGCTGTTATGTTCGGCTTCGCGGGAATCCTGAAATCTTTCTCCATGTCTCCGTCACACTGGTTGATGTTACGTGTATAATTTTTTTTATTAAAACGTAAAATGTGTTAACGTTTGAAGACATTTTTTTCGGTGGAACAGGACATGCTTACTATTTTCTTGAACACCTGGTGTCATCAAGGACTTTCAGTGATCCATTCATATAATTGAACAAGTGCTGTTCAAGTGACTAAAATGCCTTAAAATAAAATATGGAAATTCCTAATAAAAGATGACATCAGAGATAGCTGTAGTTCCGAGCTTTATTCCAGATACAATGTGTCAAACAACAATTCACATCATAAACAGCATCACAATAATTTCTTATCAATATGACATAATGCTTACAGCTTAGATAAGTCTATAAACATTTAATACTCTAAAACGATAGATGTCAAAAACTTGTACTTAATATTTAAAACCATACCAGGATTTATTTTATACAGGACACACACGCTTACACGGTAAAGTACAGCGTCATTATATTTAATTTTAACTCTGTCAGCTGAATTGTATATGTCACCATAATGTGGACCTTACTATATATACAATACGGTAACACTGTCGGTGTATTACCGTCTTTACTATAATATAAAGGTACAATATGTTATTTTTATGCAGAACTCTAAAATGAGTATTTTTGCATATAAACATGACACACTAAAGTGTACATGGAAAGTTACAATGAATAATGCTGACTTACGATGCTTGATTAGCAAAGAGAGTTGTGAAATATAATGTTACTTTTGTTCACAATGTTACACAAAGACTGTTACACAAAAAGAACTTTCTTCCTGAATTACCTGAAAGATTATTAACTTATGCAGAAACAATAGATAAACTAGAATATTGTAATTAACAAATACAATTTCAGTTACTTTCACATATATTCTTTTAGCGAATGAATCGTTATTTTGATAAATCTTTAATAAAATGACTTGTCCATTGTGATTTTTAAAAAGATCTTATTTGTACATTAAAGAAGGAATATATACACAACACAATTCTACACAAATAACATAAAATACATGTAACATAAGTCTAGTTCACATATCAGAAACAACACATAAAATGTCTTACCTTAAAATAGAATATGGAAATTCCTAATAAAAGATGACATCAGAGATAGCTGTAGTTCCGAGCTTTATTCCAGATACAATGTGACCTTGGGTCACACTGCATCGGTTTATATAGCAGGCGGACATACAGCTAACTCTGAGTGGTTAAGATTTGAAATAATACTTTATTGTTTTTGCAATAAAGGTGGCATTGTGTTTTTGTGTGTTGTTCCTGGTTTATACAATATTCTCATAGATTACCTAACTAATGCCTAGCCATAGTGGATAAAGGTAATAAAAAAACAAAGGCTGGCGTTTAGTTGAGCCGTCGGCATTTTAGACTGACCGCCGACCTGTCAGGGGGATTACCGTCATTGGTCATTAGTTAGGTAATCTATGAGAATATTGTATAAACCAGGAACAACACACAAAAACACAATGCCACCTTTATTGCAAAAAGACCTGTCAGGGGGATTACCGTCATTGGTCAGCGTGTCAATCTGGAATTGACACGCAGCCGGTGACTGTAATGTGAATGGACATCTATTGTCTAAATTATGTCTCGCGGCATGCTTTTACAACCTAAGTGAGTTACTGCCATTTATGTGAGATGTCCGAGATTTGACTGTAAAGATACGTGAGTTAATTTTATAAATTTTGAATATTATTTTTATATTTTGATGTGAATTATAAAGCAAGTTTGTGCACTATAACAATACCCCTCTGTCTCGAGAAGCTTTTGTCCTCAAAAGCAAAAATAATGATCTATGAGAATATTGTTCACAAAAATACATATAAAGAGACAATGTTTGTCTTGAACCATCTTGATGAAGTTCTCACATGTAAAAATTTCAAATGCAAGGAACATATTCAATTATATTAATGATGAAGGTAGTCCTCCATAGGAAGGACCTCATACAAACCCTGATGAGCGATGAGGATGTTTGTGGCAAAAGGTTGAGAGATAATCTGGTTGATACGATGGAGTGGGATAATGGTATTCAAAGGCAGGTAAGGGGTTAGCTTTTACTGGAGCCGCTGCCTGGAGGACTAACACAGTGGCAGATAAGGACCTTATTTTAAGATACATCCACACCATTCCTAGAAGAGCAAGGGCACACAAAACTGCTGTCACAATAGGCATAAGGAATTGTAAGGAAAAATAAGATGGTTTGATATGTATTTTACCATCTAAAAGAGATTCTGTTAAGCCCTGAAAGATAACTTCATTATTTTTAACTCTCTTTGCCATACGTTTAAGATTAAGATGATCCTTATGATCATTAGCTATAACATTGTCAAATTTATTTTAATAAAAATGAAAATCAGGGATTTGAACACTTATAGGTTTATTATATAAGGTATTACCAGCAATAGTCTCTAAAGCAGAGTCTTCAAAGAAATGCTGTAACAAAGCTAAATTGACCGGGTGAAGGTAGGTGACATTTTGATGAGACATATTTTGACAGGTTCCTAAATGTGAAGGAAATAACATATTTGCTGTGGTGACTGAACATAAACATGGTAGACTAATCATGCAAAATGTGCAACCTGAAATGATCTTTTGACCTTCAGGACATGTTAATGTAAGAAGGGGCGTGTTATAAACGAGTAATTTGGAAGGTGTTATTTCAATGAGTTGTGATTTCTGCTCATGCAGTAGGAACCTAAAATTACAGTGTGATTTAATTTCATCTTTGCTGTTATGATAGAGTGCCATTTCACATGAAGTGTGCGTTCTAGTTTGCAGAGACATGCAAAAGGGACAATGTAAGATTTCAGTACCATAGCATCGGGATAATTGTTCGGAATCCAGGATTGTTGAGAATTGCTTGTTAGAAGATATCGCAATTAAGGGTGAAAGATTAAGTAATTGAGTAGCATGGCTGGTAGATTCATTTACGGGAATAGTCAAGGAAACGATTCGATATAAATTAAAGGTAGTGTCGGAAGCAGCTAAAGGAAATTTTACAGTAACATACAGTTTGTTAGATTTGGTTTTGGCATAAAGATATTTACCATGATTGTAATAGAAATTGGTAGTACCTTGTAATAGTTTGAAGCCATTGTATTTGTTGTGCAGTATATGTTTGATATGATTAATAGTTGTAGTCAAGATTGCAGGTGAAATCAATAGTGGTGATAATTTGCCTTGAACTAGGTCAAGAACACCAAATTTAAATTCCTGCAGTTTGTGTTCAATGAGAGCAGCTTGCTCAATTTGGTGAAGGATAACACTTGAAAGGGAAATATATGCATTTTTGAGATTTTGAAACGATTCTTGAATGCTTGCCGTAGCATATTTAATTTGTTCATGGTTAAGTTTTATACCACTAAGAGCATTTGTAAACTTTGTGTCTACACTTGCCATGAAGGATGTTAGTTTGTGTTGATGTTCTGTTAGTGCATTGCCTATAATAGATTCATGCTTTGTTAGTGCATTTATATGCTTTGCTAAGATGTTTACATCATCAGATGTTGCTGTTCCAAAAAGTGATTTGGAAAGTTGTCCAATGAAACCCAATAGTGCCCGCTTGGATCGTTGTCCGTTTGGGGAAAATGTGGTGGGTAATAATTGATTGATTTGAAATGATGTTTCATTGAGCATGGTTGAACACCTCATCTTGATAGAATTGACCTGTGATTGGAATAATTTTACTAATTGACAAGTGGAGTTATTGTGATAACATCCTCTGATTGCCTTAAGGTGAAATGAGGATGGAATATCAAGCTGGTAAGTATGAAGCCAATATTCCGTTGCAAATTGAACTTTGGTCATAGGTTGGAAGATGACTCCATAGTTAATTCTTTGGATGATGTCCTGGTCATTGGAAGTAGAAGCTGCCATGGTAGGGACTAGCAACACGAGCCATAGGAGTGATAGAAAGTTCCAGAGTGTCAGAGTACCTGCAGGATATAAAATAACAGAGTGAGATAAGTAACAAAAAATGGAGAAGAGGGGCCAACTCTATCTCCTAGCACTAATGAACACACTTCCGTGTAATTTGAGGCTTATCTCATCCCATTAAATTACAATTTGTGTTAGTAGAAAGATGGAGAATGTGAAGTGTTAAATAGGTCAAGGTGGCTCAGAAGAAGGGTTGTGCTGCTTAGTTCCTTCTGAAGAACGTCTTCTTCTTGTGCTTCTTATTTCTCTTTCGACCATTGGCATGATGTGTTGCGTTGAAGTTATCTCTAAATTGTATGGGGATGTCCTCTTCTGGTTGCCATGTTGCTCTGTATCCTGTCCATTTGATAAGGTATTCTGTCTTGCCCTTTTTTGTTCTTCTTTTCATGATTCGGTCAAAGTTGTATGTTTGGTCATCTGAATTACCTTGATCTTGCTGATCATTTTGGATGTTGGCATCTGGTAAATCAGTGTTTGGTTGAACTTGATGCTGACTCTGTTGTTGGTTTACTTGTTGAGGTTGCTGCTGGTTTACATCCTGAGGCTGTTGTTGGCTTGCTGGTTGTGGTTGTTGTTGGTCTACATCCTGGGTCTGGTGTTCCTGTTGCCGATGGGGTGGAAGGACATCATCTTCTGGCTGCCTCTGATGATAAAACTTCCAACGATTGTGATTGATCAGGTTTTTCAGAATCTTCAGTGTCTTGCAGTCTTGAAGTTTGTAGGTATCGTTGGGGCCGAGCTCCTGAATGGTGAAGGGCCCCATAAAGTGCTTAGTAAGCTTACTAC
This sequence comes from Haliotis cracherodii, assembly GCF_022045235.1. Taxonomy (NCBI): domain Eukaryota; kingdom Metazoa; phylum Mollusca; class Gastropoda; order Lepetellida; family Haliotidae; genus Haliotis; species Haliotis cracherodii. The sequence goes on from NW_027266286.1 coordinate 21,330,998, forward strand.
TTAAGCCTTTTTGTACTACAGATGTGTGAAGGAGTACCATATCACCCACTCCAAATTTTGGAGGGCTAGCTTTGAGATCATAGCTATTCTTGGATAATTCTTGACTTGCCTCCATGTTCTGTGTTGCAATATGTCTTGTGACCTTCAGGTGATCCAGAAGTTCATTCAAATGGTCCTTAGCCTCTTTACCTAGTGTGTCCTTTGGCAGAATAGTGACATCATAGGGTAACAGCATCTCTCGACCGAAGAGGAGGTAGTGTGGAGAATAACCTGATGACTGATTTGGGCTGCTTCTGATGGACATCATGACGAATGGTAAAATTTCATCCCAATTATCCTGTTGAGCATTTGTGTAGATTGTCAAGATTTGAGCAATATCTCTATTTTTCCGCTCACAGACTCCATTAGTTTGAGGGTGATATGGGGATGAGTAATGATGCTTCACTTCAAAGATCTCACAAATGGCATTGACCAACTTGGAAGTGAACTGTCGTCCTCTGTCTGTAACCAGACTTCTTGGGGCACCATACCTTGTGAAGACTTCTTTAACCAATATATCTGCAACTTCAGTGGCTTCTAATGTTTTCATTGGAAAGTTTTCAGTCCATCTGTTATAAGAATCGATGGCCAGGAGGATGTATTTGCTAACTTTCTTCGTTTTGGGTAATGGTCCAAGGATATTAACATGTAGGCGCTCAAACGTTCCATCTATTGGGATTGGTACCATTGGTGCTACTTTTCTGTGTTGAAATGGCTTACACCTTTGGCAAATGTCACACGTCTTGATGTAGTCCTCGATATCTTGATACATGGAAGGCCAGAAGAATTTTCGTTGGATGGCATGTCTTGTGGAGTCGCGACCGAGATGACATCCTCCTACCTTAGAGTCGTGATATTGACGGATAAGTTCCTTCCTATTTTCTGTTGGAATGGCCAGCTGAGAGATGGAAGCTGGTCTTCCTGGTTTTGAGCCTCTGTGCTTTGGATAGTAGATATGATATAGGGTGTCGTTAACTATGTCATATTCCATGGCATGTCCAACGAGTCCTTTGATTTGGGCTTCCGTGTAATGGGCTGGAATTTCCTTCTTCTCCTTGTAGTTGAAGATGGGAATAAAATCAGGGCACTGTCTTTGGCGTTGACTTACCTCTGGTGGAACTTGGTCCTCATTGACATCAACGGCTCCTATTAGTTGCAGTTTGTCTGTGTAGCCGAAGGTTACTTCAATGAGTTCACCTTGTTCCTCCTTCTGTGATTGGATCTCCGAGACTGTTGGCGCCAGACATGGGAAGTCATCAGAATCAAATGCTTTCTTTTGCTCAGGGTACTTTCGTCTTGAGAGAGCATCAGCATTCTGGTTTGCCTTACCTGCTCGATGGTACACTTCAAAATCATAGCCTTGGAGGAATAACACCCAACGTGAAAGACGACCTGTGCCACTGTGTTTAATGGTTGGAATATATGCTAAAGCTTTATGATCTGTGAAAATCTTGAATTTCTTACTTGTTAAATAAGGCCGAAAAGTCTTGATTCCTTCAAGAATTGCTAGACATTCTTGTTCAGTAACTGACCATTTTCTTTCACAGGGGTGTAAGGAACGACCTCCATATGCTATGACATGTTCATGGCCTGCATCATCCTTTTGACCTAGGATGTATCCAAGGGCTTCTCCACTAGCATCAGTTGTAAGGATGAAGGACCTATCAAAGTCTGGGTAGGCAAGTACTGGGGCATTTGTTAATGCAGATTTGAGACGCTCAAAAGCTTTTTGACAGTTTGGAGACCATTCAAATTTTGAATCTTTTTGCAGTAACCGTGTAAGTGGCACAGCAATTTTTGAATAATTTGCAACAATTTTCTATCGTAATTTGCCAACCCAAGAAATTGTCGCACTTGTTGTTGTGATGAAGGAATTGGAAAAGAATTTACCGCATCAATTTTGTCTGGATCCACGGCAATACCATCCTTTGAGAAAATGTGCCCAAGATAGGTAACTTTTTTAGCTGCAAATTTACATTTGCTTGGTTTCAGGCTCAACCCGGCTTCTTTCAATTTGGAAAAGACCGCTTTCAGATGATTTAGATGTTCAGAGAATGTTTTAGAGAAGATGATCAAATCATCGATATAAATAAGGACAAATTTCCAATTGATATCTCTGAGAGCCTGAGCCAAAGTGGACTGAAATGCCATTGGGGCATTCTTTAAGCCAAAAGGTAGACGGTTAAATTCGAAAATACCATCTTGAGTGATGAAGGCAGATTTGTGTTTGGAATTTGGATGTAATGGTATTTGCCAGAATCCACTTGCACAGTCCAAAACAGTAAAAAGCTTTGCTTGAATTTGACCAACTGTATCTAATACATCATCAAATCTTGGAAGGGGGTAGTAAATAGGTTTTGTAATGGCATTAAGTTTGCGGTAATCTACGGCAAATCTGTAAGTGGAATCCACACTCCTTAACCATTACCACTGGAGAACGCCATTGAGAGTTACTTGGTTCTATGATACCTGCTTCCAGCATGTGCTCTACCTGTCTGGCACATTCTCGTCGTACTTCCACAGATTGTCTATAGAATGGCATCCTGACGGGTTCAGCTTGACCTGTGTCTATCTCATGATAATGGAGATTAGTCTTACCTAATTCATTCCAGTCTGTTGCAAACACATCTCTCTGTGTCTGCAGGAACTCTTGGAGCTGTTGCTTCTCAGAATCGGATAGATCTGAATCAGTTAAGTCAAACTGGATACTATCCTTAACAATAACCTTTGAGCTGTCAACAATGTTCACCGATGGCTGTGTGTCGGTTCCTGGTGGATCCGAAAGCATGTGAATTGCATCCTCCTGAACATGACAGACTGTTCCTAGCACTTTGTTTCTTGGGATGAAGATTTCTTCTTGTGATGGGTTGAACAGACGCATCATAGTTTTCTTGCCACGAGGGGAAACTAAGCATTTGGCTGCTAGCACCTTAGAAGACTTGCCTGGTAAAGGTTCAAGTAAAAATGTTCCCTTTGGAGGAGTGCGGGAAAGAATGACAGGCACATCACATTCCTGCCTGGGTAGAAGCTTACAAGATTTGAGTGAGCTGACAAGACCTGAGTTTGTTACGATAAGATTAACAGAGATAAGATTGTCACAAAGGGACAGGGTGCGATTGCCAAGATCAATGTGTGCTCTATTGATCTCCATGAAATCAATGCCTAAGATGAGTGCATGGTGCAGGTTAGCAAATACATGAAATTTCTGGTCAAAAGAAACATTTGCTATGTTAACTGGAATGGTTATTGTACCTAGAATGGGATGAACTTCACCTCCTACACCAATAACATTTTGAAATTCCTTTGGACATAAATGTTTTTCTGTGTACCCTGCTTTCTCTAGCAAACTAAGTTTAATGCAGCTGATATTTGCACCTGTGTCAATTAATGCCTTTGTCCTAACACCATTTACTGATGCTAGAATTGTATTTTTGTCAATGGGAGCCACTAGACTGATGGATTCATTTTGCCTGACCTCATGTAAATGAGAATCAGGCGCCTTATCCTATTGGTAGTGGACATGGGTTCTGTTTTGGTGTCGAATACGTGTTTTGCATATTTCTACAGGGTGACCTCGATACCCACAATATGTGCATTGTTTGTTAGAATGAGGGCATGTATCTCTGGGAACACATCTCTCAACCTTACCACATCCCCAACAGCGCTCGACATTCCGTTGGGAGGGTCCATTATGCTGAAACTGTCTAGCAGGTCTGTTGTTCTTGAAGGAACCACTGTTGTAGGAATTCCTGGTGTCGCCTCCACGGGAACCATTGCGGTACTGAGGTTGATGATATGTCCTGGATGGTCTTTGATTGTAGTACCCCTGACTAGGATGGGATTGCTGATCTTCCTGATACTGGTACTGTTTTGGTGGGAACGGTGCTTGGGGATGCTGCTGGAACTGTTGCTGTTGGTGGTGCTGGGGCTGGTCTATGAGCATTTTCTTGATGGCCATTGCTGCTGCCGACACAGCGTCCGTCTGCTGGGCATCTTGTTCTGCAATTCTGGCCTGCTGTCTGACTTCTTGGAGTGATTTAGGAGATTTGCTTTTCACCCACATTCTGAGTTCTGATTTAAGCCCTTTGATTGCAAATGGTACGACAACAATGCTAGGAACATCATATCCTACAATTTGAATCTGAACTCTAAATCTGTCTAAAAACTGGTCTACACTTTCATTTGTTTGCTGAGAAAATTCTAGCACAGAGGTATCAAATGCCTTGTAGGGGCCAAAGCGTTCACGTAATAGTTCAATAAACTGGTCAGTCATTGTCTGACCATAGTCTAGTCCTAAGGAGTCAAAATATGATGCAGCTGACCCTATGAGTGAATTTCTTAAGAAAAACTTCTTCTGCTCTTCATTATATCTTAACATATTAAAGTTACACTGAAGCCTTTGGAGCCACATAGTGAAGTTTGTTCCAGGTTCACCTGAATATTTGTCAATACAAAACTTGTCTGTAGACATGGCTGGTTCTTCTTCTGATACTTGGAGAGAGCTTGGTACCACTGTGTCAACTTGTGCAGAAGGGTTGTTGGTTTCTTCTATGTCGTTGTTTGGGGAAATAGCTTCTGAAGTGTTGGTAGAGCTGGGACCTCCTGATGTTTCCCAGTGTTGCTGATTCCGGAGATCGTAGGGAAAAACTGTCGGTGTTGCTCCTTTAGCAGCCGGCATTGGTAGGTCTGGGATCTACCCGGATTCTCCACCAGTTGAACAAGTGCTGTTCAAGTGACTAAAATGCCTTAAAATAGAATATGGAAATTCCTAATAAAAGATGACATCAGAGATAGCTGTAGTTCCGAGCTTTATTCCAGATACAATGTGTCAAACAACAATTCACATCATAAACAGCATCACAATAATTTCTTATCAATATGACATAATGCTTACAGCTTAGATAGTCTATAAACATTTAATACTCTAAAACGATAGATGTCAAAAACTTGTACTTAATATTTAAAACCATACCAGGATTTATTTCATACAGGACACACACGCTTACACAGTAAAGTACAGCGTCATTATATTTAATTTTAACTCTGTCAGCTGAATTGTATATGTCACCATAATGTGGACCTTACTATATATACAATACGGTAACACTGTCGGTGTATTACCGTCTTTACTATAATATAAAGGTACAATATGTTATTTTTATGCAGAACTCTAAAATGAGTATTTTTGCATATAAACATGACACACTAAAGTGTACATGGAAAGTTACAATGAATAATGCTGACTTACGATGCTTGATTAGCAAAGAGAGTTGTGAAATATAATGTTACTTTTGTTCACAATGTTACACAAAGACTGTTACACAAAAAGAACTTTCTTCCTGAATTACCTGAAAGATTATTAACTTATGCAGAAACAATAGATAAACTAGAATATTGTAATTAACAAATACAATTTCAGTTACTTTCACATATATTCTTTTAGCGAATGAATCGTTATTTTGAACAAATATATTATGTGCGCACTATAGAGAAATCTTTAATAAAATGACTTGTCCATTGTGGTTTTTAAAAAGATCTTATTTGTACATTAAAGAAGGAATATATACACAACACAATTCTACACAAATAACATAAAATACATGTAACATAAGTCTAGTTCACATATCAGAAACAACACATAAAATGTCTTACCTTAAAATAGAATATGGAAATTCCTAATAAAAGATGACATCAGAGATAGCTGTAGTTCCGAGCTTTATTCCAGATACAATGTGACCTTGGGTCACACTGCATCGGTTTATATAGCAGGCGGACATACAGCTAACTCTGAGTGGTTAAGATTTGAAATAATACTTTATTGTTTTTGCAATAAAGGTGGCATTGTGTTTTTGTGTGTTGTTCCTGGTTTATACAATATTCTCATAGATTACCTAACTAATGCCTAGCCATAGTGGATAAAGGTAATAAAAAAACAAAGGCTGGCGTTTAGTTGAGCCGTCGGCATTTTAGACTGACCGCCGACCTGTCAGGGGGATTACCGTCATTGGTCAGCGTGTCAATCTGGAATTGACACGCAGCCGGTGACTGTAATGTGAATGGACATCTATTGTCTAAATTATGTCTCGCGGCATGCTTTTACAACCTAAGTGAGTTACTGCCATTTATGTGAGATGTCCGAGATTTGACTGTAAAGATACGTGAGTTAATTTTATAAATTTTGAATATTATTTTTATATTTTGATGTGAATTATAAAGCAAGTTTGTGGACTATAACATAATTTCAAACTTTATTTTGCTTTTTACGCCCAATGGAATAACCTTTTCGGCGGATAATCAAGATTAATTTTTCTCTGACGTTTGACAGACACTCTACTCAATTTAGTTTGACGGAGAAAGGATATCTATGCGCTTTGGTATATATCGTGTGGTGATGGGAATCTGGTGAATCAGTCATAAAATCACAATCTACTCGATCCTCCACTGCAGAGCCCTCAGTGTCACAGTTACAGCATGTTGGTCTACAACTTATTGATCCTGAACATTTATCATCGAGCATTGACGCATGGTGACACATTTTCAAACAGGTCCAAATTCGAGAATGGGTTTCCGACATGGGTGGGGTGGTGTGTGTGTGCAATTTTTTCAATTAATTGTGAAACACATAACATTTTTAACGGAAACCTACACTTTTTTTGCTGTGATACACTCAACATCCATCTGGACTCCTGCATCAGCACCACAATTAGAGATGCCCCGGGCCTTTCCGGGGTGTCATCAACATCAACGCTTCACGTGCCCTTCAAAGAAATGTGCATACACTATGTTCCTCAATGTGGAAGTATTGACGATGATGATTCACATGCTAGCCCCTAACATACGTTTGTGAATGTATTCTTGTATTCTTTACAAACAGGATATGCGAAAACCTTGAGTCATTACTGATTTTCAGTGATCCATTCACAAAATGTTTACCCCTATTTTAGTCGACACAAGTATAGGTGTAAAAGTTAACTTGAACTGGTCGATGCACATACAGGTGTATAAGCTGACTCTAACTAGTCGATACACATGCAGGTGTATAAGCTGACTCTAACTAGTCGATACACATGCAGGTGTATAAGCTGACTCTAACTAGTCGAAACACATGCAGGTGTATAAGCTGACTCTAACTAGTCGATACACATGCAGGTGTATAAGCTGACTCTAACTAGTCGATACACATGCAGGTGTATAAGCTGACTCAAACTAGTCGATACACATGCAGGTGTATAAGCTGACTCAAACTAGTCGATACACATGCAGGTGTATAAGCTGACTCAAACTAGTCGATCCACATGCAGGTGTATAAGTTGACTAGACCTAGTCGATACACATGCAGGTGTATAAGTTGACTAGACCTAGTCGATACACATGCGGGTGTATAAGTTGACTAGACCTAGTTGATACACATGCAGGTGTATAAGTTGACTAGACCTAGTCGATACACATGCGGGTGTATAAGTTGACTAGACCTAGTCGATACACATACAGGTGTATAAGTTGACTATACCTAGTCGATAGTGTCATCATTGTTCACAGTGGTTCTTCTGTTGGAATTTATGACTGTATTGTTTCCCTTGGATTCAGATTGTATTCATGTAGCAGTTTTAACCTTCACGTACAGCTCGTGAAACCGGTGGGGCAGGACATGCATAAGGAGCCTTTGATGTAATCACTGCATTGTTTCCAAACGAATGTGTCCATACTTCTCGCTGTTTTGTCTTCCATTTCAGAAGCAAATTTCTCCTGTTCAATAAATAGGTTATGAGTTGTTTGTTTACACCTTAGCATAATTCACTCTGATGGTACTCCCTCTTTATGTACGTGGTCTTGCATTCAGACTATGACAAATGACGTCTTCTTACAAGAGAAACGACTAACCCATTCCCCATAAAAAAGCATCGCTACAAAAAGCAAAGCCCCTTTTACGATTCCAGTCAAAACCTAACAATAACGATACTTCATAATTATATGGGGCAGTCGGGTAGCCTTGTGGTTAAAGAGTTCGTTCGTCACGCAGAAGAGCCGGGTTCGATTCCCGATATGGGTACAATGTGTGAAGCCCATTTCTGGTGTCCCCCCCCGTGATATTGCTGGAATATTGCTAAAAGCGGCGTAAAACAATACTCACTCATAATTATATGTTTTAGATTTTAATGTTTGAAATGCTAGGTGAGGTAGAGAGATGGCCAGACATCATGTTATGGTGATATTTTATCGATGATGGAGTTCAATACTTTTAGGAAGTGATGCATGGTTCTTCTGTTGAGAGCTGTCACCTGTGGAGTTGACAAATGGTGGTCATCTCGCTTGCTATGATATTGTCCCGAACTGCTGTACATGGTCCCGTCTGTCGCACATCTGTGACAAATATTAAAGAGAACGTTAGGGTCACTACGCGCTGGGACCCAAAGGTAAGAGTTTACAAAGCAGTAAATCACCTCTCCACACCTACCATGATATACTTACACAGGCATGGGAGAATACATATAGTTCCGTACTTTCAGCTGTTTCGGTTCACCTACAGTTCTCCAGGAAAGGTAAACTGACAAATAGTTCATTACGTGTAAGCAATTTTGGATAAATTCAGCGTAAATACATGACTGTCGTGCATACTCAAAGTACATGCGCTCGTCATTTAGGCGCTAAAACAAGGACTGGTCGGCTCGGAGTCAGTATACTGTGTCTGAGTGGGGTATTCGTGTTAAACTGAGGCATGGTATCTCTGTGGGCTTGCACATATAAAAGTACAATACTAGTACAAGCAGCACACACACGTGCATGCACGTCGCTATATAAGTGCAATAATCTTGGACGCGACGTTAAGCCCCATTTCACCTCACCTGATGTACTGGGGATGTTTACTGAACTGGAATCCCGCAGGTTGTTCCTGCATGAAAAGGATGCTTGTCACAACTGTATCTTATCGATCGTTGTGATGACTGTCACTACGCTTATTAGTTATGCAGTGGGTTGTCATGACCTATCATCTATACTGTGGTGATGACTCCCACGGTCATGGCATCTGTCCCGGTCAGATGACTGCATAGGTCGTGTCATCCACATCATGCTGATGACTGTCTTCTATATCCTGATATTTATGTTACTCTGTATACGGCTTTAATAGAGCTGACTCAGTCGGCAGTATTCAAGCCATACAGTCGTATTGTTGCTCAAGGGAATAAAGCAACAAAACCATTTTCATAATCATAAGAAATATACATTGTCGATTGTACGATTCAGACTTTATCATGAGCATGTGTAATGATACCAAGTGTTCGCGAAAAGGTGAGCGTATCCTCCTCACCGCTGGTACCCGTCACAAATACATGCAAAGGCAAGTCAATTGTTCACCTGAAAAAACACGTGAACATTATGGTACAAGTCAAAATAGGGAATTGCATCGGACATAATTTTTGTCACTGATGCGCCAAATTTGGTCCTCAACATGTCAACCGCCGAACTTTTTGAAAGCTTTTCTGATGCCTTGAATGTTGTTACCTTGATCAAACAACTTCGGAGCAAGAATTTACAACGCTCTTTGAAATCTTGATAGAAAGAGCATGTTCGATTGTATCTCAAAAGTTGTGAAATGTTGGAGCTTCTGGAATAGTGTTCGTCGTGAAGGGAAAGTTGACTGTTGGAAAGCTGAAGTCACACCTCTTGTCATACAGTCTTGTAGAGAGTGTTTTGCCACTCTGAATCCTAATACATAGATCTAAACATGAAACAGATGCGGCGGCCTCACTCTTCTAGTTCAGGTGGGTAAATCAGTGATGGGGATTAGCTATTTAATTGTTATTGAACGACATCAGATCATCGATATACCTTACGTTTAATTAAAACTTCTTGGCCAAATTATCTTGTTTTGGCTTTGCCAATCTGAGCAGAAATACCGATTCATGTGCATAAAGAAACAGATCCTCACAAGGGAGAGCACTCTTGGTACCCATAAGGATGTCTACCTTTTGCCTAGATTTTGCACAGATCTTATCAGTGAGGGAGTCCAGCATTTCACACATCGATTTCTCAGTGAACTGTCATTTTTCACAAATTGTCTTCAACCTCTGAATATAGATACGTAACTGTATCTGTGATCACCACGTTTTGTAACAAAAGCCCCTTGGATCAATAATGAAGTTTTCCTTAAGTTTGTCATGTGGGATAGTGGTGTACTAAGTTGAAAAATCAAATGTTTTGACAGAATGGAAATTGGTTCTTTTCTGAGATTGTCAAATACTTTCTGTGAATATAAAGACAGTCCTTCCTTGGTTGTATTAAGGATTATGGTTAGTCTTTGAGACAGGGATTTGCTGGACCCATGTATCTTTGTACGGATTTTTATGGTGCTTTGGCGTCAAGTAAAAACTTGACAGTACTGATTTATTGTTTTGGCAGATTCTTTCCTGGGTTAACATACTGGCCTTATAGATGGCATTATTTGATATGTCATTTATACACACGATCTGGCTGGGAGCAGCTTCATTAAACTATGGAAAGTCATTGGATAATCCATGAATACCGCTAGAAGCATTGACTGATGGTGTTTTAATACATGTATTGGTTTCACAGTTGCCGAACATGAAGCTACTGTTGGTCACCCTCCTGCAGCTGTGTCTGATTGCTGCAGATGTTGGTAGCATGCGGCGCCACCAGTGGCGTAGCTATGTTAAATCTGTGATTGCAGCAGGAATTCTTGGCAAAAAAGGTACTCATCACCTCTTAGCATTGAAAGTATTCATTGTCGTCCGATTCAAAATTATCCAGTAACAAATGCATGTCTTCAAATACAGGACCCGATTGTATCAAATGTTCATTGACCAATGTGTACGTTAAAGCCTACTGCTTTATTAAACCTCAAATTGTTTCATAAGTTAATGTCATTGCAAAGGGTTGCACAGAGTGATAATTAAATTAGCATTAACTGATGATACTTTAAGTGTTGTTACATCTTCATTGACTTGCCATGAAATAAGAATTTTCCCTGTATCTTTTAGCAAACAAGTGAATGCATGCATGCATGCATGCGTGCGTGCGTGCGTGCGTGCGTGCGTGCGTGCGTGCGTGTGTGTGTGTGTCTGCTTGTACTAGTCCGGACTGGTGTCGATTATATAGTGCAAGACCTCTGAGATGCCATGCCGCAGTTTAACATGAATACCCACTCAGACACAGTATACTGACTCCGAGCCGACCAGTCCTTGTTTAAGCCCCCTAATGCCGAGCGTGTGGAACCTCACTGTGCCAGGCAGGGTAACAACTGCCATCTTAAAACGTCGTATGGCGTAAGACGCGGACGGGGATCGAACACCCGACCTTCCGTTCTCCGGGCGGACGCTCTACCACTAGACCACGGAGTCGGTCTTCAACACATACGGACTTTCTGTTTCCTTCCATCTTCCAAATAGCAACCGGCACAGGCTATGGTAGGCGTGAAAAAGTAGCTTAACTATCACCTAACATTACGAGTACATACGACAACTTATATATAATTATTGATTGCCTCGTTAGCAAGTTATTGGGCAACTTGATCTCTTATTGAGTTCTTGTATTATGAGTGAGTGAGTAGCGTTTGACACTGCTTGTAATTGCGTTAAAAAACTCGTTTATCCGGACGGTACCGTTCCCTGTGTGTGAAATCTTCAAGAATAACAGCTTTTAGGAGTAAAGGATCATGGGTCCGGATCAACGTTTCTCGGATTATAAGACATTCCCGTTACGATCGCCTGTCCATAGTAGCGGGATTCGAACAAACGAGTTTTCACTGTATGTAACTTTAGCCAGTGTTCCGGACGTGTTTTTTATTTGACGAAAGTTATAAACATAAAGTTGTGTTTTACCAACGTATGTAAATTAATGGTGGTAATGTGAGTGAGTGAGTGAGTGAGTGAGTGAGTGAGAGTGAATGAGTGAGTGAGTGAGTGGGTGGTCGGTTGGCTGGTTGGTTGATTGTTTTGTTGATTTAGTGAATGAGAGAGTGAATGAGAGAGTAAATGAGAGAGTGAATGAGAGAGTGAGTGAGTGAGTGAGTGAGTGTGGTTTCACACCTCTTTTAGCAATATTGCAGTACTATCACTGCGGGAATCACCAGAAATGGGCTTCGCATAGTGTACCCATGTGGAGAGTCGAACCCGGGTCGAACACTTTAAACACTAGGCTACCACCCCCCCTGTCATATAAGAGATAAACATGTTATGATTTCAATTCAGAGTTATGTTAACTGCAGAAAGCATTGCGCTTAACAAAACACTTGATACCCACCCTGGCACGTCCGGTATCAACTTTCATTTATATGTAATCGAAGCTATCCTAACGGTCGATATTCACCCTGATCGTATTTTGCGGTATCAGGGCAGTGTACGAGTAGAACTGACTGAATAGCTTCCAGAAAATACTTTAAGATCATTAAAATTCTAAATGTTAATATGACAATTTCTAACAGTAGTTCGATCATTTACAGATGCAGGGCACGAGATCGCACCATTCTCTTACAGCGACCGAGACACTGACCAATTGCAAATTGAGGAATCCCTTGGTGATGGTTTCTAGGATGAACCTGCAGGTATATACCACCTGGCTCCGCTACAAACACCCTATACGCAATGTATACATGTGTTTATCTACATATCAGTTCGCTTGATACACGTTTGGCACCTGCTTCTGTACTTTACTTGAAAACATGTCAATAACAGTAAATCAGTCACAATGCACGGCTTGTTTTTTTCTGTGGTGTTCATTGCTAGATACACATACATTTACATGTACATACGCACACACATGCACACAGATACACATACATACGCACACATGTACACATACGCAGAGGCACACACGTGCACGGGCGCACAAACAAACACACACATACACACACAGTCATACACACACATACATACATACACACCCACAGACATACACACACACAGACATACACACACACACTTGGACGCGACGTTAAACTCCATATCACCTCACCTCACCTCAAATTCACAGAGGTGATGTGGGTGTTTCAAGACTAATGTGCGTACAAAGCTGAGGTTGAAAACAGAGAACAGAGAACAGAGAACAGGGAACTGCATCTTTCAAACAATAAATGTTTATTGCCGTACTAAAGACCACGTATACTGATGACCAATTAAATATCACAATGAGATTCAAACTGGTCAATCAGAATTCGTTTGATAGATACGCTTGGAAATCATCCAGGTACAGGGTACAGTTTCCTAATTAACAGGATCCTGCTGGACATCTTGGAGATAGCGTGCAAATTCCTTCACAGATACAGCCGACCTCCCTGAAACAAAGTACACATGCAATATATTGCAAACAGTATGACATAAAGCTAAGATTTTCTGATCAGCAACATGTTATTGTCTAATTTGACGTACCTATACTCGGTCAGAACGATGACAATTGAATCCCAAACCCACAATGTATACTCTTTTATTGATCTCCTAATTTTCAATTATATTCTGAAAAAAACAAACGCAATACGGACCATAAAAGCAAAATTAGCGGACCAAGAGGTGCAAAATAAAGAGTTTTAATGTGTGATAGTGTCAGTGACAAATTTCCCGCATCAAAATGATCACAACAAGGACATGCAAACCATTAGTCGGGAAACACGTACGATTCGGAAAAACGCACCCAGTGCATTAACAAAAGGGCCACGGAGCTGCACGTACTGCACGTGCAGCAGCACTATGAACGGTACTGAAGTGCAGTTTTTTTTATTGCCTGGTATCTGCGTCAGTCGAATAGTGACAGTTCAACAACATGCCAAGATTAACAGAAGTGCAAAGAAACAACGTCATAGGCCGTTTGCGGGCTGATCAGCTGTAGCCAGGGTTTTCAATGTAGCGCCAGCACCATCACAAGGCTATTGGATCAGTTTAAACTGCATGGGTCAACACGTGATCGGCCAAGGTCGGGACGACCAAGCGTAACCACCCTCGCCCAAGGTCGCTACATCCGTCATCCTACGTGAAAGGACGACCACAGCCACCTCAACAGCATCCCAAATACCTGGACTGCGCAGAATCTCCGACCAGACCGTACGAAACCGTTTAAGAGCAGCAGGTCTACGAGCAAGACGTCCTATTCGACGCGTCATATTGAGTTGACGACATCAGCAACAACGACTGCATTGGTGTCGTCAACACAGGGTATGGCCTCAACTGCGATGGAGAGATGTCTGGTTCAGCATAGAATCAAGATTTCTCCTCCGTCGAGGGGATGGAAGAGCACGGGTCTACAGACGCCGGGGAGAACGTTGTGCCGGAACTGCGTACAGGAAGTGGACAGGTTTGGTAGGGGTAGCGTTATGATGTGGGCAGACATCTCTCATCATGGAAGGACAGGTTTGGTCCACATCCTACGGCTCCACGATACATCAACGAAATTTTCCTACCACACGTCCTCCCAATTGCAGCCAACGGCAACGGTGTATTCCTGCAGGACAACGCTCGACCTCATACAACAGGGATCATAAGAGCCTGTCTACACAACAACGTTGATGTTGTCCCCTGGCCCTCCAGATCCCCGGATTTGAACCCAATAGAGTATCTGTGGGATGATAGACGGCTACGTCCCACAACATTTTGGCTCAATACCTTGTACGGTTCCTCGTATAAACGTATTTTCCTACCTTACACAAATCTGGCTATGCGTTTCTGTTTTTTTAAGATTATATGTTCATGCTCCATAAGCTTTCGTTGTCTTGATCCATTGAGAATTATGACAGTCTTTAAAAGTTTAAAATATTAATGTTGTCTTTTCATAACGACAAGTTAGACATATATATGATGTAAATAAAAGCAACAAAAAACATTTACAAAATAATATGTAATCTTCGCCTCAGCACAGTCGATTGTACGTTTACGACTATTTCATGATCATCTGTTTTTTTGGACAACTATCAAATAGTGATTATATCTGGGGTTCGCGAAAAGATAAGCATATCCTCACCCACCTATGGTACCCTTCACAAACACGCGCCTCTGAACTGTTTGGATCCAATACATACTTACTAGTATTCACAACTTACCATCTACTTCTTCATCAGCCATCTTCATGAGGGATTCAGCATCTCTGGTGCTCAGTTGTTTCTCTGCTTCTGACTGATCAACATACCCGTCCTTGTTGAGGTCGAAGGCCTCAATACCTGCATATTGGTCATAAACCATGTTTGTTACTGCTATTTAAGATTCTAACACGGTAAACTTTACGCATAATGCTCAGTGACAATTTCATATTCATTGTTGGAATTGCATGCTTGTCATAAAGTTCATATGTGTTAGTTCTTTCTTAATAAACGGAAATCTGTGTGACTTAAAAGAATCTTCCTAACGGTAATTTTTTTTTATTAATGTCTGTCAATGTATCCTTATTCACGTTCAACACAACTTTGATTAAAGCTTCTTTGCTCAGTTTCTTTACAATGATATGTAAAGTTAAGGTTATATGTCAGTGTAATATTTCTTTAATTTAAAATATCAGAAGTCGTTACCTTAAATTACATTAAATCAAATTCCTAGAGACTTGTTTGTTTTGTTTAAAAAAAATAATCAAACAGTAAGTTAGTCCATATTTGATTTTTATTGATTTTTCTTTGTAATAAGGTTGTAAAATGTAATATGGACATAGTAATGCAGAGTTAAGCCTTTCGGGGACATTTCACTTGTTTTACCCGGCAACAAATGCACCAATCAATGCATTGCTGCAACGTTTCGATACCTAGTTTTTGGTCCTGTAATGATAGGCCCCAATTCTGTCAGTTTCATAACCATTTTCATGTGTTTAATCAAAGATTTTGTTTGTTTGTTTGTTTTCTGATACCCTCAGTCGTCTCTGACAAGCACGGGTTCCTGAAGGCCAATTGTAACCCACGGGGTTTATCTCTTATGACTTCCATCCTTTTAATTATTCCTTCCGTTTCAACGTTGGTCGCCAACACCCTCACTCATAATGGTACATCCTACCAATCTGATGTCGATTCAAAGACAGTGTACCTCTTTTCCCAATCAATACACCGGCTGTTGCTGCTGCTGCAGCCACCCATTTCCAGCGGAATCTCCACCCAACAGAGGGTGCCGCCAGACACACAAGAACGAAGAGGAGGAACAGTTTCATGACGTCACACTTATGAAAGAGAAGAGGAAGTATCAATGTACAAACTGTACCTTTTGATCATTATGAAGATGACTCACCTGTCATCAAACATGATCAACATGAAATCTCGGCAAAAAGCAGAGTCGATTGTACGATTCCGAACAATGAGATCATGAACATGTGTTTATGAATCGCTATCACATAGTGACATACCAGGTGCTCGCGAAAAAGTGAGCGTAACCTGCCCTTTGCCACACACCACAAACACATGCAAAGACACGTCAATTATTCACCTGACAAAACACGGTAACATAAGGTACAAGTGAACATAAGGAGTTGCATCGGACCTATTTTGTGTAATGATGCGTCAACTATAAAATTGTCTCTACCATAAAACGGTTTGAAAGCTTTTCTGAGGCCTTGAATGTTGTAACCTTGATCACAACTTCTGACGCTCTTTGAAATGTTTGTGGACAGAGCATGCTCGATTGTACCTCAAAAGATGATACTGGTTTCGAAACTGGCGGGAACCAAAGCGTTGACATCCCGAAATGCCTGTAATTTTTCCGATATGTTGCAGTTTGGCTTTAGGAAGGCGCACGGTGATGTTATGTCGCTTTTTACCCTCATCGAATGTGTACAAAGTTATGTTAAAAGGGGATCATGTGTCTACACAGCATTTCTAGATAACGAGAATATTGTAATGTTGTAACCTTGATCACAACTTCTGACGCTCTTTGAAATGTTTGTGGACAGAGCATGCTCGATCGTACCTCAAAAGATGATACTGGTTTCGAAACTTGCGGGAACCAAAGCGTTGACATCCCGAAATGCCTGTAATTTTTCCGATATGTTGCAGTTTGGCTTTAGGAAAGCGCACGGTGATGTTATGTCGCTTTTTACCCTCATCGAATGTGTACAAAGTTATGTTAAAAGGGGATCATGTGTCTACACAGCATTTCTAGATAACGAGAATGTTGTAATGTTGTAACCTTGATCACAACTTCTGACGCTCTTTGAAATGTTTGTGGACAGAGCATGCTCGATTGTACCTCAAAAGATGATACTGGTTTCGAAACTGGCGGGAACCAAAGCGTTGACATCCCGAAATGCCTGTAATTTTTCCGATATGTTGCAGTTTGGCTTTAGGAAAGCGCACGGTGATGTTATGTCGCTTTTTACCCTCATCGAATGTGTACAAAGTTATGTTAAAAGGGGATCATGTGTCTACACAGCATTTCTAGATAACGAGAAAGCTTTTGATCGAATATGGCACTCGGGTCTCTTTGTAAAACTCTATCATCTTGGTATTAGAGGTATAATGTAGTCTCTGCTACATCACTGTTATACTTCCATGTATGCGTGTGTTCAGTATAAGGGCGAACAATCTGATGCATTTGCTGTTAGACAAGGTATAGGTCAGGGTAGAGTTATCTCAGCTTGGCTTTTTCTTGTGTACATAAATGACCTCATAACTGAGCTTCGGCAGTTAGATACAGGAATATGTATATATAATGTTAGTTTACCATGCGTGTTACTTCCTGATGATACTACTCTTATCAGTTACAGCCCTAAAGGTATGCAAACAGCCTTAGATACAGTTGTTAATTACGCATCCAAATGGCGATTAACTTATAATGCATCGAAAAGTAAAATTGTTGTGTTTCAAAAAAAGAAGCAATTATTGTGTTATCACCTTGGGGACAATGACATACCTATGTTTGATAATGTAAACCCAGCGTTACTTTGCAAGGATTGTACAAGGTTTTGACAAACGTTCCCCCACTGATGTCTCTATTGCTAATCTAGGACTTTGGGGCACGGTTGGCTATACAGATAAATGTAAACTTCAGCTGCTGGGGTGTCTCTGCAACAACTCAAATGTCTCAATTTGTAAAACTGTTTTCTGCGCATCAACTTCACTCTATTTCTTTCATAGCAATAATTTACACAGTTTATGTGGAGTGTTGTTTTCAACAGCCAAGAAATATAAGCTATTCATCATGTATTTCACAACGTTCGCACAGGGGAATTCCCCCCCGAAGACTTAGTGGAGAAAGATTGCATAAAATTAAATAACTACCCACGAGGAAGAAGTATGGAAATATATCATGTAGAGCTGACCTTTCTCGATATTATAAAATTCACACAAAAATGAAGACAGGCAGCGTGACCTTTGACAAGTAGATATATTTCGGTCTTGTCACGTAACCTTTGGCTTTTTCAAACGCATATCGAACTGTTATACCCCCATTCCACTAGATCGCTATCTAGAGCGCTAAAATTTCCAAAAGCGTACATGGATCTCTATCTGATCTCTAACTGATCTCCATGATCGTCAAGGTCACCGCCTGTCGACACCCCTGCACAAAAATCCGTGGCGCTCCGCCCAGAATGCCGTTAGATCGCTACTTGATCGCCAAGGTTGTAATCAGAGCGCAACTTGATCGCCAAGGTCGTAATCAGAGCGCTATTGTATCACCTAAGAGCGCCGCCGATCGCCACGAAGACTAGGACTTACCTCTCTGCTACCAAGCGTATTACTGATGAGCGCCTTATAGGATCGGACCCAAAACGCGGCGATCGGGTCGCAAAAGGATCCCATAGAGCACTAATGGAGTGCTGATGGATCTCGCCTAGATCGCTATCGGATCGGAGTAGAGCGCATAAGATCGCATTGATCGCCATTGGATCGCATCCTGATCGCCTTGGATCGCAAAAGACGCAGGATCGTATCGTGCAAGATCGCCACATTTTTGGTTGTTTGGTTACGATCAAGGGTCTTCAAGTCGTTATCGGATAGTAATCAGATAGTGCCCCTAGATAGCCGAAAAATGAAAGAGACCTATGGCGCTCCCTCGGAGGCGTAGAGCGCAGTAGAGCTTCGCCTAGTGGAAAAGGGGGTATTTTAACGACATTTTATACATTAGCAAAATTTATTCAAATATTGCATCGGTAAAAGCACACGGAGTCTATCGTAATTCATGATTATTTTTTTTATCACAATTTGATATATATTGATTAGAAGCTCATGACTCTAAATTTAAAATGTTTTCTTTGTAGATTTAATGTGCACTAATGTTTACATTGGGGTGGGGATTGAAACTGTAGGCTTTATGAATGCATTTAAACAGCACCATCCTACTCTGGGCTTATGAAAATAACTATGTGCACAGTTGATCAGTCATATTGTTATATGGTACATACGACTCCATATCATTAGTATTTTAGTCACTAAAATTGACTTATCAATACATCGCGAGTACCTTTGCTTGTAAAATCTCTAGTTAATGGTACCTAAGGCCATTTTAGCTTCTAAAAGTCTAAGGCTAATTATTTGTTACACGGCAGCCATCATAATTGATATATCACTTGTGTGATATCAAACAATATCTCCCAGAAAATATTGCGCCAATATGTCACCAATTAGTCGATTGATATATGAGCACTAGCCGGAGAATTAAATGTTTAAATCTAACAAAAGTTGGTATATTTTATATTTTACCAAGAATTTGGAACATACTCGATTCTGACTGGTCATTGGTTTCAAATCTCTATAACCACTGCTGATAGAAACAGTTGATTAAACAACCGGTCCACCGCGGTATGTAAGGTTTATAGAAAAAGCTTAGAATTTGGCTGTATATTCGACTGTGACAAAGCACACTAAAAACCAGCTTAACTGTAGACGATCGGCACAGTAGGCGAATAGAGATGGAACAGTTTCACCTCTCGACTGGCATAGAAAATGTGTTAGAAAGCGTCTAGGTAAGCTAACACAGTTAGCACTCCTAAAACAGGAGGCAGGTCGTTCAAGGTTTAGTTCTACATCACTCATAATTAGTTCCAAATTAGTTCTCAATTCTGTATAACCTCGCATTCAAGAAGTGGTTTGTTTGAAAAGAAAATTGTTCCCTAAAACATAAATTAACTAAGCGGCAAAAGAAAGTTAAGGTTGGCAATTTGTAATTTTCCTAAAAACAGCGATAACTAGTGGCAAGTGGGTATTGGGAATATAACTGCCCAGGAACAGGTACCAAAAAGCACCTCACCCGAACGCGCCACCTTTGACGGCACTCGTGCGGTGACAACAAAATGGTGAAACCTTTTTCCCACCTATGGCATAAACTGCACGTACATGTTAGCTGTATAAATGCGTTCGTCTGCAGGGTATAACCACACGTGATGAAAGCACACATGACTTATGCAATGGTGCCTATTATGCTTCTTAGTTGACCCATTGTGTAGCCTTTTATGACTGTAAATCTAAATTTGTTAGGCGTTCATTAATCTTGTTATTTGCTTCTGATTATTTGATGATTTCACAATTTAGTTCTGTACGTTCCGACTAACGGGACTAACGGGATCGCTTGGGCAGGCTCTCTGTTTTGCTTAGATCGATTTGCATGATGTCAATAACTTGACTATCGACAGGTTCGAATTTTTACAGTCGGCCGTCGTATAGCTGCATGTAGATAATCGAGTCTGGACCAGACAATCCAGCGATTGACATCATGATCATCGATCCACGCATCTGGGTTACGATGACATGTATCAACCAAGTTAGCGAGCCTGACCACCCGATCCCGTAAGTCGCCTTTTACGACAAGCATAGGTTGCTGAAGACCTATTCTACCACGGATCTTCACGATGTCGCCATGATGGGAGATTTGTGCATGCTCAAAAGTTCCAATGTCTTTTTCCATTATGATTGTTATCATCATATATGGTCTCGTTGGTTGCATGTCATCTTATCTCAATTGCGTGCTCAAATCGGTGCTCGTGATATTAATCACTGGCTTGTCTGCTCCAGACTCAGTATATTTACAGACCGCAATCCTATTGCTGAGTGCGGCGTTCCACAAACAAACAATGTTTAATTATAAGCTTTGATGCTAACAGTTGATACGTCAAAGACTGATCAACTGTAGGCAGTAAAATAGGGAGGGGTCAACAATTATTATGAGGAACTTCCTTCTAATGTAGGATTTAGACCAATGTGCATATGACAGTCAGGATCAAAATTGCAAAGAATCCATAGAATCCTTTCTGTTCCCAGCAAGGACTGCTTGATCCTTGAACAATTGTAACACAGTATAGTGTAATCGTATTGATGTTATTTAACCAATAGTGAAAAATCGAAATGTTTGAAGCAACATTTAACTTTTTCAGCATTTATTGTGTGTTCGCTTTGGACATGCATTGGAAATTGATAGTTAAACTATAATCGACCATATTTGTATCTCGGTTGATCAGGAACATAAGAAGTAAATAAAAGTAAATACATCTATTAAGTTTGATTCTCCATTCTCGTTAAAGCAAACACAGCTTGCATATATGATCTATTTATTATTGAGATTTAAACACTATTTAAAGTGAGTTAGTGAGTGAGTTGGGTTTAACGCCGCTTTTAACAGTATTCCAGTCATATCACGGCGTGTCAGCTTAATATGGGAGGATATCACGGCGTGTCAGCTTAATATGGGAGGAAAGCCCGAAGTGATGCAGGTCTCAGTCGTTTACCACTTCGGTGAAACCCACGAGCACGGGTATGGTGCTGACAAACCTAGAAACATAATCGGGGCGAACCGGGATTCGAACCCACAATCATAGGTTTCTGGCGTGCCTAAGGGACGCAACTCTGCACAGCGAATCGCGGCGCCTTAGACGATTGGGCCACCCGTGCCCCCCACTATTTAAAGAGATACAACCATTTTCAAGGCTCTCGCAAACTGTTGACCTCATATATATACCTCGGACGGCAACGTTTGCATTAGTAACCAAGTTTCAATGACAGCAATATGTGTCATTCGACAAAAAAACAACTAAATCGGTCGTAACGTAGATTGAGCTTACAGTACAGAAGAGTACAGCCCAATCTGTTTGAAGGAAATGATCTGATGTAACAACTGGAATCCTAACATGTCCCACAAACTTAAATTAAACCCTGTTACTTATATATCTATGAACACATAATGCCATTTAGAAAGTGGTCAAATATTTGTGATAGCACTTACTCGTACATGTATACGGCGAAAAATAATACTTACATCGTAGTTGTATCTTCTTGCAGTGATAGTTTATGCCTATCTTGGCCGCCTTATATAGACACATAGTGTCATCAAAACATGTCGCATATGGGCACCAACTAATTGAAAAATCCCCATTTATAACTTTCACACCAAAAATCTTTTCCTCCGTGACTGTGAAATCAATGGGTTTTTTTTCCACAAAGTGCTTTTGCTTCCTGTTCGACACATGCCACGCATCAAAGCGTCATTTTCTAATTGGAATGGACGTGCAACGTGCAAGAAAACAATTTGTGGGTCAATATTTGAACACTTAAAAATGTCACACATTCAGTTGTTGAACAACAGAAAAAAACATAGATTCAGTGTTCATTTGTAACGCGGACCACAGGAAACGTTTGACAAATATGAAACTTGGCAAGTCAGTAATAAAATTCAAATCAGAAGTTTGTATATTGTCAATGTATTTTAAGGTTAAATTAAATAAAAGCGAGAAAGACATTTTCTTAATCATAAGAAATATACATTGTCCATTGTACGATTCCGACTTTATGGTGATCATATGCTTCTGAAGCACTATCAAATAGAGATGATAAAAGTTGTTCGCAAAAGGCGAGCATATCCTGACCCACCAGTGGCACTCGTCACAAACACAAGCAAAGGCAAGTCAAGTGTTAACCTGAAAAAAACCCATGGGAATATAATGTTAAAATCAAAACAGTGATTTGCGGCGAGTCTTTTACTTCTAGTTCAAATGGATAACTCCGTGGGAGGGAATTGACTATTTCACCACTGTCACCTGAAGCTTCAGATAAACATCTTGGTCATATATCCTTGTTTTGATCTTTGCAGTCAGAGCAGAAATACAGAAATACAGAAGGAACCTAATCAGCGAGGAGGGAAGTACAAATGGTGCCCATGGGGATGCCTAAATGGCATATCCCCAAATTTAATATCTATGGGGAACTCCAGGATTTCACATTTTGTTTTCTAAGTAACAATTTCCTTTCAATATATGGAGATAGACGTGTCATCGTACAATCGACAATCTTATGGGTATGGAATATGGAAAGGGTTTTGTCGCTATTATTTACATCTCACCACGTTTAATGGCAAATGCCCCATGGATCATGAAATTACATTTTCCCATGTTTTTTGTTTCTTCGTTTCTTTGTTTCTTTGTTGTTTAACGCCGCACTCAGCTATATTCCAGCTATATGACGGCGGTATGACGGACGGGTGGCCCAGTCGTCTATGGCGCCGCGATTCGCTGTGCAGAGTTAGTCGGGATCATACACTCGACTCTGCTTTATGCAGGGATTTCTATTGGATATGGAAAGGGTTTTGTGGCTTTATTTATTCGTTATGTAAATAAAACATTATTTCAAAACCTTTAAGCATACATGTCTACTTCATCACTAGTCTAAAAAATGCAATTATACATAAACAGTTGTAAGTCAGAAAATGAGGCTAAATGTGAGATGTCATGTATCTCTGAAATAGATATGAATTGAAGCTTGTGAATTGCATTTTTCTGTTCCGAAGGTAATGTAGATTTGAAATACGTTGTATAAAGAAAGTCAAAATGTGATGTTTTACCCATCAAGCACGGATCGCCCAGTCGTCTAAGGTGTCGCGATTGGCTGTGCAGAGTTACGTCCCTTGGGCACCCCAGATACCTATGATTGTGGGTTCGAATCCCGGTTCGCCCTGATTATGTTTCTATGTTTGTCAGCATCATACCCGTGCTCGTGGGTTTCACCGAAGTGGTAAACGTCCGAGACCTGCATCAATTCGGGCTTTCCTCCCACATTAAGCTGACACGCCGTGATATAACTGGAATACTGTTAAAAGGGGCGTTAACCCAACTCACTCACTCACTCATTCACTCATGTGCATATGGAGAGGAACAAGACATTTTCAGTTTGGTATACGAAACGTTTAGTGTTTCGAAAGAAACAAATTTGAACCGCAGGATACCCAAAATGATTGAAGCTTTATAAAGCTGCTAATCTAGCCTCTCTTTAATCATTGACTATTAATTAACGCATCTTCGTTGAATGAGATTACTATATAAAGTACTTTATTGAAAACCTATCGCCTGTTAACAGAACAATCGGTGCCAGGCTGAAAGTGTGAGTATCACTGTACACTGAATGCATCAATAGTTTGCAGCTGCGCTCGCTCACAAATAAACATGTATGTCCATCAAATACCGAGCCGCGACAACGAATTTACTTACCTTATCTCACTGTTGATGGAATACATATTTTCATACCCTGATTCCATTTTTTAACAAGTATTGCAAATACGAATATTAATAGTGTGATTATTATTAATAATACAAATATGAGTGTGGTTTACAAAGGCCTATTTAGATTACAGTGACTTTATTTTATCAAAGTGGCTATTGTAAGTTGCATTGAAATAATAATAATAATCTAACTTTTGAGTCTTAGATATGATTAAAAAGGGATTTGGTGTTACATTTTCATAACGTAACGTTGAAAACTCAAATGAACATTCATACTCCTGTCAGTCGAGCGAATCAATTAATGTACTTTTAGGACGCAGTCATCACTGCTCCAGTAATATCAGGGCGGTGTGAAAATAATATAACAGAGAGCTTGACCATCCGATCCTAATTTCAGTCGCCCTACTATTGGGTGCCAGGGACCTATTCTGACACTGAATACCCGTGACGATCCGGTGTAGAATAGGTCTTCAGCAACCCATGCTTGCCTTAAAAGGCGACTATGCTTGTCGTAAGAGGCAACTAACGGGATTGGGTGGTCAGGCTCGCTGACTTGTTTGACACATATCATCGTATCCCAATTGCGTAGATCGATGCTCATGATGTCAATCACTGGATTGTCTGGTCCAGACTCGATTATTTACAGACCGCCGTCATATAGCTGGAATATTGCCGAGTGCGGCGTTAAACAACAGTCAAACGACATATTTTTCGAACTGACAGGACAAAAGATAGTGGACACGGGTGTCCGAGCTAATATCCAATGATCGTGGGTTAGAATCCTAGATTCGCCCTCATGACGATTCTCACTCCGCACTATACCAAAGCTGGTGGGTTTCAACAAAGTGACACACATTTGCATCACATTAAGTTGGTTTGTTTTGCCATGTTTATTAACTAAGTATGAAACTAAATCTTTACAATTGTTCATGTTAAAAAATAATAACAATATTTAATTTTTTTTTATTTAAATTAAAAAAAATAGAGACATATTAACTAGACAATTCATTTGCCAAATGTTTCCATTTTGTGTCAAACTGTCTTATTGTATTGTTTCTGTGTGCTATTAATTTCTTTATCCGAAATATATCAATTAAAGTCTTCAGAAACTTTTCAAGTGACAATTTGTTTTTCTTAATACTTGATACATGTATATATTTTTTGCATGCCAGTATGATATGATTTAACAGAATGTTAGAGTTGTTGGGAGATTTGCTGTAGTTTTAGTCTTATCATAAAAATATCTGGAGCCTTTAGGCGCTGCAAGTAAGTCCATCCAAGTTGTATTTAAATGTTGATTATATGAGATAATGTGATTATTTCTAAAAGTATCTTTCCAGGATTTTGGTATGGTTAATAGAACTTGGTAATAGTCAATGATTGTGCCTTTAATTTGGTTTTTTCTTTTAAGTTCTGTTATGGTTGACGTCATATTGACCATGTTAGCTTCTCGACAAGGTTTTCAATATAGAAGTTTCCACTTTTACACTACAGCTTATTATTAAGCATGGAGTTATGGTTTATATTCGTTTTGGTGTGTATCCTACCACTCCTTCGAAACTCGTGTCAAAATGTACATTAACTTAGGTAAACTTAATCAGTAATACTCCATCCAAGAAGAGATGGACACATAAATGAAAAGGTCAGTTTCACGGCATCGCGAGTAGTCACATGTGTGGTACTACTGTTCCTCAGTGTGACGTCATGAAGTTGCTGTTGCTGGTCCTCCTCGTGTGCTTGTGGCGCCCTCTAGTGAGTCTAGTGAGTGGTGGTGGAGCCGAGGGTAGATGTTCATGTTAGAAAGAAAGCGGCAATCCTTTAGAAGGGTAAATGTTCCACTTCAAGAGATTTTTACCATTTTTCCCAAGAATGCGAAATATAATGTTCCATGAATATGTCGTGCAAGGCTGTTGCCCTGCACAGTTACCGAAGGGAAGTTTTGGAAGAAAGGTAGACTTCGATTTACTGTAATAGGAGCTTTCACCATTTTGTAACTTGTACTGTTACACTAGCGACCATGCCCTAAAAACACTCCTGTAAATATCAGGCAAATCTGCGTTTCTCCAGCTGTAATACTCATCTTTGATATGATCCTCAACTTACAGGTTTTAACCAGATGAATCTCAGAAACCAAGGGACCACTCTACTCGTTTCGGTCATTGCTTACTAGCTTTGTTCGGCCCTACCTTACCTGTTTACGGTCATTCCCTAATCAATATTATCATTTTGAAGCATTTACTGGGTTCTGTGCTTCGATCTGCTGAAACACAACCAACATATAGCATGTGGTCCTCTAACTGTTGGTGACCCAACCCTGAACTTCATCACTGTAAAATTACATTTTTTTTACGATCAGATAGTTTTGGAACTTTCTGTCTCCATATTCTTTTTTCCACTTCATTTGCCTAATCTGACAAAACAGTCGAAAAACGTGTCAGAATTTTTTATTCATTAATCATGTACCTTTTTGCAACTTTCTGGGACGAATATTTACCTTATATCAGAGCTAACATAACCGTTTCTTAGCAACCATAAAAACAGAATAAACAAAGCAATTATGAAACATACAGACACATACATTCAAGACATCTGTTTTCTTCATGTTAATCACTTGTCTGAAGGCTCTAACGAACATGCTTGACAAATGCCGAGAACGCCGACGTTAACAACTAATGATGCCAGAGAGATGGAACCTGCTGACAATAATGGTAGGAGTTTGCTTGGTTTATTTCCCGGGGACGTAATACACTATTTACCAGGCAGGGATAGGATGCGTGTCGCCAAGTACAGTGGATGCACTGACGTTGGAGAGTAGGCCTTCAATATAAATAATGGATTTGCGCGAGAAGGTCCTTATGAGCGAACAATACAAGAACAGATTGGCAAGTCCGTAGTAAATCTATTGTGGAGATGGCACAAAAGAGTTAGCGAGTGCAATATACTCAATTGTATTGTCCAATGTTTCTTTTCAGAAAACTCGGTACTGTTCTTAGGATGCGTTTGCTTGGACTTATCAAGAGAAATCTTGTAAGCAGGACAATAAATCAGTATATATGTTTGCCAAGAGATTATCTTTCTAACATCGATTATATTTCTTTACATTAAAACAAGCTTTTTGAAAGTAAAGTTGTAAGCAGGACTATATCGCCACCGACTATGTACGAGTTAGAGAAAGTGAGAAGGGATGAAGGAAGAATGTATATTTCCATGTTAATTACTTGAAGGAGGGACATATATTTCCATGTTAAGTACTTGAAGGAGGGACATATGTTTCCATGTTAAGTACTTGAAGGAGGGACATATGTTTCCATGTTAAGCACTTGAAGGAGGAATGTATATTTCCATGTTAAGTACTTGAAGGAGGGACATATGTTTCCATGTTGAGTACTAGAAGGAGGGACATATATTTCCAAGTTAAGTACTTGAAGGAGGAATGTATATTTCCATGTTGAGTACTTGAAGGAGGGACATATGTTTCCATGTTGAGTACTTGAAGGAGGGACATATGTTTCCAAGTTAAGTACTTGAAGGAGGAATGTATATTTCCATGTTAAGTACTTGAAGGAGGGACATATATTTCCATGTTGAGTACTAGAAGGAGGGACATATATTTCCAAGTTAAGTACTTGAAGGAGGAATGTATATTTCCATGTTAAGTACTTGAAGGAGGGACATATATTTCCATGTTGACTACTTGAAGGAGGGACATATGTTTCCAAGTTAAGTACTTGAAGGAGGGACATATGTTTCCAAGTTAAGTACTTGAAGGAGGAATGTATATTTCCATGTTGAGTACTAGAAGGAGGGACATATGTTTCCATGTTGAGTACTTGAAGGAGGGACATATGTTTCCAAGTTAAGTACTTGAAGGAGGGACATATATTTCCATGTTAAGTACTTGAAGGAGGGACATATGTTTCCAAGTTAAGTACTTGAAGGAGGGACATATGTTTCCATGTTGAGTACTAGAAGGAGGGACATATGTTTCCATGTTAAGTACTTGAAGGAGGGACATATGTTTCCATGTTGAGTACTAGAAGGAGGGACATATATTTCCAAGTTAAGTACTTGAAGGAGGAATGTATATTTCCATGTTGAGTACTAGAAGGACGGACATATATTTCCATGTTGAGTACTTGAAGGAGGGACATATGTTTCCAAGTTAAGTACTTGAAGGAGGGACATATGTCCATGTTAAGTACTTGAAGGACAGACATATGTTTCCATTATAAATACTTGAAGGAGGAATGTATATTTCCATGTTAAGTACTTGAAGGAGGAACATATATTTCCATGTTAAGTACTTGAAGGAGGGACATATGTTTCCATGTTGAGTACTAGAAGGACGGACATATGTTTCCATGTTAAGTACTTGAAGGAGGGACATATATTTCCATGTTAAGTACTTGAAGGAGGGACATATGTTTCCATGTTAAGTACTTGAAGGAGGGACATATGTTTCCATGTTAAGCACTTGAAGGAGGAATGTATATTTCCATGTTAAGTACTTGAAGGAGGGACATATGTTTCCATGTTGAGTACTAGAAGGAGGGACATATATTTCCAAGTTAAGTACTTGAAGGAGGAATGTATATTTCCATGTTAAGTACTTGAAGGAGGGACATATGTTTCCATGTTAAGTACTTGAAGGAGGGACATATATTTCCAAGTTAAGTACTTGAAGGAGGAATGTATATTTCCATGTTAAGTACTTGAAGGAGGGACATATGTTTCCATGTTAAGTACTTGAAGGAGGGACATATATTTCCATGTTAAGTACTTGAAGGAGGGACATATGTTTCCATGTTAAGTACTTGAAGGAGGGACATATGTTTCCATGTTGAGTACTAGAAGGAGGGACATATAGTTCCATGTTAAATACTTGATGAAGAGACATATATTTCCAAGTTAAGTACTTGAAGGAGGGACATATGTTTCCATGTTAAGTACTTGAAGGAGGGACATATATTTCCATGTTAAGTACTTAAGTGCAGTAATCTTGGACGCGACGTTAAACCCCATTTCATCTCACTTCACCTCACATATGTTTCCATGTTGAGTACTTAAAGGAGAAGGATTTGTTTCACGCCGACTTCAACAATAACGTTACTCAGTTATTTCAGAGGAGATCCCAAACTCCATAGACGTTTACCTCTTTAGAGGAACACACGAAGGTGCATTTAGTCCTGATCATGAAACACATTTTTTTTCAAACTTCAATCAGCTGTTCCCGGGACAACTAACAGACGTAACGAGGCACCTCCATTT
Source organism: Haliotis cracherodii (assembly GCF_022045235.1). Classification (NCBI taxonomy): domain Eukaryota; kingdom Metazoa; phylum Mollusca; class Gastropoda; order Lepetellida; family Haliotidae; genus Haliotis; species Haliotis cracherodii. Next base: position 21,360,692 of record NW_027266286.1, read on the forward strand.
GAGGTGCCCTCTACCACAGAACCAACTTTGACCCCTTTAAACACAGACATCAGCCAGACACTGACAAGCATTTAACACACACACACACAAACACCTGTATGGTCCCCTGAAAATATCAATTTGTAAGCTGTATATTTGACTTGTAATACAGATATATATCTAGTATGTATGACCAGTCGCTCCTGTCTGATCAATAAATGCCACACATAGATCAGCACTGTGGAGGATTAAACAGATGTTACACAACATACACTTCCTCCTCTTATTTGAGTATTTTGGAAATTTGTACATTCACAGCAGTTTTGTAGGTGGTCGGGTATACTTTTTTCAACACAACTAATACCTTATTTATTGGATTTACTTCCGGGTTCTTTATATTGAATTATTTTGATGACTTTCGAGTTTGATATAAACAGTGTTCAAGTATAACTGATCGATTGTAATGTTGGTTTTAATACCAAAGTGATAAAGGTATGTCGCTTCACATGGAGTTTCAAAAATATATCTTAATTCTTAAATCACTGAGGTTTCACTTAAAAAGGCGTTCTAAATTAAATCTGTCATTCATTGGCTAGTTTTGTGAAAACACATTGCCTCTGGAATTATGCTTTTGCGAAAAACTAGCGCCCGCATGTATTTTGCAATTGATACTGAACACGTTTCGCTGACCAAGTACGTAAGTGATATTGTAGACTATACAACTCCCATATTCATGTGTTAGAGGTATTTTTTCTCCTGCTATAAAAAGAAATGACTGATTACTTGAGACAAACGGTCTAAGGCTGAAATGTTACGGCTTACGATCACCTCAGCTTTATTGTTGTTTAATGAAATAAGGGCGAGAAAAATATCATGCTTTAACAAACGTATGAGAAATCACAGCATGCATGCACACGAAATGTCAATAGTATTACACATATCAAGTGTGTACGAGCTGTTGCTCTGATCAGAGCATTAATGATACACGGAGATGAATGTTGTACAGATAGGAGTAAACATCTGTAACGCAGCATCACAATCGCCGCTACATTATACCTCACGTTGACGGAAGCGTGGTATACAGTGATAAACAGTAGAGATGTACGTGTGTTGCAAGCTGACAGTTGTGATAGAGTAGACATGGGCGGTATCCTATCGTAATATGAATGGGGCTATAATATATAGGACACGTGAAGTCCGGGTTAGAAATGGTCTTCGGCAACCCATGCTTGCCGTAAAGGGCGACTATGCTTGTCGTAAGAGTCAACTAACGGGATCGGGTGGTCAGACTCGCTGACTTGGTTGATGCATGTCATCGTATCCCAGTTGCGTTGATCTACACTCATGATGTCAATCACTGGATTGTCTGGTCCAGACTCGATTATTTACAGACCGCCCTAATATGGCTGGAATATTGCAAAGTGCGGCGTTTAACAACAAACAAACAAAAACAAAAATGAAATTGAGGAAATTTCTCATAAGAAATATACTTTTTATGAGTTCCTTTTCTTTTCTCGATGTATGGCGGCGGTCTGAAGTCCATTTTATTATTAGTTCAGGACTTTAATGATTTTTCTAGGGAACAAACACATGTACACAATCGTGAACTTTGAGTCCTAAGAATCGAGTTTGGAGAGTTCAGTTGATATATCATGATTTTTCATTCTGCTTATTAGTACATGTGACTGAAAAGTGGTGTCTTCGTTCCACCATTTTAGTTTTTCTATTCACAAGACGGAGATCAAGATGCCCTGGTAGAAGCGCACGTCATTCTCACCCTTATTTGAGTCAGTTATATAAGACACTATTGTCCACTTTATGAATTAGGGCTAATTTATGCTCTGTAAATTTAAACACGAGGTACGAGTATCATTTTTATAGTTATTTCTGACTCACACGAAAACTGGACCACAGTCAAAACGTGGCTGTCAGGATAACGTAACATACAAACTGAATAACCCCACTAGTTACAATATTCAGATATATGTCTTTGAAATACAAGATGGTTCAATCTCCAAAGTTAGGACACGTTTAAGTTCAGTTCATATATACAATCGCTCTGGTACTGGCGTTTTGGACATGTGTACATAAAGTGCATTTTTAAGGTGGTTGGGTATATTACAACACTATTAATAACCCATTTAGTAATCTGTGTTTAAGACAATTACTTGACCACCCCAAAAAATGCCAAATAAAAAATGGAAATATGTCCTAACTGATGTACCTTTGTCATATTGTTTTATATATAAAAGGGAATTTTAAACTTTGATGAATTAAAAATCTGTTTTTATTCCATGTGTGTTCATGGCATATCTGACAGTGAAGCACTATGATAAGCAGTCAAGGGTGAGCGTGAAAATATTCGAAGTCGAACAGCCTACTCGTTCGCGTATCTATGTTCTTTGAATCGTGGTGTGTATGCCGTGGATGACATCTACTATTAAAGAATGTTTCAGGTTTAGCACTACAATTATTACTTCACACCACTAACAGACACGTTATGTCGGAAACCATAAGCAAGTTTGTGTTCGTGGAAACATTGACCAACCTGAAGGTGAATGGTGAGTATTGGAACCGTTTCCCATTTTGTCATATATCCAGTGAGCTAAGGAACTGCAACTCGCTCGAGGGATTGCATAAATTAGTCTTGCAATGATGTGCCGATAGTGTGTTCAAATCCTGCGTTTCCCTTCTTGCTGATCTGTTTCTTTATGTATATGAATCAGAATTTCTGCTCGGATTTGCAACATCAAAACAAAGTCATTTGGCCAAGAAGTTTTAACTTAAGCTTCGGGTTACAGCGATTTATAACCATCAAATAGTCAATTTCCTTTTACTGATTTACCCACCTGAACTAGAAATAAATGATACCAGGTGTTCGCGAAAAGGTGAGCGTATATTTATATTTATATGTAAATACGAATAGAACAATAGTCATAAATACCAGATCACTCTTCGAGTATCGACCTTGTTCTATATTAACCTTTCAATACACTGCTAGTCACTTCTTGAAAGTCGTGAAAATTATCTGAATGACGTTATTGAGTCTGACAATCATATCGTGGCCTTGTATTATATTATATATTAGTATTGCCCAGCTGATCAACGGGACAAATTCCCCTTCCCTACCGCCAGACACCTCTAGGATTCCAGGGATGTGTAGGTCCCCAGTTCCCCATGCATGTGTTAAGAGCCAACTGAAGAGGACCAAATTGCTGATTGCGTGTCGTCATACCGCGACCGCCTGGGTCGTTGCTCATGCTTTCAGTCACTGGTTTGTCTGGTCCTGCCTCGATTATTTACAGGCCTTCGTGATGTAGCTGCGATATTGCTCATAGTTGTGTTAAACAACATTCACTCACTCCATCCTGTCACAGATTACACAAATCTTGCAATGAAGGAACGGAATGAAACGCTCATTATTTGTTTACGATAGGATCTGACAAAGCTTCTGTCCATTTCAGAAAAAAATAAAGGTTGTATGATCGAATCGTGGAGATAACCTGATTTAGATAAAGTCGACTTCAGATTTATGTCTCAATGTATGCAAGGTTCTTTGGGAAAACATTTTTGTTTGTACTTTTCATACAGTTGTACAATATATATTAAAACACGCTAGTCGATATGAGTTGAATATAGCGTGGCAATCTGACGTTGTTCACATTTCACAACAGTACAGCATGTTGAGATCAACTGGTAGTGAGTTATGTCTTGGATTGTTCATTGCCATACTTTTTGTAAGCTAATGACAACGCTATCGTATTGATACATACGTGAGACAATCAGGTTTAAAAATTGCTGAAAATATTCGATTAAACTTCCGGTTTCTTGATATTGAAATATTTTAAAGACTTTGCAGTTTGGTATGAAAAGCATTCCAGTAAAAATGATAAAAGTTAATGTTGGTTTGAATATTAAAATGACAAAAGTCATACACTTTTACCACTTTGGAGACAGTTGGGTAACAAGTTGAATATATGTCAGATTCTCTTGTTCACAAGGTATTAAACTTGATTAAATATTAAGAGTCAATATGTATATGTTTATCATAGCAACGCAACATTTTTTACCCCTAGTGCATGAGGCCAAGTGGTTTAGACAGTCTTGCTCTCCGAACATATAGCGTGCATTTCACAGTCATCACGCTGCATGGGTGTGTTGGGACTATCTTTAATTATGACTGTCAATTGTAAAAGAATTCACCTTCTTAAAGTTTCTTTACAGAGGAATTGGAATCAAGTCGTTTTCAGTGATGAATCCCGATTTAATCTTCGATTTGCTGATGGTAGGGCGAGGGTGTGGATGCGCCGTCATGAACGTTACGCCCAGTGTTGTGTACAGGAAGTTGACAGATTTCGAGGCGGAAGTGTCATGGTGTGGGGTGCTTTCTGTGGCAATGCACGTTCCAGGCTTCTTGTCATCCGTGGCAACCTCAACGCTGCTGCTTACCGTGAACAGGTACTGGCACTAGAACTTCTGCCTTTTATGGCAGCACATGGACCCGGTTTGATCTTCCAACAGTACAATGCCAGACCCCACACAGCAATTTTGACAAGGAATTCCTTCAGAATGCGGGAGTCAACGTCGTGGACTGGCCGTCAAGGTCTCCCGACCTCAATCCCATCAAACACGTCTGGGATGCTCTTGGCAGAAGACTGCGCACTCTCCGGAACCAACCACAGAATTTGCAAGATCTTGGCACCATTTTGCAGCAACAATGGCGTCGTCTTCCCAATCATGTGTTCACAAGCATCACAAGGTCCATGCGGAGGCGTTGTGTGGCAGTTGTCAACGCACATGTTGGCCATACACGCTACTGAACTTGTGCCATCAGATTCTTGTGCTCGGGATTTAAACTGTTGATGTTATTACCGAATACCGTAGGTGCTTGGAACAAATTATGGTTACCACCGTTTTAATTAAAATTCTTCTTTTGACATTAATGATAAAAAATTATCTTCTCTAATACATTTGTCCGTTGTATATCATATATGGGGTTACTTTTAAAAATGTGAAGTTTTTAATTTGACTTAGTATACTATTGTCATGAGTTCTAGTCACATGTCCACTTGAACAGTGACTTGAAATGCTATTGTCATGAGTTCTAGTCCCATGTCCACTTGAACAGTGACTTGAATTACTATTGTCATGAGTTCTAGTCCCATGTCCACTTGAACAGTGACTTGAATTACTATTGTCATGAGTTCTAGTCCTATGTCCACTTGGACAGTGACTTGAAACACTATTGTCATGAGTTCTAGTCCTATGTCCACTTGGACAGTGACTTGAAACACTATTGTCATGAGTTCTAGTCCCATGTCCACTTGAACAGTGACTTGAAACACTATTGTCATGAGTTCTAGTCCTGTGTTCACATAAAACACGGCAGCGAATCCGACACATTTTATCATGGGATTTAGTTTTGCACTGATTGTGCTTCTTGATTTATCGAGCGCCATAACCGTGTTCGTTGATTACATCAAAGCGGTCTGGGATGCTTGCCTCCTACATGTCATACTATTGTGACATACTGTGATGTATCTGAAATAATTTCCATCACTCACTTACACACTCACTCACTCACTCAAGATAAAAGCAGGATTGTGTTTGAGAGATAAGTTTAGTGTAGATCAAATCTCAGTGATACCGAAACACTACCTTGAGATATGTCAATTGATTTTATGTAAGTTTGAAATAAATGGGATACCATTATGTTATTCCCATCAGTACATTGATATTATTGATATCTTTGTAATATATGCAAAATTAATATTCAAGAGGCCATGTACTGCTCTACTCCGTTTGGTGATTACAGCAAAGTCATTAGGTCATGAGATTATCAATTTACAAACGGAATTGATGGCAACACGTTGAACTGTCGTGAGGTCAAAAGTTGTTTTTGTACATGACGGTAATGTTCAAAGCTGTTTCTGATGTCTGTTTATAACTGCTTGGTATAGTGATCTAGTTCATTAGTAGTTCGTAAAGCTAAACTGGGCGGCAATAGAAAGTATGGGTCGAGTTCCATGATCAGTAAAAAAATAAGAGAGCAGAACTACTGACCCCACATGAGCCCGTATACCGTCAGTAAAAATCCAAGATGGTTGATACTGATCTAAGATGAGACCGTAAACCGTCAGTAACAGCCATCTTGGATTTTCCAAAACCCGGATATTCAAACAAGGGAGGTAACCCTCTTCATGGCGTTTTGTTGTTTTCCGCCATTAAGCTCTGAAAACACACAGCAAAAGCTGCAATAGAGCACAATAACGATAACATTGGGAAACCATCTTCAAACACCGACAGTCAGCTCAGGAGGTTTGTTGATGTTTATGTTTATTTTTCCATAAACGTCTTTCGACCGACCACTCACTCTGCAGCTGATCAACATGGTGAGTGAGTGAGTGAGTGAGTGAGTGAGTATAGTTTCGTCGCTTTTAGCAATATTCCAGTAATATCACGGCGGGGGACACCAGAAATGGGCTTCACACGTTGTACCCATGTGGGAAATCGAGCCGGGTCTTCGGCGTGACGAGCGAACGCTTTAACCTCTAGGCTACCCAACCGCCCACACGGCGATGAGAAACACACACAAACATACTGACGGCCTTCCCGGATGTACGGGATAACGCTGGCACCAGCGCACGTGGGTCACAGCAGCCTACAGAATGAGTCAGTAAATGAGAAATTAATCTGCTTTTTCATCACTTTGATTTAAAATAAAAATACATATTAATATGAAGAAACACAAACTTTAAATTCTTTAATTTCGTTTATTAAATTTATTTATTTACTTATTTTTTAAAATCTGGCACAAAAACACTAGTGATATAAAGAATACTCAACTGGTCGTTCTCATTTCCATCTCTTGTTTAGTTTATGACATATAGAATTAAATGACATTTTTGAAAAGACTGAATTTTGACACCCATGATCCGCATTACCTATATTCAGTAACAATAGATCCGTAAACGTCAGAACAGAGCGATAAAAGCTGTGTAATAAACAAGAGTGCACAAAATTATATTAATTATACTAAACCTTTAAAAAGTTAATACTGTATACCTCTCCTTAACATCAAGGACAAAACCAGTTCCATAATAATAGGAAATATCTGATAAAAGCACAATCCACTGCACGATTCCGACTATATTATAAGATGGTTATTGAACCACTATCAAATAGAAATGATACCACTGTGGGCACCCGTCACAAACACATGCAAAGGCAAGTCATTTGTACACTGAAAAAAATACGGGAAGATTTTAAAAGCTTTATTGAGGTTGAATACGGTAAGCTTCATCAAACAACTTTTGAGCAAGAGTCGAATAAGAGGCGATTTAAAAGATTGGGTGGTCAGGCACGGTGAAATAGCTGACAACGTGCAATCGTACCGCGACGGCGCAAATCTTTGCTCATAATACCAATCACTGGAATGTCTGGCCCATGTCATGTAGGGATGTTCTGTTTTCTTTTTGTCCAAATATTTTGTTCCAATTAGAAGGTAATCGAGAAAAAGACATTTTATTTTTTAGTGGCTGAATCTTATAACATCTCATTTTAAGTAACTACTAATCATCAAGAAATGTTCAGCTCACTCAAATTTACTAAATTGTTTTATTAATATCTCAAGATTCATGGCTTATCACTCACTAAGGTACTGTCATAGTTCATCTTACTGTAAATATGGTAAAATAAACAGGAACTGATTATACTACACTGTTTGTGCGAAGTGAGTAAGTGAGTTGGGTTTAACTCCGCTTTTAACAGTATTCCAGTTATATAGCGATATACACATGTGGGCCCACTTGTCGTGTCAGCTTAATGTGGGAGGAAAGCCCGAAGTGATGTAGGTCTCAGACGTTTACCACTTCGGTGAAACCCACGAGCACGGGTATGGTGCTGACAAACCTAGAAACATAATCGGGGCGACCGGGATTCAAACCCACAATCATAGGTTTCTGGTGTGCCCAAGGGACGCAACTCTGCACAGCGAATCGCGGGGACTTAGACGACTGGACTCCCCGTGCCCAGTCCCAACCCCCACTAGGAGAGAATGAGTCAAGGAAATGAAAGGCAGAATGGACATATTCTCGTTTTTCACTAATGACAGTTCAGTGCCATTCCCAGTAGTTTTGTCGGAAAAAAACAAACAAATAAGAGAAAGATAACTGAAAGGTCAAGATGTCGATTATTTGTACTGGCGGCTGCTACTGGAATATTGCTGAGTGCGGCGTTTAACAACAAACAAATTCAATGTACATTTTTTAGAATGAACGTGTCTTGTTTCACTGGAAATGAGGCACCTCTTCTTCAACATTACATTAGCACGAAGACAGTTTGTTTGTTTGTTTGTTTGTTGTTTAACGCCACACTCGGCATTATTACAGCCGTATGACGGCGGTCTGAAAAAAATCGCGTCTTGGCCAGACAATCCAGTGATTGATATCATGAGCATCGATCTCCGCAACTGGGATCGATGACATGTATCAACCAAGTCAGCGAGCCTGACCACCCGATCCCGTTAGTCGCCTCTTCTGATAAGCATAGTCGCCTTTTACGGCAAGCATGGGTTGCTGATCGAAGACCCATTCTACCCCGGATCTTCACGGGTCGCACCTGAACAGATGGAATGGGTGGTCCGTGTGTCAGGTGTCAGCACACATGGGAGGCTAGAAGGAAGTCAGTTTGTGTCGTTTGTCAATAGCACACCTCCAACCGGACACAGATAAAGTGTTCTACTTAACGGCAACACCTGACAGTAGAGTCAATATGCAATAACATCATGTTGATCACCTGTGGCATATGTGATACACGAGGTGGCTGGGCATGTGATAATCACGGTTCACCAAGTAACTTGACTCGTTCGATGGAAGAGAATAAAACACAGAAATACAATTTTGAAAGGTGAAATATATAAAACAAATGAATTCATTTGTGAAAGGAAAACATACATGCATTACAAGATTTGTTTGTTTGTTGTGTAAGGCCGCACCCAGCAATATTCCAGCTGTATGACGGCGGTGCGTTACAAGTGGCGTTTAAGGTTAAGTATCTATAGTCACTGTAGCAATCAAGGACAACGTGGGAAATTATATACAATTACGGAAAGACGAAACCAAATTGAATTTGTGATGATATTATTTAGAATGACGCATAAAAATAAACTTTATCTGTACATTGGTTATGTTTCTCTATTTCAGTTAAGGGGTGGGGCCGCCGAGGTGCATAAATTGCTGTCCAGTGTTGCGTCCTTTGGTGTGCCAGAAACCTATGGTCATGAGTTCGAATCTCGGTTCGCCTTGATTACGTTTCTAGATTAAGTTGGCTCACCATACTTGCCGTGATACAGTAATATAACTATAATATTGTTCAAAGTAAACGTGAAACAGTGACAGAACAGGGTAATATACACATCTGTATCTGGCAGCATATAGTACGGTAAAACATACTAATCAAACGTATCCAAATCAAGATAAATGATAGTGACTGGTTTAAATATATGTCTCTACTGTCCGGATGAACGGGGTTTCACTGTATATTGTTAAGTTATATACACGTATAGAACTAAATAGCCACCAGTCTAAATTACTAGTAGGATAAAATATTCAAACTGTATCTGGCAGCAAACATTAATATTTTTGACTGGACACATTGAACACGATGCTCATCAGCGAGGTGTTGAAGTATCGAACGCTCTCGCATGGCAGATCCCCGGCACCTGTTGTTGCGAGGTGTGGGGTGACGATGCCCGTAAAGGATAAAAGTCAGCCTGTCAGTAATTTCAGAATCATTTGCAGAGACAAGGAGAAAAGGTAAGTTGTCTTTCCTTCTACCACTTACATCAATTGATGATTGGGTTAAACCGCTGTGAACAGTATACCAGTTTCATCACAGCGTGTCTGCATATTGGGTAGGAAAGACCGATGTGATGCAGGCCTCAGACATGTACCGCTTTGGTGATACCCACGAGCACGGGTATGGTGCTGACTAACCTTGAACAACGAGCACGGGTATGGTGCTGACAAACCTTGTCCCACGTGCATTGGTATGGTGCTGACAAACCTTGTCCCACGAGCACGGGTATGGTGCTGACTAACCTTGTCCCACGAGAACGGGTATGGTGCTGACTAACCTTGTCCCACGAGAACAGGTATGGTGCTGACAAGCCTTGTCCCACGAGCATGGGTATGGTGCTGACTAACCTTGTCCCACGAGCACGGGTATAGTGCTGACTAACCTTGACCCACGAGCACGGGTTTGGTGCTGACTAACCTTGACCCACGAGCACGGGTTTGGTTCTGACTAACCTTGTCCCACGAGAACGGGTATGGTGCTGACTAACCTTGTCCCACGAGAACAGGTATGGTGCTGACAAGCCTTGTCCCACGAGCATGGGTATGGTGCTGACTAACCTTGTCCCACGAGCACGGGTATAGTGCTGATTAACCTTGACCCACAAGCACAGGTTTGGTGCTGACTAACCTTGACCCACGAGCACGGGTATGATGCTGACTAACCTTGTCCCACGAGCACGGGTATGGTGCTGACAAACCTTGAAACATAATCGGTGAGAACGGGGATTCGAACAACTGATCATAGAGTTCTGGTGTATCCAAATATGCACCGAGGACTGCTGCGCCTCAGACGACTGTGCCACCCGTGCCCCAGGACACAAGTTCTGTTTGCCTCCCCATTTGTTTCGATCATTCCCGGTGCTATGGTAATGGTGTGTTTGTTATAAACACGTTCGCGTGTATTAAAGTGTTTCCAATCGGTTTCTTTTAATTACACTATTTGCACTATTCAGCTTTCAACTGGATTTTGAAATTATGGATAGTAAAGTCATTCAACATAATGTGATCTTATCAATACGTTTATACATAAATAAGATGTTCAGGGAAAGCGCAGCGAGTTTTCTTCAGTGAAACTAATCAATCGGGACAACAGTTCGCAAAGAAATAAACGAATCATAGGTACGTGGCGATGCCCCTTTGTAAATTCTAGATGTTTCTGGCGGTAATTGTCCGGAAAGTACATTTCTTAAATAACGAGGCAATTCCGATTAAAACGACTGCATGGGCTTGAACTAGCTGGAGCATGTCGGAAATATAGCGTATTATTCATGCTCAATCGTATTTGTAACCTGTTTCAGTTTGAGGTGTAGAACAAGAAAAAATGGTCATTTCTTTAGATTTTAATAAATATTTCACGTTGGTAATGAATAAATAACATATTCATTTTTAGTTAGGTATCACTTTCATGAGCTAGTGCACTTTCAATGTGAAAGCTGGTCTTTAACAAAACCAATAGCTGTATTCTCATCGTTCATTGCTCCAGAAATTCTGCCTCCTCTATTGATGCGGATGCATCCCCCACCCAAAAAAACCACACTCTCCCCAATTTCTCCCTCCAACCAATTTTGTAAAGTTATAATGATTTAATTCTGAAACCCGGAAAAGATTTTTATCACGCACTTTAACCACATCCTGAAAATACAAGGCATCAAGAGACAATTATTCCCACTGATGTATGTTCAACGTACCGGTCTTCGAGTCTGTGTCGAAAATTGTTACCCATGATGGTATGTATCTTCAGGGCTACAGTGCACCTGGTGGTAAAACACTGTAATTCGATGTGCAGAGTAGCGTCCCTTGAATGACAGCATCCGTTGATCCTAATATTAATTCTTGGTGTGTCAGCATCCTGTTTGACATACTTTGACGGCTGAAATACGATTGAACCCAACTCACTCACTCACCAAGTAGGGACAGCGTTCGCCTGAGTTGGAGTAGCTTGGCAGTCGCGGACACTCCTGATTGCACCATTAAGATGGATCGCCATTACATCCAAAATGATGTCAAATATTACATTATGCTTTTTTTAATCTAGACCAATTACTCATTTATAAGGGCCTATTTTATCAGCAGTTAGTAAAAAACCCACATATAGTACTCGGAAACTTGGCTCAGATGTAAGGCAAGCTCTCAATAAGAGTGAGTGAGTGAGTGAGTGAGTGAGTGAGTGAGTGAGTGAGTTTGGTTTAATGCCTCTTTGAAGAGTTTTACAGTTTTATCGCTGCATGTCTGTTTTATATGGGAAGAAAGCCCGAAGTGATGCAGGCCTCAGACATTTGCCGCTTTGGTGAAACCCACGAGCACGGGTATGGTGCTGACAAATCTAGAAACATAATCTTGGAAAATCGGGATTCGAAGCCACAATCGTTGGTTTCTGGCGTGCCCAGAGGGCACAACTCTGTACAGCGAATTGCGGCGCCGTAGGCGTCAGCAAAGCGGTGAACAAAAAAACCCAAAAAACATCAAGGTAAGAATTGGTTAAGTTTGATAAATAGAAATTTAATTCCATATCGCAGCTTGCAGATATCTACTTTGAGGATACCTTCACGAACATTGGAATATTTTAATTATCACTGTCTCTTGTAACTTTCTTCACTGAAGAAGTCATATAAGTATCCTACACTTCTAGATGAAGGTCGTGCTGTTGATGCTGGTGGCGTTGGTGGTAGTTCTACCAGTTGTTAGCGGGTGGCGAGGGAGAAAGTGGTTCAGAGAGAGAGTCAAGGATCGTTTTAAAGCTTGGGCGTATAAAAAACGTAAGTCTATGCCTGTTTCTTGAGTGTTTTAAACTAGGTTTCATGAATGACTGAATGGGTGGAAAGATTTTACGACATATGTTAACAAAGAACCATATGAACAAGCTTCATGTATATCTCTAAACATTTGATCGCCTGAGTGACTGTCAGTGTCTGTCAATTGTCAGTTATAGTTCTCTAACCTGTCATTCAGCCATGTGAATTGTTAGACACTGTGTAAATAGCCACCACCAGCAGTATTACATATCCAGTGTACGTGTGTACTTAACTCAGTTAAAGGGAAGCGCGACACCGAAGGCCTTGACGCCAACCAAGATGGGGAGTTAGATGAGACGGAACTGCAGCAGGTTCTGGAGGAGCGAGATGTGAAGAGCCTGCTGGATGCCATGAACGGTGAGATGTCTGCAACCGCCTTGTATAGTACCTGCATGCTTCCCCTCAACCGATTCTAGTATTCATACATTGTCTGAACTCTTCTGTTATTTTCTTTCCCGCTGCCCGTTCTTCCATACGGCCTTTCATTACCATGACCCATTCTCTCCTAGTGGGGGCACGGGTGGCCCAGTCGTCTAAGGCGTCGCCATTCGCTGTGCAGTTGCGTCCCTTGGGCACGCCAGAAACCTATGATTGTGGATTCGAATCCCGGGTCGCCCCGATTTTGTTTCTAGATTTGTCAGCACCATACTCGTGCTCGTGGGTTTCTCCGAGGTTGTGAACGTCTGAGGCCTGCATCTCTTCGGGCTTTCCTCCCACATTAAGCTGACATGCCACGATATAACTAACACTGTTAAAAGCGGCGTTAAACCCAACTCACTCACTCTCCTTATGTTCGCAATCTCTTCATTAAATCGAACCCTCCATAGGATGCCAAGTAAGATGAACATTCTCACAAGTCCATCAGTGTGACGCTTATAACTTCTCCGAACGAGCCAGCGATGCATTTGGAGCAGCACCTTATCATGAGGTTAGCACTGTGTATCTATTAACGCTGTCATTTGAGTCACGTCTTTCAATACACTATTTCTGATCTCAGAGTGACAAAAACCCCAGGCATCCTTCATTTCGACTTTGGTTCATCCAGCGGAGAGGGGTATCGAATCGGATTTTAATGAGATATTCCTCTCTACCCGAACCTTACTAGTGTCTGCAACATTTCTTCTAGCCAGTCCATTTGTAGTTTCTGCAACATTTCCCACATATCCGTTCACACCCATTCTTGATTAGGGTCTGCAATCTTTCTCAGAGTCAGTTATTGAATACCTTCTACAGCCTTTTCCTCAAGTGGGTGCCTGCAATTGTCCCCTTTTTATTGATGGTATCAGCAACGTAGTAAGGTTCTCGCCTTTAAAATAATCTCTACTAATATACTAACTGCCGAAAACAAACTGTTCATTTGTAAATACCGAAGCTACATTTATCAATTGTGTTTGTTTTCAAATTCTACATACCCAGTTAAAGTTTAATAACGAGGTCCGGATATTCGGGGTTTCGATACGAATGAAACGTGTCGGAGGATGTATTCGGCGATGTCTTTTGATTGAAATTATTAACAAAGTGGACTATACACTCGCATTGCTAGTACTTTATATACATATAATGATAAAGACTGGGTAATAAACAAGAGTACACGGTAATATATTAATTACACTGAATCTTATTTAAAACTGTATACCTCTCCAAATGAATAAGCGGCGGTCGGGTAGCCTAGTGGTTAAAGCGTTCGCTCGTCACGCCGAAGACCCGGGTTCGATTCCTGACATGGGTACAATGTGTGAAGCCCATTTCTGGTGTCCGCCGCCGTGATATTGCTGGAATATTGCTAAAAGCGGCATAAAACCATACTCACTCACTCCAAATGAATAAGCGACAAAACCATGTCCATAATCATAAGACATTTCTGAAAAAAGACGAGTCTCTTGTACGATTCCGACTTCATCATAAGCGTGTTTATTAATCTTTCTAAGAAATACTGACACCAGCTGTTCGCTCTACAGCTATATATAGCTACTTGTGCGATAATGTAAATATTGTTTCACATTGCAGTTGACGACACCATTTCAGTCGAGGAGTTCGAGAGAAACCTCCGTGAAATGGATGATACAGATTTAGGTAAGACGAGTTGTATGATGTTTACGGTACAATATTCTCTATTGGTACCTTTCAGTTTCTTATACGGGTATGTTACGTTCGCCAACGTGTCCATTTGCTTTGACGTGGACACTCTCAACCTTAATTCCTTGTTCAAGTATTGCTCCATCAATGCTGATTTCCTGATATAAGACCCGTGAACATCCGGGTCAGAATAGGTCTTGAGCAACCAATGCTTGTCGTAAGAGGCTACTAACGGGATCGGGTGGTCAGACTGGCTGACTTGGTTGATGCATCTCATCGTGTCCCAATTGTGTAGATCGATGCTGAGGATATCAATCATAGGAATGTCTGGCCCAGACTCGATTATTTACAGGTCGCCGGAATAGCTGGAATATTGCTGAGTTAAACAACAGACTAACAAAACATGATATAATATCTCGAAACAAACCTATAATATACTGATATAGTACCATGATCAAGTTTGACACTACAAATGTGAACTCTTTGAAATGGATTAATCTTATGTTATGTTCATATGTACAGAAGCGTAGTAGGGCCACGGTAATTTTTTTTTGTCTAAGTATCTCCTACGTAGGACTTATTATCTCCTACGTAGGACTTAGTATCTCCTACGCAGGACTTAGTATCTCCTACGTAGGACTTACTATTTCCTACGTAGGACTTAATATCTCCTACGTAGGACTTATTATCACCTACGTAGGACTTATTATCCCCTACGTATAGTAAGTAAGATAGTAAATCCTACGTAGGAGATACTAAGTCCTACGTAGAAGATAATAAGTCCTACGTAGGAGATACTCAGACAAAAAACATGGCCCTACCACGCTTCCGTTCATAAAACATTCCACGTTGCGAATTTAAGCTCTATTTCCGTAACGTATCCATTGCACAAAGCGAACAATGCAAGTAATGTTAATGTTTATGCACCATTTTTATACACGGTGAACATACGTTGCCTCAAAGCGGGTCAGTAAGGATGTGTGTTTATATTTCAGATGACCAGTAGGGCGGCATTGTTCCAGGTTGCGAGTGAGCCAGGAACTGTTCCTGTTGTCTCAACTGTACCGCGGCACTCAAATAAAAGATAAATCAGCCACTTGAATATGTGTCCTGGTATGTTTGTATGTAATGGAAACTGGCCAAACTAGCTTGGGTAGGATTTCTTATATATTTACATAAAAAACATTGGTGATTTTTGCAGTCTTGGTTTATGTCAGTCAGCAATAGTCCAATATGTCGGGACGACCTGCTAATAATGGAGTGTAGCTTGCATTCCATGATAATGCTGCTCGCTGACTATTAAACAGGTATTGACCACCCTATCGTCACAAATGTTATATTTGGGACCATACTTTCTTTGTGAAGTGCAGGTTCTGGTACTTTTTGTGGTTGAGTCCCATCCGGGATTCGATCACACTCTGAGACTGTTGCACCCAATCGTCAGCACACAAAATTAGCAATCCAACCCACCAAGCCGCCAAAGCTCCCCCCAAAAGGCGTTGTGTATTCAGAGCTTTCAGCCGTGCCCAGTCACACTTGACAGGGGGTACATGACCTACACTACCAGTTTTCGGACTCCATTTTGTAGACGCCACGGTGGCTGAGTGGGTTAGGTCGCTGACTGTGTATGTTCTGGTAATTAGGTGCCTCAGTGTGGTTTCGAATCTCTTCCCTCCCCCCTCCCTTTCCAAATCTCTCTCTCTCTCACACACACACACACACACACACACACACACACACACACACACACACACACACACACACACACACACACACACGGACACAGACACAGACAAACACACACAGACACACACACACACACACACACACACACACACACATATATACATTTACAATATCTTTCAATGTGACAATCTCGGAAAAATATTTCAGTTATCAATAAATTTATTTGGTTTATTTTAAATTTGAATATACATAATAGCCAACTATACATTAAGGGGAGGAGGAGGGGAAACCAGAATAGGCTTCACACATTGTACACACGTAGGGAATAGAACACGGTCCTCCGGCGTGACAAGCAAACGCTGTAACCGCTCGGCTACCCCACTGTCCCTCCTCGGTGATAACAAAAACAGGGGCGGTAACTGAGTTAGTCTTCTTCTTTAAGTTGTCTTAGTATCTGTGATTCTCAGGCGACACCCTGGGTGTTCACCACGGCTGTAGTTTTGTGCATATCGAACCCTCGTGTATATAATCATTAAAATTCTATAATAATTCTGATACCTTGTAATGCCACTGAAACATTCAGTGATGTGTAAAAAAGTATACCAAGAGAGAGTTTCAGCTGCGTATATCTAATTCTATCTAGGTGTATTGCTTCATGTTTAACCTAAAATAAAACGTCTATACAATTATTCACCTTGGTATGAAAGGATAAGAATAAGAATAAACAACAAAATGACAGTGATGATTATAAGTATGAGTATGGTAATAATTTGTAACGACATAAATATGAATGAAAAGTGTCAATAACATTGTTAACAGAATGGAAATCGGCACACATATACAGTAAACTACGGTTATAACGAAAACGCTTATAACGAACTGGCGGTTTATGTGTTATGAAAATGTTATTGCTGATCCAGGACACAATCGTGATATTCCTGTCAGTCCCGACACCTATCAAGTCTACTATCTCGGAGCCAAAACACCAGCAACACGTGACAGCTGGTTACACTTGTTGCAGGGGGCAGGTACACTACTATTCAAAAGCAATGTCCCCTCAATCGTGATTATGAGCAGTACACTATAAACATATGTGGCATATGTGACTTTCAGTAACTCAAACACTTTCATGATTACGTCCCCATCTGCCACCTACATTTAACAGTGATAGATAGCGTAGATGATAACATAGCGTCCTGTCATGAAATATCTGAAGTTTGCATTGCATGCAGTATATACAACATGTAGCTGTGAAATTACCTTTTGTCAGTCAAACGTGGTTTGGAGATAATGCTTATTATTTAGCCCTCTCTGTAATGAATATATTATGTATGTTTAAATTATTATTCCATCATAAAAGGACACAAAAGAGCATATATAAATTGTGTTCGTTATAGCATTATAACTGAAAATTCTTTAGACCTTTTCATTTCCAAACTATATTTTTATAACATAATCAAAACAAACATCACGCCCAGTATGCCTCAAAACAAATGCAATAACCTAGACTCATGAAGTTCTTTGGGTGAGCTCTTGTATATTAAAGTGGTAATGTATAATACATGTATACATGCACCAATCTCTCATGGGGTATTTTCAAGGTCGATATATTAAGTGGTACTTTCTACCACATACATGGTCGTAGCAGAACTCTTCAGGGTATTGCTTTCTTACAAACAATGTTAACTCGTGGTGCGAATATATAAATGATAGTTATGTCTTAATAGGATATTAAATGTTTAAGTGAGTTGATTTAACGCGTCTGAACAGTATTCCAGTTATATCACGACGTGTCAGCTTAATGTGAGATGAAATGAAATGATGCAGGTCTTAGATGTTTACCGTTTTTGGTGAAACCCCAGAGCACATACGTTAGGTGCTGACAAACCTAGAAACATATTCTTCGCGAACCAAAAGATCATAAGTTCCTGGCGTGCTCAAAGGACGCAATTCTGCTCAGCGAATTGCGGCGCCTGAGACGACTGGGCCACCCATGCTCCGCTCACATGTTTAAACAGATTTAACATCTAAAATTACTTGACAGATATTATGAAACCTCGTTAACGCAACTGACATTATAGGTTTTCCCATGCACATTTAGGTCTTTTAACGGCATTCTTTTTATCGTAAACTACGCATAACGGACAAGTTGGAAATTTCGAGTAAGATACGTGTAACCATATTTCAGTGATGTCGTTCAATAATATACATACACACCTATTGCCGTAAGCATATTCCGTCACCTGCTGTAGCTACTGATCAGCGTTATCATGTTGCTCAAATTACGGAAAGAGGAATCGAATAATGTTTACATGTGATGTGCTCGCACATATGTACCTTACACGGATTAATGAAAAATAACAAGGTTTGTCTATAAATAAGGCGAAAGGTATCCATGTCTATGTGCATTCATATTGCACATGAGAGGTAAATTGTTGTGTTTGTCATTTTACTGTATGTATACACGAAACCAAAACAGGCGATTCCCATTTTAGTAACATGTTCACAGTATGCTTAAATCCTATTCCTATGACACATCGATAAGAGAGTAAAGAACCTTTAGGCATAGCCGTTTATACATGGCAAGCTGTTTAATAATGGCGTATTGTTTAGGCCTCTATTCAGCAACGCTTGCTCAGAAAGGAACATTTCAAACTTATTTACATTTAAAACTATACGGTCATTGCAATCAATATTTCTTTCTTTATTTATTTACAACTGTAATCAATATCTTTTCAAGTTCTTAAAGGCTGATGATATGTTTTGGTTCTGAACACATTCAAAGTCACAGAAATGACGTTACACTGTCAAGTGAGATATTGTAAATTCAGAGTACAAAAGTATGTTAAAAGCGACGCAGTAAATAATCACAGGCAACATCTACCACTGAGATCCCATGTGCTCAGACAAAATACATGTTTCGTTTATACTGTAGATGAAGATAGCTCTGGTGCTTCTGCTGGGACTCGTGGTGGTCGTCATCCTGAGTGCAGAGTCCTGGGGACGAAGACGATGGTTCAGGGTGAGAGTTCCCAGGTTCAGGAGGATATTCCACCCTGTAAAGAAAGTTGTGAGGAAAGGGATACGACAAACGAAGAAGGTGTTCAAGCCGATTTTGAAGACCATAGATACAGGAGTCGAAGCAGTCGTCAATCCCATTCTCAAGCTAATACAGGCAACAGTGTGTGGCATTATACACGGCAAAAGAGATATAACTTTGCAGACGGAGTATGTTGGTTTTCCGGACAAGAGAGAAGCAGTTGAAGTGAGAGGTGCTGAGAAAGATCTTTAAGATGATCAGTCGGATGTGATGGTGAGGAGAGCACGGGAGATGGAGGACTGGCTGGAGACGTACGACAAGGAGGGGCAGGTCTTGCAGGGTCTGAATGAGCTGGTGAATACAAAGCCGGACGTGAGGGAACTTCACCAAGTCCTACAGGATCCTGCCAGGCCCAAGAGGCTGCTGAAGTACGTGAGCAGGGCGCTGTGTGGCCAACCAGGCGGAAGACAGGACGGAATCAATGGTGGTGGCGTGAATCCAAATGGAGTAGACAACGGAGATGGTGTTGTCGCCGTCACTCAAACCGTCGTTCAGTATTTCACAGCAGCGCCGCCTGCCCGCTCGAGTAAGTCACATCCAGATCGTGCAATGTTCTTAGAAATATCAATTAATCCTCCTCTAAAAGTGTGTTCATTCATAGTTCGTCGTGGGCCGTGTAATGGAGAAATCATGATTATCTGTTGATTCCACTTAAACAAAGTCGAGGGATTTCTCCGACTCAGATAATGCTATGGCTGGTATGTAATGTCTCGATAATTTTACTTAATGACCTATCGCTGTACGTTCCAAATAACTAGTGAATTTCTGGCTCAGAATCAATCAATTTAATCTTCTATAGCCTAACATCATAATAATGGTTTAACATACAGAAGAATAACCAAGATAGGATGAACTGCCACATAAAAAGCTTTGGACATCTGAATCATATTGATTGTCATCAGTATCAGCACAACTGTAATAATCACAGCAAACTTGAAAGGGTTTAGACCATTACATGGCTGTATGTTTCAATGACGTTACCACTTATTATTACCTTATCCCATGACTATACTGACAACGTTATTTTTTCTGACTAAAACGAACCTTCTATTATCTGAAACATATGATTGTTGGTAAAGTTCTCTGAATGGCTGAATACATAACCTGAATAAATTCTGTCTTGCAGACCGCACATCAGGATAAACAAAAAGGGAGTACCATGTATTCCACAGATCGGCATCGTGTATGATTGTCTGAATAAAAGCAAACAAACAAACAAATGAACGGAAGATCTAATGTTCACGTCGGTGTTCGTGCAACTAGTGACTGGGGATTGTTAGTAAGGCCCATGATATACTGGTGTTTTGTGTTTAGTTTACATGAGAGTGAAGACATTGTTATTCGTGTTCTGTTGCAAACAGAGGAACTGTCACGCAATCAGTGGGTTGACCCGTTATTAATAGTCTGCGCTAATTCAATTTACATTTACTTTGTCGAATGTATGTGTGATCTATTACAAAACATCACGTGACCTGTGAAGAACCGGGGTAGAATAAGTATTTAGCAACATGTGCTTGCCGTAAGAGGCGACTATCGGGATCGGGTGGTCAGGCTCGTTGTATCCCTATTGCCTAGATGCTCATGATGTCAAACACTGGATTGTTGGTCCAGACTCAATTATTTACAGACATCTGTCATATAGTTTGAATATTGCTAAGTGCGGCGTTAAACAACAAACAAACAAACAAAGCAAAGCATCGTGTGGTATTCATTGTGCAAACACACTTTTACAGCTATACCATTCACATTGAAAAATAAAACACACATTGAATGTAACAAACACGTATTAGTAAAAAACCCATTCGGCAACAGCAGTGATGATCAAAGCAAATTCGAAAGCATGATTGAAGCTAATAAATGTATATTTAAATGAAGTTAATACTCAAGATACGACGTCTACTGACTACATTTCCTTAACTGAACACGTTAACTAGTAAGTGAAACGTTTAGTTGTGGGTGATGTTATCCTTATTACATAACTCAAATTGATTTCATTTCATGAAGACCACACGTCAGTATGAATTCAACCAAAAGTCAGCTATTCGCGGATTTTCAGTGTATGATTATTTGAACAAAGAGTTAGAATTATTTTATACTGCTCACAAGATTCCAAGCGACAAACACGTAATCGTATAAAATACGAAGTTGAAACACACTAGCATAACCTTCCAATGTATTATTCAACCATTTAGGTGAAGTAATGTAAAATGGGGTTTAACGTCGTGTCCAAGATTACTTACTTAGTGACGTGCATGCACGTGTGTGCGTGGCTGCTTGTACTCGTCCGGACTGATGCCGATTTATAGTGCTGGCACACTGATATATCATGCCGCAGTTTAACATGAATACCCAACTCAGACACAGTATGCTGACTGCAAGCCGACCAGTCCTTGTTTTAGCCCCTTGATGCCGAGCGTCAGAAAGGGTAACAAGTACCATCTTTTAACGTCTTTTAGTATCGAACCCCGGACGCTCTACCACTAGACCCACGGAGGCGGTCTAACGACTTAGGAAATACTAAACCTTGCCAACAGTCG
Source organism: Haliotis cracherodii (assembly GCF_022045235.1). Lineage (NCBI taxonomy): Eukaryota > Metazoa > Mollusca > Gastropoda > Lepetellida > Haliotidae > Haliotis > Haliotis cracherodii. The sequence goes on from NW_027266286.1 coordinate 21,382,719, forward strand.
GACAGGAAACACCTGCCATGCACCATAATTTGCTGTCATTGATTTGACATCATTGGGTCTATATCCCGTAATGTAAACTGAATTATCCCTATTTTATGCATCGTTTGTGTATTGGCCTTCTTGTAATGCGGCCCATGTCACAAGTTGAACTTCAACTGCAGGGATGTTTCAAATGATGCATTTGACTCAAAGGCAAAGAAGGAACAAACGCCTCTCAGACACTCGGTTTCCAACTGTCACATCACGGAGTAATAACACAACCCAAATATGGATTAAGAATATATTTATTAAATACAATTAAGAATTATGTTGGTAATGATGTATCCGACAGACTCACACCCATTCAGCTACCTTCCACTATCACCCTTCACACCCTTCACATCCTTCACATACTTCACATACTTCACACACACTTCACATCCTTCACATACTTCACACACACTTCACATCCTTCACATACTTCACATACTTCACACACACTTCACATACTTCACACACTCCCTCTGTCCCTCTAACATACACTTTCCAAATAGTTAAGGTTAACCCTATTACACATTCACTAATTTTGCCATAATAATCTATCTCTAAATCTCTATTAATACATCAATATATCATTGCATCAATGACAGAACATCAATACATCAATACATCAATATCAGAACACATTAATACATCTCAACATCAACACCTCAATACATTAACATCTTTAAGGCATTAATTCTTCCAACACTTCAATACATGCATGTCAACAATTATCTCTCATTATGTACACAATATGTACAAAGTCATTCGCCACGCCTCCTTCCACGCCATTGCATTATAAACTGTACATTGTTACGAGCCTCGCACAGGTCTCCTTCTGTCCAGATGTAAACATCTCTGTGTACTTGGCCATCTGTCGCCCTGGGGTCAGGCTTCATAAAATGAATGACCCTGTCTCCTCATACTTCATACAGGTGCCCCTCTGGGTCCCCGGACACTATACAACAAACGTTTACACGTAAGTTTACATACAAGTAACCATTCACCTTACATCGAATATCTTATACTCAGAATGGTACACACATAGGTATTCACCATACAAATGAGCATAGGAACATGCTCAGAATAACTACACACGGTTATTCAACATACATCAAGCCTGTACAATACTCATAATAACTAAAAAAGCATAGAGTTATTCAACATACATCAAGCCTGTACAATACTCATAATAACTAAAAAAACATAGAGTTATTCAACATACATTGAGCAAGTACTACCTAGAATAACCAATGTCAATATCAAAAGTAAATGTACATGATGATACTTTTTGGGGGGTTGTTTTCAACACAGCGACGACTGCCAAAACACGGCCAAATCAAGACTGCTTGATGGTCATAGAAAAACATGGATGCTCTGTCATGTCATTGAGTGTCATATAGTACAGCTCTTTGCATGATGAAATACTGTACTGACAGAAATACACACATGATGGTTCAAATTGTTTGGTAATCGGAGGCAGGAACACTGGCGTCATGGGTGACATCTTCTGGGGATATGGACGGTTGCCCCATGACGGCGTAGTTGTTGACATCGACTCGAGCAGACAGATCAGTGTACGTGGGGTGATCCGTGAAAGGAAGCGACGGCGGTGGTGTCTTGGTGGTGATGTCATACCGACGTCTAAAAGGGTGAATAATTCATTAAAGTTCTCGTTTAGGACGGACGCATGACAATATAGAAAGTGATCAGTATTAAATTCAATTTTGAAATTCGCAAGCTTACTTAATAAGACAAATAATATCTTATTGACATTTATAATCGTTTCTGAGGACAGGTTATGTATGTCAGTGTTTATTAAGAAATACAATATTCCTGTTTTGTAAATTACATAATGCCTAATGGTTATAGTAAGATCACGAGAGCAAAAGCTGATTTTGAAATTGCCTGAAATATCGAATTAGACCTTTTTTTTAACGGCACTGTCCTTTGAGAATGTTGTCTCATAAGTGTTTGGCACCGCCTTTGATCTCGTTTTCATGACACCATGAATCACAATAATGTCAATAATGCACAGTTTAATGTAAGCACGTCACCTGAGAATCAGGAAGTACCCTGCAATGACAGTCAGGGCTACAACCACTCCTCCAGCACCTGCACCTCCCATAAACACACCAACTGAAGAATAATGTAACATTTAACAACTGTGATACGTGTGATGTGGTCAATCTGGGGGTCGACCCTGCCGCATTGCCTTCAACCCATTTAATAACTGTCTGGGCAAGTCGTCCTGACGCCATGGTTAATATGTTCCCCTCTAAGATACCCTACAAATCCTCGACCCGTATTTACATTAACGTAGGAGTGTAATTAATGTTACATAGTAAAGAAAATTATTCTCTTGTTGTCCTTCTTCTTAAAATCGAAGTTGAATAAAGCTGTAATCGTATTTTGATTAGAATCATGTAAACCTTTACCCCACATGACGGGCGGTAACCCTGAAGTTAGCCTCATTGTAAGGGCAGAGTAGGCCACCTGTGAGCGGTGCTTACATCGAGTCCTATTGACCTTATTCTCACTTTGCTACTTTCGGTTTGAAAGCGAGGCTTGGAGTGCATAAGGTGAAGGTTGGATAGCACATGATACAAGGCACGCAATCTGGACAATCTGACCATTTGACCATTCCGACATACTATCACGGCAACATTTATCGAAAGTATTGAACATTATTCTTATTCTTATCATTGAAAAAAATATTCTACTATTGTCTTGTCTCCTTACTGGTGTAATATAGTAAATGAGTCTGGCCGCTCTGTTCTTATAACAATTTCAAATATCCATGACCACCTGGTAATTCCACGTGCAGTTTACAGTAGCTGAAGACGGACCTAATACAAATCCTACAGGCATCGTGGGCATGTTTCTCACTATTCACCCAAACTATTTATTTGTTTTAGTCAAGGCGTGAGTGTGAATAACTTTGCGAGTTTTATTTGAAGTCAGCTGGTCATTTGGCGAGTAGAACATATTGACCTTTGACCATATCTAGATAGATGTCAGAAACTAACTAAATTGATATTTTGATTTTATTTTTCTTATTGTAACCTATTAAGAATAGGTAAACACATTCTTACACAAATCAGATTTTTGCATCAGTTGCGATTTGATTTGTAATAGCCTCAAATACCTTACAATAAAATATTAGACCTCTACATTTACTGGTGCAGCTGTGATTGTGAACAGAAGTTATTTTACTTGACAATGGTGAGAGTATAGATAGCATGAGGTGTATCATTTCTATTGAATTATTACATAATGTGTGAGGATATATTGAAAGTGAAATACAGCTTGATCTGCAATTTTGTAAACAATATTTTTACCAAAATTATATTTACGTCTCTGTACCAAAATAATCATGTCATTAAATGAACAAAAACCCAACTAATTAATGGCCAGTATATGTTCAATCTACATGTGATCTGTATATAATGGATAGAAACAGATAACTCTTTAGCAGTTTATATATTTCAAATTCAAAAAGAGAGATTGAGATTTCTGTAAAAAGAAAGAAATTATTAATGTTGTGTAATTCCCCTGGGTATAACAATCATAACTAATCTATTCCCTCTATTTATGTTTAATTGTGAAATCTATCTGGTTTTATGTAAAATATACACATCTTATTCAGATAATATTTTCTTTGTGATCTTAGAAAACCATAGAGTCAATGAGGCAAACTGACAGCTGTGACAAAACGTGATATTTTACCTGATTTTAATAATGTTATTTCACTCCAGCGAAAGCAGACCATACAAAGTATTTCAGGATTAAATACGTAATACAAATATCAAAACCTGTGTGATTAAAAAGAGTGAATTTCTGTGTGACTTTGATATGAAGAAATTAAAAACTGCAGTACACTCTCGTGTCATTAAATTGATGCATCTGTTGTGTTTACACAGAATATACTGTTTGCGTTTTAGACAAATCAGATGAATTGATGTTCTTAGGTAGCGTGTTATGTTATTCACTGTGATTATTTTCCCTAAAACTTCTCTATTTCATGAGAATAGTGAAAAACACCACGCACTAACTCGTGAAATAAACATAGCGATCTCGAGTTGACAGCAAATTAGCGGACGCTGACGTGTTTCATGTTATGCAGTTCATTTACGATACAAAACATATGTCATTAAATATACCATCACATTATATACATATGCCGATGAGGTTATGATAAAACATCAATTCCGGAAAAACGTATCTCGAAACCAATGATTGTGGGTTCGAATCCCGGTTCGCCCCTATTATGTTTCTAGGTTTGTCAGCACCATACCCGTGGTCGTGGGTTTCACCGAAGTGGTAAACCTCTGAGACCTGCATCACTTCGGGCTTTCCTCCCACATTAAGCTGACACGCCGCGAAATAACTGTAACACTGTTAAAAGCGGCGTTAAACCCAACTCACTCACTCACTCACTCACTCTTATGACATACCTAAACTACATGTCAACATAGGCAAGTTTCCGATAAGAAACACATTGATCCCCAATACGTGCACAACCATACCTGGGAATTGAGAAGAGGCGGGTGTGGACGATGGACCCTCGGTAGCCCCGGTGTTCGGCCCGTCTGTCGTAATTCCTGTTGAAGGAGATTTAATTATATTGCTACGTAATACTGGAGAACAGGAACGCCACGAGGCTACGCGAGTGACGCCGTTAAACAATAAACTTCTTCTACTCACTTGCCATGCACTGGTATTTCACAACAGAGAATGAATGAACTTCACTTCGCCGAGGAGCCGGATACACACACTGAGTCTTTGTAGAGCAGATGTTGTAGAGGGGGAGCAGCTCGGTGTCACTGAACTTGAGGTAACCATGTTCTGTTATGCTGTCAGGGTTGACGGTGGCGCAACTAGAGAGACCAGTGATTCCACACTCTATATTGTTTGTGTAGTAGGCATCACTGATGGCGATCCTCTGAGAGCAGCTACAGCTGATGTTATGCTGAGCACAAAGGAAACCAGAACTTCCATAACAAGCTCTACTTGTCTGTATGGTTGCACCTGCACGATAATGATTATACAACTGGTTGAGTACTGAGCATGTTCCGTAAATTGTAGCAGAAAAAGTGAAAATGTAGATAACAGTGTTTAGATAACTTAGGTAAATTTCAGCTGATGGTCATTGTTTTGTGACACTGTGAAACACCAACTAGTATAGTCAAACGACAATGTCCTTTACAACACATTCGGGTTTTCGAAGTAGAGTTTCCATAATCAATAAGGAAAACTCGACAATTCCTTTGTCAGGATTTATCGGTACATTTATGTATTTATTTCAGGGAATGTAAAGGTGTCACGCCCACCATACAAACAGATGATAAAGCCGAAACCGGAATGAATGCTGTATCAGAATGAATGAAAACTCTAAAGAGGTCGGAAAGACCATGCCAATGGCGACCATACGTGTACCTTCTGAAATTTGAGGTTATAGAGTTTTTCGATTGGAAAAAAGACCGCGTTAATCAGTGCAGGATACGGCACCTCAGCGAATACGGCACCTCAGCAAAACGTCACCGGGCGATTGGGAGGCGCAGTTAACTTATTGTGAAAACACTATACGCTTTGAAGTTTCAAGTACCTTTACTCAATTTAAGCTGAAACTGTATTTAAGAGGCCTAACATGGTGCGGTCAGATCACAATTATTCACAATGGCCACAAACATTAAATACCATGTAAATACATCACATACATCCAATAACATGTAAATACATCAAATACCATGTAAATAAACCATATATATTTCTACAAAAATGGTTGTTATCGTTATTAAAGATAGAGGTGCCGTTTTCGCCCGACACATAGTAGCCGTTTTCGCCAAATGCGGTCCCGTTTTCGCTAGAGAATTAGGTGACGTTTTGCTGATGTGCCGTTATAGCCTGCACCCCAGGAAATCACCACAAATGAATTGGCGACAAAACACAGGCGAATGTGATAAAGCACGAGGCAACGAAACAGCCAGACTAAGAGAATGTGGCCTGCTTCCGTCTATTCTTCTATCTATTTTGTCTTCGATATCATGAACATCGTGATGATTGACCACAATGCATTGAATGGCGAATGTTATTATGATGGCGTCATAGTTTTGGGGTGGTTTTGAAAGATCACCATCTGAGAAACATATCTAAATGAGCGCACGTTACACAAAATCTCTGCCAGCTGGTCTGTATCGAAGTTCCTGGACCACACTATTTCCCACTCCGCCCAGCCCTCACGGTACAGCTTTTGCCATAAATGAAGTTTAGATGTTCATTCCCATATCATTGGGGCTCCATTTCAATATAAATCTAGTCGCCTGTTTATGTCAAAATTATATATTTTCAGAAACTAAACATTAGTCTAATGTACTACATGCGCTATCTCTAGCAGAGCGACGGCGTCACAGTACAGGTAGCACATACACGCTATCAAGTTTCCTGTCATTACGTTTGAAGCCTGTAGGCCAAATACCTGAGCAATCATGCCTGTCTGGAAAATCTACACGAACAGGATCTTTTGTGTTGTTACGACATGGAGTTAAGGCCCTACCTGCATGATCATGATATGTCTGCAGAATGCAGAACAAACTGATGGTATGTCTCCAGTAGCACATTGTGTTGGTGTATAAATCCGCCATCTGTAAGAGTACAAGGAAGTAAAATATAATCTTTATAATCCTCAGTACATCCTGGTTCATCACGATCAAAACATGCGTCACATTTCGTTGACTGAGCTTCATGTAGTGGACAAAGTGATCATATTCGTGACCATGACCGTCTTTTCTTGGTGTTAAGGTATCAACTTCTAACCATGTTGTTCGTGGCGAATGTCAAAGATTCCCAGTTTACATTTATTCTCATAAACGTTGCATTAAATACTATTATAAACTTGTATATATGTCAGAATAACGTCCCCCCCCAAAAAAAAAAAAAGAAAAAAAGAAAAAAATGAATAAAGAAAGAAAATGAAAAAAATAAATGCAATAATGTGATGCTGTTAGGCATGTCCAGGGGTAAGATTTAACGGGCTTCAAAACTCAAACATTGTTGTACTGGGTAGATTTTGGTGCAATTTGGGATAAACTGCAAATACAGTCTATTGATAGTTTAATAACAGAGTTTATGATACGACTAAATACTATATATGAACAAGGCTGGCATGCCTCCTAACTATTGGTTCTGAAACTTTGTCCTAGTCAGTGTACAGAACATCTTTCTATGTGGGGTCTTATGTAAAGTGTATTACAATAAACAAGTTCGCCGAGCGTTAGCTCTGGTCCGTTGCAGTTCCTCTAAATTATATATAGAAACAGGTCGCTATATTAAAAATACCAAGAGAAAATAGAATCTGTAAAATATATCATTCTGGATATACAGAAAATGAGTATCCTTTTTGCTTGTTTGTGGGGCTTATGCAGATTTGCCTCAAATTTATTTTCGTAAGAAATACTGTGTACATCCCACTATACAGAAATGAAGTCTGTTGATAACATTGACAATTTTAGACATTTGGCAAAGTTTGTATTGTTTTGTTTGCAATGCAATTAAGAAACAAAAGTGTGAACGTGTAATTCAAGGACTGCCAGGGTGCAGCTGCACTGAAGCTGTATGGGCCGACGGCCTAAATCCATATTGAGATAAAGATGATAATGGTGAAATACATACATACAGTCTACATACGATGTGATCACAGTAAGGGACGACTAAATATCATACCATAAGTGTACGTCCTTGTTCCACGCGGTGACATACACGGTCTCGTTTGTTGTACTTTTCATTTAACTGTAAGGTGTTTATTACACTTTCCGCTGAACATGATTGATTGATTGATTGACGGACGGACGGACGGACGGATGGACGGATGGATGGATGTGTTGGTTGGTTGGTTGGTTGGTTGGTTGGTTGGTTGGTTGGTTATGAACTAATGTCCAAAAGAAACTTTACGCTCGAAAATGTTTTATATTGTTTTTATGAAATAAAAATGTTTCATGATACATGTATGTTACTTAAACATAGGAAATACAAATGTTTCATGATATGTTACTTAAACACATCCCTACTTCCAAACTAAACATATTCGGTGGATAAAAGCGATTTTTGTTGTTTATTTGTGAAATAAACGTGAATTTGCCAGAAATGAGGTTTGGTGATGTAACATGAGATGTGCTCACGCAACTCGTTACGAACACAGTTACAAAAAGCACACAACATCATGCCCCGTTTATCAAGCATAGAGAGAGAGAGGGCCATCGGAATGTCTCAACCAGGCGCTGTTCCCATGTTACCGTCAGCAATTTCAAAGCAACGTTTACGACAGACTGGTCGGACATCGGACAGGCCACGAATCGGTCGACCACCCGTGACTACGTCCGCTGAAGACCGTCACATCCGGGCAACGCTTTTAAGAAACCGGTTCACCACAGCGACGGCGGCAACGGCAGCGACAGCACTGGGACACCGGGTCGGTCGACAGACTGTACAACGACGATTAAGGACATACGGTATTCAAGCACGTCGATCGTACCACGGCGTAATGCTCAAGCATCAACATCGACATAACCGGTTGATATGGGCCCGCCGAGTTCGACGTTGGCATGTGCGAGATTGGAGTCGAGTGATTTTTACTGATGAAAGCAGATTTTGTCTGTACAGAAATGATGGTAGGATTCGTGTATGCAGACAACAGGGTGAACGTTTAGCGCCAAATTGTGTCCAACAAGTTCGAGCATATGGAGGCGGTAGCGTTATTATCTGGGCTGGCATCTGTGGTGATATGACAACGAGACTGTTCAGTGATATAGGGATGAAGTTCTGCAACCAGTAGTGCAGCCATATATACCGTATTCAACAACATCTACGTGGTGTTCTTTTTCAGCATGATGATGCTATGCCCCATGCTACAAGGCTAACAACCAACTTTCTGAATAACGTCAACATTCATGTTTTACCCTGGCCCGCATTTTCCCCAGACATGAATCCGATTGAACACATATGGCACCAACTTGACCGACAGTTTAGAAAAAGGATCGTGGCACCAACCACCGTTCAGGAGTTGGAACAATGTCTCATTGACGCCTAACTTCATCCGACGTCTAACGTCACCAATGCGCCGACGTTTTATGGCGTGTATTTATGCCCAAGGTTCACACACACGTTATTAATCAGACATTAGACACGCTTTTACTGCTTTTAAACTTTTCCTCACAAGACTGGAAGTTTTCATTGAATGAAATGAAATGTTCTGTACCTGATGGTCAAATGATTACTCTAATGACTTATATACATATTGATTTTCTACATGCGTTTGTTGTTTTTAGTAACTCTTCAAACATGGTGTAAAGTTTGTTTGGGAAATTAGTTTACAGTTAACTACGGTTATAACGAACTCAAAGGGACCACTATTTTTTGTTCGTTATAGCCGTTGTTCGTTATAGGCGTATATACAGCATACATACAACAAATGGCCGGGGCTAAAAAATAAGTTCGTTATATCGGTCAGTTCGTTATAATCGTGTTCGTTATAAATGTAGTTTACTGTATTTTCAATATGAAATAAAGGTCCTACCAATATGAGATGTTTACCGAATGTAAACAAAATGTGGCATATCGTTGAAGTACATCGTATTGGTATAACAATCTTGCATTTTAAGGTTTCTACAAGGAAGTAACAGTACCTGGCGATATTACAGTAGACATGTCCCTTAACAATACATGTTGGTCGCCTTCGAGGAAAGTAAAATGGGGACATTGTTGCAAGGCCAGACAATCCACATCCTGAGTCAACATTTATACCATATGAGATCTTCTGTTCGTTAAGGTGACAAGATTAGAGCTAATGGAGTTGTATAGTGCGCACAATGAATTCGAAAGCTGTGTACAAGTGCACAGATTTTGCTGCTTATAAGAAAAAAAACCCGTTACGAAATATATTCGTTTTGTAACACAAAACACAACACAAGATGAATTAACATATTTTACATCTTTAGGTTTAGACTTCAAATTGTGAACAGTAACAAAAACGAATTGTATTCTCAACCAAAGGAATTGTAGTATACAATATGTATTCAATACATATACTTTTCGAGTATTCATTTCCAAATAATGTCCGGATCCTAATCCAATCTTCGCAAACCTTTTGAGACGGGAAATGTTGCTGTGTCAAACTGAATTTATTTCTTATTTAAGTTGGGAATTTATTAACACGAATTGTGAATTGTAGAATCTTATTCTAGCCTCCCAACATCTTTCCGAGGCAAGGGCGTTAACTGACGATAAAGTCTAGTTTCCACCGTTGCCGAACTAAGTTGGAATTTCCAGGCTCGATGGTAGCGCCACCAGTGGTTATTACGAGTTATGTACCTTCTATGCCCCTCCTATTGACCAATCATATTCCATCTCTTATACACATGCATTCAATCTGCCAACAGAGGGCACTTGCAAATAGCCGAACGTGAGATAGACTTGCATTTGCTTCACATAAAATGGCGGCGCCCAGTCAAGACGATCTAATCTTTAATTGAAATTAAACGGACCTTATCTCGCGAAGTGAATCAAATCACTTGAGCAACTTGATTAAAAACATGAAAATATTTGCAAAATATCTGTCGACGCCCAGTTGGCGGTACACATGCCTTTCAAATCCTGCAGTCGACTGAAATCCATGTTGTTTACATGTTTCGCCAACTTTAAACTTGTTACATGTTCAAAACTAATTCTACATACACACTGACTTCCAAATGTGAAAGCAAGTTTCTTTCAAAGATGGAGCAACACATCTGTCACTACAAGGACAATCGATACCCGGATTGTCCAAATGAATTTCAGTTTATTTTTGGGTCAAATATGGACGTTACATTCAGTTGTCTCAGTCAAGTTCTACCAACTTCAAACTTGTTACATGTTCAAAACAAATTCACACACACACTGACTTCCAAATGTGAAAGCAAGTTTCTCTCAAAGCTGGAGCAACCCATCTGTCACTACAAGGACAATCAAGGTGGAAGGCTGGAGGATTCCATCTGTCACTACAAGGTCAATCAAGGTGGAAGGCTGGAGGAACCCATCTGTCACTACAAGGTCAATCAAGGTGGAAGGCTTAGCGTTTATGCCCCAAACCGATAGAGGTGATTGTGAAAAATACATTGAATGAAGACACACGTAGTCCGTCATCTGGGGAATTAGCTCACATGGTAGAGCGCTCGATTAGCATGCGAGAGATACCGGGATCGATACCCGGATTCTCCAAGTGTTTTACTGTTTTTGTATTTGTGAAAAACTGTTAACAATGACTTAAAAAATAAATTGAGAGAAAGTAAAAAAGATGAACAAAAGAAGAAGAAAGAAGTAAAGGTTAACGATCGAAGAGAAATATCTTGCGTGTCTGAGAATGGTGTATAAACTAATAATGTGTTTGTACATACATTTCATACTTATATTTGCAATGATCACAACATGGTCATGGAATGTGAATGGACTCCGTGATGTCACTAAAATGCAAAATGTATTCGCTCTACTTACGAACTCCCACGTCAATATTGCCTTTTTGCAGGATACCTTTTGGTCTGATGAATTCATTGAAAAATATAAATATTTATGGCTATGAACAATTTTATGCTCTAATGCTGGTAATGCTAGAAAAGGAGTTGCTCTTTTGATCTCTCCTGACTTTGAACAAAAGGTGGCCATGCTTGAAAAAGACATTGATGGAAGACTACTAAAGGCGTCTCTATATCTTGAAGATAAAACAGTGATTTTATTAAATGTGTATGCCCCAAACGATCCTAGAGAGATAATACTATTTTTCAATAATTTAATGAAATGGGTTAATCATGAGCATTTAATTTGCGCTGGAGATTTTAATGAAATTCTTGATCCTTCACTTGATAAAGGTCCCAATAACACAACGTTTAACATCCAAAGGAGCAATGTTTTAAACACCTTTCTTCACAAAAACAACTTAATTGATATATGGCGGTAAAAGAACTATGACAAAAAAGAGTTTTCTCGAATACAGTCTGTATCAGGAGTTATTAAACAATCTCGGATTGATCTGATATTTGTTTCAAGAAACCTTATTTCAAATGTTATCAACTGTTACATTAGATATTCCTCTGTGAGTGATCACAATGTTGGTGTATCAAGGTTAGACTTTTCTCCTATAGAAAGGGGTCCTGGTGTATGGATTTTTAATAATCAGCTTATTGACGATTGCACATTCTATCAAAAGATCACTGAAATAATAGAAGAGGCAAAAGGGTGCCCTTTCCTTAAAACTGAACCATTGATATGGTGGGATAACTTAAAATACCAGTTCAAAAAGTTTTCCAGGTATTATGCATCTAAAAAAAGCAATCACGAAAAAGCTGATTATTTTAAAATTCAAAATAAGCTCAGAACAGAATATCATAAGATATCCTCCATTCCTGGCTATGTATCTTCTGTTTTACAATCAATAGAAAATGAGCTGGACACATACGAGATTAACAAATGCAAAGGAGCCTTTCTCAGGTCAAAGTCACAGTGGACGCTCGATTCCGACAGAAATACCTCATACTTTTTCAATCTAGAAAAAACAAAACAGCAGGCTAACTCGATCAAAGAATTATTCAGAGGAGATGGTACAATAGCTAACAACACTCAACAATTTTACTCCTCTTTATTCACTGCTGAACACTGTAATTTAGAAAAACAACAGGACATTGTTAATAATATCAAGGACAAGATTTCCGAGTATGAGAGGAATTCATGCGAAGTACATATTTCTCAGAGTGAGCTTACCGTGGCACTCAAAGGTATGCAGAAAAATAAATCACCATGCCCAGATGGTCTAACAGTTGAGTTTTATTTGAAGTTTTCGAACATTTTATGCCCCTTCTTCATACAAGTTGTCGATTGTGTACACAAAGAAAACAGTCTTTCACGTACCATGAAAAAAAGTATAATTAGTTTATTTTATAAAAAGAAAGGTGACAAGAGAGACATTAAATGTTACAGGCCTATTTCATTGACAAATGTAGATTGTAAACTAATATCCAGAGTGTTGTCATCAAGATTACGAACTGTCATGTCCTCAATTGTCTCCCCTGAACAATCTTGCTGTGTACCAGGAAGAAACGTAGCTAACAACCTTCACTCCCTAAGAGTGAGTGAGTGAGTGAGTTGGGTTTTACGCCGCTTTTAACAGTATTCCAGTTATATCACGGCGTGTCAGCTTAATGCGGGAGGAAAGCCTGAAATGATGCACGTCTCAGACGTTTACCACTTTGGTGAAACCCACGAGCACGGGTATGGTGCTGACAAACCTAGAAACATAATCGGGGCAAACCGGGATTCGAACCCACAATCATAGGTTTCTGGCGTGCCCAAGGGACGCAACTCTGCACAGCGAATTGCAGCGCCTTAGACGACTGGGCCACCCGTGGCCCCCACTCCCTAAGAGATGTTATTGACATTGATTACGAACTGTCATGTCCTCAATTGTCTCCCCTGAACAATCTTGCTGTGTACCAGGAAGAGACACAGCTAACAACCTTCACTCCCTAAGAGATGTTATTGACATTGTAAATAATCGTGATGATGATGATTCATATCTCATCAAAATAGATCAAGAGAAAGCTTTTGACAGGGTCTCACATCAATACTTATTTCAAATTCTCAGAAAATTTAATTTTGGAGATTTCTTCATTTCATGGATTAAAATTCTCTATACTGATATACATAGTTCTGCTAAATGCAATGGACATTTGACGCCTTATTTTCCCTTAACTCGTGGTGTTCGTCAGGGACAAATGACATTTATTCTTTGATATATCAACATGCTGATGACACTTCAATCACTGTTTCAGATGTCAACTCCGTCGAAGAAACATTTAGCACAGTTAACTCTTACTGTGAAGGAACGGGAGCAAAAATCAACATCGAAAAATCAGAAGTTTTGTTGTTGGGTAAAAATAACCTTCGTGACTGTTCAATCAACGTCCCGGTTAAAATATAAAAAAGGTTGTGTTGAAATATTAGGCATTTATTTCGGCAAGGATAAAGCAATGTGTGAAACGTTGAATCGGAGAAAGAAAATGGACAAAATTCAAACATTGTTAAATTCATGGTTACGTGAAAACTTACTCTACAGGGTAGAGCAGTTGTAATAAATATCCTTATGAGTTCCCGCTTATGGTATGCGTTTACTGTACTACCTGTCCCACAATGGGTTGAGCATAGATTTACTCAGATGTTTAGTAAATTCTTGTGGCACAATAAAACTGCCAAAATAACATCAGATACCTGTATTGGTGTTTGTTTAGATGGTGGTCTGAATATACCAAAGTTGTGTTTTAAAAATATGCACTGAGACTTAAGTTGCTGAGGGCTTTTGCTAATTCCCAGCTTAACTGTATTTGGAAACAAACAATGGTATATTTTATGTCACATCTTCTGTAAATGAACTTGGGAATTCATGTTTTAGCTCTTGAACATAATAAGGGTGATTTACAAGACATAAGCCCATTTAATGCTGAGCTATTATCTGCATGGAATGAAATTACTGGAGGGAAAAGACCTTTGCATCAAAATGTAGATGATATCATGAATCAACCACTTTTCAAAAATCCATTAATTAATTTCAATGGGAAAACTCTAATGTTTCAATCGTTTATTTCAAGTGAATTTATTTGTATTAAACATATTTGTTTTGAAGTTATTCCAAAATTCATGTCCGCACAAATTATTGTAGACATTGTACATGATACTTTACCTGAAATAGACATAAGCACTATACAACAATGCTATGCAATCATTTTATATGCGCTTCCATCAGAATGGAAAAATATCATTTTGTCTGATGTTGGCGAAAACCTTCCCTCTGGAGACATTTTCTGCACGATTGACGGAAAGGACATGTCAGTTGAAGTTTTTACAGCTAAATTTTGCTACGAAATATTCAGACAAAAACACTTCAAAAAGCCAGTTGCTATTTCTTTTTGGAATAATATTGCTTTGGACATTAATTGGAAAGATATTTGGCTGAATGTGTGGCAGAAAGATAAATCAACAGACTCTATACAGTTGGATTTTAAAATTGCTCACAATATCATGTTTACATATGATAAACTGTGCAAAATTGGATTTGTCAAACACTGATATTTGTCCTGAAACAGAAGACATTTTACATTTGTATATCTTCTGCCAAGAGTTATCTTCCTTGCAGTCTTTATTAATTGACATGTTGACAGATGTTTGTCAAGATTCAGGGTTTAGTCTTGGACAATTATACCTCTGGTTACTGTTTCGATTCCTGCCAGAAAAGAAGTTGTCATGTAAACCGTTCATGAACATTGTATTGTCAATATATCGCCTTGCTGTATTTAAAAGAAGAGTTATTATGAGTCAGGAAACAATCTCATTTCACATGAAAGCTTTTTTTCAAATCTTTGATTAAGCGTCATTTCGGCTTTTGGTTGTTTCACTATTAAAAAATGAATCAATCACATTCAAAAATATATAATGAGCAATACATTTATCACATTAGATGTGTAACGTGTAAAGAGCATGTTCATTCTACATTCCTCTTTTTGTATCTTAAAAGATGTGTTTAGATAATCAAATGTAAAAAACTATTTCTCATATTTTCTGTCTGTAGAATTGGAATGTTATCCACTGCCGCCCTACTTCTGTGCTAACCTTTTTATTTTTGTGGTGGCAGTGTCGGCACTGTCTGCGTCTGTAATACGTTCCCGTGAATAAATTTTATCAAGAAAAAGGAGAGCGCTTGCTTAGCATGCGGGAGGTACCGGGATCGATACCCGGATTCTCCAAGTGTTTTGCTGTTTTTGTTTTTGTGAAATATTGTTCTTATTTGGCTTTTTATGAATGTGTCTTGCTCACATGATAGAGCGCCCGCTTTGCATGCGGGAGGTTCCGGGATCGATACCCGGATTCTCCAAGTGAAATACAGTTAATCTTTGGGTCATGTATGGACGTTACATTGAGTTGTCTCAGTCAGGTTCTACCAACTTCAAACTTGTTACATGTTCAAAACAAATTCTACTCACACACACTGACTTCCAAATGTGAAATGATGTTTCCCTCGTTTGAAGTAGTGAATTAGAGGGAAACTACTTTCTCCTAGTGGTACGTTCTATAATCAAGGGAGGTAATAATGCCAGTAGATGGCGCTGATATTTGGGGCTATATAAGGGTAGGATTTTATGATGTCGCCTCTCTCGCTTGCAATCACGGCAGTTAATGTACCCTGGAACTTTATTAGAAGCAGATAGTGCTATTGGTTCAGAGATCCAGAGAATACAGCAGAGGAACAAGCTAATCAAGATTGCAGATTCATCAGAAGGTGGTTGGGAAACAGTCCGAAACTACGTGACAAACGATTTAGCAGATGATTCTGACGATGATAAGAAAATTACAAGGGCTGATTTAAAAGCAGTGAGAAAAAAAATCAAGCAAAAGCGAAATCGAATGCGCCGTATTCGACTAGTTCAAGAGCCAGGTCCACGACTTTCACTACACAGCCTGTGCAGTTTGCTTTACCTGCTTCTTCTGGTGTGCACTCGATTTCACCAATCAACAACCAGCTTTTTCGAGGCAAAGGTCAGCGATAAGGATAATGTTTTCACTGCGGAGAATTCACGCACTTCAGAAGAGCCTGTCCCTATCTCAAAGCAAATGTCCAGACTGCAAGGTTGTCAAGCAGCGTCCCGTCAGCAACCGCCACGCAGTAGAGAGGGCACATGCCAAGGTCAATCAGTTTAGTGTTCATCTACACAATGTTTCGATGCATGTAATCTTAAATTGACTGATAATTACTTTGACTGATAATGAGCAGGGTGCTGCAGAAATTGTCGTTAAAGGTCGTTTGAAACAGAACGAAAACTTTTGGCAACAGATAGGTGCAAGTGACTATGTTTTAGATATAATCAAAAATGGATACAAAATTCCATTTGTGTGTATGCCACCCAAAATGTACTTGCATAATAACAAGTGTGCCTTAAATAACGCTGATTTTGAGTGTGAAGCTGTATCAGAGCTTGTCAAGAAACAACTAGTTGTTGAGTGTGGCATTCCACCGTATGTTGTTAATCCTCTATCTGTCGCTATACAGTCATCGGGTATGAAACGCTTGATTTTAGACCTGAGTATCGTAAACAGGTTTGTGCTCAAAAAGACTTTGAAATTTGAAGATTGGAAAACTGCTTTAGAATATATCAGTGCAAATGATTGGTTAATCAAGTTTGACATCCATTCAGCATATCATCATATAGATATTTACGAAGGGCATACTGACTTTTTGGGCTTTGCTTGGAATGCCCCTGATGGAAAAACACATTTTTATAAGTTTGTAGCACTTCCCTTTGGACTGACAACAGCTCCATACGTTTTTACAAAAGTCACCCGCCAGCTTGTCAAGAAGTGGCGTTTTGAAGGACATAAGATAGTCAGATACTTGGATGATGGTATATTATCAGCAGAGTCAGAATTAAGAGCACTAAATTCAGGTTCTGTCATTAAAAATGACGATTAACTCCGGGTTTGTACCTAAAATTGAAAAATCTTTATGGGCACCTTCGCAAGGTGAAGTGTTCAATTACTGACCTATTAAAATCCAATTCAAAGAATGTCAAAGTGCGAGATGTAGCTTCTATTGTCGAAGACCCGGGTTCGATTCCCGACATGGGTACAATGTGTGAAGCCCATTTCTGGTGTCTCCCGCCGTGATATTGCTGGAATATTGCTAAAAGCGGCGTAAAACCATACTCACTCACTCACTCACTCACTCACTCTGATACCAGTGACAGTGGTTTTGGTGGGTACTGTGTTGAGATTGATTCTGACAAGTCCCATGGTCAGTGGTCTGCGGAAGAAGCTTGTCAGAGTTCTACATGGAGGGAGTTAAAGGCTGTTCACTTGACATTACTGAGCTTTATTCCCAACCTGAAGAACAACCGTGTTATGTGGCGTACAGACAATACAAACGTTGTGTCTATCATTGAGAAAGGCAGCATGAAAATACATTTGCAAACATTGGCTTTACATATATTTAAAATATATGCAAAACAGTCAATACAGTTGTATATGCAGTGAATTCCACGATGTGATAATCAGAGAGCTGACTATCTTAGCAAGGAATGATTGATTATGATGACTGGGGTATTTCAAAGACCATATTTCAGCAAATTGAACCGAAATGGGGTCCACATCAAACAGACAGATTTTCGTTATATTATAACACTAAACTTCAGTGTTTTAATTCCAGGTACAGCAATCCTGGAAGTGACTCTGTAGACTGTTTCACTGTCAACTGGGGTGGCGTTATGAACTGGGTGGTTCCTCCTGTATGTTTGATTCTGAGGGCAATCAAACACATGTCAAAATGTAAGGCTAAGGGTACCCTTGTGATACCAGAGTGGCACTCTGTTTGTTTTTGGCCATTGATATGTCCTAACTCAGTATTCATTCCACAGGTGAGAGATTGGATGTATTTGCCACGATCGAAGGATGCTTATGTTGCCAGTAGAATAAAAGGTGGCATGTTTGGGGAGAGAGATCTTTCTTTTAACATGTCACCGCTTAAGATTGATTAAGACCGTCTTTTGTGTGTTTCAGATATATATTTCGGACAACCTATAGTGATGAGATTGCTACACTTCCGAGAGGAGTCCGTGAATTAGCAGGGAGTCTGCCAGGCCTCTCAGCAGGGTGTAGAGCTGATTCTACAACAAAAAAGTATATATATGGCTTTGGAGCTTGGAAAAGGTGTGCGATCGTCAATTCTATGTCTGTAAAATTGCCATTGTCGCCATTGCACTGTGCTTTATACCTGTTATCTGTAATTCAGCAGAGTGATTCTATATCTCCTGTTCAGACAGCGTTCTATAGCATTCGTCATGCTCATACTTGTATTGGTTTAGCAAGTCCAACTGATAATTCACTGGTGCGTAATGTCTTGGAGGCAGCAAGGCGTAAATTGGCTAAAGATGTATGTAAGAAGGAGCCAATTAGCATTAGCTTGCTAGAAAAGTTGTAAGATGGTAGAATGGCAGATCCATCACTGTATGATTTGAGAATTATGTCAGTGTGCTTATTAGCCTTTGTTTGGTTTTTAAGGTCAGCAGAATTGTTGCAGATCACGAGATCAGACATTGTATTTTATGATGCTCATATGGTAGTATTCATTGAGCAGTCTAAGACTGATGTCTACAGAGACGGGGCATGGCTGCCTATTGGGCGGACAAACATCAAGCTTTGTCCAGTGGTATGTTTCGAAAGATATCTAAATAGTGCAGAGATGAGTCTCGATTCATCTGAATATATATTCAGAGATTTGTCCAAACGTATTGCTGGTTATAAAAAGGCCACCTTCTGTTATGGTCATCTGTCTCTGCTAACAGGCCATGTATGTTGATGATGCTGGAGAGCTGTTATAATACTCATTGGTATAATCGTGTTTACTATCACATGTGAATTGTGGCTGCAGAGCCTTTAGAATACTTTGTATATATGTTTGCATTACATAGGCTACACAATGTACGGTAGGCTGCAGAGCCATTAGAATACTTGGTCTTGGAAATGTTCGGTTGGCAGAACCATTACAATACTGCTGTATTGGGTATGTGTTAGGGCTGAAGCGATATCCCGGGACACCGATGCATCGCGATTCACTCCATACGATACGGTGTGCGATTTGTGAGGTGCTGTATCTCGATTTTTCACGATACGTTTTTTCAAAGACGTATATACGTACGTCTTTTTTTTGTAAATAAACTTTTATCCCAGATACGTTTTAAATGTGTTTTAACTCTAGGTAAACCGGCCAAGAAGCATCGAGTCCATAGGGTCCGTAGGCCGATTAACCGGCCAAGCCCTAGTCCCGTCAAAATAGTATATAGTTTTAAACACCTACCTGTCATACCATTCATTTATTAAATCTATCACATCTCACAATGTCTGAAATACGTACTCTATTTCAATTTATCATTTTTTTATCGATTGAAAAAGTTATTCACTATCTCCCGCAATGTTATTGAAAATAGAATTCTCGGACACACACATCGACAACGGGTGCACATCGAACATGTCAAAGAGCAAAACAAAGACGTTTCAAGCAAAACTTTAAATATATTATACAAAGTGATAAATAAAATCAACAAAAATATATCTTAAAGTGGTCAAACTTACAGCTAAGTTATTATTTCCATCTTTTCGTGCGATCGCGTGTAATGTTAGTACAAATGACATCTAGGCTTTCGTCGCATCGAATTCTCGGCTCGGACGCGATGTGCAATGCCAAAACATATGCATGAAAAATCTTTGTCACAGCATGTAACCTAGCATGATACATCCACGAAGCGCCATATTTTTAATATAGATCGCGAGTTCCTGCTTAGAACGTTCAGAATAACACGATTTAACCAAAATATTTCGTAAAAATCTGAAATTCATCGTACACGAGGATTTGTAATTTGATTGCCTGCCTCAGGTCACCTGCTGAAATTTGACCAATCATGAACCTTGTAGCAGATTTCGGCAAGAAAGCGTCATTAGGAACAATTATTTATCCAATGAAATCTTATGTTATAGCTACGAAAAGACTCCAGGCAATGTTACGAGCATGTAGATGAAAAAACAAGCTTTCAAGCGATGTGCCACATGTCAGTCTTCGACGAACGTGTTATTCATACGAAGCTTTCGAAAACGGAGGTATTTCTTCATGTTACTGAGCGGACAGCCGCTGTTATCTGGAAATGAGTGAAAACAGATACTATTCATAATTCTTTTTAAAATCATTAGTTACTGGACACTGGTACATTTAGTATTTACTCCTAGAATCTACCATCTAGTCACAACACACAAATATGTAGGACTGTTACTTTTGTGTTTGCTAGCCATTACATGGAGATGGCAGATGATTCATTAAGTTAAAATACTCATTACAGTATATATTTTATGACTCATGAACATTCATTCACTTTCATTCAATTTTTCATTTCAATAAACTAAGTTTAATTCATTTATCTCTTTTCTTCTCTTGTCACTATGTGTATCGTAGCGTATCGAGATACGTATCGAATCGTGATGTAAGTATCGAGATACGTATCGTATCGTCACCTAGGTGTATCGTTGCAGCCCTAGTATGTGTGACCCATGTTAGATGAGTAACATAATGATTTTGTGTATAATTTGTATCTGAAAAGTATGTTTGACGTGTGTAAAGGGTAATTCAAATACTGTATACTCCCCAGTTACTAGGGCTGCAACGATACACCCAGGTGACGATACGATACGTATCTCGATACTTACATCACGATTCGATACGTATCTCGATATGCTACGATACACATAGTGACAAGAGAATAAATTTCTTTACTATGTAACATTAATTACACTCCTACGTTAATGTAAATACGGGTCGAGGATTTGTAGGGTATGTTAGAGGGAACATATTAACCACGGTGTATAAAGTCAGGACGACTTGCCCAGACAGTTATTAAATGGGTTGAATGCAATGCGGCAGGGTCGACCCTCAGATTGACCACATCACACGTATCACAGTTGTTAAATGTTACATTATTCTTCAGTTGGTGTGTTTATGGGAGGTGCAGGTGCTGGAGGAGTGGTTGTAGCCCTGGCTGCCATTGCAGGGTACTTCCTGATTCTCGGGTGACGTGCTTACATTAAACTGTGCATTATTGACATTATTGTGATTCATGTTGTCATGAAGGCGAGATAAAAGGCGTTGCCAAAAGCTATTGAGACAACATTCTCAAAGGGCAGTGTCGTTAAAAAAGCGGTCAAATTCGATATTTCAAAATCGACTTTCATTCTCGTGATGTTACTATAATCATTAGGCATCATATAATTTACAAAACATGACTCCTGGAATAGTTTATTTCTTAATAAACACTGACATACATAGCCTGTCTTCAGAAACGATATATGAATATGAACAAGATATTTTTTGTCTTATTAAGTAAGCTTGCGAATTTCAAAATTGAATTTAATACTAATCTCTTTCTATATTGTCATGCGTCCGTCCTAAACGAGAACGTTAATGAGTTATTCACCCTTTTAGACGTCGGTATGACATCACCACAAAGACACCAGCTCCACCTCCGGCTCCAGCGCTTCCTTTCACGGATCATCCCACGTACGCTGATCTGTCTGCTCGAGTCGATGTCAACAACTACGCCGTCATGGGGCGACCATCCATTTCCCCAGATGATGCCACCCATGACGCCAGTCTTCCTGCCTCCGATTACCAAACCATTTGAACCTTTTTGTTCATCATGCGTGTATTTTCTTTCGGTACAGTATTTCATCATGCAAAGAGCTGTACTATATGACACTCAATGACATGACAGAGCATCCCTGTTTTCAGGATTCTGCACGGGATGACGATCACCACGAGTCCCAGCAGAAGCACCAGAGCTATCTTCATCTACAGTACAAACGAAACATGTATTTTGTCTGAGCACATGGTATCTCAGTGGTAGATGTTGCCTGTGATTATTTACTGCGTCGCTTTTAACATGCTTAGCGAAACCGCATTATCGGTGGTCCGAGAAGGGAGCTAACTCCGTTTGCCTAATCGAAAGTTCTAGGTGGGCCCACATTCGAAACCAAACGCACTTGTTGGTGAGAATATGTACAACGTAAACAAACTCGCATTACGAACTGCTAATTTGTCTATTTAAAATAGGTATTATGACTTGTAATTGGAATAAAATCTACAAATGCAATAGCAATACAGCAGAACTCACTTCTACGAACATCGCCAAACTAGGTCGTGGGGTCATTAATATTCATGAGTTATTCCTTTTATGGAACAAGTTCTCGGAAACGTTTGAGGCTTGTATCATGTCCGAGATAAGCTGGGCATTTAATAGCTGGACCAACAACGTACAGCGTGGGTGACGCCATTTCTCGCAAATACAAAAACATCGGCGATAGCTCCCGTTTGAAATTAGAGTGACCCCCTTTTCCCAATATGAACCACTGATAATGCGGTTTCGCCACATGTTTTTGTTCTGTGAATTTACAATATCTCACTTGACAGTGTAAGGTCATTTCTGTGACTTCGAATGTGTTCCGAACCAAAACATATCATCAGCCTTTAAGAACTTGAAAATATATTGATTACAGTTTTAAATAAATAAATAAATAAATATTGATTGCAATAACCGTACAGTTTTAAATGTAAATAAGTTTGAAATGTTCCTTTCTGAACAAACGTTTCTGAATAGAGGTCTAAACAATCCGCCATTTTTAAACAGCTTGCCATGTATAAAAGACTATGCCCAAAGGTTCTTTATCGATGTGTCATAGGGATAGGATTTAAGCATACTGTGAACTTGTTACTAAAATGGGAATCACCTGTTTCGGTTTCGTGTATACATACAGTAAAATGACAAACACAACAATTTACCTCTCATGTCCGATATGAATGCACATAGACAAGGATACTTTTCGCCTTATCTATAGACAAACAGTGTTATTTTTCATTAATCCGTGTAAGGTACGTATGTGCGAGCACGACACATGTAGACATTATTCGATTCCTCTTTCCGTAATTTGAGCAACATGATAACTCTTATCAGAAGCTACAGCAGGTGACGGAATATGCTTACGCAATAAGTGTTCTGCATGTTTAATTTTGAACGACATCACTGAAATATGGATATGAATTGCGTCCTCTGAGCACGCCAGGAACTTATGATCGTTTGGTTCGCGAAAAATATGTTTCTAGATTTGTCAGCACCCAACCTATGTGCTCTGGGGTTTCATCAAAAACGGTAAACATCTAAGACCTGCATCATTTCATTTCATCTCACATTAAGCTGACACGTCGTGATATAACTGGAATACTGTTCAAAGACGCGTTAATTCCACTAACTTAAACATTTAAAATCCTATTAAGACATAAATATCATTTATATACTCAACAATAAAAGTTCATGTGACACTAATATTTTTGTGTATTTCTCAAACAAGTAAAGTTTGGTTTTCAATATTGTAGTACATGTATGGAATCAAGTCACAAAAACTCAACTTCTACAGAAAAGCATGCATTCCATGCAAAAGTTGACTTCTACGCAAGCCCCATGCATTTCACTACCCAAGAATGGGTATAAAACATGTGCGTTAACGGGATTCCATTTGTATTGCTCAGCATTGTGCTGACAACAACGACTCAGAAAAACAACAAAACTACGCAATTATTCAATATTACGAAATGCCACGCCTGTCCGAAAATGAGCGTCTGCGAGCCATTGGTATGCTTGAAGCAGGATCCACTCAACGCGATATTGCAAAACAATTTAACGTCCACAGAAACACCATTTCGTGTTACGTCAATCATTGTGTCATGGAATAAGATCGGTTCGGGGGCGGCAGCGTTATGGTATGGGGTGGGATTACAGCAAGACAGAGGACCCGTGTGATAGTGGTAGAGGGAAATCTCAATGGACAGCGCTACCGCGACGAGATCATCGGCCCTGTTGTTCTACCGTTTTTGTGTCGTCATGGTCCAGGCATTACCTTTCAACATGACAACGCCCGACCTCAAATTGCTCGACTTGATCAGGATTCTCTTCAACAAGACAACGTGAATGTCATCCCCCTGGCCGGCTTGCTCCCCTGAATCTCTCACCAATCGAGCACATGTGGAGTAAGATGGATCGGCGCCTTCGACGTCAACCATGTGTTCCACAGACACTCCAGGAACGCCGAAACATGCTCCAGCAGATATGGACAGATATCCCACAGGACTTTGTGCGACGCCTGGTCCATTCCATGAGACGAAGATGTGTTGCTTGCATCGCAACCAGAGGTGCACACACACGCTATTGATTTGTAAACTGACATTTTGGCATGTTCATGATTTTTACGCATTTTCTAAAGTCAGTATGGCAAATTAAACCATTTGAACACTTGCAGGAGTCCTTTATCTGTTGCAAACCGAAATTGTTTCAGATTTGGTAAAAAACATAACTTTGCATTAAATCTTATTCAATGTCACAGGAACTTTTGTATATATTCGCACCACGAGTTAACATCCTCAGTAAGAAAGGAATACCCTGAAGTGTGAGTGAGTAAGGTTTTACGCCGCTTTTAGCAATATTCCAGCAATATCACGGCGGGGGACACCAGAAATTGGCTTCACACATTGTACCCATGTCGGGAATTGAACCCTGGTCTTCTGCGTGACGAGCGAACGCTTTAACCACTAGGCTACCCGGCCGCCCTACCCTGAAGAGTTCTGCTACGACCATGTATGTGGTAGAAAATACCACTTAATATATCGAGCTTTAAAATACCCCATGAGAGACTGGTGCATGTATACTATACATGACCACTTTAATATACAAGAGCTCACCCAGAGAACTTCATAACACATAAACCGCCTCCGTGGTCTAGTGGTAGAGCGTCCGCCCGGTGAGCGGAAGGTCCGGGGTTCGATCCCCGGCCGCGTCATACCAAAAGACGTTGAAAGATGGTACTTGTTGTTACCCTGTCTGGCGCTCGGCATTAAGGGGCTATAAACAAGGACTGGTCGGCTTGGAGTCAGTATACTGTGTCTGAGTGGGGTATT
Organism: Haliotis cracherodii; assembly: GCF_022045235.1. Lineage (NCBI taxonomy): Eukaryota > Metazoa > Mollusca > Gastropoda > Lepetellida > Haliotidae > Haliotis > Haliotis cracherodii. The sequence continues at coordinate 21,408,343 of NW_027266286.1, forward strand.
CATGTTAAACAGCAGCATGGTATCTCAGTGAGCTAGCACTATAAACCGGCATCAGTCCGGACTAGTACAAGCAACCACACAAACACACACACGTACATGCACGTCGCTATATAAGTGCAATAATCTTGGACGCGACGTAAAACCCCATTTCACCTCATAACACATAAGGGGCGGTCGGGTAGCCTAGCGGTTAAAGCGTTCGCTCGTCACGCAGAAGACCCGGGTTCGAATCCCGACATGGGTACTATGTGTGAAGCCCATTTCTGGTGTCCCCCGCCGTGATATTGCTGGAATATTGCTAAAAGCGGCGTAAAACCATACTCACTCACTCACTCATAACACATAAACAACCTGGGTGTGACGTCAAGTCCATTTTATACATGCATTGTGAATAGGACACTATTTGTAATAATAGCTTACCATTATATGATATATAACTCAACTCGTTTTAGGGGCGGTGGGGTAGCGAAGTGGTTAAAGCGTTTACTCGTGACGCTGATGGCCATAAGGCTGTTGTATCGCCCTTATGTTTTCCAAATACAATTATCGATGAAACTAAACATGAATCTAAACGGAATATATAATCATGATACTGCGAGGTGAAATCAATCATAATCACACTGAATTGAATTCTTTGGATTCATCAGGTGGGTACAATCTCGACGTCAACTTGTGAGCACAACAGGAACAATGCTGTAATATCAATAGAATCGGCTTAAAATATCATTTTAAGCCTTCGCGTAAATGAATCTAGCTTTACCTGTAACTTTATCGATTACGCAGAGATGACAGTGCATGCAGTCACTAATCACTTGCACCAGCGGCAAATCCAACCTTCTCCCACTACATGTATATAAGATTTACTGTTTACATTTTGAACAAAACTTTTAATCTCATACAGGCTATTATTACATTGTTGGCATTGTCAAATTCTTCAACAGTGCTTGCAAAATACAACTTTAAAGTAATTATTGTTTGCGTAGTATTCTGCTTGGGGAAGTTCGATTTGTATGGATTCCGACAACACCCCCCGTCATTATTGTTTTCCACAAGACTGTATGACAAGAGGGATGACTTCATCTTTCCAATGGTCAACTTTCCCTTCATAATGAGCAATATTCCAGCAGCTCAAGCCTCTGGTGTTTACATTTCACAATTTTGGAGATACAATCGAGCATGCTCTTTCAACCAAAATGTCAAAGAGCGTAATACGACTCTTGCTCATAAGTTGTTTGATCAAGGTTACAACATTCAAGGCCTCAGTAAAGCTTTCAAACTTTTTATGGTAAACATGTGGTGGACATTTCCAAACTTGACACATCAGTGACACAAATGATGTCCGAGGCAATTCGCTATTTTGACTTGTACCATATGTTCCCATGTTGTTTCACTTGAGCAATTGACTTTGCATGTGTTTGTGACGGGTGCTACCGGTGGGGCAGGATACGCTCACTTTTCGCGAACACCTGGTATTATTACTATTTGATGGTGATTTATAAACACATGAATATGATATAGTCGGAATCGTACAATCGATTCTGCCTTATGCAGAGATTTCACGCGCGCACATGCACATGGTGAGGTGAGGTAAAATGGGGTTTAACGTCGCGTCCAAAATAATTGCACTTTGCACAGCAACGTGAGTGCTCGTGTTTGTGTCTGTGTGTGGTGTGGCTTCTTGTATTCGTCCGGACTGATGCCAATTTATAGTGCTAGCTCACTGAAATACGATGCCGCAGTTTAACATGAATAACCCACTCAGACACAGTATACTGACGCCGAGCCGACCAGTCCTTGTTTTAGCCCCTTAATGTCGAGCGCCAGACAGGGTCACGACAAGTACAATCTTTAAACGTCTTTTGGTATGGAGCGGCCGGGATCGAACCCCGCAACTTCCGCTGTCCGAGCGGACTCTCTACCACTGGACCACGGAGGCGGTCGCGCATGCACGTCGCTATATAAGTGCAATAATCTTGAAGGCGACGTTAAACCCCATTTCATCTTACCTCACCACACCAAGCCCAGTGACATCCTTGCTAATACAACGGGTGTAACTACTACTGTCATACGTTACAATATTTGTAACATACAGTAAACTACGGTTATAACGAACTCAAAGGGACTACTAATTTTTTAGTTCGTTATAACCGTAGTTCGCTATAAGCATATATGCAGCATAACTACAGCAAATAGTCGGGACCAAAAAAGTAACTTCGTTTTACCCGTCAGTTCGTTATAACCGTAGTTTACTGTATATGTGTGCCGATTTCCATTCTGTTAACAATGTTATTGACACTTTTCATTCATGTTTATGTCGATACAAATTATCACCATACTCATACTGATAATAATCACTGTCATTTTGTTGTTTATTATTCTTCTTATCCTTTCATACCAAGGTGAATAATTGAAAAGACGTTATATTCTAGGTTAAACATGCTCGTAGAATGAGATAAACGCAGCTGAAACTCTCTCTTGATAATCCTTTTTACTCATCACGTGAGACACTGAAATGTTTCAGAGGCATTACAAGTTATCAGAATTATTATAGAATCACAGATACTAAAACAACTTAAAGAAGAAGTCTATCTCAGTTACTGCCCCTGTTTTTGTTACCACCAAAGACAATGGGGTAGCCAAGCGGTTAGAGCGTTTGCTTGTCACGCCGGAGGACCGTGTTCCATTCCCTACGTGGGTACAATGTGTGAAGCCCATTTCTGGTTTCCCCTCCTCCTCCCCTCAATGTATAGTTGGCTGTTATGTGTATTCAAATTCAAAATAAACGACACCATATTAATTAATTGATAACTGAAATATTTCCAAAATTGTCAGATGTTGTAAAAGATCGTCTACAAAATGGAGTCCGAAAACTGGTAGTGTAGGTCATTTACCCCCTGTCAAGTGTGACTGGGCACGGCTGACATGGCCGAAAGCTCCGAATACACAACGCCATTTTTTGGCTTGGTGGGTTGGATTGCTAAGAAAGTATGGTCCCAAATATAACATTTGTGACGATAGGGTGGTCAATACCTGTCTTTTAGTCAGCGAGCAGCATTATCGTGGAATGCAAGCTACACTCCATTATGAGCAGGTCGTCCCGATATATTGAACTATTGCTGACTGGCATAAACCAAGACTGCAAAAATCACCAATGTTTTTTATGTCAATATATAAGAAATCCTATCCCAAGCTAGTTTGGCCAGTTTCCATTACATACAAACATACCAGGACACATAGTCAAGTGGCTGATTTATCTTTTTATTTGAGTGCCGCGGTACAGTTGAGACAACAGGAACAGTTCCTGGCTCACTCGCAACCTGGAACAATGCCGCCCTACTGGTCATCTGAAATATAAACACACATCCTTACTGACCCGCTTTGAGGCAATGTATGTTCACAGTGTATAAAAATGGTGCATAAACTTACTTACTATCTTCTACGGAGGACTTACTATCTCCTACGTAGGACTTAATATCTCCTACGTAGGTCTTATTATCTTCTACTTAGGGCTTACTATCTTACTAACTATACGTAGGAGATATTAAGTCCTACGTAGGAGATAGTAAGTCCTCCGTAGAAGATAATAAGTCCTACGTAGGAGATAGTAAGTCCTACGTAGGAAATAATAAGTCCTACGTAGGAGATAATAAGTCCTCCGTACATATGAACATAACATAAGATTAATCCATTTCAAAAAGTTCACATTTGTAGTGTCACACTTGATCAAATCAACCGTGAACTTGTCATGGTACTATATCAGTATATTTTAGGTTTGTTTGTTGTTTAACGTCGTACTCAGCAATATCCCAGCTATTCCGGCGACCTGTGAAAAATCGAGTCTGGGTCAGACTCCTCAGCATCGATCTACACAATTGGGACACGATGAGATGCATCAACCAAGTCAGCGAGCCTGACCACCCGATCCCGTTAGTAGCCTCTTACGACAAGCTTTGGTTGCTCAAGACCTATTCTGACCCGGATCTTCACGTGTCTTATATCAGGATATCAGGATTGATGGGGCAATACTTAAATATACATAGACACTAATTAATCAGAATCTTTTTGAACAAGGAATTAAGGGTGAGAGTGTCCACGTCAACGCAAATGGACACGTTGGCGAACGTAACAAACCCGTATAAGAAACTGAAAGGTACCAATAGAGAATATTGTACCGTAAACATCATACAACTCGTCTTACCTAAATCTGTATCATCCATTTCACGGAGGTTTCTCTCGAACTCCTCGACTGAAATGGTGTCGTCAACTGCAATGTGAAACAATATTGACATTATCGCACAAGTAGCTCTGTATAGCTGTAGATCGAACAGCTGGTGTCAGTGTTTCTTAGAAAGATTAGTAAACACGCTTATGATAGAGTCGGAATCGTACAAGAGACTCGTCTTTCTCCAGAAATGTCTTATGACTATGGACATGGTTTTGTCGCTTATTCATTTGGAGTAAGTGAGTATGGTTTTACGCCGCTTTTAGCAATATTTCAGCAATAGCACGGCGGGGGACACCCGAAATGGGCTTTACACATTGTACCCATGTCGGGAATCGAACCCGGGTCTTCTGCATGACGAGCGAACGCTTTAACCACTAGGCTACCCCACCGCCCCATTATTCATTTTGAGAGATACATTTTGAGAGATATCTTGCAGATACAATTTTAAATAAGATTCAGTATAATTAATATATCACCGTGTACTCTTGTTTATTACGCAGTCTTTATCGTTATATGTACATAAAGTACAATGCGACAATTGCAGGCACCCACTTTACACGAAAGGTTGAGGAAAAGGCTGTAGAAGGTATTCAGGAACTGACTTTAAGAAAGTTTGCAGACCCTATTCAAGAATGGGAGTGAGGTGGCAGATTATTTTCTTGAATGGATATGTGGGAAATGCTGCAGAAACTACAAATGGACTGGCTAGAAGAAATGTTGCAGACACTAGTCAAGTTCGGGTAGAGAGGAATATCTCATTAAAATCAGATTCGATACCCCTCTCCGCTGGATGAACCAAAGTCGAAATGAAGGATGCCTGGGTTTTTAGTCACTCTGAGGTCAGAAATGTGTGTCGCCTATTGAAAGACGTGACTCAATGATAGCGTTAACAGAAACACAGTGCTTTCATTATTATAAGGTGCTGCTCCAAATGCATCGCTGGCTCGTTCGGAGAAGTTAGAAGCGTCACACTGATGGACTTGTGAGAATGTTCATCTTACTTGGCATCCTATGGAGGGTTCGATTTAATGAAGAGATTGCGAACATTAGAAGAGTGAGTGAGTGAGTGAGTGAAACAAAATCGGGGCCAACCGGGATTCGAATCCAAAATCATAGGTTTCTGGCGTGCCCAAGGGACGCAACTGCACAGCGAATCGCGGCGCCTTAGACGACTGGGCCACCCGTGCCCCCACTAGGAGAGAATGGGTCATGGTAATGAAAGGCCGTATGGAAGAACGGGCAGCGGGAAAGAAAATAACAGAAGAGGGAAATAGTGCAGACAATGTATGAATACTAGAATCGGTTGAGGGAAAGCATGCAGGTATTATATGGTTGCAGACATCTCACCGTCCATGGCATCCAGCAGGTTCTTCACATCTCGCTCCTCCAGAACCTGCTGCAGTTCCGTCTCATCTAACTCCCCATCTTGGTTGGTGTCAAGGCCGTCGGTGTCGCGCTTCCCTTGTCCTGTGTTAAGTACACACGTACACTGGATATGTCACACTGCTGGTGGTGGCTATTTACACAGTGTCTAACAATTCACATGGCTGAATGACAGGTTAGAGAACTATTACTGACAATTGACAGACACTGACAGTCACTCAGGCGATCAAATGTTCCGAGATATACATGAAGCTTGTTCATATGGTTCTTTGTTAACATATGACGTAAAATCTTTCCACCCATTCAGTCATTCATGAAACCTAGTTTAAAACACTCAAGAAACAGGCATAGACTTACGTATTTTATACGCCCAAGCTTTAACCCGATCCTTGACTCTCTCTCTGAACCAGCGCCTCACTCGCCACCCGCTAACATCTGGTAGAACCACCACCAACGCCACCAGCATCAACAGCACGACCTTCATCTAGAAGTGTAGGATACTTATATGACTTCTTCAGTGAAGAAAGTTACAAGACTGCAAGCTGCGATGTGGAATTAGATTTCTATTTATCAAACTTGACCAATTCTTACCTTGATGTTATTTACTTTTGTTTATTTTGTTCACCATTTTGCTGACACCTACGGCGCCGCAAATCGCTGTACAGAGTTGTGTTCCTTGGGCACGCCAGAAACCAACGATTGTGGGTTCGAATCCCGATTTTCCAAGATTATTTTTCTAGATTTGTCAGCACCATACCCATGCTCGTGGGTATAACCAAAGCGGTAAATGTCTGAGGCTGCATCATTTTGGGCTTTCTTCCCACATTAAACAGACATGTACTATCTTCAAAGAGGCGTTAACCAAACTCACTCACTCACTCACTCACTCACTCTCATTCAGAGCTTGCCTTACACCTGAGCCGAGTTTCCTAGAAGTGTATGTGGTTCTTTTACTAACCGGTGATACAATCGACCCTTATAAATGAGTAATTGGTCTAGATTAGAGTGAGTGAGTATGGTTTTACGCTACTTTTAGAAATATCCCAACAATATCACGGCGGGGGACACCAGAAATGGGCCTCACACATTGTACCCATGTCGGGAATCGAACCCGGGTCTTCGGCGTGACGAGCGAACGCTTTAACCACTAGCCGACCCAACCGTCCAGTCTAGATTAGAAATAGCATAGTGTAATATTTGACATTTTGGATGTAATGGCGATCTATCTTTATGATGCAATCAAGAGTGTTCGCGACTGCCAAGCTACTCCAACTTAGGCGAATGCTGTACCTACCTGCTGAGTGAGTGAGTGTCTATCGTATTTCAGCTGTCAAAGTATGTCAATCATGATGCTGACATACCAAGAATTGATATTATCGGATGCTGTCATTCAAGGGACGCTACTCTGCACATCGAATAACAGTGTTTAACCACCAGGTGTACTGTAGCCTTGAAGATACATACCATCATGGGTAACAATTTTCGACACAGACTCGAAGACCGGTACGTTGAACATACATCAATGGGAAAAATGTCTCTTAGTGCCTCGTATTTTCAAGATTTGTTTAAAGTGCGTGCTAAAAAGATTTTTCTGGGTTTCTGAATTAAATCAAACTTTTCAAAATGGGATGGAGGGAGAAATTGGGGAGAGTGTGTATTTTTTGGTGGGGGATGCATCCGCTAAATATCTTTTTACGGGTTTCAGAATTAAATCAATCTAACTTTACAAAATTGGTTGGAGGGAGAAATTGGGGATAGTGTGTGTTTTTGGGCGGGGATGCATCCGCATCCGTGGAATAGGGAGAATTTCTGGAGCAATGAACGATGAGAATACTGCTATTGTTCTTGTTATACATTGAAAGGGCACGAATTCGTGAAAGTGGTGCCTAAGTTATTTATTCATTACCAACGTGAACTATTTATTTAAATCTAAAGAAATGACATATTTTTCTTGTTCTACACACCAAACTGAAACAGGTTACAAATACGATTGCGCATGAATAATACTTAAACGCTATATTTCCAACATGGTAATTCAAACCCATGCAGTCGTTTCACTCAGAATTGCCTCGTTATTTAGGAAACGTTCTTTCCCGACAATTACCACCAGAAACATCTAAAATTTACAAAGGGGCGTCGCTACGTACCTATATACGTATTGCGGGCCAGAACAATTTCTTTGCAAAAAGTTGTCCTGATTAATTAGTTTTACTGAATATACTCACTGCGCTTTCCCCGAACAACTTGTTTATGTATAGACGTACTGATAAGATCACATTATGTTGAATGACTTTACTATCCAATATTTCAAAATCCAGTTGAAAGCTGAATAGTGCAAATAGTGTAATTAAAAGAAAGTGATTGGAAACACTTTAATACACGCGAACGTGTTTATAACAAACACACCATTACCATAGCACCGGGAATGATCGAAACAAATGGGGAGGCAAACAGAACTTGTGTCCAGGGGCACGGGTGGCACAGTCGTCTGAGGCGCAGCAGTCCTCGGTGCATATTTGGGTCCGTTGGATACGCCAGAAATCTATGATCAATTGTTCGAATCCATGTTCGCCCCGATTATGTTTCAAGGTTTGTCAGCATTATACCCGTGCTCGTGGGTGAAGGTTAGTCAGCACCATACCCGTGCTCTTGGGTCAAGGTTTGTCAGCACCATACCCATGCTCGTGGGTCAAGGTTTGTCAGCACCATACCAATGCTCGTGGGACAAGGTTTGTCAGCACCATACCCATGCTCGTGGGACAAGGTTTGTCAGCATTATACCCGTGCTCGTGGGTGAAGGTTTGTCAGCACCATACCCGTGCTCGTGGGACAAGGTTTGTCAGCACCATACCCGTGCTCGTGGGACAAGGTTAGTCAGCACCATACCCATGCTCGTGGGTCAAGGTTAGTCAGCACCATACCCGTGCTCATGGGTCAAGGTTAGTCAGCTCCATACCCGTGCTCATGGGTCAAGGTTAGTCAGCACCATACCCGTGTTCGTGGGACAAGGATAGTCAGCACCATACCCGTGCTCATGGGTCAAGGTTAGTCAGCTCCATACCCGTGCTCATGGGTCAAGGTTAGTCAGCACCATACCCGTGCTCGTGGGTCAAGGTTTGTCAGCACCATACACATGCTCGTGGGTCAAGATTAGTCAGCACCATACCCATGCTCGTTGGTCAAGGTTTGTCAGCACCATACCCGTGCTCGTGGGTCAAGGTTTGTCAGCACCATACCCGTGCTCGTGGGTCAAGGTTTGTCAGCACCATACCCATGCTCGTGGGACAAGGTTTGTCAGCACCATACCCGTGCTCGTGGGTCAAGGTTAGTTAGCACCATACCCGTGTTCGTTGGTCAAGGTTAGTCAGAACCATACCCATGTTCGTGGATCAAGGTTAGTCAGAACCATACCCATGCTCGTGGGACAAGGTTAGTCAGCACCATACCCGTGCTCATGGGACAAGGTTAGTCAGCACCATACCCGTGCTCGTGGGACAAGGTTAGTCAGCACCATACCCATGCTCGTGGGACAAGGTTTGTCAGCACCATACCCGTGCTCGTGGGTCAAGGTTAGTCAGCATCATACCCGTGCTCGTGGGACAAGGTTAGTCAGCACCATACCCGTGCTCGTGGGACAAGGTTTGACAGCACCATACCCATGCTCGTGGGACAAGGTTTGTCAGCACCATACCCGTGCTCGTGGGTTTCACCAAAGCGGTACATGTCTGAGGCCTGCATCACATCGGTCTTTCCTACCCAGTATGCAGACACGCTGTGATAAAACTGGAATACTGTTCACAGCGGTGAAAACCAATCATCAACTGATGTAAGTAGTAGAAGGAAAGACAACTTACCTTTTCTCCTTGTCTCTGCAAATGATTCTGAAATTACTGACAGGCTGACTTTTATACTTTACGGGCGTCGTCATCCCACACCTCGCAACAACAGGTGCCCGGGGATCTGCCACGCGAGAGCGTTCGATACTTCAACACCCCGCTGATGAGCATCGTGTTCAATGTGTCAAGTCAAAAATATTAATGTTTGCTGCCAGATACAGTTTGAATGTTTTATCTTACTAGTAATTTAGACTGGTGGCTATTTAATACTATACGTGTATATAACTTAACAATATACAGTGAAACCCCGTTCATCCGGACAGTAGAGTTATGAGTGAAATCGTCCGAGTATCGTCCTTCGTAAATATATTGCGAGAGGTAATATTCCTTAAGTTTTTTGTTGTTTTTTGGTACAGATTAGTACAGATAAACGCAAAGCACACGAATAACGAGTAATTTTATATTTCACCGGCAAACTTTCAAAAATGATGTCCGATGCAATTTCTTGTTTTGACTTGTACCATATGTTACCGTGTTCTTGTTTTTTTCAAGTGAATAGTTCACTTGCTTTTGCATGTGTTTGAGACGAATATCATCGGTGGGGCAGGATTCGCGAACCTCTGGTTTCATCACTATTTGATAGTGATTCATAAACATATGCTTATGATATAGTCGGAATCATACAATTGAATGTGCTTTTACTAAAGATTTCTTATAGTTATTGAAATCGCAATTATTTCATGAGTTTCATATTGTGTGAGTGGCGCGCACTACCGGTAGAGCAGGATATGCTGTGGAATATGTTTCGGCGGATAATCGAGACTGCTTATTCCCTGCATCGACTTTATATATTTAAATCATGTTTGAATGTCCCTTCGTATATTTATTTTGAAAGATTCATTGATGCATTGTATAATCCACATCAACCAGCCACTATCATTTATCTTGATTTGGATACGTTTGATTAGTATGTTTTACCTGTAGTGTATGTTGTCAGATACAGATACTTGTCCTGTCACTGTTTAACGCTGACTTTGAACAATATTAAAGTTATATTACTGTATCACGGCATGTCCGTAAGATGTGGGAGAAATTCCCAATGTGATGTAAATCTTATACTTTTGTTACCTAAGTATGGTGAGCCAACAAATCTAGAAACGTAATCAAGGCGAACCGGGATTCGAACTCATGACCATAGGTTTCTGGCACACCAAAGGACGCAACACTGGACAGCAATTTATGCACCTCGGCGGCCCCACCCCTTAACTGAAATAGAGAAAAATAACCAATGTTCAGATAAAGTATATTTTTATGCGTCATTCTAAATATTATCATAACAAATTCAATTTGGTTTCGTCTTTCCGTAACTGTATATAATTTCCCACTTTCTCCTTGATTGCTACAACCACTATAGATACTTAACCTTAAACGCCATTCTTGTAACGCACCGCCGTCATAGAGCTGGAATATTGCTGGATGCGGCGTTACACAACAAACAAACAAATATGTTTTCCTTTAATGTTGCAATTACATTGGACTTTTACTTTTTCACTAACGAATTCATTTGTTTTAAACATTTCATCTTTCAAAATTGTATTTATGTGTTTTGTTATCCTCTATCGAACGAGTCAAGTTACTTGGTCAACCATGATTATCACTTGCCCAGCCACGTCGTGTATCAGGTGTGCCACAGGTGATAAACATGGTGTTATTGGATATTGACTGTACTGTCTGGTGTCGCCGTTAAGTAGAAAACTTTATCTGTGTCCGGGTGGAGGTGTGCTATTAACACCCGACACACGATGACTCCCTTCTAGCTAACACCTGACATACGGACCACCCATTCCATCTGTTCAGGTGCGACCCGTGAAGATCCGGGTTGGAATAGGTCTTCAGCAACCCATGCTTGTCCTAGGAGGCGACTATGCTTGCCGTAAGAAGCGACTAACGGGATCGTGTGGTCAGGCTCGCTGACTTGGTTGATGCATCTCATCGTATCCCAATTGCGGAGATAGATGCTCATGATATCAATCACTGGATTGTCTCGTTTATTTTCAGACCCCTGCCATATGGCTGTAATACTGCCGAGTGTGGCGTTAAACAACAAGGAAACAAACTGTCTCCGTGCTTATGTAATGTTGAAGAAGAGGTGCCTGATTTCTCGTGAAACCAGACACGTTCATTCTAAAAAATGTACATTGAATATGTTTGTTGGTAAACGCCGCACTCAGCAATATTCCACAGTCGTCTAAGGTACTTCGAAACTTAACCAAATCTTACCTTGATGTTACTGACTTTTGTTTATTTGTTCACCACTTTGCTGACACATAAGGCGCCGCAAATCGCTGTACAAGTTGCGTCCCTTAGGCACGCCAGAAACCTATGACTGGGGGTTCGAATCCCGGTTCGCCCCGATTATTTTTCTAGGTTTGTCAGCACCATACCCGTGCTCGTGGGTTTCAACGAAATGGTAAACGTCTTTGACCTGCATCACTTCGGACTTTTCTCCCACGCAGTCATATCACTGTAATACTGTTAAAAGTGGCGTTAAACCCAACTCACTCACTCACTTCGCACAAACAGTGTAGTATAATCAGTTCCTGTTTATCTTACCATTTTGACAGTTAGATGAACTATGACAGTACTTAAGCGAGTGATAAATCATGAATCTTGAGATGTTTAAAAAAACAATATTAAATTTGAGTGAGCTGAAATTTCTAGATGATTAGTAGTTACTTAAAATGAGATGTTATAGTGAGTGAGTGAGTATGGTTTTACGCCGCTTTTTTAGCAAAATTCCAGCAATATCATGGCGGGGGACACCAGAAATGGGCTTCACACATTGTACCCATGTCGGGAATCGAACCCGGGTCTTCGGCGTGACGAGCGAGCGCTTTAACCACTAGGCTACCCGACCGCCCTGAGATGTTATAAGATTCAGTCACTAAAGAATAAAATTTCGTTTTCTCGATTACCTTCTGATTGGAACAAAGTATTTGGATGAAAAGAAAACAGCACATCCCTAAATGACATGGGCCAGACATTCCAGTGATTGGTATTATGAGCAAAGATTCCCGCCGTCGCGGTACGATTGCACGTTGTCAGCTATTTCTCCATGCCTGACCCCCCTTTCTTTTAAATCGCTTCTTATACGACTCTTGCTCAAAAGTTGTTTGTTGAAGGTTACCGTATTCAACCTCAATAAAGCTTTTAAAATCTTCCCGTATTTTTTTCAGTGTACAACTGACTTGCCTTTGCATGTGTTTGTGACGGGTGCCCACAGTGGTATCATTTCTATTTGATAGTGGTTCAATAACCATCTTATAATATAGTCGGAATCGTGCAGTGGATTGTGCTTTTATCAGATATTTCCTATTATTATGGAACTGGTTTTGGCTTTGATGTTAAGGAGAAGTATACAGTATTAACTTTTTAAAAGGTTTAGTGTTATTAATAAATTGTTGTGCACTCTTGTTTATTACTCAGCTTTTGTCGCTCCGTTCCAATGTTTACGGATCTATTGTTACTGAATATAGGTAATGCCTATCATTGGTGTCAAAATTCAGTCTTTTAAAAAATGTCATTTAATTCTGTATGTCATAAACTAAACAAGAGATGGCAATGAGAATGACCAGTTGGGTATTCTTTATATCACTAGTGTTTTTGTGCCAGACTTTTAGAAATAAATAAATAAATAAAAATTAAAAAATTAAAGAATTTAAAGTTTGTGCTTCTTTACTTTAATATATATTTTTATTTAAAAACAAATTGATAAAAAAGCAGATTAATATATAATTTACTGACTCATTCTGTAGGCTGCTGTGACCCTCAGGCGCTGGTGCCGGCGTTATCCCGTACATCCGTTAAGGCCGTCAATATGTTTGTGTGTGTTTCTCATCGCCATGTGGGCGGTTGGGTAGCCTAGAGGTTAAAGCGTTCGCTCGTCACGCCGATGACCCGGCTCGATTTCCCACATGGGTACAATGTGTGAAGCCCATTTCTGTTGTCCCCCGCCGTGAATATTGCTAAAAGCGGCGTAAACCATACTCACTCACTCACTCACTCACTCATCGCCATGTTGATCAGCTGCAGAGTGAGTGGTCGGTCGAAAGACGTTTATGGAAAAATATCAACAAACCTCCTGAGCTGACTGTCGGTGTTTGAAGATAGTTTTCCAATTTTATCGTTATTGTGCTCTATTGCAGCGTTTGCTGTTTGTTTTCAGAGCTTAATGGCGGAAAACAACAAAACGACATGAAGAAATTTACTTCCCTTGTTTGAAATACAGCGTGGACTTTATTCGTTAAAGAGTAAAAACGTATATTATTACCAGGGCGGGATGATATTATTAGTTATGGTGTCTTTCGTTGACGTATACGGTGTCACATTAAAAACACCATAAGGAATTTATTATGCCGATAAGTTTACACTTTCTGGTAGCCATTTCGCCCATTTTGCTTATTATCAGATATTTCCTCATCGGTGCTACTAGCAAAGCGTTTGACAGCCATTGCTGATGTCAAAGGGATACCTCTCTTCAAACCTTAGAGGCCAAACCTTGTCTAAAATTGTAACTATAATCTTTATCAATAAAGTCACGAACGTGATTAATGTCCTTGCACATCACAATTAATGATAGTAAAACACAAAACAGTGTCAAATAACGAATATCGGTACCGGTGCTATGAAGACTGTTCTCTCTATCGGGACAATATTTTTGATCGACTAATGATGAGAAACGCAAAACAAAACAAAAATCAGATCTAACAAAGAACACCACAGACAAAAACAAGCCGTGCATTGTGACTGATTTACTGTTATTGACATTTTTCCAGGTACAGAAGAAGGTGCCGAACGTGTATCAAGCGAACTGATATGTAGATAAACATATGTATACATAGCGTACAGAGTGTTTGTAGCGGCGCCAGATGGAATATACTTGCAGGTTCATCCTAGAAACCATCACCAAGGGATTCCTCAATTTGCAATTGGTCAGTGTCTCGGTCGTGAGTATCGACCGTTAGGATAGCTTCGATTATATAAACTAAGCGGCAAAAGAAAGTATAGGTTGGCAATTTGTAATTTTCCCCCAAACAGCGATAACTAGTGGAAAGTGGGTATTGGGAATATGACTGCCCAGGAACAGGTACCTTTGACGGCGCTCGTGCGGTGACCAAAAAATGGTGAAACAGTTTTCCCGCCTATGGCATAAACTGCACGTGCATGTTAGCTGTATAAATGCGTTCGTCTGCAGTGTATAACCACACGTGATGAAAGCACACAAAAAAGTGCCACGACTGTCACAGGAGAGAGAGAGAGAGAGAGAGAGAGAGAGAGAGAGAGAGAGAGAGAGAGAGAGAGAGAGAGAGAGAGAGAGAGAGAGAGAGAGAGAGAGAGAGAGAGATCGGTATGGCCGAAATGGGGGCAGTAGCCAGGCTGATTCAACGGTACAGGCAGACAGGGAGGACACAGGGCAGGCCTAGGACCGGACGACCCCGAGTGACAACACCACTGGAAGACGGTCAGATACGGCTCATTCACCTGCGAAACAGATTCGTAACGGCGACGGAGTAGGCAGCAACAGCGTGAGGACGACTTCGTGCTGCTGGAATCCGAGCGTATCGTCCTTTCCGAGGAATGGTACTGACTGCTCAACGTCGACGCCTGAGACTGCGATGGGCGAGGCAGGTTCGACGCTGGCAAGTGAGAAATTTGCGTCGAGTGCTGACCTGGTCTGCCCACTCACCCGATATGAAAACTATTGAACATATGCGGGACCATCTTGACAGACAGATTAGAGCACCCCATCAGCCTCCCGTCAACACACAAGAATTGCAGCAGGCCCTGAGAGACGAGTGGCAACGGATTCCAGTCCACGTCATCAGAAGACTGACGTCATCGTTGAGGCGGCGTATCACAGCATGCATTGAGGCAGCTGGAGGTCATACACGCTATTGAAGGCAACTGTGTCGACAATGAACTTGGTGTTTTTGGTGATGTTTCAGACAACTTTTGAAAATGAAATTTCTTACCCCACCATTGTTTACCTTGAGCTTACATTACCCGTTGTTGCACAATTTCATTCAAACTGTGGTTGATCAATCATTTGTTACCCCTCCCTAGATTATTTTCTAATTCACAACAGAACCTCTTCTTGTTATTTTTTTTATCGATCATGGAACTCGACACATACTTTCTATTGCCGCCCAGTTTAGCTTTACGAACTACTAATGAATTAGACCACTACACCAAGTAGTTATAAACAGACATCAGAAACAGCTTTGAACATTACCGTCATGTACAAAAACAACTTTTGACCTCACGACAGTTCAACGTGTTACCATCAATTCGTGACAAACGTATGCTCCGTTTGTAAATTGATAATCTCATGACCTAATGACTTTGCTGTAATCTCCAAACGGAGTAGAGCAGTAAATGGTCTCTTGATTATTAATTTTGCATATATTACAAAGATATCAATAATATCAATGTACTGATGGGAAGAACATAATAGTATCCCATTTATTTCAAACTTACATAAAATCAATTGACATATCTCAAGGTAGTGTTTCGATATCACTGAGATTTGATCTTCACTAAACTTATCTCTCAAACACAATCCTGCTTTTATCTTGAGTGAGTGCGTGAGTGAGTGATGGTAATGACGCGTTGAAATTATTTCAGATACATCACAGTATGCCACAGCAGTATGACATGTAGGAGGCAAGCATCCCAGACCGCTTTGATGTAAACAACGAACACGGGTATGGCGCTCGACAAATCAAGAAGCACTATCAGTGCAAAACTAAATCCCATGATAAAATGTGTCGGATTCGCTTCCGTGTTTTTTGTGAACACAGGACTAGAACTCATGACAATAGTATTTCAAGTCACTGTTCAAGTAGATATGGGACTAGAACAAATGACAATAGTAATTCAAGTCACTGTTCAAGTGGACATGGGACAAAACTCATGACAATAGTATTTCAAGTCACTGTTCAAGTGGACATGGAACTAGAACTCGTGACAATAGTATTTCAAGTCACTGTTCAAGTGGACAAGGGACTAGAACTCATTACAATATTTTTTTCAAGTCACTGTTCAAGTGGACAAGGGACTAGAACTCATTACAATAGTTTTTCAAGTAACTGTTCATGTGGACATGGGACAAGAACTCAAGACAATAGTATTGCAAGTCACTGTTCAAGTGGACATGGGACAAGAACTCAAGACAATAGCATTTCAAGTCACTGTTCAAGTGGCCATGGGACAAGAACTCATGACAATAGTATTTCAAGTCACTGTTCAAGTGGACATGGGACTAGAACTCATTACAAACAATAGTATTTCAAGTCACTGTTTAAGTGGACATGGGACTAGAACTCGTGACAATAGTATTTCAAGTCACTGTTCAAGTGGACATGGGACTAGAACTCGTGACAATAGTATTTCAAGTCACTGTTCAAGTGGACATGGGACTACAACTCATGACGATATTATTTCAAGTCACTGTTCAAGTGGCCATGGGACAAGAACTCATGACAATAGTATTTCAAGTCACTGTTCAAGTGGCCATGGGACTAGAACTCATGACAACAGTCATGAAATTCACTGTTCAAGTAAACCTAGAGTGGTGATTCCTATCATTATATCCTATATGCACTAAAATGTAGAGTTTGTTAAACACAGATAAAAAATTAATAGTTTAACGTATTTGCCTCAGTACTAGGTATTGTCTCAATGTCCAAATAAACCATATCATTTACTGGGAAATTACACATCATTTACCGAGAGAGAAGATTGATTTTCAGTTGGCTTTAACCAGATATTTACCAACGAGGATCTGATCTGATACTGATCATGTAGTTTTAGTAATAACATCATAATCAGCAGGTGATCTGCAATGAACGTGATGGTAACGCCACACACAATCATTTTGCCTACACGTTATCTCCTGTGTTCATATGCCCTTGGGTGCCACTGTGATGCACGAAGCATAACTGACTCCCGGATATGATGCAGGTCATGTTAGTGTACATGTGTGTATATCCACGTCATTGTTTTATATGCGAGATCCCCGTCATTCTGTATTATCCTTGCATATTTTAGTGATTGGTTATTAATTAAATGACGTGTGGATGCCAGAACTTTCAGCATTACGCCAAAATGTGTATTAGAATATAACATATTCGTGGAGTTTAACACTGTAGTACAAAGCCTTGTTGATCAGGGTTAGAAAAATAAGGGTCTTAGTACGGCTTTCAAAAGGTTTGTAATCGTGTGTGTACATTTCTATATGACCTCATCAAGGGGGTAAAAAATAATGTCCTATGCAGTTTTCGACTTTGACGTAAACCATATGTTCCCGTGTTTGTTCTTGTGATCACATGCTTGACTTTGCATGCATTTGTGACGGGTTCCATCGGTGAAGCAGGGTAAGCTCCTCCGTTCGCAAACACCTGGTATCATCACTACTTGAGCGTGATTCATAGACACATACATATGATACAGTAGGAATCGTACAATGGACCCTACTTTTAATACATATTTCTTATGATTATGGAAATGTTTTCGTCGCTTGTATCGCTCAAGTTTGATAACCTGAATTGTATGCTGTATAATTTACATATATACGGCCAAAAGAAACTTTACGAAGGTGAACAATTTCACAATTGAACAGTCACAATTCAACATAGTCCCAACACACCCATGCAGCGTGATGACTGTAAAATGCACGCTATATGTTCGGAGAGCAAGAATGTCTAAACCACTTGGCCACATGCACTACTGGTAAAAATGTTGCGGTGCTATGATAAACATATACACATTGACTCTTCATATTTAATCAAGTTTGATACCTTGTTAACAAGAGAATCTGACATGTATTCAACTTGTTACCCAACTGTCTCCAAAGTGGTAAAAGTGTATGACTTTTGTCATTTTAATATTCAAACGAACATAACTTTCATAATTTTTACTTGAATGTTTTTCATACCAAACTGCAAAGTCTTTAAAATATTTCAATATCAGAAACCGGAAGTTTAATCGAATATTTTCAACAATTTTTAAACCTGATTGTATCACGTATGTATCAATACGATAGCGTTGTCATTAGCTTACAAAAAGTATGGCAATGAACAATCCAAGACATAACTCACTACCAGTTGATCTGAGCATGCTGTACTGTTGTGAAATGTGAACAACGTCAGATTGCCACGCTATATTCAACTCATATCGACTAGCATGTTTTAATATATATTGTACAACTGTATGAAAAGTACAAACAAAAATGTTTTCCCAAAGAACCTTGCATACATTGAGACATAAATCTGAAGTCGACTTTATCTAGATCAGGTTATCTCCACGATTTGATCATTCAAACTGTATTCTTTTCTGAAATGGACAGAAGCTTTGTCAGATCCTATCGTAAACAAATAATGAGCGTTTTATTCCGTTCATTCATTGCAAGATTTGTGTAATCTGTGACAGGATGGAGTGAGTGAATGTTGTTAAACACAACTACGAGCAATATCTCAGCTACATCACGACGGCCTGTAAATAATCGAGGCTGGACCAGACAAACCAGTGACTGAAAGCATGAGCAACGACCCAGGCCGTCGCGGTATGACGACACGCAATCAGCAACTTGGTCCTCTTTAGTAGGCTCTTAACACTGGGGACCTACACATCCCTTGAATCCTAGAGGTGTCTGGCGGTAGGGAAATTTGTTCCGTTGATCAGCTGGGCAATACTAATATATAATGTAATACAGGGCCACGATATGGTTGTCAGACTCAATAACGTCATCCAGATAATTTATTTTCAACGACTTTCAAGAAGTGACTAGCAGTGTATTGAAAGGTTAATATAGAACAAGGTCGATACACTGCAAACACGAAAACGTCGTTTTTTTTCCGTATATGGTCATTGGACGGAAAAACGACGTTATTTGGACGTTTTCAAACCATCGTTTTTCCGTCCAAATAACGTCGTTATTTGACATCGGAATTTACTGGGAGAGAACGATAGCGTTAAGCTCCTCCCTTTCTTGATTGACATTGTCAATCAAGCAACAGCGTCTACCGGTATTTCTACTTCTCAGTTTTCATTGGTCAGTCCCCGCGTGTTAGATTACAGGCCCGCGTTTGACGCTGCACTCGAAGCGCTTAGCGGAAGTACTGAAATCAATCGTTCTGCGCATGCGGATTACTTAATGCCTTGACCAAATTATCCGTTCTGTGCATGCGCGATTTCGCGTATTGTTTCCTAGAATTAATGTCACCACTATTTTTACAATGGTTCATAAACACAGTCACGTGAAGGTTCGGAATCGTAACGAGTAACTCCATTTAAATTGAAGAGTATCCCCAGTGATATGGGAGATTCCAAGATGAAACTATTCTATGGCTATCTAGGCTGCCACCCAAACCGATCTAAACGGGACCCGATAGCTTATTGTATGCTATATAGTCATATGGAAGTGGACAAGAACTATACATTGTATTCCGGCCGATTGTTCTTGCATTTACTTATAAGTCAGGAAAATGGACTTAAAAGGGGAGTTGTTTTATGTAATTTTTTTAATTATTAAATGTTGCCTATACACTAATCTGGACGAACTTCTCATTGTTCTGTTTATGTCATCCTATATACTATTAGTATGTTACCGTTCTAAAGTCATCCTCTCACATAACATTATATTGTTCATAGTATCAAAGTTTAATCAACAATATCAAGAGCAGCGATTTAAACCACTGAAACACCCAAACACAAGGCTGTTATCAAGCGCTAGTGCAGACGTGATGCATCGTAGAACTGTATCGTGATGTCTTCAGAAATACAATTATACTACGAGATAGTACGGCTAACGCGTGACTCACCGGTGGAACAAAGACAATATCGCTAATAAAGATATAACGTATTTGAATGTTAATACTAAAGACAACCAATCATTATTTTTGCAGTGACGATATAACACGTATACACGTTTATTGTTAACTTTCATCAGTTTTGCTCTTCATTTTAATAACTTTGTTTTCACATATATATGTAGCAATACCCGACAAGCATGTCATACATAATTATGGGGCAGTTTTCAATCTTGCACTGACTTACTCTGGTGTTAATGAGCGAAGTTTATTGGCTTGTGTGTAAAACCCCGTTTTTCTGGTAATCCTATTATTACTTAGTTTATTTCTATCTAATGACACCCTGTACTCTGGATCATGGCTCCGTGACTATCCATAACAATTAAGATGAACATTCAGTTCAAGTAAATGAATGAGTTTGTTTTGACGCTACAGTCAGTCAAAAAACCAATGCTGTGAGGTTTGATAACACACTTCCACCAGGTCGAACATCGTGGATCCTCATTTTCTGCCTAAAGAGAATCATAGTTCATATGCTAATCCATCTGCGAATACCCTCCCACTCAAGATGACCTTACTTGTTGCTGAATCTATCATCTATCCCCCCAATCTCACCCCCACGCCCCCCCCCCCCCGCACGCACGCACGCACACACGCACACGCGCACACGCACACACACACACACACACACACACACACACACACACACACACACACACACACACACACACACACACACAAACAACTGACCTAAATAACCTGGAAACGAAATACTGCTGATAGCCTCTGGTCAACTCAGCCGCGCCACCGCAGAATGTCCGTCCAACTCTGCAGGGTGCATTCTCAGTGGCTTCAAACGCGCTGAAATGTTTTCGCCTTGCATCCACGATGGTGGACAAGTGAAATCGTATGAAATTTGGCTATTTTAGGTCTTATCTGTTTTTTGATTACCCAATAAAGTCAATTCATAGTTACACGGTTGTGAAGCTTACAACTTTATAAGACTTATTCATCTCATTCCAAAAAAGCTACTCGCGCTCACATAAAGTTGTAGTTATTATGTCACTGTTTTATTTCTTTAAAAATATATTACATGTTCAACAATAACAATTAAGATGAACATTCAATTTCCGATATTAGTAAATGAATAAGACATTAGTGTGTTTTACGCCACAATCAGTCAAAGACCAACGTTGTCCGGTCTGATGACACACAATCTACCAGGTAGCACATTGTGTACACCCTATCCCCATTGAAGTCTCCACTGTGGGTATTCCTGGGGACGAAAAGGTCCCATGTACCTAGGAATTTCATCAATACATTCATGCTCGGCATTCTCTGCCTAAAGAAGATCATATAGTTAACATGTTAATCCAACTCGAACTACCATCCCGCTCAAGATGAATGTTTTATGTAACATCCAACAGGCCCACATTTACGCACGCACGCACGCACGCGCACACACATATTTGGATTTACCAATCCCTGAATTGAGAAGACGTGCGTTACGAAGCTCCTCCAAGTCATCATCAATATCCGTATATGTCTGTGATATCATTACCCATCCAAAGCCGAATATACATTTATTGTGTTTTCTTGACAACAAATGTTATAATTGGGATAACACTTTCTGAGTAAAGTACAGATTCTCGTACTTTCTTTGGTTGAGTCCCGTCCGGGATTTGAACCCACACTGTGAGTGAGGCACCCAATCGCCAGAACACAGTGTTGGCGATCTAACCCAGCCACCGAACCAAAAATGTTAGTCCAGATGACGTATACTTTGTGTACTCCTCTGACAAGAGAAAAATGGCACGGCTTCTATGACCGAAAGCTTTGAACCAACAATGCCTTTAAGAAAGTGGTCAACAGTAACACACATTATATTTGGATACCACTTTCTCAGTAAACTACATATTTTTAGGGTGGAGATAATAGACGTTGATGGTTGATTATCAATGGACAAATTAAAGCCAAAACTTAACTTATGAATGATTGGTAATGGGAAATGGACAATGGGCAAACGGGAGGCGGGGTAATCAGCGCCATGCCAGTTATCTGTTGGCTTCCCTTGTTGCGTTCCCATCTTTGATATCTTTTTACTTTTGTTGTTCTTACAGGTATAAATATATGTTCTCTGCCTCATAGCATTTAATAATATGCACCTGATGAAGGAGAAAGTATATATTCCGAAACACAGTGTTCCTCCGTTGACATCCATAAATATTTTTCCTTGTGTGTATCAGTTCTTAATGCCCTTCAAAGACTCAATCTAGCTTTGTTTTTAAATGTGGTGATATTTGCGTAGAATATAATATGGTCATGCCTATATACATTTGGGTCTTTGTCTACATAAGCATTTAGACATACAATTTAAAGCTAAGGACATTGCTAATTCTGCAGGCATGAAGTACACGCCATAGCAAGCTGTGATCTTTATTCATACTTTAGATATTCGTAATGGAGATCTGTAACTGAAGTTTACCGTAATCTTCCGCAACTCTCACCTCCTGACCAGTTGAACGTCTTAGTGCATTCAGATGCCATTGTAAAATTCCAGGCTGCCCCTCTTTCTGTGATGTTTTGACGGATGAAATCTATTGCGTTATAATAATCTCTGTTTGCTGATATATAATATGTACATGTTGTAAAATATTTACGATATTGTAAACGTGTAATTCGATGCATATGCAATGCAGTGTGAACATAAGTGCGGATGCACGAAGGCGGTTATAGTCATAGTTATACTGCGATGGATGTAGGGGAATGGTAGGGGGGTGTATGTATGTATGAAAGCACGAATACCGATACATGAGGGCGGATATAGTTATAGTTCGATGGATGTTGGGGAATGGTGGGAGGATGGATTATGTATGAAAGCATGCGCATGGATCCATGATGGCTGACGTAGACATAATGGTGGGTAATGAAGAATGTGATATGTGTGTGTGTGTGTGTGTGTGTGTGTGTGTGTGTGTGTGCATGCGTGCATGCGTTGTGATACGAGGGTTGGCGAACATGTTGTCAGATGATTGTGTGAGTAAGTTAAGTGGTTGAGGATGTGGCGGGTATGAGTATTCGTACATGCAGACTTGGGGTTGGGGGACTGGGTGTGCATGTACTGAGGTCTTTTGTTTCACTCACTTATAGTGTTTTCTTTCACTCAAATAACGTTTTACGCATTTTAATGACTGAAACTGTAGTGACTCAAAGGTACATACTGGCCGGGCATTCAACATATCTACCCCAACTACATACGTAGCCATTTTTATGGTGTACAATTCTTCTTCTACCTCTCTCTCACACACACACACAAACACACACACACACACACACACACACACACACACACACACACACACACACACACACACACACACACACACACACACACACACACGCACGCACGCACGCACGCACGCACGCACGCACGCACGCACGCACGCACACACACACACACACACACACACACACGCATTAATTGTTTTATTAAATGTATCTTCGAGAGTCAGTAAGAAACTAGAAATAACTGCCTTTGTTCTGTAAACCTCACCAAGTTTCAGCTTTCGCCTCTTCCTTTGTGGACTGAGGTTTCACATTTGTAAAATGATCTCTCTTATCTGTCTGTACCATCAACTTAACTGCCCTCACCCCCTGCAGTTTTCCCGTCCCATATTGCCAAGCAGGTGACCCACAAGGAGGAATACCGCCCTCCCTCAGTCCAGTGATACTGTTCCTAGCACAATATGTTGGGGATACGTAGCCTTGCTGTGGGCAAACATTTTGTAACAATTTGGCAAACTTTGATATGTAAATAGCAAATATTATTCAGTTTTATTTCAACAAAAACGGAAAAAATCGGATCCTACTTATTTTGTGGATACCATAACAATAAATCAAGCCAATAGATCGTTTGAGCTGGCATGAATATAAAAAATAATTAGCAAGTCGATAGTCATAATTCCCTCTGTTGGTCCCACGTGAAATGTTCTTCACGAATAGAATAGATGGCTGATAGACGTTCGACCGAATAATATCATTTGCTAACTTCAACTGTTCATCTAATTTCCATGAATGTATGTTACATTGTTCATATGTTCATGGGCTTCTACACTGAATGTATAATGTGGAGGACTACTTCGCTTGAGGATAAGTAACATAAATAATGATGATAATTATGATAGTATTGCCATTATTATTCCTTCAGATTATTAAAAAAAAAGTTATTATGTTTTCATAGAGAGAAAGAGGTATGGAGATTGTGAGATTATTTTTAGCATCGGAATTGTTAACATAATTCTTAAAGATATTATGTTTTGTTTGTTTGTTGTTAAATGCTGCACTCAGCAACGTAAGGATATTAAAACATTACATTTAGTTTCAGTTGTATTTTTATATTTGTATCATTTTGCAAATGTTACAGAGACCTGATAAGGGATATATAATAATGTATAGTCGCTATTCTTAAAGTAAGAATATGTTAGATTTATCAACCAGAAATATTGCACACAAGAGGATAATCATATTTCATGACACTATTCAACGTCGAAGTCAACGATATTTGTGTATGTTATTGCTACATGACACGGATACGTCATGATAAAGCAATTAGAAATTGGCATTTGATGATATAAGATAGCTACGCGATAAATCACAAAGAACAAAGAAGGAAGCGATATTTATTTCACGATAAAAATTGTTCTATCATGACGTCATTTATTGAGATTCGAACATGCACTCGCAACTTGAAAAGTAAAATTTGTAAATTTGACCTTATTTTTGAGAGGTATGTGTCTAGTGAGTTGTTCCCAATAAATGTTGCTGGAGAATCCGAAAGTGAGAGTGATATGACAATCGGTATTGGGAGAAAAGGTACAGATGATTGACGAGAAAATTGTGAGAATATGCGGGACCAAACTCAAATCCTAAAATGGATTTATCTAGCATGGCCGCTGTCGGATTCTATTCAAGGAATCATCATTATTTAAGTACGGGTAAATATTGTAAAGCGTGTATTTTTTCCTAATTTAACACCCTAAAAGAGGCTGTACGTAATGTTGATATCTCATATAGAAATAAACGAGTCTCGGTCGTTGTTTATCGTACAATAAACAACTCCCACTCGTCGTTTGTTTCTTAATTACATGACCATATACACTAACTTTATATCTTTTCATGTTTATCGGTCAACAAAAGCGACATAAGCATTTCCATTATCATGAGAAACCCTTGCCAAAAGTAGCGCCAACTGCACCATTGCGACAACATCAGGAGCATGTTTCATGATTCACCATAATAAATGATGACATTGGATGCTCGCAAAAACGCGAGCTCATTCCGATCCACTAGTGGCACCCGCCACAAACACATCCAAAGGCAAGCCAATTGTTCACCCGAAAAGGCAGAGAATTGCATCTGACATCATTTTTGTCATTGATACGTCAAACCTGGAAATGCCGTCTACACGTCCAACACAAAGCCCAAGCCAGGACCCAAATCCTTCAAACCGGGCCAAAGTTTAATTAATTACATACATTTCCCCCTAACCTTAAATAATCTCTACTAGTTCTGAAGTAAATCGTATTTACCCGTATGAATCGTCTTATGTTATTTATTGCCGATAAACAGAATATGCACACTTTCTGAAAGTACTGTGTGATAAGTCACGCACCAAACCTATACTCTCGATATACATGCTCCTCTTACTTAAAAAAGAATAACAAGGGTTAACAGGATACGTATATTAAAGTACCATGCTTTCCTGATGTGCTCTCATTCTAATTTGAAATAATGGCATAAATAGTTACCACTCATCTTTCAATATTTTTCAAGGTTGGGTTAATCACGAACATATTTGAATATGTACCACATCTATACTTACTTATCTTTATACTTAAAGGCATCAGGTTTGTCTGTCATAAGACCCCGAAACAAATATGTCCAACACAGCCCAATATTTGGCTCTTGGCTCCTTGTTCTTATATTTTATAAGTATTGTTTAAACAACTGTTTTTTTCTGTAAAATATGTTCATTTCAGAAATTAGATGTTATTCTAGCATCAGGTCTGTGGTACGTTTACTGCATCAGCATTACATTAAAACGATATTACATTATATACATTCATACAGAGGAAATGCTTAACATTTATCTTTTAGGGAAGAGTGCAGGACGACTTGCTTTATACATATATACCTGGACATATTTGTATGGACATTTGGATGATACAGATATACCTCCTTAAAGATAGTACAGTGTTCGTAGATGACTGTAGACAATGGAATAATTATGTGAGTAATCGGGTTAATACCACGTTCAGCAATATTTAACCATATTGCGATATTGGTTTCCAACATACAAGACGGACCATGAAATTATGACTTGAATTTGGACCTGGCTTTCTGGTGTGATGTAACACCCCAGAATCTCCGGTAGAAAAAGGGCTCAAAGCACGAATTAAGATCACGAGATGATACTGATGTATGCATCTGGACACATATTTGCGTAGTATTACTACCTTAATTCATCAGTATATATGTATTTTGCATAAAAAGGATATTATAGGATCGACGCTGACGCGCATATAACCTATTCACCAGTGCTGTAATATTTCATTTCTTCTGACACATATCGACACGAGAAATTATATTTAAATTTAAAAGGAGCCCAAGTGGGATAGAAATTTGAGTCTGAACCTGTTGAACAAGGCTTGTTTCATTTTGGGCTATAGCATTGCCGCAAGGCCTGGGCGGAAGGGAACACCTGTTTGCACCCATCAGATACCAATCACAACTTCTCTCTCCAAACGAAAACAAAATACGAAAAATGTCGGAAGTGTATCCTTCTAATTTTCTATTTAGATACATGTTTTAACTTTAAAGTAATTATATGTATCTCATGTATTATTGGTATCTGTGATGCTGGTACCGTTTTGTTGCCATTGTGTAGCTTTTGTGGAGTTATTATGAATATCAAATACATGCCTTGAAATATGGACTTCCATGACGAAAGAATACAGAGTATACATAACTCGCAATTCTATATATTCAGCAAACAGCCCAAAACCGAAACTCCACAACATATCTGATTACACTGATTAAGGCTGTCCCAGTTCTCCATGCGATACTGACGCCTGTTCGTCTCCCAGACCATACAGAATAAATTTAAAAGGAATCCAGCTCAAGTCTAGAACGATTTGGCAAGCCTAGATTGCCTTAATTCTATCCATGAAAGTAAGCATTAATAAAAAAATATTGTTCTTGTCTGCTTCAGATTATATTTTGTAGATACTTATTTTAACTAGGAAAATTGTACTGACACCGGCGCTGTCCCTATTGAAGCTATCCATAAGAATTTCGAATTGCCGTCCATTGTTCGATGTCAATACATCGATGACAAGTGAGGATATCATAAAGTAATCGTTGATGCCGCGCTACACTTTGATAAAAATTATAATCAAGTTGACTGGTGTGTACATTACTACAGTGAACATGTACATGATCATGCCCTAATAATCAAATGCCGTAATGTCAAATACTAATTTATTATTGTGTGATGAATTTAACTGGATCAGTGGTAACATGTGATATTAATATTCCATCAATTTCTTTCCTGGTTGGTCCATCCATGTCTACAAAATGAAAATAATACAATTAAAATGGAGCATAGAACAATCCTTAATTTCAGGCTAGAGCTGTGGAAATCTAGACTTTCCCAATCATTATAGACTTGAGTTGGTCTCATGTTTTACATTATTCTCTTGGGTCAACGTCACAGCTCATACCATACACTAACAAGACCAGCTTGCCCCCCGCCGGAGCTCCCGGATTTTGGTTATATCATCTAACATGGCCAACTCTGCTCTTAAGTAAACAAGAACCTAATCAGCGAGGGGTCCTTTATCATCCCTATGTGGCTGCTTATGAAAATCTGATATCTTTTCCCAAAGACCTGGTTAATAATATATTTTCTGCTGAATATTCGAAACAAATAGAGTGAGTTGGTACTACATGTACATATGTATACGGTTCTATTTTAAATGACTGCAGCGCTCCATTATGAAAACAATTTGTTTTAACGCCGCTCTCAGCAGTATTCCAGTGATATATGACGGCGGTCTGTTGTATATGAAATATATGCAAATTGAATCTTGAATCTTGAAAGTTGTAACATTTCCGCAAATAAGTATCACATGCAGTATACAGTATATCAACTGCAATATACTGTATACATCAGTATACAGTGTGTCGCGAGCTCTGCGCTGGGCTGGAGCACACATTTCCTACACCTCTCCCTTCGGCAAACACCTCATGAGGGTTGCAACGAGGTCACAGGTCAGGCGTGCACTCGTCAGTTGTCTAATACGGTCAAGAGTAAGATCTTCCGGAAGACCACTGCACTGGAGGTATGTGGATTATTGAGGAGGTACTACGTGTTTGGAACTGGGAGTTGAACACTAAGCACTTTTAGAGAAGAGCTCATAATAAAACGTTATGGACTCGCGGACGGACTTGTGTTTTCATTTCAAGACGTACATTTATCAGGTTGAACTTCCTAACTGTAACAATAACTGAACTTTACGCCTTTTATACACATTTGTGATGGGGCGACAATGCGACAACGAGACATATTTTGACCTTGAAAATGTCGCGTTACGGCATCGTCGCCCTTTTGTAAAATAAAGAAAAGGATTATCAAAGAGCGACAATGCGAACACGCGACAATGCGACAAATGGCCAATTGTCGCGCTTTTGTTAATTTTGACAGGTTTTGCTTGTTGTTGTAAAGGCGTCAATGCGACAATGCGACAACGAGACAATGTCCCTTCCATAGTAATCCGTGCAAATAAAACTGAGTAATGAAATAGAAGTCTGACATGCCAGTTAAAAGATAGAGTGTTGCAGCTTCTGATTTCATAGATCTTCAAGAAGGGGTTATCAATAATGGGATGGGTGATGAGTTCAACTGCATACTCTGTGATTAACAATGATGCTCCGAGTCAATACATTTTGTCAAATGTATGACATGTATTACGTGAATGAACATACTGTTTATACTCGTCCATGTTTTTGACGGACAAAATAATTTACATGCTCGGTAAAACTGAGGACGGGCATCATTGTGTGTTTCCGTGCTTTGTTCACGTGAACAATTGACTTGTCCTTGCATGTGTTTGTGACGGGTGCCACTTGTGTGGCAGGATACGCTCACCTTTTCCCGAACACCCATTGGATGACCTGAACCACTTCGGATTTTTATCCCACAGCAGTCTGATACACCATGATATAACTGAAATACTGAAATACTGTACAGTTGAAAATGATGTTTAATGCGATTACCGTAGTGTGTTACTGCAACTGTTCATATTTTGTGCAGTGATGTTATGTAATATGTAAAAGAAAGCATATTCAATTATCCAATTGATTTGAATAGAATATACTTGCGTCAGTGTATTTTATTAACGCCCCAAATCGTAATTTAAACACATAAAATAACAGATCACGCATGGTGCCTTGACTTACCACTAGATGTAATGGACCACCCCGGAATAAAATAGTTCCCCCCAAAGCGAGGAACATATGTTTTAGTATGTTTACAAGAAATATATTCCAAACAATATCCTCATAAGATGAGAAGATCTTTTACAGAATTACCTCAGTAAGTCAATTACAATGACAGCGTCGTAATACATTTACATCAAGTACAATACGTCAAAATGGCCGACACGATAAACGTGACGGGAGATATTTTCGAAGTTGTTAATTAACCTGTGGCTATTTCAAGCCTTTGGCATCACTGATCAATTGGCCGATCATTGAAAGGTGATTGTGAAGATGTGTCAAATAGATACTAAGGTAAATTCATAGATTTCTGTAAATTGTCACTGCGACAGTTTGGATTTTTTTTCATGTTTTTTTTCTCTCTGGGATGGGTTGTAGCGAGGGTATCCTTAAATGGGCTTGCAACCATGCTTCTGTATGAATTCGTACCAGGGAATTCCAAGGGTTTTCCCCAGGAATGTGGAAGTAGTCAGTGTTTACGGCTTTTCAAGAATACAGTCACGTGAAGAACGTCATGTGACCGACCTCGCGTCCAAGTCGTATATCTTGTAAACTTCACATTAAAAAATTAGTTATTGTTATAACCAAATGAAACACAACCCATTATCCGATAGGGGTAACTGTACATAGCCGTTACCACAATAAACTTAGTAACATTGTTTGGTTTGACTTCTTGGCGCGTGTCTGAATTCCATTAACATGTAACATATCCTAAAACTAGCTTATCAGCAAATCTCGCTGCACTGCGCGCGAGAGATACTAGAGCAAGGCATGCCAGAAATACGAAACCTAAAGCTTCCGAAAGGAAGCCTTGGACATCACGTGCGTCGGGGGACCAGCGCCATCTGATTGGCCGTTAACAGTTGTACAAGGCGGAGCAAAAAGCATCGTTTTTCCGTCCATTTTATGCTTGAAAAACTCGACCCTTTTCTGGACACTTTCTAGACGCTGACCAATTAATCAATTTTAATGAATTTTTAGTCGTTTTTC
Source organism: Haliotis cracherodii (assembly GCF_022045235.1). Classification (NCBI taxonomy): domain Eukaryota; kingdom Metazoa; phylum Mollusca; class Gastropoda; order Lepetellida; family Haliotidae; genus Haliotis; species Haliotis cracherodii. The sequence continues at coordinate 21,439,203 of NW_027266286.1, forward strand.
CGTCCAATGACCATATACGGAAAAAAACGACGTTTTCGTGTTTGCAGTGATACTCGAAGAGAGATCTTCTGGAATTTATGACTATTGTGCTATTCGTATTTACATATAAATATAAATATACGCTTACCTTTTCGCGAACACCTGGTATCATTTATTTCTAGTTCAGGTGGGTAAACCAGTAAAAGGAAATTGACTATTTGATGGTTATAAATCGTTGTAACCCGAAGCTTAAGTTAAAACTTCTTGGCCAAATGACCTTGTTTTGATGTTGCAAATCCGAGCAGAAATTCTGATTCATATACATAAAGAAACAGATCAGCAAGAAGGGAAACGCAGGATTTGAACACACTATCGGCACATCATTGCAATACTAATTTATGCAATCCTACGAGCGAGTTGCAGTTCCTTAGTTCACTGGATACATGAAAAAATGAGAAACGGTTCCAATACTCACCATTCACCTTCAGGTTGGTCTATGTTTCCACGAACACATTGTCTCGCTTTATAAACAAGCAAAACATGAACACAAGACTTGCTTATGGTTTCCGACCTATCATCTGCACGTGTCTGTTAGTGGTATGAAATAATAATTGTAGAGCTAAACCTGAAACATTCTTTATGAGTAGATGTCATCCACAGCACACACACCACGTTTTAAAGAACATAGATACGCGAACGAGTAGGCTGTTCGACTTCGAATATTTTCACGCTCACCCTTGACTGCTTATGAAATTGCTTCACTGTCAGATATTCCATGAACGCATTTGGAATAAAAACAGATTTTGAATTCATCAAAGTTTAAAATTCCCTTTTATATATAAAACAAAATGACAAAGGTACATCAGTTAGGACATATTTCTTTTAAAAGGAGTGGTGCATTTTTGGGGGGCATTTTTTGGGGTGGTCAAGTAATAGTGTTAAACACAGATTACTAAATGGGTTATTAATAGTGTTGTAAGATACCCAACCACCTAAAAATGCTATTTATGTATACATGTCCAAAACGCCAATGCCAGAGCGATTGTATATGTGAACTGAACTTAAACGTGTACTAACTTTGGAGATTGAACCATCTTGTATTTCAAAGACATATACCTGAACATTGTAATTAGTGGGGTTACTCAGTTTGTATGTTACGTTATCCTGACAGCCACGTTTTGACTGTGGTCCAGTTTTCGTGTGAGTCAGAAATAACAATAATAATGATACTCGTGCCTCGTGTTATATTCAGAGCATGAATAAGCCCTAATTCATAAAGTGGACAATAGTGTCTTATATAACTGACACAGATAAGGGTGTGAATGACGTGCGCGTCTACCTGGGTATCGTGATCTCCGTCTCGTGAATAATCAGAATGGAAAATCATGATATATCAACTGAAATCTCCAAACTCGATTCTTAGGACTCAAAGTTTACGATTGTGTACATATGTATGTTCCCCAGAAAAATCATTAAAGTCCTGAACTAAAAATAAAATGGACTTCAGACCGCCGCCATACATCAGAAGAAGAAGAACCCATAAAAAGTATATTTCTTTATAAGAAATTTTGTCAATTTCATTTTTGTTTTTGTTTGTTTGTTGTTTTACGCCGCACTTTGCAATATTCCAGCTATATGAGGGCGGTCTGTAAATAATCGAGTCTGGACCAGACAATCCACTGATTGACATCATGAGCGTCGATCCACGCAACTGGGATACGATGACATACATCAAACAAAACTGACCACCCGATCCCGTTAGTTGACTCTTACGACAAGCATAGTCGCCCTTTACGGCAAGCATGGGTTGCCGAAGACCATTTCTAACCCGGACTTCACGTGTCCTATATAGTATAGCCCCATTCATATTACGATAGGATACCGCCCATGTCTACTCTATCACAACTGTCAGCTTACTACAATGTTTGTCACTGTAATACCACGCTTCCTTCAACGTTAGGCATAATGTAGCGGCGATTGTGATGCTGCGTTACAGAAGTTTACTCCTATCTACAACATTCATCTCCGTGTATCATGAATGCTCTGATCAGAGCAAAAGCACTTGACATGTGGAATACTATTGACATATCGTGTGCATGCATGCTGTGATATCTCATACGTTTGTTAAAGCATGATATTTTTCTCGGCCTTATTTCATTAAACAACAACAAAGCTGAGGTGATCGAAAGCCGTAACATTTCAACCTTAGACCGTTTGTCTGAAGTAATCAGTCAATTCTTTTTATACCTCTAACACATGAATATGTGAGTTGTATAGTCTACAATATCACTAACGTACTTGGTCAGCGAAACGTGTTCAGTATCAATTATAAAATACATGCGGGCGCTAATTTTTCACAAAAGCATAATTCAATGTGTTTTCACAAAAGTAGCCAATGTATGACAGGTATAATTTAGGACGACTCTTTAAGTGAAACTTCAGTGATTTAAGAATTAAAATACATTTTTGAAACTCCCTGTGAAGCGACATACCTTTATCACTTTGGTATTAAAACCAACATTAAAATGGATCAGTTGTACTTGAACACTGTTTATATCAAAATCGAAAGACATCAAAATATTTCAATATAAAGAACCCGATAGTAAATCCAATAAATAAGCTATTAATTGTGTTGTAAAAAGTATACCCGACCACATGCAAAACTGCTGTGAATGTACCAATTTCCAAAATACTCAAATAAGCGGAGGAAGTGTATGTTGTGTAACATCTGTTTAATCCTCTCTGTACACCACTGATCTATGTGTGGCATTTATTGATCTGACAGGAGCGACTGATCATACATACTAGATATACATATATATTACAAGTCAAATATACAGCTTACAAATCATGATATTTTCAGGGGACTCTACAGGTGTTTGTGTTTGTGTTAAATGCTTGTCAGTGTCTGGCTGATGTCTGTGTTTAAAGGGGTCAAAGTTGGTTCTGTGGTAAAGGGCACCTCAAATGGAGGTAGCTCGTTACGTTTGTTAGTTGTCCCACAGGTGTGTGTCAGGACCAAATACACCTTCGTGTGTTCCTCTAAAGAGGTAAGCGTCTATGGAGTTTGGGATCTCCTCTGAAATTACTGAGTAACAATATTTTTTAAATCGGCGTGAAACAAATTATTATTGCACTTAAGTACTTAACATGGAAACATATGTCAATTCATCAAGTACTTAACATGGAAATATATGTCCCTTCATCAAGTACTTAGCATGGAAATATATGTCCCTTCATCAAGTACTTAACATGGAAACATATGTCCCTTCATCAAGTACTTAGCATGGATATATATGTCCCTTCATCAAGTACTTAACATGGAAATATATATCCCTTCATCAAGTACTTAACATGGAAACATAATTCCCTCCTTCAAGTACTTAACATGGAAATATATGTCCCTTCATCAAGTACTTAACATGGAAATATATGTCCCTTCATCAAGTACTTAGCATGGAAATATATGTCCCTTCATCAAGTACTTAGCATGGATATATATGTCCCTCCTTCAGGTAGTTAACATGGGAATATATGTCCCTCCTTCAAGTACTTGACATGGAATTATATGTCCCTCTTTCAAGTACTTAACATGGAAACATATGTCCCTCCTTCAAGTACTTAACATGGAAACATATGTCCGTCCTTCAAGTACTTAACATGGAAACTCTTTCATGTACCTAACATGAATGATATGTCCCTCTTTCATGTACCTAACATGTTAACATGCCCCTCTTTTCCTCTTTTAGGTACTTAACATGAAAACATATGTCCTTTCATCAAGGACTTATCATGGAAATATATGTCCCTTCATCAAATACTTAACATGGAAATATATGTCCCATTATCAAGTACCTAACATGGACATTTATGTCACTCCTTCACGTACTTAACATGGAAACATATGTCCCTCATTCAAGTACTTTACTTGGAAACATATGTCCCTTCATCAAGTACTTAACATGGAAATATATGTCCATTCATCAAGTACTTAACATGGAAATATATGTCCCTTCATAAAGTACTTAACATGGAAATACATGTCCCTCCTTCAAGTACTTAACATGGAAATATATGTCCCTTCATCAAGTACTTAACATGGAAATATATGTCCCTTCATCAAGTACTTAGCATGGAAATATATGTCCCTTCATCAAGTACTTAGCATGGATATATATGTCCCTCCTTCAGGTAGTTAACATGGGAATATATGTCCCTCCTTCAAGTACTCAACATGGAAACATATGTCCCTCATTCAAGTACTCAACACGGAAACATATGTTCCTTCATCAAGTACTTAACATGGAAATATATGTCCCTTCATCAAGTACTTAACATGGAAATATATGTCCCTTCATCAAGTACTTAACATGGAAACATATGTCCCTTCATCAAGTACTTAACATGGAAATACATGTCCCTTCATCAAGTACTTAACATGGAAATATATGTCCCTTCATCAAGTACTTAAAATGGAAACATATGTCCCTTCATGAAGTACTTCACATGGAAACATAATTCCCTCCTTCAAGTACTTAACATGGAAATATATGTCCTTCATTCAAGTACTTTACTTGGAAACATATGTCCCTTCATCAAGTACTTAACATGGATATATATCTCCCTTCATCAAGTACTTAACATGGAAATATATGTCCCTTCATCAAGTACTTAACATGGAAACATATGTCCCTTCATGAAGTACTTAACATGGAAATATATGTCCCTCCTTCAAGTACTTAACATGGAAATATACATTCCTCCTTCAAGTACTTAACATGGATATATGTCTCCCTTCATCAAGTACTTAACATGGAAACATATGTCCTTTCATCAAGTACTTAACATGGAAATATATGTCCCTTCATCAAGTACTTAACATGGAAACATATGTCCCTTCATGAAGTACTTAACATGGAAACATATTTCCCTCCTTCAAGTACTTAGTATGGAAATACATGTCCCTTCATCAAGTACTTAACATGGAAATAGATGTCCCTTCATCAAGTACTTAACATGAAAATACATGTCCCTTCATCAAGTACTTAACATGGAAATATATGTCCCTTCATCAAGTACTTAGCATGGAAATATATGTCCTTTCACCAAGTACTTAACATGGAAATATATGTCCCTTCATCAAGTACTTAACATGGAAATACATGTCCTTTCATTCAAGTACTTAACATGGAAATATATGTCCCTTCAACAAGTACTTAACATGGAAATACATGTCCCTTCATCAAGTACTTAACATGGAAATATATGTTCCTTCATCAAGTACTTAACATGGAAACATATATCCCTTCATCAAGTACTTAACATGGAAATATATGTCCCTCCTTCAAGTACTTAACATGGATATATATGTCCCTCCTTCAGGTAGTTAAGATGGGAATATATGTCCCTCCTTCAAGTACTTAACATGGATATATATCTCCCTTCATCAAGTACTTAACATGGAAATATATGTCCCTTCATCAAGTACTTAACATGGAAACATATGTCCCTTCATGAAGTACTTAACATGGAAACATATGTCCTTCATTCAAGTACTTAACATGGGAATATATGTCCCTCCTTCAAGTACTTAACATGGATATATATCTCCCTTCATCAAGTACTTAACATGGAAATATATGTCCCTTCATCAAGTACTTAACATGGAAACATATGTCCCTTCATCAAGTACTTAACATGGAAACATATGTCCCTTCATCAAGTACTTAACATGGAAATATATGTCCCTCCTTCAAGTACTTAGCATGGATATATATGTCCCTTCATCAAGTACTTAGCATGGAAATATATGTCCTTTCATCAAGTACTTAACATGGATATATATCTCCCTTCATCAAGTACTTAACATGGAAATATATGTCCCTTCATCAAGTACTTAACATGGAAACATATGTCCCTTCATGAAGTACTTAACATGGAAACATATGTCCCTCCTTCAAGTACTTAACATGGAAATATACATTCCTCCTTCAAGTACTTAACATGGATATATGTCTCCCTTCATCAAGTACTTAACATGCAAACATATGTCCCTTCATCAAGTACTTAACATGGAAATATATGTCCCTTCATCAAGTACTTAACATGGAAACATATGTCCCTTCATGAAGTACTTAACATGGAAACATATGTCCCTCCTTCAAGTACTTAACATGGAAATATACATTCCTCCTTCAAGTACTTAACATGGATATATGTCTCCCTTCATCAAGTACTTAACATGGAAACATATGTCCCTTCATCAAGTACTTAACATGGAAATATATGTCCCTTCATCAAGTACTTAACATGGAAACATATGTCCCTTCATGAAGTACTTAACATGGAAACATATTTCCCTCCTTCAAGTACTTAGTATGGAAATATATGTCCCTTCATCAAGTACTTAACATGGAAATATATGCCCCATTTATAAAGTACTTAGCATGGAAATATATGTCCCTCCTTCGAGTACTTAACATGGAAACATATGTCACTCCTTCAAATACTTAGCATGGAAATATGTGCCCCTCCTTCAAGTACTTAACATGGAATTATATGTCCCTTTTTCAAGTACTTAGCATGGATATATATGTCCCTTCATCAAGTACTTAACATGGAAATATATGTCCCTCTTTCATGTACCTAACATGAATTATATGTCCCTCTTTCATGTACCTAACATGTTAACATGCCCCTCTTTTCCTCTTTTAAGTACTTAACATGAAAACATATGTCATTTCATCAAGGACTTATCATGGAAATATATATCCCTTGATTAAATACTTCACATGGAAATATATGTCCCTTCATCAAGTACTTAACATGGAAATATATGTCCTTTCTTCAAGTACTTAACATGGAAACATATGTCCCTTCATCAAGTACTTAACATGGACATATATGTCCCTCCTTCAACTACTCAACATGGAAACATATGTCCCTCTTTCAAGTGCTTAACATGGAAACATATGTCCCTTCATCCAGTTTTTAACATGGAAACATATTTCCCTCCTTCAAGTACTCCACATGGAAACATATGTCGCTCCGTCAAGTACTTAGCATGGAAATATATGTCCCTTCATCAAGTACTTAACATGGAAATATATGTCCCCTCATGAAGTACTTAACATGGAAACATATGTCCCTCCTTCAAGTAGTTAACATGGAAACATATGTCCGCCCTTCAAGTACTTGATATGGAAACATATGTCCCTCTTTCATGTACCTAACATGAATGATATGTCCCTCTTTCATGTACCTAACATGTTAACGTGCCTCTCTTTTCCTCTTGTAAGTATTTAACATGGAAACATATGTCCCATTATCAAGTACTTTACTTGGAAACATATATCTCTCCTTCAAGTACTTAACATGGAAAGGTAGTTCCTTCTTTCATGTACCTAACATGTTAACTTGCCCCTCTTTTCCTCTTTTAAGAACTTAACATGAAAACATATGTCCCTTCATCAAACACTAACCTTGGAAATATATGACCCAATACACATAAGGAAATATATGTTCATCCTTTAAGTACTGTCCATAGAAACATGTGTTCCTCCTTCAACTGCTTAGGACCACGTCTTTCCGTTTCATAAAAACAATCTGATGACGTAAGTGTTCTTTATTGCTGAATTGTATCAACTCCAACACAGTTCACTATTTGGGGTACTGGGATTGACTGGTCCACTGTGATACGTGATTCTGAAAAACAGAAGGGCGATTATGATAACTATTGCATGCCGTTTAAGATTACAGATTAAGATTAGTGTATATGTTTCCAATAGTAACGAATTGTCTTAGCCGTATTAAAATAATAAAAGAATTGCCATTCATTAGTTCACTCTCTATACCTCGTACATAGTCGGTTGAGATATAGTCCTGCTTACAACTTTACTTTCAAAAAGCTTGTTTTAATGTAAAGAAATATAATCGATGTTAGAAAGATAATCTCTTGGCAAACATACATACTGATTTATTGTCCTACTTACAAGATTTCTCTTGATAAGTCCGAGCAAACGCATCCTCAGAACAGTCCCGAGTTTTCTGAAAAGAAACATTGGACAATACAATTGAGTATATTGCACTCGCTAACTCTTTTGTGCCATCTCTACAATAGATTTACACGGACTTGCCAATCTGTTCTTGTATTGTTCGCTCATAAGGACCTTCTCGCGCAAATCAATTATTTATATTGGAGGCCTACTCTCCAACGTCAGTGCATCCACTGTACTTGGCGACACGCCTCCTATCCCTGCCTGGTAAATAGTGTAATACGTCCCGGGGAAATACCCCAAGCAAACTCCTACCATTATTTTCAGCAGGTTCCATCTCTCTGGCATCATTAGTTGTTAACGTCGGCATTCTCGGCATTTGTCAAGCTTGTTCGTTACAGCCTTCAGACAAGTGATTAACATGAAGAAAACAGATATCTAGAATGTATGTGTCGGTATGTTTCATAATTGCTTTGTTTATTCTGTTTTTATGGTTGCTAAGAAACGGTTATGTTAGCTCTGATATCAGGTAAATATGCCTCCCAGAAAGTTACAAAAAGGTACATGATTAATGCATAACAAATTCTGACACTTTTATCGACTGTTTCGTCAGATTAGGCAAATGAAGTGGACAAATGAATATGGAGACAGAATATTCCAAAACTATCTGATCGTAAAAAAACTGTAATTTCCAGTGATCAAGTTCAGTGTTGGGTCACATGATATATGTTGGATCGAAGCACAGAACCCAGTAAATGCTTCAAAATGATAACAGTGATTAAGGAATGACGGTAAACAAGTAAGGTAGGGCCGAACAAAGCTAGTAAGCAATGACCGAAACGAGTAGTGCGGTCCTTTGGTTTCTGAGTTTGAGTTGACACCTGTAAGTTGAGGATCGGGCGCATATCAAAGATGAGTATGACAGCTGGAGAAACGCAGATTTGCCTGATATTTGAAGGAGTGTTTCTGGGGCACGGCCGCTGGTATAACAGTACAAGTTATTAAAATGGTGAAAGCTCCTATTACAATAAACCGAAATCTACCTTTCTTCCAAAACTTCCCTTCGGTAAGGTCATCTACGTAGAAGATACTACCATCTGCGTAGAAAATACTATCATCTACGTAGAAGATACTATCATCTACGTAGAAGATACTTTCATCTACGTATATGATAGTATCTTCTACGTAGATGATAGTATGCCATCTAGATACTATCGTCCACTTACATACTTTCATCTACGTACATGATACTGTCATCTAGAGTATGTAGAAATGCAGTCATATATGTGATACCAATGACATAGAGCTCACATTTACTGTCATTACATACACACCTACACACGCACATACATACATGCATGCATACATACATACATACATACATACATACATACATACATACATACATACATACATACATACATACATACATACATACATACATACATGGTGTGTATATGTGTGTATGTGTGTGTGTGTGTGTGTGGGGGGGGGGGGGGGGGGGGGGGGGTGCTGATGAGGGCATAGTATCGGAGATAAATATAATTTGGTTTCTTAGTTAGTCACTATTCTTTTCACTGGAGTGTTAAGAAGGTATGCTATAATTTCAATATTTTATTACAGTGCTTGATGTAAGCTGGAATTATTTTAATCCTCTTAAACCCCCAAGAGAAGATTATCCTCTGAGGTAATTTTTTTTCCGTATTTATGTCACAAATAAGTGATAGCTTATGAAAAACGTAATTATCTGTTTCGAAAATTATGTACCGCATTATACGTGAGGTACCAAATTTGGTATCAAGGTTGCTTGGCGCAATCCACCAACGATTGCCGAGATTAATGATCTTAGAATACTCTTCGTATAAGGTCAAAGAGAATATTTACGTTAGTGACAAAACCCTTTTCATTATAGATTTTCCATCCTTTCAATTTTGATCAAAACAGATATATTTCAGCAATAATTGATTTCAACAAATTTATTTAACATTCTGATGCTCTTTGAAACTCAACAAGACATGCCCGAAGATACCGGATATTATTCGTGTACGCTTTGATTTATGATTTCGTGCCGTTATCATGATGGATTCTGTTTTTGTTGTTGGGTCAAGGAGTTATTATCCCAGCAAAAGTTGTCAGTAAGTTGTTGTTAGTTCTTCATGACATATGAAAGGAATCCAGACAGTTACATTTATTCATTTATTTCATGAAATATACTTTTTCCTATGAAAGGAAATATTTTATGTTATATTAATGCTCCATATGTTAATCATACATTGCTTCAAATATTGCATAAGTTACCATGGTTTGCATTTATTAATTATTATTTCTTTATCTGTGAGAAGTTCACAGAGATCGAGAATACATAATATATAATAGTATATGCAATGTTGGTAAAGAATATCCACTCCCCTCTTTTGATATTAATAAAAACATTGTATATAATGTTATGTATTAAGTAATCTCCTTTCCCATGCATGGGAAATCTATGCTGCATTTGTTGACGACTGGTTTTTTTCCTTTGACATTGCAGAGGAGATCTGTCACTCATTTGTTGTATTCGAATTCTTCGTCAAAATAAATACGATTGAATTGTCTCGTTTGTTTCAAGGAAACGGTCATGTGCTTCTTATCAAAATAAGTAAACCTCCAATGCACATCAACATAATTTCAGGGTCCGGTTGCACAGAGCTCTCTTCGGTAACTCGTAACTCAATGTTATTGCAATGGACGCCTAGCTAAGCTACTATTGAATTATAAATCAATTAACCTATTTGTCGAATAGACGTACCTAATGTAATCCATCATTTTTAACCCGAGGATGGATCTTTCAGTCATAAATTTCGATGTGTACAGTTGCTAGAGTACCATTCTAACAATACAGACATGACACAAACTGCACGTAAAATAATAGATAAAGGTAGCCCTTGCGGGTTCACATACCTACATGTACATCGCCCAGGACATTGTCATTATTTGCTTTACATCCTCCGAGCAATGTTAAAAAAATTGAAACTTGAATAATAATAAATTGATATTATGTATATGAATATGTATAAATCAGCTTGCACACAGACTACTGCAGAATGACATGTCATCCATTTGCTAGTTTAGTTTAGTTTAAACATATTTTATTATCAGAACAAAATGAGAATTGTATTGGGGACAAGTTCTTGCAACTTAGTAAAACCCTCTCCGCATAAAATATGTACAAATATACAGTTGCAAAATAAATACATTTGCTTCAGTCAGTGAAAGTCAGACTTTCCACATTTACACATCAATATATTTGTGTAAGTTTATTACTTTATAATTATTCCATTGTGTATATTACTACCTACTTTACCAATTGAAATATGATTCCATTAGGTTAAATATGAACAATTATGATGAAAATCGTCAATAGGATACATTACAATTAAATACAAAACACACAGTATTTCTCAAATAAATAAGAAAACTAAGTTCATTCTAGTAATTAATCCTCTTCTGGACAACCATAGAAATGAAATTCAAATGCGATTATATATACATATAATTATACAACAATGTACGATAACGACCTCCATCCCCCCCCCCCCCCCCCCCCCCCCCCCCCCCCACACACACACACCCATACTTTAATGACGATTGTACGATAAACCCTGTACCAACCCTGACAAGGATAGGTTCTAGTCATTTAACACCTTTGACACAAAACTTATAAGGTTATTACAATTTACGTAAAAAGTTATTACATTTTACCGCAAGTTGAGATTATTACAATTTACGTCAATTTTTATTACAATTTGCGTATTACAATTTACGTCAAATTGTATTACAATTTACGTTGTTATTACAATTTACGTCAAAATTATTACAATTTGCTGCAAGTATTACAATTTACCTTTTTATTACAAGTTACGTCGTAACAGGCCTTGCACGATATATTCATGGAACATTATATTTCGCATTCTTTGGAAAAATGGTAAAAATCTCTTGAAGTGGAACATTTACCCTTCTTAAGCATTGCCGCTTTCTTTCTAACATGAACATCTACCTTCGGCTCCACCACCACTCACTAGACTCGCTAGAGGGCGCCACAAGACACACGAGGAGGACCAGCAACAGCAACTTCATGACGTCACACTGAGGAACAGCAATACCACACATGTGACTACTCGCGATGACGTGAAACTGACATTTTCATTAATGTGTCCATCTCTTCTTGGATGGAGTATTACTGATTAAGTTCACCTAAGTTAATGTACATTTTGACACGAGTTTCGAAGGAGTGGTAGGATACACACCATAATCATAACTCCATGCTTAATAATAAGCTGTATTGTAAAAGTGGAAACTTCTACATTGAAAACCTTGTCGAGAAGCTAACATGGTCAACATGACGCCAACCATAACAGGGGCCTGGAGTTACCAGCGGGTTCGTTATTCGTTTTTCGAATAACGAAAAACAAGCCAGCACCGGGTTCGTTATTCAAAGGCTGTAAACTAAAGTAATGTGGTCAAATACACTGAAACTCATTTCAGTTCGTCTTACATCATCATTCAAAAGCTGTTTAGTTATTCGGTACTTTTGAATAACGAAAAATAAATCAGCACCGGGCTCGTTATTCAGACTTGGCATAACAAATGAAAGATACCGTATTTCCAGCGGGTTCGTTATTCGTTTTTTTGTTTTTCTAATGGAGCCCATGATTGTATTCATCACATAGGTGACAAGTTAACCTCACGTTTATTTGCACAGTTCTAGACAACCACTTGCATAGTGCGGGGAACTTAGATTATAGTTCATTAGATTTCAAGACTTCAGTAAACATAAGTGTACATTGTCTGTATAGATACATTGCCATTTAGTATTACAGTAGTCGGATGGATCAGTTTTGCATTGTGACGTATATAACTTTCTGTCCACAGCCAGTTTACCTATAGAATGAACATAACTGCTATCTGACGAACGACTTTCTATAGAAAATTTTGTCTGGGTAACTCACTACATTTAACTGTAATGAAAATTATCATACAAGAGTGTAAGTGGTAATGTAACCCTTTCCTACAAATAAATTGAATACAGTTTGATGTATCCCCTTTTAGTTCGTTATTATTCATCCGTAAACTGTCGGAAAGAATCCGACTGAATAGTGTGTTGACAAAAGATGAGTGGTGCTGTTTAGATTCCAGTTGCTGGCCAGCACTTAGTAACTAAAAACTGCTTGAACATAAATTAGACTACCTCACATTTGTCAATTTGTTGGACATGAACTGAAAACTAAAATGCTGCAGTTTAATTTTTCGTTATTCAAAAGTACTGAATAACTAAACAGCTTTTGAATGATGATGTAAGACGAACATTCTGTCATATATTAAATGAGTTTCAGTGTATTTGACCACATTACTTTAGTTAAATATACAGCCTTTGAATAACGAACCCGCTGCTAACTTCAGGCCCCGAACCATAACAGGTTCCATTACATTACATGGTCAACGGTGTCAATCAAATAACTTAGTACTTAGTGAAAACGAAATAAGTTCTTACTGTTTCAAAGATATGTTCGATAAAAGGATAAACGTGTACCAATATGTGATGAAATGTATATCTATTCTGTCTGATAGCGATAATTCCCGTAACGCATATAAGGCAAAACTGTCCTCAAGGCGTAAGTCGGTTCGTTTCTACTTGTCGTTGAATTATTGGGTTTCTTGATTCCAAACAATACTGAAACAAAGGCGATAGAGTTATGAAAAGCAGATAACAATTTAACCAAGTATGAGGGTGGTATGCAACATATCGACGAATAACCTAATTTCAAAACCTCGAAAACCGCGGTGTAGAGCGTCCTTAAAATGTATTGTATAATAAATCGATTATGATAAAAAAATATATATATCCGTATACTTGTAGACGTATATTGTCCTGACGATGCATTCAGCTGATTTGCCCTCTAAACAGTATTTAGTCACACCGACGATCGACAACGCCATCTAACTGTTGATGAAACTCATATCGAGTACAATATCAAGAAGCTTCGAGGTGAGGAATCATTAAAGTGAGTGAGTGAGTGAGTGAGATGGGTTTAACGCTGAACAGGAAGCAGACTATACAGAGCCAGAGAGAACAGAACTCAGGAACAGACAACAACTCAGGACAGCTCTATGATCAACATCGATTCAGATCGACATGAGGGGAGTTGCACAGACTGTTTTAGTCCACGACCCGTATGTAATTTTCGTACCTAGATTTTACCAAAAGGTTTGAACATGTATTCTGATGTAAAATTGGCTCACAAATCCTCCCAAAATCTCTTACAATCAAAGCTGTGGCTTAGAAATCGATGAAGTGAGGACTCAGCATTTTGTCAGGTAAACTACTGCACCCTTTCAAATGTTTTTTTACCAACAACAAATATATATTATTACTCCAAAAGTGGCTGCAATAAAAAGACGAATTATATATCTGAAATATCAAAACATAAAATGTTTACCAGAGTTGTACATGCAAATGAGTTTTCTTCATACATATCCGTCATTCTGCAATATAAAGTTCTTTGAAATAAAAACAAATAGTAATATAACATATTACAGAATGCTTATAAATATGAATCATTTTACGGGGAGATTTTACTTTGTAAATGTGATTCCTTAAAACATGGCACACATTTTGTTTCAGGCAATGTACATCAACTGTTTCTTTTGGATAGCTATACATTTTAATTTATGATTTGACAAACTAAATCATGTACATTTTATTTTATTTTAAACCACCTTCTTTAGCGTGTATGTACGAAAGTACAAAATCATTTATCGTTCTTAATCTGGTCAAGTCTTAAACCTCTCAATAAGTCATGTTACTTTATTAACAACCGAAATAGTTCAATATGCATTGTCTCTCTTTGTTGATTGAGAGAAATCTGCCATGAAACAGCAAAGGTCATGCAAGGTTAATTCAAATCAACCTGTGAAATGTGCATGTATTGTCCCTGGTCAGTGATAAAACCCCTGTCTTTAAGTCAGTTGTGATTCTGCATTCAGTCAGACAACTCAGTTACGTACTGTCCGCAAGGAAACGATGGATGATTACACGTGCAATGAGGAGTACAGTACAGTAAGCGAGCTTCTACTGAGTGTAGATCTGATAGACAAGGAACCGTGAAGATCCGGGGTAGAATAGGTCTTCAGCAACCCATGCTTGCCGTCAAAAGCGACTATGCTTGTCGTAAGAGGCGACTAACGGGATCGGGTGATCAGCCTCGCTGACTTGGTTGATGCATGTCATTGATCCCAATTGCGTTGATCCATGCTCATGATATTAATCACTGGATTGTCTGGTCCAGACTCGATTATTTACAGACCGCCGTCATTTAGCTGGAATATTGCTGAGTGTGGCGTTAAACAACAAACCAACCGACAACCAACTAATAGACAAGGAAGATGTTACACAGATCAAACAGGACCATGAAGATGTTGAGACGCTTGCCAACTCAGTTGAAAGTTGCCTGAAACCTTTCACCATACATAATCCCAAAACGCATCTGTACTGCATTACAACAGGAAAATCACTTGCAAAAGATGTTGCTGGTGATCTTGTTAACTGCATTTATACAAGTGAAAGAGGGTACAGGGAATTGAAAAAGCAGAAAGATTTAGAATTTCACTACTGGAGCACTAAAGGTAAAAATGTAGCCAAAGACAATGAAAAAACTTCGGTGTGGATCTGTTTGTCCGACTTTTATACCTTGCTTCTTCTTGTCAAACTGATCTTGCTGAAGTATTCATGTTCCTTCTTACATCTCTGCCACTTTGATTTGTCAAGTAAAGAATATTGGTCCTTTAAAGGACAAGAAATAGAAACTACAGGATTTTATAAATATCTTGCTGTTTACTTCAGTAGAAACTTGTCATGGCATAAACATTTGTATCAAGCTGCTTTACAAGCAAGAAAGGTCTTTGTAAGTATCCATAAGAGTTTGAAAGTTTTAGAAACCATTTCTCATCAATCTTTTTTTAAAATATTTGATATAAAGATACTCCCCATTTTGTTGTATGGGGCAGAAGTCTGGGGTTTACAGCACTTTGATGCCATAGAAAGGATTCATTTATATGTTTGCAAAAAGTATTTAGGTGTTAAAATAAACACTTCCAGCTTGGTGGTGTATGGAGAATGTGGAAGATTCCCTCTCTATGTATATTCAAATATAAAAGTTATTAAATACTGGCTGAGACTTATTGACATGCCCTCATATAGATTGCCAAAAACGTGTTTTAATATGATGATAGTTTATGATAATAATGGGAAAAGAAACTGGGTTACAGGTGTTAGAGAATTACTTTTCAGTTGTGGCTTTGGTGATATTTGGCAAAACCAAAATGTGTATTCCAAATCAATGTTTATACTTTCATTAACCCAGAGATTAAAGGATATTTATTTACAATCTTGGACTGCATCATTGCCTCTAACAAACAAATGCTTTTATTACAAAATGTTTAAATCAGAAATAATCATGGAAGATTATTTATCAAAAGTTAATGTTAAACAATTTCGAACGGCTCTTTCACGTTTAAGATGTTCTTCTCACGACCTTTTAATAGAAACAGGGCGCTATGTAAACATTCCTCGTGAAGAAAGAATCTGTAATCTATGTAGTTTAAACTCAGTAGAAGATGAATTTCATTTCTTACTTGTATGTCCAGTGTATTTCACCTTAGAGAAAAATACCTGCAAGCTTATTATTACAGGTACCCTAATATTATTAAATTTGTTACATTGGTGTCAAACACAAAAAGAAGTATCTTACAAAATGTTTCAATGTACATACATTATGCCTCTGTATACCGACAGAACCTTACGAAAGAATAATCTGAGCTGCTTGGTATTAGGAAACTATTGTGTATATACATTAAGTACATATTTATAGATATTTGTCATCTGATTAAACTACAAACAAAAGAGTTAGAAATGGTATTAAACTACTAGGCTGTCATACGATATTGTGGGACGTGATATTACAAATGGTTAAGTATAGTTATATGTATATGAAATGATATGATGTGACATGACATGACATGATGTGATATGATATGAAGTGCTGTGGTGTGATATGATACATGAGGGGATATGATGCAATATATTATGTGCATTATAGAAATTGTGTAAATACTGTTTTTTAGTGTACATATTATATGGCTTGCGGTCTTCCAGTGTTGAATAAATATTGATTGATTGATATGAAATAAATTGGCATGGAATGACATGGCATTATATGGTATGATATGATAAGATATGATGGGACAAGCTATGACATTGCTAATGTGTTGTGTGATATGACATGTTGAAATGTGATACAATATAGTTGTGATATATGGTACGATGGTATGTATAGTATTTTATGATAATGTTATATGAAATAATACTATATAGTATGATCTTATAATTATGATACAATATGATATGATGTTATAGAATATGTTGTATGATTTAACAAGTTGTGATATGGTAATATAGAAATTATGAAATTACAGGGTACGGTATTGTACTGTATGTGTGAAATTATGTGACTGCGTTGAAATGCGAGGTGGAATGACGTGAGGTGATCTGGTGAGATATGTACATAAATTGTATAAAACTGTATATTTTTCAAATTGTACTATAGGCCTGTGGCCTCTTCAGTATGTAAAATAAAGATTAGATTTGTCACCTGGATTGTTCAATGAGCAAGAGCGACAAGTCCAAACTGATGAGACGTTTGGAAGAAAAGGTGAAAGACCATCAGCCCCCAGACGTCTCTTACAAATCCACCTCCAAGGTATGAGGACATTGCTAAGTTCATCTTAAAGATCGAAAAAAACCTCGGGAGTTTTACTTTTTTAACCAAAACCTCGGAGTCTTGTTTTATCCTTAACTTAACGTGTCCTTGACCACGACATCACAGAAGTGCCAAGGTTAGATGTGGCGTTGTGCAACTGAGGATAGAAGCCAGTTGCCATGAAACTTTACCACTTGTAAATAGGACTTTTTAATTGTAAAGACCAAGTCGAAGATCAACTGCACGCCCTTTCAGTCTGCCCAGTGTATGACTCAGAGCGGAAGGATCTTTAAGCTGTTTCTAAATCCTTTTGGCCTGATTTCTATCTTTTACCAGATAATGTGCAGTTTAACCGGCTTTTTGAAACCTCAGATCATATATTTTACACTGCCAGGACCTACTATCTAAGTGAGTGAGTGAGTATGGTTTAACCATATTGTTTATAGTTTAATTTTATGTGATATTTTTGTATATATGTGTTTAATTGCTACATTTCGTTTCGTCTCTCATACATCGCTGAACAACCGGTTGTGTGCATTTGACCCCATCTCAAGTTTAATTATGTCTTTTTCAATGTTTTATGTACACAAGCGAATCGTTTATAAACTGATTGATAATTCCGAACTGAAGACCCAGATATTTCAGCAATAGTGACATTTGTGAGTGAATGAGTGAGTTAAAACTTAACGTCGCATCGCCACTATTCCAGCCACATAGTGACGAGACCAAGTTAACACATTAACAATCCAGTCATTCATGCAAAGTTATATTTAAAAACAAGCTATGAAACTTATTGGAGCATGCTTTATTTAAAAACAATTGATGAAACATATTTAAGCATATTTGTATATCATAACTAAAGTTATACACGGGCTATAGGCCACCGGTAACCAAAGCTAGGCCACCTCGCTGGGGATCATGGGGACTTACAGTACCTCTGCTTCCTGCATGATACCCAGCAGAATTTACGTCATCACTTAAGCCACTGGTGGTTGTGCACAATGCTAGCCAATATTAAAACATACTCGGAATTGAGTTGGCTTAAAAACACTGGTTGGTGATAGTTACATCGATTATGATAGGATTACATGTCACACAGGGGGACAATAATTTTACGATACTTTTACCCCCCTGGATAGAGCCTTCAATAATGTCAGTTGATAATAGCATTTCCTCCCACATTAAGCTGACACGCCGTGATATAACTGGAATAATGTTAAAAGCGGCGTTAAATACAACTCACTCACCCCATTAGGTCACTTATCTCACATATGGTCACATTTATTGATTGTGAGTTACGCCACTTTTCAAGTAACTTCATTATATTATTCAGTATATCAGGAGACCTTTTTCACCATTTATCAGACATCTTCATATCAACTAGACTTTGTCTTTTTCAACACATGCACGTTTTGAACTTACAATAACGTGTATACGTTATGCGTATATGTGAAATATAAAGTGTGTAGAAATGCTTATTTTAATTTTTTGGGAAGTATGGTTTATAAGTACTTGAACAAGATTAAGTCTTTGATCCAAGCTGATTTACTTTGTAGACCTCGAGAAAGACAGTTCAAACGTAGGGTAAAATAGTTTTAGGTCTCGGACTTGCTCATAGTTAGAAATAATGAACGCCAACCATTTTGAACATGTCTGAATATTTTCATTCCATTATAAGAAAGTTTCCTATTTAACTATTGTCAGCTTGATGTGAAAGGAAAGCCTGAAGTGATGCTGGACTCAGAGCTTTACAACTTTGTTGATATCCATGAGCACAGGTATGGTGCTGAGAAACCTTAACACATAATAGAGTGGAACCTAGATTAGACACTTCAGCAGGATTAATTGAACCCAATGAATGATTTTACGTGTGATGTCTCTTACGTAATCTATTTAACCCCCTGAATGCCATTTGGACATATACTCTTCAAAAAAAGAAACTTGACACTGCCTTTCAAAATGTAATATAATGCGATTATTTCAAAATAGGACACAGAAACCATAATTGAAACACTGTTTGAAGACCAATGTGCACAATGTTCAAAACATTTATCGTGTCACATAGACAGACACACTTACACGATACAGTTAATATCACAGGGGTACAGAAAATGTAAATATCGGTTGTGCCCACCATGTGCATCAATCGCCGCTTGACACCGACGACCCATAGATGCAATCAAGTTGTCAATAGCACGCTGTTGGATGTGCTGGTATTCATGCTGAAGTGCATCAAGAAGCGCCGGAAGTGTTTGGGGCGGTGGTTTCCTTCTGCGAACGCGTCGATCCAACTTGTCCCACAGATGCTCAATCGGGGACAAATCTGGGGACCGGGCTGGCCAAGGTAATGTCTGGATGTTGTTGTGCTGTAAGAAGTCCTGACAAACACGTGCAATATGCGGTCGAGCGTTGTCCTGCAGGAAATGTCCGCCATTAACGTTGACGTGAGGAAGAACGTAAGGCTGTAGGATCAAGTCTCTGTAACGCACACCTGTCAATGCACCTGCCACATGCACGAGAGGCGTCCTACCCCCGTGATGAATTCCGGCCCATACCATGACACTCTCGCCGCCAAATGGGACAACCTGCTGCACAGAGTTGGCGGCGTAACGTTCACCCCGAAGTCTGTAGACACGTGCGCGCCCACCAGCACGTGTGAGTAGGAAACGGGACTCGTCAGTAAACAGTACATTTCTCCACCTTGCACGTGCCCATCTAGCCCTCTGTTGGCACCATAGCAGACGGTCCGCCAGATGACGTGGGGTCAATACATGCCGTCGAACAGGTCTTCGTGGAAAAAGTCCAGCCTCCCTCAGTCTGTTGCGTACCGTTTGATCTGATATTCTGCATACCCCAGGGATCTGTGTGGTTGTAGACGTGGCTGTGGTAGTGCGGTCGGATGTAAAAAAATAGCCCCATGACACCGACGTCAACATTGCGATCGAAGCTGTCGATCAAGAATCATGTCAGCGGTGGGTCTAGGAGACGACGATGAATTGGGGGAGTCGGACTTCGAGTCGGACTTCGAGTCGGACATATCAGTCGATTCTCTCGTTTCCGACCCCGAGTCCAACTCCCAGAAGAGATAAGCGGTAAGTAACATTAATTCATTTTCAGTAAATTGAGTATGTGTACAGTCAGTGACAAAGCAATGGCGGGAATATGAATTTGTTATGTTTTTTCAATTTTCGTAATTGTAGGCTAGATCTAGATCTACTCGTGACAGTTGTTATGTTTCAAATGTTAAAAATATCTACCATACCATGATAGTCATAGCAGAAACTGCCAACTTCCTTATTTAGTATTTAATGAAATATGAAACTTAGAAATGATTTGAAAGAAAGGCTCTCATGGTACACGTGCTTTTGGTAATGTGCAGTAATATTAATTTTAAATGTTAAAAATAAATGAATATGTTTCATAATTTTAAATATTAAATGTTACTGATATATCATTAAGGATGTAGATTAACAGGGAATGGCATTGCACCAAGTGAATGTTGTCCTTGGGCCAAATGGGTTGGGGGGTCAGAGCAAGGAACCAATGTTCCCTCACCGGGCAGGTAGCCCGGAGCCGCGGAAGCTATGGCCATTTTTTTTATGAAAATGTACTTTCATTGTAAAGCTTTTGAAACAATTTTATTAATTATGTAAATTTAAGATTGATAACAAACATGAGTCAGCAGTTGCTGAGTTCCAATTATGATAAGAAACATCCATGAAAATTTGCAAATGCAGCGATAAAAAATAACATTTTAGTCCACTAGTCCATATGTTATAATGGTAACGTATAGCAAAACCCTATCAAATTGGCAAAGTTCTACTTGTCCTTTTGATACCTTAACTATTAGACTGTTTTGCAAGGACTATAGGACTAGTGCCACTTTCTATTGCTCTACTACACACAAATATATAATCAGGACAAAGACATGGAAATTAATACCAGCACACTTATCCGGATACAAATTTCCAAGTCTTCCCATCTTGTAAAGTAATTTAGTTCAAACCCTTGATTTTGATTTAGGTGTTTAGCATCACATACAAAAAAACTAAAGAGGCAAAAAAAGCAAAAAAAGCTAAACATGTCCTCACAATTGAGATTGCATTAATTAATCTGCAATGTCTGAATTCTTATGCCTTAATTTTTAACCATGTCATAATTAAAAATTATTTGAAAAGCTTTTAAATTTTTTGATATTTGAATTTTGATAATACTCTGTCTAGGATATGGTCTTTGAAGTGGAATGATTCATACATGCTTTTTCCATGCTCCTATGTTATTTGAATGCAGGGACACACTACACATATCCTTTCCCTTAGCACTTTTATATGTGCTTGAAAGGACATTATTAATAAGAAGCATTATTTCAAATTTCCGATGGTTCTTGGCCCCTGGCTGCCCGTGCTGGACACGGAGGAGTGCGGCCCTGTCAACCATCCAGGTAACAAGAATTGATAAATACAAATATCATTAAGTGCATGAATTAATAATCAACATAGACAATGCCTGTCATCCAAAACTAAGTAAGGAATTGTTTCATATTTGGTGACTCCAACAAGATTAATTACATGTTTAGGTATAAATGTGGATACAAGTTGTATGATATTGAGATTATCATTACATGTACATGTATCAAATACAATGATATGTGTCAGCATGATTTATAATAATTCATGTGGTAATAAATTATGATATATGTTTCAGATTACCATGCCTCTCCTATATGCTATTTCGATCAGCAACTCAGAGGAGGTGCTGGAGGTGCTGATTTGTTCAACCTGCTGGTCAGGCAGACAAACAGGTATGCTGAGCAGTACCTGCAGGGCCGCACTCTATCACCACAGAGCAGGCCTCGGGCGTGGAGACCCGTAGACCGGGAAGAAATGCGAGCATTTCTTGGACTCTTGTTGGCCATGGGTGTCGTCAAGAAGCCAACCATCGCTTCCTACTGGAATGAGGGGGACAAGAACTGGCAGGCGTCAGCACCTTCCTTCGGGGGGATCATGCCGAGGAATCGCTTCCAAGTCATCATGCGGTTCCTCCACGGCAACGACAACTCTGTTGCAGTGCCCCGAGGGCAACCAGATCACGACCCCCTCCAAAAGAGCAGGCCGGTTCTTGATCTTGTGAATGGATCATTCGGAAACTGTCATGGATATGTTACCTTTTTACTTTCTCCATTCTGATATATCATATGAAAAGTATTTGAACACTATTCATTACGGCACTTATTTCATGTTGCACTGATGTGAAAGTCCTATTGAATTAAACATGTTAAATGACAATATGAAAATTACATATACCAAAAATTACAGATTTCTTGCATGTACATTTGTAAAATGATTTTTTATTTAAAACTTCTTAAGTACAAATTAGCTATGAGGATCTAAACCAAAACGTCGCTTTGACAGTAAATAAATAAGTTGTTATCCATAAATTGTGTCTATTTTGTCATCCATCAACGTCTAAGTAATGCATATCACACAATTCCTTTTTTCAGGCTGACCCAGAGTGTTTGAGTTGATGAAAGGATGGTTGGCTTCAAAGGGCGACAGTACAGTACATGGCCAACAAGCACACATGTGGGGGGTGAAGTTGTGGATCCTTGCCGAGGCGGGTACTGGGTACACCCTTCAAGTTCGTATCTACAAGGGCAGGAACCGTGGAGAACCACCGCCCAAAGAAGGTCTTGGGCATAGTGTGGTCCTGGACCTGATGGAACCGCATCTCGACAAGGGCCACCACATCCTCTGCGACAACTACTTCAGCAGTCCGTCTCTCTGCCATGCTCTATTTGACAGGGAGACATTCTGCACAGGAGTTGTCGCCGTCCGGAGGAAGGGAATGCCGAGCTCTTTCGTTGGGAAACGACCACCTAGGGGCTCGACAATTGTGAGATGACAGGGTCCACTGCTGGCAGTGCTCCTTTCAGACAGGAAGGTATTCACAATCCATGGTAGTCCAAGGTAAAGTCAAAATATTAAATTTATTTCTCAATATCCTGTTTAGAAACTAACGGCGTTAGAAACTATGTCCATTTTCTTTCATACATGTACGCTTTGATGAGTGTCAATTAAAGATGAAAACAATATAAAGAGTCTATGTACATGTTTTGAAAAAAAAAAAATGAAATATTTTATTTACAGAATGGAAGATGGGCTTAACTCACGGGCCCGGTCTGTCACTCTCCCCTCAGTCGTTTGACTTTACAACACTCTAATGGGGGGAGTTGACCTTGGAGTCCGCTCCCTGAAGCTGTGGAAGAAAGTTTCTTCTCACGGCATCAGGTAAGAATTATTTTATTAATTTGAAAATCAGAATAAAATAACTTTGTAACAAGTAATTTAGGAATAACTATGCCAATGCTACCAACTATACGGTCATAATCATGATAACATCAACCAATATGTAATGAATGGCATTAACTGAATACAATAACGAAATAATTTTGCATCTGGTACCACTTCCACTGTATATTCATTATACTGATTAATCAACATGAACCTTATCTTCTGAACAGCTATTTCGTAATGTTTGATTTTAATGTTTCATACTCATTTAATTTCAATTAATACCTATCAGACATTCCTGAACACTCATGGTAGAACGACCTCCCGTCTAGACTTCCACATGTCCCTTCTCCACTCACTCGTCGGGAACGGTCAGATGAAGAGGAGGACTGGCAGGCCCAGGACCCAGCCTCCTTCCCGACGACTGACTGGACGTCACTTCATAGAAGTGCTGCCTGAAGGGAAGAGGAAACAGTGTGTTCTCTGCAGAAAGAGACAGAGGGCCATCGATGGCTCTGCAGGAAAGGTCAGGACCTGGTGTGAACGCTGTTTCCGTCAGTATCACACAGCTGATCACATTGAAGAGTGAAAGACTGTGTGTACTGGCATATGGTGGAACATGACTCAGGTTCCATCATATTAACCCTTCAAGCAGTTTCCCCATCTGTGTGCTTCATTGTAAATAACTAGTGAGTGAGTAGGACTTACGCCGCACTTGCAATATTCAAGCGACATCACAGCGGGTTATTGTATCTATGTACTTATTGTAAATTTTTCATATGTGTGTATATATATTAAAGATGTTTTGTGAGAGAATATGACGTAACGCCGTATTTGCAATATAACAGCAACATCATGGTGATTCATTGTAAATAGATCACTGTCTATTGTATATGATTATGTACTTATTTTAAATGAAGTGAGTTTAAAAATGTTTACAGATTATTCATGTATGTATTTGTAAGCATACTTTTTAATTATCAATTGATATATAGAAATCGATTCTCCAATGTTATCATAACTAATGACGTGCATACATCTACACAACTATAGAAACTAAATGCTTTTTCTTCTAGTCCTTATAATGATAAACCCTTAAACATTGCAAATTTCTATTATGCTTTAAGAATGGTCAGTTTGGCAAGGACTATTGGACAAGTGCCAATTTTAACCGCTGCAACACATGCACGTCTTTGCCGTAACGTATCCTAATCAAGTTCGCTCAACTGACATAATGTAATCCATAAATTTTAGCGGTAAATGCCACGAGCAAGCGCGAACGTCAGAGACGACAGCAAGCCGTGAAAGTATTTGTGTCGGATTGCGCTAATCTGAAATGTCCGTTTTTTTTCGGGCGGGTAACCTGTGCCTTCTTTTTTTTACATTCGTCAAAGATTACCTTTTTTCTTCAAATTCGTCAAACATTACCAGTTATACATAGTTTGATTTGTGTTAAATGTCCGTTGAAATATACTTGATCAGTGGTTCCATGTCTTTAATACTGCTTGATGGAGACTCAGTGGCTGATGATGTAAGCAGGGACGGAAATGGAAATCTGGAAAATATGACAAGATCGCAACGTTAGAATCTAAAACTAAAGCTGTCGACAACACAAAAGGCATTTTCGTATTGTTTCTGCTTCATGTGAATTTTTTATTTTTCTGTGTTTGTATTATCGTTATTAGTTAAAAATGAAAATAAAACAACGTTATTTAGGATTCATAAAGATACGAGACCAACTTGTTCATTCGTCTGTATGCAAATGGACATGTCCGCCATCGCCCGGTTGGAGTATTTTCAGTGAACTGATTTACATGAGCCGTGAGGAATACCTTCCAGAACGTCACTCGCAAATAAACTCGGCACAGCGATAGTACACAGGCTATTTTTAGGTGGCAGCCAGAGGGATATATAGAGTATATTTAATGTGTTTTCTCAAATACCACTTTTATCTCATCGAGTGAGGTGGGGAGAATCTGCGTCACTCGTGAAAATATTAGACTCTCCCCACTTCACGAGATGAGATAAAAGTGGTATTTGAGAAAACACATTGAATTTTCTATTTATTATATACATTTTTTATTTTTATTACTTGCAATTTATATATACTATTCCAAAAAAGAAACGCATACGGCACAAAACTGAAGAGACAAAGGTTTAATTCAAACGTGTATAACTATTCAACAAACATACTCAGGAGCATGAAATTTGACGTGCACATGACAGAACCACGTGAGTATACGATAATAATGATCACCACAGGCCAAACAGTCATGATTTTGTTCAGCGTCCACAGAAGTGTCAGTACCTGTTATGTCCACCACGTGCACTAATAACCGTTCGGACCCGCCTCGTCATGGACTGG
Source organism: Haliotis cracherodii (assembly GCF_022045235.1). Lineage (NCBI taxonomy): Eukaryota > Metazoa > Mollusca > Gastropoda > Lepetellida > Haliotidae > Haliotis > Haliotis cracherodii. The sequence goes on from NW_027266286.1 coordinate 21,465,625, forward strand.
ATCAGACGCTGTATAACTGGTTGAGGAATTCTCCTCCACTCCTGCTGAAGAAATGTAGCTCCTCAGTTTGAGGTTGACGTACACGCTGACGTAGACGCCGATCAAGTTCATGGGATGTTCTATGGGGTTGAGATCCGGGGAACGAGATGGCCAGGGGAGCACAGGAATGTTGTTATTTGCCAGATACTCCATGGTGACACGTGCTGTATGTGGCCTGGCGTTGTTTATAGCGCACAGCCGTCAGGTTTCCTTGGACATGGATAAGATTAGTACGGGTTGTGTAGGATATCGCCGCCAACATCATGACACTCTCTCCACCGAATCTGTCCACTTGACGTACACAGTTAGGAGCATAACGTTCATGGACCCGTCTGTAAACACTGTTTCGTCCATCCCGTCTCTGTAGAAGAAACCCACATTCATCGCTGAACCATATGCGCCTCCAGTTTCGTAAGTTCCAGGCCGACATGTTATTGCACCAGCAGAGACGTTGGACGCGATGCTGACGTCGTAACACGTTCCCGAAGTAGGGTCTCCGGGCTCTCAGTCCAATCTCTCTCAGTCTGTTCCGTACTGTTTGCCCGGATATCCCTCGAAGTCCAGGCACCCTGGCCGCTGTGCTCTCAACTGTAACGATACGATCACGGAAATGGAGGACCCGGATGTAGCGATCCTGAGCTGCTGTGGTGACTCGAGGTCTTCCGGTGCGTGGACGGTCGTTTGTGGTACCCGTAAGGTTGTAGCGTGTTGCGAGTCGAGAAATCGTACTCTGGCTTACATTTAGACGTCTTGCAACTGAAGATTGCGACTCACCAGCCCCTAGTCTTCCAATAGCGATATTGCGAGTCGCAGCGTCTAGACGTGGCATAATGATTCCGTCGTGAAACTCTTCAAAACTGATTTCACATTTCGAATGCGCCTTGGCATTTTATAGACAGATACAGCATGCAACTCATGGCCCAATTTGCACGTGCAAAATGAGTTTGGTTTCGTTTTGGTGATGTGTTTTCAGAAATGTGTAAAACGTTTTGCGTTTTGGTGGTTTTTAAAAATACAGATTTGCATAGAAGTCTCCTTTAAACAGATTCATAACATATTTTATCGATTCAGTTGACATATTCTTTGATCTGAGGATTTTTTAAAATTCAGAAACACCTACGCGTTTCTTTTTTCGAAAACAGTTTCTGATAAATTACTTAGTTCTCCCTGTCGCCCCTTTACCTCCGCCGTATAAAGGGGGTTTGCGAAAAGAATATAGTTCGTGAATAAAACTAGCCCTGTTAATATATGTTATGCGAAATATATCATTTTATATCGAGTATTAAGTTCCGTGGACATTTTTGTTTGTCATAATTAAACAAAGGAGATAACTCTTTAATGTTTTGATTCAGGAGAAAGTAGTTCCGGCACCTTGTTTATATCAGTCACTGATAAATTCCAGTATTTCATTCATATGTATATAATAAATTATATAAATACAAAAGTCCAAAGATGAGCTGAGCTGTGTATGTATATCGTTACGCTGTTTTGACGTCACAGTGCACTCTAACATAGTATGTCGTCATAGTGCAATCTAACTTTGTGACGTCACAATAAAACAGGCGTAGGGCAATAGGGCAGGCGTACGACACATACAGAAATAAGTATTGTTGTGGCATTGAAATGGACAATAATTGTATTTAAATGTCAGTTTGAAAGTATCAATAAAATAACTTTCTTTATCTTTCTCAGTGCATCATTGTCACATTTGTAAAACGGGAATATCACAAAATTTGGTGTTTTATTCCCGGCACACTGACCAATGTGTTGACTGGGTGGGATAAACCGGCAAGAGGGGTCCTTTATTTGTTGTCGGTGGACCCTCACTCTCGTTCTTAGGGTGTCCCGTCTGTCCAATGTATTCGGCTTTGCATCCAGCACATTGTATGACATAAATCAAGTTTTTCGAAGCACAATTCATATTTTCACGGACATAGAAAGTTTTTCCGTCTTTGAATGTAAAAGAACAACATTGTAAAACATGAGGGCAAGTATCACAATTGGGTCTGTTACACTTTTGTACTGTTTTACATTCTGGTTTTACATTTGAGAAAGAATTTCGAAGCGATAGTAAGAATCTGTTTCAGATTTTGGCTCTATCTTCTACTTTTAATAACCTTATTTTGTGATATTATTTTGTTTTATTTCTTAACACTTATTTATAGAAAACAGTGTCTCCCGAACACTTCCAAATATTTCAGGGTTTTGGGGATTGAAGGTTGTAACAAAAGGGAGAACACTCGCGTTAGGTTTATCTTTAGGTTTTAAAACAACACAACGGTTTTGTGATTTAGCCTTGTTTATTGCGTCTTCTTCTATTTTCCTAGGGTAGTTTCTTTCAATTAGTGACTCCCTAAGTTCATCCCGTCTATGTTGTGTACGATCTGAATTAGATACCATCGCGCAGATTCTACGTGCTAATGATTGAGGGACACTGTTTTTAGTATGGCGGGGCTGACAGGAATTGTATTTGAGGTATTGCTTGGAATCGGTTGGTTTGTAATATACATCTGTTTTAATGTTATTGTTTGAAATTGTAACTATTACATCTAGAAACGATAGATTGTTATCGCTCGTCTCCAAATACAATGCCGAATGTTTCATCAATTTTTATATGAGGCATGATGTGCCTACAAGGTTAGGGAGTTCGTTGGGTTTAACGCCGCTTAGAATAGTATTTCAGTTATGGGCAAAAACTAGGAAAAAAACGTTGTAAAAATATAGCGCCGTTTTCTCTTGACAGCAATATTCCAGCAATATCACGGCGGGGGACACCAGAAATAGGCTTCACATATATATATATATATATATATATATATATATATATATATATATATATATATATATATATATATATATATATATATAATTTTATTCCTCCATAGTAGAGTTACAAGGTATAATATTAAAGATAATTACAAAAACCTAATGACATTGTCAGAGAATACCACCATATACCACTGTGGTAACCGATTTTCTTAGTATATTCCGTCCATATATTGGAAGCGGTAGAGTCCTCAAATTACACTTCGTGAGTAAGAGCGACTGGTATCTGGATCAGTATACAAAGGTGGCTTACAGGACAGCAAACAAGCTACAAGATCATAGTCTGATTTGCTGTGGAGTTCAATGCTGATGTCAACGGGACCTATACACACAATGTCACACCATAAGTTCTCTCTTATTGTCCCCGTACTCACACAGTGGCACAGTACGTGAGTCAGTAAGTCATGGTAGTTAATACCACAATGTGTACAGGTACCATGTAATTTCCCCGGTCTCCACATCGCACACATGTGGACAATAAAACAGGCAGCTGCCTTTAGCTCAGGATACTCTCTAGCTATCCTCCACGCCACGTGTGGGGTCACATCCGGATGAATATTCTCAAAGTGCACAGTGTCAGGGTCCGATGAAAGTCTTTCCCGCCATGCTCGTACTTCAAAAGTATTCATGGCTTCTTTGACTGTTCTTTTCCATATATTCCGTTCCAGGAATGTACCGGAACTAAGAAATGCCTCCAGGTGACAGTACAATGAGTACTTGTGGAGGATGCGACATATGTCTGGGGCAAAGCCCTTACTTGTGGATGAACACTTATGTATATACATGAAGATACGAGTCATAAAAACCTTCTTAGAAAGCAGATGATTAGAACAATTACAGAGGTTGCCAAGAAAGAATAGCTTCCTGATGTTGATAAATGATTCTATGGGGAGCCAGCCGAGAAAAGAATTAACTATGTCAGACCTAGTATGACGTGGAAGTCCCTGTGCCATTTTGAGAATGGACCTCTGTGCTCTTTCTAAAGGCAGAATTTCTGCCTTGGAAATCATCGACCAGAGTTCACACCCAAACATAGCCTTTGGGATACAAAATGCCGTAATAAGTTTTGAGCTTGTAATGGGGTTTAGAGCGCGTTCATGCAGTCCCGATTTGGCGAGTGCCATGGCTGATGCTTTCATCTTCTAGCAGCTCTCCAGAGTTCTCTCCCATGAGTTAAATTCAGAGTTCAATATAATACCAACGTGCTTAAGCTCATTTGTCAATGGGATATCACGTCACGCCGGTCTGAACTATATCCTTCACCAATGGTCACCATCTTCTGCAGATTTGCTGATACTGAACTAACTATTGCTATATCGTCCGCTTGAGTGGGTGCCATTACATGGATATCCAAGATCACTGCACCTAGTTTGCTGGTGGACAGTTTCTGTAACAGTTGATCTATGTATAGCAGGTAGAGTTTTGCCGACAGGACGCTTCCTTGCCGAACACCTCTTGATAACGGAAACCAGTATGATCTTGTGTTATTAACAAGGACGCTGCTCTCGATGAGCTTGTAGCTATTGTCAAATATACTCCACAGTGCATCTGGGATTCCAAGATGATATAGATTGTATAAAAGTCCTTGGTGCCATACTGCGTCAAACGCTTTTGAACTGTCTAGGAAGGCTACGTTGATGACGTCCGGTCGCTCTTTATAATGAAGTATTGATTCTTGTACAATAAAGGAACTGTCACTGGAGGAAAGGCCTTTCTGGAAACCACATTGTTGTACACATGGAAAGGATTTGCTGTTGGTGAGCTGTGGGATTCGTCTCTGCTTACAACAACTTCAAATACCTTGTATATAACCGGCAATAGGGTTACCCCTCGATAGGAATCCGGTAACACGCGAGACTTGTTGCCTCCCTTGAATATCGGTATGATATTGCCTGTATCCGGATGTAATGACGAGGTTAAAGAGTTCTGACAAGCACTTTGTAATTAAGGTATTTTCCACCATATCGAAGATGTTCATAAAATATGTTGTCCAGCCTTGTTGCGTTTTAGGGTTTTTCAAATTGATGTTATTTCCCCTAGACCTGTTAGAAGATCAACTGATGACTGATCAGTGCTCTGTATGTCTAAACGTATCCTTTTCGCGTGTGCCTCAATGTGCTTCCTAAACTCTTGATCAAAGTGAAGCTCATCTTGGTCGATTGATACCTGTTTCATATGGTTTGCCATGGTGGTACAGATTTCTTAGGGATTTCTTGTTTGCACACCTTCTGCTTCAAGGTATGCAATCTGTTGTTTTCTGTTCCCGCGTCGAATTAAAGTCCAAAACATCTTCTGATCTAGGTCACCACAATCATCTATCTGTTTAAAGTACACATTTTCATACTGCGCTGCCGCCTCCAATAAAGCGTATCTAAATTTATCTTTTGCTTCCTTATAGCATCTGAAAGTTCTGTGTTCCCTTCCTCGGGGTTGCCCAGCATTGATCCATTCAGTTCTACAGTTCCACATGAACTTATGAAGGTTATCAACTATACCTTTCCAGTATGGCTTAAGATATTTCTTAAACTTCTTCTTATGTAAATACATTTCACTTGCTTCTGTTAGACACTGGACTATCTGATCACTATAGGTGTCTATATCATCATGTGTACATCCAACCTTGGGGCAAGAAATAGGCTAGAGAAGATGTGAAACTGCATATGTATAGTCCTGGATAGATCCATCTTCTAGTACTTTATCCCATGAATATTTTGTGTAGATATTTCATTGGTCGTAATCTATCGGAATTTTGTCATATGAAATTGTGCAGAGAACCGGATGGTGATCAGATATGTTGAATGGATTATCATCTTTTACACAAGCAGTAGCTACTGGTCCTTTGAGGTCTTGAAAGCTGTATACACTTTACTAACCCTTACTGGAGATGTTTTGGCTGCTTGGGGAAGACACAAAACTAACTCCACAAACATTGAAGAATTACTATCAGAACCTCTTTGGTGTAACCATCAGTTTAAAAAACCCGATTTCATTATAAGAAATTGGTTTTTAAAGTGAATTTACACTATTAAAGACCTCTGTTATGAAGATGATATAATGCCATTTAATGAACTTAAAAGAAAATACCAAATTAAAGGCACTTTTATTGACTATTACCAAGTTCTATTAACCATACCAAAATCCTGGAAAGATACTATTAGAAATAATCGCATTATCTTATATAATCAACATTTAAATACAACTTGGATGGACTTACTTGTAGCGCCTAAAGGCTCCAGATATTTTTATGATGAGACTAAAACTACAGCAAATCTCCCAACAGTCTGTGAAAAATAGGATACCATTCTCGACTTAGATATATCATGGAATGTTTTTATCAGACACAGAAACTGTACAAAAGATATAAAATTACCTGATTTTCAATATAACTTTTATCGCATCATCTATACAAAGTTTGAAATGAAAATTCTCGATGATGATCTGTGCTCATTTTGTGAATCCTTACTTCATGTATATATTTGGATTGTAAGCATGTTAAAGAGTTTTGGGCTAAAGTTGAATGTTTTCTGAATGCAAAATGTTCAAAACAATTTACATTTTACAAAATGCTCTGTTTTACTTGGGTACAACTCTTACATTCGGTTACATCACATCATACTGGCATGCAAAATATATATACATGTATCAAGTATTAAGAAAAACAAATTGTCACTTGAAAAGTTTCTGAAGACTTTAAGTGATATATTTCGGATAAAGAAATCAATAGCACACAATACAATAAGACAGTTTTACAGAAAATGGAAACATTTGGCAAATGAATTGTCTAGTTAATATGTCTCTTTTTTTTAAATTTAAAAAAATAAATAAAAACATTATTGTTATTTTTTTAACATGAACAATTTCCACTAATGTGCTGTAAAGATTTAGTCATACTTAGTTATGGCAAAACAAACCAACTTAATGTGATGCAAATGTGTGTCACTTTGTTGAAACCCACCAGCTTTGGTATAGTGCTGAGTGAAACTCGTCATACGGGCGAATCTAGGATTCTAACCCACGATCATTGGATGGCTCGGACACCCGTGTCCACTATCTTTTGACCTGTCAATTCGAAAATATGTTGTTTGATTGTTGTTTAACGCCGCACTCGGCAATACTCCAGCTATATGACGGCGGTCTGTAAATAATCGAGTCTGGACCAGACAATCCAGTGATTGACATCATGAGCATCGATCCACGCAATTGGGAAACGATGACATGTATCAAACAAGTCAGCGAGCCTGACCACCCGATCCCGCTAGTTGCCTCTTACGACAAGCATAGTCTCCTTTTAAGGCAAGCATGGGTTGCTGAAGACCTATTCTACCCCGGAACACCAAATCCCTTTTGAATCATATCTAAGACTAAAAAATTAGATTATTATTATTATTTCAATGCAACTTACAACAGCTGCTTTGATAAAAAGTCACTGTAATCTAAATAGGCCTTTGTTTGAATCCACAGATAGCGTAAACCGCACTCATATTTTTATTATTAATAATAATCAAACTGTTAATATTCGTATTTGCAATACTTGTGAAAAATGGAATCAGGGTATGAAAATATGTATTCCATCAACAGTGAGATAAGGTAAGTAAATTCGTTGTCGCGGCTCGGTATTTGATGGACATACATGTTTATTTGTGAGCGAGCGCAGCTGCAAACTATTGATGCATTCAGTGTACAGTGATACTCACACTTTCAGCCTGGCACCGATTGTTCTGTTAACAGGCGATAGGTTTTCAATAAAGTACTTTATATAGTAATCTCATTCAACGAAGATGTGTTAATCAATAGTCAACGATTAAATAGAGGCTAGATTAGCAGCTTTATAAAGCTCCAATCATTTTGGGTATCCTGCGGTTCAATTTTGTTTCTTTCGAAACGCTTAACGCTTCGTATACCAAACTGAAAATGTCTTGTTCCTCTCCATATGCACATGAGTGAATGAGTGAGTGAGTGAGTGAGTTAAACGCCCCTTTTAACAGTATTCCAGTTATATCACGGCGTGTCAGCTTAACGGGGTAGGAAAGCCCGAAATGATGCAGGTCTCAGACGTTTACTACTTCGGTGACACCAACGAACACAGGTATGTTGCTGACAAATCTAGAAACATAATCGGGGCGAACCTGGATTTGAACCCACAATCATAGGTTTATGGCGTGCCCAAGGGACGCAACTCTGCACAGCGAATCGCGACACCTTAGACGATTGGCCCATCCGTGCCTGATGGGTAAAACATCACATTTTGACTTTCTTTATACAATGTATTTCAAATCTACATTACCTTCGGAACAGAAAAATGCAATTCACAAGCTTCAATTCATATCTATTTCAGAGATACATGACATCACACATTTAGCCTCATTTTCCGACTTACAACTGTTTATGTAATAATTGCAGTTTTTAGACTAGTGTCTGATGAAGTAGACATGTATGCTTAAAGGTTTTGAAATAATGTTTTATTTACATAACGAATAAATAAAGCCACAAAACCCTTTCCATATCCAACAGAAATCCCTGCATAAAGCAGAGTCGAATCGCGGCGCCTGAGACGACTGGGCTACCCGTCCGTCATACCGCCGTCATATAGCTGGAATATAGCTGAGTGCGGCGTTAAACAACAAAGAAACAAAGAAACGAAGAAAAAAAACCCCATGGGAAAATGTAATTTCATGATCCATGGGGTATTTGTCATTAAACGTGGTGACCTTAGATGTAAATGATAGCGACAAAACCCTTTCCATATTCCATATTCATAAGATTGTCGATTGCACGATCACATCTCTACCTTGAAATATTGAAAGGAAATTGTTACTAAGAAAACAAAATGTGAAATCCTTGAGTTCCCCATAGATATTAAATTTGCCTAACATCCCCATGTGCACCATTTGTACTTCCCTCCTCGCTGATTGGTTTCCTTCTGTATTTCTGTATTTCTGCTCTGACTGCAAAGATCAAAACACGGATATATGGCCAAGATGTTTATCTGAAGCTTCAGGTGACAGTGGTGAAAGAGCCAATTTCCTCCTACGGACACGAACTAGAAATAAAAGACTCGCCGCAAATCATTGTTTTGATTTTAACATTATATTCCCATGGTTGTTTTCAAGGTTAACATTTGACTTTCCTTTGCTTGTGTTTGTGACGAGTGCCACAGGTGGGTCAGAATACGCTCACCTTTTGCCAACAACTGGTATCATCACTATTTGATAGTGCTTCAGAAGCATATGATCATGATATAGTCGGAATCGTACAATGGACACTGTATATTTCTTATGATAATGAAAATGGCTTTGTCGCTTTTATCTAATTTAACGTAAAAATATACTGACAATATATAAACTTCTGATTTGATATGTATTACCGACTTGCCAAGTTTCATATTTGTCAAACGCTTCCTATCAATATCTATTGCCCGCGTTATACATGAACACTGAATCTATGTTTTTTCTGTTGTTCAACAACCGGATGTGTGACATTATTAAGTGTTCAAATATTGATAACATCGACACAGAGCACGGGCTATTACCCACAAATTGTTTTCTTGCACGTTGCACGTACATTGCAATTACAAAATGACGCTTTGATGCGTGGCATGTGTCGAACAGGAAGCAACTGCACTTAACCCACTGATTTCACCGTCACGGAGGAACAGGTTTTTGGTGTGAAAGTTTTAAATGGTGATTTCTCAATTAGTTGGTGCACATATGCGACATGTTTGGATAACACTATTTGTCTATATAAGGCGGCCAAGATATGCAAAAGGTATCACTGCAAGAAGATACAACTACGATGTAAGTATTATTTTTCGCCATATACATGTACGAGAAAGTGCTATCACAAATATAACATTAGTTACATTTGACCACTTTCTAAATGGCATTATGTGTTCATAGATATATAAGTAACAGGGTTTAATTTAAATTTGTGGGAAATGTTAGGATTCCAGTTGTTATATCAGATCATTTCCTTCAAACAGATTGGTCTGTACTCTTCTGTACTGTAAGCTCAATCTACGTTATGATCGATTTAGTTTTTTTCGTCGAATGACACATATTGCTGTCATTGAAACTTGGTTGCTAATGTATATATCTGAGGTCAACAGTTTGTCAGAGCCTTGAAAATGGTTGTATCTCTTTAAATAGTGTTTAAATCTCAATAATAAATAGATCATATATGCAAGTATATGCACGTATATGCAAGTTATGCTTTAACGAGAATGGAGAATCAAACTTATTAGATGTATATAGAGGTTATCGCGCGAGTGTGTTTGGGGATGGTAAATATCCTAATACAGGATATTTACCACCCCCAAACACACAAGCGTGATAACCTCTTTATCATATAACGTCATTCTTTAATTCTGTGCTTTAAAATCGCTTTCACTCTCTCACATACATTACCGAAACATTGCGAGTTTTCCTGGAATGGGCGCATTAATATTTATTACATCACAGGGTAAGTGATGTGTCAGTCGGACAGTGACAGTAGCCAATATAGTTCCAACTGAAATCTATTTCTTATACAGTGGCCAAGCAACATATACACAAAACAACAGTTGTTTTTAATTGCCTTTCGCGGCAATCCATCGGTCTGTCCGCTAGAGTAACTGCCCTTTGTCAAAAGGAAGCTACTCTAACCCTAGTCTTTGAGACGTCACGGCCACGGTCAGACGTTGTTGACAGTCGGTCTGTCCTGTTATAACGTTAAGAAGTGTAGTCAGATGTACACATAGCGACAAAACGAAAGAAGGTAACAATTCAAACATATTTCGGCAAAATCCAACTACTTTAATTTGTGGAGAAGGTTTCAAGCACAGATATGGCTACTGATCCCGCTTGGCTAGGCCTCGTGCCCTCGCTAAATTGTTTCGAAATTTATATCTCCAAACTTGGCAAAACATAAAATACCTTAGCTACGTCACAGTTACACTGCAAACACGAAACGTCGTTTTTTTCCGTGTATGGACATTGGACGGAAAAACGACGTTATTTGGACGTTTTCAAACCATCGTTTCTCCGTCCAAATAACGTCGTTATTTGACATCGGAATTTACTGGGAGAGAACGATATCATCAAACTCCTCCCTTTCTTGATTGACATTGTCAATCAAGCAACAGCGTCTACCGGTATTTCTACTTCTCAGATTTCATTGGTCAGTTCCCGCGTGTTAGATTACAGGCCCGCGTTTGACGCTGCACTCGAAGCGCTAAGCGGAAGTATTGAAATCAATCGTTCTGCGCATGCGGTTTACTTAATGCCTTGTCCAGATTTTCCGTTCTGTGCATGCGCGATTTCATCGTATTGTTTCCGAGATTTCATGTCACCACTATTTGACAATGATTCATATACACAGTCTCGTGAAAGTACGGAATCATACAATTCCAAACTGGTGGTGCCTATTCAGACTAATGCTTAGTCTCTAAAACTGTATAGTTTTGAAAGAAACAAGTAACTCAATTTAAATTGAAGAGGAGCCCCAGTGATATGGGAGATTCCGACATGAACCTATTCTATAGCTATCAAGGCTGCCACCCAAACAGATCCAAACTGTATGGTGATGTCTTCAGAAATACAAATTTCTTTCAATATTTATACTACGAGATAGTAAGGCTAAGGCTTACTCACCGGTGGAACGTAGACAATATCGCTAATACAACTCTTATACACGTTTATTGGTAACTTTCGTCAGTTTTGCTCTTCATTTTAATAACTTTGTTTTCACATATACATGTAGCAATACCAGACAAGCCTGTCATACATAATTATGAGGCAGTTTTCAATCTTGTACTGACTTACTCTGGTTTTCCTGAGCGAAGCTTATTGGCTTGGATGTTACACCCCGTTTTTTTTCTGGTAATCCTGTTATTACTTTATTTTTTATGTAATGACACCCTGTACTCCGTGACTATCCATAACAATCAAGATGAACATTTAGTTCAAGTAAATGATCAGTTTGTTTTGACGCCACAGTCAGTCAAAAACCAATGCTGTGAGGTTTGATTACATACTTCTACCAGGTCGAACATCGTGGATCCTCATTTTGAGAATCATAGTTCATATGCTTATCCATCTGCGAATAGAGTCCCGCTCAAGATGACCTTACTTGTTGCTAAAACTATCATCTATACCCCACTCTCAACCCCCCCCCCCCCCCCCAACACACCTAAATAACCCCTGGACAGGAAATACTGCTGATAGCCTCTGGTCAACTCAGCCGCGCTACCGCAGAATGTTCGTCCAACTCTGCAGGGGGCATTCAAACACGCTGAAATGTTTTTCGCCTTGCATCCAAGATGGTGGACAAGAGAAATCGTATGAAATTTGGCTATTATAGGTCGCTGTCTCTTTTTTGATTACCCAATAAAGTCATTTCAACATTCAATTTCAAGTAAATGAATAAGTGTGTTTTACGCCACAATTAGTCAAAGACCAACGTTGTCTGGTTTGATGACACAATCTACCAGGTAGCACATTGTGTACACCCTATCCCCATCTAAGTCTCCACTGTGCGTATTCCCGGTGACGAAAAGGTTCATGTGCGGCATTCTCTACCTCTCGAAGATTATATAGTTAACATGCTTATCCAACTCGAACTATCTTGCCGCTCAAAAATCCAAAAATCCACACACACACACACTCACACACACATTCACATTAATTGTGTGATTAAATGTATCATCGAGTATCAGTAAGAAACTAGATATAACTGCCTTTGTTCTGTAAACTCACCAAGTTTCAGCTTTCGCCTTTCCCTTTTTGGAATGAGGTTTCACATTTGTAAAATGATCTCTCTTATCTGTCTGTACCATCAACTTAACTGCCCTCACCCCCTGCAGTTTTCCCGTCCCATATTGCTAAGCAGGTCACCCACAAGGAGGAATACGTCCCTCCCTCAGTCCAGTTATACCGTGCCTAGCACAATATGTTGTGGTGCCTTGCTGTGGCCAAACATTTTGTAACAATTTAGCAAACTTTGATATGTAAACAGCAAATATAATTCCTACTTATGTTGTGGATACCATAACAATAAATCAAACCAATAGATCGTTTGAGCTAGCATGAATAACAAAAATAATTAGTAAGTCGATAGTCATAATTCCCACTGTTGGTCCAAAGTGAAATGTTCTTCATGAATACTGTAAATCATGAAATTAACGCAATAATAAGTCAGCACATTAATGCGAGTGTAGAACCCTGGCCTAAAATGCGTCATGACATTTATGAGAGTAGCCTTGCAAAAATCACTGTAGACTCACAATTCAATAATGCAGTATTGGCTGATAGACGTTCGACCGAATAATATCATTTGCTAACTTCAACTGTTCATCTAATTTTCATTAATGTATGTTACATAGTTAATATGTTCAAGGGCTTCATCACTGAATGTATAGTGTGGAAGACTACTTCAGTTGAGGATAAGTAACATAAATAATGATATTATTATGCTATTATCATTATTATTCCTTCAGATTATTAAAAAAAGTTACTATGTTTTCATATTAAACATAGCGAAAGAGGTATGGAGATTGTGGAAGATATTTTCAGCACAGGAATTGTTAACATAATTCTTAAAGATATTATGTTTTGTTTGTTTGTTGTTTAATGCCACACGCAGCAACTTAAGGATATTACAACATACATACATTTAGGTTCAGTTGTATTTTTTAATTTGGATTATTTTGCAAATGTTACAGAGACCTGATAAGTGATATAATAATGTATAGTCGCTATTCTTAAAAGTATGAATATGTTAGATTTATCAACCAGAATTATTGCACACCAAAGGATATTCATATTTCATGACACTATTCTACGTCGAAGTCAACGATATTTGTGTATGCCATTGCTACATGATTGGCTATGACAGGGATACGTCATGATAAAGCAATGAGATAGCTTCGCGATAAATCGCAAAGAACAAAGAAAGAAGCGATATTTATTTCACGATAAAACATTGTTCTGTCATGACGTCATTTATGAAGATTCGAACATGCACTCGCAACTTGAAAACGCTGTAAATTTGACGTTTGTGTCTAGTGTGTTGTTTCCAATAGATGTAGCTGGGGAAGGTAGATAAAGGCACTGCCCGAACAATCGCATCCGAAAGTGAGAGCGAAATGGCAATCGGTATTGGGAGAAAAGGTACAGATACTCGACTAGAAAATTGTAAGAATATGACAAAAGACCTAATTCAAACCCTCCTGTTCATAAAATGGATTTATCTGGCATGGCCGCGGTCGGATTCTATTCAAGGAGTCATCATTATTTAAGTACGGGTAAATATTTTAAAACGTGTACTTTTTCCTAATTTAACAGCCTTATATAATAATATGGATATCTCATATAGAAATAAACGAGTCTTGGTCGTTGTTTATCGTACAATAAACAACTCCCACTCGTCGTTTGTTTCTTAATTACATGACCATATACACATTATATCTTTTCATGTTGATCAGTCAACAAAAGCGACATAAGTATTTCTATTACCATAAGAAACCCTTGCCAAAAATAGCGCCAACTGCACGATTACGACAAGACCAGGAGCATATTTCATGATTCACAATAAAAATGATGACTCTGGGTGCTCTCAAAACCGCGAGCTCATTCCAATCCACTAGTGGCACCCGCTAAGGCAAGCATATTGTTCATCAGGCAGAGAATTGCATCAGACATCATTTTGGTCATTGATACGTCAAACCTGGAAATGTCGTCTTCACGTCCAACACAAAGCCCAAGCAAGGACCCTAATCCTTTAAATCCGCCCAAAGTTCTGTTAATTACATAGTTTTTACATTTTCCCCTAACCTTAAGTAATATATACTAGTTCTGAAGTAAATCGTATTTACCCGTATGAATTGTCTTATGTCATTTATTACCGATCAACAGAATATGCACACTTTATGAAAGTAATGTGTGATAAGTCACACACCAAACCTATACTCTCGATATACATGCTGCGCTTACTTTAAATAAAAACACTATTGGGCTAACAAGATACGTATATTAAAGTGTCATGCTTTCCTGATGTGTTATCATTATAATTTGAAATAATGAAATAAAAAGTTACCACTCATCTTTCAATATTTTTCAAGGTTGGGTTATCACGAACATATTTGAATATATACAACAGCTGTACTTGCTTATCTTTATACTTAAAAGCATCAGGTTTATCTGTCATACAGACTCCGAAACAAATATGTCCAATACAGCCCATTATTCGGCAAAATGAAGAAGGTCTCTCGGCTCCTTTTTATTTTATTTTATAACTATTGATTAATAACTGTTTTTTTTCTGTCAAACGATATTTACATATATAAATACATACAGAGGAAATGCTTAGCATTTACCTTTTAAGGAAGAGTGCAGGACGACTTGCTTTATACATATATACCTGGACATATTTGTATGGACATTTGGATGAATATAAATATACCTCCTTATGGATAGTGTTCGTAGATGATTGTAGAACGTGCATGAAGAAAATGGAATAATGATGTGAGTAATCGGGTTAATACCACGTGTAACAATATTCAGCCATATTGCGATATTGGTTTCCAAAATACAAGACGAACCATGAAATTATGACTTGAATTTGGAACTGGCTTTCTGGTGTGATGTAACAGCCCATAATCTCCTGTAGAAAAGAGCTTAAAGCACGAATAAAGATCACGAGATGATACTGATGCACATACATCTGGACATATATTTGCGTAGTATTACTACGTTAATTCATCAGTATATATGTATGTTGCGCAAAAGGATATTGTAGGATCGACGCTGACATGTGCATATAATCTATTCCCCAGTGCTGTAATATTTAATTCATTTGTATTTTGACACATATCGATAGTAACATGGAGAGTCTGTCTGAAGGTATATAGACATGCATGGGATCTTTTGGATAGTTGTACCTCACGGCTAGACAAAGGCTTAGTCTCTGAAAATATATTATTTTATTTAAAACGAGAAACTATATTTAAATTTAAAAGGAGCCCTAATGGGATGGAAATTTCAGCCTGAACCTGTTGAACATCTAGGCTTGTTTCATTTGGGGCTATAGCATTGTAGTGAGGCCTGGGCGGAAGGGAAAACCCGTTTTCACCCATCAGATTCAAGTCACTACTTCTCTCTCCAAGCGAAAATAAAATACGAAAAATGTCGGAAGTGTTTCTTCTTAATCCTTCTAATTTTCTATTTAGATACATGTTTTAACTTTAAAGTAAGTATATGTATCTCATGTTCAAAAATGTATTATTGATATCTGTGGTGCTGGTGCCGTTTTGTCGCCATTGTGTAGCTTTTGTGGAGTTGCTATGAATATCAAATACATGTCTTGAAATATGGACTTGTAACAGAACCCATCATTGAACCATTTGCAGTGTAGCCCATCTAATTGCCGTGTATGGACATATTATCCATCAACTTATACACATGTATTATGGACATATACATAATTTCATTGTACCTTATTGTTAAAAAAATACCCGTGAAGATCGGGGTTAGAATAGGCCTGCAACAACCCATGTTTGTACAAAGGCGACTCACATTATCGGGTGGTCAGGCTTGCTGACTTGGTTTATACATGTCATCGTATCCGAATTGCGTAGATCTTGCTCTTGATGATAATAGCTGGATTTTCTGGTCCAGACTGGATTATTTACGAACCACCGTCATATAGCTGGTATATTGCTGAGTGCGGCGTTTAACAACAAACACTCAAACAAAAACTATTATAAAAAACACCTTCCAACAATGAGAAATTAAACTTATATTTTCTATATATTCTGTTATATTTATAACATAATTTGATTCATAATTTAATTATAGCGTTGCTTTCTTGTCTGTCATTCAATGTACATGTTCAAACCCCTAAACTTTGAATATTTAATTTTTTCATAAATGGTTACGTTAGTTGCCTAGATCTCTCGTTACTTTCTCACACGAACAGATTAAAATAATTTGTTTTTACTATCATATTTCAGTATATTTATTTCATAATGCGAAATTAATAATTCATTTATCCCAGTATAGATCATATTCGTTTATATCACTATCTGATGTTAAGGTTTTATTGCAGAAATTATAATGAATTCAAAATGTAGAAAGATACACAATTTGCCATTAATTGACTTTTAAACTATACAAAGTATTATATAATGATGAGAATTCCTGTAACGGACAGTATTTAATAAAGAAATATTAGTCGATTATTCAGATATGCCCTTCAGTAGTATTATTGTATATCTCCAGAGAGAGGTTTACATTGTAGTTCTCATTATTTGTGGATAATTCAACAAGCAACATAGAAAATATATATTCTACCATAACAAAAGAATACAGATTATACAATAACTCGCAATTGTTCAAAAGAGATTTCAAATCACAATAACATATCTTATATAAACAGAGGTGCTAATGGTTTAATCTCTACATTGTGCCCATGTTCGTGAGCCCTTGTTCTATTCAGCAGACAGCCCAAACCCGAAACTCCACAACATATCCGATTACACTGACCCAGTTCTCCAGTTCTCCATGCGATACTGTCGCTCTTGTACGTCTCCCAGTCCATAGAGAATAAATTTAAAAGGAATCCAACTCAAGTCTAGAACTATTTGTCAAGCCTAGATTGCCTCAATTCTATCCACGAAAGTAAGCGTTAATAAAAAATATTGTTCTTGGCTGCTTCAGATTATATTTTGTAGATACATATTTTTAACTACGAAAATTGTACTGACACTGTCCCTATTGAAGCTATTTATAGCTCAAATAAGAATTTCGAATTGTCGTCCATTGTTCGATGTCAATACATCAATGACAAGTGAGGATGATATAGTAATCGTTGATGCCGCGCTACACTATAATAAAAATTATAATCAAGTTGACTAGTACGTACATTACTACAGTAAACATGTACATGATCACGCCCTAATAATCAAATGTCGTAATATCAAAAACTAATATATTATTATGTGATGAATTTGACTGGATCAGTGGTAACATGTGATATTAATATTCCATCAATTTCTTTCCTGGTTGGTCTATCCATGTCTACAAAATGAAAATAATGCAATTAAAAAGGAGCACAGAACAATTCTTAATTTCAGACTACAGCTGCCGAAATCTAGACTTTCCCAATCATTATAGACTTGAGTTGGTCTCATTTTTTACATTATTCTCTTGGGTCTACGTCACGGCTCATACCACACAATAACAAGACCAGTTAGTCCCCCGCCGGAGCTCCTGGATTTTGGTTATATCATCTAACATGGCCAACTCTGCTCTTAAGTAAACAAGAACCTAATTATCGAGTGGTCCTTTATGATCATACTAGGTTTTTGTCCTTTGCTTGAACAATAATGTCACTTAACTTCTTTTATTGAGTCGTTTATTTGTAGATGATTTCGTACACAGATATTTCGTCTAACATGGTGATTATAATCATAACTATTTTTCAATAATAATGGTATGCACAGTTCTTTATGTTGTTCTGTACACGGATTCCCCAGTGGCTATATTGCATCATATAGAATACTCATGGATGTGTATAGCCACTGTACCAAATTAATAATGATCATATTCTTTATTATTATCCCATTCAGACCCGACATTTTAACAAGAACACACATAGATCTAGTTCAGAAACAATAGACTGAAATTAATCCAATATGATTCCAAAATTATTATGTATATTTATGATTAATTCCATTGTGTAATAAGAAAACAAATGTCAAATAAATGGATTTTCATGTGAATAAAATCCAGAGGCCAAATATCGGCACCAATGACAGACCCTATCATTAAACACGATTGTAAAGGATATTGGGCGTTCAATAATTCCGCTAAACCACCATTTCACAATGGGAAAATACGGGGCATAATCGGCGATATTTACTTCATCAAATTTGCAAAATGAAGATCGTATTATGGATCCGATGTCGTGATAACAGTGAGCTGACACGAAATATTAACGCACATATCACTGTTGAAAATGTGGTGTGTGCCTTTATTTACATTTCACAGATGTGACGAACACTTTCGAGTCTCGAAACAGCTTAAATAATGTTTTCCTTCGCTAAAGGTAACAACGGATGTTATTCTCGTGACATATACATTGCAAGAGCATTCATGAAGATGCTAAGAAAAATATTTAACCACCCGTTCTAGCGTTTTTCTATAGTAAATACATGGCGTGTCCGCCATGTTTGTTCGTCTAGTGGAGGCGGCCATTGTGCAGTCATTGCCTGGGTCAGTGTAGCGCCAGCGCAGCATACCCGTGGAACCACGCTGCTTCAATTATCCAATTGATTTGATTAGAATATACTTGCGTCAGTGTATTTTATTTACGCCCAAAACCGTGATTTGAACACATATAATAACAGATCATACACACGCATGGTGCCTTCACTTACTATTAGCTTTAATAGGCCATCCCGGAATAAAATTGTTCACCCAAAAGCGAGGAACATCCCTTTTAGTCTGTTTATAAGAAATGTATTCCAAATAATATCCACAGTAGATGAGAAGATCTGTTAAAGAATTGCCTCAGTAAGTCAATCACAATGACAGAGCGTCGTAATACATTTACATCAAGTACAATACGTCAAAATAGCCGACACGATAAACGTGACGGGAGATATTTCCGAAGTTGTTAATAAACCTGTGGTTATTTAAAGCCTTTGTCATCACTGTTCAATTGGCCGATCATTGAAATGTGATTGTAAAGATGTGTCAAATAGATACTAAGGTAAACTCATAGATTGCTGTAGATTGTCACTACGAAAATTAAAGGGTCTAAATGACGAGAAACGACGCTTCTGTATGAATTCGTACATGTACCAGGGAATTCCCAGGGTTTTCCCCAGGAATGTGGTAGTGGTCAGTGTTTATGTCATATCAAGAATACAGTCACGTGAAAAACGTCATGTGACCGTCCTCTCGTCCAGTGGAAAAGCCGTATCTTGTAAACTTCACACACAAAAATAGTTACTGTTATAACCAAATGAAACACAACCCATTATCCGATAGAGGTAACTGTGCATAGCAGAGGGATATGTTATCACAATAAACTTGGTAACATGGTTTGGTTTGACTTCTTGGTGCGTGTCTGAATTCCTTTAAGATGTTACATATCCTAAAACTGGCTTATCAGCAAATCTCGCTGCACTACGCGCGACAGATACTAGAGCAAGGCATGCCAGAAATACGAAACCTAATGCTTCCGAAGGAAGACTTGGGCATCACGTGCGTCGGGGGACCAGCCAAATCTCATTGGACGTTAACAGTTGTAAAAGGCGGGGCAAAAAGCATCGTTTTTCCATCCATTTTACACTTGCAAAAACTCGACCCTTTTCCGGACACTTTCTAGACGCTCGCCAATTAATCAATTTTAATGAATTTTTAGTCGTTTTCCCGTCCAATGACCCTATACGAAAAAAACCGACGTTTTCGTGTTAGATACTGATTTTCAGAATATTAGACTGTTCTTTCGATAATGATAGCAATTATCCCTGTAGTTTTTCAGGTGGTTAATTCTGACTCGATCGCCGAATGACGAGGGCGACGCCATGTTTGTTTATAAACAGCGAAAGTAGTCCTACTTGACCTTTGATATTTGCATCTCAATCCGCATATGACCCCAACGGATATCGTTTTTATCAGTTGGCTTTATCCTGCCGAGAAACCCACCCATTATATGATAATTACTTTTATTTACTTCTTATGTTTTTGATCAACCGAGATACAAATATGGTCGATTATAGTTTAACTATCAATTTCCAATGCTGTCCAAAACAAACAGACAATAAATGCTGAAAAAGTTAGATGTTGCTTCAAACATTTCGATTTTTTATTATTGGTTAAATAACATTAATACGATTACACTATACTGTGTTCTAATTGTTCAAGGATCAAGCAGTCCTTGCTGGGTTTAGAAAGGATTCTATGGATTCTTTGCAATTTTGGTCCTGACTAGTCATATGCACATTGGTCTAAATCCTACATTAGAAGGAAGTTCCTCATAATAATTGTTGACCCTTCCCTATTTTACTGCCTACAGTTGTTCAGTCTTTGACGTATCAACTGTAAGCACCAAAGCTTATAATCAAAGATTGTTTGTTTGTGGAACGCCGCACTCAGCAATATGATTGCAGTCTGTAAATATACTGAGTCTGGAGCAGACAAGCCAGTGATTAATATCACGAGCACCGATTTGTTGCAATCGAGATAAGATGACATGCAAATGACATGATAACAATCATAATGGAAATAGACATTGGAACTCTTGAGCATGCACAAATCTCCTTTCATGGCGACACCGTGAAGATACAAGGTAAAATAGGTCTTCAGCAACCTATGCTTGTCGTAAAAGGCGACTTACGGGATCGGGTGGTCAGGCTCGCTAACTTGGTTGATACATGTCATCGTATCCCAAATGCGTGGATCGATGCTCATAATGTCAATCACTGGATTGTCTGGCCCAGACTCGATTATTTACATGCAGCTATACGACGGCCGACTGTAAATATTCGAACCTGTCGATAGTCAAGTTATTGACATCATGCACATCGATCTAAGCAAAACAGAGAGCCTGCCCACCGATCCTGTTAGTCACCTCTTATGTCAAACTTTGAATACGCGAAGAAATAGAGTTCTGTTAAACGATACCGATAGGTTTTGTATTTACAATATCGAAAAACATTTGCGATTGTTATTCAGCTGTCAGCTGACGGGGTTGCCGTCGGTTCCAAATGAAATCTGCGGTCATCATGGTACTCTTCCATGACACAAATCTTAAAACAACATGCTTATCTATTAATCAGTTGGACAGGCAGACAAATCGACAAACAGACACACATAGCGTTACGAGGCGATTTCCATTTTGAAACGCAAAAGCTTATCCAGAAATCGGAACGTACAGAACTAAATTGTGAAATCATCAAATAATCAGAAGCAAATAACAAGATTAATGAACGACTAACAGTCATAAAAGGCTACACAATGGGTCAACTACGAAGCATAATAGGCACCATTGCATAAGTCAGTGCACTCACGAATGTAAAAAAATTGTAACAGTCGAATGTCTTGAGTGAGTCACTACCTCCGTTCTTGATTACAAAAAAACAGTGTTGGAAGCCGGCCCGAATTCGGTATTTTCAAACAGGTGACCAATCCGTAATTGGCAATTAGATAAGACGCAAGTCAGGTCGAAACAGGCTTCACTCTTACATAGGTACATCCAGCTTTCAGAAACTGCCCCATCCCGAAACCTCTCCAACGAGCAAGCCTGTCATATTCGTTAACAACAACCAGGGACAGATAACTCTGACCATTCGCTGCTGCCCCTACTGCCGTTTATATCGACAGCATTGGATATTTTGCTAGCCCTACCATCATCTGCTTTCACTGACAATTGCTACAAACTTATTTACAAAAGTCTCTACTGCCATATAACATTAGGAACCAAGTGATTAACACGTACCCACACTTGAAACCGACTGAATACACATGAACAAAGAGCTTTAATGACACTCATTAATTGATTACATACATTACTATTGCTACGTGTTGATTTCAGAATTGAAACGCGGAGGTTAACCCAGAAATCGGAACGTACAGAACAAAATTGTGAAATCATCAACTAACCACAAAATATCAATGAACAATCAAAAATTATTTTGAAATACATCTGATTAGGTTTACAAGGCAACACAAGGGGTCAAAATATATAAATATTTTTATCCAAGCACTTTCTGGGACAATTGAGGTTTCTTTCGCTAAAATGAATGTGCACTCCCTTAATTCTACGGAAACTTTCCCAGTGGTGTTATGTAAGCTGTGGACCCACCACCTTATATTCTGATTCGGGACACGGAATTAATTTCTGTGAGCTGTACAACGTACCTTTTTTCATAACACATTATTCTGGACACACATCATGTCTAGGGAACTGGGCGGCAAAAGAAAGTATAGGTCGAGTTCCATGATCAATAAAATCAAGGAGGTTTTGTTGTGAATTAGAATATGATCTAGGGAGGGGTAACAAATGATTGATCAACCACAGTTTTCAAGGTAAACAATGGTGGGGTAAGAAATTTCATTTTCAAAAGTTGTCTGAAATGTCACCAAAAATTGTCAGACACAGTTGCCTTAAATAGCGTGTATGACCCCCAGCTGCCTCAATGCATACTGTTATACACCGCCTCATCGATGACGTCAGTCTTCTGATGACGTGGACTGGAATCCGTTGCCACTCGTCTCTCAGGGCCTGCTGCAATTCTTGTCTGTTGACGGGAGTCCGATGGCGTGCTCTAATCTGTCTTTCAAGATGGTCCCACATATGTTCAATAGGATTCATATCGGGTGAGTGGGCAGGGCCAGGTCAAAACGTCAACGTTCTGCTGGTTTAGAAAGTTCTGAGTCAGTCTTGCAGTATGGGGCCTGGCATTGTCGTGTTGAAAAAAATGTCCCCTGCTGTTGGTTTTGTAAGAACGGCAGCACAACTGGCTGCACCACTTAGTCTCTGTACTGCACAGCGTTCAGGTTTCCCTGTATATTCACCAAATCAGTGTTCTGATCTGCACAAATACCGCCCCACACCATGACAACTCTCCCGCCGAATGGATGGACCTCTTGAATACACGCCGGAGCCAAGCGTTCCCCTCTGCGCCGATAAACACGTTCTCTGCCGTCATTTCGAAACAAGTTTAACCGACTTTCATCAGTAAACAGCCCTCGACGCCAATTTCTCACTTTCCAGCGTCGAACCTGCCTCGCCCATCGCAGTCTCAGGCGTCGATGTTGAGCAGTCAGTCCCATTCTTCGGAAAGGACGATACGCTCGGATTCCAGCAGCACGAAGTCGTTGTAGTACTGTACGTTGGCTAATGGGATGTCCCAACGCTTTAGCTGCCGTGTGGTTTTACCGATGCAATATTTGAATAAATTTCGCTAATGTATAAAATGTCGTTAAAATACCCCCTTTTCCACTAGGCGACGCTCTACTGCGCTCTACGCCCCCGAGGGAGCGCCATAGGTCCCCTCATTTTTCGGCTATCTAGGGGCACTTACTCTCTGATTACGATCAGATAGCGCTCCTGTTGCGATCCGATAGCGACTTGAAGACCCTTGATCGTAACCAAACAACCAAAAATGTGGCGACCTTGCACGATACGTTCCCGCGACTTTTGCGATCCAGGTCGATCAGGATGCGATCCAATGGCGATCAATGCGATCTTATGCTCTCTACTCCGATCCGATAGCGATCTGGGCGACCTATGGAGATCCATTAGCACTCAATTAGTGCTCTAAGGGATCCTTTTGCGACCCGATCGCCGCATTTTGGGTCCGATCCTATAAAAACGCGTTGCGTTCTGAGGCGCTCATCAGTAATACGCTTGGTAGAGAGAGGTAAGTCCTAGTCTTTCGTGGCGATCGGCGGCGCTCTAATGTGATACAATAGCGCCCTGATTACGACCTTGGCGATCAAGTTGCGCTCTGATTACAACCTTGGCGATCAAGTAGCGATCTAACGGCATTCTGGGCGGAGCGCCACGGATTTTTGTGCAGGGGAGTCGACAGGCGGTGACCTTGACGATCATGGAGATCAGTTAGAGATCAGATAGAGATCCATGTACGCTTTTGGAAATTTTAGCGCTCTAGATAGCGATCTAGTGGAATGGGGGGTATAACAGTTCGATATGCGTTTGAAAAAGCCAAAGGTTACGTGACAAGACCGAAATATATCTACTTGTCAAAGGTCACGCTGCCTGTCTTCATTTTAACCCCCAATGTGGCAAGGGTAGAAACCTGGCTTTAAGATAACATATATTAACATAACATAACATAACTTATATTTCCTGGCTGTTGAAAACAATACTCCCCATAAACTGTGTAAATTATTGCTATGACAGAAATGGAGTGAAGTTGATGCGCAGAAAACAGTTTTACAAATTGAGACACAAGAGTTGTTGCAGAGACGCCCTAGCAGGTAACGTTTACATTTATCTGTATAGCCAACCGTGCTTCAAAGTCCTAGATTAGCAATAGTGGCATCAGTGGGGGGACGTTTGTCAAAACCTTCTACAATCCTTGCAAAGTACCGCTGGGTGCTTTCAGCTAATTCAAGATCTTTACCATGCAGAGGAGGTAGTAATTCACATAAAAACTTGTTGTTAAGATCATTTTTTTCCATATCTCAATACTTGCATACTGATGTAAGTCACTACTATTTAGACCAACAGAGAGGAGAGAATTAATAGTACGTCTTGCTTTTGTGCAGCTCTCTTCAATATATAATTTGAAAGAAAGATTACTTTGTAGAACAACACCCGCATATTTTACATTATCAAACATAGGTATGTCCCCAAGGTGATAACACAATAATTGCTTCTTTTTATGAAACACAACAATTTTACTTTTCGATGCATTATAAATTAATCGCCATTTTGATGCGTAATTAACAACTGTATATAAGGCCGTTTGCAGACCTTTAGGGCTGTAACTGATAAGAGTAGTATCATCAGCAAGTACCACGCATGGTAAACTAACATTATATATACATATTCCTGTGTCTAACTGCCGAAGCTCAGTTATGAGGTCAATTATGTACACAAGAAAAAGCCAAGCTGATTTTTACAAAGAGACCCGAGTGCCATATTCGATCAAAAGCTTTCTCGTTATCTAGAAATGCTGTGTAGACACATGATCCCCTGTTAACATAACTTTGTACACATTCGATGAGGGTAAAGAGCGACATAACATCACCGTGCGCCTTCCTAAAGCCAAACTGCAACATATCGGAAAAATTACAGGCATTTCGGGATGTCAACGTTTCTAATCGTTCTAGGAGAATTTTCTCAAAAAACTTACTAAGGCAAGATGTTAGCGTAATCTATAATTGACAGGGTTTCATTTATCTTTTAAACCCTTATAAATAGGTATAATTACCCCGTGTCTATAGGCTTCAGGTGTGTACTGTAGTTTAAGAATAGCATTAAATAATTGTGCTAACTTCCCTACCAGCATCTCACCACCAAACATCACATGTTCATTATTAATATTGTCAGGGCCAGGTGATTTGTTCCTCCTCAGTGTCTGTACATATCTAGTCACTTCCAGAACCGATATTTCAGCACATAGTACATTATCAACACATGAGTTAGATTCATTACTGGAGGCTAATTTCTCAATTTCATAGTCAATACCATCTTTAAAGTCTTGATCAAAATGGTCAGAGTAATATGGTTTTTCGCTAGATCCGCATAGTACCTACCCCAAAGCTGATATATGTCAGTGGGGGTTGTTACATTACTGTCATCATATGTAAGTTTTTCAACTCCGATCTTCTGCTTACGTAGTTTTCTCACAGATTTATAAAACGTATCAGTATCGCAAGTTTTGTTCTAATTCCAAACAAAATTTCTTTGAAAAGGCCTGCTTTAACTGTCTGTGGCAACGTCGGAATTCTCGCTTAGCTTGCTAGTATGATGTATAAGAATGGAAATTATCCCCCTTGGTTTATCCTCGGATAACCATCTCCGCCTTGCAACTCGCATGTTATAATGGTCTTGGTGTAGCCCATCCTGTTTCCAGTAAGGCTTTAGATAAGCCTTGAAACTACCGACTGTCTACTGGCATCAATCATACATTTACTGATCCCCGTATTGAATGATTCGATATCATCAGGTGTATCTATTGATAAACAAGTCTCTGCATTGTTTAGCAGTGTATCAAGACAGGCCTTGTACGAAGAGATCTCAATATTGGAAGCTTTGTCCTATTTAACAAAACATGCATTTTTAACCTTTTGCTCTACATTATCATTTACATCTACTTGTATGGTAGCTACACATGGGAAGTGATCGGATACATCATAACTAGTGAATAGCACTTCACTTGAGCTAACGTTACTCTGCAAATGGGAAGGAATCAGGATATAATCACACATTTCCTATGTGTAAAAATAATGGCTTATATAAGAATATACCTCAAATCACAAAGGCAAAGTTTGGAAGCTGTTTTGGTTCCCGCCAGTTTCGAAACCAGTATCAACTCCAGCCAATATTCCACATCTTTTGAGGTACAATCGAGCATGCTCTGTCCACAAACATTTCAAAGAGCGTCAGAAGTTGTGATCAAGGTTACTACATTCAAGGCCTCAGAAAAGCTTTCAAACCGTTTTATGGCAGACACAATTCTATAGTTGACGCATCATTACACAAAATAGGTCTGATGCAACTCCTTATGTTCACTTGTACCTTATGTTACCGTGTTTTTGTCAGGTGAATAATTGACATGTCTTTGCATGTGTTTGTGGGGTGTGGCAAGGGGAGGTTACGCTAAGTTTTTCGCGAGCACCTGGTATCGTCACTGATACCGATTCATAAACACATGTTCGTGATCTCATTGTTCGGAATTGTACAATCTACTCTGCTTTTTGCCGAGATTTCTTGTTGATCGTGTTTGATGGCGGGTGAGTCATCTTCATAATACTCAAAAGGGTACAGTTTGTACATTGATACTTCCTATTCTCTTTTATAAGTGTGACGTCATGAAACTGTTACTCCTCTTCGTTCTTGTGTGTCTGGTGGCGCCCTCTGTTGAGTGGAGAAGGAGGAGATGGTTTAGAGTCCGCTGGAGATGGGTGGCGAAAGTAGCAGCAGCAGCTGTTGCAGCGTTTGGGAAAAGAGGTACACTGTCTTTGAATAGATATCAGATTGGTAGGATGTACCATTATGAGTGAGGGTGTTGGCGACTAACGCTGAAACGGAAAGAATAATTAAAAGGATGGAAGTCATAAGTGATAAACCCCGTGGGTTACAATTGGCCCTCAGCAACCCGTGCTTGTCGTCAGAGAAGACTGACAGTATCAGAAAACAAACAAACAAACAAATTCTTTGATTAAACACATGAAAATGGTTATGAAGCTGACAGACTTGGGGACTATCATTACAGGACCAAAAACTAGGTATCGAAACGTTGCAGCAATGCATTGATTGGTGCATTTGTTGCCGGACCTCTGGGTAAAACAAGTGAAATATCCCCGAAAGGCTTAACTCTACATTACTATGTCCATATTACATTTTACAACCTTATTACAAAGAAAACTCAATACAAATCAAATATGGACTAACTTACTGTTTGATTTAAAAAAACAAAAAACAAACAAGTCTCTAGGAATTTGATTTAATGTAATTTAAGGTAACCACTTCTGATATTTTAAATTAAAGAAATATTACACTGACATATAACCTTAACTTTACATATCATTGTAAAGAAACTGAGCAAAGAAGCTTTAATCAAAGTTGTGTTGAACGTGAATTAGGATATATTGACAGACATTAATATAAAAAAACGTTACCGTTAGGGAGAATCTTTTAAGTCACACAGATTTCCTTTTACTTAGAAAGAACTAACATATATGAACTTTATGACAAGCATGCAATTCCAACAATGAATATGCAGTTGTCGCTGAGCATTATGCGTAAAATTTAGCGTGTTAGAATCTTAAAAAGCAATAACAAACACGGTTTATGACCATTATACAGATATTGAGGCCTTCGACCTTAACAAGGACGGGTATGTAGATCAGTCAGAAGCCGAGAAACAACTCAGCACCAGAGATGCTGAAACTCTCATGAAGATGGCTGATGAAGAAGTAGATGGTAAGTTGTGAATACTAGTAAGTATATATTGGATCCAAACAGTTTAAAGGCTTTTAGGATTTAGAGCAAAGAAAATGGATAAGTTGACAGGCGTGTTTGACTTGTCTTTGCGCGTGTTTGTGAAGGGTACCATAGGTGGGTGAGGATATGCTTGTCTTTTCGCGAACCCCAGATATAATCACTATTTGATAGTTGTCCAGGAAAAAGATGATCATGAAATAGTCGTAAACGTACAATCGACTGTGCTGAGGCGGAGATAACATATTATTTTGTAAATGTTTTTTGTTGCTTTTATTTACATCATATATATGTCTAACTTGTTGTTATGAAAGACAACATTGTTATTCTAAACTTTTAAAGACTGTCATAATTCTCAATGAATCAAGACATCGAAAGCTTATGGAGCATGAACATATAATCTTAAAAAAAACAGAAACGCATAGCAAGATTTGTGTGAGGTAGGAAAATACGTTTATACGAGGAACCGAACAAGGTATTGAGCCAAAATGTTGTGGGACGTAGCCGTCTATCATCCCACAGGTGCTCTATTGGGTTCAAATCCGGGGATCTGGAGGGCCTGGGGAGAACATCAACGTTGTTGTTGTGTAGACAGGCTCTTGTGATCCCTGTTGTATGCGGTCGAGCGTTGTCCTGCTGGAATACACCGTTGCCGTTGGCTGCAATTGGGAGGACGTGTGGTAGGAAAATTTCGTTGATGTATCGTGGAGCCGTAGGATGTGGACCAAACCTGTCCTTCCATGATGAGAGATGACTGCCCACATCATAACGCTACCCCTACCAAACCTGTCCACTTCCTGTACGCAGTTCCGACACAACGTTCTCCCCGACGTCTGTAGACCCGTGCTCTTCCATCCCCTCGACGGAGGAGAAATCTTGATTCTCCGCTGAACTAGACATCTTTCCATACCAGTTGAGGCCATACCCTGTGTTGAGGACACCAATGCAGTCGTTGTTGCTGATGTCGTCGACTCAATATGACGCGTCGAATAGGACGTCTTGCTCGTAGACCTGCTGCTCTTAAACGGTTTCGTACGGTCTGGTCGGAGATTCTGCGCAGTCCAGGTATTTGGGATGCGGTTGAGTTGGCTGTGGTCGTCCTTTCACGTAGGATGACGGATGAAGCGATCTTGGGCGAGGGTGGTTACGCTTGGTCGTCCCGACCTTGGCCGATCACGTGTTGACCCATGCAGTTTAAACCGATCCAATAGCCTTGAGATGGTGCTCG
This sequence comes from Haliotis cracherodii, assembly GCF_022045235.1. NCBI lineage: Eukaryota > Metazoa > Mollusca > Gastropoda > Lepetellida > Haliotidae > Haliotis > Haliotis cracherodii. The sequence goes on from NW_027266286.1 coordinate 21,495,398, forward strand.
CGCTACATTGAAAACCCTGACTACAGCTAATCAGCCCGCAAACGGCCTATGACGTTGTTTCTTTGCACTTCTGTTAATCTTGGCATGTTGTTGAACTGCCACTGTTCGATTGACGCAGATGCCAGACAATAAAAAAACCTGCACTTCAGTACCGTTCATAGTGCTGCTGCACGTACAGTACGTGCAGCTCCTAGGCCCTTTTGTTAATGCACTGGGTGCGTTTTTCCGAATCGTACGTGTTTCCCGACTAATGGTTTGCATGGTCCTTGTTGTGATCATTTTGATGCGGGAAATTTGTCACTGACACTATCACACATTAAACCTCTTTATTTTGCACCTCTTGGTCCGCTAATTTGCTTTTATGGCCAAAAATATCCGTATTGCGTTTTTCTAAAGAATATAATTGAAAATTAGGAGATCAATAAAACAGTATACATTGTGGGTTTGGGATTCAATTGTCATCGTTCTGACCGAGTATAGGTACGTAAAATCAGACAATAACATGTTGCTGATCAGAAATTCTTAGCCTTATGTCATACCGTATAATATATTTGTTTCAGGCAAGTCGGCTGTATCTGTGAATGAATTTTCACGCTATCTCCAAGATGTCCAGCAGGATCCTGTTAATGAGGGAACTGTACCTGGCGTGGTTCGTTGAGATGGTTTCCATGCGTATCTATAAAACGAATTCTGATTGACCAGTTTGAATCTCATTGTGATAATTAATTGGTCATCAGTATGCGTGGTCTTTAGTACGACAATAAACATTTATTGTTTGAAAGATGCAGTTCTCTGTTCTCTGTTCTCAACCTCAGCGTTGTACGCACATTAGTCTTGAAACACCCACATCACCTCTGTGAATTTGGCGTGAGGTGAGGTGAAATGGAGTTTAACGTCGCGTCCAAGTGTGTGTGTGTGTGTGTGTATGTCTGTGCATGTGTATGTCTGTGTGTATGTGTGTGTATGACTCTGTGTGTATGTGTGTGTATACTTGTGCACGCGTGCACGTGTGTGCCTCTGCGTATGTGTACATGTGTGTGTATGAATGTGTATCTGTGTGCATGTGTGTGCGTATGTACATGTAAATGTATGTGTATGTCTCTGTTTGTGTATGTGTGTGCGTGTGCGTATGTATGTGAAGTGTGTGTAAGTGTATGTGTGTGCATGTGTGTGCGTATGTACATGTAAATGTATGTGTATCTAGCAATGAACACCACAGAAAAAAACCAGGCGGTGCATTGTGACTGATTTACTGTTATTGACATTTTTCCAGGTACAGAAGAAAGTGCCGAACGTGTATCAAGCAATCTGATATGTAGATAAACATATGTATACATAGCGTATTGGGTGTTTGTTGCGGAGCCAGGTGGAATATACCTACAGGTTCATCCTAGAAAACCATCACCAAGGGATTCCTCAATTTGCAATTGGTCAGTGTCTCGGTCGCTGTTAGAGAATGGTGCGATCTCGTGCCCTGCATCTGTAAATGATCGAACTACTGTTAGAAATTGTCATATTAACATTTAGAATTTTAATGATCTTAAAATATTTTCTGGAAGCTATTCAATCAGTTCTACTCGTACACTGCTCTGATACCGCAACATACGATCAGGGTGAATATCGACCGTTAGGATAGCTTCGATAACATGTAAATGAAAGTTGATACCGGACGTGCCAGTGTGGGTATGAAGTGTTTTGTTAAGCGCAATACTATCTGCAGTTAACATAACTCTGAATCGAAATCATAACATGTTTATCTCTTATATGACAGGGGCGGTGGTAGCCTAGTGTTTAATGTGTTCGACCCGGGTTCGACTCTACACATGGGTACAATGTGCGAAGTCCATTTCTGGTGTCACCCGCCGTGATAGTGCTGCAATATTGCTAAAACCACGCTCGCTCACTCACATATTACCACATATGGTATTAATTTACGAATGTTTCTAAAACACAACTTTATGTTATAAACTTACGTCAAGAAAAGAAAACGTCCGGAACACTGGCTAAAGTTACATACAGTGAAAACTCGTTTGTTCGAATCCCGCTACTACGGACAGACGATCGTAACGGGAATGTCTTATAATCCGAGAAACATTGACCCGGACCCATGATCCTTTACTCCTAAAAGCTGTTATTCTTGACGATTTTACACACAGGGGATGGTACCGTCCGGATAAACGAGTTTTTTAACGCAATTACAAGCAGTGTCAAACCTTACTCACTCACTCATAATACATGTAAGAAGAGATCAAGTTTCCCGATGACTAGTAAACGCGGCAATTCAATAAGTTGTCGAATGTACTCGTAATGTTAAGTGATAGTTAAGCTACTTTTTCGCTTATAAGAGATTACAGCATAAAGAAGCATCAACTGCCAACATTGGCCTAAATTGCATATTTCTTTTGTTTTATTATAACTGCTATACATTATCATATGTCATAAAATATACTGAGTCAAATCAAAAACTTCACATTTTAAAAAGTAATCCCATATATGATATACAACGGACAAATGTATCAGAGAAGGTAATTTTTAATCATTAATGTCCAAAGAAGGATTTTAATTAACGATGTGTAGGGCCACCATGTGCATTGACAACTGCTACACAACGCCTCCGCATGGACCTTGTGATGCTTGTGAACACATGATTTGGAAGACGACGCCATTGTTGCTGCAAAATGGTGCCAAGATCTTGCAAATTCTGTGGTTTGTTCTGGAGAGTGCGCAGACGTTCACGCTGCACATTTGAAAGGCGTGGCATGGCAAATGGCCATAAAGACTTTTGTTTTCTTGTGTTTTTCTTTTTTTGTTAATGACTGCTAACAAGTATGGCTGAAAACAAGTGCGGTATTATGGCCACATGACCAGTTGAACGTTAAAAACTACTTTTGCCACTATAGTGCTGTGCACATGATTTTAATCGATTCGCCTGCACAAAAACGGGTGTTATCTGAAGACAATACGTGGCCATTACTGTTTAAATACACAATAAGGGCCCACAATGGTAAATGGTCAAAATGTTAGAATTTTAGGATTGTGAAGTTTTAATTTGGTTCAGTATATTTTATCAATGGTAATTTCAAACTAATTTCCCGCCTACCATAGCTGGTGCCGGTTGCTATTTGGAAGATGGAAGGAAACAGAAAGTCTGTGTGTGTTGAAGACCGACTCCGTGGTCTAGTGGTAGAGCGCCACCCTTGAGAACGGAAGGTCGGGGGTTCGATCCCCGGCCGCGTCATACGTCATACGATGTTAAAAAATGGTTCTTGTTATTACCCTGCCTGACGCTAAGCATTAAGGGGCCTAAACAAGGACTGGTCGGCTTGGAGTCAGTATACTGTGTCTGAGTATTAATGTTAAACTGCGCCATGGCATCTCAGTGGGCTTGCACTATATAATCGGCATCAGTCCGGACTAGTCCAAGCAGCCACACAAACGCACATGCATGCATGCACTTTGCTATATAAGTGCATTAATCTTGAATGCGACGTTAAACCTCATTTCACTTCACCTCACTTGTTTGCTAAAAGATACAGGGAAAATTCTTATTTCATGGCAAGTCAATGAAGATGTAACACTTAAAGTAGCATCAGTTAATGCTAATTTACTTACCACACTGTGCAACCCTTTGCACTGACATTAACTTATGAAACAATTTGAAGTTTAATAAAGTAGTAGGCTTTCACGTAAACATTAGTCAATGAACATTTGATACAAGCTGGTCCTGTATTTGAAGACATGCATTTGTTACGGGATAATTTTGAATCAGACGACAATGAATACTTTCAATGCTAAGAGGCGATGAGTACCTTTTTTCCCTAGAATTCCTGCTGCAATCACAGATTTCACATATCTATGCCACTGGTGGCGCCTCATGCTACCAACGTCTGCAGCAATCAGACACAGCAGAAGGAGGGTGACCAACAGTAGCTTCATGTTCGGCAACTGTGAAACCAATACATGTATTAAAACACCATCAATCAATGGTTCTATTGGTATTCATGGATTATCCAATGACTTTCCATAGTTTCATGAAGCTGCTCTCAGCTAGACCGTGTGTATAAATGACATATCAAATAATGCCACCTGTAAGACCAGTATGTTCCTGAGGAAGGAATATGCCAAAACCATAAATCAGTACTGTCAAGTTTTCACTTGACGCCAAAGCACCATACAAATCCGTAAAAAGAGATACATACTGCTGGGTCCAGGAAACCCCTGTCTCAAAAACAAAACATAATCCTTAATACAACCAAGGAAGGACTGTCTTTATATTCATAGAAAGTATTTGACAATCTCAGAAAAGAACCAAGTTCCATTCTGTCAAAACATTTGATTTTTCAACTTAGTACACCACTATCCCACATGACAAACTAAAGGAAAACGTCATTATTGATCCATGGGGCTTTTGTTACAAAACGTGGTGATCACAGATACAGTTACATATCTATATTCAGAGGTTGAAGACAATTTGTGAAAAATGACAGTTCACTGAGAAAACGATGCGTGAAATGCTGGACTTCCTCACTGATAAGATCTGTGTGTAAAATGTGGGGTAAGACATCTCGGCAAAAAGTAGACATCCTCATGGGTGCCAAGCGTGCTCCCCTTCGTACTGATCTGATCCTTTATGCATATGAATCGGAATTTCTGCTCGGATTGGCAAAGTCAAAACAAGATAATTTGGCCAAGAAGTTTAACTTAAGCTTCAGGTATATCGATGATCTGATGTCGTTCAATAACAATCAAATAGCTAAGTCCCTCTCACTGATTTACCCACCTGAACTGGAAACAAAGGAGACCAGTGAGGCCGCCTCATCTGTTTCATGTTTAGATCTATGTATTAGGATTCAGAGTGGCAAAACACTCTCTACAAGACTGTATGACAAGAGGTGTGACTTCAGCTTTCCAACAGTCAACTTTCCCTTCACGACGAGCAATATTCCAGAAGCTCCAGCATTTGGTGTTTACATTTCACAACCTTTGTGATACAATCGAACATGCTCTATCAAGATTTCAAAGAGCGTCGTAAATTCTTGCTCCGAAGTTGTTTGATCAAGGTTACAACATTCAAGGCCTCAGTTAAGCTTTCAAAAAGTTCGGCGGTTGACATGTGGAGGACATTTCCAAATTTGAAGCATCAGTGACAAAGATGATGTCCGATGCAAGTCCCTATTTATACTTGTACCAGATGTTCACGTGTTTTTTCAGGTGAACAATTGACTTGCCTTTGCATGTATTTGTGACGGGTACCACCGGTGGGGCAGGATACGCTCACTTTTTCGCGAACACCTGGTATCATTACACATGCGCATGATAGTCTGACTCGTACAATCGACAATATATATTATGAAAATGGTTTTGTTGCTTTATTCCCTTGAGCAACAATACGACTGTATGGCTTGAATACTACAGACTGAGTCAGCTATATTAAAGCCACATACAGAGTAACATAAATATCAGGATATAGAAGACAGTCATCAGCATGATATGGATGACACAATCTTTGCAGTCATCTGACCGGGACAGATGCCATGACCGTGGGAGTCATCACCACAGTATAGATGATAGGTCATGACAACCCACTGCATAACTAACAAGCGTAGTGACAGTCATCACAACGATCGATAAGATACAGTTGTGACAAGCATCCTTTACATGCAGGAACAACCTGCGGGATTCCAGTTCAGAAAAGATCAGGTGAGGTGAAAATGGGGTTTAACGTCGCGTCCAAGATTATTGCACTTATATAGCGACGTGCATGTACGTGTGTGTGTGCTGCTTGTACTAGTATTGTACTTTAATAGCGCAAGCCCAAAGAGATACCATGCCGCAGTTTAACACGAATACCCAACTCAGGCATAGTATACTGACTCCGAGCCGACCAGTCCTTGTTTTGGCCCCTAAATGCCGCGCATGTACTTTGAGTATGCACGACAGTCATCTATTCACGCTGAATTTATCCCAGATGCTTACACGTAATGATCTATTTGTCAGTTTACCTTTCCTGGAGATCTGTAGGTTACCCGAAACAGCTGAACGTACGGAACTATCTGTATTCTCCCAGACCTCTGTAAGTATATCATGGTAGGTGTGGAGAGGTGATTTACTGCTCTGTAAACTCTTGCCTTTGGGTCCCAGTGCGTAGTGACCCTAACGTTCTCTTCAATATTTGTCACATATGTGCGACAGACGGGACCATGTACATCATAGCAAGCAAGCAAGACCGCAATTTGTCAACTCGACAGGCGACAGAACTCAACAGAAGAATCGTGCATCACTTGCTACGTAGCAAACATCAGAGGGGGAAATGTGATACTCAACACAGTTTCAGATAGTAGCTGTCATGCGATCGAAAAAGTATTGAACTCCATCATCGATCAAATAACACCATAACATGGTGTCTGGCCAACTCTCCACCTCACCTAACATTTCAAACATTAACATCTAAAACATAGACTTATGAGTGAGTATTGTTTTACGCCGTTTTTAGCAATATTCCAGCAATATGGGCTTCACACATTGTACCCATGTCGGGAATCGAAGCCGGGTCTTCTGCGTGACGAGCGAACTCTTTAACCACCAGGCTACCCGACCGCCCCATATAATTATGAAGTATTGTTATTGTTAGGTTTTGACTGGAATCGTAAAATGGGCTTTGCTTTTAGTAGCTTTTTGATGGGGAATGGGTTAGTCGTTTCTCTTGTAAGAAGAAGTCATTTGTCATAGTTTGAATGCAAGACCACGTACATAAAGAGGGAGTACCACCAGAGTGAGTATATGCTAAGGTGTAAACAACTCCAAACCTGCTTATTGAACATAAGAAATTTACTTCTGAAATGAAAGACAAAACAGCGAGAAGTATGGACACATTCGTTTTGAAACAATGCAGTGATTACATCAAAGGCTCCTTATGCATGTCCCGCCCCATAGGTATCACGAGGTGAACGTGAAGATTAAAACTGCTATATGAATACAATCTGAATCAAAGGGAAACAATACAGTCATAAACTCCAACAGAAGAACCACTGTGAACAATGATGACACTATCGACTAGGTCTAGTCAGCTTATACACGTGTATGTGTATCGACTAGTTAGAGTCAGCTTATACACGTGTATGTGTATCGACTGGTTAGAGTCAGCTTACACACCTGTATGTGTATCGACTAGTTGGAGTCAGCTTATAGACCTACATGTGTATCGACTAGTCAGAGTCAGCTTATACACCTGCATGTGTATCGACTAGTTAGAGTCAGTTACACACCTGTATGTGTATCGACTAGTTAGAGTCAGCTTATACACCTGTATGTGTATCGACTAGTTCAAGGCAACTTATACACCTGTATGTGTATCGACTGGTTAGAGTCAGATTGTACACCTGTATGTGTATCGACTAGTTAGAGTCAGCTTGTACACCTGCATATGTATCGGCTGGTTAGAGTCAGCTTATACACCTGCATGTGTATCGACTAGTCAGAGTCAGCTTATACACCTTTTTACACCGACTAACTAGAGTCAGCTTATACACCTGTATGTGTATCGGCTAGTTAGAGTCAGCTTATACACCTGTATGTGTATCGACTGGATAGAGTCAAATAATACACCTGCATGTGTATCGACTAGTCAGAGTCAGCTTATACACGTGTATGTGTATCGGCTAGTTCTAGTCAACTTATACAACTGCATGTGCATCGACTAGTTCTAGTCAACTTATACACCTGCATGTGTATCGACTGGTTAGAGTCAGCTTATACACCTGCATGTGTATCGACTAGTCAGAGTCAGCTTATACACGTGTATGTGTATCGACTAATCAGAGTCAGCTTATACACGTATATGTGTATCGACTAGTTCTAGTCAACTTATACAACTGCATGTGCATCGACTAGGTAGAGTCAGCTTATACACGTGTATGTGCATCGACTTATTACAGTATCTTATACACCTGCGTGTGTACCGACTAGTTAGAGGCAGCTTATACACCTTTTTACACCGACTAGTTAGAGTCAGCTTATACACCTGTATGTGTATCGACTAGTTCTAGTCAACTTATACACGTGTATGTGTATCGATTAGTTCTAGTCAACTTATACACCTGTATGTGTATCGACTTATTACAGTATCTTATACACCTACATGTGTACCGACTAGCAAAAGGCAAATTATACACATGTATGTGTATCGACGAGTTCAAGGCAACTTATACACCTGCATGTGTATAGACTAGTTAGAGTCAGCTTATACACATGTATGTGTATCGACGAGTTCAAGGCAACTTATACACCTGCATGTGTATAGACTAGTTAGAGTCAGCTTATACACCTGCATGTGTATAGACTAGTTAGAGTCAGCTTTTTCAACTGCATGTGTATCTACTAGTTAGAGCCAACATATACCCCTGTATGTGTATCGACTAGTTAGAGTGAACTTATACACCTGTATGTGTATCGACTTATTACAGTAACTTATACACCTGTATGTGTAGCGACTAGTTCAAGACAAATATACACATGTATGTGTATCGACTAGTTCAAGGCAACTTATACACCTGCATGTGTATCGGCTAGTTAGAGTCAGCTTATACACCTGTATTTATATCGACTAGTAAGAGTCAGCTTATACACCTGCATGTGTATCGACTAGTCAGAGTCAGCTTATACATGTGTATGTGTATCGACTAGTTCTAGTCAACTTATACAACTGCATGTGCATCGACTTATTACAGTATCTTATACACCTGCATGTGTATCGACTAGTTAGAGTCAGCTTATACACCTTTTTACACCGACTAACTAGAGTCAGCTTATACACCTGTATGTGTATCGACTAGTTCTAGTCAACTTATACACGTGTATGTGTATCGATTAGTTCTAGTCAACTTATACACCTGTATGTGTATCGACTTATTACAGTATCTTATACACCTACATGTGTACCGGCTAGCAAAAGGCAAATTATACACACGTATGTGTATCGACGAGTTCAAGGCAACTTATACACCTGCATGTGTATAGACTAGTTAGAGTCAGCTTATACACCTGTGTGCGTATCGACTAGTTAGAGTCAACTTATTCAACTGCAAGTGTATCGACTAGTTAGAGTCAACTTATACACCTGTATGTGTATCTACTTATTACAGTAACTTATACACCTGTATGTGTAGCGACTAGTTCAAGACAAATTATACACATGTATGTGTATCGACTAGTTCAAGGCAACTTATACACGTGTATGTGCATCGACTGGTTAGAGTCAGCTTATACGCCTGCATGTGTATCGACTTGTTCTAATCAGCTTACACACCGGTATTTGTATCGACTAGTTAGAGTCAGCTTATACACCTTTTTACACCGACTAACTAGAGTCAGCTTATACACCTGTATGTGTATCGACTAGTTCTAGTCAACTTATACACGTGTATGTGTATCGATTAGTTCTAGTCAATGTATACACCTGTATTTGTATCGACTAGTTCTAGTCAATTTATACACCACCTGTATGTGTACAAACTGTTTCAATTCAATTTATACACCTGTATGTGCATCGACCAGTTCAGGTTAACTTTTACACCTTTACTTGTGTCGACTAAAATAGGGGTAAACACTTTGTGAATGGATCACTGAAAATCAGTAATGACTCAAGGTTTTCGCATATCCTGTTTGTAAAGAATACAAGAATACATTCACAAACTTATGTTAGGGGCTAGCATGTGAATCATCATCGTCAATACTTCCACATTGAGGAACATAGTGTATGCACGTTTCTTTGAAGGGCACGTGAAGCGTTGATGTTGGTGACACCCCGGAAAGGCCCCAGGTATCTATAATTGTGGTGCTGATGCAGGAGTCCAGATGGATGTTGAGTGTATCACAGCAAAAAAGGTGCAGGTTTCCGTTTTCCGGAAACCTTCCAGATACCTTCAGCAACCTTCAATTATCTTGGTAATTTTCAGATATTTTTGTATGTGTTTCACACTTTTCAACAAATTGCACCCCCTAAAGATGTCCTTTCTCCGTCAAACTAAATTGAGTAGAGTGTCTGTCAAGAGAATAATTAATCTCGATTATCCGCCGAAAAGGTTATTCCATTGGGCGTAAAAGGCAAAATAAAGTTATATTATATTATATGAATGGATCACTGAAAGTCCTTGATGACACCAGGTGTTCAAGAAAAGTGTAAGCATGTCCTGTTCCACCGGAAAAAAATGTCTTCAAACGTTAATACATTTTACGTTTTAATAACAAAAATTAGACACGTAACATGAACTAGTGTGACGGAGACAAGGAGAAAGATTTCAGGATTCCCGCGAAACCGAACATGACAGCTATGATTTAGGGTGGGATCAGTGGAGCTGGAAGAACCTATCTCCATGTCCTACATTGAGGAACGATGGTGTGTGTGCGCTACGGGGATGGCATCCTGGATGTGTACTTGAGACCATACTCAATCGGACGATAATGCACATGCCAGGGTCAATGTTCCCGGGGCCAACTGGGAGCAGGGGGCCAACTGGGAGCAGGAGACCATCACGACGCCCTGTCCTTCCGGCAACTCGACAGGAAGTCGGCAATTCTCTTAACTGAACAGTGGACACATACACTTCGCAACCATCCAGACACTCATTGGGAGCATGACGCACCATCCAGACACTCATTGGGAGCATGACGCACCATCCAGACACTCATTGGGAGCATGACGCACCATCCAGACACTCATTGGGAGCATGACGCAACCATCCAGACACTCATTGGGAGCATGACACAACCATCCAGACACTCATTGGGAGCATGACGCAACCATCCAGACACTCATTGGGAGCATGACGCAACCATCCAGACACTCATTGGGAGCATGACACAACCATCCAGACACTCATTGGGAGCATGACACAACCATCCAGACACTCATTGGGAGCATGACGCAACCATCCAGACACTCATTGGGAGCATGACACAACCATCCAGACACTCATTGGGAGCATGACGCAACCATCCAGACACTCATTGGGAGCATGACGCAACCATCCAGACACTCATTGGGAGCATGACACAACCATCCAGACACTCATTGGGAGCATGACGCAACCATCCAGACACTCATTGGGAGCATGACACAACCATCCAGACACTCATTGGGAGCATGACACAACCATCCAGACACTCATTGGGAGCATGACGCATACGCGCTACGGAGTGTCGGGTCTTTTTGACGTTTCAGTTTGGGCCAGATACTCTCATTTGACAGCTGAGCTGACTGAGTATTGGTCACATGTTGTGTGCTGCCAATGTGTGGACGAACTTTTCTTCATTAACCATGTCTTTTACACAATATTGGGAGCATGTTGATTATTTACATCAACATTAAACAGCATCATGAAAGTCAGTTAAACTAAACAAATTGTGTTGATTAAAAAGAAGACAATACCGAATTATTTGCAGATTTTATTCATGCATGAAAAAAACTTTACTCAGTGATCCGTAATTCGGTGAATAGGATTTTCGTACGTCTCTACTCTGAAATAAACATAAAACTTGCTTGAACGATTCATACACTTCCTTTTTAACAGTCATCTTTCCAGGGTGTAGCTGTTAGTATGTTTAATATAGGAACTTTGACCGCTAGCAATGGGAGGGGTAAACTTTGGCAGTCGCACCGGTTTCAAATTGATATAAATCGCCTCCGTGGTCTGGTGGTAGAGCGTCCGCTCGGAGAGCGAATTCGAAGGTCCGGGGTTCGACAAACAAACACACACACACACCCTATATTAGTGCAATAATTTTGGTCGCGACGTTAAACCCCATTTCGCCCCCACCTTATCTCACATTCACAGAGGTTATGTGGGAGATTGTAATTTCCACAAAGTATAATCAAACAGACTGAATTTCCAATTGTTGTATTTCGTACGGATATCCACTAATCTCAATAGCTTTCCAATGTCAAAGCCAGAGGGTATGTCATTCGAAGTCGGCCAAGTTTAGTGTATGTTGTCATACTAAATACAGCGTATACTGATGACTCAAACTGGTCAATCAAACGCAAATTCGTTATATAGATACGCATGTCAAAGAACGACACCAATCCATGTACAGTACCCTACTTACGGGATCGTTCTAGATATCCTGTAGATAGCGTGTAAACTCATTCACAGATACAGCCGACTTGCCTGAAACAAAGATCACAAACATCATATTGCAAAAGGTATGACATAAAGTTCAGATAGTCTGTCAGCAACATGTTATTGTCTGATACATGTACAGTAAACTCCGGATATAACGAACTCAAAGGGACCACTAATTTTAGTTCGTTATAATCGTAGTTCGTTACAGGCATAGACACAGCATATATACAGCAAATGGCCGGGACCACAACAACAGTTCGTTTTATCTGTCAGTTCGTTTTAAGCATGTTCGTTATAAACGTAGTTTATTGTATTACCTGCTTTACTTTAAAACCGGTCATATTGGTGACAATAGAATCTAAAACCCACAATATATGTTGATGTTCCATCGGCGTTTGATGTCTTGATTTATTGAGAATTATGATGGTCTTTTCATAACAATAAGTTAGACCTATATGTATGATGTAAATAAAAACAAAAAACATGTGAGAGAGAATACTATTTTTCAATTATTTAAGGAAATGGGTTAATCATGAGCATTTAATTTGCGCTGGAGATTTTAATGAAATTCTTGATCCTTCACTTGATAAAGGTCCTAATAACCCAACGTTTAACATCCAAAGTAGCAATGTTTTAAACACCTTTCTTCACAAAAAAACAACCTAATTGATATATGGCGGTACAAGAACTATTACAAAAAAAGAGTTTTCTCGAATACACTCTGTATTAGGAGTTATTAAACAATCTCGGATTGATCTGATATTTGTTTCAAGAAACCTTATTTCAAATATGATCAACTGTTACATTAGATATTCCTCTGTGAGTGATCACAATATTGTTGTATCAAGGTTAGACGTTTCTCCTATAGAAAGGGGTCCTGGTGTATGGATTTTTAATAATCAGCTTCTTGACAATTACACATTCTATCAAAAGATCACTTAAATAATAGAAGAGGCAAAGGGGGGCCCTTTACTTAGAGCTGAACCATTGATATGGTGGGATAACTTAAAATATCGGTTCAAAAAGTTTTCCAGGTATTATGCATCCAAAACAAGCAATCACGAAAAAGCTGATTATTTTAAAATTCAAAATAAGCTTAGAACAGAATATCATAAGATATCCTCCATTCCTGGCTATGTATCTTCTGTTTTACAATCAATGGAAAATGAGCTGGAGACATACGAGATTAACAAATGCAAAGAAGCCATTCTCAGGTCAAAGGCACAATGGACGCTCGATTCCGACAGAAATACCTAATACTTTTTCAATCTAGAAAAAACAAAACAGCAGGCTAACTCGATCAAAGAATTATTCAGAGGAGATGGTACAATAGCCAACAACACAGAGGATATCTTGGATACTGCTCAACAATTTTACTCCTCTTTATTCACTGCTGAACACTGTAATGTAGAAAAACAACAGGACATTGTTAATAATATCAAAGACAAGCTTTCCGAAGATGAGAGGAATTCATGCGAAGTACATATTTCCCAGAGTGAGCTTACCGTCGCACTCAAAGGTATGCAGAAAAATAAATCACCAGGCCCAGATGATCTAACAGTTGAGTTTTATTTGAAGTTTTGGAACATGTTATGCCCCTTCTTCATACAAGTTGTAGATTGTCTACACAAAGAAAACAGTCTTTCACGTACCATGAAAAAGAGTATAATTAGTTTATTGTATAAAAAGAAAGGTGAGAAGAGCGACACTAAATGTTACAGGCCTATTTCATTGTTAAATGTAGATTGTAAACTAATATCCAGAGTGTTGTCATTAAGATTACGAACTGTCATGTCCTCAATTGTCTCCCCTGAACAATCTTGCTGTGTACCAGGAAGAGACATAGCTAACAACCTTCACAACCTAAGAGATGTTATTGACATTGTAAATAATCGTGATGATGATGATTCGTATGTCATCAAAATAGATCAAGAGAAAGCTTTTGACAGGGTCTCACATCAATACTTATTTCAAATTCTCAGAAAATTTAACTTTGGAGATTTCTTCATTTCATGGATTAAAATTCTCTATACTGATATACATAGTTCTGTTAAATGCAATGGCCATTTGACGCCTCATTTTCCCTTAACTCGTGATGTTCGTCAGGGAGATCCATTGAGCTCCATGCTGTACGTTTTGGTGTCAGAGCCACTTAATCTCCTAGTTAAGAACAATCCTGAAATCCATGGAATAAGTATCAACAATGACATTTATTCTTTGATATATCAACATGCTGATGACACTTCAATCACTGTTTCAGATGTCAACTCCGTCGAAGAAACATTTAGCACAGTTAACTCATACTGTGAAGGAACGGGAGCAAAAATCAACATCGAAAAATCAGAAGTTTTGTTTTTGGGTAAAAATAACCTTCGTGACTGTTCAATCAACGTCCCGGTTAAAATAAAAAAAGGTTGTGTTGAAATATTAGGCATTTATTTCGGCAAGGATAAAGCAATGTGTGAAACATTGAATTGGAGAAATAAAATGGACAAACTTCAAATTTTGTTAAATTCATGGTTACGTAGACAACTTACTCTACAGGGTAGAGCAGTTGTAATAAATATCCTTATGAGTTCCCGCTTATGGTATGCGTTTACTGTACTACCTGTCCCACAATGGGTTGAGCATAGATTTACTCATATGTTTAGTAAATTCTTGTGGCACAATAAAACTGCAATATAACATCAGATATCTGTATTGGTGTTTGTTTAGATCTTGGTCTGAATATACCAAAGTTGTGTTTGAAAAATATGCAGTGAGACTTAAGTTGCTGAGGGCTTTTGCTAATTCCCTGCTTAAATGTATTTGGAAACAAACAATGGTATATTTTATGTCACATCTTCTGAAAATGAACTTGGGAATTCATGTTTTAGCTCTTGAACATAATAAGGGTGATTTACAAGACATAAGCCCATTTTATGCTGAGCTATTATCTGCATGGAATGAAATTACTGGAGGGAAAAGACCCTTGCTTCAAAATGTAGATGATATCATGAATCAACCACTTTTCAAAAATCCATTAATTACTTTCAATGGAAAAACTCTAATGTTTCAATCGTTTATTTCAAGTGAATGTATTTGTATTAAACATATTTGTTTTGAAGTTATTCCAAAATTCATGTCCTCACAAATTATTGTATACATTGGAAATGATACTTTACCTGAAATAGACATAAGCACTATACAACAATGCTATGCAATCATTTTATACGCGCTTCCATCAGAATGGAAAAATATCATTTTGTCTGATGTCGGCAAAAACCTTCCCTCTGGAGACATCTTCTGCGCGATTGATGGACAGGACATGTCAGTTGAAGTTTTAACAGCTAAATTTTGCTACGAAATATTCAGACAAAAACACTTCAAAAAGCCAGTTGCTATTTCTTTTTGGAATAATATTGCTTTGGACATTAATTGGAAAGATATTTGGCTGAATGTGTGGCAGAAAGATAAATTAACAGACTCTATACAGTTGGATTTTAAAATTGCTCACAATATTATCTTTACATATGATAAACTGTGCAAAATTGGATTGTCAAACCCTGATGTTTGTCCTGTGTGTCAAAATGAAACAGAGGACATTTTACATTTGTTTATCTTCTGCCAAGAGTTATCTTCCTTGCAATCTCTATTAATTGACATGTTGACAGATGTTTGTCAAAATTCAGGGTTTAGTCTTGGACAGTTATATCTCTGGTTACTGTTCGGATTCCTGCCAGAAAAGAAGTTGTCATGTAAACCGTTCATGAACATTGTATTGTCAATATATCGCATTGCTGTATTTAAAAGAAGAGTTATTATGAGTCAGGAAACATGAAAGCTTTTTTCAAATCTTTGATTAAGCGGCATTTCAGCCTTTTGTTGTTTCACTATTCAAAAATGAATCAATTACATATCTTTATTCAAAGATATATAATGACCAATACATTTATCACATTAGATGGAAATGAGATTGTTCTCAAACCTCCTCTAGAATAGAAACATGTAACGTATAAAGAACGTGTTCAATCTGCATTCATCTTTTTGTATATGTAAAGATGTGTTTAGATAATCAAATGTAAAAGACTATTTCTCATATTTTCTTTCTGTAGAATCGGAATGTTATCCACTGCCACCCTACTCCTGTGATAACCATTTTATTTTTGTGGTGGCAGTGTCAGCACTGTCTGCGTTTGTATTATATTCCTGTGAATAAATTTTATCAAGAAAAAAAAAGAAAAAAAAGCTCACATGGTAGAGCGCCCGCTTTGCATGCGGGAGGTACCGGGATCGATACCCGCATTCTCCAAGTGAAATTCAGTTTTTTTTTGGCTCAAATATGGACGTTACATTCAGTTGTCTCAGTCAAGTTCTACCTACTTCAAACTTGTTACATGTTCAAAAGAAATTCTACACACACACTGACTTCCAAATGTAAAAGCAAGTTTCTCTCAAAGCTGGAGCAACCCATCTGTCATTACAAGGACAATCAAGGTGGAAGGCTGGAGGAACCCATCTGTCACTACAAGGTCAATCAAGGTGGAAGGCTTAGCGTTCATGTCCCAAACCGCTACAGGTGATTGTGAAAAATACATTGAATGAAGACACACCTACTCCGTCATCAGGGGAATTAGCTCAAATGGTAGAGCGCTCGCTTAGCATGCGAGAGGTACAGGGATCGATACCCGGATTCTCCAAGTGTTTTGCTGTTTTGTTTTTGTGAAATATTGATTTTTATTTGGCTTTTTATGAATGTCTTGCACAGGGGGATTAGCTCACATGGTAGAGCGCCCGCTTTGCATGCGGGAGGTACCGGGATCGATACCCGGATTCTCCAAGTGAAATTCAGTTTATTTTTGGCTCAAATATGGACGTTACATTCAGTTGCCTCAGTCAAGTTCTACAAACTTCAAACTTGTTACAAAAGAAATTCTACACACACACTGACTTCCAAATGTAAAAGCAAGTTTCTCTCAAAGCTGGAGCAACCCATCTGTCACTACAAGGACAATCAAGGTGGAAAGCTGGAGGAACCCATCTGTCACTACAAGGTCAATCAAGGTGGAAGGCTTAGCGTTCATGCCCCAAACCGCTACAGGTGATTGTGAAAAATACATTGAATGAAGACACACCTACTCCGTCATCAGGGGAATTAGCTCAAATGGTAGAGCGCTCGCTTAGCATGCGAGAGGTACCGGGATCGATACCCGGATTCTCCAAGTGAAATTCAGTTTATTTTTGGCTCAAATATGGACGTTACATTCAGTTGTCTCAGTCAAGTTCTACAAACTTCGAATTTGTTACAAAAGAAATTCTACACACACACTGACTTCCAAATGTAAAAGCAAGTTTCTCTCAAAGCTGGAGCAACCCATCTGTCATTACAAGGACAATCAAGGTGGAAGGCTGGAGGAACCCATCTGTCACTACAAGGTCAATCAAGGTGGAAGGCTTAGCGTTCATGTCCCAAACCGCTACAGGTGATTGTGAAAAATACATTGAATGAAGACACACCTACTCCGTCATCAGGGGAATTAGCTCAAATGGTAGAGCGCTCGCTTAGCATGCGAGAGGTACAGGGATCGATACCCGGATTCTCCAAGTGTTTTGCTGTTTTGTTTTTGTGAAATATTGATTTTTATTTGGCTTTTTATGAATGTCTTGCACAGGGGGATTAGCTCACATGGTAGAGCGCTCGCTTTGCATGCGGGAGGTACCGGGATCGATACCCGGATTCTCCAAGTGAAATTCAGTTTATTTTTGGCTCAAATATGGACGTTACATTCAGTTGCCTCAGTCAAGTTCTACAAACTTCAAACTTGTTACAAAAGAAATTCTACACACACACTGACTTCCAAATGTAAAAGCAAGTTTCTCTCAAAGCTGGAGCAACCCATCTGTCACTACAAGGACAATCAAGGTGGAAAGCTGGAGGAACCCATCTGTCACTACAAGGTCAATCAAGGTGGAAGGCTTAGCGTTCATGCCCCAAACCGCTACAGGTGATTGTGAAAAATACATTGAATGAAGACACACCTACTCCGTCATCAGGGGAATTAGCTCAAATGGTAGAGCGCTCGCTTAGCATGCGAGAGGTACCGGGATCGATACCCGGATTCTCCAAGTGAAATTCAGTTTATTTTTGGCTCAAATATGGACGTTACATTCAGTTGTCTCAGTCAAGTTCTACAAACTTCGAATTTGTTACAAAAGAAATTCTACACACACACTGACTTCCAAATGTAAAAGCAAGTTTCTCTCAAAGCTGGAGCAACCCATCTGTCACTACAAGGACAATCAAGGTGGAAAGCTGGAGGAACCCATCTGTCACTACAAGGTCAATCAAGGTGGAAGGCTTAGCGTTCATGCCCCAAACCGCTACAGGTGATTGTGAAAAATACATTGAATGAAGACACACCTACTCCTTCATCAGGGGAATTAGCTCAAATGGTAGAGCGCTCGCTTAGCATGCGAGAGGTACCGGGATCGATACCCGGATTCTCCAAGTGTTTTGTTGTTTTGTTTTTGTGAAATGGTAGAGTGCTCGCTTAGCATGCGAGAGGTACCGGGATCGATACCCGGATTCTCCAAGTGTTTTGCTGTTTTGTTTTTGTGAAATATTGTTCTTATTTGGCTTTTTATGAATGTCTTGCACAGGGGTATTAGCTCACATGGTAGAGCGCCCGCTTTGCATGCGGGAGGTACCGGAATTAAGGCTTAGCGTTCATGCCCCAAACCGCTACAGGTGATTGTGAAAAATACATTGAATGAAGACACACCTACTCCGTCATCAGGGGGATTAGCTCACATGGTAGAGCGCCCGCTTAGCATGCGAGAGGTACCGGGATCGATACCCGGATTCTCCAAGTGTTTTGCTGTTTTGTTTTTGTGAAATATTGATTTTTATTTGGCTTTTTATGAATGTCTTGCACAGGGGGATTAGCTCACATGGTAGAGCGCCCGCTTTGCATGCGGGAGGTACCGGGATCGATACCCGGATTCTCCAAGTGAAATTAAGTTTATTTTTGGCTCAAATATGGACGTTACATTCAGTTGCCTCAGTCAAGTTCTACAAACTTCAAACTTGTTACAAAAGAAATTCTACACACACACTGACTTCCAAATGTAAAAGCAAGTTTCTCTCAAAGCTGGAGCAACCCATCTGTCACTACAAGGACAATCAAGGTGGAAAGCTGGAGGAACCCATCTGTCACTACAAGGTCAATCAAGGTGGAAGGCTTAGCGTTCATGCCCCAAACCGCTACAGGTGATTGTGAAAAATACATTGAATGAAGACACACCTACTCCGTCATAAGGGGAATTAGCTCAAATGGTAGAGCGCTCGCTTAGCATGCGAGAGGTACCGGGATCGATACCCGGATTCTCCAAGTGAAATTCAGTTTATTTTTGGCTCAAATATGGACGTTACATTCAGTTGTCTCAGTCAAGTTCTACAAACTTCGAATTTGTTACAAAAGAAATTCTACACACACACTGACTTCCAAATGTAAAAGCAAGTTTCTCTCAAAGCTGGAGCAACCCATCTGTCACTACAAGGACAATCAAGGTGGAAAGCTGGAGGAACCCATCTGTCACTACAAGGTCAATCAAGGTGGAAAGCTGGAGCAACCCATCTGTCACTACAAGGACAATCAAGGTGGAAAGCTGGAGCAACCCATCTGTCACTAAACAGGACAATCAAGGAACCCATCTGTCACTACAAGGTCAATCAAGGTGGAAGGCTTAGCGTTCATGCCCCAAACCGCTACAGGTGATTGTGAAAAATACATTGAATGAAGACACACCTACTCCGTCATAAGGGGAATTAGCTCAAATGGTAGAGCGCTCGCTTAGCATGCCAGAGGTACAGGGATCGATACCCGGATTCTCCAAGTGTTTTGCTGTTTTGTTTTTGTGAAATATTGTTCTTATTTGGCTTTTTATGAATGTCTTGCACAGGGGGATTAGCTCACATGGTAGAGCGCCCGCTTTGCATGCGGGAGGTACCGGGATCGATACCCGGATTCTCCAAGTGAAATTCAGTTTATTTTTGGCTCAAATATGGACGTTACATTCAGTTGTCTCAGTCAAGTTCTACAAACTTCGAATTTGTTACAAAACAAATTCTACACACACACTGACTTCCAAATGTAAAAGCAAGTTTCTCTCAAAGCTGGAGCAACCCATCTGTCACTACACAGGACAATCAAGGTGGAAAGCTGGAGGAACACATCTGTCACTACAAGGTCAATCAAGGTGGAAGGCTTAGCGTTCATGCCCCAAACCGCTACAGGTGATTGTGAAAAATACATTGAATGAAGACACACCTACTCCGTCATCAGGGGAATTAGCTCAAATGGTAGAGCGCTCGCTTAGCATGCGAGAGGTACCGGGATCGATACCCGGATTCTCCAAGTGTTTTGTTGTTTTGTTTTTGTGAAATGGTAGAGTGCTCGCTTAGCATGCGAGAGGTACCGGGATCGATACCCGGATTCTCCAAGTGTTTTGCTGTTTTGTTTTTGTGAAATATTGTTCTTATTTGGCTTTTTATGAATGTCTTGCACAGGGGTATTAGCTCACATGGTAGAGCGCCCGCTTTGCATGCGGGAGGTACCGGAATTAAGGCTTAGCGTTCATGCCCCAAACCGCTACAGGTGATTGTGAAAAATACATTGAATGAAGACACACCTACTCCGTCATCAGGGGGATTAGCTCACATGGTAGAGCGCCCGCTTTGCATGCGGGAGGTACCGGGATCGATACCCGCATTCTCCAAGTGAAATTCAGTTTATTTTTGGCTCAAATATGGACGTTACATTCAGTTGTCTCAGTCAAGTTCTACAAACTTCGAATTTGTTACAAAACAAATTCTACACACACACTGACTTCCAAATGTAAAAGCAAGTTTCTCTCAAAGCTGGAGCAACCCATCTGTCACTACAAGGACAATCAAGGTGGAAGGCTGGAGGAACCCATCTGTCACTACAAGGTCAATCAAGGTGGAAGGCTTAGCGTTCATGCCCCAAACCGCTACAGGTGATTGTGAAAAATACATTGAACGAAGACACACCTACTCCGTCATCAGGGGAATTAGCTCAAATGGTAGAGCGCTCGCTTAGCATGCGAGAGGTACCGGGATCGATACCCGGATTCTCCAAGTGTTTTGCTGTTTTGTTTTTGTGAAATATTGTTCTTATTTGGCTTTTTATGAATGTCTTGCACAGGGGTATTAGCTCACATGGTAGTGCGCCCGCTTTGCATGCGGGAGGTACCGGGATCGATACCCGGATTCTCCAAGTGAAATTCAGTTTATTTTTGGCTCAAATATGGACGTTACATTCAGTTGTCTCAGTCAAGTTCTACAAACTTCGAATTTGTTACAAAACAAATTCTACTCACACACTGACTTCCAAATGTAAAAGCAAGTTTCTCTCAAAGCTGGAGCAACCCATCTGTCACTACAAGGACAATCAAGGTGGAAAGCTGGAGGAACCCATCTGTCACTACAAGGTCAATCAAGGTGGAAGGCTTAGCGTTCATGCCCCAAACCGCTACAGGTGATTGTGAAAAATACATTGAATGAAGACACACCTACTCCTTCATCAGGGGAATTAGCTCAAATGGTAGAGCGCTCGCTTAGCATGCGAGAGGTACCGGGATCGATACCCGGATTCTCCAAGTGTTTTGCTGTTTTTGTTTTTATAAAATATTGTTCTTATTTGGCTTTTTATGAATGTCTTGCACAGGGGGTTTAGCTCACATGGTAGAGCGCCCGCTTTGCATGCAAGAGGTACCGGGATCGATACCCGGATTCTCCAAGTGAAATTCAGTTTATTTTTGGCTCAAATATGGACGTTACATTCAGTGGTCTCAGTCAAGTTTTACCAACTTCAAACTTGTTACAAAAGAAATTCTACTCACACACTGACTTCCAAATGTAAAAGCAAGTTTCTCTCAAAGCTGGAGCAACCCATCTGTCACTAAAAGGTCAATCAAGGTGGAAGGCTGGAGGAACCCATCTGTCACTACAAGGTCAATCAAGGTGGAAGGCTTAGCGTTCATGCCCCAAACCGCTACAGGTGATTGTGAAAAATACATTGAATGAAGACACACCTACTCCGTCATCAGGGGAATTAGCTCAAATGGTAGAGCGCTCGCTTAGCATGCGAGAGGTACCGGGATCGATACCCGGATTCTCCAAGTGTTTTGCTGTTTTGTTTTTGTGAAATATTGTTCTTATTTGGCTTTTTATGAATGTCTTGCACAGGGGGATTAGCTCACATGGTAGAGCGCCCGCTTTGCATGCGGGAGGTACCGGGATCGATACCCGCATTCTCCAAGTGAAATTCAGTTTATTTTTGGCTCAAATATGGACGTTACATTCAGTTGTCTCAGTCAAGTTCTACCAACTTCAAACTTGTTACAAAAGAAATTCTACTCACACACTGACTTCCAAATGTAAAAGCAAGTTTCTCTCAAAGCTGGAGCAACCCATCTGTCACTAAAAGGACAATCAAGGTGGAAGGCTGGAGGAACCCATCTGTCACTACAAGGTCAATCAAGGTGGAAGGCTTAGCGTTCATGCCCCAAACCGCTACAGGTGATTGTGAAAAATACATTGAATGAAGACACACCTACTCCGTCATAAGGGGAATTAGCTCAAATGGTAGAGCGCTCGCTTAGCATGCGAGAGGTACCGGGATCGATACCCGGATTCTCCAAGTGTTTTGCTGTTTTGTTTTTGTGAAATATTGTTCTTATTTGGCTTTTTATGAATGTCTTGCACAGGGGGATTAGCTCACATGGTAGAGCGCCCGCTTTGCATGCGGGAGGTACCGGGATCGATACCCGGATTCTCCAAGTGAAATTCAGTTTATTTTTGGCTCAAATATGGACGTTACATTCAGTTGTCTCAGTCAAGTTCTACAAACTTCGAATTTGTTACAAAACAAATTCTACACACACACTGACTTCCAAATGTAAAAGCAAGTTTCTCTCAAAGCTGGAGCAACCCATCTGTCACTACACAGGACAATCAAGGTGGAAAGCTGGAGGAACACATCTGTCACTACAAGGTCAATCAAGGTGGAAGGCTTAGCGTTCATGCCCCAAACCGCTACAGGTGATTGTGAAAAATACATTGAATGAAGACACACCAACTCCGTCATCAGGGGAATTAGCTCAAATGGTAGAGCGCTCGCTTAGCATGCGAGAGGTACCGGGATCGATACCCGGATTCTCCAAGTGTTTTGTTGTTTTGTTTTTGTGAAATGGTAGAGTGCTCGCTTAGCATGCGAGAGGTACCGGGATCGATACCCGGATTCTCCAAGTGTTTTGCTGTTTTGTTTTTGTGAAATATTGTTCTTATTTGGCTTTTTATGAATGTCTTGCACAGGGGGATTAGCTCACATGGTAGAGCGCCCGCTTTGCATGCGGGAGGTACCGGAATTAAGGCTTAGCGTTCATGCCCCAAACCGCTACAGGTGATTGTGAAAAATACATTGAATGAAGACACACCTACTCCGTCATCAGGGGGATTAGCTCACATGGTAGAGCGCCCGCTTTGCATGCGGGAGGTACCGGGATCGATACCCGCATTCTCCAAGTGAAATTCAGTTTATTTTTGGCTCAAATATGGACGTTACATTCAGTTGTCTCAGTCAAGTTCTACAAACTTCGAATTTGTTACAAAACAAATTCTACACACACACTGACTTCCAAATGTAAAAGCAAGTTTCTCTCAAAGCTGGAGCAACCCATCTGTCACTACAAGGACAATCAAGGTGGAAGGCTGGAGGAACCCATCTGTCACTACAAGGTCAATCAAGGTGGAAGGCTTAGCGTTCATGCCCCAAACCGCTACAGGTGATTGTGAAAAATACATTGAACGAAGACACACCTACTCCGTCATCAGGGGAATTAGCTCAAATGGTAGAGCGCTCGCTTAGCATGCGAGAGGTACCGGGATCGATACCCGGATTCTCCAAGTGTTTTGCTGTTTTGTTTTTGTGAAATATTGTTCTTATTTGGCTTTTTATGAATGTCTTGCACAGGGGTATTAGCTCACATGGTAGTGCGCCCGCTTTGCATGCGGGAGGTACCGGGATCGATACCCGGATTCTCCAAGTGAAATTCAGTTTATTTTTGGCTCAAATATGGACGTTACATTCAGTTGTCTCAGTCAAGTTCTACAAACTTCGAATTTGTTACAAAACAAATTCTACTCACACACTGACTTCCAAATGTAAAAGCAAGTTTCTCTCAAAGCTGGAGCAACCCATCTGTCACTACAAGGACAATCAAGGTGGAAAGCTGGAGGAACCCATCTGTCACTACAAGGTCAATCAAGGTGGAAGGCTTAGCGTTCATGCCCCAAACCGCTACAGGTGATTGTGAAAAATACATTGAATGAAGACACACCTACTCCGTCATCAGGGGAATTAGCTCAAATGGTAGAGCGCTCGCTTAGCATGCGAGAGGTACCGGGATCGATACCCGGATTCTCCAAGTGTTTTGCTGTTTTGTTTTTGTGAAATATTGTTCTTATTTGGCTTTTTATGAATGTCTTGCACAGGGGGATTAGCTCACATGGTAGAGCGCCCGCTTTGCATGCGGGAGGTACCGGGATCGATACCCGCATTCTCCAAGTGAAATTCAGTTTATTTTTGGCTCAAATATGGACGTTACATTCAGTTGTCTCAGTCAAGTTCTACCAACTTCAAACTTGTTACAAAAGAAATTCTACTCACACACTGACTTCCAAATTAAAAGCAAGTTTCTCTCAAAGCTGGAGCAACCCATCTGTCACTAAAAGGACAATCAAGGTGGAAGGCTGGAGGAACCCATCTGTCACTACAAGGTCAATCAAGGTGGAAGGCTTAGCGTTCATGCCCCAAACCGCTACAGGTGATTGTGAAAAATACATTGAATGAAGACACACCTACTCCGTCATCAGGGGAATTAGCTCAAATGGTAAAGCGCTCGCTTAGCATGCGAGAGGTACCGGGATCGATACCCGGATTCTCCAAGTGTTTTGCTGTTTTGTTTTTGTGAAATATTGTTTTTATTTGGCTTTTTATGAATGTCTTGCACAGGGGGATTAGCTCACATGGTAGAGCGCCCGCTTTGCATGCGGGAGGTACCGGGATCGATACCCGCATTCTCCAAGTGAAATTCAGTTTATTTTTGGCTCAAATATGGACGTTACATTCAGTTGTCTCAGTCAAGTTCTACAAACTTCGAATTTGTTACAAAAGAAATTCTACTCACACACTGACTTCCAAATGTAAAGGCAAGTTTCTCTCAAAGCTGGAGCAACCCATCTGTCACTACAAGGTCAATCAAGGTGGAAGGCTGGAGGAACCCATCTGTCACTACAAGGTCAATCAAGGTGGAAGGCTTAGCGTTCATGCCCCAAACCGCTACAGGTGATTGTGAAAAATACATTGAATGAAGACACACCTACTCCGTCATCAGGGGAATTAGCTCAAATGGTAGAGCGCTCGCTTAGCATGCGAGAGGTACAGGGATCGATACCCGGATTCTCCAAGTGTTTTGCTGTTTTGTTTTTGTGAAATATTGTTTTTATTTGGCTTTTTATGAATGTCTTGCACAGGGGGATTAGCTCACATGGTAGAGCGCCCGCTTTGCATGCGGGAGGAACCGGGATCGATACCCGGATTCTCCAAGTGAAATTCAGTTTATTTTTGGCTCAAATATGGACGTTACATTCAGTTGTCTCAGTCAAGTCCTACAAACTTCGAATTTGTTACAAAACAAATTCTACTCACACACTGACTTCCAAATGTAAAAGCAAGTTTCTCTCAAAGCTGGAGCAACCCATCTGTCACTAAAAGGACAATCAAGGTGGAAGGCTGGAGGAACCCATCTGTCACTACAAGGTCAATCAAGGTGGAAGGCTTAGCGTTCATGCCCCAAACCGCTACAGGTGATTGTGAAAAATACATTGAATGAAGACACACCTACTCCGTCATCAGGGGAATTAGCTCAAATGGTAGAGCGCTCGCTTAGCATGCGAGAGGTACCGGGATCGATACCCGGATTCTCCAAGTGTTTTGCTGTTTTGTTTTTGTGAAATATTGTTCTTATTTGGCTTTTTATGAATGTCTTGCACAGGGGGATTAGCTCACATGGTAGAGCGCCCGCTTTGCATGCGGGAGGAACCGGGATCGATACCCGGATTCTCCAAGTGAAATTCAGTTTATTTTTGGCTCAAATATGGACGTTACATTCAGTTGTCTCAGTCAAGTTCTACAAACTTCGAATTTGTTACAAAAGAAATTCTACTCACACACTGACTTCCAAATGTAAAAGCAAGTTTCTCTCAAAGCTGGAGCAACCCATCTGTCACTAAAAGGACAATCAAGGTGGAAGGCTGGAGGAACCCATCTGTCACTACAAGGTCAATCAAGGTGGAAGGCTTAGCGTTCATGCCCCAAACCGCTACAGGTGATTGTGAAAAATACATTGAATGAAGACACACCTACTCCGTCATCAGGGGAATTAGCTCAAATGGTAGAGCGCTCGCTTAGCATGCGAGAGGTACCGGGATCGATACCCGGGATCGATACCCGGATTCTCCAAGTGTTTTGCTGTTTTGTTTTTGTGAAATATTGTTCTTATTTGGCTTTTTATGAATGTCTTGCAAGGGGGATTAGCTCACATGGTAGAGCGCCCGCTTTGCATGCGGGAGGTACCGGGATCGATACCCGGATTCTCCAAGTGAAGTTCAGTTTTTTTGGGGGTCAAATATGGACGTTACATTCAGTTGTCTCAGTCAAGTTCTACCAACTTCAAACTTGTTACATGTTCAAAAGAAATTCTACACACACACTGACTTCCAAATGTAAAAGCAAGTTTCTCTCAAAGCTGGAGCAACCCATCTGTCACTACAAGGACAATCAAGGTGGAAGGCTGGAGGAACCCATCTGTCACTACAAGGTCAATCAAGGTGGAAGGCTTAGCGTTCATGCCCCAAACCGCTACAGGTGATTGTGAAAAATATACACAGTAAAAAAAGTGTTGCACCCCCACATTAATACGTTTGATACATCACAACATTTAAAACGCCCGACTCTGGTTTTAATGGTAGGTATTCCTTGGGGATCTGATGTGAAATGTGTAATGTTTTCGGAGGGAAGATGATCACCAAAACGTAGCAATCAGCACGTGAATTGCATGGTGCATGACATTTGCAGATTGCAGTATCTTCTTAAGCTCAACATCGCCTATAAAAGATGTTCTCTGACTGCCCAGTTTATTGTAACCCACAATGCCGGGTAGACGATTGTCAGAAGCAGTCAAGTGGCAGATTATTGGCCTTCATGGAGCAGGTCTTTCGTTCAAGGAGATTGGCAGAAGAACCGGACATCACTACTCAACAATAAGCCGTTTGGTCAGAAAACACGCACAAACTAATGATGTAAGGAATCGCAGACCCTCTGGCAGACCACATAAGACCACAGTTAGAGATGACAGAGCGTTGTTGAGGGTGGTAAGGCGTCATCCATTTGCTACACGAACAACCTTGAAACGTCTTTGGCTTCCTCGTCAACAGTTCAGTACCCAGACCGTGTGAAATCCTCTTAAAGCTGCAGGGTTGAAGTCCAGAAGGGTTATCAAGCGACCTAAACTCAAAGACAACCACAAACGACTACGTCTAGGCTGGTGTAGACTGAGACAGAACTGGAACTTGAGGTCCTGGAGAAGAGTCCACTGGTCGGACGAAAGCAGGTTCCTTCTGCATGTTGTGGATGGCAGAGTGAGAGTATGGAGGCGTCCTGGAACAGCTTATACTGCAAGAAACATCATGCCAACTGTACCATATGGAGGTGGATCTGTTATGGTCTGGGGATGCTTCTCATTTGATTGTAAGCTTGATTTAGTGACCATACGAGGCAACTTGACAGGGGAGCGCTACATCCAAGAGGTGCTGAATCCAGTTGTGGTGCCCCATTTTGACAATCATCCACTGGCCACCAGACCGATATTCATGGATGACAATGCCAGACCACATCGTTCACGAGCTGTGACCCAGGTTATCCACAACAATGCTCTGACGCAGATTCCATGGCCAGCAATGAGTCCAGATCTGAATCCTCTGGAACATGTATGGGACATTGTGGGACGCCTGATTTATCGTCGGGACCCTCCTCCACAGAACTTGCGTGAATTGGAAGCAGCATTACACGAGGAGTGGCAGCAGCTGCCCATGGAGCGATTCCAACGTCTGGTGAGGGGTATGAGACGAAGACTTCAAGCTGTGATCCAAGTGCTTGGTGGAAGTTCTCGATATTGACTTACTGTGTTCGTCAAATCTCCATATGACATTCTTACCCTATTGGATGAATTTGGTCACTAAAAATTATTGAGATGTCACCATACTTAATGCGTCTTCGTTGTTCGTTCATTTTTCGTAAAAGGTCAGCATGAGATTATTACATGCCATAAGGTCATGGAATACCCCATTTAAGTTCATTGTATAGACAATACACTGGTTTGTTGGTATACACGAAATCCTGGTTATAATATTAATTCAGTTATCTTTACACCCTTTCAAAACATCCCTCCATGAAAAAGTATAGGGGGTGCAACACTTTTTTTACTGTGTATACATTGAATGAAGACACACCTACTCCTTCATCAGGGGAATTAGCTCAAATGGTAGAGTGCTCGCTTAGCATGCGAGAGGTACCGGGATCGATACCCGGATTCTCCAAGTGTTTTGCTGTTTTGTTTTTGTGAAATATTGTTTTTATTTGGCTTTTTATGAATGTCTTGCACAGGGGGATTAGCTCACATGGTAGAGCGCCCGCTTTGCATGCGGGAGGTACCGGGATCCATACCCGCATTCTCCAAGTGAAATTCAGTTTATTTTTGACTCAAATATGGACGTTACATTCAGTTGTGTCAGTCAAGTTCTACAAACTTCGAATTTGTTACAAAAGAAATTCTACACACACACTGACTTCCAAATGTAAAGGCAAGTTTCTCTCAAAGCTGGAGCAACCCATCTGTCACTACAAGGACAATCAAGGTGGAAGGCTGGAGGAACCCATCTGTCACTACAAGGTCAATCAAGGTGGAAGGCTTAGCGTTCATGCCCCAAACCGCTACAGGTGATTTTGAAAAATACATTGAATGAAGACACACCTACTCCGTCATCAGGGGAATTAGCTCAAATGGTAGAGCGCTCGCTTAGCATGCGAGAGGTACCGGGATCGATACCCGGATTCTCCAAGTGTTTTGCTGTTTTTGTTTTTGTAAAATATTGTTCTTATCTGACTTTTTATGAATGTCTTGCACAGGGGGATTAGCTCACATGGTAGAGCGCCCGCTTTGCATGCGGGAGGTACCGGGATCGATACCCGGATTCTCCAAGTGAAATTCAGTTTATTTTTGGCTCAAATATGGACGTTACATTCAGTTGTCTCAGTCAAGTTTTACCAACTTCAAACTTGTTACATGTTCAAAACAAATTCTACACACATACTGACTTCCAAATGTGAAAGCAAGTTTCTCTCAAAGCTGGAGCAACCCATCTGTCACTACAAGGACAATCAAGGTGGAAGGCTGGAGGAACCCATCTGTCACTACAAGGTCAATCAAGGTGGAAGGCTTAGCGTTCATGCCCCAAACCGCTACAGGTGATTGTGAAAAATACATTGAATGAAGACACACCTACTCCGTCATCAGGGGAATTAGCTCAAATGGTAGAGCGCTCGCTTAGCATGCGAGAGGTACCGGGATCGATACCCGGATTCTCCAAGTGTTTTGCTGTTTTTGTTTTTGTAAAATATTGTTCTTATCTGACTTTTTATGAATGTCTTGCACAGGGGGATTAGCTCACATGGTAGAGCGCCCGCTTTGCATGCGGGAGGTACCAGGATCGATACCCGGATTCTCCAAGTGAAATTCACTTTATTTTTGGCTCAAATATGGACGTTACATTCAGTTGTCTCAGTCAAGTTTTACCAACTTCAAACTTGTTACATGTTCAAAACAAATACTACACACATACTGACTTCCAAATGTGAAAGCAAGTTTCTCTCAAAGCTGGAGCAACCCATCTGTCACTACAAGGACAATCAAGGTGGAAGGCTGGAGGAACCCATCTGTCACTACAAGGTCAATCAAGGTGGAAGGCTTAGCGTTCATGCCCCAAACCGCTACAGGTGATTGTGAAAAATACATTGAATGAAGACACACCTACTCCATCATCAGGGGAATTAGCTCAAATGGTAGAGCGCTCGCTTAGCATGCGAGAGGTACCGGGATCGATACCCGGATTCTCCAAGTGAAATTCAGTTTATTTTTGGCTCAAATATGGACGCTACATTCAGTTGTCTCAGTCAAGTTCTACAAACTTCGAATTTGTTACAAAAGAAATTCTACACACACACTGACTTCCAAATGTAAAAGCAAGTTTCTCTCAAAGCTGGAGCAACCCATCTGTCACTACAAGGACAATCAAGGTGGAAGGCTGGAGGAACCCATCTGTCACTACAAGGTCAATCAAGGTGGAAGGCTTAGCGTCCATGCCCCAAACCGCTACAGGTGATTGTGAAAAATACATTGAATGAAGACACACCTACTCCGTCATCAGGGGAATTAGCTCAAATGGTAGAGCGCTCGCTTAGCATGCGAGAGGTACCGGGATCGATACCCGGATTCTCCAAGTGTTTTGCTGTTTTGTTTTTGTGAAATATTGTTCTTATTTGGCTTTTCATGAATGTCTTGCACAGGGGGATTAGCTCACATGGTAGAGCGCCCGCTTTGCATGCGGGAGGTACCGGGATCGATACCCGGATTCTCCAAGTGAAATTCAGTTTATTTTTGGCTCAAATATGGACGTTACATTCAGTTGTCTCAGTCAAGTTTTACCAACTTCAAACTTGTTACATGTTCAAAACAAATACTACACACATACTGACTTCCAAATGTGAAAGCAAGTTTCTCTCAAAGCTGGAGCAACCCATCTGTCACTACAAGGACAATCAAGGTGGAAGGCTGGAGGAACCCATCTGTCACTACAAGGTCAATCGAGGTGGAAGGCTTAGCGTTCATGCCCCAAACCGCTACAGGTGATTGTGAAAAATACATTGAATGAAGACACACCTACTCCATCATCAGGGGAATTAGCTCAAATGGTAGAGCGCTCGCTTAGCATGCGAGAGGTACCGGGATCGATACCCGGATTCTCCAAGTGAAATTCAGTTTATTTTTGGCTCAAATATGGACGCTACATTCAGTTGTCTCAGTCAAGTTCTACAAACTTCGAATTTGTTACAAAAGAAATTCTACACACACACTGACTTCCAAATGTAAAAGCAAGTTTCTCTCAAAGCTGGAGCAACCCATCTGTCACTACAAGGACAATCAAGGTGGAAGGCTGGAGGAACCCATCTGTCACTACAAGGTCAATCAAGGTGGAAGGCTTAGCGTTCATGCCCCAAACCGCTACAGGTGATTGTGAAAAATACATTGAATGAAGACACACCTACTCCGTCATCAGGGGAATTAGCTCAAATGGTAGAGCGCTCGCTTAGCATGCGAGAGGTACCGGGATCGATACCCGGATTCTCCAAGTGTTTTGCTGTTTTGTTTTTGTGAAATATTGTTCTTATTTGGCTTTTCATGAATGTCTTGCACAGGGGGATTAGCTCACATGGTAGAGCGCCCGCTTTGCATGCGGGAGGTACCGGGATCGATACCCGGATTCTCCAAGTGAAATTCAGTTTATTTTTGGCTCAAATATGGACGCTACATTCAGTTGTCTCAGTCAAGTTCTACAAACTTCGAATTTGTTACAAAAGAAATTCTACACACACACTGACTTCCAAATGTAAAAGCAAGTTTCTCTCAAAGCTGGAGCAACCCATCTGTCACTACAAGGACAATCAAGGTGGAAGGCTGGAGGAACCCATCTGTCACTACAAGGTCAATCAAGGTGGAAGGCTTAGCGTTCATGCCCCAAACCGCTACAGGTGATTGTGAAAAATACATTGAATGAAGACACACCTACTCCGTCATCAGGGGAATTAGCTCAAATGGTAGAGCGCTCGCTTAGCATGCGAGAGGTACCGGGATCGATACCCGGATTCTCCAAGTGTTTTGCTGTTTTGTTTTTGTGAAATATTGTTTTTATTTGGCTTTTTATGAATGTCTTGCACAGGGGGATTAGCTCACATGGTAGAGCGCCCGCTTTGCATGCGGGAGGTACCGGGATCGATACCCGGATTCTCCAAGTGAAATTCAGTTTATTTTTGGCTCAAATATGGACGTTACATTCAGTTGTCTCAGTCAAGTTCTACAAACTTCGAATTTGTTACAAAAGAAATTCTACACACACACTGACTTCCAAATGTAAAGGCAAGTTTCTCTCAAAGCTGGAGCAACCCATCTGTCACTACAAGGACAATCAAGGTGGAAGGCTGGAGGAACCCATCTGTCACTACAAGGTCAATCAAGGTGGAAGGCTTAGCGTTCATGCCCCAAACCGCTACAGGTGATTGTGAAAAATACATTGAATGAAGACACACCTACTCCGTCATCAGGGGAATTAGCTCAAATGGTAGAGCGCTCGCTTAGCATGCGAGAGGTACCGGGATCGATACCCGGATTCTCCAAGTGTTTTGCTGTTTTGTTTTTGTGAAATATTGTTCTTATTTGGCTTTTTATGAATGTCTTGCACAGGGGGATTAGCTCACATGGTAGAGCTCCCGCTTTGCATGCGGGAGGTACCGGGATCGATACCCGCATTCTCCAAGTGAAATTCAGTTTATTTTTGGCTCAAATATGGACGTTACATTCAGTTGTCTCAGTCAAGTTCTACAAACTTCGAATTTGTTACAAAACAAATTCTACTCACACACTGACTTCCAAATGTAAAAGCAAGTTTCTCTCAAAGCTGGAGCAACCCATCTGTCACTAAAAGGACAATCAAGGTGGAAGGCTGGAGGAACCCATCTGTCACTACAAGGTCAATCAAGGTGGAAGGCTTAGCGTTCATGCCCCAAACCGCTACAGGTGATTGTGAAAAATACATTGAATGAAGACACACCTACTCCGTCATCAGGGGAATTAGCTCAAATGGTAGAGCGCTCGCTTAGCATGCGAGAGGTACCGGGATCGATACCCGGATTCTCCAAGTGTTTTGCTGTTTTGTTTTTGTGAAATATTGTTTTTATTTGGCTTTTTATGAATGTCTTGCACAGGGGGATTAGCTCACATGGTAGAGCGCCCGCTTTGCATGCGGGAGGTACCGGGAACGATACCCGCATTCTCCAAGTGAAAGTCAGTTTTTTGGCTCAAATATGGACGTTACATTCAGTTGTCTCAGTCAAGTTGTACCAACTTCAAACTTTTTACAAAAGAAATTCTACACACACACTGACTTCCAAATGTAAAAGCAAGTTTCTCTCAAAGCTGGAGCAACCCATCTGTCACTACAAGGACAATC
Source organism: Haliotis cracherodii (assembly GCF_022045235.1). Classification (NCBI taxonomy): domain Eukaryota; kingdom Metazoa; phylum Mollusca; class Gastropoda; order Lepetellida; family Haliotidae; genus Haliotis; species Haliotis cracherodii. Next base: position 21,528,980 of record NW_027266286.1, read on the forward strand.
AAGGTGGAAGGCTGGAGGAACCCATCTGTCACTACAAGGTCAATCAAGGTGGAAGGCTTAGCGTTCATGCCCCAAACCGCTACAGGTGATTGTGAAAAATACATTGAATGAAGACACACCTACTCCGTCATCAGGGGAATTAGCTCAAATGGTAGAGCGCTCGCTTAGCATGCGAGAGGTACCGGGATCGATACCCGGATTCTCCAAGTGTTTTGCTGTTTTGTTTTTGTGAAATATTGTTCTTATTTGGCTTTTTATGAATGTCTTGCACAGGGGGATTAGCTCACATGGTAGAGCTCCCGCTTTGCATGCGGGAGGTACCGGGATCCATACCCGGATTCTCCAAGTGAAATTCAGTTTATTTTTGGCTCAAATATGGACGTTACATTCAGTTGTCTCAGTCAAGTTCTACAAACTTCGAATTTGTTACAAAACAAATTCTACTCACACACTGACTTCCAAATGTAAAAGCAAGTTTCTCTCAAAGCTGGAGCAACCCATCTGTCACTACAAGGACAATCAAGGTGGAAGGCTGGAGGAACCCATCTGTCACTACAAGGTCAATCAAGGTGGAAGGCTTAGCGTTCATGCCCCAAACCGCTACAGGTGATTGTGAAAAATACATTGAATGAAGACACACCTACTCCGTCATCAGGGGAATTAGCTCAAATGGTAGAGCGCTCGCTTAGCATGCGAGAGGTACCGGGATCGATACCCGGATTCTCCAAGTGTTTTGCTGTTTTGTTTTTGTGAAATATTGTTTTTATTTGGCTTTTTATGAATGTCTTGCACAGGGGGATTAGCTCACATGGTAGAGCGCCCGCTTTGCATGCGGGAGGTACCGGGAACGATACCCGCATTCTCCAAGTGAAAGTCAGTTTTTTGGCTCAAATATGGACGTTACATTCAGTTGTCTCAGTCAAGTTGTACCAACTTCAAACTTTTTACAAAAGAAATTCTACACACACACTGACTTCCAAATGTAAAAGCAAGTTTCTCTCAAAGCTGGAGCAACCCATCTGTCACTACAAGGACAATCAAGGTGGAAGGCTGGAGGAACCCATCTGTCACTACAAGGTCAATCAAGGTGGAAGGCTTAGCGTTCATGCCCCAAACCGCTACAGGTGATTGTGAAAAATACATTGAATGAAGACACACCTACTCCGTCATCAGGGGAATTAGCTCAAATGGTAGAGCGCTCGCTTAGCATGCGAGAGGTACCGGGATCGATACCCGGATTCTCCAAGTGTTTTGCTGTTTTGTTTTTGTGAAATATTGTTCTTATTTGGCTTTTTATGAATGTCTTGCACAGGGGGATTAGCTCACATGGTAGAGCTCCCGCTTTGCATGCGGGAGGTACCGGGATCCATACCCGGATTCTCCAAGTGAAATTCAGTTTATTTTTGGCTCAAATATGGACGTTACATTCAGTTGTCTCAGTCAAGTTCTACAAACTTCGAATTTGTTACAAAACAAATTCTACTCACACACTGACTTCCAAATGTAAAAGCAAGTTTCTCTCAAAGCTGGAGCAACCCATCTGTCACTACAAGGTCAATCAAGGTGGAAGGCTTAGCGTTCATGCCCCAAACCGCTACAGGTGATTGTGAAAAATACATTGAATGAAGACACACCTACTCCGTCATCAGGGGAATTAGCTCAAATGGTAGAGCGCTCGCTTAGCATGCGAGAGGTACCGGGATCGATACCCGGATTCTCCAAGTGTTTTGCTGTTTTGTTTTTGTGAAATATTGTTTTTATTTGGCTTTTTATGAATGTCTTGCACAGGGGGATTAGCTCACATGGTAGAGCGCCCGCTTTGCATGCGGGAGGTACCGGGATCGATACCCGGATTCTCCAAGTGAAATTCAGTTTATTTTTGGCTCAAATATGGACGCTACATTCAGTTGTCTCAGTCAAGTTCTACCTACTTCAAACTTGTTACAAAAGAAATTCTACACACACACTGACTTCCAAATGTAAAAGCAAGTTTCTCTCAAAGCTGGAGCAACCCATCTGTCACTACAAGGACAATCAAGGTGGAAGGCTGGAGGAACCCATCTGTCACTACAAGGTCAATCAAGGTGGAAGGCTTAGCGTTCATGCCCCAAACCGCTACAGGTGATTGTGAAAAATACATTGAATGAAGACACACCTACTCCGTCATCAGGGGAATTAGCTCAAATGGTAGAGCGCTCGCTTAGCATGCGAGAGGTACCGGGATCGATACCCGGATTCTCCAAGTGTTTTGCTGTTTTGTTTTTGTGAAATATTGTTCTTATTTGGCTTTTTATGAATGTCTTGCACAGGGGGATTAGCTCACATGGTAGAGCTCCCGCTTTGCATGCGGGAGGTACCGGGATCCATACCCGCATTCTCCAAGTGAAATTCAGTTTATTTTTGGCTCAAATATGGACGTTACATTCAGTTGTCTCAGTCAAGTTCTACAAACTTCGAATTTGTTACAAAACAAATTCTACTCACACACTGACTTCCAAATGTAAAAGCAAGTTTCTCTCAAAGCTGGAGCAACCCATCTGTCACTAAAAGGACAATCAAGGTGGAAGGCTGGAGGAACCCATCTGTCACTACAAGGTCAATCAAGGTGGAAGGCTTAGCGTTCATGCCCCAAACCGCTACAGGTGATTGTGAAAAATACATTGAATGAAGACACACCTACTCCGTCATCAGGGGAATTAGCTCAAATGGTAGAGCGCTCGCTTAGCATGCGAGAGGTACCGGGATCGATACCCGGATTCTCCAAGTGTTTTGCTGTTTTGTTTTTGTGAAATATTGTTTTTATTTGGCTTTTTATGAATGTCTTGCACAGGGGGATTAGCTCACATGGTAGAGCGCCCGCTTTGCATGCGGGAGGTACCGGGATCGATACCCGCATTCTCCAAGTGAAATTCAGTTTTTTTGGTCAAATATGGACGTTACATTCAGTTGTCTCAGTCAAGTTCTACCAACTTCAAACTTTTTACAAAAGAAATTCTACACACACACTGACTTCCAAATGTAAAAGCAAGTTTCTCTCAAAGCTGGAGCAACCCATCTGTCACTACAAGGACAATCAAGGTGGAAGGCTGGAGGAACCCATCTGTCACTACAAGGTCAATCAAGGTGGAAGGCTTAGCGTTCATGCCCCAAACCGCTACAGGTGATTGTGAAAAATACATTGAATGAAGACACACCTACTCCGTCATCAGGGGAATTAGCTCAAATGGTAGAGCGCTCGCTTAGCATGCGAGAGGTACGGGGATCGATACCCGGATTCTCCAAGTGTTTTGCTGTTTTGTTTTTGTGAAATATTGTTTTTATTTGGCTTTTTATGAATGTCTTGCACAGGGGGATTAGCTCACATGGTAGAGCGCCCGCTTTGCATGCGGGAGGTACCGGGATCGATACCCGGATTCTCCAAGTGAAATTCAGTTTATTTTTGGCTCAAAATTGGACGTTAGATTCAGTTGTCTCAGTCAAGTTCTACCTACTTCAAACTTGTTACAAAAGAAATTCTACACACACACTGACTTCCAAATGTAAAAGCAAGTTTCTCTCAAAGCTGGAGCAACCAATCTGTCACTACAAGGACAATCAAGGTGGAAGGCTGGAGGAACCCATCTGTCACTACAAGGTCAATCAAGGTGGAAGGCTTAGCGTTCATGCCCCAAACCGCTACAGGTGATTGTGAAAAATACATTGAATGAAGACACACCTACTCCGTCATCAGGGGAATTAGCTCAAATGGTAGAGCGCTCGCTTAGCATGCGAGAGGTACCGGGATCGATACCCGGATTCTCCAAGTGTTTTGCTGTTTTGTTTTTGTGAAATATTGTTCTTATTTGGCTTTTTATGAATGTCTTGCACAGGGGGATTAGCTCACATGGTAGAGCTCCCGCTTTGCATGCGGGAGGTACCGGGATCCATACCCGGATTCTCCAAGTGAAATTCAGTTTATTTTTGGCTCAAATATGGACGTTACATTCAGTTGTCTCAGTCAAGTTCTACAAACTTCGAATTTGTTACAAAACAAATTCTACTCACACACTGACTTCCAAATGTAAAAGCAAGTTTCTCTCAAAGCTGGAGCAACCCATCTGTCACTACAAGGTCAATCAAGGTGGAAGGCTTAGCGTTCATGCCCCAAACCGCTACAGGTGATTGTGAAAAATACATTGAATGAAGACACACCTACTCCGTCATCAGGGGAATTAGCTCAAATGGTAGAGCGCTCGCTTAGCATGCGAGAGGTACCGGGATCGATACCCGGATTCTCCAAGTGTTTTGCTGTTTTGTTTTTGTGAAATATTGTTTTTATTTGGCTTTTTATGAATGTCTTGCACAGGGGGATTAGCTCACATGGTAGAGCGACCGCTTTGCATGCGGGAGGTACCGGGATCGATACCCGCATTCTCCAAGTGAAATTCAGTTTATTTTTGGCTCAAATATGGACGCTACATTCAGTTGTCTCAGTCAAGTTCTACCTACTTCAAACTTGTTACAAAAGAAATTCTACACACACACTCACTTCCAAATGTAAAAGCAAGTTTCTCTCAAAGCTGGAGCAACCAATCTGTCACTACAAGGACAATCAAGGTGGAAGGCTGGAGGAACCCATCTGTCACTACAAGGTCAATCAAGGTGGAAGGCTTAGCGTTCATGCCCCAAACCGCTACAGGTGATTGTGAAAAATACATTGAATGAAGACACACCTACTCCGTCATCAGGGGAATTAGCTCAAATGGTAGAGCGCTCGCTTAGCATGCGAGAGGTACCGGGATCGATACCCGGATTCTCCAAGTGTTTTGCTGTTTTGTTTTTGTGAAATATTGTTCTTATTTGGCTTTTTATGAATGTCTTGCACAGGGGGATTAGCTCACATGGTAGAGCTCCCGCTTTGCATGCGGGAGGTACCGGGATCCATACCCGCATTCTCCAAGTGAAATTCAGTTTATTTTTGGCTCAAATATGGACGTTACATTCAGTTGTCTCAGTCAAGTTCTACAAACTTCGAATTTGTTACAAAACAAATTCTACTCACACACTGACTTCCAAATGTAAAAGCAAGTTTCTCTCAAAGCTGGAGCAACCCATCTGTCACTAAAAGGACAATCAAGGTGGAAGGCTGGAGGAACCCATCTGTCACTACAAGGTCAATCAAGGTGGAAGGCTTAGCGTTCATGCCCCAAACCGCTACAGGTGATTGTGAAAAATACATTGAATGAAGACACACCTACTCCGTCATCAGGGGAATTAGCTCAAATGGTAGAGCGCTCGCTTAGCATGCGAGAGGTACCGGGATCGATACCCGGATTCTCCAAGTGTTTTGCTGTTTTGTTTTTGTGAAATATTGTTTTTATTTGGCTTTTTATGAATGTCTTGCACAGGGGGATTAGCTCACATGGTAGAGCGCCCGCTTTGCATGCGGGAGGTACCGGGATCGATACCCGCATTCTCCAAGTGAAATTCAGTTTTTTGGGTCAAATATGGACGTTACATTCAGTTGTCTCAGTCAAGTTCTACCAACTTCAAACTTTTTACAAAAGAAATTCTACACACACACTGACTTCCAAATGTAAAAGCAAGTTTCTCTCAAAGCTGGAGCAACCCATCTGTCACTACAAGGACAATCAAGGTGGAAGGCTGGAGGAACCCATCTGTCACTACAAGGTCAATCAAGGTGGAAGGCTTAGCGTTCATGCCCCAAACCGCTACAGGTGATTGTGAAAAATACATTGAATGAAGACACACCTGCTCCGTCATCAGGGGAATTAGCTCAAATGGTAGAGCGCTCGCTTAGCATGCGAGAGGTACGGGGATCGATACCCGGATTCTCCAAGTGTTTTGCTGTTTTGTTTTTGTGAAATATTGTTTTTATTTGGCTTTTTATGAATGTCTTGCACAGGGGGATTAGCTCACATGGTAGAGCGCCCGCTTTGCATGCGGGAGGTACCGGGATCGATACCCGGATTCTCCAAGTGAAATTCAGTTTATTTTTGGCTCAAAATTGGACGTTACATTCAGTTGTCTCAGTCAAGTTCTACCTACTTCAAACTTGTTACAAAAGAAATTCTACACACACACTGACTTCCAAATGTAAAAGCAAGTTTCTCTCAAAGCTGGAGCAACCAATCTGTCACTACAAGGACAATCAAGGTGGAAGGCTGGAGGAACCCATCTGTCACTACAAGGTCAATCAAGGTGGAAGGCTTAGCGTTCATGCCCCAAACCGCTACAGGTGATTGTGAAAAATACATTGAATGAAGACACACCTACTCCGTCATCAGGGGAATTAGCTCAAATGGTAGAGCGCTCGCTTAGCATGCGAGAGGTACGGGGATCGATACCCGGATTCTCCAAGTGTTTTGCTGTTTTGTTTTTGTGAAATATTGTTTTTATTTGGCTTTTTATGAATGTCTTGCACAGGGGGATTAGCTCACATGGTAGAGCGCCCGCTTTGCATGCGGGAGGTACCGGGATCGATACCCGGATTCTCCAAGTGAAATTCAGTTTATTTTTGGCTCAAAATTGGACGTTAGATTCAGTTGTCTCAGTCAAGTTCTACCTACTTCAAACTTGTTACAAAAGAAATTCTACACACACACTGACTTCCAAATGTAAAAGCAAGTTTCTCTCAAAGCTGGAGCAACCAATCTGTCACTACAAGGACAATCAAGGTGGAAGGCTGGAGGAACCCATCTGTCACTACAAGGTCAATCAAGGTGGAAGGCTTAGCGTTCATGCCCCAAACCGCTACAGGTGATTGTGAAAAATACATTGAATGAAGACACACCTACTCCGTCATCAGGGGAATTAGCTCAAATGGTAGAGCGCTCGCTTAGCATGCGAGAGGTACCGGGATCGATACCCGGATTCTCCAAGTGTTTTGCTGTTTTGTTTTTGTGAAATATTGTTCTTATTTGGCTTTTTATGAATGTCTTGCACAGGGGGATTAGCTCACATGGTAGAGCTCCCGCTTTGCATGCGGGAGGTACCGGGATCCATACCCGGATTCTCCAAGTGAAATTCAGTTTATTTTTGGCTCAAATATGGACGTTACATTCAGTTGTCTCAGTCAAGTTCTACAAACTTCGAATTTGTTACAAAACAAATTCTACTCACACACTGACTTCCAAATGTAAAAGCAAGTTTCTCTCAAAGCTGGAGCAACCCATCTGTCACTACAAGGTCAATCAAGGTGGAAGGCTTAGCGTTCATGCCCCAAACCGCTACAGGTGATTGTGAAAAATACATTGAATGAAGACACACCTACTCCGTCATCAGGGGAATTAGCTCAAATGGTAGAGCGCTCGCTTAGCATGCGAGAGGTACCGGGATCGATACCCGGATTCTCCAAGTGTTTTGCTGTTTTGTTTTTGTGAAATATTGTTTTTATTTGGCTTTTTATGAATGTCTTGCACAGGGGGATTAGCTCACATGGTAGAGCGACCGCTTTGCATGCGGGAGGTACCGGGATCGATACCCGCATTCTCCAAGTGAAATTCAGTTTATTTTTGGCTCAAATATGGACGCTACATTCAGTTGTCTCAGTCAAGTTCTACCTACTTCAAACTTGTTACAAAAGAAATTCTACACACACACTGACTTCCAAATGTAAAAGCAAGTTTCTCTCAAAGCTGGAGCAACCCATCTGTCACTACAAGGACAATCAAGGTGGAAGGCTGGAGGAACCCATCTGTCACTACAAGGTCAATCAAGGTGGAAGGCTTAGCGTTCATGCCCCAAACCGCTACAGGTGATTGTGAAAAATACATTGAATGAAGACACACCTACTCCGTCATCAGGGGAATTAGCTCAAATGGTAGAGCGCTCGCTTAGCATGCGAGAGGTACCGGGATCGATACCCGGATTCTCCAAGTGTTTTGCTGTTTTGTTTTTGTGAAATATTGTTCTTATTTGGCTTTTTATGAATGTCTTGCACAGGGGGATTAGCTCACATGGTAGAGCTCCCGCTTTGCATGCGGGAGGTACCGGGATCCATACCCGCATTCTCCAAGTGAAATTCAGTTTATTTTTGGCTCAAATATGGACGTTACATTCAGTTGTCTCAGTCAAGTTCTACAAACTTCGAATTTGTTACAAAACAAATTCTACTCACACACTGACTTCCAAATGTAAAAGCAAGTTTCTCTCAAAGCTGGAGCAACCCATCTGTCACTAAAAGGACAATCAAGGTGGAAGGCTGGAGGAACCCATCTGTCACTACAAGGTCAATCAAGGTGGAAGGCTTAGCGTTCATGCCCCAAACCGCTACAGGTGATTGTGAAAAATACATTGAATGAAGACACACCTACTCCGTCATCAGGGGAATTAGCTCAAATGGTAGAGCGCTCGCTTAGCATGCGAGAGGTACCGGGATCGATACCCGGATTCTCCAAGTGTTTTGCTGTTTTGTTTTTGTGAAATATTGTTTTTATTTGGCTTTTTATGAATGTCTTGCACAGGGGGATTAGCTCACATGGTAGAGCGCCCGCTTTGCATGCGGGAGGTACCGGGATCGATACCCGCATTCTCCAAGTGAAATTCAGTTTTTTGGGTCAAATATGGACGTTACATTCAGTTGTCTCAGTCAAGTTCTACCAACTTCAAACTTTTTACAAAAGAAATTCTACACACACACTGACTTCCAAATGTAAAAGCAAGTTTCTCTCAAAGCTGGAGCAACCCATCTGTCACTACAAGGACAATCAAGGTGGAAGGCTGGAGGAACCCATCTGTCACTACAAGGTCAATCAAGGTGGAAGGCTTAGCGTTCATGCCCCAAACCGCTACAGGTGATTGTGAAAAATACATTGAATGAAGACACACCTGCTCCGTCATCAGGGGAATTAGCTCAAATGGTAGAGCGCTCGCTTAGCATGCGAGAGGTACGGGGATCGATACCCGGATTCTCCAAGTGTTTTGCTGTTTTGTTTTTGTGAAATATTGTTTTTATTTGGCTTTTTATGAATGTCTTGCACAGGGGGATTAGCTCACATGGTAGAGCGCCCGCTTTGCATGCGGGAGGTACCGGGATCGATACCCGGATTCTCCAAGTGAAATTCAGTTTATTTTTGGCTCAAAATTGGACGTTACATTCAGTTGTCTCAGTCAAGTTCTACCTACTTCAAACTTGTTACAAAAGAAATTCTACACACACACTGACTTCCAAATGTAAAAGCAAGTTTCTCTCAAAGCTGGAGCAACCAATCTGTCACTACAAGGACAATCAAGGTGGAAGGCTGGAGGAACCCATCTGTCACTACAAGGTCAATCAAGGTGGAAGGCTTAGCGTTCATGCCCCAAACCGCTACAGGTGATTCTGAAAAATACATTGAATGAAGACACACCTACTCCGTCATCAGGGGAATTAGCTCAAATGGTAGAGCGCTCGCTTAGCATGCGAGAGGTACCGGGATCGATACCCGGATTCTCCAAGTGTTTTGCTGTTTTGTTATTGTGAAATATTGTTCTTATTTAGCTTTTTATGAATGTCTTGCAAGGGGGATTAGCTCACATGGTAGAGCGCCCGCTTTGCATGCGGGAGGTACCGGGATCGATCCCCGGATTCCCCAAGTGAAATTCAGTTTTTTGGGTCAAATATGGACGCTACATTCAGTTGTCTCAGTCAAGTTCTACAAACTTCGAATTTGTTACAAAACAAATTCTACTCACACACTGACTTCCAAATGTAAAAGCAAGTTTCTCTCAAAGCTGGAGCAACCAATCTGTCACTACAAGGACAATCAAGGTGGAAGGCTGGAGGAACCCATCTGTCACTACAAGGTCAATCAAGGTGGAAGGCTTAGCGTTCATGCCCCAAACCGCTACAGGTGATTGTGAAAAATACATTGAATGAAGACACACCTACTCCGTCATCAGGGGAATTAGCTCAAATGGTAGAGCGCTCGCTTAGCATGCGAGAGGTACCGGGATCGATACCCGGATTCTCCAAGTGTTTTGCTGTTTTGTTTTTGTGAAATATTGTTCTTATTTGGCTTTTTATGAATGTCTTGCACAGGGGGATTAGCTCACATGGTAGAGCTCCCGCTTTGCATGCGGGAGGTACCGGGATCCATACCCGCATTCTCCAAGTGAAATTCAGTTTATTTTTGGCTCAAATATGGACGTTACATTCAGTTGTCTCAGTCAAGTTCTACAAACTTCGAATTTGTTACAAAACAAATTCTACTCACACACTGACTTCCAAATGTAAAAGCAAGTTTCTCTCAAAGCTGGAGCAACCCATCTGTCACTACAAGGTCAATCAAGGTGGAAGGCTTAGCGTTCATGCCCCAAACCGCTACAGGTGATTGTGAAAAATACATTGAATGAAGACACACCTACTCCGTCATCAGGGGAATTAGCTCAAATGGTAGAGCGCTCGCTTAGCATGCGAGAGGTACCGGGATCGATACCCGGATTCTCCAAGTGTTTTGCTGTTTTGTTATTGTGAAATATTGTTCTTATTTAGCTTTTTATGAATGTCTTGCAAGGGGGATTAGCTCACATGGTAGAGCGCCCGCTTTGCATGCGGGAGGTACCGGGATCGATACCCGCATTCTCCAAGTGAAATTCAGTTTTTTGGGTCAAATATGGACGTTACATTCAGTTGTCTCAGTCAAGTTCTACCAACTTCAAACTTTTTACAAAAGAAATTCTACACACACACTGACTTCCAAATGTAAAAGCAAGTTTCTCTCAAAGCTGGAGCAACCCATCTGTCACTACAAGGACAATCAAGGTGGAAGGCTGGAGGAACCCATCTGTCACTACAAGGTCAATCAAGGTGGAAGGCTTAGCGTTCATGCCCCAAACCGCTACAGGTGATTGTGAAAAATACATTGAATGAAGACACACCTACTCCGTCATCAGGGGAATTAGCTCAAATGGTAGAGCGCTCGCTTAGCATGCGAGAGGTACCGGGATCGATACCCGGATTCTCCAAGTGTTTTGCTGTTTTGTTTTTGTGAAATATTGTTCTTATTTAGCTTTTTATGAATGTCTTGCAAGGGGGATTAGCTCACATGGTAGAGCGCCCGCTTTGCATGCGGGAGGTACCGGGATCGATCCCCGGATTCCCCAAGTGAAATTCAGTTTTTTGGGTCAAATATGGACGTTACATTCAGTTGTCTCAGTCAAGTTCTACAAACTTCGAATTTGTTACAAAACAAATTCTACTCACACACTGACTTCCAAATGTAAAAGCAAGTTTCTCTCAAAGCTGGAGCAACCCATCTGTCACTACAAGGACAATCAAGGTGGAAGGCTGGAGGAACCCATCTGTCACTACAAGGTCAATCAAGGTGGAAGGCTTAGCGTTCATGCCCCAAACCGCTACAGGTGATTGTGAAAAATACATTGAATGAAGACACACCTACTCCGTCATCAGGGGAATTAGCTCAAATGGTAGAGCGCTCGCTTAGCATGCGAGAGGTACCGGGATCGATACCCGGATTCTCCAAGTGTTTTGCTGTTTTTGTTTTTGTAAAATATTGTTCTTATCTGACTTTTTATGAATGTCTTCCACAGGGGGATTAGCTCACATGGTAGAGCGCCCGCTTTGCATGCGGGAGGTACCGGGATCGATACCCGCATTCTCCATGTGAAATTCAGTTTATTTTTGGCTCAAATATGGACGTTACATTCAGTTGTCTCAGTCAAGTTCTACCAACTTCAAACTTTTTACAAAAGAAATTCTACACACACACTGACTTCCAAATGTAAAAGCAAGTTTCTCTCAAAGCTGGAGCAACCCATCTGTCACTACAAGGACAATCAAGGTGGAAGGCTGGAGGAACCCATCTGTCACTACAAGGTCAATCAAGGTGGAAGGCTTAGCGTTCATGCCCCAAACCGCTACAGGTGATTGTGAAAAATACATTGAATGAAGACACACCTACTCCGTCATCAGGGGAATTAGCTCAAATGGTAGAGCGCTCGCTTAGCATGCGAGAGGTACCGGGATCGATACCCGGATTCTCCAAGTGTTTTGCTGTTTTGTTTTTGTGAAATATTGTTCTTATTTGGCTTTTCATGAATGTCTTGCACAGGGGGATTAGCTCACATGGTAGAGCGCCCGCTTTGCATGCGGGAGGTACCGGGATCGATACCCGGATTCTCCAAGTGAAATTCAGTTTATTTTTGGCTCAAATATGGACGTTACATTCAGTTGTCTCAGTCAAGTTCTACAAACTTCGAATTTGTTACAAAACAAATTCTACTCACACACTGACTTCCAAATGTAAAAGCAAGTTTCTCTCAAAGCTGGAGCAACCCATCTGTCACTACAAGGACAATCAAGGTGGAAGGCTGGAGGAACCCATCTGTCACTACAAGGTCAATCAAGGTGGAAGGCTTAGCGTTCATGCCCCAAACCGCTACAGGTGATTGTGAAAAATACATTGAATGAAGACACACCTACTCCGTCATCAGGGGAATTAGCTCAAATGGTAGAGCGCTCGCTTAGCATGCGAGAGGTACCGGGATCGATACCCGGATTCTCCAAGTGTTTTGCTGTTTTTGTTTTTGTAAAATATTGTTCTTATCTGACTTTTTATGAATGTCTTCCACAGGGGGATTAGCTCACATGGTAGAGCGCCCGCTTTGCATGCGGGAGGTACCGGGATCGATACCCGCATTCTCCATGTGAAATTCAGTTTATTTTTGGCTCAAATATGGACGTTACATTCAGTTGTCTCAGTCAAGTTCTACAAACTTCAAATTTGTTACAAAACAAATTCTACTCACACACTGACTTCCAAATGTAAAAGCAAGTTTCTCTCAAAGCTGGAGCAACCAATCTGTCACTACAAGGACAATCAAGGTGGAAGGCTGGAGGAACCCATCTGTCACTACAAGGTCAATCAAGGTGGAAGGCTTAGCGTTCATGCCCCAAACCGCTACAGGTGATTGTGAAAAATACATTGAATGAAGACACACCTACTCCGTCATCAGGGGAATTAGCTCAAATGGTAGAGCGCTCGCTTAGCATGCGAGAGGTACGGGGATCGATACCCGGATTCTCCAAGTGTTTTGCTGTTTTGTTTTTGTGAAATATTGTTCTTATTTGGCTTTTCATGAATGTCTTGCACAGGGGGATTAGCTCACATGGTAGAGCTCCCGCTTTGCATGCGGGAGGTACCGGGATCGATACCCGGATTCTCCAAGTGAAATTCAGTTTATTTTTGGCTCAAATATGGACGTTACATTCAGTTGTCTCAGTCAAGTTCTACAAACTTCGAATTTGTTACAAAACAAATTCTACTCACACACTGACTTCCAAATGTAAAAGCAAGTTTCTCTCAAAGCTGGAGCAACCCATCTGTCACTACAAGGACAATCAAGGTGGAAGGCTGGAGGAACCCATCTGTCACTACAAGGTCAATCAAGGTGGAAGGCTTAGCGTTCATGCCCCAAACCGCTACAGGTGATTGTGAAAAATACATTGAATGAAGACACACCTACTCCGTCATCAGGGGAATTAGCTCAAATGGTAGAGCGCTCGCTTAGCATGCGAGAGGTACCGGGATCGATACCCGGATTCTCCAAGTGTTTTGCTGTTTTGTTTTTGTGAAATATTGTTTTTATTTGGCTTTTTATGAATGTCTTGCACAGGGGGATTAGCTCACATGGTAGAGCGCCCGCTTTGCATGCGGGAGGTACCGGGATCGATACCCGCATTCTCCAAGTGAAATTCAGTTTTTTGGGTCAAATATGGACGTTACATTCAGTTGTCTCAGTCAAGTTCTACAAACTTCAAATTTGTTACAAAACAAATTCTACTCACACACTGACTTCCAAATGTAAAAGCAAGTTTCTCTCAAAGCTGGAGCAACCAATCTGTCACTACAAGGACAATCAAGGTGGTAGGCTGGAGGAACCCATCTGTCACTACAAGGTCAATCAAGGTGGAAGGCTTAGCGTTCATGCCCCAAACCGCTACAGGTGATTGTGAAAAATACATTGAATGAAGACACACCTACTCCGTCATCAGGGGAATTAGCTCAAATGGTAGAGCGCTCGCTTAGCATGCGAGAGGTACGGGGATCGATACCCGGATTCTCCAAGTGTTTTGCTGTTTTGTTTTTGTGAAATATTGTTCTTATTTGGCTTTTCATGAATGTCTTGCACAGGGGGATTAGCTCACATGGTAGAGCTCCCGCTTTGCATGCGGGAGGTACCGGGATCGATACCCGGATTCTCCAAGTGAAATTCAGTTTATTTTTGGCTCAAATATGGACGTTACATTCAGTTGTCTCAGTCAAGTTCTACAAACTTCGAATTTGTTACAAAACAAATTCTACTCACACACTGACTTCCAAATGTAAAAGCAAGTTTCTCTCAAAGCTGGAGCAACCCATCTGTCACTACAAGGACAATCAAGGTGGAAGGCTGGAGGAACCCATCTGTCACTACAAGGTCAATCAAGGTGGAAGGCTTAGCGTTCATGCCCCAAACCGCTACAGGTGATTGTGAAAAATACATTGAATGAAGACACACCTACTCCGTCATCAGGGGAATTAGCTCAAATGGTAGAGCGCTCGCTTAGCATGCGAGAGGTACCGGGATCGATACCCGGATTCTCCAAGTGTTTTGCTGTTTTGTTTTTGTGAAATATTGTTCTTATTTGGCTATTTATGAATGTCTTGCACAGGGGGATTAGCTCACATGGTAGAGCTCCCGCTTTGCATGCGGGAGGTACCGGGATCCATACCCGCATTCTCCAAGTGAAATTCAGTTTATTTTTGGCTCAAATATGGACGTTACATTCAGTTGTCTCAGTCAAGTTCTACAAACTTCGAATTTGTTACAAAACAAATTCTACTCACACACTGACTTCCAAATGTAAAAGCAAGTTTCTCTCAAAGCTGGAGCAACCCATCTGTCACTACAAGGACAATCAAGGTGGAAGGCTGGAGGAACCCATCTGTCACTACAAGGTCAATCAAGGTGGAAGGCTTAGCGTTCATGCCCCAAACCGCTACAGGTGATTGTGAAAAATACATTGAATGAAGACACACCTACTCCGTCATCAGGGGAATTAGCTCAAATGGTAGAGCGCTCGCTTAGCATGCGAGAGGTACCGGGATCGATACCCGGATTCTCCAAGTGTTTTGCTGTTTTGTTTTTGTGAAATATTGTTTTTATTTGGCTTTTTATGAATGTCTTGCACAGGGGGATTAGCTCACATGGTAGAGCGCCCGCTTTGCATGCGGGAGGTACCGGGATCGATACCCGCATTCTCCAAGTGAAATTCAGTTTTTTGGGTCAAATATGGACGTTACATTCAGTTGTCTCAGTCAAGTTCTACCAACTTCAAACTTTTTACAAAAGAAATTCTACTCACACACTGACTTCCAAATGTAAAAGCAAGTTTCTCTCAAAGCTGGAGCAACCCATCTGTCACTACAAGGACAATCAAGGTGGAAGGCTGGAGGAACCCATCTGTCACTACAAGGTCAATCAAGGTGGAAGGCTTAGCGTTCATGCCCCAAACCGCTACAGGTGATTGTGAAAAATACATTGAATGAAGACACACCTACTCCGTCATCAGGGGAATTAGCTCAAATGGTAGAGCGCTCGCTTAGCATGCGAGAGGTACCGGGATCGATACCCGGATTCTCCAAGTGTTTTGCTGTTTTGTTTTTGTGAAATATTGTTCTTATTTAGCTTTTTATGAATGTCTTGCAAGGGGGATTAGCTCACATGGTAGAGCGCCTGCTTTGCATGCGGGAGGTACCGGGATCGATCCCCGGATTCCCCAAGTGAAATTCAGTTTTTTGGGTCAAATATGGACGTTACATTCAGTTGTCTCAGTCAAGTTCTACAAACTTCGAATTTGTTACAAAACAAATTCTACTCACACACTGACTTCCAAATGTAAAAGCAAGTTTCTCTCAAAGCTGGAGCAACCCATCTGTCACTACAAGGACAATCAAGGTGGAAGGCTGGAGGAACCCATCTGTCACTACAAGGTCAATCAAGGTGGAAGGCTTAGCGTTCATGCCCCAAACCGCTACAGGTGATTGTGAAAAATACATTGAATGAAGACACACCTACTCCGTCATCAGGGGAATTAGCTCAAATGGTAGAGCGCTCGCTTAGCATGCGAGAGGTACCGGGATCGATACCCGGATTCTCCAAGTGTTTTGCTGTTTTGTTTTTGTGAAATATTGTTTTTATTTGGCTTTTTATGAATGTCTTGCACAGGGGGATTAGCTCACATGGTAGAGCGCCCGCTTTGCATGCGGAAGGTACCGGGATCGATACCCGCATTCTCCAAGTGAAATTCAGTTTATTTTTGGCTCAAATATGGACGTTACATTCAGTTGTCTCAGTCAAGTTCTACAAACTTCGAATTTGTTACAAAAGAAATTCTACACACACACTGACTTCCAAATGTAAAAGCAAGTTTCTCTCAAAGCTGGAGCAACCAATCTGTCACTACAAGGACAATCAAGGTGGAAGGCTGGAGGAACCCATCTGTCACTACAAGGTCAATCAAGGTGGAAGGCTTAGCGTTCATGCCCCAAACCGCTACAGGTGATTGTGAAAAATACATTGAATGAAGACACACCTACTCCGTCATCAGGGGAATTAGCTCAAATGGTAGAGCGCTCGCTTAGCATGCGAGAGGTACCGGGATCGATACCCGGATTCTCCAAATGTTTTGCTGTTTTGTTTTTGTGAAATATTGTTCTTATTTGGCTTTTTATGAATGTCTTGCACAGGGGGATTAGCTCACATGGTAGAGCGCCCGCTTTGCATGCGGGAGGTACCGGGATCGATACCCGCATTCTCCATGTGAAATTCAGTTTATTTTTGGCTCAAATATGGACGTTACATTCAGTTGTCTCAGTCAAGTTCTACAAACTTCGAATTTGTTACAAAACAAATTCTACTCACACACTGACTTCCAAATGTAAAAGCAAGTTTCTCTCAAAGCTGGAGCAACCCATCTGTCACTACAAGGACAATCAAGGTGGAAGGCTGGAGGAACCCATCTGTCACTACAAGGTCAATCAAGGTGGAAGGCTTAGCGTTCATGCCCCAAACCGCTACAGGTGATTGTGAAAAATACATTGAATGAAGACACACCTACTCCGTCATCAGGGGAATTAGCTCAAATGGTAGAGCGCTCGCTTAGCATGCGAGAGGTACCGGGATCGATACCCGGATTCTCCAAGTGTTTTGCTGTTTTGTTTTTGTGAAATATTGTTCTTATTTGGCTATTTATGAATGTCTTGCACAGGGGGATTAGCTCACATGGTAGAGCTCCCGCTTTGCATGCGGGAGGTACCGGGATCCATACCCGCATTCTCCAAGTGAAATTCAGTTTATTTTTGGCTCAAATATGGACGTTACATTCAGTTGTCTCAGTCAAGTTCTACAAACTTCGAATTTGTTACAAAACAAATTCTACTCACACACTGACTTCCAAATGTAAAAGCAAGTTTCTCTCAAAGCTGGAGCAACCCATCTGTCACTAAAAGGACAATCAAGGTGGAAGGCTGGAGGAACCCATCTGTCACTACAAGGTCAATCAAGGTGGAAGGCTTAGCGTTCATGCCCCAAACCGCTACAGGTGATTGTGAAAAATACATTGAATGAAGACACACCTACTCCGTCATCAGGGGAATTAGCTCAAATGGTAGAGCGCTCGCTTAGCATGCGAGAGGTACCGGGATCGATACCCGGATTCTCCAAGTGTTTTGCTGTTTTGTTTTTGTGAAATATTGTTTTTATTTGGCTTTTTATGAATGTCTTGCACAGGGGGATTAGCTCACATGGTAGAGCGCCCGCTTTGCATGCGGGAGGTACCGGGATCGATACCCGCATTCTCCAAGTGTTTTGCTGTTTTGTTTTTGTGAAATATTGTTCTTATTTGGCTATTTATGAATGTCTTGCACAGGGGGATTAGCTCACATGGTAGAGCTCCCGCTTTGCATGCGGGAGGTACCGGGATCCATACCCGCATTCTCCAAGTGAAATTCAGTTTATTTTTGGCTCAAATATGGACGTTACATTCAGTTGTCTCAGTCAAGTTCTACAAACTTCGAATTTGTTACAAAACAAATTCTACTCACACACTGACTTCCAAATGTAAAAGCAAGTTTCTCTCAAAGCTGGAGCAACCCATCTGTCACTAAAAGGACAATCAAGGTGGAAGGCTGGAGGAACCCATCTGTCACTACAAGGTCAATCAAGGTGGAAGGCTTAGCGTTCATGCCCCAAACCGCTACAGGTGATTGTGAAAAATACATTGAATGAAGACACACCTACTCCGTCATCAGGGGAATTAGCTCAAATGGTAGAGCGCTCGCTTAGCATGCGAGAGGTACCGGGATCGATACCCGGATTCTCCAAGTGTTTTGCTGTTTTGTTTTTGTGAAATATTGTTTTTATTTGGCTTTTTATGAATGTCTTGCACAGGGGGATTAGCTCACATGGTAGAGCGCCCGCTTTGCATGCGGGAGGTACCGGGATCGATACCCGCATTCTCCAAGTGAAATTCAGTTTTTTGGGTCAAATATGGACGTTACATTCAGTTGTCTCAGTCAAGTTCTACCAACTTCAAACTTTTTACAAAAGAAATTCTACACACACACTGACTTCCAAATGTAAAAGCAAGTTTCTCTCAAAGCTGGAGCAACCCATCTGTCACTACAAGGACAATCAAGGTGGAAGGCTGGAGGAACCCATCTGTCACTACAAGGTCAATCAAGGTGGAAGGCTTAGCGTTCATGCCCCAAACCGCTACAGGTGATTGTGAAAAATACATTGAATGAAGACACACCTACTCCGTCATCAGGGGAATTAGCTCAAATGGTAGAGCGCTCGCTTAGCATGCGAGAGGTACCGGGATCGATACCCGGATTCTCCAAGTGTTTTGCTGTTTTGTTTTTGTGAAATATTGTTCTTATTTAGCTTTTTATGAATGTCTTGCAAGGGGGATTAGCTCACATGGTAGAGCGCCTGCTTTGCATGCGGGAGGTACCGGGATCGATCCCCGCATTCCCCAAGTGAAATTCAGTTTTTTGGGTCAAATATGGACGTTACATTCAGTTGTCTCAGTCAAGTTCTACAAACTTCGAATTTGTTACAAAACAAATTCTACTCACACACTGACTTCCAAATGTAAAAGCAAGTTTCTCTCAAAGCTGGAGCAACCCATCTGTCACTACAAGGACAATCAAGGTGGAAGGCTGGAGGAACCCATCTGTCACTACAAGGTCAATCAAGGTGGAAGGCTTAGCGTTCATGCCCCAAACCGCTACAGGTGATTGTGAAAAATACATTGAATGAAGACACACCTACACCGTCATCAGGGGAATTAGCTCAAATGGTAGAGCGCTCGCTTAGCATGCGAGAGGTACCGGGATCGATACCCGGATTCTCCAAGTGTTTTGCTGTTTTGTTTTTGTGAAATATTGTTCTTATTTGGCTTTTTATGAATGTCTTGCACAGGGGGATTAGCTCACATGGTAGAGCGCCCGCTTTGCATGCGGAAGGTACCGGGATCGATACCCGCATTCTCCAAGTGAAATTCAGTTTATTTTTGGCTCAAATATGGACGTTACATTCAGTTGTCTCAGTCAAGTTCTACAAACTTCGAATTTGTTACAAAAGAAATTCTACACACACACTGACTTCCAAATGGAAAAGCAAGTTTCTCTCAAAGCTGGAGCAACCAATCTGTCACTACAAGGACAATCAAGGTGGAAGGCTGGAGGAACCCATCTGTCACTACAAGGTCAATCAAGGTGGAAGGCTTAGCGTTCATGCCCCAAACCGCTACAGGTGATTGTGAAAAATACATTGAATGAAGACACACCTACTCCGTCATCAGGGGAATTAGCTCAAATGGTAGAGCGCTCGCTTAGCATGCGAGAGGTACCGGGATCGATACCCGGATTCTCCAAGTGTTTTGCTGTTTTGTTTTTGTGAAATATTGTTCTTATTTGGCTTTTCATGAATGTCTTGCACAGGGGGATTAGCTCACATGGTAGAGCGCCCGCTTTGCATGCGGGAGGTACCGGGATCCATACCCGCATTCTCCAAGTGAAATTCAGTTTATTTTTGGCTCAAATATGGACGTTACATTCAGTTGTCTCAGTCAAGTTCTACAAACTTCGAATTTGTTACAAAAGAAATTCTACACACATACTGACTTCCAAATGTAAAAGCAAGTTTCTCTCAAAGCTGGAGCAACCCATCTGTCACTACAAGGACAATCAAGGTGGAAGGCTGGAGGAACCCATCTGTCACTACAAGGTCAATCAAGGTGGAAGGCTTAGCGTTCATGCCCCAAACCGCTACAGGTGATTGTGAAAAATACATGGAATGAAGACACACCTACTCCGTCATCAGGGGAATTAGCTCAAATGGTAGAGCGCTCGCTTAGCATGCGAGAGGTACCTGGATCGATACCCGGATTCTCCAAGTGTTTTGCTGTTTTGTTTTTGTAAAATATTGTTCTTATTTGGCTTTTTATGAATGTCTAGCACAGGGGGATTAGCTCACATGGTAGAGCGCCCGCTTTGCATGCGGGAGGTACCGGGATCGATACCCGGATTCTCCAAGTGAAATTCAGTTTATTTTTGGCTCAAAATTGGACGTTACATTCAGTTGTCTCAGTCAAGTTCTACAAACTTCGAATTTGTTACAAAACAAATTCTACTCACACACTGACTTCCAAATGTAAAAGCAAGTTTCTCTCAAAGCTGGAGCAACCCATCTGTCACTAAAAGGACAATCAAGGTGGAAGGCTGGAGGAACCCATCTGTCACTACAAGGTCAATCAAGGTGGAAGGCTTAGCGTTCATGCCCCAAACCGCTACAGGTGATTGTGAAAAATACATTGAATGAAGACACACCTACTCCGTCATCAGGGGAATTAGCTCAAATGGTAGAGCGCTCGCTTAGCATGCGAGAGGTACCGGGATCGATACCCGGATTCTCCAAGTGTTTTGCTGTTTTGTTTTTGTGAAATATTGTTTTTATTTGGCTTTTTATGAATGTCTTGCACAGGGGGATTAGCTCACATGGTAGAGCGCCCGCTTTGCATGCGGGAGGTACCGGGATCGATACCCGCATTCTCCAAGTGTTTTGCTGTTTTGTTTTTGTGAAATATTGTTCTTATTTGGCTATTTATGAATGTCTTGCACAGGGGGATTAGCTCACATGGTAGAGCTCCCGCTTTGCATGCGGGAGGTACCGGGATCCATACCCGCATTCTCCAAGTGAAATTCAGTTTATTTTTGGCTCAAATATGGACGTTACATTCAGTTGTCTCAGTCAAGTTCTACAAACTTCGAATTTGTTACAAAACAAATTCTACTCACACACTGACTTCCAAATGTAAAAGCAAGTTTCTCTCAAAGCTGGAGCAACCCATCTGTCACTAAAAGGACAATCAAGGTGGAAGGCTGGAGGAACCCATCTGTCACTACAAGGTCAATCAAGGTGGAAGGCTTAGCGTTCATGCCCCAAACCGCTACAGGTGATTGTGAAAAATACATTGAATGAAGACACACCTACTCCGTCATCAGGGGAATTAGCTCAAATGGTAGAGCGCTCGCTTAGCATGCGAGAGGTACCGGGATCGATACCCGGATTCTCCAAGTGTTTTGCTGTTTTGTTTTTGTGAAATATTGTTTTTATTTGGCTTTTTATGAATGTCTTGCACAGGGGGATTAGCTCACATGGTAGAGCGCCCGCTTTGCATGCGGGAGGTACCGGGATCGATACCCGCATTCTCCAAGTGAAATTCAGTTTTTTGGGTCAAATATGGACGTTACATTCAGTTGTCTCAGTCAAGTTCTACCAACTTCAAACTTTTTACAAAAGAAATTCTACACACACACTGACTTCCAAATGTAAAAGCAAGTTTCTCTCAAAGCTGGAGCAACCCATCTGTCACTACAAGGACAATCAAGGTGGAAGGCTGGAGGAACCCATCTGTCACTACAAGGTCAATCAAGGTGGAAGGCTTAGCGTTCATGCCCCAAACCGCTACAGGTGATTGTGAAAAATACATTGAATGAAGACACACCTACTCCGTCATCAGGGGAATTAGCTCAAATGGTAGAGCGCTCGCTTAGCATGCGAGAGGTACCGGGATCGATACCCGGATTCTCCAAGTGTTTTGCTGTTTTGTTTTTGTGAAATATTGTTCTTATTTAGCTTTTTATGAATGTCTTGCAAGGGGGATTAGCTCACATGGTAGAGCGCCTGCTTTGCATGCGGGAGGTACCGGGATCGATCCCCGCATTCCCCAAGTGAAATTCAGTTTTTTGGGTCAAATATGGACGTTACATTCAGTTGTCTCAGTCAAGTTCTACAAACTTCGAATTTGTTACAAAACAAATTCTACTCACACACTGACTTCCAAATGTAAAAGCAAGTTTCTCTCAAAGCTGGAGCAACCCATCTGTCACTACAAGGACAATCAAGGTGGAAGGCTGGAGGAACCCATCTGTCACTACAAGGTCAATCAAGGTGGAAGGCTTAGCGTTCATGCCCCAAACCGCTACAGGTGATTGTGAAAAATACATTGAATGAAGACACACCTACACCGTCATCAGGGGAATTAGCTCAAATGGTAGAGCGCTCGCTTAGCATGCGAGAGGTACCGGGATCGATACCCGGATTCTCCAAGTGTTTTGCTGTTTTGTTTTTGTGAAATATTGTTCTTATTTGGCTTTTTATGAATGTCTTGCACAGGGGGATTAGCTCACATGGTAGAGCGCCCGCTTTGCATGCGGAAGGTACCGGGATCGATACCCGCATTCTCCAAGTGAAATTCAGTTTATTTTTGGCTCAAATATGGACGTTACATTCAGTTGTCTCAGTCAAGTTCTACAAACTTCGAATTTGTTACAAAAGAAATTCTACACACACACTGACTTCCAAATGGAAAAGCAAGTTTCTCTCAAAGCTGGAGCAACCAATCTGTCACTACAAGGACAATCAAGGTGGAAGGCTGGAGGAACCCATCTGTCACTACAAGGTCAATCAAGGTGGAAGGCTTAGCGTTCATGCCCCAAACCGCTACAGGTGATTGTGAAAAATACATTGAATGAAGACACACCTACTCCGTCATCAGGGGAATTAGCTCAAATGGTAGAGCGCTCGCTTAGCATGCGAGAGGTACCGGGATCGATACCCGGATTCTCCAAGTGTTTTGCTGTTTTGTTTTTGTGAAATATTGTTCTTATTTGGCTTTTCATGAATGTCTTGCACAGGGGGATTAGCTCACATGGTAGAGCGCCCGCTTTGCATGCGGGAGGTACCGGGATCCATACCCGCATTCTCCAAGTGAAATTCAGTTTATTTTTGGCTCAAATATGGACGTTACATTCAGTTGTCTCAGTCAAGTTCTACAAACTTCGAATTTGTTACAAAAGAAATTCTACACACATACTGACTTCCAAATGTAAAAGCAAGTTTCTCTCAAAGCTGGAGCAACCCATCTGTCACTACAAGGACAATCAAGGTGGAAGGCTGGAGGAACCCATCTGTCACTACAAGGTCAATCAAGGTGGAAGGCTTAGCGTTCATGCCCCAAACCGCTACAGGTGATTGTGAAAAATACATGGAATGAAGACACACCTACTCCGTCATCAGGGGAATTAGCTCAAATGGTAGAGCGCTCGCTTAGCATGCGAGAGGTACCTGGATCGATACCCGGATTCTCCAAGTGTTTTGCTGTTTTGTTTTTGTAAAATATTGTTCTTATTTGGCTTTTTATGAATGTCTAGCACAGGGGGATTAGCTCACATGGTAGAGCGCCCGCTTTGCATGCGGGAGGTACCGGGATCGATACCCGGATTCTCCAAGTGAAATTCAGTTTATTTTTGGCTCAAAATTGGACGTTACATTCAGTTGTCTCAGTCAAGTTCTACCTACTTCAAACTTGTTACAAAAGAAATTCTACACACACTGACTTCCAAATGTAAAAGCAAGTTTCTCTCAAAGCTGGAGCAACCAATCTGTCACTACAAGGACAATCAAGGTGGAAGGCTGGAGGAACCCATCTGTCACTACAAGGTCAATCAAGGTGGAAGGCTTAGCGTTCATGCCCCAAACCGCTACAGGTGATTGTGAAAAATACATTGAATGAAGACACACCTACTCCGTCATCAGGGGAATTAGCTCAAATGGTAGAGCGCTCGCTTAGCATGCGAGAGGTACCGGGATCGATACCCGGATTCTCCAAGTGTTTTTGCTGTTTTTGTTTTTGTAAAATATTGTTCTTATCTGACTTTTTATGAATGTCTTGCACAGGGGGATTAGCTCACATGGTAGAGCGCCCGCTTTGCATGCGGGAGGTACCAGGATCGATACCCGGATTCTCCAAGTGAAATTCAGTTTATTTTTGGCTCAAATATGGACGTTACATTCAGTTGTCTCAGTCAAGTTTTACCAACTTCAAACTTGTTACATGTTCAAAACAAATTCTACACACATACTGACTTCCAAATGTGAAAGCAAGTTTCTCTCAAAGCTGGAGCAACCCATCTGTCACTACAAGGACAATCAAGGTGGAAGGCTGGAGGAACCCATCTGTCACTACAAGGTCAATCAAGGTGGAAGGCTTAGCGTTCATGCCCCAAACCGCTACAGGTGATTGTGAAAAATACATTGAATGAAGACACACCTACTCCGTCATCAGGGGAATTAGCTCAAATGGTAGAGCGCTCGCTTAGCATGCGAGAGGTACCGGGATCGATACCCGGATTCTCCAAGTGTTTTGCTGTTTTGTTTTTGTGAAATATTGTTCTTATTTGGCTTTTCATGAATGTCTTGCACAGGGGGATTAGCTCACATGGTAGAGCTCCCGCTTTGCATGCGGGAGGTACCGGGATCGATACCCGGATTCTCCAAGTGAAGTTCATTTTTTTGGGGGGTCAAATATGGACGTTACATTCAGTTGTCTCAGTCAAGTTCTACCAACTTCAAACTTGTTACATGTTCAAAACAAATTCTACACACACACTGACTTCCAAATGTAAAAGCAAGTTTCTCTCAAAGCTGGAGCAACCAATCTGTCACTACAAGGACAATCAAGGTGGAAGGCTGGAGGAACCCATCTGTCACTACAAGGTCAATCAAGGTGGAAGGCTTAGCGTTCATGCCCCAAACCGCTACAGGTGATTGTGAAAAATACATTGAATGAAGACACACCTACTCCGTCATCAGGGGAATTAGCTCAAATGGTAGAGCGCTCGCTTAGCATGCGAGAGGTACCGGGATCGATACCCGGATTCTCCAAGTGTTTTGCTGTTTTTGTTTTTGTAAAATATTGTTCTTATCTGACTTTTTATGAATGTCTTGCACAGGGGGATTAGCTCACATGGTAGAGCGCCCGCTTTGCATGCGGGAGGTACCGGGATCGATACCCGGATTCTCCAAGTGAAATTCAGTTTATTTTTGGCTCAAATATGGACGTTACATTCAGTTGTCTCAGTCAAGTTTTACCAACTTCAAACTTGTTACATGTTCAAAACAAATTCTACACACATACTGACTTCCAAATGTAAAAGCAAGTTTCTCTCAAAGCTGGAGCAACCCATCTGTCACTACAAGGACAATCAAGGTGGAAGGCTGGAGGAACCCATCTGTCACTACAAGGTCAATCAAGGTGGAAGGCTTAGCGTTCATGCCCCAAACCGCTACAGGTGATTGTGAAAAATACATTGAATGAAGACACACCTACTCCGTCATCAGGGGAATTAGCTCAAATGGTAGAGCGCTCGCTTAGCATGCGAGAGGTACCGGGATCGATACCCGGATTCTCCAAGTGTTTTGCTGTTTTTGTTTTTGTAAAATATTGTTCTTATCTGACTTTTTATGAATGTCTTGCACAGGGGGATTAGCTCACATCCCAGGTAGCATGCCATCATCGGCCCTGCATCGGCCCAACGTCGGCTACACCATCGGCCCAACGTCGGCAAACTGCATCGGGCCGATGAAGTTTTGCTCATCGGATCGACATCGGCCCAACGTCGGCAAACTGCATCGGCACTGCACCGGCCCAACATCGGCCCAGCGTCGGCAAACAAAGTCGGGCCGATGAAGTTTTGCTCATCGGATCGACATCGGCCCAACGCCGGCAAACATCATCGGCCCTGCATCGGCAATGCACCGGCCCAGCATTGGCTCAGCGACGGCAAACATTGTCGGGCCGATGAAGTTTTGCTCATCGGATCGACATCGGCACAACGTCGTAAATAGTTATCTGGCCAGCCTTCGGACAGAAATAGGCAACTGTTATGGAATCAGCATCGGATGGACATCGGCCCAATGTCGACAACAATTATCAGCGCAGCATCTGCCATTGTTTTAAATAGGCCGATGTCATCAGAAGTCATAACTGACAACATCTCATCTTAATATTTCATGTAAATGATGCCACAATAGAACTTTTCCAATTGTAGTGTTAGGGTACATAAAACTAAATATTTCTAAAAGCTGCAACCTAGCTGTGATGTTAAAGTTACAAAGATAAAAGGTAAAACTAACAATACTGAATTTTTAAAAAGATAATATTTTTTTATCATAGTTAATACTTTGAAAACCAAATGTAAGTAATATATATACTTCTAGCTATACAAAACAATCGAAATGATTACACTAGTTACAGTACTATTTTTTATGTACCCTAATACATGTGTAGTTAATACTTATAAATAAACACAAACAGCAAAATAGAATAATAAACTTTATTATTAATTAATTATTATTTACAAGAAAACAGTGTTACTACCTGCAACAAGGCAGATGTGAAACATATATTCTCAAAACCGGTTTTAAAACACAGTCTAAACATATACCCCTCATATTGGCCTGCAAAATTTCATTTATGTGGCTTCAAATTCGTTTGCGAGACAAACTTTTCCCTCCTATTTCATCAAGTTAAAAAAACATGAAGCAAAGGCCATAACTCCATACAAAATAAGTTCTTATAACCATCTTCTGGAGTTTGTACCTTAGATAAGCACGGAAAGTTTCATTTATTAACTTTAGTAGTGTCCAAGAGAAGCTGGCAGTATATGTTCCAAGTTCAAAAACAAGGGTCATAACCCTGTGAAAAATATGTTGTCAACACCAGCTTTTTGGATTTCTTTGTTCCGTTGCAATTCAGCACTTTTGTTTGCAGATTCTCAATCTACACCTCTGTTTTTCAGTACGCGTTTTCCTTATGCCATTTCTAAGCCTTGCTCCTGGAACTCGAAGCCATTCTTTTACACAGGTCACCATGTACTTGTCAGTGGCTTGTAAGAGCCCAGCTGCAGGCTTCCTCCTCAGCTTCTGTTTACAAATGATAGCAAAAAAAGCATGATATAAGTCATTGCATGCACTCTCACAATTACGAGTAATGGACTTCACAAGTGTGTCAAAACAAGCTATTGATAACATAATGGAATAATAGAATAAGAAATACCCTGTTCACATGCACCACCTTACATATGTGTGTATATATTATTTTAAGTATTGACACCTGTTAATAAATACAGGGTTCACTCAAGGAATTTTCTGCCATGGGCCCTTTATGTGACAATTTCATATATTCCCTAGGTACACATGCACTTGCCCATACAGCACAATGTTAAAATGTCCCATTGTATTTGAAAATGTGAGCCTTTTTCCAAATTTAGGGGCTAAAAGCAGAAGGCCCCACCCTAGAATTATCGGAATCCCAGTAAGTAAATTGATGAGTTTATAATATGTGTAAATAAGTAAATTGAATTATGTGTAATTATATACGCAAATAACATAACCCCTCACAATATTGCATGGTAGATCCCTAATCTGTTTCTTATGTCAATTAAAAATGATTTTATGACTGACATATCACCCTATTAATTTAGCCCAATAAACATCCCCAATAACCACATGATAACCCCCCTCCTCCAATCTTGCTGGAGAACAGTTTTAGGTGTGCATTCTCTCTTGTATGTCCATCAAAAGTAAGTCAGCATGAAATTTCATTTGGAAGATTACCATAGTAAGTGTCAGGGGCCCTTAATAGGGCAAACATGATATTAAATATATGCTTATAAATATTTCAAGCAGAAACATGTATCAGTTGGTTTGGTTTGTTGTTTAACGCCTCACTCAGCAATATTCCAGCTATATGACGGCGGTCTGTAAATAATTGAGTCTGGACCAGACAATCCAGTGATTATCATCATGAGCATCAATCCATGCAATTGGGATCGATGACATGCATCAACCAAGTCAGAGAGCCTCACCTCCCGATCCCATTAGTCGCCTCATCCCATACGACAAGCATAGTTGCCTTTGAATTTTGATTAAATAAATGACATTCTAAATTGTCTTGTAATATATATTTAGCATCATACCTTTGAAATAGTACATTTAATAAATTTATAATTCAGTATTTCATCACAAATGTACATCATAGATTACTTAAGTAGATAATACTACCACCCCCACCCCCCACCCCCCCCCCCCCCCCCCCCCCCCCCCAAAAAAAAAAAAGATTAATAAATAAAAAAATAAAATCCATTCTGAATTAGCCATATCTCAAAACCTTAATCGATCGATACAGATACCATACATCGGTATAAGATTTCTGATCAATATATAGGTCTATGTCTATGTGAGGTATCCAAGTAGATCTTGATAAAATTGCCCACACCTGTAATACGCATTGATCGTTTACAAAAAGAGCTGTCCTTTCATTTCGCCCATTATCCAGAAAATGTTCAAAATTCGCAAGTAATTATGACATTAAAACACATCAATTTTACTCTTTTTTTATTTCAACTTTTGGGTGATCGAAAATCGAACTCCGCAGTGTAGCTCCGTTCGTCGATCAGTAGGAACATTAGCTGGATCGCAATGCTGAAAGTTTCCGAAAGCCTCGTTATGAATTTCATGTTCACTGCTTTTTGCGCTGACAGCAATCACAACATTGATTTGTAAATTCGAGTTTGTAATCAATTTCCTAACCTCATCCATCCCCACACTTAACAAATACGCCTGTGACAATGACAAATAAAGCAATGTTCATTCAAAAATACTAATGTAAGTAATTGTTTGGCTATTCATTTGCTTGCCGCTGTAATATCTCTCACTCCAAGATTGCGACTGGTTGGTTGAACATCGCTGAATCTACATGGAAATAAAACATATCTTGTCATGTTTTGTATTTGCCCTTGTCCCCGCGTTTTGCTAGAAATATGTATATGGTGTTTAAAAAATATAAATAGAGAATCTAGTGAGGATGCAGTGTCACGACATATTCCACGGATTTTGTCACTGACGTAGACAGTGTTTCTCGAACTTTCAAAACACACATGCCTAGATTTCTCTACTCACGTTGACACTTTTGAATGAACACTGTTTGTAAGGTTTGAAAATGAAATTAACCCCTCGTAAATACAGAAATGAAGTAAACACTTACCGCAAAATAGGTTTTCCCTCAGTCCTCCACGCATCATCCTTTCGTCGTCTGCTTGAAAAGACGCGCGTGAGTAACAGCGCCCTCTATTACAAGAGTAGCTTCCCTTGAAGCATGTTGTGAAAACGTTGGACCAACGGAACATAACGGATCGCGATATTCCAAACTTTTGCCAACATCTTGTATTTTGCTGAATGAATTGAAAGATGTGACGAATCCCGTCTGTATATTCTCTTTCTGTTGTATCTGTGCAGCCAAAAATGGTCAGTGAATGTGCTTGATCTATTTCATTTAAAAATTAAAAATAAAGTTAATATTTTGAGTTCGAATAGAATTATTGTATTGTTCGTAATTATATTTTATCTAAGGTTTGTCACATTGTAATCGACAAATGTGTTATTTCTTTTATGTTATCATAACAAAATCAAATTATATATCAGGTTCAATGTCAGTGCCAATCAACAGCATTGGCCCGACAGCGGACCGCTGCAGTTTGCCGATGCCGATATTGCCGGCGGTTGCCGATGTAAAGCCAACGTCGGCCCGATGTAGGTGTGCTAGCTGGGATGGTAGAGCGCCCGCTTTGCATGCGGGAGGTACCAGGATCGATACCCGGATTCTCCAAGTGAAATTCAGTTTATTTTTGGCTCAAATATGGACGTTACATTCAGTTGTCTCAGTCAAGTTTTACCAACTTCAAACTTGTTACATGTTCAAAACAAATTCTACACACATACTGACTTCCAAATGTGAAAGCAAGTTTCTCTCAAAGCTGGAGCAACCCATCTGTCACTACAAGGACAATCAAGGTGGAAGGCTGGAGGAACCCATCTGTCACTACAAGGTCAATCAAGGTGGAAGGCTTAGCGTTCATGCCCCAAACCGCTACAGGTGATTGTGAAAAATACATTGAATGAAGACACACCTACTCCGTCATCAGGGGAATTAGCTCAAATGGTAGAGCGCTCGCTTAGCATGCGAGAGGTACCGGGATCGATACCCGGATTCTCCAAGTGTTTTGCTGTTTTGTTTTTGTGAAATATTGTTCTTATTTGGCTTTTTATGAATGTCTTGCACAGGGGGATTAGCTCACATGGTAGAGCGCCTGCTTTGCATGCGGGAGGTACCGGGATCGATCCCCGGATTCCCCAAGTGAAATTCAGTTTTTTGGGTCAAATATGGACGTTACATTCAGTTGTCTCAGTCAAGTTCTACAAACTTCGAATTTGTTACAAAACAAATTCTACTCACACACTGACTTCCAAATGTAAAAGCAAGTTTCTCTCAAAGCTGGAGCAACCAATCTGTCACTACAAGGACAATCAAGGTGGAAGGCTGGAGGAACCCATCTGTCACTACAAGGTCAATCAAGGTGGAAGGCTTAGCGTTCATGCCCCAAACCGCTACAGGTGATTGTGAAAAATACATTGAATGAAGACACACCTACTCCGTCATCAGGGGAATTAGCTCAAATGGTAGAGCGCTCGCTTAGCATGCGAGAGGTACCGGGATCGATACCCGGATTCTCCAAGTGTTTTGCTGTTTTGTTTTTGTGAAATATTGTTTTTATTTGGCTTTTTATGAATGTCTTGCACAGGGGGATTAGCTCACATGGTAGAGCGCCCGCTTTGCATGCGGAAGGTACCGGGATCGATACCCGCATTCTCCAAGTGAAATTCAGTTTATTTTTGGCTCAAATATGGACGTTACATTCAGTTGTCTCAGTCAAGTTCTACAAACTTCGAATTTGTTACAAAAGAAATTCTACACACACACTGACTTCCAAATGTAAAAGCAAGTTTCTCTCAAAGCTGGAGCAACCAATCTGTCACTACAAGGACAATCAAGGTGGAAGGCTGGAGGAACCCATCTGTCACTACAAGGTCAATCAAGGTGGAAGGCTTAGCGTTCATGCCCCAAACCGCTACAGGTGATTGTGAAAAATACATTGAATGAAGACACACCTACTCCGTCATCAGGGGAATTAGCTCAAATGGTAGAGCGCTCGCTTAGCATGCGAGAGGTACCGGGATCGATACCCGGATTCTCCAAGTGTTTTGCTGTTTTGTTTTTGTGAAATATTGTTCTTATTTGGCTTTTCATGAATGTCTTGCACAGGGGGATTAGCTCACATGGTAGAGCGCCCGCTTTGCATGCGGGAGGTACCGGGATCCATACCCGCATTCTCCAAGTGAAATTCAGTTTATTTTTGGCTCAAATATGGACGTTACATTCAGTTGTCTCAGTCAAGTTCTACAAACTTCGAATTTGTTACAAAAGAAATTCTACACACATACTGACTTCCAAATGTAAAAGCAAGTTTCTCTCAAAGCTGGAGCAACCAATCTGTCACTACAAGGACAATCAAGGTGGAAGGCTGGAGGAACCCATCTGTCACTACAAGGTCAATCAAGGTGGAAGGCTTAGCGTTCATGCCCCAAACCGCTACAGGTGATTGTGAAAAATACATGGAATGAAGACACACCTACTCCGTCATCAGGGGAATTAGCTCAAATGGTAGAGCGCTCGCTTAGCATGCGAGAGGTACCTGGATCGATACCCGGATTCTCCAAGTGTTTTGCTGTTTTGTTTTTGTAAAATATTGTTCTTATTTGGCTTTTTATGAATGTCTAGCACAGGGGGATTAGCTCACATGGTAGAGCGCCCGCTTTGCATGCGGGAGGTACCGGGATCGATACCCGGATTCTCCAAGTGAAATTCAGTTTATTTTTGGCTCAAAATTGGACGTT
The DNA here is from genome assembly GCF_022045235.1 of Haliotis cracherodii. Classification (NCBI taxonomy): domain Eukaryota; kingdom Metazoa; phylum Mollusca; class Gastropoda; order Lepetellida; family Haliotidae; genus Haliotis; species Haliotis cracherodii. Next base: position 21,561,167 of record NW_027266286.1, read on the forward strand.
ACATTCAGTTGTCTCAGTCAAGTTCTACCTACTTCAAACTTGTTACAAAAGAAATTCTACACACACTGACTTCCAAATGTAAAAGCAAGTTTCTCTCAAAGCTGGAGCAACCAATCTGTCACTACAAGGACAATCAAGGTGGAAGGCTGGAGGAACCCATCTGTCACTACAAGGTCAATCAAGGTGGAAGGCTTAGCGTTCATGCCCCAAACCGCTACAGGTGATTGTGAAAAATACATTGAATGAAGACACACCTACTCCGTCATCAGGGGAATTAGCTCAAATGGTAGAGCGCTCGCTTAGCATGCGAGAGGTACCGGGATCGATACCCGGATTCTCCAAGTGTTTTGCTGTTTTTGTTTTTGTAAAATATTGTTCTTATCTGACTTTTTATGAATGTCTTGCACAGGGGGATTAGCTCACATGGTAGAGCGCCCGCTTTGCATGCGGGAGGTACCGGGATCGATACCCGGATTCTCCAAGTGAAATTCAGTTTATTTTTGGCTCAAATATGGACGTTACATTCAGTTGTCTCAGTCAAGTTTTACCAACTTCAAACTTGTTACATGTTCAAAACAAATTCTACACACATACTGACTTCCAAATGTGAAAGCAAGTTTCTCTCAAAGCTGGAGCAACCCATCTGTCACTACAAGGACAATCAAGGTGGAAGGCTGGAGGAACCCATCTGTCACTACAAGGTCAATCAAGGTGGAAGGCTTAGCGTTCATGCCCCAAACCGCTACAGGTGATTGTGAAAAATACATTGAATGAAGACACACCTACTCCGTCATCAGGGGAATTAGCTCAAATGGTAGAGCGCTCGCTTAGCATGCGAGAGGTACCGGGATCGATACCCGGATTCTCCAAGTGTTTTGCTGTTTTTGTTTTTGTAAAATATTGTTCTTATCTGACTTTTTATGAATGTCTTGCACAGGGGGATTAGCTCACATGGTAGAGCGCCCGCTTTGCATGCGGGAGGTACCGGGATCGATACCCGGATTCTCCAAGTGAAATTCAGTTTATTTTTGGCTCAAATATGGACGTTACATTCAGTTGTCTCAGTCAAGTTTTACCAACTTCAAACTTGTTACATGTTCAAAACAAATTCTACACACATACTGACTTCCAAATGTGAAAGCAAGTTTCTCTCAAAGCTGGAGCAACCCATCTGTCACTACAAGGACAATCAAGGTGGAAGGCTGGAGGAACCCATCTGTCACTACAAGGTCAATCAAGGTGGAAGGCTTAGCGTTCATGCCCCAAACCGCTACAGGTGATTGTGAAAAATACATTGAATGAAGACACACCTACTCCGTCATCAGGGGAATTAGCTCAAATGGTAGAGCGCTCGCTTAGCATGCGAGAGGTACCGGGATCGATACCCGGATTCTCCAAGTGTTTTGCTGTTTTTGTTTTTGTAAAATATTGTTCTTATCTGACTTTTTATGAATGTCTTGCACAGGGGGATTAGCTCACATGGTAGAGCGCCCGCTTTGCATGCGGGAGGTACCGGGATCGATACCCGGATTCTCCAAGTGAAATTCAGTTTATTTTTGGCTCAAATATGGACGTTACATTCAGTTGTCTCAGTCAAGTTTTACCAACTTCAAACTTGTTACATGTTCAAAACAAATTCTACACACATACTGACTTCCAAATGTAAAAGCAAGTTTCTCTCAAAGCTGGAGCAACCCATCTGTCACTACAAGGACAATCAAGGTGGAAGGCTGGAGGAACCCATCTGTCACTACAAGGTCAATCAAGGTGGAAGGCTTAGCGTTCATGCCCCAAACCGCTACAGGTGATTGTGAAAAATACATTGAATGAAGACACACCTACTCCGTCATCAGGGGAATTAGCTCAAATGGTAGAGCGCTCGCTTAGCATGCGAGAGGTACCGGGATCGATACCCGGATTCTCCAAGTGTTTTGCTGTTTTTGTTTTTGTAAAATATTGTTCTTATCTGACTTTTTATGAATGTCTTGCACAGGGGGATTAGCTCACATGGTAGAGCGCCCGCTTTGCATGCGGGAGGTACCGGGATCGATACCCGGATTCTCCAAGTGAAATTCAGTTTATTTTTGGCTCAAATATGGACGTTACATTCAGTTGTCTCAGTCAAGTTTTACCAACTTCAAACTTGTTACATGTTCAAAACAAATTCTACACACATACTGACTTCCAAATGTGAAAGCAAGTTTCTCTCAAAGCTGGAGCAACCCATCTGTCACTACAAGGACAATCAAGGTGGAAGGCTGGAGGAACCCATCTGTCACTACAAGGTCAATCAAGGTGGAAGGCTTAGCGTTCATGCCCCAAACCGCTACAGGTGATTGTGAAAAATACATTGAATGAAGACACACCTACTCCGTCATCAGGGGAATTAGCTCAAATGGTAGAGCGCTCGCTTAGCATGCGAGAGGTACCGGGATCGATACCCGGATTCTCCAAGTGTTTTGCTGTTTTGTTTTTGTGAAATATTGTTCTTATTTGGCTTTTCATGAATGTCTTGCACAGGGGGATTAGCTCACATGGTAGAGCTCCCGCTTTGCATGCGGGAGGTACCGGGATCGATACCCGGATTCTCCAAGTGAAGTTCATTTTTTTGGGGGGTCAAATATGGACGTTACATTCAGTTGTCTCAGTCAAGTTCTACCAACTTCAAACTTGTTACATGTTCAAAAGAAATTCTACACACACACTGACTTCCAAATGTAAAAGCAAGTTTCTCTCAAAGCTGGAGCAACCAATCTGTCACTACAAGGACAATCAAGGTGGAAGGCTGGAGGAACCCATCTGTCACTACAAGGTCAATCAAGGTGGAAGGCTTAGCGTTCATGCCCCAAACCGCTACAGGTGATTGTGAAAAATACATTGAATGAAGACACACCTACTCCGTCATCAGGGGAATTAGCTCAAATGGTAGAGCGCTAGCTTAGCATGCGAGAGGTACCGGGATCGATACCCGGATTCTCCAAGTGTTTTGCTGTTTTGTTTTTGTGAAATATTGTTTTTATTTGGCTTTTTATGAATGTCTTGCACAGGGGGATTAGCTCACATGGTAGAGCGCCCGCTTTGCATGCGGGAGGTACCGGGATCCATACTCGCATTCTCCAAGTGAAATTCAGTTTATTTTTGGGTCAAATATGGACGTTACATTCAGTTGTCTCAGTCAAGTTTTACCAACTTCAAACTTGCTACATGTTCAAAACAAATACTACACACATACTGACTTCCAAATGTAAAAGCAAGTTTCTCTCAAAGCTGGAGCAACCCATCTGTCACTACAAGGACAATCAAGGTGGAAGGCTGGAGGAACCCATCTGTCACTACAAGGTCAATCAAGGTGGAAGGCTTAGCGTTCATGCCCCAAACCGCTACAGGTGATTGTGAAAAATACATTGAATGAAGACACACCTACTCCGTCATCAGGGGAATTAGCTCAAATGGTAGAGCGCTCGCTCAGCTTGCGAGAGGTACCGGGACCGATACCCGGATTTTCCAAGTGTTTTGCTGTTTTGTTTTTGTGAAATATTGTTCTTATTTGGCTTTTTATGAATGTCTAGCACAGGGGGATTAGCTCACATGGTAGAGCGCCCGCTTTGCATGCAGGAGGTACCGGGATCGATACCCGCATTCTCCAAGTGAAATTCAGTTTATTTTTGGCTCAAATATGGACGCTACATTCAGTTGTCTCAGTCAAGTTCTACAAACTTCGAATTTGTTACAAAACAAATTCTACTCACACACTGACTTCCAAATGTAAAAGCAAGTTTCTCTCAAAGCTGGAGCAACCCATCTGTCACTACAAGGACAATCAAGGTGGAAGGCTGGAGGAACCCATCTGTCACTACAAGGTCAATCAAGGTGGAAGGCTTAGCGTTCATGCCCCAAACCGCTACAGGTGATTGTGAAAAATACATTGAATGAAGACACACCTACTCCGTCATCAGGGGAATTAGCTCAAATGGTAGAGCGCTCGCTTAGCATGCGAGAGGTACCGGGATCGATACCCGGATTCTCCAAGTGTTTTGCTGTTTTTGTTTTTGTAAAATAATGTTCTTATTTGGCTTTTTATGAATGTCTTGCACATGGGGGATTAGCTCACATGGTAGAGCGCCCGCTTTGCATGCGGGAGGTACCGGGATCGATACCCGCATTCTCCAAGTGAAATTCAGTTTATTTTGGGTCAAATATGGACGTTACATTCAGTTGTCTCAGTCATGCTCTACCAACTTCGAATTTGTCACATGTTGAACAAAAATTCTACACACACACTGAATCGGAATTTCTGCCCCGGTTGGCAAAGTCAAAACAAGGTAATTTGGCCAAATTTCAGACATATTGACGATTGTATATTGTTAAAAAACATCAAATTGCCAATTCCCTTCCACTGATTTACCCACTGACTAGACTTTGTATGTGTTTGTGATGGGTGCTACCTCTCACCTTTTCGAAAACACCCCCATATGACAGTGATTCATAAACCCATGCTCATGATATAGTCGGAATCATTCTGTGATTTTGGTAGAGATTTCTTAGGAATATGGAAAGGGTTTTGTCGCTTTTATTTACAATCAGGTATCTATGCTGAAGTGTTGTCAGTCTGGTATTTTCCAACTGAGCACGTGGATAGTTTGTTTCTGAATAGACTTTTTTATTACCACCTCTCAGATGATATTGAAAGAATCTTTTTGGGTTGTTTCTTTCATAGAACATCATTGGAGAACACATTAATGTTTCTTATATTGATGACATGACATTTGAATTATATCTCCATACCTGAGGGTCCTGATGGGGGAGTCCCATAAGCAGTAAGCAGTAAAATTTAGGGTACTTTTTCATTAAGCAGTAATTTTTCTTCTTTTTCAATAAAATCGTCCCTAAAAATTCCTAAATCAGCCATGGCAGGACATGGGACTTTTAATTCTCATTTTGTTTCATCCTGACAATTCATATTTTTAATACCAGGTAAAATCTCAAATCGCTAAACATTCTAGACTGGTCCCCTGCGTCAGTTGCACAGCCTGTTTTCTGTGGCGAAGCATTTGGGTCTTGAAGACAGACTGTTTTTGACCATTTTAATCATTTTACAATAAGCAGAAAATTATTCATATACGTTAAGCAGTTATTTTTAGGTATTTTACGATAAGCATTTACAATAAAAAAAGATGAATTTTTATGTTTATCAAAGTGTTTGAAGTGTGTTTTACGTTAAGCATTAAAACCCATTACGACCCTCATACCTATCATCATAATCCATGTGGAGATTTCCAGTCAGAAATCACAAATCATGTTGACATCCACAGTTCAGTGACCTCCCAAATGATGTTGACACTATCAGTCGTGAGTTATCACAACCCAACGTACAACTCGACTCACATGAGTCTCTTTCGTGAATAAAGTCATTGATCAATTCATCCTGAGCACATTCAACTGAAAGTTGGCAGTCCCAACAAGCTCAATGCAAGTGATTCTGATCCTGTCTTGTCTGTGTATTATGTGCATGAGTGAGTGAGTGAGTTGTGTTTCACGCCGCTTTTAACAGTATTACAGTTATATCGCGGCGTGTCAGCTCAATGTGGGAGGAAAGCCCGAAATGATGCAGGTCTCAGATGTTTGCAACTTTGGTGAAACCCACGAGCACAGGTATGGTGCTGACAAACCTAGAAACAGAATTGGGGCGAACCGGGATTCAAACCCACAATCATAGGCTTCTGGCGTGCCCAAGGGACGTAACTCCGCACAACGACTGAGCTACCTGTGCCCCAATTTTGTGCATGACATACATCAGTCTAACAGTTAATGGTTATCCTAACTACAGTGTCACAGTTTCACATAAAGATATAAGGCATTGGGAACCTGGTTGTGGAGCATAGTCTCTCTGTAACCATGGTAACACACCCACTTGATACACAACAGCTACTGTCTCCACATAGTGTCATTGTGTCTAAGTAATCAGTGGACTTGTGAGGACTAACTCCAACCTTGGAGCTCTCTGTTCCTGTTGCAGAAGGTTGTGCCTGGTTGTCATATTACAGAGCAATGGTGGTCAGACTCAGTGACTTGGTTGACTACATGCCATTGTACCCAGGATGTAACACTGCTCATATTATCATAATCATTTGTCTGGTCCAGGCTTGATTATTTACAGTCTGCTATAATACAGCTGAAGTATTGTTGAGTGTGTCACAAAGCAACAAACATCATCGAGTCATCCTTGGATACAGATATGTCAGCTGTCTGGACAGTAGTCTCACTATGTACAGATGTAGCACCCTTTAAAGTGACCTCTCAGAAGGACATGTGTGTCATAAAGCAACAAATATCATCGAGTCATCCTTGGATACAGATATATCAGTTGTCTGGACAGTAGTCTCACTATGTACAGATGTAGCACCCTTTAAAGTGACCTCTCAGAAGGACATGTGTGTCATAAAGCAACAAACATCATCGAGTCATCCTTGGATACAGATATGTCAGTTGTCTGGACAGTAGTCTCACTATGTACAGATGTAGCACCCTTTAAAGTGACCTCTCAGAAGGACATGTGTGTCATAAAGCAACAAACATCATCGAGTCATCCTTGGATACAGATATGTCAGTTGTCTGGACAGTAGTCTCACTATGTACACATGTAGCACCCTGTGAGGTGATCTCTCAGAAGGACATGCCCTTGCTCTTGTCTTGAGCCCCGTATGACGTGCTTATTCCAAGTAAGGAGGTTACCTGGAACACAAATTGTATTTAACAGACAATCTCACCACAGCCTTTGCATATCACATATATGCCTTGAATTGCCTGTATGACTGCCTGTCACAGTGTGACTCTTTGCTTTATTGAAAAGATTACCCGGTAGTTATCTGGTCATGGCTTTACTGCCTTACATTCTTTATTGGCATTGAACAGAGACTGATTATTCTCTGGCACTGACATTTTATATTCATTACAAAAAGGAATATACTCTAATAAATGCTGACATTTTATATTCATTACAAAAAGGAATATACTCTAATAAATGTCCTAATCTGTATCTACCTGTTTGAACTTGGCACGTATCCTCTCCAGGTCTTCAAAGAGAGTCTGGTTCATCACATCTGCCACAGGGAACTGAGACAACATGGCCGCCAGGGCCTGCAGAGACTTCTGAACCCTGGTGAAAGAGGGAAACATGTCAGTGATAGTCTAATTGTGTCTATCATGGCTTCATGGGCCTTAGGAGCCACAGTATCCCTTGGCTTTATGAGCCTTGGGAGCCACAGTATTCCATGGCTTCATGTGTCTTGGGAGCCACAGTATTCCATGGCTTCATTGGCCTTGGGAGCCACAGTATATCATGGCTTCATGGGTCTTGGGAGCCATAGTATCCCATGGCTTCATGGACCTAGGGAGCTACAGTATGCCATGGCCTCGTGGACCTAGGAAGCCACAGTATCTCATGGCTTCATGGGTCTTGGGAGCCACAGTATCTCATGGCATCATGGACCTAGGGAGCAACAGTATTCCATGGCTTCATTGGCCTTGGGAGCCACAGTATTCCATGGCTTCATTGGCCTGGGGAGCCACAGTATTCCATGGCTTCATTGGCCTGGGGAGTCACAGTATCCCTTGGCTTTATGAGCCACAATCTCATCTGTAATGGCTGGGTACAAAAAAAGAAACCAGAACACAAGGACAGCTGCTTAATTTGGGTCTCCAGTCCAGTGTACTTTATGGTTCTAATTGTCTTAATGCACTATCTAGCACTCCCCACCTAGACCTCCGTCCCTGTCCTGTTTACTTGAAATCGTTACAGTTCTGATGGACCATCTAGCTAGCCAAACCTAGACCTCCGTCCTTGTCCTGTTTACTTAAAATCATTACGGTTCTAATGGACCGCCTAGCTATCCCAACCTAGACCTCCATCCCTGTCCTGTTTACTTAAAATTGTTACGGTCCTAATGGACCTCCTAGCTAGCCCCACCTAGACCTCCGTCCTTGTCCTGTTTACTTAAAATCATTACAGTTCTAATGGACCTCCTAGCTAGCCCAACCTAGACCTCTGACCCTGTCCTGTTTACGTAAAATCATTACGGTCCTAATGGACCTCCTAGCTAGCCCAACCTAGACCTCCGTCCCTGTCCTGTTTACGTAAAATCATTACAGTTCTAATGGACCTCCTAGCTAGCCCAACCTAGACCTCCGTCCCTGTCCTGTTTACTTAAAATCGTTACGGTTCTAATGGACCTCCTAGCTAGCCCAACCTAGACCTCTGTCCCTGTCCTGTTTACTTAAAATCATTACGGTTCTAATGGACCTCCTAGCTAGCCCCACCTAGACCTCTGTCCTTGTCCTGTTTACTTAAAATCGTTACGGTTCTAATGGACCTCCTAGCTAGCCCCACCTAGACCTCCGTCCCTGTCCTGTTTACGTAAAATTGTTAGGTTCTAATGGACCTCCTAGCTAGCCCCACCTAGACCTCTGTCCCTGTCCTGTTTACGTAAAATCGTTACGGTTCTAATGAACCTCCTAAAATCTTTATGGCCGTGATGTACCACCTAGCTGTACAAACCTGGACCAACGAGCCGGCCTTACCTGTTTCGCTATCCAGTATGAGCATCACAGCAGTGGAGTCATAGAGGACCAGCCAGCTTGCCTCACCTGGGTCTTGGTCCTATTCAGGGTCCTTAATACCTGTGTGGACCAACGAGCCGGCCTTACCTGGGTCGCCATCCAGTATGAGCATCACAGCAGTGGAGTCATAGAGGACCAACCAGCATGCCTCACCTGGATCTTGGTCCTATTCAGGGTCCTTAATACCTGTGCTGACCAACGAGCCGGCCTTACCTGGGTCGCCATCCAGTATGAGCATCACAGCAGTGGAGTCATAGAGGACCAACCAGCTTGCCTCACCTGGATCTTGGTCCTATTCAGGGTCCTTAATACCTGTGTGGACCAACGAGCCGGCCTTACCTGGGTCGCTATCCAGTATGAGCATCACAGCATGCCTCACCTGGATCTTGGTCCTATTCAGGGTCCTTAATACCTGTGTGGACCAACGAGCCGGCCTTACCTGGCTTGCTATCCAGTATGAGCATCACAGCATGCCTCATCTGGATCTTGGTCCCTGCATGTGTATGGCCCTTGTGGACGTTCTTGCTAGACTCACCTTGGTTTCAATGTCCCTTCTTGTGTATTCAGCTCCTGTAATGTCTCGACGTAGCCCTGGTAAAACCCCACCTAGAGACACAAAGAGGAACTACAACTGACGAAAACGGCAGCACAGAAATCGTTCATACAAATACCAAGATAGAAACACAAATCGAATAAATAACTACACAAGGAATTAACATGAACAGACTGATTATATTTCATTCCACTGTTCAGCACATTTCCTAATGTCATAAACCCCAATATTGCTTTACTGTTCTTATATTTTATTCAGATTCTTGCACATTGACAAGGTGAGTTGGGTTTAAAGCCACTTTTGACAGTATTCCAGTAATATCACGAGGAGGGGAAAGTCCGAAGCGATGAGTATAGGAATGGTGCTGACAAACCAAGAAACAAAATCCAGGATTCGAACCCACATTGTTTTGGTGTGCTTAAGGGACGATGCAATTCTCCACTGTAAATTCGGGCGCCTTAGACAACTGGGTCATCCATGCCCCCAGTGGACTGATGACTAAGTGAGTGAGTTTGGTTTTACACCGCTTTTAGCAATATTCCAGCAATATCACGGCGGGGGACACCAGAAATGGGCTTCACATATTGTACCCACGCCGGGCATCGAACCTGGGTCTTCGGCGTGACGAGCGAACGCTTTAACCACTAGGCTACCAGACCGCCCCTGACTGATGACTAAATATGTACATCCTTAAATACACTGCTGTGTGGACATTAACATGTTATGCAGCTTATCCATCAGCTCTCTCCACAGTCAGTCATGAAACTCTCCAATCATTTGGTATTGGGTAAAATGTTGTTACCATTGAACCATTGCAATCATTGAAACATCATTACTATTTACATTCTAATCTGAATGAATAAAACAAAATTGGTGAGTGAGTGAATATTGTTTGTCACAAATTACATCAAGTAAAGATAGCATGATCAAAGCTCCTTGCCATCGGGGAATAATGAGAGAGAGGGTCAGCCCGTTACGTATTGTATCGGTACCTGAGTGACGTGTCTGTATTTGCCCAGCTGTGTGGCAACGACCTGTAAATAATCACATCTGGTCCAGACAATCCTGTCGTTGATATTATGAGTAACAAGAGAGTATTGTTTTACACCGCTTTTAGCAATATTCCAGCAATATCACAGCAGGGGACACCAGAAATGGGCTTCACACATTGTACCCATGTGGAGATTCGAACCCGGGTTTTAAGTGTGACGAGCGAACACTTTACCCACCGCCCCTTAATAGCAAGGATCCATGCTCTGCAGTCACTAAGTCTGACCACCCGATCCACTTAACTGTTTAAATGGCATTCTAGAAGTTGATGAGTAAATAGGTGAGGTGAGGTGAAATGGGGTTTAACGTCGCGGCCAAGATTATTGCACTTATATAGCGACGTGCATGCACGTGTATGTGTGTGTGTGGCTGCTTGTACTAGTCCGGACTGATGCCGATTTATAGTGCTAGCTCACTGAGATACCATGCCGCAGTTTAACATGAATACCCCACTCAGACACAGTATACTGACTCCGAGCCGACCAGTCCTTGTTTTAGCCCCTTAAAGCCGAGCGCCAGACAGGGTAACAACAAGTACAATCTTTTAACGTCTTTTTGTATGACGCGGCCCGGGATCGAACCCTGGACCTTCCGCTCTCCGGGCGGACGCTCTACCACTAGACCACGGAGGCGGTGATGAGTAAATAACAAAACATACAAATTTATGGATAACAACTTCTGATTTAGTACATTATCGACATTTCAATGTAGATTCTTACCCCGTTACCAAGCTGGAACTTATCACACTCCTGCTTATGAAGCTGGGCCCACTTGCACAAAGTGATCTTACGCTATGACTATTGTAAGCCTATGTTAAAGTTACGATCATCTTAGTGCTAAGATCGCTTTGTGCAAGTGGGCCCTTGAGCTTATGACAAAAATTGCTACATGCAAAAAACAGAAGTTGTTATCCATCAAGTTGTATGTTTCCGATCCATTTAGTCACCTCTTATGAAGAGCATAGGTTGCTGTGGACCTATTCTAGCGCGGAATCCCCACAGGGCAATACATGAGTGGTAACAAAGTATGTTAACACATGATATCCTCATACTGATATGGGACGTTGTGATACCTGGTACCAAATAACATAGAATGATTATTTTTCTTGCCCACAAAACTGAACCAACCTTGCTGAAATATTAACAAACATAATAATAACTTATTCACCTAACAAACTCAGATCTTTTATATATCCTTGGTATAGGAATGGTTAGCTATAGTAACAAGTGTTAGGATCCTAGGTTCAAAACAAAATGCCACCGTGAACAACTCTTTTGAAGTTTAGAATTTACCGGTACCTAAAAAAATGTCAGTGAGTGAGTGAGTTGGGTTTTACGCCGCTTTTAGCAATATTCCAGCAATATCACGGTGGGGGACACCAGAAATGGGCGTCACACATTGTACCAATGTGTGGAATCAAACCCAGGCCTCAGAGTGACGAGAAAATGCTTTAACCACTAGGCTACCCCACCGCCCTATAAAATTGTCAGCATGTATAACATGTATCATGTATCTGATATTTAAAATATTGTATTTCGAAACCCATCTATATAAAAAGTCAACAAAAACATGCTTTTGAAGATACCTCAACCATTAACATGATAACCCTGGTGCATCAGAATTAGTCACCAACAGCCAATGCTTGTTGTCCAGGTAACAAGAAGCTGGGTCATCTTCCAGAGGCAAAGTCCAGTTTCCACCCTTGCCGACCTTGACTGGTATTTCTGTGCTTGATCGTAGCCCCACCAGTGGCCATTAGAGTTGACCAATCAGATTCCACCTCTCATATTACTTGCATTTGCTTTAAAAATGGAGGTGCCGAGTGAAGAAGATCTGATCAATAATCAAGATCTATATTGTAATAAAGAGAGTCTTACTTCGATTTCGTTACGCGATTTTGATTGGATTATGCATAGACACGTTAGTCCAGCAAAAGACTAACTTCATAATTCCAGCCAAGTTCGGCAAGGGTGGAAACTGGATTTTTATAGTCAGTTAACTCCCTTGCCTCGGGAAGATGCAGCTTGGTGGATTTGGTGACTTGGTTGATTGAGTGACATCATACCCTGACGTTGATCAAATCACTTGATTGTCTGGTCCAGACTCGATTATTCACAGGTTGACGTCACATAGTTGGAATATTTTTGAGTGTCCACCGTTAGAATTTGGCATTAGTCCTATAGTCCTTACCAAACTGTCCAATAGTAAAGGTATCCTAAGGACTAGTAGAAATTGGCCCATTTTAAGGGTTTTTCTATATGTTATAATTATAAGGACTAGTGGACAAAAACTGTTAGTTTCTAACGCTGAGTGTCGTATTAAACAACAATCAAAGAGATGAAATGATACAGGATGTTTTACCAGAATAATTAACTGGAAGAAAAAAATGGTGTTGTGCCAGTTATGCTCACACTAATTGTCACAGAACACAACAATATGCATCAGTATATGTTTTGGTACAGACAATAACTCAAAACAATAGCAGAGCGCGAATTTATTAAGACTACCTGTTCTTAGATTTGTAGATAGAAAGAAGAGTTAGAATTTGTCCTATGGAATGAAATCCTTCTACTTTGTTTACAAACTCTTTCTCTGGTCATGTTGAGTCTCACTTTGGCTGTAGGGTGCAAATGTACAACTTCAGTTTGGACTTAACCAACATCAGGGAAACATCAATTAATAAAATGCACAAGTTCCCCATGGCATTATAAGTATACTCTAATTGAACATGTTTAAACCCTGTATTCTCAGTTGTATGAGTTCAGTGTCATTTAAACAATCTATTAAACATCAAACTTTAATTATTGAAAGCGAACTATATCAACGGGGAGAGTCGTGACATCATCCGTCCCAAACATTCCATTTGGAGTGACTTGGTTTTACAAACGGCAGAAAATGGCGGCTATCGCAATGTCATTCACTTGAAATACAAGTTTCACCCAGTAAAGTTAGCGTTGGAATTGGAAAGAAATCCAGACCCGGCTCAAGCTGAAAATGGATAAATGTTAACTTTCTGTGAACTTTTGGTGTGTGTTTGAGTCATACTGCAGCTGCTGATGACGGGGATTACCGCTGGAGGCGGCGCGATTTACTGAGGCTCGATAGTGTGGAGCTCAGTGATTTCTTTTAGAAAATCGAGCATTCTCTGTTATAGCTTTGAATGGACGCTTCATTTCGGTGACCTGACATATACATGATTCGTCTGAATTCAAAGCCTGCATCATTCATAGCCTAAATCGATGTCGCTCTCAGTTTTCCCTAATTATTTTAATGTTATTTTGAGACATTGAGGAATTCCCCTAAAGGAGTTCTGTATGTCTCCGCGTGATTGAAAACGTAACCATGTGACATACTGACCTTTATCGGGAAATGAAAGACAGTCAGCTTGGTAGTGTTCACCTAGGCAAGGTCACCCGCTACTGTCAATGTTACGTGTGTGGTATGACAAGATTAACAAGCCCTACCTCTGAACCAATAGCTGCTCCCTTCTCAAATCCCAGAGAGAATCCGTCCGCTAGTCCCCTCTTCTCCCCCTCAGCTCTCCCCTCCCTGAACCCCTGCCCCTGGCTCCTGGGGAGACAAACATCATCACAATACACACATCAACTTAATCAAGTGAACTCATGTTTAAGCAGCCGTGATATAATTCTTGATGATACAAAAGTTAGGAAATGACTTCATCTGTATTATTTTCTATATTTCACTGAAGATGTAAAACACAATGAACTGATGAACTGGATGAGGGGATACAGAATGAGCAGTAAACTGTGTGTTGCGGGGACATTATAAAGATATCCTTGCTACAACCCATCATTGAACGATATAATAAAACTCTGTGCTTAAACACTTTAAGTTCAAGATAAAAAGGATCTGAATGATGAGAGATATCACTTCTGTATTTTTTCGAGCTGGTGAATTCCCAGGGGTTTCCCCATGAATGTGGAAGTAGACCGTCAGCGTTTACGTCATTTCAAGAATACAGTCTCGTGAAAAACTTAATAACATCAAAATGTGTCGTTCAGACACTTATTAACTTCTTTTTCACGGTGATGTGACCAACCCCTCATCCAAATGGAAAAGGTGCATATTATGTAAACTTCATAATAAAACATTATTGTCATTTAAAGATTTTAGATTTGAAATAGATCTTTTTGCCACATAATAATCATTGATAATGCAATATGTAATTAAAGAAAATTTAAGTCTATTCTCCAATTATATTTGTTATGTCGACAAGATTCCCGTGATATTTTGTCTACGACTTGGAAGTGTCTACGAAGTTTCCATGGCTACGAATTCACCTACACTGTAGGTTACTACCGTGTTGAGCAATATATCGAGTGAGTCGACTGACTTCATCTTATCATCACGTTCATGATATGATAACTTCGAAAGATATTTGCTGTGATCAGTCGGTTAATTTCTTTAAGAAACCCTAAAAACATTAATCCTTGCCTTTCTTCGGACATGATAACATCGTGAAAGAGATCATCCATGTCATCATTCCTCGAAACCTTCTCGTGATCCGTGGACGACGCCATCTTGAAGGGCAGGTGAGGTGTACATGAGAGTTACCCGCCCTTTGTTGTTGCTGCATGAGAATCTCATCAATATTGCACCAGCTTGTAATGTAAGAGGCCATAATTGGATAATTCCTTGATTAAGGCTGACTGCTGACAAATAGTCAAAGTCCTTTGATAATCACTGCAAGAGTTGGCTAATCAGTGTGACCAAGTTCGCCTTTAATTGCGTTCACATACACTGGATAAGTGTTATCATTTGGCAAAAGATGCCCAGGGTTCAAGAGATATTATTCCAGCAGTAAAATTGTGGTACTATTTGTAAAATCTAAATCATTGTCCCCCGATTAATGACAAAAGCACTTTATAATTACAGAAATAGGATTCCAGAAATAGGTCCTTTTGTCGTTGCTTAAATATTTCCAGATTTAATATAAACACACAAAGGTGATGTGAGGTCAAACAGGATTCAACGTAGTGGTCCTAATTATTGCAGTCATATAGAAATATGCATGCACGTGTCTGCTTGGGTCTGGCTGCTTATACTAGTCCAGACCAATTCCGTTTCTAGCTGGCTGAAATACCTTGACGCAGTTTAGCATGGTTCCCCTACTCTGTTGCAGTATACCGACTCTGAGCTGACAGTCCTTGTGTATATTTGGATGTATGTATGTTTCAGGTGAAGTGCCATAGTTTCAACATGACAGATTTACAGGTGAATGTTCATATTTGGATGTATGTATGTTTCAGGTGAAGTGCCATAGTTTCAACATGACAGATTTACAGGTGAATGTTCATATTTGGATGTATGTATGTTTCAGGTGAAGTGCCATAGTTTCAACATGACAGATTTACAGGTGAATGTTCATGAAGGAATTGCTCCACCAGGGAGTGATGTTGCCATGGTGACAGGAGACTATGACTACTACCACTATGGCTGTGATGGGGTTGATGACCGAGTAAGTCAAACGGAGGGTTATGTCTCACTAAATCTGTCTGATCCGTGTGTCCCATGTGAGAAACATGGCATTTGCAGACAACTCCAACATGTCCAGAAGCGTATTTCATTGCATTGCGTCTGGAATGGGGAAAAAAACTGCATCGTTCCTACTGTAACACAGCCCATAGGAACTGTTTACCTTGAAATACCTGTTATATCACCTATATGCAGTACAGTATGTACCAGTGGAACTATTTACCATGATATATCTGTAATATCCATCAACTGTATCACAGTGTGTAGCACAGGAACTATTTACCATGATATATCTGTGATATTCATAAACTGTAGCAGTATGTACCACAGGAACTATTTACCATGATATATCTGTAACATCCTTCATTTGTAGCACTGTATGTACCACGGGAGCTGTTTACCATGATATATCTGTAATATCTGATATTCATCAACTGTGCAGTATGTACCACAGGAACTATTTACCATGATATATCTGTAATATCCTTCAATCATAGCACAGTATGTACCACAGGAACTATTTACCACGACATATCTGTAATATCTGATATTAATCAACTGTAGCAGTGATATATCTGTAACATCCTTCATTCGTAGCACAGTATGTACCACAGGATCTATTTACCATGATATATCTGTAACATCTGATATTAATCAACTGTAGCAGTGATATATCTGTAACATCCTTCATTCGTAGCACAGTATGTACCACAGGAACTATTTACCATTATATATCTGTAACATCCTTCATTCGTAGCACAGTATGTACCACAGGAACTATTTACCATGATATATCTGTAATATCCTTCAACCATAGCAGTGTGTGTACCACAGGAACTATTTACCATGATATATCTCTAATATCCATCCACCGCAGCACAGTATGTACAACTGGAACTATTCACCATGATATATCTGTAACATCACATCACAACCTTTAGATCAAGGCACTGCAATTCACTTTGCATGGTTGCATCCCTTTACTGTGCCAAGATCCAGTGCTCATGTGTTTGAATCCTAGCATCCTAGGTCTGCAAGCACTAGACTCAGACTTGTTTGTTTCACTAACATCTGTGGTCTGCCATCTCCGAGATTCTTCCTCCGACATTAGGACATGCCGAGAGCTGAAATATGGTGTTTTATCATTCAAACAGGCCTACGCAGGAGATAACCCTTGAGTGAGATCAAGTGTAATCTCCTTGGAGATATGGCTGTAATGACTTTGCATCACACTGCTTTGCAGACCTTATTGATGACATTGTGCTATTACAATTCTAAAAGTGTCAGTGACACACTAATCCAATGAATTTTAAACCCAGTGTGGTAAAATGAATGTATAGTGTAATGCCCTGGTTCAAGAAACAAGACCTCATGTTATAGAAACACTGTAAAACCACTGTAAAAGTTGTTTCTTATGTTTGATGGATGTTTCTTTTCTACATGACACTGGCATCAGATGACTTTTTACACTATGTGACTATTACGCAGGGGGTGTCAATATTGCAGACTAATCACAAAATGATTGTTTGTAGAGTTGGTGCAGTGGTTACTTCAGACTAATTCATTGAACACTTTTTGTTATGCAGGGTTGGGGCTGTGGTTACTTCACTGTACACTAAACACTTTTTGTTATGAAGGGTTGGGGCTGTGGTTACTTCTGACTAATTCATTGAACACTTGTGCAGATTTCCGGCTGTAATTACTTCTGACTAATTCATTGAACACATGTTGTGCAGGTTTGGGGCTGTGGTTACTTCAGACTAATTCATTGAACACTTGTTGTGCAGGTTTGGGGCTGTGGTTACTTCTGACTAATTCATTGAACACTTGTTATGCTAGCTTGGGGCTGTGGTTACTTCTGACTAATTCATTGAACACTTGTTATACTAGTTTGGGGCTGTGGTTACTTCTGACTAATTCATTGAAATCTTTGTGCAGGTTTGGGGCTGTGGTTACTTCTGACTAAGTCATTGAACACTTGTCATGCTAGTTTGGGGCTGTGGTTACTTCTGACTAATTCATTGAACACTTGTCATGCTAGCTTGGGGCTGTGGTTACTTCTGACTAATTCATTGAACACTTGTTATGCAGGTTTGTGGCTGTGGTTACTTCTGACTATTGAACACTTGTTATGCAGGGTGGGGCTGTGATTACTTCAGACTAATTCATTGAACACTTGTTGTGCAGGGTTGGGGCTGCGGCTATAGGACCCTCCAGACACTGTGTTCGTGGGTTCACAGACAGCAGATGGGGGCAGGAGGAGCGACGTCACATCCTGTACCATCAATTACAGACATCCAGAAGGCTCTAGTGGCCATGGAGGACAAGGGCCCAGCGTTCCTGGGATCTCGAGACTGGATCGGCAGTGTCGAAGTGGCACTCTGTGTCGACTTCTTCTTCCAGGTAAGTTTACTAGCACTCTCTGCTCTCTGGATTCTAGAAAACAGTAGGTCCTAGTATCCGGTATCCTGGCAACGGATAACAGTGGTGGAACAATACACTGATGCATTGGTGAACTGCAATTTTTTTGCTTCTCTGTACAAGTACCCTAAGTAAAAGATATTGATTCTGACCTTAAATGTTTGCTTTAATAACTGTTCCACTAAACACTAATCAGTTGTGCATGTTAAAAGTCAAAACATAAATGTTTACATTTGTTGTGCCATACTTGACACTGCCAGCTGTAATTCGTCAGTGTCCCCAGTATTTGGCCATCCTGTCTATGAAAAAGATGGCTTAGGAACCACAGATAAGAGCACGTGCAAGTATTGTGATACATATCGGATTGTGAGTAAAGTATCGTGATATGTACCGGATCTCACAGTTGGTGTATCGTCCCAGCCCTACCGGATAAGTACCAGGTTCCCTATGTTTGTTACTCACTGCTTGTCTGTGAGGATCTGTGGGGCTCCCCAGGGAGCTGAGATGCAACTTGAATTGTATAACCATATGTGCTGTGAACATGCATCACCATTATTGCTATTATCATTGTTGTTGTTGTCGTTGTACTACTACTACTACTACTACTACTACTACTTCTACTACTACTACTATTATCATTATTAGGGGCGGTCGGGTAGCCTAGTGGTTAAAGCGTTTCCTCGTCCAGGTTCGAATCCCGACATGGGTACAATGTGTGAAGCCCATATCTGGTATCCCCCGCTGTGATATTGCTGAAATATTGCTAAAAGTGGCATAAAAACATACTCACTCACTGTTATAATTATTAAGCCCCGTGAAGATCCAAGGAAGAATAGGTCTTCCGCAACCCATGCATGCTGTAAAAGGTGACAATGCTTGTCATAGGAGGCGACTAACGGGATCGGGTGGTCATGCTCGCTGACTTGGTTGATGCATGTCATCGACCCCAAAGTGCGTGGATCAATGCTCATGATATTAATCACTGGATTGTCTGGTCCAGACCTGATTACTTACAGACTGACGTCATATAGCTGGATATTGCTGAGTGCGGCGTTAAACAACAAACCAACCAAACCAAAGTATTAAGCCTCATGACCACAGTGATTCTGGAAAGATTCTTGCAGTTCCCTCTGTAAGGATTTCAGTTCAGCATAGGTCCCCTGTGCCTCATGGAGATTCAGAACCATTAAGGCGTCATCTAGAGCGCCGCGATTCGCTGTGTCCTTTGGGCACGCCAGAAACCTATGATTGTGGGTTCCAATCTCGGTTCGCCCCGATTATGTTTCTAGGTTTGTCAGCACCATACCCGTGCTCATGGGTTTCACTGAAGTGGTAAACGTATGAGACCTGCATCACTTCGGGCTTTCCTCCCACATTAAGCTGACACGCCGTGATATAACTGGAATACTGTTAAAAGCGGCATTAAACCCAACTCACTCACTCACTCACTCAGAACCATTACTGTACCCCATCATTGTTGTTAGAGCTGTTTGAAGGCAACTGATGTTAGCAAATACAGGTTGGCCAACTCCAGATATTTTGTCAACTTGCTTTTTCACAATTTTCTGTTACTTAATTCCTCTTCACTTCTCTCAGATGCTGATGTCATTTTCTAGCAGACGTAAGTAAAGATGATGTGATAGCTAAGCAGCATCTGATTGGTTGTAAGCAGCCAACACATGTTTGACAACCCTGCACAATTCAAAATCATGTCTTAAAACACCAAATTGTTGGCCAAAATATTGGTGAGAGAGACCAGTTCTCTGTTTTTGCCAACAGTTTGTCAAACTTCACAAACTAGATTTGAAACTGTTTACTCAGTGTTCTCACTCAAAAACTTATGTTAAATCAGTTTTGATGTGTGAATGCTTGTCAAACATATGTTGGTCGCTTACAACCAATTGGATACTGTATAGATATCACTTGAGGAAACAAAGTTGGTGTTGGAGAGTTTCTCATCCTGTGTTTGCAAACATATTTGCCCTTGTGAAGCCGCTCTCCGGGTGGACGCTCTACCGATAGACCACAGAGGTGGTCTGTGGTATTGGTACTAATTGTAATGACCATATTGAAGATGGAGAACGTTATATTTCTATGTCCATTGTACAATGATCCTTGACTTACCTTATTTACAATTTTAACGGCTACAATGTCCAGCTTGTCAAACCTGTCAAGCAATGAGAAGTTGTGTTTTTGAACTTGAGGTATATTTTACTGCCAAAACCTTTTTTTAATATTACAACAAGAAAACATTTGTTATATGGGTAAATAATCAGAAAACCTGTATATCAATCACAGTATTCGACGTAATAAGCCCTCCGCTCTAATAAACTCCCACGGCGATATTTGCTAATATATTTGCTTGTGAACAATCACAAAGCACATGGGTCCAAGTCTCGCATTAAGTCCAATCCCTGCCCATATCATGACGCTAAGTCCACCCCATGGATCCCTTTCCACAACGTTTCTGTCAGCGAAACGATCACCTCGACGCCACCAAATTCTGACTCTTCCGTCTGCATGGGAGACACAAAAGCGACTTTCATCAGAGACGATGGCACGCCTCCACTCACGATGAAGCCAATTTCTATGACCTTGTGCCCACTGAAGTCGTGCTTGTCGATGCCATGGTTGGAGAACAAGATGACGTGCTGGTCGGCGACATCTGAGGTTTTTTGAATGGAGACGTCGGATCACAGTGTCCCGGCTAATGTGTCGATTATGTGTTCCTATGCTCTGGAGCACTTTCACTTGCAGTTAGAAACGGATGTCGCTGGTGTTGACGGGTAATCTGTCGATCTTGTCGAGGTGTGGTGACCCTAGGACGACCGCTCGGAGGAAGGTCATCTGTGGTCTGTGTGGCATAGTATCGATGCAGGAGACGGTAAATTGTGGTTATGTTAACGTTAAAATGACGGGCAACATCGTGGACAGACTCTCCTTCTTCCAAACGTAAGATAGCCTGGTTTCTCTGAATTTGGGTTAGGCGTGGCATTGTTGACCAAGGAGTGGTAGGTCCAAGAATCGGCCACAGTTTTATACCCACTACAGTTCGTGACAGTTCGTGCATTTTCGATTTCGCGAGAAATGGGTGAATGATACCCACATATTCATTGAAATGGTGCGTTTTGGCGATTCGTCTTTTATGTTGAGTTTTACTCGGGCCTTCGAAAATGCAACCAAAAATATTGATAATACCATCCAGCTTCACTACATGCTAAAACACGTATCAATTTATGGTTCCGTGTTTGTTACCTATTTGCCTAAATCCACTTGCGTTTCTTTTGTGTGTGAGTATACATGTAGATACATGATGGGTTTGTGAATGTTATAACTATTTTCTTATGTATACTTACTAGTGATCCATGAATTCACACTACAACCTACTCAAAATCATTTCACTCTAATACCAGAGTCGTGCAGCACTTCTTCTTTGAAAAGGTGAGCACAAAACAAGCCAGGTCAAAAAGCAGGTGAAAGAGTCCTTGGATGGATCTGCAGCATGGCTGCTCAGAATTTCTAGGGCTTCAGTCTTGCCTAACACTAAAACACAAGTATCACAGGCAGTGTCTCCTTGGGCAAGTGATATTATTCGAAATATGGCTTTCTTCAACAAGCTGTGAATGGGTACTCAGTAGGATGAGATGGTAATGTGACTGTTAATATTCTAGCACCTCGCAGACAGCTTCGGTTGTATACTCCCTAATGGGAGCTGAAACTGGAAATAGAGTGCACAGTGACCAATTGGCTGGGATAATAATTCTCTGCATTGAGCATGATATTCAGCATATTTCGTGTGGGTTTAAGGTCATGGTGTATGTTGGTCTACATACATGATCAACGTTTTGTAAACATCATTCAAACAAATGTTTTTACCTGTTCTTCAATGTTACTTGATAGCATGTGTTTGGTGCCATTCCAGTGTCAGTGTTGATATTCCTTGTCAACATTTCCTTGTAACCTTGAAGATATATGTATCATGGTGTTCACAGAGAGATCAGTTTAGAATAGGACACGAAACACCAATGAACATGAAAAATTCTGGTACAGACCATTGAAACAAAACAACGTTAGGGCAAATAGTAGCTGAGAGGGTATTAAATCTTTTCATGCTTACCATGATTTTAGAGCTATGACAGTGTCAGTGTTGGTATTCCGTGTCATCTCCTAGCATATAAGAAAGCAAGCACAGTGCAAATACTAGTAGTCTACATGGGCGTAAAGTGATGGACACTTTGCTGAAGAGTAATGTTGATATGAACATACTTGGAAAATGTCTTTTGGTCTTGTTTCTTGGTTTTCTTCATTGCCGATGTTCCCCTGAGCAATCCTAGCATTTGCTAGTGCTAGTTTGTTTTGAACAAGCACAATACAAAATCTAGGCTTTCTCAAAAGGCGGTTGTCATTTATTGGCAGAATTAGCTTGATGACTATATAAGGATGCAGTGGATTTGCTTGAAGGTCATGTTGTTGGTCACTTGGAAACCCCTAGCATTCGCTAGTGCTAGCATTTAAAGTAGCAAGCACAAAAGCAATACTAGTAATTTTCAAGAGATATGTATCAAGGTGTTTGTTGAGAGGTCAGTTGAGAATAGGTCGATGAACTCCAATGAACATCAAGAAAATGCTAGTACAGGCAATTGAAATAACAACATTAGGTTAAATGGTCGTAGTTAAGAGGGGACCACATGTTTTCAAGCTTACCATGTGTTTAGTTGTATAACAATGTCAGTGTTGGTATTCCGTGTCAACCCCTAGCATATGCTAGTGCTAGCATAGGAGAAAGCAAGCACAGTGCAAATACTAGTAGTCTACATGGGTGTAAAGTGATGGACACTTTGCTGAAGAGTAATGTTGATATGAACTTATTTGGAAAATGTCTTTTGGTCTTGTTTCATTATTTTCGTCATTGTCGCTGTTCCCCTGAGCAACCCTAGCATTTGCTAGTGCTAGTTTGTTTTGAACAAGCACAATACAAATTCTAGGCTTTCTCAAAAGGCGGTTGTCATTTATTGGCAGAATTAGCTTGATGACTATATAAGGATGCAGTGGATTTGCTTGAAGGTCATGTTGTTGGTCACTTGGAAACCCCTAGCATTTGCTAGTGCTAGCATTTAAAGTAGCAAGCACAAAAGCAATACTAGTAATTTTCAAGAGATATGTATCCTGGTGTTTGTTGAGAGGTCAGTTGAGAATAGGTCGAGGAACTCCAATGAACATCAAGAAAATGCTAGTACAGGTAAATGAAATAACAACATTAGGGTAAATGGTCGTAGATGAGAGGGGACCAAATGTTTTCAGCCTTACACTGTGTTTAGTTGTATAACAATGTCAGTGTTGGTATTCCATGTCAACCCCTAGCATATGCTAGTGCTAGCATAGGAGAAAGCAAGCACAGTGCAAATACTAGTAGTCTACATGGGGGTAAAGTGATGGACACTTTGCTGAAGAGTAATGTTGATATGAACTTACTTGGAAAATGTCTTTTGGTCTTGTTTCATTGTTTTCGTCATTGCCGCTGTTCCCCTGAGCAACCCTAGCATTTGCTAGTGCTAGTTTGTTTTGAACAAGCACAATACAAATTCTAGGCTTTCTCAAAAGGCTGTTGTCATTTATTGACAGGATTAACTTGATGACTTTATAAGGATGCAGTGGAGTTGCTTTAAGGTCATGTTGTTGGTCACTTGGAAACCCCTAGCATTCGCTAGTGCTAGCATTTAAAGTAGCAAGCACAAAAGCAATACTAGTAATTTTTAAGAGATATGTATCCTGGTGTTTGTTGAGAGATCGGTTGAGAATAGATCGAGGAACTCCAATGAACATCCAGAAAATGCTAGTACAGGCATTTGAAATAACAACATTAGGGTAAATATTCGCAGTTGAGGGGGGACCCAATGTTTTCAAGCTTACCATGTGTTTAGTTGTATAACAATGTCAGTGTTGGTATTCCGTGTCAACCCCTAGCGTATGCTAGTGCTAGCATAGGAGAAAGCAAGCACAGTGCAAATGCTAGTAGTCTACATGGGCGTAAAGTGATGGACACTTTGCTGAAGAGTAATAGTGATATAAAGTTACTTCGAAAATGTCTTTTGGACTTGTTTCATTGTTTTCGTCATTGCCGCTGTTCCCCTGAGCAACCCTAGCATTTGCTAGTGCTAGTTTGTTTTGAACAAGCACAATACAAATTCTAGGCTTTCTCAAAAGGCGGTTGTCATTAATTGACAGGATTAACTTGATGACTATATAAGGATGCAGTGGAGTTGCTTGAAGGTCATGTTGTTGGTCACTTGGAAACCCCTAGCATTTGCTAGTGCTAGCATTTAAAGAAGCAAGCACAAAAGCAATACTAGTAATTTTCAAGAGATATGTATCCTGGTGTTTGTTGAGAGGTCAGTTGAGAATAGGTCGAGGAACTCCAATGAACATCAAGAAAATGCTAGTACAGGTAAATGAAATAACAACATTAGGGTAAATGGTCGTAGTTAAGAGGGGACCAAATGTTTTCAGCCTTACACTGTGTTTAGTTGTATAACAATGTCAGTGTTGGTATTCCATGTCAACCCCAAGCATATGCTAGTGCTAGCATAGGAGAAAGCAAGCACAGTGCAAATACTAGTAGTCTACATGGGTGTAAAGTGATGGACACTTTGCTGAAGAGTAATGTTGATATGAACTTGCTTGGAAAATGTCTTTTGGTCTTGTTTCTTGTTTTTTTTGTGATTGCCGATGTTCCCCTGAGCAATTCTAGCATTTGCTAGTGCTAGTTTGTTTTGAACAAGCACAATACAAATTCTAGGCTTTCTCAAAAAGCGGTTGTCATTTATTGACAGGATTAACTTGATGACTTTATAAGGATGCAGTGGAGTTGCTTGAAGGTCATGTTGTTGATTACTTGAAAACCCCCAGCATTTGCTAGTGCTAGCATTTAAAGTAGCAAGCACAAAAGCAATACTAGTAATTTTCAAGAGATATGTATCCTGGTGTTTGTTGAGAGATCGGTTGAGAATAGGTCGATGAACTCCAATGAACATCAAGAAAATGCTAGTACAGGCATTTGAAATAACAACATTAGGGTAAATATTCGTAGTTGAGAGGGGACCACATGTTTTCAAGCTTACCATGTGTTTAGTTGTATAACAATGTCAGTGTTGGTATTCCGTGTCAACCCCTAGCATATGCTAGTGCTAGCATAGGAGAAAGCAAGCACAGTGCAAATACTAGTAGTCTACATGGGCGTAAAGCGATGGACACTTTGCTGAAGAGTAATGTTGATATGAACTTACTTGGAAAATGTCTTTTGGTCTTGTTTCTTGCTTTTCGTCATTGCCGATGTTCCCCTGAGGAATTCTAGCATTTGCTAGTGCTAGTTTGTTTTGAACAAGCACAATACAAATTCTAGGCTTTCTCAAGAGGCAGTTGTCATTTATTGACAGGATTAACTTGATGACTATATAAGGATGCAGTGGAGTTGCTTGAAGGTCATGTTGTTGATTACTTGGAAACCCCTAGCATTCGCTAGTGCTAGCATTTAAAGTAGCAAGCACAAAAGCAATACTAGTAATTTTCAAGAGATATGTATCAAGGTGTTTGTTGAGAGATCGGTTGAGAATAGGTCGATGAACTCCAATGAACATCAAGAAAATGCTAGTGGGGCATTTGAAATAACAACATTAGGTTAAATGGTCGTAGTTAAGAGAGGACCACATGTTTTCAAGCTTACCATGTGTTTAGTTGTATAACAATGTCAGTGTTGGTATTCCGTGTCAACCCCTAGCATATGCTAGTGCTAGCATAGGAGAAAGCAAGCACAGTGCAAATACTAGTAGTCTACATGGGCGTAAAGCGATGGACACTTTGCTGAAGAGTAATGTTGATATGAACTTACTTGGAAAATGTCTTTTGGTCTTGTTTCTTGCTTTTCGTCATTGCCGATGTTCCCCTGAGGAATTCTAGCATTTGCTAGTGCTAGTTTGTTTTGAACAAGCACAATACAAATTCTAGGCTTTCTCAAGAGGCAGTTGTCATTTATTGACAGGATTAACTTGATGACTATATAAGGATGCAGTGGAGTTGCTTGAAGGTCATGTTGTTGATTACTTGGAAACCCCTAGCATTCGCTAGTGCTAGCATTTAAAGTAGCAAGCACAAAAGCAATACTAGTAATTTTCAAGAGATATGTATCAAGGTGTTTGTTGAGAGATCGGTTGAGAATAGGTCGATGAACTCCAATGAACATCAAGAAAATGCTAGTGGGGCATTTGAAATAACAACATTAGGTTAAATGGTCGTAGTTAAGAGAGGACCACATGTTTTCAAGCTTACCATGTGTTTAGTTGTATAACAATGTCAGTGTTGGTATTCCGTGTCAACTCCTAGCATATGCTAGTGCTAGCATAGGAGAAAGCGAGCACAGTGCAAATACTAGTAGTGTACATGGGCGTAAAGTAATAGACACTTTGCTGAAGAGTAATGTTGATATGAACTTACTTGGAAAATATCTTTTGGTCTTGTTTCTTAGTTTTCGTCATTGCCGATGTTCCCCTGAGCAACCCTAGTATTTGCTAGTGCTAGTTTGTTTTGAACAAGCACAATACAAATTCTAGGCTTTCTCAAGAGGCAGTTGTCATTTATTGACAGGATTAACTTGATGACTTTATAAGGATGCAGTGGAGTTGCTTGAAGGTCATGTTGTTGATTACTTGGAAACCCCTAGCATTTGCTAGTGCTAGCATTTAAAGTAGCAAGCACAAAAGCAATACTAGTAATTTTCAAGAGATATGTATCAAGGTGTTTGTTGAGAGATCGGTTGAGAATAGGTCGATGAACTCCAATGAACATCAAGAAAATGCTAGTACAGGCAATTGAAATAACAACATTAGGTTAAATGGTCGTAGTTAAGAGGGGACCACATGTTTTCAAGCTTACCATGTGTTTAGTTGTATAACAATGTCAGTGTTGGTATTCCGTGTCAACCCCTAGCATATGCTAGTGCTAGCATAGGAGAAAGCAAGCACAGTGCAAATACTAGTAGTCTACATGGGCGTAAAGCGATGGACACTTTGCTGAAGAGTAATGTTGATATGAACTTACTTGGAAAATGTCTTTTGGTCTTGTTTCTTGCTTTTCGTCATTGCCGATGTTCCCCTGAGGAATTCTAGCATTTGCTAGTGCTAGTTTGTTTTGAACAAGCACAATACAAATTCTAGGCTTTCTCAAGAGGCAGTTGTCATTTATTGACAGGATTAACTTGATGACTATATAAGGATGCAGTGGAGTTGCTTGAAGGTCATGTTGTTGATTACTTGGAAACCCCTAGCATTCGCTAGTGCTAGCATTTAAAGTAGCAAGCACAAAAGCAATACTAGTAATTTTCAAGAGATATGTATCAAGGTGTTTGTTGAGAGATCGGTTGAGAATAGGTCGATGAACTCCAATGAACATCAAGAAAATGCTAGTGGGGCATTTGAAATAACAACATTAGGTTAAATGGTCGTAGTTAAGAGAGGACCACATGTTTTCAAGCTTACCATGTGTTTAGTTGTATAACAATGTCAGTGTTGGTATTCCGTGTCAACTCCTAGCATATGCTAGTGCTAGCATAGGAGAAAGCGAGCACAGTGCAAATACTAGTAGTGTACATGGGCGTAAAGTAATAGACACTTTGCTGAAGAGTAATGTTGATATGAACTTACTTGGAAAATATCTTTTGGTCTTGTTTCTTAGTTTTCGTCATTGCCGATGTTCCCCTGAGCAACCCTAGTATTTGCTAGTGCTAGTTTGTTTTGAACAAGCACAATACAAATTCTAGGCTTTCTCAAGAGGCAGTTGTCATTTATTGACAGGATTAACTTGATGACTTTATAAGGATGCAGTGGAGTTGCTTGAAGGTCATGTTGTTGATTACTTGGAAACCCCTAGCATTTGCTAGTGCTAGCATTTAAAGTAGCAAGCACAAAAGCAATACTAGTAATTTTCAAGAGATATGTATCAAGGTGTTTGTTGAGAGATCGGTTGAGAATAGGTCGATGAACTCCAATGAACATCAAGAAAATGCTAGTACAGGCAATTGAAATAACAACATTAGGTTAAATGGTCGTAGTTAAGAGGGGACCACATGTTTTCAAGCTTACCATGTGTTTAGTTGTATAACAATGTCAGTGTTGGTATTCCGTGTCAACCCCTAGCATATGCTAGTGCTAGCATAGGAGAAAGCAAGCACAGTGCAAATACTAGTAGTCTACATGGGCGTAAAGTAATGGACACTTTGCTGAAGAGTAATGTTGATGTGAACTTACTTGGAAAATGTCTTTTGGTCTTGTTTCTTGGTTTTGTCATTGCCGATGTTCCCCTGAGCAACCCTAGGATTTGCTAGTGCTAGTTTGTTTTGAACAAGCACAATACAAATTCTAGGCTTTCTCAAAAGGCGGTTGTCATTTATTGACAGGATTAACTTGATGACTATATAAAGATGCAGTGGAGTTGCTTGAAGGTCATGTTGTTGGTCACTTGGAAACCCCTAGCATTCGCTAGTGCTAGCATTTAAAGTAGCAAGCACAAAAGCAATACTAGTAATTTTCAAGAGATATGTATCAAGGTGTTTGTTGAGAGATCGGTTGAGAATAGGTCGATGAACTCCAATGAACATCAAGAAAATGCTAGTACAGGCAACTGAAATAACAATATTAGGGTAAATATTCGTAGTTGAGAGGGGACGACATGTTTTCACGCTTACCATGTGTTTAGTTGTATAATAATGTCAGTGTTGGTATTCCGTGTCAACCCCTAGCATATGCTAGTGCTAGCATAGGAGAAAGCAAGCACAGTGCAAATACTAGTAGTCTACATGGGCGTAAAGTAATGGACACTTTGCTGAAGAGTAATTTTGATATGAACTTATTTGGAAAATATCTTTTGGTCTTGTTTCTTAGTTTTCGTCATTGCCGCTGTATCCCTGAGCAACCCTAGCATTTGCTAGTGCTAGTTTGTTTTGAACAAGCACAATACAAATTCTAGGCTTTCTCAAAAGGCGGTTGTCATTTATTGACAGGATTAACTTGATGACTATATAAGGATGCAGTGGAGTTGCTTGAAGGTCATGTAGTTGGTCACTTGGAAACCCCTAGCATTCGCTAGTGCTAGCATTTAAAGTAGCAAGCACAAAAGCAATACTAGTAATTTTCAAGAGATATGTATCAAGGTGTTTGTTGAGAGATCGGTTGAGAATAGGTCGAGGAACTCCAATGAACATCCAGAAAATGCTAGTACAGGCAACTGAAATAACAACATTAGGTTAAATGGTCGTAGTTAAGAGGGGACCACATGTTTTCAAGCTTACCATGTGTTTAGTTGTATAACAATGTCAGTGTTGGTATTCCGTGTCAACCCCTAGCATATGCTAGTGCTAGCATAGGAGAAAGCAAGCACAGTGCAAATACTAGTAGTCTACATGGGCGTAAAGTAATGGACACTTTGCTGAAGAGTAATGTTGATATGAACTTACTTGGAAAATGTCTTTTGGTCTTGTTTCTTGGTTTTGTCATTGCCGATGTTCCCCTGAGCAATCCTAGCATTTGCTAGTGCTAGTTTGTTTTGAACAAGCACAATACAAATTCTAGGCTTTCTCAAAAGGCGGTTGTCATTTATTGACAGGATTAACTTGATGACTATATAAGGATGCAGTGGAGTTGCTTGAAGGTCATGTTGTTGGTCACTTGGATACCCCCAGCATTCGCTAGTGCTAGCATTTAAAGTAGCAAGCACAAAAGCAATACTAGTAATTTTCAAGAGATATGTATCAAGGTTGTTTTTGAGAGGTCAGTTGAGAATAGGTCGATGAACTCCAATGAACATCAAGAAAATGCTAGTACAGGTAAATGAAATAACAACATTAGGGTAAATGGTCGTAGTTGAGAGGGGACCACATGTTTTCAAGCTTACCATGTGTTTAGTTGTATAACAATGTCAGTGTTGGTATTCCGTGTCAACCCCTAGCATATGCTAGTGCTAGCATAGGAGAAAGCAAGCACAGTGCAAATACTAGTAGTCTACATGGGCGTAAAGTGATGGACACTTTGCTGAAGAGTAATGTTGATATGAACATACTTGGAAAATGTCTTTTGGTCTTGTTTCATTATTTTCGTCATTGTCGCTGTTCCCCTGAGCAACCCTAGCATTTGCTAGTGCTAGTTTGTTTTGAACAAGCACAATACAAATTCTAGGCTTTCTCAAAAGGCTGTTGTCATTTATTGACAGGATTAACTTGATGACTATATAAGGATGCAGTAGAGTTGCTTGAAGGTCATGTTGTTGGTCACTTGGAAACCCCTAGCATTCGCTAGTGCTAGCATTTAAAGAAGCAAGCACAAAAGCAATACTAGTAATTTTCAAGAGATATGTATCAAGGTTGTTGTTGAGAGGTCAGTTGAGAATAGGTCGATGAACTCCAATGAACATCCAGAAAATGCTAGTACAGGCAATTGAAATAACAACATAAGGTTAAATGGTCGTAGTTAAGAGGGGACCCTATGTTTTCAAGCTTACCATGTGTTTAGTTGTATAACAATGTCAGTGTTGGTATTCCGTGTCAACCCCTAGCATATGCTAGTGCTAGCATAGGAGAAAGCAAGCACAGTGCAAATACTAGTAGTCTACATGGGCGTAAAGTGATGGACACTTTGCTGAAGAGTAATGTTGATATGAACTTACTTGGAAAATGTCTTTTGGTCTTGTTTCTTGGTTTTCGTCATTGCCGATGTTCCCCTGAGCAACCCTAGCATTTGCTAGTGCTAGTTTGTTTTGAACAAGCACAATACAAATTCTAGGCTTTCTCAAAAGGCGGTTGTCATTTATTGACAGGATTAACTTGATGACTATATAAGGATGCAGTGGAGTTGCTTGAAGGTCATGTCGTTGGTCACTTGGAAACCCCTAGCATTCGCTAGTGCTAGCATTTAAAGAAGCAAGCACAAAAGCAATACTAGTAATTTTCAAGAGATATGTATCAAGGTGTTTGTTGAGAGATCGGTTGAGAATAGGTCGATGAACTCCAATGAACATCAAGAAAATGCTAGTGCAGGCAATTAGAATAACAACATTAGGTTAAATGGTCGTAGTTAAGAGGAGACCCTATGTTTTCAAGCTTACCATGTGTTTAGTTGTATAAGAATGTCAGTGTTGGTATTCCGTGTCAACCCCTAGCATATGCTAGTGCTAGCATAGGAGAAAGCAAGCACAGTGCAAATACTAGTAGTCTACATGGGCGTAAAGTGATGGACACTTTGCTGAAGAGTAATGTTGATGTGAACTTACTTGTAAAATGTCTTTTGGTCTTGTTTCTTGCTTTTCGTCATTGCCGATGTTCCCCTGAGCAATCCTAGCATTTGCTGGTGCTAGTTTGTTTTGAACAAGCACAATACAAAATGTAGGCTTTCTCAAAAGGCGGTTGTCATTTATTGACAGGATTAACTTGATGACTATATAAGGATGCAGTAGAGTTGCTTGAAGGTCATGTTGTTGGTCACTTGGAAACCCCCAGCATTCGCTAGTGCTAGCATTTAAAGTAGCAAGCACAAAAGCAATACTAGTGATTTTCAAGAGATATGTATCAAGGTGTTTGTTGAGAGATCGGTTGAGAATAGGTCGATGAACTCCAATGAACATCAAGAAAATGCTAGTACAGGCATTTGAAATAACAATATTAGGGTAAATATTCGTAGTTGAGAGGGGACGACATGTTTTCACGCTTACCATGTGTTTAGTTGTATAATAATGTCAGTGTTGGTATTCCGTGTCAACCCCTAGCATATGCTAGTGCTAGCATAGGAGAAAGCAAGCACAGTGCAAATACTAGTAGTCTACATGGGCGTAAAGTAATGGACACTTTGCTGAAGAGTAATGTTGATATGAACTTACTTGGAAAATGTCTTTTGGTCTTGTTTCTTGGTTTTGTCATTGCCGATGTTCCCCTGAGCAACCCTCGTATTTGCTAGTGCTAGTTTGTTTTGAACAAGCACAATACAAATTCTAGGCTTTCTCAAAAGGCGGTTGTCATTTATTGACAGGATTAACTTGATGACTATATAAGGATGCAGTGGAGTTGCTTGAAGGTCATGTTGTTGGTCACTTGGAAACCCCTAGGATTTGTTAGTGCTAGCATTTAAAGTAGCAAGCACAAAAGCAATACTAGTAATTTTCAAGAGATATGTATCAAGGTTGTTGTTGAGAGGTCAGTTGAGAATAGGTCGATGAACTCCAATGAACATCAAGAAAATGCTATTACAGGCATTTGAAATAACAATATTAGGGTAAATATTCGTAGTTGAGAGGGGACGACATGTTTTCAAGCTTACCATGTGTTTAGTTGTATAATAATGTCAGTGTTGGTATTCCGTGTCAACCCCTAGCATATGCTAGTGCTAGCATAGGAGAAAGCAAGCACAGTGCAAATACTAGTAGTCTACATGGGCGTAAAGTGATGGACACTTTGCTGAAGAGTAATGTTGATATGAACTTACTTGTAAAATGTCTTTTGGTCTTGTTTCTTGGTTTTGTCATTGCCGATGTTCCCCTGAGCAACCCTAGCATTTGCTAGTGCTAGTTTGTTTTGAACAAGCACAATACAAATTCTAGGCTTTCTCAAAAGGCAGTTGTCATTTATTGACAGGATTAACTTGATGACTATATAAGGATGCAGTGGAGTTGCTTTAAGGTCATGTTGTTGGTCACTTGGAAACCCCTAGCATTCGCTAGTGCTAGCATTTAAAGTAGCAAGCACAAAAGCAATACTAGTAATTTTCAAGAGATATGTATCAAGGTGTTTGTTGAGAGATCGGTTGAGAAAAGGTCGATGAACTCCAATGAACATCAAGAAAATGCTAGTACAGGCATTTGAAATAACAATATTAGGGTAAATATTCGTAGTTAAGAGGGGACGACATGTTTTCACGCTTACCATGTGTTTAGTTGTATAATAATGTCAGTGTTGGTATTCCGTGTCAACCCCTAGCATATGCTAGTGCTAGCATAGGAGAAAGCAAGCACAGTGCAAATACTAGTAGTCTACATGGGCGTAAAGTAATAGACACTTTGCTGAAGAGTAATTTTGATATGAACTTACTTGGAAAATATCTTTTCGTCTTGTTTCTTAGTTTTCGTCATTGCCGCTGTATCCCTGAGCAACCCTAGCATTTGCTAGTGCTAGTTTGTTTTGAACAAGCACAATACAAATTCTAGGCTTTCTCAAGAGGCAGTTGTCATTTATTGACAGGATCAACTTGATGACTATATTAGGATGCAGTGGAGTTGCTTGAAGGTCATGTTGTTGGTCACTTGGAAACCCCTAGCATTTGCTAGTGCTAGCATTTAAAGTAGCAAGCACAAAAGCAATACTAGTAATTATCAAGAGATATGTATCAAGGTGTTTGTTGAGAGATCGGTTGAGAATAGGTCGAGGAAATCCAATGAACATCAAGAAAATGCTAGTACAGGTAAATGAAATAACAACATTAGGTTAAATGGTCGTAGTTAAGAGAGGACCACATGTTTTCAAGCTTACCATGTGTTTAGTTGTATAACAATGTCAGTGTTGGTATTCCCTGTCAACCCCTAGCATATGCTAGTGCTAGCATAGGAGAAAGCAAGCACAGTGCAAATACTAGTAGTCTACATGGGCGTAAAGTAATGGACACTTTGCTTAAAAGTAATGTTGATATGAACTTACTTGTAAAATGTCTTTTGGTCTTGTTTCTTGGTTTTGTCATTGCCGATGTTCCCCTGAGCAACCCTAGCATTTGCTAGTGCTAGTTTGTTTTGAACAAGCACAATACAAATTCTAGGCTTTCTCAAAAGGCGGTTGTCATTTATTGACAGGATTAACTTGATGACTATATTAGGATGCAGTGGAGTTGCTTGAAGGTCATGTTGTTGGTCACTTGGAAACCCCTAGCATTTGCTAGTGCTAGCATTTAAAGTAGCAAGCACAAAAGCAATACTAGTAATTATCAAGAGATATGTATCAAGGTGTTTGTTGAGAGATCGGTTGAGAATAGGTCGAGGAAATCCAATGAACATCAAGAAAATGCTAGTACAGGTAAATGAAATAACAACATAAGGTGAAATGGTCGTAGTTAAGAGAGGACCACATGTTTTCAAGCTTACCATGTGTTTAGTTGTATAACAATGTCAGTGTTGGCATTCCGTGTCAACCCCTAGCATATGCTAGTGCTAGCATAGGAGAAAGCAAGCACAGTGCAAATACTAGTAGTCTACATGGGCGTAAAGTGATGGACACTTTGCTGAAGAGTAATGTTGATATGAACTTACTTGTAAAATGTCTTTTGGTCTTGTTTCTTGCTTTTCGTCATTGCCGATGTTCCCCTGAGCAACCCTAGCATTTGCTAGTGCTAGTTTGTTTTGAACAAGCACAATACAAATTCTAGGCTTTCTCAAAAGGCGGTTGTCATTTATTGACAGGATTAACTTGATGACTATATAAGGATGCAGTAGAGTTGCTTGAAGGTCATGTCGTTGGTCACTTGGAAACCCCTAGCATTCGCTAGTGCTAGCATTTAAAGTAGCAAGCACAAAAGCAATACTAGTAATTTTCAAGAGATATGTATCAAGGTGTTTGTTGAGAGATCGGTTGAGAATAGGTCGATGAACTCCAATGAACATCAAGAAAATGCTAGTACAGGCAATTAGAATAACAACATTAGGTTAAATGGTCGTAGTTAAGAGGGGACCCTATGTTTTCAAGCTTACCATGTGTTTAGTTGTATAACAATGTCAGTGTTGGTATTCCGTGTCAACCCCTAGCATATGCTAGTGCTAGCATAGGAGAAAGCAAGCACAGTGCAAATACTAGTAGTCTACATGGGCGTAAAGTAATGGACACTTTGCTGAAGAGTAATGTTGATATGAACTTACTTGGAAAATGTCTTTTGGTCTTGTTTCTTGGTTTTGTCATTGCCGATGTTCCCCTGAGCAACCCTAGCATTTGCTAGTGCTAGTTTGTTTTGAACAAGCACAATACAAATTCTAGGCTTTCTCAAAAGGCGGTTGTCATTTATTGACAGGATTAACTTGATGACTATATAAGGATGCAGTGGAGTTGCTTGAAGGTCATGTTGTTGGTCACTTGGAAACCCCTAGCATTTGTTAGTGCTAGCATTTAAAGTAGCAAGCACAAAAGCAATACTAGTAATTTTCAAGAGATATGTATCAAGGTTGTTGTTGAGAGGTCAGTTGAGAATAGGTCGATGAACTCCAATGAACATCAAGAAAATGCTAGTACAGGTAAATGAAATAACAACATTAGGGTAAATGGTCGTAGTTGAGAGGGGACCCTATGTTTTCAAGCTTACCATGTGTTTAGTTGTATAACAATGTCAGTGTTGGTATTCCGTGTCAACCCCTAGCATATGCTAGTGCTAGCATAGGAGAAAGCAAGCACAGTGCAAATACTAGTAGTCTACATGGGCGTAAAGTGATGGACACTTTGCTGAAGAGTAATGTTGATATGAACTTACTTGTAAAATGTCTTTTGGTCTTGTTTCTTGCTTTTCGTCATTGCCGACATTCCCCTGAGGAATTCTAGCATTTGCAGGTGCTAATTGGTTTTGAACAAGCACAATACAAATTCTAGGCTTTCTCAAAAGGCGGTTGTCATTTATTGACAGGATTAACTTGATGACTATATAAGGATGCAGTGGAGTTGCTTGAAGGTCATGTAGTTGGTCACTTGGAAACCCCTAGCATTCGCTAGTGCTAGCATTTAAAGTAGCAAGCACAAAAGCAATACTAGTAATTTTCAAGAGATATGTATCAAGGTTGTTGTTGAGAGGTCAGTTGAGAATAGGTCGATGAACTCCAATGAACATCAAGAAAATGCTAGTACAGGTAAATGAAATAACAACATTAGGGTAAATGGTCGTAGTTGAGAGGGGACCACATGTTTTCAAGCTTACCATGTGTTTAGTTGTATAACAATGTCAGTGTTGGTATTCCGTGTCAACCCCTAGCATATGCTAGTGCTAGCATAGGAGAAAGCAAGCACAGTGCAAATACTAGTAGTCTACATGGGCGTAAAGTGATGGACACTTTGCTGAAGAGTAATGTTGATATGAACATACTTGGAAAATGTCTTTTGGTCTTGTTTCTTGCTTTTCGTCATTGCCGATGTTCCCCTGAGGAATTCTAGCATTTGCTGGTGCTAGTTTGTTTTGAACAAGCACAATACAAATTCTAGGCTTTCTCAAAAGGTGTTTGTCATTTATTGACAGGATTAACTTGATGACTATATAAGGATGCAGTGGAGTTGCTTGAAGGTCATGTTGTTGGTCACTTGGAAACCCCTAGCATTCGCTAGTGCTAGCATTTAAAGTAGCAAGCACAAAAGCAATACTAGTAATTTTCAAGAGATATGTATCAAGGTGTTTGTTGAGAGATCGGTTGAGAATAGGTCGATGAAATCCAATGAACATCAAGAAACTGTTAGTACAGGCAATTAGAATAACAACATTAGGTTAAATGGTCGTAGTTAAGAGGAGACCCTATGTTTTCAAGCTTACCATGTGTTTAGTTGTATAACAATGTCAGTGTTGGTATTCCGTGTCAACCCCTAGCATATGCTAGTGCTAGCATAGGAGAAAGCAAGCACAGTGCAAATACTAGTAGTCTACATGGGCGTAAAGTGATGGACACTTTGCTGAAGAGTAATGTTGATATGAACTTACTTGTAAAATGTCTTTTGGTCTTGTTTCTTGCTTTTCGTCATTGCCGATGTTCCCCTGAGCAATCCTAGCATTTGCTGGTGCTAGTTTGTTTTGAACAAGCACAATACAAAATGTAGGCTTTCTCAAAAGGCTGTTGTCATTTATTGACAGGATTAACTTGATGACTATATAAGGATGCAGTAGAGTTGCTTGAAGGTCATGTTGTTGGTCACTTGGAAACCCCCAGCATTCGCTAGTGCTAGCATTTAAAGTAGCAAGCACAAAAACAATACTAGTAATTTTCAAGAGATATGTATCAAGGTGTTTGTTGAGAGATCGGTTGAGAATAGGTCGATGAACTCCAATGAACATCAAGAAAATGCTAGTACAGGCATTTGAAATAACAATATTAGGGTAAATATTCGTAGTTGAGAGGGGACGACATGTTTTCACGCTTACCATGTGTTTAGTTGTATAATAATGTCAGTGTTGGTATTCCGTGTCAACCCCTAGCATATGCTAGTGCTAGCATAGGAGAAAGCAAGCACAGTGCAAATACTAGTAGTCTACATGGGCGTAAAGTAATGGACACTTTGCTGAAGAGTAATGTTGATATGAACTTACTTGTAAAATGTCTTTTGGTCTTGTTTCTTGGTTTTGTCATTGCCGATGTTCCCCTGAGCAACCCTAGCATTTGCTAGTGCTAGTTTGTTTTGAACAAGCACAATACAAATTCTAGGCTTTCTCAAAAGGCGGTTGTCATTTATTGACAGGATTAACTTGATGACTATATAAGGATGCAGTGGAGTTGCTTTAAGGTCATGTTGTTGGTCACTTGGAAACCCCTAGCATTCGCTAGTGCTAGCATTTAAAGTAGCAAGCACAAAAGCAATACTAGTAATTTTCAAGAGATATGTATCAAGGTGTTTGTTGAGAGATCGGTTGAGAAAAGGTCGATGAACTCCAATGAACATCAAGAAAATGCTAGTACAGGCATTTGAAATAACAATATTAGGGTAAATATTCGTAGTTAAGAGGGGACGACATGTTTTCACGCTTACCATGTGTTTAGTTGTATAATAATGTCAGTGTTGGTATTCCGTGTCAACCCCTAGCATATGCTAGTGCTAGCATAGGAGAAAGCAAGCACAGTGCAAATACTAGTAGTCTACATGGGCGTAAAGTAATGGACACTTTGCTTAAGAGTAATGTTGATATGAACTTACTTGTAAAATGTCTTTTGGTCTTGTTTCTTGGTTTTGTCATTGCCGATGTTCCCCTGAGCAACCCTAGCATTTGCTAGTGCTAGTTTGTTTTGAACAAGCACAATACAAATTCTAGGCTTTCTCAAAAGGCGGTTGTCATTTATTGACAGGATTAACTTGATGACTATATAAGGATGCAGTGGAGTTGCTTGAAGGTCATGTTGTTGGTCACTTGGAAACCCCTAGCATTTGCTAGTGCTAGCATTTAAAGTAGCAAGCACAAAAGCAATACTAGTAATTATCAAGAGATATGTATCAAGGTGTTTGTTGAGAGATCGGTTGAGACTAGGTCGAGGAAATCCAATGAACATCAAGAAAATGCTAGTACAGGTAAATGAAATAACAACATAAGGTGAAATGGTCGTAGTTAAGAGAGGACGACATGTTTTCAAGCTTACCATGTGTTTAGTTGTATAACAATGTCAGTGTTGGTATTCCGTGTCAACCCCTAGCATATGCTAGTGCTAGCATAGGAGAAAGCAAGCACAGTGCAAATACTAGTAGTCTACATGGGCGTAAAGTAATGGACACTTTGCTGAAGAGTAATGTTGATATGAACTTACTTGTAAAATGTCTTTTGGTCTTGTTTCTTGGTTTTGTCATTGCCGATGTTCCCCTGAGCAACCCTAGCATTTACTAGTGCTAGTTTGTTTTGAACAAGCACAATACAAATTCTAGGCTTTCTCAAAAGGCGTTTGTCATTTATTGACAGGATTAACTTGATGACTATATAAGGATGCAGTGGAGTTGCTTGAAGGTCATGTTGTTGGTCACTTGGAAACCCCTAGCATTCGCTAGTGCTAGCATTTAAAGAAGCAAGCACAAAAGCAATACTAGTAATTTTCAAGAGATATGTATCAAGGTTGTTGTTGAGAGGTCAGTTGAGAAAAGGTCGATGAACTCCAATGAACATCCAGAAAATGCTAGTACAGGCAATTGAAATAACAACATAAGGTTAAATGGTCGTAGTTAAGAGGGGACCCTATGTTTTCAAGCTTACCATGTGTTTAGTTGTATAAGAATGTCAGTGTTGGTATTCCGTGTCAACCCCTAGCATATGCTAGTGCTAGCATAGGAGAAAGCAAGCACAGTGCAAATACTAGTAGTCTACATGGGCGTAAAGTGATGGACACTTTGCTGAAGAGTAATGTTGATATGAACTTACTTGGAAAATGTCTTTTGGTCTTGTTTCTTGCTTTTCGTCATTGCCGATGTTCCCCTGAGCAATCCTAGCATTTGCTGGTGCTAGTTTGTTTTGAACAAGCACAATACAAAATGTAGGCTTTCTCAAAAGGCGGTTGTCATTTATTGACAGGATTAACTTGATGACTATATAAGGATGCAGTAGAGTTGCTTGAAGGTCATGTTGTTGGTCACTTGGAAACCCCCAGCATTCGCTAGTGCTAGCATTTAAAGTAGCAAGCACAAAAACAATACTAGTAATTTTCAAGAGATATGTATCAAGGTGTTTGTTGAGAGATCGGTTGAGAATAGGTCGATGAACTCCAATGAACATCAAGAAAATGCTAGTACAGGCATTTGAAATAACAATATTAGGGTAAATATTCGTAGTTGAGAGGGGACGACATGTTTTCACGCTTACCATGTGTTTAGTTGTATAACAATGTCAGTGTTGGTATTCCGTGTCAACCCCTAGCATATGCTAGTGCTAGCATAGGAGAAAGCAAGCACAGTGCAAATACTAGTAGTCTACATGGGCGTAAAGTAATGAACACTTTGCTGAAGAGTAATTTTGATATGAACTTACTTGGAAAATATCTTTTGGTCTTTTTTCTTGCTTTTCGTCATTGCCGATGTTCCCCTGAGCAACCCTAGCATTTGCTAGTGCTAGTTTGTTTTGAACAAGCACAATACAAATTCTAGGCTTTCTCAAAAGGCTGTTGTCATTTATTGACAGGATTAACTTGATGACTATATAAGGATGCAGTGGAGTTGCTTGAAGGTCATGTTGTTGGTCACTTGGAAACCCCTAGCATTCGCTAGTGCTAGCATTTAAAGTAGCAAGCACAAAAGCAATACTAGTAATTTTCAAGAGATATGTATCAAGGTTGTTGTTGAGAGATCAGTTGAGAATAGGTCGATGAACTCCAATGAACATCAAGAAAATGCTAGTGCAGGCAATTGAAATAACAACATTAGGTTAAATGGTCGTAGTTAAGAGGGGACCCTATGTTTTCACGCTTACCATGTGTTTAGTTGTATAACAATGTCAGTGTTGGTATTCCGTGTCAACCCCTAGCATATGCTAGTGCTAGCATAGGAGAAAGCAAGCACAGTGCAAATACTAGTAGTCTACATGGGCGTAAAGTGATGGACACTTTGCTGAAGAGTAATGTTGATATGAACTTACTTGGAAAATGTCTTTTGGTCTTGTTTCTTGGTTTTTGTCATTGCCGATGTTCCCCTGAGCAATCCTAGCATTTGCTGGTGCTAGTTTGTTTTGAACAAGCACAATACAAAATGTAGGCTTTCTCAAAAGGCTGTTGTCATTTATTGACAGGATTAACTTGATGACTATATAAGGATGCAGTAGAGTTGCTTGAAGGTCATGTTGTTGGTCACTTGGAAACCCCCAGCATTCGCTAGTGCTAGCATTTAAAGAAGCAATCACAAAAGCAATACTAGTAATTTTCAAGAGATATGTATCAAGGTGTTTGTTGAGAGATCGGTTGAGAATAGGTCGATGAACTCCAATGAACATCAAGAAAATGCTAGTACAGGCATTTGAAATAACAATATTAGGGTAAATATTCGTAGTTGAGAGGGGACGACATGTTTTCACGCTTACCATGTGTTTAGTTGTATAATAATGTCAGTGTTGGTATTCCGTGTCAACCCCTAGCATATGCTAGTGCTAGCATAGGAGAAAGCAAGCACAGTGCAAATACTAGTAGTCTACATGGGCGTAAAGTAATGGACACTTTGCTGAAGAGTAATGTTGATATGAACTTACTTGGAAAATGTCTTTTGGTCTTGTTTCTTGGTTTTTGTCATTGCCGATGTTCCCCTGAGCAATCCTAGCATTTGCTGGTGCTAGTTTGTTTTGAACAAGCACAATACAAAATGTAGGCTTTCTCAAAAGGCTGTTGTCATTTATTGACAGGATTAACTTGATGACTATATAAGGATGCAGTAGAGTTGCTTGAAGGTCATGTTGTTGGTCACTTGGAAACCCCCAGCATTCGCTAGTGCTAGCATTTAAAGAAGCAATCACAAAAGCAATACTAGTAATTTTCAAGAGATATGTATCAAGGTGTTTGTTGAGAGATCGGTTGAGAATAGGTCGATGAACTCCAATGAACATCAAGAAAATGCTAGTACAGGCATTTGAAATAACAATATTAGGGTAAATATTCGTAGTTGAGAGGGGACGACATGTTTTCACGCTTACCATGTGTTTAGTTGTATAATAATGTCAGTGTTGGTATTCCGTGTCAACCCCTAGCATATGCTAGTGCTAGCATAGGAGAAAGCAAGCACAGTGCAAATACTAGTAGTCTACATGGGCGTAAAGTAATGGACACTTTGCTGAAGAGTAATGTTGATATGAACTTACTTGTAAAATGTCTTTTGGTCTTGTTTCTTGGTTTTGTCATTGCCGATGTTCCCCTGAGCAACCCTAGCATTTGCTAGTGCTAGTTTGTTTTGAACAAGCACAATACAAATTCTAGGCTTTCTCAAAAGGCGGTTGTCATTTATTGACAGGATTAACTTGATGACTATATAAGGATGCAGTGGAGTTGCTTGAAGGTCATGTTGTTGGTCACTTGGAAACCCCTAGCATTTGTTAGTGCTAGCATTTAAAGTAGCAAGCACAAAAGCAATACTAGTAATTTTCAAGAGATATGTATCAAGGTTGTTGTTGAGAGGTCAGTTGAGAATAGGTCGATGAACTCCAATGAACATCAAGAAAATGCTAGTACAGGTAAATGAAATAACAACATTAGGGTAAATGGTCGTAGTTGAGAGGGGACCACATGTTTTCAAGCTTACCATGTGTTTAGTTGTATAACAATGTCAGTGTTGGTATTCCGTGTCAACCCCTAGCATATGCTAGTGCTAGCATAGGAGAAAGCAAGCACAGTGCAAATACTAGTAGTCTACATGGGCGTAAAGTGATGGACACTTTGCTGAAGAGTAATGTTGATATGAACTTACTTGTAAAATGTCTTTTGGTCTTGTTTCTTGCTTTTCGTCATTGCCGATATTCCCCTGAGGAATTCTAGCATTTGCTGGTGCTAGTTTGTTTTGAACAAGCACAATACAAATTCTAGGCTTTCTCAAAAGGCGTTTGTCATTTATTGACAGGATTAACTTGATGACTATATAAGGATGCAGTGGAGTTGCTTGAAGGTCATGTTGTTGGTCACTTGGAAACCCCTAGCATTCGCTAGTGCTAGCATTTAAAGTAGCAAGCACAAAAGCAATACTAGTAATTTTCAAGAGATATGTATCATGGTGTTTGTTGAGAGGTCAGTTGAGAATAGGTCGATGAACTCCAATGAACATCAAGAAAATGCTAGTACACATAAATGAAATAACAACATTAGGGTAAATATTCGTAGTTGAGAGGGGACCACATGTTTTCAAGCTTACCATGTGTTTAGTTGTATAAGAATGTCAGTGTTGGTATTCCGTGTCAACCCCTAGCATATGCTAGTGCTAGCATAGGAGAAAGCAAGCACAGTGCAAATACTAGTAGTCTACATGGGCGTAAAGTGATGGACACTTTGCTGAAGAGTAATGTTGATATGAACTTACTTGTAAAATGTCTTTTGGTCTTGTTTCTTGCTTTTCGTCATTGCCGATGTTCCCCTGAGCAATCCTAGCATTTGCTGGTGCTAGTTTGTTTTGAACAAGCACAATACAAAATGTAGGCTTTCTCAAAAGGCGGTTGTCATTTATTGACAGGATTAACTTGATGACTATATAAGGATGCAGTAGAGTTGCTTGAAGGTCATGTTGTTGGTCACTTGGAAACCCCCAGCATTCACTAGTGCTAGCATTTAAAGTAGCAAGCACAAAAACAATACTAGTAATTTTCAAGAGATATGTATCAAGGTGTTTGTTGAGAGATCGGTTGAGAATAGGTCGATGAACTCCAATGAACATCAAGAAAATGCTAGTACAGGTAAATGAAATAACAACATTAGGGTAAATGGTCGTAGTTGAGAGGGGACCACATGTTTTCAAGCTTACCATGTGTTTAGTTGTATAACAATGTCAGTGTTGGTATTCCGTGTCAACCCCTAGCATATGCTAGTGCTAGCATAGGAGAAAGCAAGCACAGTGCAAATACTAGTAGT
The DNA here is from genome assembly GCF_022045235.1 of Haliotis cracherodii. NCBI lineage: Eukaryota > Metazoa > Mollusca > Gastropoda > Lepetellida > Haliotidae > Haliotis > Haliotis cracherodii. Next base: position 21,604,605 of record NW_027266286.1, read on the forward strand.
CTACATGGGCGTAAAGTGATGGACACTTTGCTGAAGAGTAATGTTGATATGAACTTACTTGTAAAATGTCTTTTGGTCTTGTTTCTTGCTTTTCGTCATTGCCGATGTTCCCCTGAGCAATCCTAGCATTTGCTGGTGCTAGTTTGTTTTGAACAAGCACAATACAAAATGTAGGCTTTCTCAAAAGGCGGTTGTCATTTATTGACAGGATTAACTTGATGACTATATAAGGATGCAGTAGAGTTGCTTGAAGGTCATGTTGTTGGTCACTTGGAAACCCCCAGCATTCGCTAGTGCTAGCATTTAAAGTAGCAAGCACAAAAACAATACTAGTAATTTTCAAGAGATATGTATCAAGGTGTTTGTTGAGAGATCGGTTGAGAATAGGTCGATGAACTCCAATGAACATCAAGAAAATGCTAGTACAGGCATTTGAAATAACAATATTAGGGTAAATATTCGTAGTTGAGAGGGGACGACATGTTTTCACGCTTACCATGTGTTTAGTTGTATAACAATGTCAGTGTTGGTATTCCGTGTCAACCCCTAGCATATGCTAGTGCTAGCATAGGAGAAAGCAAGCACAGTGCAAATACTAGTAGTCTACATGGGCGTAAAGTAATGAACACTTTGCTGAAGAGTAATTTTGATATGAACTTACTTGGAAAATATCTTTTGGTCTTGTTTCTTGCTTTTCGTCATTGCCGATGTTCCCCTGAGCAACCCTAGCATTTGCTAGTGCTAGTTTGTTTTGAACAAGCACAATACAAATTCTAGGCTTTCTCAAAAGGCTGTTGTCATTTATTGACAGGATTAACTTGATGACTATATAAGGATGCAGTGGAGTTGCTTGAAGGTCATGTTGTTGGTCACTTGGAAACCCCTAGCATTCGCTAGTGCTAGCATTTAAAGTAGCAAGCACAAAAGCAATACTAGTAATTTTCAAGAGATATGTATCAAGGTTGTTGTTGAGAGATCAGTTGAGAATAGGTCGATGAACTCCAATGAACATCAAGAAAATGCTAGTGCAGGCAATTGAAATAACAACATTAGGTTAAATGGTCGTAGTTAAGAGGGGACCCTATGTTTTCACGCTTACCATGTGTTTAGTTGTATAACAATGTCAGTGTTGGTATTCCGTGTCAACCCCTAGCATATGCTAGTGCTAGCATAGGAGAAAGCAAGCACAGTGCAAATACTAGTAGTCTACATGGGCGTAAAGTGATGGACACTTTGCTGAAGAGTAATGTTGATATGAACTTACTTGGAAAATGTCTTTTGGTCTTGTTTCTTGGTTTTTGTCATTGCCGATGTTCCCCTGAGCAATCCTAGCATTTGCTGGTGCTAGTTTGTTTTGAACAAGCACAATACAAAATGTAGGCTTTCTCAAAAGGCTGTTGTCATTTATTGACAGGATTAACTTGATGACTATATAAGGATGCAGTAGAGTTGCTTGAAGGTCATGTTGTTGGTCACTTGGAAACCCCCAGCATTCGCTAGTGCTAGCATTTAAAGAAGCAATCACAAAAGCAATACTAGTAATTTTCAAGAGATATGTATCAAGGTGTTTGTTGAGAGATCGGTTGAGAATAGGTCGATGAACTCCAATGAACATCAAGAAAATGCTAGTACAGGCATTTGAAATAACAATATTAGGGTAAATATTCGTAGTTGAGAGGGGACGACATGTTTTCACGCTTACCATGTGTTTAGTTGTATAATAATGTCAGTGTTGGTATTCCGTGTCAACCCCTAGCATATGCTAGTGCTAGCATAGGAGAAAGCAAGCACAGTGCAAATACTAGTAGTCTACATGGGCGTAAAGTAATGGACACTTTGCTGAAGAGTAATGTTGATATGAACTTACTTGTAAAATGTCTTTTGGTCTTGTTTCTTGGTTTTGTCATTGCCGATGTTCCCCTGAGCAACCCTAGCATTTGCTAGTGCTAGTTTGTTTTGAACAAGCACAATACAAATTCTAGGCTTTCTCAAAAGGCGGTTGTCATTTATTGACAGGATTAACTTGATGACTATATAAGGATGCAGTGGAGTTGCTTGAAGGTCATGTTGTTGGTCACTTGGAAACCCCTAGCATTTGTTAGTGCTAGCATTTAAAGTAGCAAGCACAAAAGCAATACTAGTAATTTTCAAGAGATATGTATCAAGGTTGTTGTTGAGAGGTCAGTTGAGAATAGGTCGATGAACTCCAATGAACATCAAGAAAATGCTAGTACAGGTAAATGAAATAACAACATTAGGGTAAATGGTCGTAGTTGAGAGGGGACCACATGTTTTCAAGCTTACCATGTGTTTAGTTGTATAACAATGTCAGTGTTGGTATTCCGTGTCAACCCCTAGCATATGCTAGTGCTAGCATAGGAGAAAGCAAGCACAGTGCAAATACTAGTAGTCTACATGGGCGTAAAGTGATGGACACTTTGCTGAAGAGTAATGTTGATATGAACTTACTTGTAAAATGTCTTTTGGTCTTGTTTCTTGCTTTTCGTCATTGCCGATATTCCCCTGAGGAATTCTAGCATTTGCTGGTGCTAGTTTGTTTTGAACAAGCACAATACAAATTCTAGGCTTTCTCAAAAGGCGGTTGTCATTTATTGACAGGATTAACTTGATGACTATATAAGGATGCAGTGGAGTTGCTTGAAGGTCATGTTGATGGTCACTTGGAAACCCCTAGCATTCGCTAGTGCTAGCATTTAAAGTAGCAAGCACAAAAGCAATACTAGTAATTTTCAAGAGATATGTATCATGGTGTTTGTTGAGAGGTCAGTTGAGAATAGGTCGATGAACTCCAATGAACATCAAGAAAATGCTAGTACACATAAATGAAATAACAACATTAGGGTAAATATTCGTAGTTGAGAGGGGACCACATGTTTTCAAGCTTACCATGTGTTTAGTTGTATAAGAATGTCAGTGTTGGTATTCCGTGTCAACCCCTAGCATATGCTAGTGCTAGCATAGGAGAAAGCAAGCACAGTGCAAATACTAGTAGTCTACATGGGCGTAAAGTGATGGACACTTTGCTGAAGAGTAATGTTGATATGAACTTACTTGTAAAATGTCTTTTGGTCTTGTTTCTTGCTTTTCGTCATTGCCGATGTTCCCCTGAGCAATCCTAGCATTTGCTGGTGCTAGTTTGTTTTGAACAAGCACAATACAAAATGTAGGCTTTCTCAAAAGGCGGTTGTCATTTATTGACAGGATTAACTTGATGACTATATAAGGATGCAGTAGAGTTGCTTGAAGGTCATGTTGTTGGTCACTTGGAAACCCCCAGCATTCACTAGTGCTAGCATTTAAAGTAGCAAGCACAAAAACAATACTATTAATTTTCAAGAGATATGTATCAAGGTGTTTGTTGAGAGATCGGTTGAGAATAGGTCGATGAACTCCAATGAACATCAAGAAAATGCTAGTACAGGCATTTGAAATAACAATATTTGGGTAAATATTCGTAGTTGAGAGGGGACGACATGTTTTCACGCTTACCATGTGTTTAGTTGTATAACAATGTCAGTGTTGGTATTCCGTGTCAACCCCTAGCATATGCTAGTGCTAGCATAGGAGAAAGCAAGCACAGTGCAAATACTAGTAGTCTACATGGGCGTAAAGTAATGAACACTTTGCTGAAGAGTAATTTTGATATGAACTTACTTGGAAAATATCTTTTGGTCTTGTTTCTTGCTTTTCGTCATTGCCGATGTTCCCCTGAGCAACCCTAGCATTTGCTAGTGCTAGTTTGTTTTGAACAAGCACAATACAAATTCTAGGCTTTCTCAAAAGGCGGTTGTCATTTATTGACAGGATTAACTTGATGACTATATAAGGATGCAGTGGAGTTGCTTGAAGGTCATGTTGTTGGTCACTTGGAAACCCCTAGCATTCGCTAGTGCTAGCATTTAAAGTAGCAAGCACAAAAGCAATACTAGTAATTTTCAAGAGATATGTATCAAGGTTGTTGTTGAGAGATCAGTTGAGAATAGGTCGATGAACTCCAATGAACATCAAGAAAATGCTAGTGGAGGCAATTGAAATAACAACATTAGGTTAAATGGTCGTAGTTAAGAGGGGACCCTATGTTTTCACGCTTACCATGTGTTTAGTTGTATAACAATGTCAGTGTTGGTATTCCGTGTCAACCCCTAGCATATGCTAGTGCTAGCATAGGAGAAAGCAAGCACAGTGCAAATACTAGTAGTCTACATGGGCGTAAAGTGATGGACACTTTACTGAAGAGTAATGTTGATATGAACTTACTTGGAAAATGTCTTTTGGTCTTGTTTCTTGGTTTTGTCATTGCCGATGTTCCCCTGAGCAACCTTAGCATTTGCTAGTGCTAGTTTGTTTTGAACAAGCACAATACAAATTCTAGGCTTTCTCAAAAGGCGGTTGTCATTTATTGACAGGATTAACTTGATGACTATATAAGGATGCAGTAGAGTTGCTTGAAGGTCATGTTGTTGGTCACTTGGAAACCCCTAGCATTCGCTAGTGCTAGCATTTAAAGAAACAAGCACAAAAGCAATACTAGTAATTTTCAAGAGATATGTATCAAGGTTGTTGTTGAGAGATCAGTTGAGAATAGGTCGATGAACTCCAATGAACATCAAGAAAATGCTAGTACAGGTAAATGAAATAACAACATTAGGGTAAATGGTCGTAGTTGAGAGGGGACCACATGTTTTCAAGCTTACCATGTGTTTAGTTGTATAACAATGTCAGTGTTGGTATTCCGTGTCAACCCCTAGCATATGCTAGTGCTAGCATAGGAGAAAGCAAGCACAGTGCAAATACTAGTAGTCTACATGGGCGTAAAGTGATGGACACTTTGCTGAAGAGTAATGTTGATATGAACTTACTTGTAAAATGTCTTTTGGTCTTGTTTCTTGCTTTTCGTCATTGCCGATGTTCCCCTGAGCAATCCTAGCATTTGCTGGTGCTAGTTTGTTTTGAACAAGCACAATACAAAATGTAGGCTTTCTCAAAAAGGCTGTTGTCATTTATTGGCAGAATTAGCTTGATGACTATATAAGGATGCAGTGGAGTTGCTTGAAGGTCATGTTGTTGGTCACTTGGAAACCCCTAGCATTCGCTAGTGCTAGCATTTAAAGAAGCTAGCACAAAAGCAATACTAGTAATTTTCAAGAGATATGTATCAAGGTTGTTGTTGAGAGGTCAGTTGAGAATAGGTCGATGAACTCCAATGAACATCAAGAAAATGCTAGTACAGGTAAATGAAATAACAACATTAGGGTAAATGGTCGTAGTTGAGAGGGGACCACATGTTTTCAAGCTTACCATGTGTTTAGTTGTATAACAATGTCAGTGTTGGTATTCCGTGTCAACCCCTAGCATATGCTAGTGCTAGCACAGGAGAAAGCAAGCACAGTGCAAATACTAGTAGTCTACATGGGCGTAAAGTGATGGACACTTTGCTGAAGAGTAATGTTGATATGAACTTACTTGTAAAATGTCTTTTGGTCTTGTTTCTTGCTTTTCGTCATTGCCGATGTTCCCCTGAGCAATCCTAGCATTTGCTGGTGCTAGTTTGTTTTGAACAAGCACAATACAAAATGTAGGCTTTCTCAAAAGGCTGTTGTCATTTATTGGCAGAATTAGCTTGATGACTATATAAGGATGCAGTGGATTTGCTTGAAGGTCATGTTGTTGGTCACTTGGAAACCCCTAGCATTCGCTAGTGCTAGCATTTAAAGAAACAAGCACAAAAGCAATACTAGTAATTTTCAAGAGATATGTATCAAGGTGTTTGTTGAGAGGTCAGTTGAGAAAAGGTCGATGAACTCCAATGAACATCAAGAAAATGCTTGTACACATAAATGAAATAACAACATTAGGGTAAATATTCGTAGTTGAGAGGGGACCACATGTTTTCAAGCTTACCATGTGTTTAGTTGTATAAGAATGTCAGTGTTGGTATTCCGTGTCAACCCCTAGCATATGCTAGTGCTAGCATAGGAGAAAGCAAGCACAGTGCAAATACTAGTAGTCTACATGGGCGTAAAGTGATGGACACTTTGCTGAAGAGTAATGTTGATATGAACTTACTTGGAAAATATCTTTTGGTCTTGTTTCTTGGTTTTGTCATTGCCGATGTTCCCCTGAGCAACCCTAGCATTTGCTAGTGCTAGTTTGTTTTGAACAAGCACAATACAAATTCTAGGCTTTCTCAAAAGGCGGTTGTCATTTATTGACAGGATTAACTTGATGACTATATAAGGATGCAGTGGAGTTGCTTTAAGGTCATGTTGTTGGTCACTTGGAAACCCCTAGCATTCGCTAGTGCTAGCATTTAAAGTAGCAAGCACAAAAGCAATACTAGTAATTTTCAAGAGATATGTATCAAGGTGTTTGTTGAGAGATCGGTTGAGAATAGGTCGATGAACTCCAATGAACATCAAGAAAATGCTAGTACAGGCATTTGAAATAACAATATTAGGGTAAATATTCGTAGTTGATAGGGGACGACATGTTTTCAAGCTTACCATGTGTTTAGTTGTATAACAATGTCAGTGTTGGTATTCCGTGTCAACCCCTAGCATATGCTAGTGCTAGCATAGGAGAAAGCAAGCACAGTGCAAATACTAGTAGTCTACATGGGCGTAAAGTGATGGACACTTTGCTGAAGAGTAATGTTGATATGAACTTACTTGGAAAATGTCTTTTGGTCTTGTTTCTTGGTTTTGTCATTGCCGATGTTCCCCTGAGCAACCTTAGCATTTGCTGGTGCTAGTTTGTTTTGAACAAGCACAATACAAATTCTAGGCTTTCTCAAAAGGCGGTTGTCATTTATTGACAGGATTAACTTGATGACTATATAAGGATGCAGTGGAGTTGCTTGAAGGTCATGTTGTTGGTCACTTGGAAACCCCTAGCATTCGCTAGTGCTAGCATTTAAAGAAGCAAGCACAAAAGCAATACTAGTAATTTTCAAGAGATATGTATCAAGGTTGTTGTTGAGAGATCAGTTGAGAATAGGTCGATGAACTCCAATGAACATCAAGAAAATGCTAGTACAGGTAAATGAAATAACAACATTAGGGTAAATGGTCGTAGTTGAGAGGGGACCACATGTTTTCAAGCTTACCATGTGTTTAGTTGTATAACAATGTCAGTGTTGGTATTCCGTATCAACCCCTAGCATATGCTAGTGCTAGCATAGGAGAAAGCAAGCACAGTGCAAATACTAGTAGTCTACATGGGCGTAAAGTGATGGACACTTTGCTGAAGAGTAATGTTGATATGAACTTACTTGGAAAATGTCTTTTGGTCTTGTTTCTTGGTTTTGTCATTGCCGATGTTCCCCTGAGCAACCCTAGCATTTGCTGGTGCTAGTTTGTTTTGAACAAGCACAATACAAATTCTAGGCTTTCTCAAAAGGTGGTTGTCATTTATTGACAGGATTAACTTGATGACTATATAAGGATGCAGTAGAGTTGCTTGAAGGTCATGTTGTTGGTCACTTGGAAACCCCCAGCATTCGCTAGTGCTAGCATTTAAAGTAGCAAGCACAAAAGCAATACTAGTAATTTTCAAGAGATATGTATCAAAGTGTTTGTTGAGAGATCGGTTGAGAATAGGTCGATGAACTCCAATGAACATCAAGAAAATGCTAGTCATGCAATTGAAATAACAACATTAGGGTAAATGGTCGTAGTTAAGAGGGGACCACATGTTTTCAAGCTTACCATGTGTTTAGTTGTATAACAATGTCTGTGTTGGTATTCCGTGTCAACCCCTAGCATATGCTAGTGCTAGCATAGGAGAAAGCAAGCACAGTGCAAATACTAGTAGTCTACATGGGCGTAAAGTGATGGACACTTTGCTGAAGAGTAATGTTGATATGAACTTACTTGTAAAATGTCTTTTGGTCTTGTTTCTTGCTTTTCGTCATTGCCGATGTTCCCCTGAAGAATTCTAGCATTTGCTGGTGCTGATTTGTTTTGAACAAGCACAATACAAATTCTAGGCTTTCTCAAAAGGTGGTTGTCATTTATTGACAGGATTAACTTGATGACTATATAAGGATGCAGTGGAGTTGCTTGAAGGTCATGTCGTTGGTCACTTGGAAACCCCTAGCATTCGCTAGTGCTAGCATTTAAAGAAGCAAGCACAAAAGCAATACTAGTAATTTTCAAGAGATATGTATCAAGGTGTTTGTTGAGAGATCGGTTGAGAATAGGTCGATGAACTCCAATGAACATCAAGAAAATGCTAGTACAGGCATTTGAAATAACAATATTAGGGTAAATGGTCGTAGTTGAGAGGGGACGACATGTTTTCAAGCTTACCATGTGTTTAGTTGTATAACAATGTCAGTGTTGGTATTCCGTGTCAACCCCTAGCATATGCTAGTGCTAGCATAGGAGAAAGCAAGCACAGTGCAAATACTAGTAGTCTACATGGGCGTAAAGTGATGGACACTTTGCTGAAGAGTAATGTTGATATGAACTTACTTGGAAAATGTCTTTTGGTCTTGTTTCTTGGTTTTGTCATTGCCGATGTTCCCCTGAGCAACCTTAGCATTTGCTAGTGCTAGTTTGTTTTGAACAAGCACAATACAAATTCTAGGCTTTCTCAAAAGGCTGTTGTTATTTATTGACAGGATTAACTTGATGACTATATAAGGATGCAGTGGAGTTGCTTGAAGGTCATGTTGTTGGTCACTTGGAAACCCCTAGCATTCGCTAGTGCTAGCATTTAAAGAAGCAAGCACAAAAGCAATACTAGTAATTTTCAAGAGATATGTATCAAGGTTGTTGTTGAGAGATCAGTTGAGAATAGGTCGATGAACTCCAATGAACATCAAGAAAATGCTAGTACAGGTAAATGAAATAACAACATTTGGGTAAATGGTCGTAGTTGAGAGGGGACCACATGTTTTCAAGCTTACCATGTGTTTAGTTGTATAACAATGTCAGTGTTGGTATTCCGTGTCAACCCCTAGCATATGCTAGTGCTAGCATAGGAGAAAGCAAGCACAGTGCAAATACTAGTAGTCTACATGGGCGTAAAGTGATGGACACTTTGCTGAAGAGTAATGTTGATATGAACTTACTTGTAAAATGTCTTTTGGTCTTGTTTCTTGCTTTTCGTCATTGCCGATGTTCCCCTGAGCAATCCTAGCATTTGCTGGTGCTAGTTTGTTTTGAACAAGCACAATACAAAATGTAGGCTTTCTCAAAAGGCTGTTGTCATTTATTGGCAGAATTAGCTTGATGACTATATAAGGATGCAGTGGAGTTGCTTGAAGGTCATGTTGTTGGTCACTTGGAAACCCCTAGCATTCGCTAGTGCTAGCATTTAAAGAAGCAAGCACAAAAGCAATACTAGTAATTTTCAAGAGATATGTATCAAGGTTGTTGTTGAGAGGTCATTTGAGAATAGGTCGATGAACTCCAATGAACATCCAGAAAATGCTAGTACAGGCAATTGAAATAACAACATAAGGTTAAATGGTCGTAGTTAAGAGGGGACCCTATGTTTTCAAGCTTACCATGTGTTTAGTTGTATAAGAATGTCAGTGTTGGTATTCCGTGTCAACCCCTAGCATATGCTAGTGCTAGCATAGGAGAAAGCAAGCACAGTGCAAATACTAGTAGTCTACATGGGCGTAAAGTGATGGACACTTTGCTGAAGAGTAATGTTGATATGAACTTACTTGTAAAATGTCTTTTGGTCTTGTTTCTTGGTTTTTGTCATTGCCGATGTTCCCCTGAGCAATCCTAGCATTTGCTGGTGCTAGTTTGTTTTGAACAAGCACAATACAAATTCTAGGCTTTCTCAAAAGGCGGTTGTCATTTATTGACAGGATTAACTTGATGACTATATAAGGATGCAGTGGAGTTGCTTGAAGGTCATGTTGTTGGTCACTTGGAAACCCCTAGCATTCGCTAGTGCTAGCATTTAAAGTAGCAAGCACAAAAGCAATACTAGTAATTTTCAAGAGATATGTATCAAGGTGTTTGTTGAGAGATCAGTTGAGAATAGGTCGATGAACTCCAATGAACATCAAGAAAATGCTAGTACAGGTAAATGAAATAACAACATTAGGGTAAATGGTCGTAGTTGAGAGGGGACCACATGTTTTCAAGCTTACCATGTGTTTAGTTGTATAAGAATGTCAGTGTTGGTATTCCGTGTCAACCCCTAGCATATGCTAGTGCTAGCATAGGAGAAAGCAAGCACAGTGCAAATACTAGTAGTCTACATGGGCGTAAAGTGATGGACACTTTGCTGAAGAGTAATGTTGATATGAACTTACTTGGAAAATGTCTTTTGGTCTTGTTTCTTGGTTTTGTCATTGCCGATGTTCCCCTGAGCAACCCTAGCATTTGCTGGTGCTAGTTTGTTTTGAACAAGCACAATACAAATTCTAGGCTTTCTCAAAAGGTGGTTGTCATTTATTGACAGGATTAACTTGATGACTATATAAGGATGCAGTAGAGTTGCTTGAAGGTCATGTTGTTGGTCACTTGGAAACCCCTAGCATTCGCTAGTGCTAGCATTTAAAGAAGCAAGCACAAAAGCAATACTAGTAATTTTCAAGAGATATGTATCAAGGTTGTTGTTGAGAGATCAGTTGAGAATAGGTCGATGAACTCCAATGAACATCAAGAAAATGCTAGTACAGGCAATTGAAATAACAACATAAGGTTAAATGGTCGTAGTTAAGAGGGGACCCTATGTTTTCAAGCTTACCATGTGTTTAGTTGTATAAGAATGTCAGTGTTGGTATTCCGTGTCAACCCCTAGCATATGCTAGTGCTAGCATAGGAGAAAGCAAGCACAGTGCAAATACTAGTAGTCTACATGGGCGTAAAGTGATGGACACTTTGCTGAAGAGTAATGTTGATATGAACTTACTTGTAAAATGTCTTTTGGTCTTGTTTCTTGGTTTTTGTCATTGCCGATGTTCCCCTGAGCAACCCTAGCATTTGCTGGTGCTAGTTTGTTTTGAACAAGCACAATACAAATTCTAGGCTTTCTCAAAAGGCGGTTGTCATTTATTGACAGGATTAACTTGATGACTATATAAGGATGCAGTGGATTTGCTTGAAGGTCATGTTGTTGGTCACTTGGAAACCCCTAGCATTCGCTAGTGCTAGCATTTAAAGAAGCAAGCACAAAAGCAATACTAGTAATTTTCAAGAGATATGTATCAAGGTTGTTGTTGAGAGATCAGTTGAGAATAGGTCGATGAACTCCAATGAACATCAAGAAAATGCTAGTACAGGTAAATGAAATAACAACATTAGGGTAAATGGTCGTAGTTGAGAGGGGACCACATGTTTTCAAGCTTACCATGTGTTTAGTTGTATAACAATGTCAGTGTTGGTATTCCGTGTCAACCCCTAGCATATGCTAGTGCTAGCATAGGAGAAAGCAAGCACAGTGCAAATACTAGTAGTCTACATGGGCGTAAAGTGATGGACACTTTGCTGAAGAGTAATGTTGATATGAACTTACTTGTAAAATGTCTTTTGGTCTTGTTTCTTGCTTTTCGTCATTGCCGATGTTCCCCTGAAGAATTCTAGCATTTGCTGGTGCTAATTTGTTTTGAACAAGCACAATACAAATTCTAGGCTTTCTCAAAAGGTGGTTGTCATTTATTGACAGGATTAACTTGATGACTATATTAGGATGCAGTGGAGTTGCTTGAAGGTCATGTCGTTGGTCACTTGGAAACCCCTAGCATTCGCTAGTGCTAGCATTTAAAGAAGCAAGCACAAAAGCAATACTAGTAATTTTCAAGAGATATGTATCAAGGTTGTTGTTGAGAGATCAGTTGAGAATAGGTCGATGAACTCCAATGAACATCAAGAAAATGCTAGTACAGGTAAATGAAATAACAACATTAGGGTAAATGGTCGTAGTTGAGAGGGGACCACATGTTTTCAAGCTTACCATGTGTTTAGTTGTATAACAATGTCAGTGTTGGTATTCCATGTCAACCCCTAGCATATGCTAGTGCTAGCATAGGAGAAAGCAAGCACAGTGCAAATACTAGTAGTCTACATGGGCGTAAAGTGATGGACACTTTGCTGAAGAGTAATGTTGATATGAACTTACTTGTAAAATGTCTTTTGGTCTTGTTTCTTGCTTTTCGTCATTGCCGATGTTCCCCTGAGCAACCCTAGCATTTGCTGGTGCTAGTTTGTTTTGAACAAGCACAATACAAATTCTAGGCTTTCTCAAAAGGCGGTTGTCATTTATTGACAGGATTAACTTGATGACTATATAAGGATGCAGTGGAGTTGCTTGAAGGTCATGTTTTTGGTCACTTGGAAACCCCTAGCATTCGCTAATGCTAGCATTTAAAGTAGCAAGCACAAAAGCAATACTAGTAATTTTCAAGAGATATGTATCAAGGTGTTTGTTGAGAGATCGGTTGAGAATAGGTCGATGAACTCCAATGAACATCAAGAAAATGCTAGTACAGGCAATTGAAATAACAATATTAGGGTAAATATTCGTAGTTGAGAGGGGACGAAATGTTTTCAAGCTTACCATGTGTTTATTTGTATAACAATGTCTGTGTTGGTATTCAGTGTCAACCCCTAGCATATGCTAGTGCTAGCATAGGAGAAAGCAAGCACAGTGCAAATACTAGTAGTCTACATGGGCGTAAAGTAATGGACACTTTGCTGAAGAGTAATGTTGATATGAACTTACTTGGAAAATGTCTTTTGGTCTTGTTTCTTAGTTTTGTCATTGCCGATGTTCCCCTGAGCAACCCTAGCATTTGCTAGTGCTAGTTTGTTTTGAACAAGCACAATACAAATTCTAGGCTTTCTCAAAAGGCGGTTGTCATTTATTGACAGGATTAACTTGATGACTATATAAGGATGCAGTGGAGTTGCTTGAAGGTCATGTTGTTGGTCACTTGGAAACCCCTAGCATTCGCTAGTGCTAGCATTTAAAGTAGCAAGCACAAAAGCAATACTAGTAATTTTCAAGAGATATGTATCATGGTGTTTGTTGAGAGATCGGTTGAGAAGAGGTCGATGAACTCCAATGAACATCAAGAAAATGCTAGTACAGGCAATTGAAATAACAACATTAGGTTAAATGGTCGTAGTTAAGAGAGGACCACATGTTTTCAAGCTTACCATGTGTTTAGTTGTATAACAATGTCTGTGTTGGTATTCCGTGTCAACCCCTAGCATATGCTAGTGCTAGCATAGGAGAAAGCAAGCACAGTGCAAATACTAGTAGTCTACATGGGCGTAAAGTGATGGACACTTTGCTGAAGAGTAATGTTGATATGAACTTACTTGGAAAATGTCTTTTGGTCTTGTTTCTTGGTTTTGTCATTGCCGATGTTCCCTTGAGCAACCCTAGCAATTGCTAGTGCTAGTTTGTTTTGAACAAGCACAATACAAATTCTAGGCTTTCTCAAAAGGCGGTTGTCATTTATTGACAGGATTAACTTGATGACTATATAAGGATGCAGTGGAGTTGCTTGAAGGTCATGTTGTTGGTCACTTGGAAACCCCTAGCATTCGCTAGTGCTAGCATTTAAAGTAGCAAGCACAAAAGCAATACTAGTAATTTTCAAGAGATATGTATCAAGGTTGTTGTTGAGAGATCAGTTGAGAATAGGTCGATGAACTCCAATGAACATCAAGAAAATGCTAGTACAGGCAATTGAAATAACAATATTAGGGTAAATATTCGTAGTTGAGAGGGGACAAAATGTTTTCAAGCTTACCATGTGTTTAGTTGTATAACAATGTCAGTGTTGGTATTCCGTGTCAACCCCTAGCATATGCTAGTGCTAGCATAGGAGAAAGCAAGCACAGTGCAAATACTAGTAGTCTACATGGGCGTAAAGTGATGGACACTTTGCTGAAGAGTAATGTTGATATGAACTTACTTGGAAAATGTCTTTTGGTCTTGTTTCTTAGTTTTGTCATTGCCGATGTTCCCCTGAGCAACCCTAGCATTTGCTAGTGCTAGTTTGTTTTGAACAAGCACAATACAAATTCTAGGCTTTCTCAAAAGGCGGTTGTCATTTATTGACAGGATTAACTTGATGACTATATAAGGATGCAGTGGAGTTGCTTGAAGGTCATGTTGTTGGTCACTTGGAAACCCCTAGCATTCGCTAGTGCTAGCATTTAAAGTAGCAAGCACAAAAGCAATACTAGTAATTTTCAAGAGATATGTATCATGGTGTTTGTTGAGAGATCGGTTGAGAATAGGTCGATGAACTCCAGTGAACATCAAGAAAATGCTAGTACAGGCAAATGAAATAACAACATTAGGTTAAATGGTCGTAGTTAAGAGAGGACCACATGTTTTCAAGCTTACCATGTGTTTAGTTGTATAAGAATGTCAGTGTTGGTATTCCGTGTCAACCCCTAGCATATGCTAGTGCTAGCATAGGAGAAAGCAAGCACAGTGCAAATACTAGTAGTCTACATGGGCGTAAAGTGATGGACACTTTGCTGAAGAGGAATGTTGATATGAACTTACTTGGAAAATGTCTTTTGGTCTTGTTTCTTGGTTTTCGTCATTGCCGATGTTCCCCTGAGCAACCCTAGCATTTGCTAGTGCTAGTTTGTTTTGAACAAGCACAATACAAATTCTAGGCTTTCTCAAAAGGCGGTTGTCATTTATTGACATGATTAACTTGATGACTATATAAGGATGCAGTAGAGTTGCTTGAAGGTCATGTTGTTGGTCACTTGGAAACCCCTAGCATTCGCTAGTGCTAGCATTTAAAGTAGCAAGCACAAAAGCAATACTAGTAATTTTCAAGAGATATGTATCAAGGTGTTTGTTGAGAGATCAGTTGAGAATAGGTCGATGAACTCCAATGAACATCCAGAAAATGCTAGTACAGGCAATTGAAATAACAATATTAGGGTAAATATTCGTAGTTGAGAGGGGACAAAATGTTTTCAAGCTTACCATGTGTTTAGTTGTATAACAATGTCTGTGTTGGTATTCCGTGTCAACCCCTAGCATATGCTAGTGCTAGCATAGGAGAAAGCAAGCACAGTGCAAATACTAGTAGTCTACATGGGCGTAAAGTAATGGACGCTTTGCTGAAGAGTAATGTTGATATGAACTTACTTGGAAAATGTCTTTTGGTCTTGTTTCTTGGTTTTGTCATTGCCGATGTTCCCCTGAGCAACCCTAGCATTTGCTAGTGCTAGTTTGTTTTGAACAAGCACAATACAAATTCTAGGCTTTCTCAAAAGGCGGTTGTCATTTATTGACAGGATTAACTTGATGACTATATAAGGATGCAGTGGAGTTGCTTGAAGGTCATGTTGTTGGTCACTTGGAAACCCCTAGCATTCGCTAGTGCTAGCATTTAAAGTAGCAAGCACAAAAGCAATACTAGTAATTTTCAAGAGATATGTATCATGGTGTTTGTTGAGAGATCGGTTGAGAATAGTTTGATGAACTCCAATGAACATCAAGAAAATGCTAGTACAGGCAATTGAAATAACAACATTAGGTTAAATGGTCGTAGTTAAGAGAGGACCACATGTTTTCAAGCTTACCATGTGTTTAGTTGTATAACAATGTCTGTGTTGGTATTCCGTGTCAACCCCTAGCATATGCTAGTGCTAGCATAGGAGAAAGCAAGCACAGTGCAAATACTAGTAGTCTACATGGGCGTAAAGTGATGGACACTTTGCTGAAGAGTAATGTTGATATGAACTTACTTGGAAAATGTCTTTTGGTCTTGTTTCTTGGTTTTGTCATTGCCGATGTTCCCCTGAGCAACCCTAGGATTTGCTAGTGCTAGTTTGTTTTGAACAAGCACAATACAAATTCTAGGCTTTCTCAAAAGGCGGTTGTCATTTATTGACAGGATTAACTTGATGACTATATAAGGATGCAGTGGAGTTGCTTGAAGGTCATGTTGTTGGTCACTTGGAAACCCCTAGCATTCGCTAGTGCTAGCATTTAAAGTAGCAAGCACAAAAGCAATACTAGTAATTTTCAAGAGATATGTATCAAGGTTGTTGTTGAGAGGTCATTTGAGAATAGGTCGATGAACTCCAATGAACATCCAGAAAATGCTAGTACAGGCAATTGAAATAACAACATAAGGTTAAATGGTCGTAGTTAAGAGGGGACCCTATGTTTTCAAGCTTACCATGTGTTTAGTTGTATAAGAATGTCAGTGTTGGTATTCCGTGTCAACCCCTAGCATATGCTAGTGCTAGCATAGGAGAAAGCAAGCACAGTGCAAATACTAGTAGTCTACATGGGCGTAAAGTGATGGACACTTTGCTGAAGAGTAATGTTGATATGAACTTACTTGTAAAATGTCTTTTGGTCTTGTTTCTTGGTTTTTGTCATTGCCGATGTTCCCCTGAGCAATCCTAGCATTTGCTGGTGCTAGTTTGTTTTGAACAAGCACAATACAAATTCTAGGCTTTCTCAAAAGGCGGTTGTCATTTATTGACAGGATTAACTTGATGACTATATAAGGATGCAGTGGAGTTGCTTGAAGGTCATGTTGTTGGTCACTTGGAAACCCCTAGCATTCGCTAGTGCTAGCATTTAAAGTAGCAAGCACAAAAGCAATACTAGTAATTTTCAAGAGATATGTATCAAGGTGTTTGTTGAGAGATCAGTTGAGAATAGGTCGATGAACTCCAATGAACATCAAGAAAATGCTAGTACAGGTAAATGAAATAACAACATTAGGGTAAATGGTCGTAGTTGAGAGGGGACCACATGTTTTCAAGCTTACCATGTGTTTAGTTGTATAAGAATGTCAGTGTTGGTATTCCGTGTCAACCCCTAGCATATGCTAGTGCTAGCATAGGAGAAAGCAAGCACAGTGCAAATACTAGTAGTCTACATGGGCGTAAAGTGATGGACACTTTGCTGAAGAGTAATGTTGATATGAACTTACTTGGAAAATGTCTTTTGGTCTTGTTTCTTGGTTTTGTCATTGCCGATGTTCCCCTGAGCAACCCTAGCATTTGCTGGTGCTAGTTTGTTTTGAACAAGCACAATACAAATTCTAGGCTTTCTCAAAAGGTGGTTGTCATTTATTGACAGGATTAACTTGATGACTATATAAGGATGCAGTAGAGTTGCTTGAAGGTCATGTTGTTGGTCACTTGGAAACCCCTAGCATTCGCTAGTGCTAGCATTTAAAGAAGCAAGCACAAAAGCAATACTAGTAATTTTCAAGAGATATGTATCAAGGTTGTTGTTGAGAGATCAGTTGAGAATAGGTCGATGAACTCCAATGAACATCAAGAAAATGCTAGTACAGGCAATTGAAATAACAACATAAGGTTAAATGGTCGTAGTTAAGAGGGGACCCTATGTTTTCAAGCTTACCATGTGTTTAGTTGTATAAGAATGTCAGTGTTGGTATTCCGTGTCAACCCCTAGCATATGCTAGTGCTAGCATAGGAGAAAGCAAGCACAGTGCAAATACTAGTAGTCTACATGGGCGTAAAGTGATGGACACTTTGCTGAAGAGTAATGTTGATATGAACTTACTTGTAAAATGTCTTTTGGTCTTGTTTCTTGGTTTTTGTCATTGCCGATGTTCCCCTGAGCAACCCTAGCATTTGCTGGTGCTAGTTTGTTTTGAACAAGCACAATACAAATTCTAGGCTTTCTCAAAAGGCGGTTGTCATTTATTGACAGGATTAACTTGATGACTATATAAGGATGCAGTGGATTTGCTTGAAGGTCATGTTGTTGGTCACTTGGAAACCCCTAGCATTCGCTAGTGCTAGCATTTAAAGAAGCAAGCACAAAAGCAATACTAGTAATTTTCAAGAGATATGTATCAAGGTTGTTGTTGAGAGATCAGTTGAGAATAGGTCGATGAACTCCAATGAACATCAAGAAAATGCTAGTACAGGTAAATGAAATAACAACATTAGGGTAAATGGTCGTAGTTGAGAGGGGACCACATGTTTTCAAGCTTACCATGTGTTTAGTTGTATAACAATGTCAGTGTTGGTATTCCGTGTCAACCCCTAGCATATGCTAGTGCTAGCATAGGAGAAAGCAAGCACAGTGCAAATACTAGTAGTCTACATGGGCGTAAAGTGATGGACACTTTGCTGAAGAGTAATGTTGATATGAACTTACTTGTAAAATGTCTTTTGGTCTTGTTTCTTGCTTTTCGTCATTGCCGATGTTCCCCTGAAGAATTCTAGCATTTGCTGGTGCTAATTTGTTTTGAACAAGCACAATACAAATTCTAGGCTTTCTCAAAAGGTGGTTGTCATTTATTGACAGGATTAACTTGATGACTATATTAGGATGCAGTGGAGTTGCTTGAAGGTCATGTCGTTGGTCACTTGGAAACCCCTAGCATTCGCTAGTGCTAGCATTTAAAGAAGCAAGCACAAAAGCAATACTAGTAATTTTCAAGAGATATGTATCAAGGTTGTTGTTGAGAGATCAGTTGAGAATAGGTCGATGAACTCCAATGAACATCAAGAAAATGCTAGTACAGGTAAATGAAATAACAACATTAGGGTAAATGGTCGTAGTTGAGAGGGGACCACATGTTTTCAAGCTTACCATGTGTTTAGTTGTATAACAATGTCAGTGTTGGTATTCCATGTCAACCCCTAGCATATGCTAGTGCTAGCATAGGAGAAAGCAAGCACAGTGCAAATACTAGTAGTCTACATGGGCGTAAAGTGATGGACACTTTGCTGAAGAGTAATGTTGATATGAACTTACTTGTAAAATGTCTTTTGGTCTTGTTTCTTGCTTTTCGTCATTGCCGATGTTCCCCTGAGCAACCCTAGCATTTGCTGGTGCTAGTTTGTTTTGAACAAGCACAATACAAATTCTAGGCTTTCTCAAAAGGCGGTTGTCATTTATTGACAGGATTAACTTGATGACTATATAAGGATGCAGTGGAGTTGCTTGAAGGTCATGTTTTTGGTCACTTGGAAACCCCTAGCATTCGCTAATGCTAGCATTTAAAGTAGCAAGCACAAAAGCAATACTAGTAATTTTCAAGAGATATGTATCAAGGTGTTTGTTGAGAGATCGGTTGAGAATAGGTCGATGAACTCCAATGAACATCAAGAAAATGCTAGTACAGGCAATTGAAATAACAATATTAGGGTAAATATTCGTAGTTGAGAGGGGACGAAATGTTTTCAAGCTTACCATGTGTTTATTTGTATAACAATGTCTGTGTTGGTATTCAGTGTCAACCCCTAGCATATGCTAGTGCTAGCATAGGAGAAAGCAAGCACAGTGCAAATACTAGTAGTCTACATGGGCGTAAAGTAATGGACACTTTGCTGAAGAGTAATGTTGATATGAACTTACTTGGAAAATGTCTTTTGGTCTTGTTTCTTAGTTTTGTCATTGCCGATGTTCCCCTGAGCAACCCTAGCATTTGCTAGTGCTAGTTTGTTTTGAACAAGCACAATACAAATTCTAGGCTTTCTCAAAAGGCGGTTGTCATTTATTGACAGGATTAACTTGATGACTATATAAGGATGCAGTGGAGTTGCTTGAAGGTCATGTTGTTGGTCACTTGGAAACCCCTAGCATTCGCTAGTGCTAGCATTTAAAGTAGCAAGCACAAAAGCAATACTAGTAATTTTCAAGAGATATGTATCATGGTGTTTGTTGAGAGATCGGTTGAGAAGAGGTCGATGAACTCCAATGAACATCAAGAAAATGCTAGTACAGGCAATTGAAATAACAACATTAGGTTAAATGGTCGTAGTTAAGAGAGGACCACATGTTTTCAAGCTTACCATGTGTTTAGTTGTATAACAATGTCTGTGTTGGTATTCCGTGTCAACCCCTAGCCTATGCTAGTGCTAGCATAGGAGAAAGCAAGCACAGTGCAAATACTAGTAGTCTACATGGGCGTAAAGTGATGGACACTTTGCTGAAGAGTAATGTTGATATGAACTTACTTGGAAAATGTCTTTTGGTCTTGTTTCTTGGTTTTGTCATTGCCGATGTTCCCTTGAGCAACCCTAGCAATTGCTAGTGCTAGTTTGTTTTGAACAAGCACAATACAAATTCTAGGCTTTCTCAAAAGGCGGTTGTCATTTATTGACAGGATTAACTTGATGACTATATAAGGATGCAGTGGAGTTGCTTGAAGGTCATGTTGTTGGTCACTTGGAAACCCCTAGCATTCGCTAGTGCTAGCATTTAAAGTAGCAAGCACAAAAGCAATACTAGTAATTTTCAAGAGATATGTATCAAGGTTGTTGTTGAGAGATCAGTTGAGAATAGGTCGATGAACTCCAATGAACATCAAGAAAATGCTAGTACAGGCAATTGAAATAACAATATTAGGGTAAATATTCGTAGTTGAGAGGGGACAAAATGTTTTCAAGCTTACCATGTGTTTAGTTGTATAACAATGTCAGTGTTGGTATTCCGTGTCAACCCCTAGCATATGCTAGTGCTAGCATAGGAGAAAGCAAGCACAGTGCAAATACTAGTAGTCTACATGGGCGTAAAGTGATGGACACTTTGCTGAAGAGTAATGTTGATATGAACTTACTTGGAAAATGTCTTTTGGTCTTGTTTCTTAGTTTTGTCATTGCCGATGTTCCCCTGAGCAACCCTAGCATTTGCTAGTGCTAGTTTGTTTTGAACAAGCACAATACAAATTCTAGGCTTTCTCAAAAGGCGGTTGTCATTTATTGACAGGATTAACTTGATGACTATATAAGGATGCAGTGGAGTTGCTTGAAGGTCATGTTGTTGGTCACTTGGAAACCCCTAGCATTCGCTAGTGCTAGCATTTAAAGTAGCAAGCACAAAAGCAATACTAGTAATTTTCAAGAGATATGTATCATGGTGTTTGTTGAGAGATCAGTTGAGAATAGGTCGATGAACTCCAGTGAACATCAAGAAAATGCTAGTACAGGCAAATGAAATAACAACATTAGGTTAAATGGTCGTAGTTAAGAGAGGACCACATGTTTTCAAGCTTACCATGTGTTTAGTTGTATAAGAATGTCAGTGTTGGTATTCCGTGTCAACCCCTAGCATATGCTAGTGCTAGCATAGGAGAAAGCAAGCACAGTGCAAATACTAGTAGTCTACATGGGCGTAAAGTGATGGACACTTTGCTGAAGAGGAATGTTGATATGAACTTACTTGGAAAATGTCTTTTGGTCTTGTTTCTTGGTTTTCGTCATTGCCGATGTTCCCCTGAGCAACCCTAGCATTTGCTAGTGCTAGTTTGTTTTGAACAAGCACAATACAAATTCTAGGCTTTCTCAAAAGGCGGTTGTCATTTATTGACATGATTAACTTGATGACTATATAAGGATGCAGTAGAGTTGCTTGAAGGTCATGTTGTTGGTCACTTGGAAACCCCTAGCATTCGCTAGTGCTAGCATTTAAAGTAGCAAGCACAAAAGCAATACTAGTAATTTTCAAGAGATATGTATCAAGGTGTTTGTTGAGAGATCAGTTGAGAATAGGTCGATGAACTCCAATGAACATCCAGAAAATGCTAGTACAGGCAATTGAAATAACAATATTAGGGTAAATATTCGTAGTTGAGAGGGGACAAAATGTTTTCAAGCTTACCATGTGTTTAGTTGTATAACAATGTCTGTGTTGGTATTCCGTGTCAACCCCTAGCATATGCTAGTGCTAGCATAGGAGAAAGCAAGCACAGTGCAAATACTAGTAGTCTACATGGGCGTAAAGTAATGGACGCTTTGCTGAAGAGTAATGTTGATATGAACTTACTTGGAAAATGTCTTTTGGTCTTGTTTCTTGGTTTTGTCATTGCCGATGTTCCCCTGAGCAACCCTAGCATTTGCTAGTGCTAGTTTGTTTTGAACAAGCACAATACAAATTCTAGGCTTTCTCAAAAGGCGGTTGTCATTTATTGACAGGATTAACTTGATGACTATATAAGGATGCAGTGGAGTTGCTTGAAGGTCATGTTGTTGGTCACTTGGAAACCCCTAGCATTCGCTAGTGCTAGCATTTAAAGTAGCAAGCACAAAAGCAATACTAGTAATTTTCAAGAGATATGTATCATGGTGTTTGTTGAGAGATCGGTTGAGAATAGTTTGATGAACTCCAATGAACATCAAGAAAATGCTAGTACAGGCAATTGAAATAACAACATTAGGTTAAATGGTCGTAGTTAAGAGAGGACCACATGTTTTCAAGCTTACCATGTGTTTAGTTGTATAACAATGTCTGTGTTGGTATTCCGTGTCAACCCCTAGCATATGCTAGTGCTAGCATAGGAGAAAGCAAGCACAGTGCAAATACTAGTAGTCTACATGGGCGTAAAGTGATGGACACTTTGCTGAAGAGTAATGTTGATATGAACTTACTTGGAAAATGTCTTTTGGTCTTGTTTCTTGGTTTTGTCATTGCCGATGTTCCCCTGAGCAACCCTAGGATTTGCTAGTGCTAGTTTGTTTTGAACAAGCACAATACAAATTCTAGGCTTTCTCAAAAGGCGGTTGTCATTTATTGACAGGATTAACTTGATGACTATATAAGGATGCAGTGGAGTTGCTTGAAGGTCATGTTGTTGGTCACTTGGAAACCCCTAGCATTCGCTAGTGCTAGCATTTAAAGTAGCAAGCACAAAAGCAATACTAGTAATTTTCAAGAGATATGTATCAAGGTTGTTGTTGAGAGGTCAGTTGAGAATAGGTCGATGAACTCCAATGAACATCAAGAAAATGCTAGTACAGGCATTTGAAATAACAATATTAGGGTAAATATTCGTAGTTGAGAGGGGACGAAATGTTTTCAAGCTTACCATGTGTTTAGTTGTATAAGAATGTCAGTGTTGGTATTCCGTGTCAACCCCTAGCATATGCTAGTGCTAGCATAGGAGAAAGCAAGCACAGTGCAAATACTAGTAGTCTACATGGGTGTAAGGTGATGGACACTTTGCTGAAGAGTAATGTTGATATGAACTTACTTGGAAAATGTCTTTTGGTCTTGTTTCTTGGTTTTGTCATTGCCGATGTTCCCCTGAGCAACCCTAGCATTTGCTAGTGCTAGTTTGTTTTGAACAAGCACAATACAAATTCTAGGCTTTCTCAAAAGGCGGTTGTCATTTATTGACAGGATTAACTTGATGACTATATAAGGATGCAGTGGAGTTGCTTTAAGGTGATGTTGTTGGTCACTTGGAAACCCCTAGCATTCGCTAGTGCTAGCATTTAAAGTAGCAAGCACAAAAGCAATACTAGTAATTTTCAAGAGATATGTATCAAGGTGTTTGTTGAGAGATCAGTTGAGAATAGGTCGATGAACTCTAATGAACATCAAGAAAATGCTAGTACAGGTAAATGAAATAACAACATTAGGGTAAATATTCGTAGTTGAGAGGGGATGAAATGTTTACAAGCTTACCATGTGTTTAGTTGTATGACAATGTCAGTGTTGGTATTCCGTGTCAACCCCTAGCATATGCTAGTGCTAGCATAGGAGAAAGCAAGCACAGTGCAAATACTAGTAGTCTACATGGGCGTAAAATGATGGACACTTTGCTGAAGAGTAATGTTGATATGAACTTACTTGGAAAATGTCTTTTGGTCTTGTTTCTTGGTTTTCGTCATTGCCGATGTTCCCCTGAGCAATTCTAGCATTTGCTAGTGCTAGTTTGTTTTGAGGAAGCACAATACAAATATTCTAGCATTTGCTAGTGCTAGTTTGTTTTGAACAAGCACAATACAAATTCTAGGCTTTCTCAAAAGGCAGTTGTCATTTATTGACAGGATTAACTTGATGAATATATAAGGATGCAGTAGAGTTGCTTGAAGGTCATGTTGTTGGTCACTTCGAAACCCCTAGCATTTGCTAGTGCTAGCATTTAAAGAAGCAAGCACAAAAGCAATACTAGTAATTTTTAAGAGATATATATTAATGTGTTTGTTGAGAGGCCAATTGAGAATAGGTCGATGAACTCCAATGAACATCAAGAAAATGCTAGTACAGTTAATTGAAATAACAACATTAGGGTAAATGGTCGTAATCGAGAGGGGACCAAATGTGTTCAAGCTTACCATGTGTTGTATAACAATGTCAGTGTTGGTGTTCCGTGTCAACCCCTAGCATATGCTTAGAAAAGCAAGCACAGTGCAAATACTAGTAGTCGAGGAACTCCAATGAACATCAAGAACATGATAGTAGAGGTAATTGAAATAACAGGATTAGGGTAAATAGTCGTAGCTGAGGGGATATAAAGTGTTTGTAGATACATCACATGAAAAAGGGTTGATGAACTAAGGAACCTCAGAAATTCCTAGTACAGTTCCCAAAAGTAGTGTTTGATTGAGCGAACTTGTTATGTGATATTGTAGTGATCATGTCAATGTTTTAATTTTTGGTCATTCCTTTGTATCCGCTGGTGCTAGCATCAGAGAAAGGAAACATTTCGCAAATACTGTTAGTGTACATTGTGTAAATACTGTTAAGTTAAGGATGCTTCTTCTTGCAATTGCAGAACCAAGCACAAAAGCAAGACTTGTAGTTCTAAAGAGATAAGTTTTGTTTGAAGTCATTGAGGGGATTCGGACTATAGATTGAGCACCCCCAATAAACCTCAAGAATATGTTTGTATTGGCAAATTTCCTGAAGCGCCCAATGGAAAGACTCGATGTCAAGTGATGGACACTTTACTTAATATGAATCAAATACACTCGTCTCCAACAGAAACTAATACCAACACCAGTTGTGTAGTACTGACAAATACATTGCTCTTCTTCTGGCGATAATACCATTCCAAGCACCAGCATCTGACATAATCTGGTGCTAGTTTGATCAAGGACACTTTCACGCAGATTATGTCAGGAACCGGCGAAGGCTGATTTCTGTGGAGACTAAATGTTTTTAATGAATTGTGGTTCGATGTTGTCAAACAACAAATACATCCTTTGTGTTGCTTCTACTTTGCCACTGAAATATTCAAGTCACCCGATTTCCAAATACCATTGCACTACTCGTTGACATTATATTGAACATGGAACTGAAATGTCTCATAACGCAATAATTTACACATCAGTTGAGATACACAAATATACACTGGCAGTCATGTGATTGTAAAGATCCCAAAGGGTGTGACGAGCGTGTGCCTTCCTTTGTATCTATGATGAACAAATGATACAATGAAGTGTTTGATAGGCATTTAGAAGTTGGAGGAACATGAATTCATGACACATTTTGTGCATAGCAACTTCTTTCATTTTTTGTCACGACGATTCAGAGCTACTTCTTGCTCCTTCATCAGGTGAATGAGCAGAAAGTAGCTCGTGATAAAGCATAAAAAAGTTGCTATCCATAAAAAGTGTCATGTATTTAGATAATACACTGGCTAGGTGTATTTTAACGAACCTGTTTGTAAATCAGAAAGCGCAGTTAACACAGCTTATTTGCTTGATTGTCAACGCCTACTGGTCGCATTAATTTAAGCATGTCAATTAGTGTCTCCAAGCAGATTGCCCGTAAATCACTGAGTTATCAGTAAACTTGTTAGTGCCACAGCAGGAAACAGATTATAGGATAAACAAGGCAGTTATGTGGCAAATTCGGCAACCAAATGAACGGTATTCAAAACACTGCTGCAATAAACTTAAAGATGTAGATGGTATTAGGAATATTAATTGGATTTATACCAGAACTGTTATTTAGTTATGGGTTTGCATATGCTTGGATGGCTGAGACGTTAGAAATATGGAACTGTTTTAACTATGTTTGAACAACGTTCAAAATACAGTTATTGCCAAGCGTTCAGATATTTTAAACTCTCAAAATGTGTTGAAATACTCCACATTAAAAACTGAGTTTTATTTACATGCTTTATCGCCTTTGCTATTACGAATATCCTTAATAAAATTTTGATGTAGTATTAACAGCCTGAATAGTCAATTTAATAGATTATCAAAAGATGATGATATTAACATAGCAATATGTCCCTTTATATGCTGAAATTTTTTAATTATTTTTCCGATTTCAATTTTAAAATACCCAAAGTGAACCAAACATTGTACTTCGCATGAATACAAAAATATAAACGTTATCACACGTTTAGCTATTGTTCTTTATAAAATATGTATTATTTGAAAGTAACTAGCCAAGAAAATATTAAAATATTCCAGTCGCTATTAATACTTCTTGTAAAGAGGTCATTTCTTTTTCGCATCAAGGCCAAATATATGAATAGAACTTTCTGTCTGTCCACATGGTAAATCAGAAACTAAAATCATTCCAGCTTTGTAATAAGAGTATGTTATCACAATATCAGATTGAGACGTTCTTCACCTCGATACCCTTTACGATGTTATAATCCTAATAGTCATAAATACAGTTTTTTTATTTCCCATACTAACCACACAACAGTCATGCACTTCAATAGCATTTAAATCAGTAAACCAAATCAATTTCATATTAGATTTCATCGACGTCATTAGACAGACGTGCCTGTAAATCTACTGTTAACACATGCAATTTGTGCTAACCAAATGTTCAAAACATGGCTTGAAATGTCGTATCAACGCAGGGTGGCTAGTTACCTGTAATTTACACTTGTTGTTTACCTGTGCATGTCCAGCAGTGGTTCTGTGGTAACATGACCTCTCATGTTCTGTTTTATATCCGTGACCAACACAACCGATGTCACAATGACATTAGAATTCAATTCAGCTAATTTTGTAATGGTATAATTACTGTTTTGTTCCCACTAGTTAACTTCAGTCGCCTCACTACTTAACTCGTTAATTAGTGACTTAAGTCGTTAATTAGCGACCACAGACGTTTATTGTAAACACGCTGGTGATTTATCTGTGTGTTGTGACAGTCAGTGCTGTTGGTGTGTCATTAGACAGCTTGTTGTACAGATTGACAGAAAGACATGTCCAGAGATTATCATGAAGACCAGATTATCACGACTTCAGATGTGTCTGTGCTTAATGTTTAGTATGGCACGAAGCTTTCGTTAATTGACCGTAACATTGTTTTGTCAGTTTTGAAAACATCGAAGTTCAAACTACGACATAATTTTGAAATTGTTTTGGGGTGTGAGAGGCGATAGATGTTTCAAACACGTCGTAACTAACGTCCTCTCGATCGTTAGCCTGTCGCGATCCGTCAGGATTCAGTTGTGATACGACCTCCGTTGGGATACGAGCCGATCTTTGCAAGTGTTAATAGCCCATGGATATTCCGGGTTAGATCTGGTCCCCAGCAAACTATACTTGGAGCGGGCGTTTTTGTCATGTTCGGTGACTTAATTGTTTGTGTGTTATTGTATTCTGACAGCATGGATCGTTGCTCTTACTATGAATCACTGGATTGTCTAGTGCAGGCCGCCGTGAAACAGCTGGAATATTGCTGGATATCGCGTTAAACAGCAAACAAACCAGACAGCATGTGTAAATAATGTGTGGAATGACATGTGACAATCATCAGTACTTGAGCAAAGATAAAAAAAATATGCAATTGAGTGGGTCCCCTTTTTGCTGTTCTGTTATGCATATGAATACGTATTTCCAAAGTCCGGCAATATTTCTTATGAATATGGAAAGGATTTTGTCGCTTCTTTATGGAGAATGGACAGTATGCTTAAAAAAGCGATGATTAATGTAATCTGGACCACTAGCTTTGTTTACTGGAGGTGATTATCTGAAATCGATTATATCGTTATGCTCAACATAAAAATCTTGAAATTCACCTTCACATATGTCATAAGTGTCAGGTCACACATGGTTAAAATTATTGATATTTCGGACTTTTCCGAATCTGAAAAAGCGATTGGAATACGCGAAACATTTGTGACCAAAGTGGGTATTAGTTGTTGTACTAGAAGTATTCAGAATAAATCTAATTAAAACACATATGTGATGCTCAGGTTTTTTTCAGGAATGGAGATTTTTTTGTCAATCATACATTACCTTGAACCAACATTTGAATTAATTTCCACTTGGAATAGACGGAGCTTTTTTTTAACATTTATTGACAAGTGAGTAATTTTAGATTATTTTTCCGAAAACATGTGTCGACAGCAGGGTTGGAACCCACATCGTTTGATTTGAGGACGTGTAATTGTCAACCTCAGCCACGGCAGCACATGAAGGTATGGTGTGACATTAACTATTAAATATTTTCATAATTTTGCATAATGCTTGAAAGCTCAAAATAATATGTATATATTTTGTGTTTGAGCAGGTTACCGACGACAATCTTTATAGCAATTAGATAAACCTTTGACGATAAAACAAATCCGGTAATATATATATATCCTTGTTCGGGGCTCTTTATTTCCTATCATTCACGTCAGGATGTATTTACAATGTGCAAGCGATTGATAGATACTAGTTTAGGACCCCACGACATTATAACTCTCCATTCCTTAAAAATATTGGGCCTCTGTTCCATTACTTTTAAGTAATGAAGAGTTACTCGGACATTACCCTCTACGTAATTTTCAATAGTGGGAATTTGTTTCTTTTGTATTCAGTCGTTAGACACTCTTCAAGGTCGTAATGGAAGTCCTCTTTTGCTTGTTTTCGGAGATTATTAACAGTTTGTCTTTGTTTCTTGTACCTTAAACTGTTATTTGATTTATTGGATAATTTTACCTTTTTTTTAAAAGTTTTTCTCTAATACGGATTGCTCGTCGAATTAAACCAGGGCTTATTCCTTGCCCTTATTATAACTCATGTGAAGGGCACGCACTCTCTTACATAGTGAGCGTGTGCTATTGTTAGGGCGTCACAAGCTTAGCTGACCGAATTACACGAGTCAAACATATTTTCCCAATTTGTGAAAACAGCAAGCTGCTTTAGGCGATCATAATCACATTGCTTATGTGGTAATTTGGAATTAGGACTGAGGACAATTGAACATTATGCCATTAATACGAATAGTGTTTGCAATATTGATGACTCTAGTTTTAACACGTCCAACGATGGTACTCTTAAACTGCCCAACACGTATATCACCACTAAGCATATCTAAGGATTATATCAAAGCTTCTGACCATCGTCCTACCTCTTTTCACTTTGTAAATGTGAATGTGTGTGGAACAAAGAAACGATTAGAATACCCAGAATTGATGGATCTACTTGACAATGATATACTAGATTCCAAGAAACATAAACTGATGTATTGGATGATATCCATAATGGCGGTTTTCATGTTTATCTTCAACATAGAAACAGAGCTTAAGAAGATCAGGAGGTATCGATTTTGCACAGAGAGAACGAGTTTATTCAGTATTTAACCCATTTCTGGTGTCCCCCGCCGTGATATTGCTGGAATATTGCTAAAAGCGGCGTAAAATCAAACTCACTCACTCAGTATTTAACGCCTCGTGGCCAAGAGAACAGTTCCTTTCATATCACATGAGTACGATAGTGGTATGTGAATGTATTACGTAATTTCTAAATATAAAAGTATATATCTATAAATAAAACTTTATCTTTATTCCAGATTAACACTCCTGTTTAACGGTAAACTGTCAAATTTATCTTAAGAAACGTATTGATGGTCGATTTCAATGCTAAAACGAGTAACCTGTGTGACTATTGTATCATAGAGAAACACATACTTGAAGAGTTGAATATAGATGATTTATATAATAAATTTATATAAATGATTTGTCTGAACTCGAACCTGAAGCAGTACACGATTATCATTTTCTTCCAAGGATTAAGCCGTCAAAAGATACATCACGAGTTTATGACTCAGGTGCAAAATTGATAGAACTATGCAAGAATCAGAACATATTTATATGCAATGGGCGTATGGGACGAGATAAAATGGTAGGGAAGATTACGAGTCTAGACAAGAGTGTGATCGATTATGTAATCTCATCGACAATGGGTCTTCCTTGATGTAAAGATTTTGAAATCAAATGTTACAGTTCATTGTTTACAGATGTACACTGCCCAATAAGGTTTTCTCTAGAACAATCAAAATGTTCTGAAAAAAATAACACAGGAAGTGAACTAAAGCCCCAAAGATTTGAGAATACTAAAAGCCAGATATATTTTGATAATATTGATAGAAACCGTGTTGTCTTGTCAAATTAGCAAGGTCATCGCGCCATGAATGAGAGAGCAATCGAAATCGCACATGTGCTTGTCGACGCTGCACCTGCAACATTCGGGGTCAGACCTTGTAACCGGCGTGATGCCACTTTGAGAAAGCAAAAACATTGTTTCGGGTACGAATGTAAACAAAACCCAAAGGAACTACTTCTGTAAGGCTAATTTAAAAAAACAAAAAAACAAAAAAACAACTGACACTTTTGAACATAGAAAGCTTTTCCGAGAGCAATCTAAGGCATATAAGAAATGCTTAGACAAACTTTATAAGAAACATACAAATAGTGCCAATCGAAAACATAGTCCACGTGAATTTTGGAAAAACGCTGTTAAAAATAAGAGTTAGGTGAATAACAATGAGGCTAAAATCGAAACAAATTATGAACACTATAAAGAGAAATGAACAAAGACATGGATACAGATACAATTATTGATGAAGAATATCCAAATACTACTATGCACGATGATCAAAATGATAGTGATATCACAATAGGAGAACTATATAAAGCTGTAAAAAGGTTGCATAGCACATCTTTCGGTATAGATCTCATTGTAAATGAGTATATAGTAAACTCCTTATGATTATTAGCACCCTTATATCTTGATTACTTTATTGCCGTGTTCACTACCGGAAACGTACCAGATGCTTGGCTAACCGGTGTGATCAAGATTTAAAAAGGAAAGGTAACCCACTCGACCCGGACTTTTACAACCTAACACAATTTTGAAATTGCTTTGGGAAACCTTTTACGTGTTTACTAAATACACGATTGTCATCTTTCACAATAACAATAACATCCTGTCTCCCGCACAACAGACATCTTTATCTTCAATATGTTTATGCAGAGCCTTAAGCATAGAAAACAAAAGTTGTATTGTGATTTTATAGACTTCACCAAGACTTTTGACTAAGTGTGGAGAATAGGTCTGTGGCACAAATTGTTGACAAATGGCGTCAGAGGTAAATGTCTCTTTCTGATTAACTAACTGTACAGTGGTATTAAATCATGTGTTGTAAAAAAATTGAAATGTCAGATTTCTTCCCAAACCTTTCCGGAGCTTGACAAGGAGAGAAATGTACCCCCATTGCCATTTTCAATGTATATGAATGATCTCGAGCTATCTCCACTGGAACATAACTTTCGTGGTCACGATCTTGGTGACGCCGCAACCCTTTAATACAATTTATAATTTTACTGTATGTTGATGATAAGGTCTTATTTAGTAGATACCCCGTAGATTTACAGAAAACCCTTGACTCTTTTAGAATAAACTGCACTAAATGGGAATTAGATGTTATAACGTTTAAAATTTATTTTTATATATTTGGCAGTGGTCCTGTCAAACGAAGTAAACTCCAGTTGATGTTTGGTGGAAGACATCTCGAGATAGTAGATAGTTATGTTTTCCTGGGAATAACGTTCCACAGAATTCGAAGGATGATACCCGCAATTAAATCTATTGCCTCTAATGCCAAGAAAGCTGTATTCTGTCTCCTGAAGAGAGCAAGAAATATTAATTTACCTCTCGATTGTCTTATCTCGGCTTTTTATTCTATGGTATGACCTATCTTGTTATGTGGTTCAGAAATATGGGAATACGAAAATGTACAAATCTTTGAGCATGTTCATTTTAAATTTCTAAACTTTGCTGCTGGATTAAGAACAGCAACTCCAATTTTTATGGTTTATGGGGAATTAGGCAGGGAACCTCTACACATAACTATCACAAAACGTGTAATAAAATTCTGGCATACCATCGCAACTCCTGTGGTGCATTCTGATCTCCAACAAATCTTCGTTTAAGTCCCCAATTGTAACTTCTTTCGATGAAATGTCAAAGGCTGTTTGTATTGAGTGCTCAAGATAGTCTCAATATGATATGGGGATGATGGGTCAGCGATATGTAACTCACAATAACAAACTCATGTGAGGTAGATATATTTGAAATAGAGAATACGATCGCTCGTCAAATACCAGAACTATTCACTCATTCCATAAAATTGGTATTACACGGGAGCGAGTTTAGTATTTCATTTATTACTTGCCGTTTACACCCTTTTCACAATTTCATTGTTTGTAAATATGCAGATCCACAGCGTAATCCGGCTGAGGTTCACAGAATAATACTTCAAACACATTAAAAATTAACACGTATCCGTACACAAAGGAAAAAGTAAAACACATCTGGACATACTTGATACTGAAATATCCCAATTAGCAAAACTGAAAATTTCGTGATGAGTGATATGACAACGGCAACTATGACGTCACATCGCAGCACGACATGCACGTAACAATGGACCAATACAAAATGCAGATTCTGTACACCTTCATTGCGGAGAAAGCAAGCACAGTGCAAATACTAGTAGTCTACATGGGCGTAAAGTGATGGACACTTTGCTGAAGAGTAATGTTGATATGAACTTACTTGGAAAATGTCTTTTGGTCTTGTTTCTTGGTTTTGTCATTGCCGATGTTCCCCTGAGCAACCCTAGGATTTGCTAGTGCTAGTTTGTTTTGAACAAGCACAATACAAATTCTAGGCTTTCTCAAAAGGCGGTTGTCATTTATTGACAGGATTAACTTGATGACTATATAAGGATGCAGTGGAGTTGCTTGAAGGTCATGTTGTTGGTCACTTGGAAACCCCTAGCATTCGCTAGTGCTAGCATTTAAAGTAGCAAGCACAAAAGCAATACTAGTAATTTTCAAGAGATATGTATCAAGGTTGTTGTTGAGAGGTCAGTTGAGAATAGGTCGATGAACTCCAATGAACATCAAGAAAATGCTAGTACAGGCATTTGAAATAACAATATTAGGGTAAATATTCGTAGTTGAGAGGGGACGAAATGTTTTCAAGCTTACCATGTGTTTAGTTGTATAAGAATGTCAGTGTTGGTATTCCGTGTCAACCCCTAGCATATGCTAGTGCTAGCATAGGAGAAAGCAAGCACAGTGCAAATACTAGTAGTCTACATGGGTGTAAGGTGATGGACACTTTGCTGAAGAGTAATGTTGATATGAACTTACTTGGAAAATGTCTTTTGGTCTTGTTTCTTGGTTTTGTCATTGCCGATGTTCCCCTGAGCAACCCTAGCATTTGCTAGTGCTAGTTTGTTTTGAACAAGCACAATACAAATTCTAGGCTTTCTCAAAAGGCGGTTGTCATTTATTGACAGGATTAACTTGATGACTATATAAGGATGCAGTGGAGTTGCTTTAAGGTGATGTTGTTGGTCACTTGGAAACCCCTAGCATTCGCTAGTGCTAGCATTTAAAGTAGCAAGCACAAAAGCAATACTAGTAATTTTCAAGAGATATGTATCAAGGTGTTTGTTGAGAGATCAGTTGAGAATAGGTCGATGAACTCTAATGAACATCAAGAAAATGCTAGTACAGGTAAATGAAATAACAACATTAGGGTAAATATTCGTAGTTGAGAGGGGATGAAATGTTTACAAGCTTACCATGTGTTTAGTTGTATGACAATGTCAGTGTTGGTATTCCGTGTCAACCCCTAGCATATGCTAGTGCTAGCATAGGAGAAAGCAAGCACAGTGCAAATACTAGTAGTCTACATGGGCGTAAAATGATGGACACTTTGCTGAAGAGTAATGTTGATATGAACTTACTTGGAAAATGTCTTTTGGTCTTGTTTCTTGGTTTTCGTCATTGCCGATGTTCCCCTGAGCAATTCTAGCATTTGCTAGTGCTAGTTTGTTTTGAGGAAGCACAATACAAATATTCTAGCATTTGCTAGTGCTAGTTTGTTTTGAACAAGCACAATACAAATTCTAGGCTTTCTCAAAAGGCAGTTGTCATTTATTGACAGGATTAACTTGATGAATATATAAGGATGCAGTAGAGTTGCTTGAAGGTCATGTTGTTGGTCACTTCGAAACCCCTAGCATTTGCTAGTGCTAGCATTTAAAGAAGCAAGCACAAAAGCAATACTAGTAATTTTTAAGAGATATATATTAATGTGTTTGTTGAGAGGCCAATTGAGAATAGGTCGATGAACTCCAATGAACATCAAGAAAATGCTAGTACAGTTAATTGAAATAACAACATTAGGGTAAATGGTCGTAATCGAGAGGGGACCAAATGTGTTCAAGCTTACCATGTGTTGTATAACAATGTCAGTGTTGGTGTTCCGTGTCAACCCCTAGCATATGCTTAGAAAAGCAAGCACAGTGCAAATACTAGTAGTCGAGGAACTCCAATGAACATCAAGAACATGATAGTAGAGGTAATTGAAATAACAGGATTAGGGTAAATAGTCGTAGCTGAGGGGATATAAAGTGTTTGTAGATACATCACATGAAAAAGGGTTGATGAACTAAGGAACCTCAGAAATTCCTAGTACAGTTCCCAAAAGTAGTGTTTGATTGAGCGAACTTGTTATGTGATATTGTAGTGATCATGTCAATGTTTTAATTTTTGGTCATTCCTTTGTATCCGCTGGTGCTAGCATCAGAGAAAGGAAACATTTCGCAAATACTGTTAGTGTACATTGTGTAAATACTGTTAAGTTAAGGATGCTTCTTCTTGCAATTGCAGAACCAAGCACAAAAGCAAGACTTGTAGTTCTAAAGAGATAAGTTTTGTTTGAAGTCATTGAGGGGATTCGGACTATAGATTGAGCACCCCCAATAAACCTCAAGAATATGTTTGTATTGGCAAATTTCCTGAAGCGCCCAATGGAAAGACTCGATGTCAAGTGATGGACACTTTACTTAATATGAATCAAATACACTCGTCTCCAACAGAAACTAATACCAACACCAGTTGTGTAGTACTGACAAATACATTGCTCTTCTTCTGGCGATAATACCATTCCAAGCACCAGCATCTGACATAATCTGGTGCTAGTTTGATCAAGGACACTTTCACGCAGATTATGTCAGGAACCGGCGAAGGCTGATTTCTGTGGAGACTAAATGTTTTTAATGAATTGTGGTTCGATGTTGTCAAACAACAAATACATCCTTTGTGTTGCTTCTACTTTGCCACTGAAATATTCAAGTCACCCGATTTCCAAATACCATTGCACTACTCGTTGACATTATATTGAACATGGAACTGAAATGTCTCATAACGCAATAATTTACACATCAGTTGAGATACACAAATATACACTGGCAGTCATGTGATTGTAAAGATCCCAAAGGGTGTGACGAGCGTGTGCCTTCCTTTGTATCTATGATGAACAAATGATACAATGAAGTGTTTGATAGGCATTTAGAAGTTGGAGGAACATGAATTCATGACACATTTTGTGCATAGCAACTTCTTTCATTTTTTGTCACGACGATTCAGAGCTACTTCTTGCTCCTTCATCAGGTGAATGAGCAGAAAGTAGCTCGTGATAAAGCATAAAAAAGTTGCTATCCATAAAAAGTGTCATGTATTTAGATAATACACTGGCTAGGTGTATTTTAACGAACCTGTTTGTAAATCAGAAAGCGCAGTTAACACAGCTTATTTGCTTGATTGTCAACGCCTACTGGTCGCATTAATTTAAGCATGTCAATTAGTGTCTCCAAGCAGATTGCCCGTAAATCACTGAGTTATCAGTAAACTTGTTAGTGCCACAGCAGGAAACAGATTATAGGATAAACAAGGCAGTTATGTGGCAAATTCGGCAACCAAATGAACGGTATTCAAAACACTGCTGCAATAAACTTAAAGATGTAGATGGTATTAGGAATATTAATTGGATTTATACCAGAACTGTTATTTAGTTATGGGTTTGCATATGCTTGGATGGCTGAGACGTTAGAAATATGGAACTGTTTTAACTATGTTTGAACAACGTTCAAAATACAGTTATTGCCAAGCGTTCAGATATTTTAAACTCTCAAAATGTGTTGAAATACTCCACATTAAAAACTGAGTTTTATTTACATGCTTTATCGCCTTTGCTATTACGAATATCCTTAATAAAATTTTGATGTAGTATTAACAGCCTGAATAGTCAATTTAATAGATTATCAAAAGATGATGATATTAACATAGCAATATGTCCCTTTATATGCTGAAATTTTTTAATTATTTTTCCGATTTCAATTTTAAAATACCCAAAGTGAACCAAACATTGTACTTCGCATGAATACAAAAATATAAACGTTATCACACGTTTAGCTATTGTTCTTTATAAAATATGTATTATTTGAAAGTAACTAGCCAAGAAAATATTAAAATATTCCAGTCGCTATTAATACTTCTTGTAAAGAGGTCATTTCTTTTTCGCATCAAGGCCAAATATATGAATAGAACTTTCTGTCTGTCCACATGGTAAATCAGAAACTAAAATCATTCCAGCTTTGTAATAAGAGTATGTTATCACAATATCAGATTGAGACGTTCTTCACCTCGATACCCTTTACGATGTTATAATCCTAATAGTCATAAATACA
Source organism: Haliotis cracherodii (assembly GCF_022045235.1). Taxonomy (NCBI): domain Eukaryota; kingdom Metazoa; phylum Mollusca; class Gastropoda; order Lepetellida; family Haliotidae; genus Haliotis; species Haliotis cracherodii. The sequence continues at coordinate 21,641,109 of NW_027266286.1, forward strand.
GTTTTTTTATTTCCCATACTAACCACACAACAGTCATGCACTTCAATAGCATTTAAATCAGTAAACCAAATCAATTTCATATTAGATTTCATCGACGTCATTAGACAGACGTGCCTGTAAATCTACTGTTAACACATGCAATTTGTGCTAACCAAATGTTCAAAACATGGCTTGAAATGTCGTATCAACGCAGGGTGGCTAGTTACCTGTAATTTACACTTGTTGTTTACCTGTGCATGTCCAGCAGTGGTTCTGTGGTAACATGACCTCTCATGTTCTGTTTTATATCCGTGACCAACACAACCGATGTCACAATGACATTAGAATTCAATTCAGCTAATTTTGTAATGGTATAATTACTGTTTTGTTCCCACTAGTTAACTTCAGTCGCCTCACTACTTAACTCGTTAATTAGTGACTTAAGTCGTTAATTAGCGACCACAGACGTTTATTGTAAACACGCTGGTGATTTATCTGTGTGTTGTGACAGTCAGTGCTGTTGGTGTGTCATTAGACAGCTTGTTGTACAGATTGACAGAAAGACATGTCCAGAGATTATCATGAAGACCAGATTATCACGACTTCAGATGTGTCTGTGCTTAATGTTTAGTATGGCACGAAGCTTTCGTTAATTGACCGTAACATTGTTTTGTCAGTTTTGAAAACATCGAAGTTCAAACTACGACATAATTTTGAAATTGTTTTGGGGTGTGAGAGGCGATAGATGTTTCAAACACGTCGTAACTAACGTCCTCTCGATCGTTAGCCTGTCGCGATCCGTCAGGATTCAGTTGTGATACGACCTCCGTTGGGATACGAGCCGATCTTTGCAAGTGTTAATAGCCCATGGATATTCCGGGTTAGATCTGGTCCCCAGCAAACTATACTTGGAGCGGGCGTTTTTGTCATGTTCGGTGACTTAATTGTTTGTGTGTTATTGTATTCTGACAGCATGGATCGTTGCTCTTACTATGAATCACTGGATTGTCTAGTGCAGGCCGCCGTGAAACAGCTGGAATATTGCTGGATATCGCGTTAAACAGCAAACAAACCAGACAGCATGTGTAAATAATGTGTGGAATGACATGTGACAATCATCAGTACTTGAGCAAAGATAAAAAAAATATGCAATTGAGTGGGTCCCCTTTTTGCTGTTCTGTTATGCATATGAATACGTATTTCCAAAGTCCGGCAATATTTCTTATGAATATGGAAAGGATTTTGTCGCTTCTTTATGGAGAATGGACAGTATGCTTAAAAAAGCGATGATTAATGTAATCTGGACCACTAGCTTTGTTTACTGGAGGTGATTATCTGAAATCGATTATATCGTTATGCTCAACATAAAAATCTTGAAATTCACCTTCACATATGTCATAAGTGTCAGGTCACACATGGTTAAAATTATTGATATTTCGGACTTTTCCGAATCTGAAAAAGCGATTGGAATACGCGAAACATTTGTGACCAAAGTGGGTATTAGTTGTTGTACTAGAAGTATTCAGAATAAATCTAATTAAAACACATATGTGATGCTCAGGTTTTTTTCAGGAATGGAGATTTTTTTGTCAATCATACATTACCTTGAACCAACATTTGAATTAATTTCCACTTGGAATAGACGGAGCTTTTTTTTAACATTTATTGACAAGTGAGTAATTTTAGATTATTTTTCCGAAAACATGTGTCGACAGCAGGGTTGGAACCCACATCGTTTGATTTGAGGACGTGTAATTGTCAACCTCAGCCACGGCAGCACATGAAGGTATGGTGTGACATTAACTATTAAATATTTTCATAATTTTGCATAATGCTTGAAAGCTCAAAATAATATGTATATATTTTGTGTTTGAGCAGGTTACCGACGACAATCTTTATAGCAATTAGATAAACCTTTGACGATAAAACAAATCCGGTAATATATATATATCCTTGTTCGGGGCTCTTTATTTCCTATCATTCACGTCAGGATGTATTTACAATGTGCAAGCGATTGATAGATACTAGTTTAGGACCCCACGACATTATAACTCTCCATTCCTTAAAAATATTGGGCCTCTGTTCCATTACTTTTAAGTAATGAAGAGTTACTCGGACATTACCCTCTACGTAATTTTCAATAGTGGGAATTTGTTTCTTTTGTATTCAGTCGTTAGACACTCTTCAAGGTCGTAATGGAAGTCCTCTTTTGCTTGTTTTCGGAGATTATTAACAGTTTGTCTTTGTTTCTTGTACCTTAAACTGTTATTTGATTTATTGGATAATTTTACCTTTTTTTTAAAAGTTTTTCTCTAATACGGATTGCTCGTCGAATTAAACCAGGGCTTATTCCTTGCCCTTATTATAACTCATGTGAAGGGCACGCACTCTCTTACATAGTGAGCGTGTGCTATTGTTAGGGCGTCACAAGCTTAGCTGACCGAATTACACGAGTCAAACATATTTTCCCAATTTGTGAAAACAGCAAGCTGCTTTAGGCGATCATAATCACATTGCTTATGTGGTAATTTGGAATTAGGACTGAGGACAATTGAACATTATGCCATTAATACGAATAGTGTTTGCAATATTGATGACTCTAGTTTTAACACGTCCAACGATGGTACTCTTAAACTGCCCAACACGTATATCACCACTAAGCATATCTAAGGATTATATCAAAGCTTCTGACCATCGTCCTACCTCTTTTCACTTTGTAAATGTGAATGTGTGTGGAACAAAGAAACGATTAGAATACCCAGAATTGATGGATCTACTTGACAATGATATACTAGATTCCAAGAAACATAAACTGATGTATTGGATGATATCCATAATGGCGGTTTTCATGTTTATCTTCAACATAGAAACAGAGCTTAAGAAGATCAGGAGGTATCGATTTTGCACAGAGAGAGCGAGTTTATTCAGTATTTAACCCATTTCTGGTGTCCCCCGCCGTGATATTGCTGGAATATTGCTAAAAGCGGCGTAAAATCAAACTCACTCACTCAGTATTTAACGCCTCGTGGCCAAGAGAACAGTTCCTTTCATATCACATGAGTACGATAGTGGTATGTGAATGTATTACGTAATTTCTAAATATAAAAGTATATATCTATAAATAAAACTTTATCTTTATTCCAGATTAACACTCCTGTTTAACGGTAAACTGTCAAATTTATCTTAAGAAACGTATTGATGGTCGATTTCAATGCTAAAACGAGTAACCTGTGTGACTATTGTATCATAGAGAAACACATACTTGAAGAGTTGAATATAGATGATTTATATAATAAATTTATATAAATGATTTGTCTGAACTCGAACCTGAAGCAGTACACGATTATCATTTTCTTCCAAGGATTAAGCCGTCAAAAGATACATCACGAGTTTATGACTCAGGTGCAAAATTGATAGAACTATGCAAGAATCAGAACATATTTATATGCAATGGGCGTATGGGACGAGATAAAATGGTAGGGAAGATTACGAGTCTAGACAAGAGTGTGATCGATTATGTAATCTCATCGACAATGGGTCTTCCTTGATGTAAAGATTTTGAAATCAAATGTTACAGTTCATTGTTTACAGATGTACACTGCCCAATAAGGTTTTCTCTAGAACAATCAAAATGTTCTGAAAAAAATAACACAGGAAGTGAACTAAAGCCCCAAAGATTTGAGAATACTAAAAGCCAGATATATTTTGATAATATTGATAGAAACCGTGTTGTCTTGTCAAATTAGCAAGGTCATCGCGCCATGAATGAGAGAGCAATCGAAATCGCACATGTGCTTGTCGACGCTGCACCTGCAACATTCGGGGTCAGACCTTGTAACCGGCGTGATGCCACTTTGAGAAAGCAAAAACATTGTTTCGGGTACGAATGTAAACAAAACCCAAAGGAACTACTTCTGTAAGGCTAATTTAAAAAAACAAAAAAACAAAAAAACAACTGACACTTTTGAACATAGAAAGCTTTTCCGAGAGCAATCTAAGGCATATAAGAAATGCTTAGACAAACTTTATAAGAAACATACAAATAGTGCCAATCGAAAACATAGTCCACGTGAATTTTGGAAAAACGCTGTTAAAAATAAGAGTTAGGTGAATAACAATGAGGCTAAAATCGAAACAAATTATGAACACTATAAAGAGAAATGAACAAAGACATGGATACAGATACAATTATTGATGAAGAATATCCAAATACTACTATGCACGATGATCAAAATGATAGTGATATCACAATAGGAGAACTATATAAAGCTGTAAAAAGGTTGCATAGCACATCTTTCGGTATAGATCTCATTGTAAATGAGTATATAGTAAACTCCTTATGATTATTAGCACCCTTATATCTTGATTACTTTATTGCCGTGTTCACTACCGGAAACGTACCAGATGCTTGGCTAACCGGTGTGATCAAGATTTAAAAAGGAAAGGTAACCCACTCGACCCGGACTTTTACAACCTAACACAATTTTGAAATTGCTTTGGGAAACCTTTTACGTGTTTACTAAATACACGATTGTCATCTTTCACAATAACAATAACATCCTGTCTCCCGCACAACAGACATCTTTATCTTCAATATGTTTATGCAGAGCCTTAAGCATAGAAAACAAAAGTTGTATTGTGATTTTATAGACTTCACCAAGACTTTTGACTAAGTGTGGAGAATAGGTCTGTGGCACAAATTGTTGACAAATGGCGTCAGAGGTAAATGTCTCTTTCTGATTAACTAACTGTACAGTGGTATTAAATCATGTGTTGTAAAAAAATTGAAATGTCAGATTTCTTCCCAAACCTTTCCGGAGCTTGACAAGGAGAGAAATGTACCCCCATTGCCATTTTCAATGTATATGAATGATCTCGAGCTATCTCCACTGGAACATAACTTTCGTGGTCACGATCTTGGTGACGCCGCAACCCTTTAATACAATTTATAATTTTACTGTATGTTGATGATAAGGTCTTATTTAGTAGATACCCCGTAGATTTACAGAAAACCCTTGACTCTTTTAGAATAAACTGCACTAAATGGGAATTAGATGTTATAACGTTTAAAATTTATTTTTATATATTTGGCAGTGGTCCTGTCAAACGAAGTAAACTCCAGTTGATGTTTGGTGGAAGACATCTCGAGATAGTAGATAGTTATGTTTTCCTGGGAATAACGTTCCACAGAATTCGAAGGATGATACCCGCAATTAAATCTATTGCCTCTAATGCCAAGAAAGCTGTATTCTGTCTCCTGAAGAGAGCAAGAAATATTAATTTACCTCTCGATTGTCTTATCTCGGCTTTTTATTCTATGGTATGACCTATCTTGTTATGTGGTTCAGAAATATGGGAATACGAAAATGTACAAATCTTTGAGCATGTTCATTTTAAATTTCTAAACTTTGCTGCTGGATTAAGAACAGCAACTCCAATTTTTATGGTTTATGGGGAATTAGGCAGGGAACCTCTACACATAACTATCACAAAACGTGTAATAAAATTCTGGCATACCATCGCAACTCCTGTGGTGCATTCTGATCTCCAACAAATCTTCGTTTAAGTCCCCAATTGTAACTTCTTTCGATGAAATGTCAAAGGCTGTTTGTATTGAGTGCTCAAGATAGTCTCAATATGATATGGGGATGATGGGTCAGCGATATGTAACTCACAATAACAAACTCATGTGAGGTAGATATATTTGAAATAGAGAATACGATCGCTCGTCAAATACCAGAACTATTCACTCATTCCATAAAATTGGTATTACACGGGAGCGAGTTTAGTATTTCATTTATTACTTGCCGTTTACACCCTTTTCACAATTTCATTGTTTGTAAATATGCAGATCCACAGCGTAATCCGGCTGAGGTTCACAGAATAATACTTCAAACACATTAAAAATTAACACGTATCCGTACACAAAGGAAAAAGTAAAACACATCTGGACATACTTGATACTGAAATATCCCAATTAGCAAAACTGAAAATTTCGTGATGAGTGATATGACAACGGCAACTATGACGTCACATCGCAGCACGACATGCACGTAACAATGGACCAATACAAAATGCAGATTCTGTACACCTTCATTGCGGGCATTTAACGTCACTGTGTTTTCCGATGCTGAAGCATTATCTGTATATATGGCACGAAGAAGGTTATCAGAGACGCAAAGATGGCGTATTATTGGCATGCATTCCACAGGCATGACCTTCAAAAGCAGGGGACGTCAACTAGGGTATCATGATCCCGTAATCAGCAGACTGGTACGAAAACACGGGCAAACCAATGTTGTACAGGATCTCCCACGGCCAGGAAGACCTGGCATGGCGTCAAGGCGTGAGTGAGTGAGTGAGTATGGTTTTACGCCGCTTTTAGCAATATTCCAGCAATATCACGACGGGGGACACCAGAAATGGGCTTCACACACTGTACCCATGTCGGGAATCGAACCTGGGTCTTCGGCGTGACGAGCGAACGCTTTAACCACTAGGCTACCCCACAGCCCCCGTCAAGGCGGGAAGACATGGCCCTGCTTCAGCTTGCCCATCGTCAACCATTTGCAACATCTCCTGTTCTGAAACGCCAATGGACGGATGGCCCAATTGGAGGCACTTATCATCCGAAATGGCTGCAGTTGCCCATTCAGCAGATCAGACGCCCTACTGGAGAGATGAGACGAAGGCCGGAAGCACGTGGCGGGTTTACCCGCTATTGATGATTTGTATAATGAATGTGCACCTCCATACTTATTGTGGCTATTTTTTTTGCATAAATAAAGTGCCCTAAGACTTATCTCAAAACAGGACAAATTGTTCATGTTTTCTTATTGTCAGAGGTTTCTTCTTGCAAACCACATTCGTTTGTCCGAGGTTATGATATATGCTATCAGGGTAGTGATGTCGACTCTCGTATGACCAGTATGTGAAATATACATGGGGTGCTTAACGTTTCATGTGTATATTTATACCATAAACGGCCTACCTTTATAACTCAAGGGTCCGTTCCACAAAGCTATCGCATCACTAAGGTGATCGTATCTCCAATACTTAAAAACATAAAAAAATGGTTGATAAATAAAATATGGTTGATTGCACAGTTAATCTCATGATAATTAACCATTAATTATTGTATGGTCCAACCATGGATATATTACTAGACTCAGTTGTATTTGAGACTATACAGTGATCACAGATGTCCGGAAGGGAAACAGCCAAAGAACAATTGGAATGCTTTACTTGAGAAAGTTACAAGTCATGTTACAACTACACGAAATAAAAGTACATGCCGTTATTAAATCACTATAACACCACTGGAGTAAAAGATATATTCAGCTATATATATACTTGCTACCTGTTAATAACCGGGATGACTTAATGTCTTTCTGTCAAGTTACGTATTTTGAACAATTGTGACACAACCTCCAGATAAAGTACAATATATTATGTTAAATTACTGTTGACACATTCTGTTCCGTTTCTGTGGGGAACATTTGGGATCTCTGCACATCGGTTTCCAGTGCTTTAGACGACTAGTCCACCCATGCTCTCTAATGTTATTTCTACCTGCCCTATCCACAATTCCCAATACGACCATCAAAGTAAACGACGCGCCAAGGGCAATTGAGCTAAAAAAAAAACTCAAAAGAATTTATTTAAATTCATTACTTAAACGTTACATAACCTAGGGACTCCCGTGGTTTTTCTCAGTGGCATGGTCTGAGACTGGTTTCCTTATTTTATATCGGTTGACCCTGGTTTTAGATGGTGTCTTCAGAATTCACGTTTGATGAACAATTATGTCACTTGACAATGTCGTAAATTTGTGTTAGTACTTTGGGGACTTGTTTCCTTGGATTTTGACCATATTTGATGTATGGATAATATTCAATAGATATAAAACTCACGATTAACCCAGGGGCGGTCGGGTAGCCGAGTGGTTAAAGCGTTCGCTCGTCTCGCCGAAGACCCGGATTCGATTCCCTACATGGGTTCAATGCGTGAAGCCCATTCCTGGTGTCCCCCGCCGTGATATGGCTGGAATATTGCTAAAAGCGGCGTAAAACCCTTCTCACTCACTCACGATTAACCCAAATTTAACAATCATTCAAACATGATTATGTTGACTTGGCACGCATTTCAGGACAATGACTTAACCAGATATTGATTGTGTTCAGTAGTGGATCCCACAGTCATGGATGAACACAAATCAGGCGGCGTTCTGATGTGCTCTAACAACAAGCATGTAGTACATTGAAACTATTTGTCTTTACAGATACGCATTTCTTTGGTCACATGAATCATGATGTGCATAAGGGCGATGGGGTAGCCGAACGTTCTCTCGTCACACCGAATGCCCAGGACAATACGTGAAGCCTATTTCTGGTGTCCACATTGCTGGAATAATACTAAAAGCGCCGTAAAACGCAAAACTGACTCACTCACTTTGTTATGCATGTTTGTTAAAATGGACAAACATGTAACCATTAAGATCTTGTAAAGTAAGTAATTATTATGTGTTACCATCCTACATCATGAGTTACTTCGTCACCACATCACTGCCTTATTCGTCACCACATCACTGCCTTATTCGTCACCACATCACTGCCTTATTCATCAACACATCACTGCCTTATTCGTCAACACATCACTGCCTTATTCGTCATCACACCACTGCCTTATTCGTCACCACACCACTGCCTTATTCGTCACCACATCAATGTCTTATTCATCACCACATCACTGCCTTATTCGTCACCACACCACTGCCTTATTCGTCACTACCTCACTGTTTTATTCATCACCACATCACTGTCGTATTCGTCACATCACTGCCTTATTCGTCAACACTTCACTGCCTTATTCGTCACCACATCATTGTCTTATTCGTCACCACATCACTGCCTTATTCGTCACCACATAACTGCCTTATTCGTCGTCACATCACTGCCTTATTCGTCACTACATCACTGCCTTATTCATCACCACATCACTGTCGTATTCGTCACATCACTGCCTTATTCGTCATCACATCACTGCCTTATTCGTCACCACATCACTGCCTTATTCGTCACCACATCAATGCCTTATTCGTCACCACACCACTGCCTTATTCGTCACCACATCAATGTCTTATTCCTCACATCACTGCCTTATTCGTCACCACATCAATGCCTTATTCGTCCCCACACCACTACCTTATTCATTACCACATCAAAGCCTTATTCGTCACCACATCACTGCCTTATTGATTACTTTGCATCACTTTTTATAGTTCTGTTTTGATGTGAATGTAACTGAGATAATGAGAATGGAAGACGATTCTTTTGTTTATTATGGTCACAGATGACCAAGTACATTGAAATCACATGTTGCACGCGTGTCGTAAATCCGAAAAGGTTTTCCTTTGGTCAAGTAAAACCCCATTACCCCTGTGCGGAACTATTGTTTTCATTCATAAATGTTTTACTACGAAATGTTAAAGGAACGTAACACTCTCGTTAGAACGAGACGATGTAATTCTTTCAAATACTACTATAATCCAGGAATAAATATGACAAGAGACATATATTTACAGAAAACATTTATTCATAAATCCGTTAATTAAAACAATACAGACATTGAAATTGTTGTAGATCTTTTATTAAGGATGACAATATTAGCATCGTCGCAGACAATACGGCAGCTCCCATACCTATCAGCTGTCTCGTTAAAACTGATAAACAGTTAAAAGGAAGAGTTATTAACGTCATTCAGCCAATGAAAACGTTTGTTTTGTTGTCATAACTGATGAGGGGATCCGACAAGCTGCAAGATAAAGACTACAGAGAATACCAGAAACTGTTACACAAACATCCCCTGCAGGTACCTGCTGAACTTTTAAAAACAATTATTTTGATGAGCCAAATGTGCAGAGATTTGGGAAAGTGTCTGACACAGTAATTGCCGACTTCTTAAATGAAAATGAAAACGACGACACTGCCAAAGAGACGAAATATGACATTTCGGTTTTTAACTCCTACATGACCGCAATCGAACATGATCTTTGACAAGTTCAAGATATGCCTCCCACTGAATATATACTGAACCGCAAAAGAAACGTCACTCCAAGTAACATTGCATGAAAAGTTGTCATTTAAATATCTGGGTAACTTTTGTCAAAGTTTCTAAAATTTAACATTACCTTATACTAGTGTTGTGTTTAACTTGAAGAACATTTGACATTTAAATTTCAACCTTAATAATCAGTTTTGCCAAGTTTCAACTATTTAATATGTCTCAAAGTATGTTTACAGTGTTTGGACAAATAAGGTTTCTCATATATCTATCCATGGTGACGTTTCTTTTGCGGCTCAGTATACACGGTAAAGTCACCTAATCGAGGCCCCGACAGATGGTGCAATAGATAAATTGTGGTCATCGGGACAGTTGGGCAATAGTTATCCGAAGCCACAATAAAAACTCTCTTGTTGCTAAGTGCGATTCATTTTTGTATGAGGTCATGCACACCACGCATATATTTGTGTTGGGGGGGGGGGGGGGGGGGGGGGATATCAGTGTTAAAACTGACACTGATGGGGGAGAGTATCTGGAGATGTGTGAGAGACAGAATAAAACGGGCACTACAAAAAGAGGCAATCAATAGAAAAGAAAAACAAGCTCAGAAATATGATGAAAACCATGGCTTCCGGAGCAAGCATCAGCGGTGACAAACGACTTACGAACCACTGTGCTCGTAAATACCCGATTACAAAGTTGCAGGTCATCTTCGCACCAACTCCCATTATGCAGCTGTCGGGGCATAAAAGTGTCCAGCGTGTGCAGTGTTATGTCGCCCTTCTGATGTACACCACAAGGTGTTAGGCAGTGTGGTTTCTTCATCAAAGAATATGCCCTGACAAATTTGTCATAACCGTCAATCCAGTGTGACGACGGAGGTTTCATACCAGGATGACCACAGAGGTCAAAATAAAAGATAGGAACACAAAATGGCTTTCGGTGAAGCGGTATGAAGTTTTCTTTACATGTTTTATATCAAGAAAAGATATGTTTTGTGTCTTTACTAAATTGTGGGGTTTGCGGGTTAGAATAGATCCCATGCAAACCCAAGCTTGCCGTAGGAGGTGTCGAATCGAGTGGCCAGGGTTGGTGACTTGCTTGATGTCGTACCCCAGAGACGTCCATCATTGCTCAAAACATCCATCACTGTATTGTGTGGACGCGATTATCATCAGGCCTCTGACATATAGCTGGGATATTGCTCAGCGAGGCGTTATTGAACTTATAAATGCCCTTAAAAACCATGTCTATATACTATACCAAAAAGTTAGGGGATAGTTGGAATCATGAAGACATATATGGAAATGATATGATCATATCTTCTGGGAAGTAGGCGATCATATCTAATGGTTGGTGTGATGAGATGGTGGCGCACTAGGTCGTTAAAGAGATCGGGGTTCAAATTCGAAATTAACGTTTTGCAGTCAACGTCTCCAATATCGTATAAAACCCACTGACATGCACAAATTCGTTGAGGCATGCTTCTGATGAGTCGATCAATGTCAGCTTGAACTCACTCATCAGTGAGTTCAATTCATTGAGAGAGGGGTGATTTTGACGTCACATATGTTTTCTAATGGGGGAAAGGTCAGGACTGGGTGCTGGCCATGGCTTGATGTTTTGCTGTTGGAAGAATTGGGTCACACTCCGAGCACGATGAGCAGGTGTATTGCTTGATAACGGTGTTAGAACCTACACCGAAACGTCGCTCTTAATTATAATAAACAAGTTGTTCATCCATAAATTCTTATCCTTACTTAGTACTCCAACTTCTAAATGCCTATCAAAGAAGGTGTATTATCATTTTGAAAGATGATTGCCCAACATGTTGTGTAATGATTTTGTCCCGATAGTGATTCTGACATGGGCAACATGGAGCGGAGTTCTGCCAGTCATTGTGATACCGCCCCATACCATTATGGACCCAGCCCCAAAACGATCATGATGTATGATGTTAACATCTATAAAACGTTCATTACGACGTCTCCAAGCTCGATTCCTTAGGTCATGGAAGTCGAGAGTGAACGCTGATTTGTCCGAAAACATGACATTAGCTCAATATCGATTATCCCAATGCTGATCTTCCCCACACCACTGACGCCTCTGATTCAAATGTCGTCCAGTAAGTAAGGGTTGTCGCTTGGACGTCATGCACTCAATTGCCATCTGTGCCTGTGTCCTGGCCGGGGGTTTCTGCCCTTGGGGGGCCCAGAGCGTCGTCGGTCATCGACATTTTGTGTTTGTTGGTATCTGGTTCAAAATCTGCTGATGCCAGATTGAGAAACATGCACCGTTTGGGCAACGATATTCTGACATGTGTCTGACCTGCAACATGCCTATGGCACGTAAGTGTTCAGCACGTTGCAAACATCACTTGGTCAATGGTGTTGTTTTCTAAGTGATTAAATGTGTTTAATAAAGTGTACTTGAGCGTTTGAATCCAAGAAAATATGTGTCTGCTTACAACCGAGTCTGGTAAATCTGGCATACCACCCATTGAACGTGCTGTCAGAGGTCACGTGCCTTATGACTGTCACAGTGTTGTGTTTGGGACCCTGGTTTTTCGGAAGTGTTCTTGCCACATTAATCACTTGCTTTGATTGCCAGACATGTATTTCCCTGTAGTTTTTAACAAAATACAGCATGCTGTTTTTGCATAGTAACCTTATGGATCATGATTGATTGATTGATGCGTATATGGAAACTGAGTTCTGCTAACAGAATATACGTAAAGAGATGTGGTTGACTAGAAAAGCCTGATCCCTTGCAACAAAATACGCACAAATCTTTCTGTTTCTCAATACCAAAACCCGATATTTTCTAGTGCTAACAGTGTCTTCGAATGACTGGATAGTCTGCCCGAGAACGGAAGGTCAGTGGTTTCATCCCGAGCCGCGTCATACGAACATGCGTTAAGAAATGGTACTTCTTGTTATCCTGCCTGGCATTTAGCATTAAAAATATAAAACAAGGACTTGTCGGCTCTGAGTGAGGTATCCATGTTACAACTGTAGCATGGCATATTAGTGAGCTGTTATGACTTAAAAAAACGACATTCGTCCGAAAAAGTACAAAGCAACTACACACACATTCACACACACACGTGCATGCAATTCCCTATATCAAGTGCTATCATCTTGAAAGCCACGTCAAACCCCATTTCACCTGATAGGAGCAATTGAAGTAGCAAGCACAGTGCAAATACTGGTAGTTCACAGGAGACCAAGATGTATTAAGTTTACCATATGTAGGTACAAGGATATTGTCAATGTTGATAGTCCCCGTCAACCCCCAGCATCTGCTAGTGCTAGCATATGCAAAAACAACCACAAAAGCAATACTAGTAGTTCCCAAGTGATAGGTATTGTTTGAATTCGTGGAGGGGTCATCTGAGTACAGGCTGAGAATCGCCAATGAACCTCAAGCATTTGCTAGTGCTAGCAATTTAAGTAGCAAGCACAGTGCAAATACTAGCAGCTCAGAGGAGACCAAGATGTATTAAGCTTACCATATGTGGGTACAAGGATATTGTCAATGTTGATAGTCCCCGTCAACCCCTAGCATCTGCTAGTGCTAGCATATGAGAAAGCAAGCACAGTGCAAATACTAGTAGTCTACATAGGTGTGAATTGATGAGCACATTGGTGATAATCGACCGAGCAAGTATACTTACTTGAAAATGTCTTTTTGGCCTTGTTTCAGGATGTTAAAAGGTGCCGATGTTCCCCTGAACAACCCTAGCATTTGCTAGTGCTAGTTTGTATAAAACAAGCACAATACAAATTCTAGGTTTCCTCAGAAGAGGGCTGACATCCTAGCAGGGTTAACTAAAGCAACTCTTTCTTCGTGTAGATTCTTTTCCAGGTCATGTTGTTGGTCACATGGAAACCCCTAGCATTTGCTAGTGCTAACAATTGCATAAGCAAGCACAAAAGCAATACTAGTAGTTCCCAAGTGATAGGTATTGTTTGAATTCGTGGAGGGGTCATCTGAGTACAGGCTGAGATTTGCCATTGAACCTCAAGCATTTGCTAGTGCTAGCAATTTAAGTAGCAAGCACAGTGCAAATACTAGTAGCTCAGAGGAGACCAAGATGTATTAAGCTTACCATATGTGGGTACAAGGATATTGTCAATGTTGATAGTCCCCGTCAACCTCCAGCATCTGCTAGTGCTAGCATATGAGAAAGCAAGCACAGTGCAAATACTAGTAGTCTACATAGGTGTGAATTGATGAGCACATTGGTGATAATCGACCGAGCAAGTATACTTACTTGAAAATGTCTTTTGGTCTTGTTTCTGGATGTTAACATGTGCCGATGTTCCCCTAAACAACCCTAGCATTTGCTAGTGCTAGTTTGTATAAAACAAGCACAATACAAATTCTAGGTTTCCTCAGAAGAGGGGTGACATCCTAGCAGGGTTAACTAAAGCAACTCTTTCTTCGTGTAGATTCTTTTCCAGGTCATGTTGTTGGTCACATGGAAACCCCTAGCATTTGCTAGTGCTAACAATTGCATAAGCAAGCACAAAAGCAATACTAGTAGTTACCAAGTGATAGGTATTGTTTGAATTCGTGGAGGGGTCATCTGAGTACAGGCTGAAAATCGCCAATGAACCTCAAGCATTTGCTAGTGCTAGCAATTTAAGTAGCAAGCACAGTGCAAATACTAGCAGCTCAGAGGAGACCAAGATGTATTAAGTTTACCATATGTGGGTACAAGGATATTGTCAATGTTGATAGTCCCCGTCAACCTCCAGCATCTGCTAGTGCTAGCATATGAGAAAGCAAGCACAGTGCAAATTACTAGTAGTCTACATAGGTGTGAATTGATGAGCACATTGGTGATAATCGACCGAGCAAGTATACTTACTTGAAAATATCTTTTTGGTCTTGTTTCTGGATGTTAACATGTGTCGATGTTCCCCTGAACAACCCTAGCATTTGCTAGTGCTAGTTTGTATAAAACAAGCACAATACACATTCTAGGTTTCCTCAGAAGAGGGGTGACATCCTAGCAGGGTTAACTAAAGCAACTCTTTCTTCGTGTAGATTCTTTTCCAGGTCATGTTGTTGGTCACATGGAAACCCCTAGCATTTGCTAGTGCTAACAATTGCATAAGCAAGCACAAAAGCAATACTAGTAGTTCCCAAGTGATAGGTATTGTTTGAATTCGTGGAGGGGTCATCTGAGTACAGGCTGAAAATCGCCAATGAACCTCAAGCATTTGCTAGTGCTAGCAATTTAAGTAGCAAGCACAATGCAAATACTAGTAGCTCAGAGGAGACCAAGATGTATTAAGCTTACCATATGTGGGTACAAGGATATTGTCAATGTTGATAGTCCCCGTCAACCTCCAGCATCTGCTAGTGCTAGCATATGAGAAAGCAAGCACAGTGCAAATACTAGTAGTCTACATAGGTGTGAATTGATGAGCACATTGGTGATAATCGACCGAGCAAGTATACTTACTTGAAAATGTCTTTTTGGCCTTGTTTCTGGATGTTAACATGTGTCGATGTTCCCCTGAACAACCCTAGCATTTGCTAGTGCTAGTTTGTATAAAACAAGCACAATACAAATTCTAGGTTTCCTCAGAAGAGGGCTGACATCCTAGCAGGGTTAACTAAAGCAACTCTTTCTTCGTGTAGATTCTTTTCCAGGTCATGTTGTTGGTCACATGGAAACCCCTAGCATTTGCTAGTGCTAACAATTGCATAAGCAAGCACAAAAGCAATACTAGTAGTTCCCAAGTGATAGGTATTGTTTGAATTCGTGGAGGGGTCATCTGAGTACAGGCTGAAAATCGCCAATGAACCTCAAGCATTTGCTAGTGCTAGCAATTTAAGTAGCAAGCACAGTTCAAATACTAGTAGCTCAGAGGAGACCAAGATGTATTAAGCTTACCATATGTGGGTACAAGGATATTTTCAAAGTTGATAGTCCCCGTCAACCTCCAGCATCTGCTAGTGCTAGCATATGAGAAAGCAAGCACATTGCAAATACTAGTAGTCTACATAGGTGTGAATTGATGAGCACATTGGTGATAATCGACCGAGCAAGTATACTTACTTGAAAATGCCTTTTTGGTCTTGTTTCTGGATGTTAACATGTGTTGATGTTCCCCTGAACAACCCTAGCATTTGCTAGTGCTAGTTTGTATAAAACAAGCACAATACAAATTCTAGGTTTCCTCAGAAGAGGGGTGACATCCTAGCAGGGTTAACTAAAGCAACTCTTTCTTCGTGTAGATTCTTTTCCGGGTCGTGTTGTTGGTCACATGGAAACCCCTAGCATTTGCTAGTGCTAACAATTGCATAAGCAAGCACAAAAGCAATACTAGTAGTTCCCAAGTGATAGGTATTGTTTGAATTCGTGGAGGGGTCACCTGAGTACAGGCTGAGAATCGCCAATGAACCTCAAGCATTTGCTAGTGCTAGCAATTTAAGTAGCAAGCACAGTGCAAATACTAGTAGCTCAGAGGAGACCAAGATGTATTAAGCTTACCATATGTGGGTACAAGGATATTTTCAAAGTTGATAGTCCCCGTCATCCTCCAGCATCTGCTAGTGCTAGCATATGAGAAAGCAAGCACAGTGCAAATACTAGTAGTCTACATAGGTGTGAATTGATGAGCACATTGGTGATAATCGACCGAGCAAGTATACTTACTTGAAAATGTCTTTTTGGCCTTGTTTCTGGATGTTAACATGTGTCGATGTTCCCCTGAACAACCCTAGCATTTGCTAGTGCTAGTTTGTATAAAACAAGCACAATACAAATTCTAAGTTTCCTCAGAAGAGGGGTGACATCCTAGTAGGGTTAACTAAAGCAACTCTTTCTTCGTGTAGATTCTTTTCCAGGTCATGTTGTTGGTCACATGGAAACCCCTAGCATTTGCTAGTGCTAACAATTGCATAAGCAAGCACAAAAGCAATACTAGTAGTTCCCAAGTGATAGGTATTGTTTGAATTCGTGGAGGGGTCATCTGAGTACAGGCTGAGAATCGCCAATGAACCTCAAGCATTTGCTAGTGCTAGCAATTTAAGTAGCAAGCACAGTGCAAATACTAGTAGCTCAGAGGAGACCAAGATGTATTAAGCTTACCATATGTGGGTACAAGGATATTGTCAATGTTGATAGTCCCCGTCAACCTCCAGCATCTGCTAGTGCTAGCATATGAGAAAGCAAGCACAGTGCAAATACTAGTAGTCTACATAGGTGTGAATTGATGAGCACATTGGTGATAATCGACCGAGCAAGTATACTTACTTGAAATTGTCTTTTTGGCCTTGTTTCTGGATGTTAACATGTGTCGATATTCCCCTGAACAACCCTAGCATTTGCTAGTGCTAGTTTGTATAAAACAAGCACAATACAAATTCTAGGTTTCCTCAGAAGAGGGGTGACATCCTAGCAGGGTTTACTAAAGCAACTTTTTCTTCGTGTAGATTCTTTTCCGGGTCATGTTGTTGGTCACATGGAAACCCCTAGCATTTGCTAGTGCTAGTTTGTATAAAACAGGCAAAATACAAATTCTAGGTTTCCTCAGAAGAGGGGTGACGACCTAGCAGGGTTAACTAAAGCAACTCTTTCTTCGTGTAGATTCTTTTCCAGGTCATGTTGTTGGTCACATGGAAACCCCTAGCATTTGCTAGTGCTAACAATTGCATAAGCAAGCACAAAAGCAATACTAGTAGTTCCCAAGTGATAGGTATTGTTTGAATTCGTGGAGGGGTCATCTGAGTACAGGCTGAGAATCGCCAATGAACCTCAAGCATTTGCTAGTGCTAGCAATTTAAGTAGCAAGCACAGTGCAAATACTAGCAGCTCAGAGGAGACCAAGATGTATTAAGCTTACCATATGTGGGTACAAGGATATTGTCAATGTTGATAGTCCCCGTCAACCTCTAGCATCTGCTAGTGCTAGCATATGAGAAAGCAAGCACAGTGCAAATACTAGTAGTCTACATAGGTGTGAATTGATGAGCACATTGGATATAATCGACCGAGCAAGTATACTTACTTGAAAATGTCTTTTTGGCCTTGTTTCTGGATGTTAATATGTGTCGATGTTCCCCTGAACAACCCTAGCATTTGCTAGTGCTAGTTTGTATAAAACAAGCACAATACAAATTCTAGGTTTCCTCAGAAGAGGGCTGACATCCTAGCAGGGTTAACTAAAGCAACTCTTTCTTCGTGTAGATTCTTGTCCAGGTCATGTTGTTGGTCACATGGAAACCCCTAGCATTTGCTAGTGCTAACAATTGCATAAGCAAGCACAAAAGCAATACTAGTAGTTCCCAAGTGATAGGTATTGTTTGAATTCGTGGAGGGGTCATCTGAGTACAGGCTGAGAATCGCCAATGAACCTCAAGCATTTGCTAGTGCTAGCAATTTAAGTAGCAAGCACAGTGCAAATACTAGTAGCTCAGAGGAGACCAAGATGTATTAAGCTTACCATATGTGGGTACAAGGATATTGTCAATGTTGATAGTCCCCGTCAACCTCCAGCATCTGCTAGTGCTAACATATGAGAAAGCAAGCACAGTGCAAATACTAGTAGTCTACATAGGTGTGAATTGATGAGCACATTGGTGATAATCGACCGAGCAAGTATACTTACTTGAAATTGTCTTTTTGGCCTTGTTTCTGGATGTTAACATGTGTCGATATTCCCCTGAACAACCCTAGCATTTGCTAGTGCTAGTTTGTATAAAACAAGCACAATACAAATTCTAGGTTTCCTCAGAAGAGGGCTGACATCCTAGCAGGGTTTACTAAAGCAACTTTTTCTTCGTGTAGATTCTTTTCCAGGTCATGTTGTTGGTCACATGGAAACCCCTAGCATTTGCTAGTGCTAGTTTGTATAAAACAAGCAAAATACAAATTCTAGGTTTCCTCAGAAGAGGGGTGACATCCTAGCAGGGTTAACTAAAGCAACTCTTTCTTCGTGTAGATTCTTTTCCAGATCGTGTTGTTGGTCACATGGAAACCCCTAGCATTTGCTAGTGCTAACAATTGCATAAGCAAGCACAAAAGCAATACTAGTAGTTCCCAAGTGATAGGTATTGTTTGAATTCGTGGAGGGGTCATCTGAGTACAGGCTGAGAATCGCCATTGAACCTCAAGCATTTGCTAGTGCTAGCAATTTAAGTAGCAAGCACAGTGCAAATACTAGCAGCTCTGAGGAGACCAAGATGTATTAAGCTTACCATATGTGGGTACAAGGATATTTTCAAAGATGATAGTCCCCGTCAACCTCTAGCATCTGCTAGTGCTAGCATATGAGAAAGCAAGCACAGTGCAAATACTAGTAGTCTACATAGGTGTGAATTGATGAGCACATTGGTGATAATCGACCGAGCAAGTATACTTACTTGAAAATGTCTTTTTGGCCTTGTTTCTGGATGTTAACATGTGTCGATGTTCCCCTGAACAACCCTAGCATTTGGTAGTGCTAGTTTGTATAAAACAAGCACAATACAAATTCTAGGTTTCCTCAGAAGAGGGCTGACATCCTAGCAGGGTTAACTAAAGCAACTCTTTCTTCATGTAGATTCTTTTCCGGGTCATGTTGTTGGTCACATGGAAACCCCTAGCATTTGCTAGTGCTAACAATTGCATAAGCAAGCACAAAAGCAATACTAGTAGTTCCCAAGTGATAGGTATTGTTTGAATTCGTTGAGGGGTCATCTGAGTACAGGCTGAGAATCGCCAATGAACCTCAAGCATTTGCTAGTGCTAGCAATTTAAGTAGCAAGCACAGTGCAAATACTAGCAGCTCAGAGGAGACCAAGATGTATTTAGCTTACCATATGTGGGTACAAGGATATTGTCAATGTTGATAGTCCCCGTCAACCTCCAGCATCTGCTAGTGCTAGCATATGAGAAAGCAAGCAAAGTGCAAATACTAGTAGTCTACATAGGTGTGAATTGATGAGCATATTGGTGATAATCGACCGAGCAAGTATACTTACTTGAAAATGTCTTTTTGGCCTTGTTTCTGGATGTTAACATGTGTCGATATTCCCCTGAAAAACCCTAGCATTTGCTAGTGCTAGTTTGTATAAAACAAGCACAATACAAATTCTAGGTTTCCTCAGAAGAGGGTTGACATCCTAGCAGGGTTAACTAAAGCAACTTTTTCTTCGTGTAGATTCTTTTCCGGGTCATGTTGTTGGTCACATGGAAACCCCTAGCATTTGCTAGTGCTAGTTTGTATAAAACAAGCACAATACAAATTCTAGGTTTCCTCAGAAGAGGGTTGACATCCTAGCAGGGTTAACTAAAGCAACTCTTTCTTCGTGTAGATTCTTTTCCAGGTCATGTTGTTGGTCACATGGAAACCCCTAGCATTAGTTAGTGCTAACAATTGCATAAGCAAGCACAAAAGCAATACTAGTAGTTCCCAAGTGATAGGTATTGTTTGAATTCGTGGAGGGGTCATCTGAGTACAGGCTGAGAATCGCCAATGAACCTCAAGCATTTGCTAGTGCTAGCAATTTAAGTAGCAAGCACAGTGCAAATACTAGTAGCTCAGAGGAGACCAAGATGTATTAAGCTTACCATATGTGGGTAGAAGGATATCGTCAATGTTGATACTCCCCGTCAACCCCTAGCATCTGCTAGTGCTAGCATATGAGAAAGCAAGCACAGTGCAAATACTAGTAGTCTACATAGGTGTGAATTGATGAGCACATTGGTGATAATCGACCGAGCAAGTATACTTACTTGAAAATGTCTTTTTGGTCTTGTTTCTGGATGTTAACATGTGTCGATGTTCCCCTGAACAACCCTAGCATTTGCTAGTGCTAGTTTGTATAAAACATGCACAATACAAATTCTACGTTTCCTCAGAAGAGGGGTGACATCCTAGCAGGGTTAACTAAAGCAACTCTTTCTTCGTGCAGATTCTTTTCCGGGTCATGTTGTTGGTCACATGGAAACCCCTAGCATTTGCTAGTGCTAACAATTGCATAAGCAAGCACAAAAGCAATACTAGTAGTTCCCAAGTGATAGGTATTGTTTGAATTCGTGGAGGGGTCATCTGAGTACAGGCTGAGAATCGCCAATGAACCTCAAGCATTTGCTAGTGCTAGCAATTTAAGTAGCAAGCACAGTGCAAATACTAGTAGCTCAGAGGAGACCAAGATGTATTAAGCTTACCATATGTGGGTACAAGGATATTGTCAATGTTGATAGTCCCCGTCAACCTCCAGCATCTTCTAGTGCTAGCATATGAGAAAGCAAGCACAGTGCAAATACTAGTAGTCTACATAGGTGTGAATTGATGAGCATATTGGTGATAATCGACCGAGCAAGTATACTTACTTGAAAATGTCTTTTTGGCCTTGTTTCTGGATGTTAACATTTGTTGATGTTCCCCTGAACAACCCTAGCATTTGCTAGTGCTAGTTTGTATAAAACAAGCACAATACAAATTCTAGGTTTCCTCAGAAGAGGGGTGACATCCTAGCAGGGTTAACTAAAGCAACTCTTTCTTCGTGTAGATTCTTTTCCAGGTCATGTTGTTGGTCACATGGAAACCCCTAGCATTTGCTAGTGCTAACAATTGCATAAGCAAGCACAAAAGCAATACTAGTAGTTCCCAAGTGATAGGTATTGTTTGAATTCGTGGAGGGGTCATCTGAGTACAGGCTGAGAATCGCCAATGAACCTCAAGCATTTGCTAGTGCTAGCAATTTAAGTAGCAAGCACAGTGCAAATACTAGTAGCTCAGAGGAGACCAAGATGTATTAAGCTTACCATATGTGGGTACAAGGATATTTTCAAAGATGATAGTCCCTGTCAACCTCCAGCATCTGCTAGTGCTAGCATATGAGAAAGCAAGCACAGTGCAAATACTAGTAGTCTACATAGGTGTGAATTGATGAGCACATTGGTGATAATCGACCGAGCAAGTATACTTACTTGAAAATGTCTTTTTGGCCTTGTTTCTGGATGTTAACATGTGTCGATGTTCCCCTGAACAACCCTAGCATTTGCTAGTGCTAGTTTGTATAAAACAAGCACAATACAAATTCTAGGTTTCCTCAGAAGAGGGCTGACATCCTAGCAGGGTTAACTAAAGCAACTCTTTCTTCATGTAGATTCTTTTCCAGGTCATGTTGTTGGTCACATGGAAACCCCTAGCATTTGCTAGTGCTAACAATTGCATAAGCAAGCACAAAAGCAATACTAGTAGTTCCCAAGTGATAGGTATTGTTTGAATTCGTTGAGGGGTCATCTGAGTACAGGCTGAGAATCGCCAATGAACCTCAAGCATTTGCTAGTGCTAGCAATTTAAGTAGCAAGCACAGTGCAAATACTAGTAGCTCAGAGGAGACCAAGATGTATTAAGCTTACCATATGTGGGTACAAGGATATTTTCAAAGTTGATAGTCCCCGTCAACCTCCAGCATCTGCTAGTGCTAGCATATGAGAAAACAAGCACAGTGCAAATACTAGTAGTCTACATAGGTGTGAATTGATGAGCACATTGGTGATAATCGACCGAGCAAGTATACTTACTTGAAAATGTCTTTTTGGCCTTGTTTCTGGATGTTAACATGTGTCGATGTTCCCCTGAACAACCCTAGCATTTGCTAGTGCTAGTTTGTATAAAACAAGCACAATACAAATTCTAGGTTTCCTCAGAAGAGGGCTGACATCCTAGTAGGGTTAACTAAAGCAACTCTTTCTTCGTGTAGATTCTTTTCCAGGTCGTGTTGTTGGTCACATGGAAACCCCTAGCATTTGCTAGTGCTAACAATTGCATAAGCAAGCACAAAAGCAATACTAGTAGTTCCCAAGTGATAGGTATTGTTTGGATTCGTGGAGGGGTCATCTGAGTACAGGCTGAGAATCGCCAATGAACCTCAAGCATTTGCTAGTGCTAGCAATTTAAGTAGCAAGCACAGTGCAAATACTAGTAGTCTACATATGTGTGAATTGATGAGCACATTGGTGATAATCGACCGAGCAAGTATACTTACTTGAAATTGTCTTTTTGGCCTTGTTTCTGAATGTTAACATGTGTCGATGTTCCCCTGAACAACCCTAGCATTTGCTAGTGCTAGTTTGTATAAAACAAGCACAATACACATTCTAGGTTTCCTCAGAAGAGGGCTGACATCCTAGCAGGGTTAACTAAAGCAACTCTTTCTTCGTGTAGATTCTTTTCCGGGTCATGTTGTTGGTCACATGGAAACCCCTAGCATTTGCTAGTGCTAACAATTGCATAAGCAAGCACAAAAGCAATACTAGTAGTTCCCAAGTGATAGGTATTGTTTGAATTCGTGGAGGGGTCATCTGAGTACAGGCTGAGAATCGCCAATGAACCTCAAGCATTTGCTAGTGCTAGCAATTTAAGTAGCAAGCACAGTGCAAATACTAGTAGCTCAGAGGAGACCAAGATGTATTAAGCTTACCATATGTGGGTACAAGGATATTGTCAATGGTGATAGCCCCCGTAAACCTCCAGCATCTGCTAGTGCTAGCATATGAGAAAGCAAGCACAGTGCAAATACTAGTAGTCTACATAGGTGTGAATCGATGAGCACATTGGTGATAATAGACCGAGCAAGTATACTTACTTGAAAATGTCTTTTTGGTCTTGTTTCTGGATGTTAACATGTGTCGATGTTCCCCTGAACAACCCTAGCATTTGCTAGTGCTAGTTTGTATAAAACAAGCACAATACAAATTCTAGGTTTCCTCAGAAGAGGGCTGACATCCTAGCAGGGTTAACTAAAGCAACTCTTTCTTCGTGTAGATTCTTTTCCAGGTCGTGTTGTTGGTCACATGGAAACCCCTAGCATTTGCTAGTGCTAACAATTGCATAAGCAAGCACAAAAGCAATACTAGTAGTTCCCAAGTGATAGGTATTGTTTGAATTCGTGGAGGGGTCATCTGAGTACAGGCTGAGAATCGCCAATGAACCTCAAGCATTTGCTAGTGCTAGCAATTTAAGTAGCAAGCACAGTGCAAATACTAGTAGCTCAGAGGAGACCAAGATGTATGAAGCCTTCCATATGTGGGTACAAGGATATTGTCAATGGTGATAGTCCCTGTCAACCTCCAGCATCTGCTAGTGCTAGCATATGAGAAAGCAAGCACAGTGCAAATACTAGTAGTCTACACAGGTGTGAATTGATGAGCACATTGGTGATAATCGACCGAGCAAGTATACTTACTTGAAAATGTCTTTTTGGTCTTGTTTCTGGATGTTAACATGTGTCGATGTTCCCCTGAACAACCCTAGCATTTGCTAGTGCTAGTTTGTATAAAACACGCACAATACAAATTCTAGGTTTCCTCAGAAGAGGGGTGACATCCTAGCAGGGTTAACTAAAGCAACTCTTTCTTCATGTAGATTCTTTTCCGGGTCATGTTGTTGGTCACATGGAAACCCCTAGCATTTGCTAGTGCTAACAATTGCATAAGCAAGCACAAAAGCAATACTAGTAGTTCCCAAGTGATAGGTATTGTTTGAATTCGTGGAGGGGTCATCTGAGTACAGGCTGAGAATCGCCAATGAACCTCAAGCATTTGCTAGTGCTAGCAATTTAAGTAGCAAGCACAGTGCAAATACTAGCAGCTCAGAGGAGACCAAGATGTATTTAGCTTACCATATGTGGGTACAAGGATATTGTCAATGTTGATAGTCCCCGTCAACCTCCAGCATCTGCTAGTGCTAGCATATGAGAAAGCAAGCAAAGTGCAAATACTAGTAGTCTACATAGGTGTGAATTGATGAGCACATTGGTGATAATCGACCGAGCAAGTATACTTACTTGAAAATGTCTTTTTGGCCTTGTTTCTGGATGTTAACATGTGTCGATATTCCCCTGAAAAACCCTAGCATTTGCTAGTGCTAGTTTGTATAAAACAAGCACAATACAAATTCTAGGTTTCCTCAGAAGAGGGTTGACATCCTAGCAGGGTTAACTAAAGCAACTTTTTCTTCGTGTAGATTCTTTTCCGGGTCATGTTGTTGGTCACATGGAAACCCCTAGCATTTGCTAGTGCTAGTTTGTATAAAACAAGCACAATACAAATTCTAGGTTTCCTCAGAAGAGGGTTGACATCCTAGCAGGGTTAACTAAAGCAACTCTTTCTTCGTGTAGATTCTTTTCCAGGTCATGTTGTTGGTCACATGGAAACCCCTAGCATTAGTTAGTGCTAACAATTGCATAAGCAAGCACAAAAGCAATACTAGTAGTTCCCAAGTGATAGGTATTGTTTGAATTCGTGGAGGGGTCATCTGAGTACAGGCTGAGAATCGCCAATGAACCTCAAGCATTTGCTAGTGCTAGCAATTTAAGTAGCAAGCACAGTGCAAATACTAGCAGCTCAGAGGAGACCAAGATGTATTAAGCTTACCATATGTGGGTAGAAGGATATCGTCAATGTTGATACTCCCCGTCAACCCCTAGCATCTGCTAGTGCTAGCATATGAGAAAGCAAGCACAGTGCAAATACTAGTAGTCTACATAGGTGTGAATTGATGAGCACATTGGTGATAATCGACCGAGCAAGTATACTTACTTGAAAATGTCTTTTTGGTCTTGTTTCTGGATGTTAACATGTGTCGATGTTCCCCTGAACAACCCTAGCATTTGCTAGTGCTAGTTTGTATAAAACAAGCACAATACAAATTCTACGTTTCCTCAGAAGAGGGCTGACATCCTAGCAGGGTTAACTAAAGCAACTCTTTCTTCGTGTAGATTCTTTTCCGGGTCATGTTGTTGGTCACATGGAAACCCCTAGCATTTGCTAGTGCTAACAATTGCATAAGCAAGCACAAAAGCAATACTAGTAGTTCCCAAGTGATAGGTATTGTTTGAATTCGTGGAGGGGTCATCTGAGTACAGGCTGAGAATCGCCAATGAACCTCAAGCATTTGCTAGTGCTAGCAATTTAAGTAGCAAGCACAGTGCAAATACTAGTAGCTCAGAGGAGACCAAGATGTATTAAGCTTACCATATGTGGGTACAAGGATATTGTCAATGTTGATAGTCCCCGTCAACCTCCAGCATCTTCTAGTGCTAGCATATGAGAAAGCAAGCACAGTGCAAATACTAGTAGTCTACATAGGTGTGAATTGATGAGCATATTGGTGATAATCGACCGAGCAAGTATACTTACTTGAAAATGTCTTTTTGGCCTTGTTTCTGGATGTTAACATTTGTTGATGTTCCCCTGAACAACCCTAGCATTTGCTAGTGCTAGTTTGTATAAAACAAGCACAATACAAATTCTAGGTTTCCTCAGAAGAGGGGTGACATCCTAGCAGGGTTAACTAAAGCAACTCTTTCTTCGTGTAGATTCTTTTCCAGGTCATGTTGTTGGTCACATGGAAACCCCTAGCATTTGCTAGTGCTAACAATTGCATAAGCAAGCACAAAAGCAATACTAGTAGTTCCCAAGTGATAGGTATTGTTTGAATTCGTGGAGGGGTCATCTGAGTACAGGCTGAGAATCGCCAATGAACCTCAAGCATTTGCTAGTGCTAGCAATTTAAGTAGCAAGCACAGTGCAAATACTAGTAGCTCAGAGGAGACCAAGATGTATTAAGCTTACCATATGTGGGTACAAGGATATTTTCAAAGATGATAGTCCCTGTCAACCTCCAGCATCTGCTAGTGCTAGCATATGAGAAAGCAAGCACAGTGCAAATACTAGTAGTCTACATAGGTGTGAATTGATGAGCACATTGGTGATAATCGACCGAGCAAGTATACTTACTTGAAAATGTCTTTTTGGCCTTGTTTCTGGATGTTAACATGTGTCGATGTTCCCCTGAACAACCCTAGCATTTGCTAGTGCTAGTTTGTATAAAACAAGCACAATACAAATTCTAGGTTTCCTCAGAAGAGGGCTGACATCCTAGCAGGGTTAACTAAAGCAACTCTTTCTTCATGTAGATTCTTTTCCAGGTCATGTTGTTGGTCACATGGAAACCCCTAGCATTTGCTAGTGCTAACAATTGCATAAGCAAGCACAAAAGCAATACTAGTAGTTCCCAAGTGATAGGTATTGTTTGAATTCGTTGAGGGGTCATCTGAGTACAGGCTGAGAATCGCCAATGAACCTCAAGCATTTGCTAGTGCTAGCAATTTAAGTAGCAAGCACAGTGCAAATACTAGTAGCTCAGAGGAGACCAAGATGTATTAAGCTTACCATATGTGGGTACAAGGATATTTTCAAAGTTGATAATCCCCGTCAACCTCCAGCATCTGCTAGTGCTAGCATATGAGAAAACAAGCACAGTGCAAATACTAGTAGTCTACATAGGTGTGAATTGATGAGCACATTGGTGATAATCGACCGAGCAAGTATACTTACTTGAAAATGTCTTTTTGGCCTTGTTTCTGGATGTTAACATGTGTCGATGTTCCCCTGAACAACCCTAGCATTTGCTAGTGCTAGTTTGTATAAAACAAGCACAATACAAATTCTACGTTTCCTCAGAAGAGGGCTGACATCCTAGTAGGGTTAACTAAAGCAACTCTTTCTTCGTGTAGATTCTTTTCCAGGTCGTGTTGTTGGTCACATGGAAACCCCTAGCATTTGCTAGTGCTAACAATTGCATAAGCAAGCACAAAAGCAATACTAGTAGTTCCCAAGTGATAGGTATTGTTTGGATTCGTGGAGGGGTCATCTGAGTACAGGCTGAGAATCGCCAATGAACCTCAAGCATTTGCTAGTGCTAGCAATTTAAGTAGCAAGCACAGTGCAAATACTAGTAGTCTACATATGTGTGAATTGATGAGCACATTGGTGATAATCGACCGAGCAAGTATACTTACTTGAAATTGTCTTTTTGGCCTTGTTTCTGAATGTTAACATGTGTCGATGTTCCCCTGAACAACCCTAGCATTTGCTAGTGCTAGTTTGTATAAAACAAGCACAATACACATTCTAGGTTTCCTCAGAAGAGGGCTGACATCCTAGCAGGGTTAACTAAAGCAACTCTTTCTTCGTGTAGATTCTTTTCCGGGTCATGTTGTTGGTCACATGGAAACCCCTAGCATTTGCTAGTGCTAACAATTGCATAAGCAAGCACAAAAGCAATACTAGTAGTTCCCAAGTGATAGGTATTGTTTGAATTCGTGGAGGGGTCATCTGAGTACAGGCTGAGAATCGCCAATGAACCTCAAGCATTTGCTAGTGCTAGCAATTTAAGTAGAAAGCACAGTGCAAATACTAGTAGCTCAGAGGAGACCAAGATGTATTAAGCTTACCATATGTGGGTACAAGGATATTGTCAATGGTGATAGCCCCCGTAAACCTCCAGCATCTGCTAGTGCTAGCATATGAGAAAGCAAGCACAGAGCAAATACTAGTAGTCTACATAGGTGTGAATCGATGAGCACATTGGTAATAATAGACCGAGCAAGTATACTTACTTGAAAATGTCTTTTTGGTCTTGTTTCTGGATGTTAACATGTGTCGATGTTCCCCTGAACAACCCTAGCATTTGCTAGTGCTAGTTTGTATAAAACAAGCACAATACAAATTCTAGGTTTCCTCAGAAGAGGGCTGACATCCTAGCAGGGTTAACTAAAGCAACTCTTTCTTCGTGTAGATTCTTTTCCAGGTCGTGTTGTTGGTCACATGGAAACCCCTAGCATTTGCTAGTGCTAACAATTGCATAAGCAAGCACAAAAGCAATACTAGTAGTTCCCAAGTGATAGGTATTGTTTGAATTCGTGGAGGGGTCATCTGAGTACAGGCTGAGAATCGCCAATGAACCTCAAGCATTTGCTAGTGCTAGCAATTTAAGTAGCAAGCACAGTGCAAATACTAGTAGCTCAGAGGAGACCAAGATGTATGAAGCCTTCCATATGTGGGTACAAGGATATTGTCAATGGTGATAGTCCCTGTCAACCTCCAGCATCTGCTAGTGCTAGCATATGAGAAAGCAAGCACAGTGCAAATACTAGTAGTCTACACAGGTGTGAATTGATGAGCACATTGGTGATAATCGACCGAGCAAGTATACTTACTTGAAAATGTCTTTTTGGTCTTGTTTCTGGATGTTAACATGTGTCGATGTTCCCCTGAACAACCCTAGCATTTGCTAGTGCTAGTTTGTATAAAACACGCACAATACAAATTCTAGGTTTCCTCAGAAGAGGGGTGACATCCTAGTTGGGTTAACTAAAGCAACTCTTTCTTCGTGTAGATTCTTTTCCAGGTCGTGTTGTTGGTCACATGGAAACCCCTAGCATTTGCTAGTGCTAACAATTGCATAAGCAAGCACAAAAGCAATACTAGTAGTTCCCAAGTGATAGGTATTGTTTGAATTCGTGGAGGGGTCATCTGAGTACAGGCTGAGAATCGCCAATGAACCTCAAGCATTTGCTAGTGCTAGCAATTTAAGTAGCAAGCACAGTGCAAATACTAGTAGCTCAGAGGAGACCAAGATGTATTAAGCTTACCATATGTGGGTACAAGGATATTTTCAAAGTTGATAGTCCCCGTCAACCTCCAGCATCTGCTAGTGCTAGCATATGAGAAAACAAGCACAGTGCAAATACTAGTAGTCTACATAGGTGTGAATTGATGAGCACATTGGTGATAATCGACCGAGCAAGTATACTTACTTGAAAATGTCTTTTTGGCCTTGTTTCTGGATGTTAACATGTGTCGATGTTCCCCTGAACAACCCTAGCATTTGCTAGTGCTAGTTTGTATAAAACAAGCACAATACAAATTCTAGGTTTCCTCAGAAGAGGGCTGACATCCTAGCAGGGTTAACTAAAGCAACTCTTTCTTCGTGTAGATTCTTTTCCAGGTCGTGTTGTTGGTCACATGGAAACCCCTAGCATTTGCTAGTGCTAACAATTGCATAAGCAAGCACAAAAGCAATACTAGTAGTTCCCAAGTGATAGGTATTGTTTGGATTCGTTGAGGGGTCATCTGAGTACAGGCTGAGAATCGCCAATGAACCTCAAGCATTTGCTAGTGCTAGCAATTTAAGTAGCAAGCACAGTGCAAATACTAGTAGTCTACATAGGTGTGAATTGATGAGCACATTGGTGATAATCGACCGAGCAAGTATACTTACTTGAAATTGTCTTTTTGGCCTTGTTTCTGGATGTTAACATGTGTCGATGTTCCCCTGAACAACCCTAGCATTTGGTAGTGCTAGTTTGTATAAAACACGCACAATACAAATTCTAGGTTTCCTCAGAAGAGGGGTGACATCCTAGCAGGGTTAAGTAAAGCAACTCTTTCTTCGTGTAGATTCTTTTCCAGGTCGTGTTGTTGGTCACATGGAAACCCCTAGCATTTGCTAGTGCTAACAATTGCATAAGCAAGCACAAAAGCAATACTAGTAGTTCCCAAGTGATAGGTATTGTTTGAATTCGTGGAGGGGTCATCTGAGTACAGGCTGAGAATCGCCAATGAACCTCAAGCATTTGCTAGTGCTAGCAATTTAAGTAGCAAGCACAGTGCAAATACTAGTAGCTCAGAGGAGACCAAGATGTATTAAGCTTACCATATGTGGGTACAAGGATATTTTCAAAGATGATAGTCCCTGTCAACCTCCAGCATCTGCTAGTGCTAGCATATGAGAAAGCAAGCACAGTGCAAATACTAGTAGTCTACATAGGTGTGAATTGATGAGCACATTGGTGATAATCGACCGAGCAAGTATACTTACTTGAAAATGTCTTTTTGGCCTTGTTTCTGGATGTTAACATGTGTCGATGTTCCCCTGAACAACCCTAGCATTTGCTAGTGCTAGTTTGTATAAAACAAGCACAATACAAATTCTAGGTTTCCTCAGGAGAGGGGTGACATCCTAGCAGGGTTAACTAAAGCAACTCTTTCTTCGTGTAGATTCTTTTCCAGGTCATGTTGTTGGTCACATGGAAACCCCTAGCATTTGCTAGTGCTAACAATTGCATAAGCAAGCACAAAAGCAATACTAGTAGTTCCCAAGTGATAGGTATTGTTTGAATTCGTGGAGGGGTCATCTGAGTACAGGCTGAGAATCGCCAATGAACCTCAAGCATTTGCTAGTGCTAGCAATTTAAGTAGCAAGCACAGTGCAAATACTAGTAGCTCAGAGGAGACCAAGATGTATTAAGCTTACCATATGTGGGTACAAGGATATTTTCAAAGTTGATAGTCCCCGTCAACCTCCAGCATCTGCTAGTGCTAGCATATGAGAAAACAAGCACAGTGCAAATACTAGTAGTCTACATAGGTGTGAATTGATGAGCACATTGGTGATAATCGACCGAGCAAGTATACTTACTTGAAAATGTCTTTTTGGCCTTGTTTCTGGATGTTAACATGTGTCGATGTTCCCCTGAACAACCCTAGCATTTGCTAGTGCTAGTTTGTATAAAACAAGCACAATACAAATTCTAGGTTTCCTCAGAAGAGGGCTGACATCCTAGCAGGGTTAACTAAAGCAACTCTTTCTTCGTGTAGATTCTTTTCCAGGTCGTGTTGTTGGTCACATGGAAACCCCTAGCATTTGCTAGTGCTAACAATTGCATAAGCAAGCACAAAAGCAATACTAGTAGTTCCCAAGTGATAGGTATTGTTTGGATTCGTGGAGGGGTCATCTGAGTACAGGCTGAGAATCGCCAATGAACCTCAAGCATTTGCTAGTGCTAGCAATTTAAGTAGCAAGCACAGTGCAAATACTAGTAGTCTACATAGGTGTGAATTGATGAGCACATTGGTGATAATCGACCGAGCAAGTATACTTACTTGAAATTGTCTTTTTGGCCTTGTTTCTGGATGTTAATATGTGTCGATGTTCCCCTGAACAACCCTAGCATTTGCTAGTGCTAGTTTGTATAAAACAAGCACAATACACATTTTAGGTTTCCTCAGAAGAGGGCTGACATCCTAGCAGGGTTAACTAAAGCAACTCTTTCTTCGTGTAGATTCTTTTCCAGGTCATGTTGTTGGTCACATGGAAACCCCTAGCATTTGCTAGTGCTAACAATTGCATAAGCAAGCACAAAAGCAATACTAGTAGTTCCCAAGTGATAGGTATTGTTTGAATTCGTGGAGGGGTCATCTGAGTACAGGCTGAGAATCGCCAATGAACCTCAAGCATTTGCTAGTGCTAGCAATTTAAGTAGCAAGCACAGTGCAAATACTAGTAGCTCAGAGGAGACCAAGATGTATTAAGCTTACCATATGTGGGTACAAGGATATTGTCAATGGTGATAGCCCCCGTAAACCTCCAGCATCTGCTAGTGCTAGCATATGAGAAAGCAAGCACAGTGCAAATACTAGTAGTCTACATAGGTGTGAATCGATGAGCACATTGGTGATAATAGACCGAGCAAGTATACTTACTTGAAAATGTCTTTTTGGTCTTGTTTCTGGATGTTAACATGTGTCGATGTTCCCCTGAACAACCCTAGCATTTGCTAGTGCTAGTTTGTATAAAACAAGCACAATACAAATTCTAGGTTTCCTCAGAAGAGGGCTGACATCCTAGCAGGGTTAACTAAAGCAACTCTTTCTTCGTGTAGATTCTTTTCCAGGTCGTGTTGTTGGTCACATGGAAACCCCTAGCATTTGCTAGTGCTAACAATTGCATAAGCAAGCACAAAAGCAATACTAGTAGTTCCCAAGTGATAGGTATTGTTTGAATTCGTGGAGGGGCCATCTGAGTACAGGCTGAGAATCGCCAATGAACCTCAAGCATTTGCTAGTGCTAGCAATTTAAGTAGCAAGCACAGTGCAAATACTAGTAGCTCAGAGGAGACCAAGATGTATGAAGCCTTCCATATGTGGGTACAAGGATATTGTCAATGGTGATAGTCCCTGTCAACCTCCAGCATCTGCTAGTGCTAGCATATGAGAAAGCAAGCACAGTGCAAATACTAGTAGTCTACACAGGTGTGAATTGATGAGCACATTGGTGATAATCGACCGAGCAAGTATACTTACTTGAAAATGTCTTTTTGGTCTTGTTTCTGGATGTTAACATGTGTCGATGTTCCCCTGAACAACCCTAGCATTTGCTAGTGCTAGTTTGTATAAAACACGCACAATACAAATTCTAGGTTTCCTCAGAAGAGGGGTGACATCCTAGCAGGGTTAACTAAAGCAACTCTTTCTTCGTGTAGATTCTTTTCCAGGTCGTGTTGTTGGTCACATGGAAACCCCTAGCATTTGCTAGTGCTAACAATTGCATAAGCAAGCACAAAAGCAATACTAGTAGTTCCCAAGTGATAGGTATTGTTTGAATTCGTGGAGGGGTCATCTGAGTACAGGCTGAGAATCGCCATTGAACCTCAAGCATTTGCTAGTGCTAGCAATTTAAGTAGCAAGCACAGTGCAAATACTAGCAGCTCAGAGGAGATTAAGATGTATTAAGCTTACCATATGTGGGTACAAGGATATTGTCAATGGTGATAGTCCCTGTCAACCTCCAGCATCTGCTAGTGCTAGCATATGAGAAAGCAAGCACAGTGCAAATACTAGTAGTCTACATAGGTGTGAATTGATGAGCACATTGGTGATAATCGACCGAGCAAGTATACTTACTTGAAAATGTCTTTTTGGTCTTGTTTCTGGATGTTAACATGTGTCGATGTTCCCCTGAACAACCCTAGCATTTGCTAGTGCTAGTTTGTATAAAACACGCACAATACAAATTCTAGGTTTCCTCAGAAGAGGGGTGACATCCTAGCAGGGTTAACTAAAGCAACTCTTTCTTCGTGTAGATTCTTTTCCAGGTCGTGTTGTTGGTCACATGGAAACCCCTAGCATTTGCTAGTGCTAACAATTGCATAAGCAAGCACAAAAGCAATACTAGTAGTTCCCAAGTGATAGGTATTGTTTGAATTCGTGGAGGGGTCATCTGAGTACAGGCTGAGAATCGCCAATGAACCTCAAGCATTAGCTAGTGCTAGCAATTTAAGTAGAAAGCACAGTGCAAATACTAGTAGCTCAGAGGAGACCAAGATGTATTAAGCTTACCATATGTGGGTACAAGGATATTGTCAATGTTGATAGTCCCCGTCAACCCCTAGCATCTGCTAGTGCTAGCATATGAGAAAGCAAGCACAGTGCAAATACTAGTAGTCTACATAGGTGTGAATTGATGAGCACATTGGTGATAATCGACCGAGCAAGTATACTTACTTGAAAATGTCTTTTTGGCCTTGTTTCTGGATGTTAACATGTGTCGATGTTCCCCTGAACAACCCTAGCATTTGCTAGTGCTAGTTTGTATAAAACAAGCACAATACAAATTCTAAGTTTCCTCAGAAGAGGGGTGACATCCTAGCAGGGTTAACTAAAGCAACTCTTTCTTCGTGTAGATTCTTTTCCAGGTCATGTTGTTGGTCACATGGAAACCCCTAGCATTTGCTAGTGCTAACAATTGCATAAGCAAGCACAAAAGCAATACTAGTAGTTCCCAAGTGATAGGTATTGTTTGAATTCGTGGAGGGGTCATCTGAGTACAGGCTGAGAATCGCCAATGAACCTCAAGCATTTGCTAGTGCTAGCAATTTAAGTAGCAAGCACAGTGCAAATACTAGTAGCTCAGAGGAGACCAAGATGTATTAAGCTTACCATATGTGGGTACAAGGATATTTTCAAAGTTGATAGTCCCCGTCAACCTCCAGCATCTGCTAGTGCTAGCATATGAGAAAGCAAGCACAGTGCAAATACTAGTAGTCTACACAGGTGTGAATTGATGAGCACATTGGTGATAATCGACCGAGCAAGTATACTTACTTGAAAATGTCTTTTTGGTCTTGTTTCTGGATGTTAACATGTGTCGATGTTCCCCTGAACAACCCTAGCATTTGCTAGTGCTAGTTTGTATAAAACAAGCACAATACAAATTCTAGGTTTCCTCAGAAGAGGGTTGACATGCTAGCAGGGTTAACTAAAGCAACTCTTTCTTCGTGTAGATTCTTTTCCAGGTCGTGTTGTTGGTCACATGGAAACCCCTAGCATTTGCTAGTGCTAACAATTGCATAAGCAAGCACAAAAGCAATACTAGTAGTTCCCAAGTGATAGGTATTGTTTGAATTCGTGGAGGGGTCATCTGAGTACAGGCTGAGAATCGCCAATGAACCTCAAGCATTTGCTAGTGCTAGCAATTTAAGTAGCAAGCACAGTGCAAATACTAGTAGCTCAGAGGAGACCAAGATGTATTAAGCTTACCATATGTGGGTACAAGGATATTTTCAAAGTTGATAGTCCCCGTCAACCTCCAGCATCTGCTAGTGCTAGCATATGAGAAAGCAAGCACAGTGCAAATACTAGTAGTCTACATAGGTGTGAATTGATGAGCACATTGGTGATAATCGACCGAGCAAGTATACTTACTTGAAAATGTCTTTTTGGTCTTGTTTCTGGATGTTAACATGTGTCGATGTTCCCCTGAACAACCCTAGCATTTACTAGTGCTAGTTTGTATAAAACAAGCACAATACAAATTCTAGGTTTCCTCAGAAGAGGGCTGACATCCTAGCAGGGTTAACTAAAGTAACTCTTTCTTCGTGTAGATTCTTTTCCAGGTCATGTTGTTGGTCACATGGAAACCCCTAGCATTTGCTAGTGCTAACAATTGCATAAGCAAGCACAAAAGCAATACTAGTAGTTCCCAAGTGATAGGTATTGTTTGAATTCGTGGAGGGGTCATCTGAGTACAGGCTGAGAATCGCCAATGAACCTCAAGCATTTGCTAGTGCTAGCAATTTAAGTAGCAAGCACAGTGCAAATACTAGTAGCTCAGGGGAGACCAAGATGTATTAAGCTTACCATATGTGGGTACAAGGATATTTTCAAAGTTGATAGTCCCCGTCAACCTCCAGCATCTGCTAGTGCTAGCATATGAGAAAGCAAGCACAGTGCAAATACTAGTAGTCTACATAGGTGTGAATTGATGAGCACATTGGTGATAATCGACCGAGCAAGTATACTTACTTGAAAATGTCTTTTTGGCCTTGTTTCTGGATGTTAACATGTGTCGATGTTCCCCTGAACAACCCTAGCATTTGCTAGTGCTAGTTTGTATAAAACAAGCACAATACACATTCTAGGTTTCCTCAGAAGAGGGGTGACATCCTAGCAGGGTTAACTAAAGCAACTCTTTCTTCGTGTAGATTCTTTTCCAGGTCGTGTTGTTGGTCACATGGAAACCCCTAGCATTTGCTAGTGCTAACAATTGCATAAGCAAGCACAAAAGCAATACTAGTAGTTCCCAAGTGATAGGTATTGTTTGGATTCGTGGAGGGGTCATCTGAGTACAGGCTGAGAATCGCCAATGAACCTCAAGCATTTGCTAGTGCTAGCAATTTAAGTAGCAAGCACAGTGCAAATACTAGTAGTCTACATAGGTGTGAATTGATGAGCACATTGGTGATAATCGACCGAGCAAGTATACTTACTTGAAAATGTCTTTTTGGTCTTGTTTCTGGATGTTAACATGTGTCGATGTTCCCCTGAACAACCCTAGCATTTGCTAGTGCTAGTTTGTATAAAACACGCACAATACAAATTCTAGGTTTCCTCAGAAGAGGGGTGACATCCTAGCAGGGTTAACTAAAGCAACTCTTTCTTCGTGTAGATTCTTTTCCAGGTCGTGTTGTTGGTCACATGGAAACCCCTAGCATTTGCTAGTGCTAACAATTGCATAAGCAAGCACAAAAGCAATACTAGTAGTTCCCAAGTGATAGGTATTGTTTGAATTCGTGGAGGGGTCATCTGAGTACAGGCTGAGAATCGCCAATGAACCTCAAGCATTAGCTAGTGCTAGCAATTTAAGTAGAAAGCACAGTGCAAATACTAGTAGCTCAGAGGAGACCAAGATGTATTAAGCTTACCATATGTGGGTACAAGGATATTGTCAATGTTGATAGTCCCCGTCAACCCCTAGCATCTGCTAGTGCTAGCATATGAGAAAGCAAGCACAGTGCAAATACTAGTAGTCTACATAGGTGTGAATTGATGAGCACATTGGTGATAATCGACCGAGCAAGTATACTTACTTGAAAATGTCTTTTTGGCCTTGTTTCTGGATGTTAACATGTGTCGATGTTCCCCTGAACAACCCTAGCATTTGCTAGTGCTAGTTTGTATAAAACAAGCACAATACAAATTCTAAGTTTCCTCAGAAGAGGGGTGACATCCTAGCAAGGTTAACTAAAGCAACTCTTTCTTCGTGTAGATTCTTTTCCAGGTCATGTTGTTGGTCACATGGAAACCCCTAGCATTTGCTAGTGCTAACAATTGCATAAGCAAGCACAAAAGCAATACTAGTAGTTCCCAAGTGATAGGTATTGTTTGAATTCGTGGAGGGGTCATCTGAGTACAGGCTGAGAATCGCCAATGAACCTCAAGCATTTGCTAGTGCTAGCAATTTAAGTAGCAAGCACAGTGCAAATACTAGTAGCTCAGAGGAGACCAAGATGTATTAAGCTTACCATATGTGGGTACAAGGATATTTTCAAAGTTGATAGTCCCCGTCAACCTCCAGCATCTGCTAGTGCTAGCATATGAGAAAGCAAGCACAGTGCAAATACTAGTAGTCTACACAGGTGTGAATTGATGAGCACATTGGTGATAATCGACCGAGCAAGTATACTTACTTGAAAATGTCTTTTTGGTCTTGTTTCTGGATGTTAACATGTGTCGATGTTCCCCTGAACAACCCTAGCATTTGCTAGTGCTAGTTTGTATAAAACAAGCACAATACAAATTCTAGGTTTCCTCAGAAGAGGGTTGACATGCTAGCAGGGTTAACTAAAGCAACTCTTTCTTCGTGTAGATTCTTTTCCAGGTCGTGTTGTTGGTCACATGGAAACCCCTAGCATTTGCTAGTGCTAACAATTGCATAAGCAAGCACAAAAGCAATACTAGTAGTTCCCAAGTGATAGGTATTGTTTGAATTCGTGGAGGGGTCATCTGAGTACAGGCTGAGAATCGCCAATGAACCTCAAGCATTTGCTAGTGCTAGCAATTTAAGTAGCAAGCACAGTGCAAATACTAGTAGCTCAGAGGAGACCAAGATGTATTAAGCTTACCATATGTGGGTACAAGGATATTTTCAAAGTTGATAGTCCCCGTCAACCTCCAGCATCTGCTAGTGCTAGCATATGAGAAAGCAAGCACAGTGCAAATACTAGTAGTCTACATAGGTGTGAATTGATGAGCACATTGGTGATAATCGACCGAGCAAGTATACTTACTTGAAAATGTCTTTTTGGTCTTGTTTCTGGATGTTAACATGTGTCGATGTTCCCCTGAACAACCCTAGCATTTGCTAGTGCTAGTTTGTATAAAACAAGCACAATACAAATTCTAGGTTTCCTCAGAAGAGGGGTGACATCCTAGCAGGGTTAACTAAAGCAACTCTTTCTTCGTGTAGATTCTTTTCCAGGTCGTGTTGTTGGTCACATGGAAACCCCTAGCATTTGCTAGTGCTAACAATTGCATAAGCAAGCACAAAAGCAATACTAGTAGTTCCCAAGTGATAGGTATTGTTTGGATTCGTGGAGGGGTCATCTGAGTACAGGCTGAGAATCGCCAATGAACCTCAAGCATTTGCTAGTGCTAGCAATTTAAGTAGCAAGCACAGTGCAAATACTAGTAGTCTACATGGGTGTGAATTGATGAGCACATTGGTGATAATCGACCGAGCAAGTATACTTACTTGAAAATGTCTTTTTGGCCTTGTTTCTGGATGTTAACATGTGTCGATGTTCCCCTGAACAACCCTAGCATTTGCTAGTGCTAGTTTGTATAAAACAAGCACAATACAAATTCTAGGTTTCCTCAGAAGAGGGCTGACATCCTAGCAGGGTTAACTAAAGCAACTCTTTCTTCGTGTAGATTCTTTTCCAGGTCATGTTGTTGGTCACATGGAAACCCCTAGCATTTGCTAGTGCTAACAATTGCATAAGCAAGCACAAAAGCAATACTAGTAGTTCCCAAGTGATTGGTATTGTTTGAATTCGTGGAGGGGTCATCTGAGTACAGGCTGAGAATCGCCAATGAACCTCAAGCATTTGCTAGTGCTAGCAATTTAAGTAGCTAGCACAGTGCAAATACTAGTAGCTCAGAGGAGACCAAGATGTATTAAGCTTACCATATGTGGGTACAAGGATATTTTCAAAGTTGATAGTCCCCGTCAACCTCCAGCATCTGCTAGTGCTAGCATATGAGAAAGCAAGCACAGTGCAAATACTAGTAGTCTACATAGGTGTGAATTGATGAGCACATTGGTGATAATCGACCGAGCAAGTATACTTACTTGAAAATGTCTTTTTGGTCTTGTTTCTGGATGTTAACATGTGTCGATGTTCCCCTGAACAACCCTAGCATTTGCTAGTGCTAGGTTGTATAAAACAAGCACAATACAAATTCTAGGTTTCCTCAGAAGAGGGGTGACATCCTAGCAGGGTTAACTAAAGCAACTCTTTCTTCATGTAGATTCTTTTCCAGGTCGTGTTGTTGGTCACATGGAAATCCCTAGCATTTGCTAGTGCTAACAATTGCATAAGCAAGCACAAAAGCAATACTAGTAGTTTCCAAGTGATAGGTATTGTTTGAATTCGTGGAGGGGTCATCTGAGTACAGGCTGAGAATCGCCAATGAACCTCAAGCATTTGCTAGTGCTAGCAATTTAAGTAGCAAGCACAGTGCAAATACTAGTAGCTCAGAGGAGACCAAGATGTATTAAGCTTACCATATGTGGGTACAAGGATATTTTCAAAGTTGATAGTCCCCGTCAACCTCCAGCATCTGCTAGTGCTAGCATATGAGAAAGCAAGCACAGTGCAAATACTAGTAGTCTACATAGGTGTGAATTGATGAGCACATTGGTGATAATCGACCGAGCAAGTATACTTACTTGAAAATGTCTTTTTGGCCTTGTTTCTGGATGTTAACATGTGTCGATGTTCCCCTGAACAACCCTAGCATTTGCTAGTGCTAGTTTGTATAAAACAAGCACAATACAAATTCTAGGTTTCCTCAGAAGAGGGGTGACATCCTAGCAGGGTTAACTAAAGCAACTCTTTCTTCGTGTAGATTCTTTTTCCAGATCGTGTTGTTGGTCACATGGAAACCCCTAGCATTTGCTAGTGCTAACAATTGCATAAGCAAGCACAAAAGCAATACTAGTAGTTCCCAAGTGATAGGTATTGTTTGGATTCGTGGAGGGGTCATCTGAGTACAGGCTGAGAATCGCCAATGAACCTCAAGCATTTGCTAGTGCTAGCAATTTAAGTAGCAAGCACAGTGCAAATACTAGTAGCTCAGAGGAGACCAAGATGTATTAAGTTTACCATATGTGGGTACAAGGATATTTTCAAAGTTGATAGTCCCCGTCAACCTCCAGCATCTGCTAGTGCTAGCATATGAGAAAGCAAGCACAGTGCAAATACTAGTAGTCTACATAGGTGTGAATTGATGAGCACATTGGTGATAATCGACCGAGCAAGTAAACTTACTTGAAAATGTCTTTTTGGCCTTGTTTCTGGATGTTAACATGTGTCGATGTTCCCCTGAACAACCCTAGCATTTGCTAGTGCTAGTTTGTATAAAACAAGCACAATACAAATTCTAGGTTTCCTCAGAAGAGGGCTGACATCCTAGCAGGGTTAACTAAAGCAACTCTTTCTTCATGTAGATTCTTTTCCAGGTCGTGTTGTTGGTCACATGGAAACCCCTAGCATTTGCTAGTGCTAACAATTGCATAAGCAAGCACAAAAGCAATACTAGTAGTTCCCAAGTGATAGGTATTGTTTGAATTCGTGGAGGGGTCATCTGAGTACAGGCTGAGAATCGCCAATGAACCTCAAGCATTTGCTAGTGCTAGCAATTTAAGTAGCAAGCACAGTGCAAATACTAGTAGCTCAGAGGAGACCAAGATGTATTAAGCTTACCATATGTGGGTACAAGGATATTGTCAATGTTGATAGTCCCTGTCAACCCCTAGCATCTGCTAGTGCTAGCATATGAGAAAGCAAGCACAGTGCAAATACTAGTAGTCTACATAGGTGTGAATTGATGAGCACATTGGTGATAATCGACCGAGCAAGTATACTTACTTGAAAATGTCTTTTTGGCCTTGTTTCTGGATGTTAACATGTGTCGATGTTCCCCTGAACAACCCTAGCATTTGCTAGTGCT
The DNA here is from genome assembly GCF_022045235.1 of Haliotis cracherodii. Classification (NCBI taxonomy): domain Eukaryota; kingdom Metazoa; phylum Mollusca; class Gastropoda; order Lepetellida; family Haliotidae; genus Haliotis; species Haliotis cracherodii. Next base: position 21,682,309 of record NW_027266286.1, read on the forward strand.
AGTTTGTATAAAACAAGCACAATACACATTCTAGGTTTCCTCAGAAGAGGGGTGACATCCTAGCAGGGTTAACTAAAGCAACTCTTTCTTCGTGTAGATTCTTTTCCAGGTCGTGTTGTTGGTCACATGGAAACCCCTAGCATTTGCTAGTGCTAACAATTGCATAAGCAAGCACAAAAGCAATACTAGTAGTTCCCAAGTGATAGGTATTGTTTGAATTCGTGGAGGGGTCATCTGAGTACAGGCTGAGAATCGCCAATGAACCTCAAGCATTTGCTAGTGCTAGCAATTTAAGTAGCAAGCACAGTGCAAATACTAGTAGCTCAGAGGAGACCAAGATGTATTAAGCTTACCATATGTGGGTACAAGGATATTTTCAAAGTTGATAGTCCCCGTCAACCTCCAGCATCTGCTAGTGCTAGCATATGAGAAAGCAAGCACAGTGCAAATACTAGTAGTCTACATAGGTGTGAATTGATGAGCACATTGGTGATAATCGACCGAGCAAGTATACTTACTTGAAAATGTCTTTTTGGTCTTGTTTCTGGATGTTAACATGTGTCGATGTTCCCCTGAACAACCCTAGCATTTGCTAGTGCTAGTTTGTATAAAACAAGCACAATACAAATTCTAGGTTTCCTCAGAAGAGGGGTGACATCCTAGCAGGGTTAACTAAAGCAACTCTTTCTTCGTGTAGATTCTTTTCCGGGTTGTGTTGTTGATCACATGGAAACCCCTAGCATTTGCTAGTGCTAACAATTGCATAAGCAAGCACAAAAGCAATACTAGTAGTTCCCAAGTGATAGGTATTGTTTGAATTCGTGGAGGGGTCATCTGAGTACAGGCTGAGAATCGCCAATGAACCTCAAGCATTTGCTAGTGCTAGCAATTTAAGTAGCAAGCACAGTGCAAATACTAGTAGCTCAGAGGAGACCAAGATGTATTAAGCTTACCATATGTGGGTACAAGGATATTTTCAAAGTTGATAGTCCCCGTCAACCTCCAGCATCTGCTAGTGCTAGCATATGAGAAAGCAAGCACAGTGCAAATACTAGTAGTCTACATAGGTGTGAATTGATGAGCACATTGGTGATAATCGACCGAGCAAGTATACTTACTTGAAAATGTCTTTTTGGCCTTGTTTCTGGATGTTAACATGTGTCGATGTTCCCCTGAACAACCCTAGCATTTGCTAGTGCTAGTTTGTATAAAACAAGCACAATACAAATTCTAGGTTTCCTCAGAAGAGGGGTGACATCCTAGCAGGGTTAACTAAAGCAACTCTTTCTTCGTGTAGATTCTTTTCCGGGTTGTGTTGTTGATCACATGGAAACCCCTAGCATTTGCTAGTGCTAACAATTGCATAAGCAAGCACAAAAGCAATACTAGTAGTTCCCAAGTGATAGGTATTGTTTGAATTCGTGGAGGGGTCATCTGAGTACAGGCTGAGAATCGCCAATGAACCTCAAGCATTTGCTAGTGCTAGCAATTTAAGTAGCAAGCACAGTGCAAATACTAGTAGCTCAGAGAAGACCAAGATGTATTATGTTTACCATATGTGGGTACAAGGATATTTTCAAAGTTGATAGTCCCCGTCAACCTCCAGCATCTGCTAGTGCTAGCATATGAGAAAGCAAGCACAGTGCAAATACTAGTAGTCTACATAGGTGTGAATTGATGAGCACATTGGTGATAATCAACCGAGGAAGTATACTTACTTGAAAATGTCTTTTTGGTCTTGTTTCTGGATGTTAACATGTGTCGATGTTCCCCTGAACAACCCTAGCATTTGCTAGTGCTAGTTTGTATAAAACACGCACAATACAAATTCTAGGTTTCCTCAGAAGAGGGGTGACATCCTAGCAGGGTTAACTAAAGCAACTCTTTCTTCGTGTAGATTCTTTTCCAGGTCATGTTGTTGGTCACATGGAAACCCCTAGCATTTGCTAGTGCTTACAATTGCATAAGCAAGCACAAAAGCAATACTAGTAGTTCCCAAGTGATAGGTATTGTTTGAATTCGTGGAGGGGTCATCTGAGTACAGGCTGAGAATCGCCAATGAACCTCAAGCATTTGCTAGTGCTAGCAATTTAAGTAGCAAGCACAGTGCAAATACTAGCAGCTCAGGGGAGACCAAGATGTATTAAGCTTACCATATGTGGGTACAAGGATATTTTCAAAGTTGATAGTCCCCGTCAACCTCCAGCATCTGCTAGTGCTAGCATATGAAAAAGCAAGCACAGTGCAAATACTAGTAGTCTACATAGGTGTGAATTGATGAGCACATTGGTAATAATCGACCGAGCAAGTATACTTACTTGAAAATGTCTTTTTGGCCTTGTTTCTGGATGTTAACATGTGTCGATGTTCCCCTGAACAACCTTAGCATTTGCTAGTGCTAGTTTGTACAAAAGAAGCACAATACAAATTCTAGGTTTCCTCAGAAGAGGGGTGACATCCTAGCAGGGTTAACTAAAGCAACTCTTTCTTCGTGTAGATTCTTTTCCAGGTCATGTTGCTGGTCACATGGAAACCCCTAGCATTTGCTAGTGCTAACAATTGCATAAGCAAGCACTAAAGCAATACTAGTAGTTCCCAAGTGATAGGTATTGTTTGAATTCGTGGAGGGGTCATCTGAGTACAGGCTGAGAATCGCCAATGAACCTCAAGCATTTGCTAGTGCTAGCAATTTAAGTAGCAAGCACAGTGCAAATACTAGTAGCTCAGAGGAGACCAAGATGTATTAAGCTTACCATATGTGGGTACAAGGATATTTTCAAAGTTGATAGTCCCCGTCAACCTCCAGCATCTGGTAGTGCTAGCATATGAGAAAGCAAGCACAGTGCAAATACTAGTAGTCTACATAGGTGTGAATTGATGAGCACATTGGTGATAAACGACCGAGCAAGTATACTTACTTGAAAATGTCTTTTTGGTCTTGTTTCTGGATGTTAACATGTGTCGATGTTCCCCTGAACAACCCTAGCATTTGCTAGTGCTAGTTTGTATAAAACAAGCACAATACAAATTCTAGGTTTCCTCAGAAGAGGGGTGACATCCTAGCAGGGTTAACTAAAGCAACTCTTTCTTCGTGTAGATTCTTTTCCGGGTTGTGTTGTTGGTCACATGGAAACCCCTAGCATTTGCTAGTGCTAACAATTGCATAAGCAAGCACAAAAGCAATACTAGTAGTTCCCAAGTGATAGGTATTGTTTGAATTCGTGGAGGGGTCATCTGAGTACAGGCTGAGAATCGCCAATGAACCTCAAGCATTTGCTAGTGCTAGCAATTTAAGTAGCAAGCACAGTGCAAATACTAGTAGCTCAGAGAAGACCAAGATGTATTATGTTTACCATATGTGGGTACAAGGATATTTTCAAAGTTGATAGTCCCCGTCAACCTCCAGCATCTGCTAGTGCTAGCATATGAGAAAGCAAGCACAGTGCAAATACTAGTAGTCTACATAGGTGTGAATTGATGAGCACATTGGTGATAATCGACCGAGCAAGCATACTTACTTGAAAATGTCTTTTTTGGCCTTGTTTCTGGATGTTAACATGTGTCGATGTTCCCCTGAACAACCCTAGCATTTGCTGGTGCTAGTTTGTATAAAACACGCACAATACAAATTCTAGGTTTCCTCAGAAGAGGGGTGACATCCTAGCAGGGTTAACTAAAGCAACTCTTTCTTCGTGTAGATTCTTTTCCAGGTCATGTTGCTGGTCACATGGAAACCCCTAGCATTTGCTAGTGCTAACAATTGCATAAGCAAGCACAAAAGCAATACTAGTAGTTCCCAAGTGATAGGTATTGTTTGAATTCGTGGAGGGGTCATCTGAGTACAGGCTGAGAATCGCCAATGAACCTCAAGCATTTGCTAGTGCTAGCAATTTAAGTAGCAAGCACAGTGCAAATACTAGTAGCTCAGAGAAGACCAAGATGTATTATGTTTACCATATGTGGGTACAAGGATATTTTCAAAGTTGATAGTCCCCGTCAACCTCCAGCATCTGCTAGTGCTAGCATATGAGAAAGCAAGCACAGTGCAAATACTAGTAGTCTACATAGGTGTGAATTGATGAGCACATTGGTGATAATCGACCGAGCAAGCATACTTACTTGAAAATGTCTTTTTTGGCCTTGTTTCTGGATGTTAACATGTGTCGATGTTCCCCTGAACAACCCTAGCATTTGCTGGTGCTAGTTTGTATAAAACACGCACAATACAAATTCTAGGTTTCCTCAGAAGAGGGGTGACATCCTAGCAGGGTTAACTAAAGCAACTCTTTCTTCGTGTAGATTCTTTTCCGGGTTGTGTTGTTGGTCACATGGAAACCCCTAGCATTTGCTAGTGCTTACAATTGCATAAGCAAGCACAAAAGCAATACTAGTAGTTCCCAAGTGATAGGTATTGTTTGAATTCGTGGAGGGGTCATCTGAGTACAGGCTGAGAATCGCCAATGAACCTCAAGCATTTGCTAGTGCTAGCAATTTAAGTAGCAAGCACAGTGCAAATACTAGCAGCTCAGAGGAGGCCAAGATGTATTAAGCTTACCATATGTGGGTACAAGGATATTGTCAATGGTGATAGTCCCCGTCAACCCCTAGCATCTGCTAGTGCTAGCATATGAGAAAGCAAGCACAGTGCAAATACTAGTAGTCTGCATAGGTGTGAATTGATGAGCAAATTGGTGATAATCGACCGAGCAAGTATACTTACTTGAAAATGTCTTTTTGGTCTTGTTTCTGGATGTTAACATGTGTCGATGTTCCCCTGAACAACCCTAGCATTTGCTGGTGCTAGTTTGTATAAAACAAGCACAATACAAATTCTAGGTTTCCTCAGAAGAGGGGTGACATCCTAGCAGGGTTAACTAAAGCAACTCTTTCTTCGTGTAGATTCTTTTCCAGGTCGTATTGTTGGTCACATGGAAACCCCTAGCATTTGCTAGTGCTTACAATTGCATAAGCAAGCACAAAAGCAATACTAGTAGTTCCCAATACTAGTAGTTCCCAAGTGATTGGTATTGTTTGAATTCGTGGAGGGGTCATCTGAGTACAGGCTGAGAATCGCCAATGAACCTCAAGCATTTGCTAGTGCTAGCAATTTAAGTAGCAAGCACAGTGCAAATACTAGCAGCTCAGAGGAGGCCAAGATGTATTAAGCTTACCATATGTGGGTACAAGGATATTGTCAATGGTGATAGTCCCCGTCAACCCCTAGCATCTGCTAGTGCTAGCATATGAGAAAGCAAGCACAGTGCAAATACTAGTAGTCTACATAGGTGTGAATTGATGAGCACATTGGTGATAATCGACCGAGCAAGTATACTTACTTGAAAATGTCTTTTTGGTCTTGTTTCTGGAAGTTAACATGTGTCGATGTTCCCCTGAACAACCCTAGCATTTGCTAGTGCTAGTTTGTATAAAACAAGCACAATACAAATTCTAGGTTTCCTCAGAAGAGGGCTGACATCCTAGCAGGGTTAACTAAAGCAACTCTTTCTTCGTGTAGATTCTTTTCCGGGTCATGTTGTTGGTCACATGGAAACCCCTAGCATTTGCTAGTTCTAACAATTGCATAAGCAAGCACAAAAGCAATACTAGTAGTTCCCAAGTGATAGGTATTGTTTGAATTCGTGGAGGGGTCATCTGAGTACAGGCTGAGAATCGCCAATGAACCTCAAGCATTTGCTAGTGCTAGCAATTTAAGTAGCAAGCACAGTGCAAATACTAGCAGCTCAGCGGAGACCAAGATGTATTAAGCTTACCATATGTGGGTACAAGGATATTGTCAATGGTGATAGTCCCCGTCAACCCCTAGCATCTGCTAGTGCTAGCATATGAGAAAGCAAGCACAGTGCAAATACTAGTAGTCTACATAGGTGTGAATTGATGAGCACATTGGTGATAATCGACCGAGCAAGTATACTTACTTGAAAATGTCTTTTTGGTCTTGTTTCTGGATGTTAACATGTGTCGATGTTCCCCTGAACAACCCTAGCATTTGCTAGTGCTAGTTTGTATAAAACAAGCACAATACAAATTCTAGGTTTCCTCAGAAGAGGGGTGACATCCTAGCAGGGTTAACTAAAGCAACTCTTTCTTCGTGTAGATTCTTTTCCAGGTCATGTTGTTGGTCACATGGAAACCCCTAGCATTTGCTAGTGCTTACAATTGCATAAGCAAGCACAAAAGCAATACTAGTAGTTCCCAAGTGATAGGTATTGTTTGAATTCGTGGAGGGGTCATCTGAGTACAGGCTGAGAATCGCCAATGAACCTCAAGCATTTGCTAGTGCTAGCAATTTAAGTAGCAAGCACAGTGCAAATACTAGTAGCTCAGAGAAGACCAAGATGTATTATGTTTACCATATGTGGGTACAAGGATATTTTCAAAGTTGATAGTCCCCGTCAACCTCCAGCATCTGCTAGTGCTAGCATATGAGAAAGCAAGCACAGTGCAAATACTAGTAGTCTACATAGGTGTGAATTGATGAGCACATTGGTGATAATCGACCGAGCAAGCATACTTACTTGAAAATGTCTTTTTGGCCTTGTTTCTGGATGTTAACATGTGTCGATGTTCCCCTGAACAACCCTAGCATTTGCTAGTGCTAGTTTGTATAAAACACGCACAATACAAATTCTAGGTTTCCTCAGAAGAGGGGTGACATCCTAGCAGGGTTAACTAAAGCAACTCTTTCTTCGTGTAGATTCTTTTCCAGGTCATGTTGCTGGTCACATGGAAACCCCTAGCATTTGCTAGTGCTAACAATTGCATAAGCAAGCACAAAAGCAATACTAGTAGTTCCCAAGTGATAGGTATTGTTTGAATTCGTGGAGGGGTCATCTGAGTACAGGCTGAGAATCGCCAATGAACCTCAAGCATTTGCTAGTGCTAGCAATTTAAGTAGCAAGCACAGTGCAAATACTAGTAGCTCAGAGGAGACCAAGATGTATTAAGCTTACCATATGTGGGTACAAGGATATTTTCAAAGTTGATAGTCCCCGTCAACCTCCAGCATCTGCTAGTGCTAGCATATGAGAAAGCAAGCACAGTGCAAATACTAGTAGTCTACATAGGTGTGAATTGATGAGCACATTGGTGATAATCGACCGAGCAAGTATACTTACTTGAAAATGTCTTTTTGGTCTTGTTTCTGGATGTTAACATGTGTCGATGTTCCCCTGAACAACCCTAACATTTGGTAGTGCTAGTTTGTATAAAACAAGCACAATACAAATTCTAGGTTTCCTCAGAAGAGGGCTGACATCCTAGCAGGGTTAACTAAAGCAACTCTTTCTTCATGTAGATTCTTTTCCGGGTTGTGTTGTTGGTCACATGGAAACCCCTAGCATTTGCTAGTGCTTACAATTGCATAAGCAAGCACAAAAGCAATACTAGTAGTTCCCAAGTGATAGGTATTGTTTGAATTCGTGGAGGGGTCATCTGAGTACAGGCTGAGAATCGCCAATGAACCTCAAGCATTTGCTAGTGCTAGCAATTTAAGTAGCAAGCACAGTGCAAATACTAGTAGCTCAGAGGAGACCAAGATGTATTAAGCTTACCATATGTGGGTACAAGGATATTGTCAAAGTTGATAGTCCCCGTCAACCTCCAGCATCTGCTAGTGCTAGCATATGAGAAAACAAGCACAGTGCAAATACTAGTAGTCTGCATAGGTGTGAATTGATGAGCAAATTGGTGATAATCGACCGAGCAAGTATACTTACTTGAAAATGTCTTTTTGGTCTTGTTTCTGGATGTTAACATGTGTCGATGTTCCCCTGAACAACCCTAGCATTTGGTAGTGCTAGTTTGTATAAAACAAGCACAATACAAATTCTAGGTTTCCTCAGAAGAGAGGTGACATCCTAGCAGGGTTAACTAAAGCAACTCTTTCTTCGTGTAGATTCTTTTCCAGGTCGTATTGTTGGTCACATGGAAACCCCTAGCATTTGCTAGTGCTTACAATTGCATAAGCAAGCACAAAAGCAATACTAGTAGTTCCCAAGTGATAGGTATTGTTTGAATTCGTGGAGGGGTCATCTGAGTACAGGCTGAGAATCGCCAATGAACCTCAAGCATTTGCTAGTGCTAGCAATTTAAGTAGCAAGCACAGTGCAAATACTAGCAGCTCAGAGGAGGCCAAGATGTATTAAGCTTACCATATGTGGGTACAAGGATATTGTCAATGGTGATAGTCCCCGTCAACCCCTAGCATCTGCTAGTGCTAGCATATGAGAAAGCAAGCACAGTGCAAATACTAGTAGTCTACATAGGTGTGAATTGATGAGCACATTGGTGATAATCGACCGAGCAAGTATACTTACTTGAAAATGTCTTTTTGGTCTTGTTTCTGGATGTTAACATGTGTCGATGTTCCCCTGAACAACCCTAGCATTTGCTAGTGCTAGTTTGTATAAAACAAGCACAATACAAATTCTAGGTTTCCTCAGAAGAGGGGTGACATCCTAGCAGGGTTAACTAAAGCAACTCTTTCTTCGTGTAGATTCTTTTCCGGGTCATGTTGTTGGTCACATGGAAACCCCTAGCATTTGCTAGTGCTAACAATTGCATAAGCAAGCACAAAAGCAATACTAGTAGTTCCCAAGTGATAGGTATTGTTTGAATTCGTGGAGGGGGCATCTGAGTACAGGCTGAGAATCGCCAATGAACCTCAAGCATTTGCTAGTGCTAGCAATTTAAGTAGCAAGCACAGTGCAAATACTAGCAGCTCAGCGGAGACCAAGATGTATTAAGCTTACCATATGTGGGTACAAGGATATTGTCAATGGTGATAGTCCCCGTCAACCCCTAGCATCTGCTAGTGCTAGCATATGAGAAAGCAAGCACAGTGCAAATACTAGTAGTCTACATAGGTGTGAATTGATGAGCACATTGGTGATAATCGACCGAGCAAGTATACTTACTTGAAAATGTCTTTTTGGTCTTGTTTCTGGATGTTAACATGTGTCGATGTTCCCCTGAACAACCCTAGCATTTGCTAGTGCTAGTTTGTATAAAACAAGCACAATACAAATTCTAGGTTTCCTCAGAAGAGGGGTGACATCCTAGCAGGGTTAACTAAAGCAACTCTTTCTTCGTGTAGATTCTTTTCCAGGTCATGTTGTTGGTCACATGGAAACCCCTAGCATTTGCTAGTGCTTACAATTGCATAAGCAAGCACAAAAGCAATACTAGTAGTTCCCAAGTGATAGGTATTGTTTGAATTCGTGGAGGGGTCATCTGAGTACAGGCTGAGAATCGCCAATGAACCTCAAGCATTTGCTAGTGCTAGCAATTTAAGTAGCAAGCACAGTGCAAATACTAGTAGCTCACAGGAGACCAAGATGTATTAAGCTTACCATATGTGGGTACAAGGATATTTTCAAAGTTGATAGTCCCCTTCAACCTCCAGCATCTGCTAGTGCTAGCATATGAGAAAACAAGCACAGTGCAAATACTAGTAGTTTACATAGGTGTGAATTGATGAGCACATTGGTGATAATCGACCGAGCAAGTATACTTACTTGAAAATGTCTTTTTGGTCTTGTTTCTGGATGTTAACATGTGTCGATGTTCCCCTGAACAACCCTAGCATTTGCTAGTGCTAGTTTGTATAAAACAAGCACAATACAAATTCTAGGTTTCCTCAGAAGAGGGGTGACATCCTAGCAGGGTTAACTAAAGCAACTCTTTCTTCGTGTAGATTCTTTTCCGGGTCATGTTGTTGGTCACATGGAAACCCCTAGCATTTGCTAGTGCTAACAATTGCATAAGCAAGCACAAAAGCAATACTAGTAGTTCCCAAGTGATAGGTATTGTTTGAATTCGTGGAGGGGTCATCTGAGTACAGGCTGAGAATCGCCAATGAACCTCAAGCATTTGCTAGTGCTAGCAATTCAAGTAGCAAGCACAGTGCAAATACTAGTAGCTCAGAGGAGACCAAGATGTATTAAGCTTACCATATGTGGGTACAAGGATATTGTCAATGTTGATAGTCCCTGTCAACCCCTAGCATCTGCTAGTGCTAGCATATGAGAAAGCAAGCACAGTGCAAATACTAGTAGTCTACATAGGTGTGAATTGATGAGCACATTGGTGATAATCGACCGAGCAAGTATACTTACTTGAAAATGTCTTTTTGGCCTTGTTTCTGGATGTTAACATGTGTCGATGTTCCCCTGAACAACCCTAGCATTTGCTAGTGCTAGTTTGTATAAAACAAGTACAATACAAATTCTAGGTTTCCTCAGAAGAGGGCTGACATCCTAGCAGGGTTAACTAAAGCAACTCTTTCTTCGTGTAGATTCTTTTCCGGGTCATGTTGTTGGTCACATGGAAACCCCTAGCATTTGCTAGTGCTAACAATTGCATAAGCAAGCACAAAAGCAATACTAGTAGTTCCCAAGTGATATGTATTGTTTGAATTCGTGGAGGGGTCATCTGAGTACAGGCTGAAAATCGCCAATGAACCTCAAGCATTTGCTAGTGCTAGCAATTTAAGTAGCAAGCACAGTGCAAATACTAGCAGCTCAGAGGAGACCAAGATGTATTAAGCTTACCATATGTGGGTACAAGGATATTGTCATTGGTGATAGTCCCTGTCAACCCCTAGCATCTGCTAGTGCTAGCATATGAGAAAGCAAGCACAGTGCAAATACTAGTAGTCTGCATAGGTGTGAATTGATGAGCACATTGGTGATAATCGACCGAGCAAGTATACTTACTTGAAAATGTCTTTTTGGCCTTCTTTCTGGATGTTAACATGTGTCGATGTTCCCCTGAACAACCCTAGCATTTGCTAGTGCTAGTTTGTATAAAACAAGTACAATACAAATTCTAGGTTTCCTCAGAAGAGGGCTGACATCCTAGCAGGGTTAACTAAAGCAACTCTTTCTTCGTGTAGATTCTTTTCCGGGTCATGTTGTTGGTCACATGGAAACCCCTAGCATTTGCTAGTGCTAACAATTGCATAAGCAAGCACAAAAGCAATACTAGTAGTTCCCAAGTGATAGGTATTGTTTGAATTCGTGGAGGGGTCATCTGAGTACAGGCTGAAAATCGCCAATGAACCTCAAGCATTTGCTAGTGCTAGCAATTTAAGTAGCAAGCACAGTGCAAATACTAGCAGCTCAGAGGAGACCAAGATGTATTAAGCTTACCATATGTGGGTACAAGGATATTGTCATTGGTGATAGTCCCTGTCAACCCCTAGCATCTGCTAGTGCTAGCATATGAGAAAGCAAGCACAGTGCAAATACTAGTAGTCTGCATAGGTGTGAATTGATGAGCACATTGGTGATAATCGACCGAGCAAGTATACTTACTTGAAAATGTCTTTTTGGCCTTCTTTCTGGATGTTAACATGTGTCGATGTTCCCCTGAACAACCCTAGCATTTGGTAGTGCTAGTTTGTATAAAACAAGCACAATACAAATTCTAAGTTTCCTCAGAAGAGGGGTGACATCCTAGCAGGGTTAACTAAAGCAACTCTTTCTTCGTGTAGATTCTTTTCCAGGTCATGTTGTTGGTCACATGGAAACCCCTAGCATTTGCTAGTGCTAACAGTTCCCAAGTGATAGGTATTGTTTGAATTCGTGGAGGGGTCATCTGAGTACAGGCTGAGAATCGCCAATGAACCTCAAGCATTTGCTCGTGCTAGCAATTTAAGTAGCAAGCACAGTGCAAATACTAGCAGCTCAGAGGAGACCAAGATGTATTAAACTTACCATATGTGAGTACAAGGATATTTTCAAAGTTGATAGTCCCCGTCAACCCCTAGCATCTGCTAGTGCTAGCATATGAGAAAGCAAGCACAGTGCAAATACTAGTAGTCTACATAGGTGTGAATTGATGAGCACATTGGTAATAATCGACCGAGCAAGTATACTTACTTGAAAATGTCTTTTTGGCCTTGTTTCTGGATGTTAACATGTGTCGATGTTCCCCTGAACAACCCTAGCATTTGCTAGTGCTAGTTTGTATAAAACAAGCACAATACAAATTCTAGGTTTCCTCAGAAGAGGGCTGACATCCTAGCAGGGTTAACTAAAGCAACTCTTTCTTCGTGTAGATTCTTTTCCAGGTCATGTTGTTGGTCACATGGAAACCCCTAGCATTTGCTAGTGCTAACAATTGCATAAGCAAGCACAAAAGCAATACTAGTAGTTCCCAAGTGATAGGTATTGTTTGAATTCGTGGAGGGGTCATCTGAGTACAGGCTGAGAATCGCCAATGAACCTCAAGCATTTGCTAGTGCTAGCAATTTAAGTAGCAAGCACAGTGCAAATACTAGTAGCTCAGAGGAGACCAAGATGTATTAAGCTTACCATATGTGGGTACAAGGATATTGTCAAAGTTGATAGTCCCCGTCAACCCCTAGCATCTGCTAGTGCTAGCATATGAGAAAGCAAGCACAGTGCAAATACTAGTAGTCTACATAGGTGTGAATTGATGAGCACATTGGTGATAATCGACCGAGCAAGTATACTTACTTGAAAATGTCTTTTTGGCCTTGTTTCTGGATGTTAACATGTGTCGATGTTCCCCTGAACAACCCTAGCATTTGCTAGTGCTAGTTTGTATAAAACAAGCACAATACAAATTCTAGGTTTCCTCAGAAGAGGGCTGACATCCTAGCAGGGTTAACTAAAGCAACTTTTTCTTCGTGTAGATTCTTTTCCGGGTCATGTTGTTGGTCACATGGAAACCCCTAGCATTTGCTAGTGCTAACAATTGCATAAGCAAGCACAAAAGCAATACTAGTAGTTCCCAAGTGATAGGTATTGTTTGAATTCGTGGAGGGGGCATCTGAGTACAGGCTGAGAATCGCCAATGAACCTCAAGCATTTGCTAGTGCTAGCAATTTAAGTAGCAAGCACAGTGCAAATACTAGCAGCTCAGAGGAGACCAAGATGTATTAAGCTTACCATATGTGGGTACAAGGATATTGTCAAAGTTGATAGTCCCCGTCAACCCCTAGCATCTGCTAGTGCTAGCATATGAGAAAGCAAGCACAGTGCAAATACTAGTAGTCTACATAGGTGTGAATTGATGAGCACATTGGTGATAATCGACCGAGCAAGTATACTTACTTGAAAATGTCTTTTTGGCCTTGTTTCTGGATGTTAACATGTGTCGATGTTCCCCTGAACAACCCTAGCATTTGCTAGTGCTAGTTTGTATAAAACAAGCACAATACAAATTCTAGGTTTCCTCAGAAGAGGGCTGACATCCTAGCAGGGTTAACTAAAGCAACTTTTTCTTCGTGTAGATTCTTTTCCGGGTCATGTTGTTGGTCACATGGAAACCCCTAGCATTTGCTAGTGCTAACAATTGCATAAGCAAGCACAAAAGCAATACTAGTAGTTCCCAAGTGATAGGTATTGTTTGAATTCGTGGAGGGGGCATCTGAGTACAGGCTGAGAATCGCCAATGAACCTCAAGCATTTGCTAGTGCTAGCAATTTAAGTAGCAAGCACAGTGCAAATACTAGTAGCTCAGAGGAGACCAAGATGTATTAAGCTTACCATATGTGGGTACAAGGATATTGTCAATGTTGATAGTCCCCGTCAACCCCTAGCATCTGCTAGTGCTAGCATATGAGAAAGCAAGCACAGTGCAAATACTAGTAGTCTACATAGGTGTGAATTGATGAGCACATTGGTGATAATCGACCGAGCAAGTATACTTACTTGAAAATGTCTTTTTGGCCTTGTTTCTGGATGTTAACATGTGTCGATGTTCCCCTGAACAACCCTAGCATTTGCTAGTGCTAGTTTGTATAAAACAAGCACAATACAAATTCTAGGTTTCCTCAGAAGAGGGGTGACATCCTAGCAGGGTTAACTAAAGCAACTCTTTCTTCGTGTAGATTCTTTTCCAGGTCATGTTGTTGGTCACATGGAAACCCCTAGCATTTGCTAGTGCTAACAATTGCATAAGCAAGCACAAAAGCAATACTAGTAGTTCCCAAGTGATAGGTATTGTTTGAATTCGTGGAGGGGTCATCTGAGTACAGGCTGAGAATCGCCAATGAACCTCAAGCATTTGCTAGTGCTAGCAATTTAAGTAGCAAGCACAGTGCAAATACTAGTAGCTCAGAGGAGACCAAGATGTATTAAGCTTACCATATGTGGGTACAAGGATATTGTCAATGGTGATAGTCCCCGTCAACCCCTAGCATCTGCTAGTGCTAGCATATGAGAAAGCAAGCACAGTGCAAATACTAGTAGTCTACATAGGTGTGAATTGATGAGCACATTGGTGATAATCGACCGAGCAAGTATACTTACTTGAAAATGTCTTTTTGGTCTTGTTTCTGGATGTTAACATGTGTCGATGTTCCCCTGAACAGCCCTAGCATTTGCTAGTGCTAGTTTGTATAAAACAAGCACAATACAAATTCTAGGTTTCCTCAGAAGAGGGCTGACATCCTAGCAGGGTTAACTAAAGCAACTCTTTCTTCGTGTAGATTCTTTTCCGGGTCATGTTGTTGGTCACATGGAAACCCCTAGCATTTGCTAGTGCTAACAATTGCATAAGCAAGCACAAAAGCAATACTAGTAGTTCCCAAGTGATAGGTATTGTTTGAATTCGTGGAGGGGTCATCTGAGTACAGGCTGAGAATCGCCAATGAACCTCAAGCATTTGCTAGTGCTAGCAATTTAAGTAGCAAGCACAGTGCAAATACTAGCAGCTCAGAGGAGACCAAGATGTATTAAGCTTACCATATGTGGGTACAAGGATATTGTCAATGTTGATAGTCCCCGTCAACCCCTAGCATCTGCTAGTGCTAGCATATGAGAAAGCAAGCACAGTGCAAATACTAGTAGTCTACATAGGTGTGAATTGATGAGCACATTGGTGATAATCGACCGAGCAAGTATACTTACTTGAAAATGTCTTTTTGGCCTTGTTTCTGGATGTTAACATGTGTCGATGTTCCCCTGAACAACCCTAGCATTTGGTAGTGCTAGTTTGTATAAAACAAGCACAATACAAATTCTAGGTTTCCTCAGAAGAGGGGTGACATCCTAGCAGGGTTAACTAAAGCAACTCTTTCTTCGTGTAGATTCTTTTCCGGGTCATGTTGTTGGTCACATGGAAACCCCTAGCATTTGCTAGTGCTAACAATTGCATAAGCAAGCACAAAAGCAATACTAGTAGTTCCCAAGTGATAGGTATTGTTTGAATTCGTGGAGGGGTCATCTGAGTACAGGCTGAGAATCGCCAATGAACCTCAAGCATTTGCTAGTGCTAGCAATTTAAGTAGCAAGCACAGTGCAAATACTAGTAGCTCAGAGGAGACCAAGATGTATTAAGCTTACCATATGTGGGTACAAGGATATTGTCAATGGTGATAGTCCCCGTCAACCTCCAGCATCTGCTAGTGCTAGCATATGAGAAAGCAAGCACAGTGCAAATACTAGTAGTCTACATAGGTGTGAATTGATGAGCACATTGGTGATAATCGACCGAGCAAGTATACTTACTTGAAAATGTCTTTTTGGTCTTGTTTCTGGATGTTAACATGTGTCGATGTTCCCCTGAACAACCCTAGCATTTGCTAGTGCTAGTTTGTATAAAACAAGCACAATACAAATTCTAGGTTTCCTCAGAAGAGGGGTGACATCCTAGCAGGGTTAACTAAAGCAACTCTTTCTTCGTGTAGATTCTTTTCCGGGTCATGTTGTTGGTCACATGGAAACCCCTAGCATTTGCTAGTGCTAACAATTGCATAAGCAAGCACAAAAGCAATACTAGTAGTTCCCAAGTGATAGGTATTGTTTGAATTCGTGGAGGGGTCATCTGAGTACAGGCTGAGAATCGCCGATGAACCTCAAGCATTTGCTAGTGCTAGCAATTTAAGTAGCAAGCACAGTGCAAATACTAGTAGCTCAGAGGAGACCAAGATGTATTAAGCTTACCATATGTGGGTACAAGGATATTGTCAATGTTGATAGTCCCTGTCAACCCCTAGCATCTGCTAGTGCTAGCATTTGAGAAAGCAAGCACAGTGCAAATACTAGTAGTCTACATAGGTGTGAATTGATGAGCACATTGGTGATAATCGACCGAGCAAGTATACTTACTTGAAAATGTCTTTTTCGCCTTGTTTCTGGATGTTAACATGTGTCGATGTTCCCCTGAACAACCCTAGCATTTGCTAGTGCTAGTTTGTATAAAACAAGTACAATACAAATTCTAGGTTTCCTCAGAAGAGGGGTGACATCCTAGCAGGGTTAACTAAAGCAACTCTTTCTTCGTGTAGATTCTTTTCCGGGTCATGTTGTTGGTCACATGGAAACCCCTAGCATTTGCTAGTGCTAACAATTGCATAAGCAAGCACAAAAGCAATACTAGTAGTTCCCAAGTGATAGGTATTGTTTGAATTCGTGGAGGGGTCATCTGAGTACAGGCTGAGAATCGCCAATGAACCTCAAGCATTTGCTAGTGCTAGCAATTTAAGTAGCAAGCACAGTGCAAATACTAGCAGCTCAGAGGAGACCAAGATGTATTAAGCTTACCATATGTGGGTACAAGGATATTGTCATTGGTGATAGTCCCTGTCAACCCCTAGCATCTGCTAGTGCTAGCATATGAGAAAGCAAGCACAGTGCAAATACTAGTAGTCTGCATAGGTGTGAATTGATGAGCACATTGGTGATAATCGACCGAGCAAGTATACTTACTTGAAAATGTCTTTTTGGCCTTGTTTCTGGATGTTAACATGTGTCGATGTTCCCCTGAACAACCCTAGCATTTGGTAGTGCTAGTTTGTATAAAACAAGCACAATACAAATTCTAGGTTTCCTCAGAAGAGGGGTGACATCCTAGCAGGGTTAACTAAAGCAACTCTTTCTTCGTGTAGATTCTTTTCCAGGTCATGTTGTTGGTCACATGGAAACCCCTAGCATTTGCTAGTGCTAACAATTGCATAAGCAAGCACAAAAGCAATACTAGTAGTTCCCAAGTGATAGGTATTGTTTGAATTCGTGGAGGGGTCATCTGAGTACAGGCTGAGAATCGCCAATGAACCTCAAGCATTTGCTAGTGCTAGCAATTTAAGTAGCAAGCACAGTGCAAATACTAGCTGCTCAGAGGAGACCAAGATGTATTAAACTTACCATATGTGAGTACAAGGATATTTTCAAAGTTGATAGTCCCCGTCAACCCCTAGCATCTGCTAGTGCTAGCATATGAGAAAGCAAGCACAGTGCAAATACTAGTAGTCTACATAGGTGTGAATTGATGAGCACATTGGTAATAATCGACCGAGCAAGTATACTTACTTGAAAATGTCTTTTTGGCCTTGTTTCTGGATGTTAACATGTGTCGATGTTCCCCTGAACAACCCTAGCATTTGCTAGTGCTAGTTTGTATAAAACAAGCACAATACAAATTCTAGGTTTCCTCAGAAGAGGGCTGACATCCTAGCAGGGTTAACTAAAGCAACTCTTTCTTCGTGTAGATTCTTTTCCGGGTCATGTTGTTGGTCACATGGAAACCCCTAGCATTTGCTAGTGCTAACAATTGCATAAGCAAGCACAAAAGCAATACTAGTAGTTCCCAAGTGATAGGTATTGTTTGAATTCGTGGAGGGGTCATCTGAGTACAGGCTGAGAATCGCCAATGAACCTCAAGCATTTGCTAGTGCTAGCAATTTAAGTAGCAAGCACAGTGCAAATACTAGTAGCTCAGAGGAGACCAAGATGTATTAAGCTTACCATATGTGGGTACAAGGATATTTTCAAAGTTGATAGTCCCCGTCAACCCCTAGCATCTGCTAGTGCTAGCATATGAGAAAGCAAGCACAGTGCAAATACTAGTAGTCTACATAGGTGTGAATTGATGAGCACATTGGTGATAATCGACCGAGCAAGTATACTTACTTGAAAATGTCTTTTTGGCCTTGTTTCTGGATGTTAACATGTGTCGATGTTCCCCTGAACAACCCTAGCATTTGCTAGTGCTAGTTTGTATAAAACAAGCACAATACAAATTCTAGGTTTCCTCAGAAGAGGGCTGACATCCTAGCAGGGTTAACTAAAGCAACTTTTTCTTCGTGTAGATTCTTTTCCAGGTCATGTTGTTGGTCACATGGAAACCCCTAGCATTTGCTAGTGCTAACAATTGCATAAGCAAGCACAAAAGCAATACTAGTAGTTCCCAAGTGATAGGTATTGTTTGCATTCGTGGAGGGGTCATCTGAGTACAGGCTGAGAATCGCCAATGAACCTCAAGCATTTGCTAGTGCTAGCAATTTAAGTAGCAAGCACAGTGCAAATACTAGTAGCTCAGAGGAGACCAAGATGTATTAAGCTTACCATATGTGGGTACAAGGAAATTGTCAATGGTGATAGTCCCCGTCAACCCCTAGCATCTGCTAGTGCTAGCATATGAGAAAGCAAGCACAGTGCAAATACTAGTAGTCTACATAGGTGTGAATTGATGAGCACATTGGTGATAATCGACCGAGCAAGTATACTTACTTGAAAATGTCTTTTTGGTCTTGTTTCTGGATGTTAACATGTGTCGATGTTCCCCTGAACAGCCCTAGCATTTGCTAGTGCTAGTTTGTATAAAACAAGCACAATACAAATTCTAGGTTTCCTCAGAAGAGGGCTGACATCCTAGCAGGGTTAACTAAAGCAACTCTTTCTTCGTGTAGATTCTTTTCCGGGTCATGTTGTTGGTCACATGGAAACCCCTAGCATTTGCTAGTGCTAACAATTGCATAAGCAAGCACAAAAGCAATACTAGTAGTTCCCAAGTGATAGGTATTGTTTGAATTCGTGGAGGGGTCATCTGAGTACAGGCTGAGAATCGCCAATGAACCTCAAGCATTTGCTAGTGCTAGCAATTTAAGTAGCAAGCACAGTGCAAATACTAGCAGCTCAGAGGAGACCAAGATGTATTAAGCTTACCATATGTGGGTACAAGGATATTGTCAATGTTGATAGTCCCTGTCAACCCCTAGCATCTGCTAGTGCTAGCATATGAGAAAGCAAGCACAGTGCAAATACTAGTAGTCTACATAGGTGTGAATTGATGAGCACATTGGTGATAATCGACCGAGCAAGTATACTTACTTGAAAATGTCTTTTTGGCCTTGTTTCTGGATGTTAACATGTGTCGATGTTCCCCTGAACAACCCTAGCATTTGCTAGTGCTAGTTTGTATAAAACAAGCACAATACAAATTCTAGGTTTCCTCAGAAGAGGGGTGACATCCTAGCAGGGTTAACTAAAGCAACTCTTTCTTCGTGTAGATTCTTTTCCGGGTCATGTTGTTGGTCACATGGAAACCCCTAGCATTTGCTAGTGCTAACAATTGCATAAGCAAGCACAAAAGCAATACTAGTAGTTCCCAAGTGATAGGTATTGTTTGAATTCGTGGAGGGGTCATCTGAGTACAGGCTGAGAATCGCCAATGAACCTCAAGCATTTGCTAGTGCTAGCAATTTAAGTAGCAAGCACAGTGCAAATACTAGTAGCTCAGAGGAGACCAAGATGTATTAAGCTTACCATATGTGGGTACAAGGATATTGTCAATGTTGATAGTCCCCGTCAACCCCTAGCATCTGCTAGTGCTAGCATATGAGAAAGCAAGCACAGTGCAAATACTAGTAGTCTGCATAGGTGTGAATTGATGAGCACATTGGTGATAATCGACCGAGCAAGTATACTTACTTGAAAATGTCTTTTTGGCCTTGTTTCTGGATGTTAACATGTGTCGATGTTCCCCTGAACAACCCTAGCATTTGCTAGTGCTAGTTTGTATAAAACACGCACAATACAAATTCTAGGTTTCCTCAGAAGAGGGGTGACATCCTAGCAGGGTTAACTAAAGCAACTCTTTCTTCGTGTAGATTCTTTTCCGGGTCATGTTGTTGGTCACATGGAAACCCCCAGCATTTGCTAGTGCTAACAATTGCATAAGCAAGCACAAAAGCAATACTAGTAGTTCCCAAGTGATAGGTATTGTTTGAATTCGTGGAGGGGTCATCTGAGTACAGGCTGAGAATCGCCAATGAACCTCAAGCATTTGCTAGTGCTAGCAATTTAAGTAGCAAGCACAGTGCAAATACTAGTAGCTCAGAGGAGACCAAGATGTATTAAGCTTACCATATGTGGGTACAAGGATATTGTCAATGTTGATAGTCCCCGTCAACCCCTAGCATCTGCTAGTGCTAGCATATGAGAAAGCAAGCACAGTGCAAATACTAGTAGTCTACATAGGTGTGAATTGATGAGCACATTGGTGATAATCGACCGAGCAAGTATACTTACTTGAAAATGTCTTTTTGGCCTTGTTTCTGGATGTTAACATGTGTCGATGTTCCCCTGAACAACCCTAGCATTTGCTAGTGCTAGTTTGTATAAAACAAGCACAATACAAATTCTAGGTTTCCTCAGAAGAGGGCTGACATCCTAGCAAGGTAAAACTAAAGCAACTCTTTCTTCGTGTAGATTCTTTTCCGGGTCATGTTGTTGGTCACATGGAAACCCCTAGCATTTGCTAGTGCTAACAATTGCATAAGCAAGCACAAAAGCAGTACTAGTAGTTCCCAAGTGATAGGTATTGTTTGAATTCGTGGAGGGGTCATCTGAGTACAGGCTGAGAATCGCCAATGAACCTCAAGCATTTGCTAGTGCTAGCAATTTAAGTAGCAAGCACAGTGCAAATACTAGTAGCTCAGAGGAGACCAAGATGTATTAAGCTTACCATATGTGGGTACAAGGATATTGTCAATGTTGATAGTCCCTGTCAACCCCTAGCATCTGCTAGTGCTAGCATATGAGAAAGCAAGCACAGTGCAAATACTAGTAGTCTACATAGGTGTGAATTGATGAGCACATTGGTGATAATCGACCGAGCAAGTATACTTACTTGAAAATGTCTTTTTGGCCTTGTTTCTGGATGTTAACATGTGTCGATGTTCCCCTGAACAACCCTAGCATTTGCTAGTGCTAGTTTGTATAAGACAAGCACAATACAAATTCTAGGTTTCCTCAGAAGAGGGGTGACATCCTAGCAGGGTTAACTAAAGCAACTCTTTCTTCGTGCAGATTCTTTTCCAGGTCGTGTTGTTGGTCACATGGAAACCCCTAGCATTTGCTAGTGCTAACAATTGCATAAGCAAGCACAAAAGCAATACTAGTAGTTCCCAAGTGATAGGTATTGTTTGAATTCGTGGAGGGGTCATCTGAGTACAGGCTGAGAATCGCCAATGAACCTCAAGCATTTGCTAGTGCTAGCAATTTAAGTAGCAAGCACAGTGCAAATACTAGCAGCTCAGAGGAGACCAAGATGTATTAAGCTTACCATATGTGGGTACAAGGATATTGTCAATGTTGATAGTCCCTGTCAACCCCTAGCATCTGCTAGTGCTAGCATATGAGAAAGCAAGCACAGTGCAAATACTAGTAGTCTACATAGGTGTGAATTGATGAGTACATTGGTGATAATCGACCGAGCAAGTATACTTACTTGAAAATGTCTTTTTGGCCTTGTTTCTGGATGTTAACATGTGTCGATGTTCCCCTGAACAACCCTAGCATTTGCTAGTGCTAGTTTGTATAAAACAAGCACAATACAAATTCTAGGTTTCCTCAGAAGAGGGCTGACATCCTAGCAGGGTTAACTAAAGCAACTCTTTCTTCGTGTAGATTCTTTTCCGGGTCATGTTGTTGGTCACATGGAAACCCCTAGCATTTGCTAGTGCTAACAATTGCATAAGCAAGCACAAAAGCAGTACTAGTAGTTCCCAAGTGATAGGTATTGTTTGAATTCGTGGAGGGGTCATCTGAGTACAGGCTGAGAATCGCCAATGAACCTCAAGCATTTGCTAGTGCTAGCAATTTAAGTAGCAAGCACAGTGCAAATACTAGCAGCTCAGAGGAGACCAAGATGTATTAAGCTTACCATATGTGGGTACAAGGATATTGTCAATGTTGATAGTCCCCGTCAACCCCTAGCATCTGCTAGTGCTAGCATATGAGAAAGCAAGCACAGTGCAAATACTAGTAGTCTACATAGGTGTGAATTGATGAGCACATTGGTAATAATCGACCGAGCAAGTATACTTACTTGAAAATGTCTTTTTGGCCTTGTTTCTGGATGTTAACATGTGTCGATGTTCCCCTGAACAACCCTAGCATTTGCTAGTGCTAGTTTGTATAAAACAAGCACAATACAAATTCTAGGTTTCCTCAGAAGAGGGCTGACATCCTAGCAGGGTTAACTAAAGCAACTCTTTCTTCGTGTAGATTCTTTTCCGGGTCATGTTGTTGGTCACATGGAAACCCCTAGCATTTGCTAGTGCTAACAATTGCATAAGCAAGCACAAAAGCAATACTAGTAGTTCCCAAGTGATAGGTATTGTTTGAATTCGTGGAGGGGTCATCTGAGTACAGGCTGAGAATCGCCAATGAACCTCAAGCATTTGCTAGTGCTAGCAATTTAAGTAGCAAGCACAGTGCAAATACTAGTAGCTCAGAGGAGACCAAGATGTATTAAACTTACCATATGTGGGTACAAGGATATTTTCAAAGTTGATAGTCCCCGTCAACCCCTAGCATCTGCTAGTGCTAGCATATGAGAAAGCAAGCACAGTGCAAATACTAGTAGTCTACATAGGTGTGAATTGATGAGCACATTGGTAATAATCGACCGAGCAAGTATACTTACTTGAAAATGTCTTTTTGGCCTTGTTTCTGGATGTTAACATGTGTCGATGTTCCCCTGAACAACCCTAGCATTTGCTAGTGCTAGTTTGTATAAAACAAGCACAATACAAATTCTAGGTTTCCTCAGAAGAGGGCTGACATCCTAGCAGGGTTAACTAAAGCAACTCTTTCTTTGTGTAGATTCTTTTCCGGGTCATGTTGTTGGTCACATGGAAACCCCTAGCATTTGCTAGTGCTAACAATTGCATAAGCAAGCACAAAAGCAATACTAGTAGTTCCCAAGTGATAGGTATTGTTTGAATTCGTGGAGGGGTCATCTGAGTACAGGCTGAGAATCGCCAATGAACCTCAAGCATTTGCTAGTGCTAGCAATTTAAGTAGCAAGCACAGTGCAAATACTAGTAGCTCAGAGGAGACCAAGATGTATTAAGCTTACCATATGTGGGTACAAGGATATTTTCAAAGTTGATAGTCCCCGTCAACCCCTAGCATCTGCTAGTGCTAGCATATGAGAAAGCAAGCACAGTGCAAATACTAGTAGTCTACATAGGTGTGAATTGATGAGCACATTGGTGATAATCGACCGAGCAAGTATACTTACTTGAAAATGTCTTTTTGGCCTTGTTTCTGGATGTTAACATGTGTCGATGTTCCCCTGAACAACCCTAGCATTTGCTAGTGCTAGTTTGTATAAAACAAGCACAATACAAATTCTAGGTTTCCTCAGAAGAGGGCTGACATCCTAGCAGGGTAAACTAAAGCAACTTTTTCTTCGTGTAGATTCTTTTCCGGGTCATGTTGTTGGTCACATGGAAACCCCTAGCATTTGCTAGTGCTAACAATTGCATAAGCAAGCACAAAAGCAATACTAGTAGTTCCCAAGTGATAGGTATTGTTTGAATTCGTGGAGGGGTCATCTGAGTACAGGCTGAGAATCGCCAATGAACCTCAAGCATTTGCTAGTGCTAGCAATTTAAGTAGCAAGCACAGTGCAAATACTAGTAGCTCAGAGGAGACCAAGATGTATTAAGCTTACCATATGTGGGTACAAGGATATTGTCAATGTTGATAGTCCCTGTCAACCCCTAGCATCTGCTAGTGCTAGCATATGAGAAAGCAAGCACAGTGCAAATACTAGTAGTCTACATAGGTGTGAATTGATGAGTACATTGGTGATAATCGACCGAGCAAGTATACTTACTTGAAAATGTCTTTTTGGCCTTGTTTCTGGATGTTAACATGTGTCGATGTTCCCCTGAACAACCCTAGCATTTGCTAGTGCTAGTTTGTATAAAACAAGCACAATACAAATTCTAGGTTTCCTCAGAAGAGAGGTGACATCCTAGCAGGGTTAACTAAAGCAACTCTTTCTTCGTGTAGATTCTTTTCCGGGTCATGTTGTTGGTCACATGGAAACCCCTAGCATTTGCTAGTGCTAACAATTGCATAAGCAAGCACAAAAGCAATACTAGTAGTTCCCAAGTGATAGGTATTGTTTGAATTCGTGGAGGGGTCATCTGAGTACAGGCTGAGAATCGCCAATGAACCTCAAGCATTTGCTAGTGCTAGCAATTTAAGTAGCAAGCACAGTGCAAATACTAGTAGCTCAGAGGAGACCAAGATGTATTAAGCTTACCATATGTGGGTACAAGGATATTGTCAATGTTGATAGTCCCCGTCAACCCCTAGCATCTGCTAGTGCTAGCATATGAGAAAGCAAGCACAGTGCAAATACTAGTAGTCTACATAGGTGTGAATTGATGAGCACATTGGTGATAATCGACCGAGCAAGTATACTTACTTGAAAATGTCTTTTTGGTCTTGTTTCTGGATGTTAACATGTGTCGATGTTCCCCTGAACAACCCTAGCATTTGCTAGTGCTAGTTTGTATAAAACAAGCACAATACAAATTTTAGGTTTCCTCAGAAAAGGGCTGACATCCTAGCAGGGTTAACTAAAGCAACTCTTTCTTCGTGTAGATTCTTTTCCGGGTCATGTTGTTGGTCACATGGAAACCCCTAGCATTTGCTAGTGCTAACAATTGCATAAGCAAGCACAAAAGCAATACTAGTAGTTCCCAAGTGATAGGTATTGTTTGAATTTGTGGAGGGGTCATCTGAGTACAGGCTGAGAATCGCCAATGAACCTCAAGCATTTGCTAGTGCTAGCAATTTAAGTAGCAAGCACAGTGCAAATACTAGTAGCTCAGAGGAGACCAAGATGTATTAAGCTTACCATATGTGGGTACAAGGATATTGTCAATGTTGATAGTCCCCGTCAACCCCTAGCATCTGCTAGTGCTAGCATATGAGAAAGCAAGCACAGTGCAAATACTAGTAGTCTACATAGGTGTGAATTGATGAGCACATTGGTGATAATCGACCGAGCAAGTATACTTACTTGAAAATGTCTTTTTGGCCTTGTTTCTGGATGTTAACATGTGTCGATGTTCCCCTGAACAACCCTAGCATTTGCTAGTGCTAGTTTGTATAAAACAAGCACAATACAAATTCTAGGTTTCCTCAGAAGAGGGGTGACATCCTAGCAGGGTTAACTAAAGCAACTCTTTCTTCGTGTAGATTCTTTTCCGGGTCATGTTGTTGGTCACATGGAAACCCCTAGCATTTGCTAGTGCTAACAATTGCATAAGCAAGCACAAAAGCAATACTAGTAGTTCCCAAGTGATAGGTATTGTTTGAATTCGTGGAGGGGTCATCTGAGTACAGGCTGAGAATCGCAAATGAACCTCAAGCATTTGCTAGTGCTAGCAATTTAAGTAGCAAGCACAGTGCAAATACTAATAGCTCAGAGGAGACCAAGATGTATTAAGCTTACCATATGTGGGTACAAGGATATTGTCAATGTTGATAGTCCCCGTCAACCCCTAGCATCTGCTAGTGCTAGCATATGAGAAAGCAAGCACAGTGCAAATACTAGTAGTCTACATAGGTGTGAATTGATGAGCACATTGGTGATAATCGACCGAGCAAGTATACTTACTTGAAAATGTCTTTTTGGCCTTGTTTCTGGATGTTAACATGTGTCGATGTTCCCCTGAACAACCCTAGCATTTGCTAGTGCTAGTTTGTATAAAACAAGCACAATACAAATTCTAGGTTTCCTCAGAAGAGGGCTGACATCCTAGCAGGGTTAACTAAAGCAACTCTTTCTTCGTGTAGATTCTTTTCCGGGTCATGTTGTTGGTCACATGGAAACCCCTAGCATTTGCTAGTGCTAACAATTGCATAAGCAAGCACAAAAGCAATACTAGTAGTTCCCAAGTGATAGGTATTGTTTGAATTCGTGGAGGGGTCATCTGAGTACAGGCTGAGAATCGCCAATGAACCTCAAGCATTTGCTAGTGCTAGCAATTTAAGTAGCAAGCACAGTGCAAATACTAGCAGCTCAGAGGAGACCAAGATGTATTAAGCTTACCATATGTGGGTACAAGGATATTGTCAATGTTGATAGTCCCCGTCAACCCCTAGCATCTGCTAGTGCTAGCATATGAGAAAGCAAGCACAGTGCAAATACTAGTAGTCTACATAGGTGTGAATTGATGAGCACATTGGTGATAATCGACCGAGCAAGTATACTTACTTGAAAATGTCTTTTTGGCCTTGTTTCTGGATGTTAACATGTGTCGATGTTCCCCTGAACAACCCTAGCATTTGCTAGTGCTAGTTTGTATAAAACAAGCACAATACAAATTCTAGGTTTCCTCAGAAGAGGGCTGACATCCTAGCAGGGTAAAACTAAAGCAACTCTTTCTTCGTGTAGATTCTTTTCCGGGTCATGTTGTTGGTCACATGGAAACCCCTAGCATTTGCTAGTGCTAACAATTGCATAAGCAAGCACAAAAGCAGTACTAGTAGTTCCCAAGTGATAGGTATTGTTTGAATTCGTGGAGGGGTCATCTGAGTACAGGCTGAGAATCGCCAATGAACCTCAAGCATTTGCTAGTGCTAGCAATTTAAGTAGCAAGCACAGTGCAAATACTAGTAGCTCAGAGGAGACCAAGATGTATTAAGCTTACCATATGTGGGTACAAGGATATTGTCAATGTTGATAGTCCCCGTCAACCCTTAGCATCTGCTAGTGCTAGCATATGAGAAAGCAAGCACAGTGCAAATACTAGTAGTCTACATAGGTGTGAATTGATGAGCACATTGGTGATAATCGACCGAGCAAGTATACTTACTTGAAAATGTCTTTTTGGCCTTGTTTCTGGATGTTAACATGTGTCGATGTTCCCCTGAACAACCCTAGCATTTGCTAGTGCTAGTTTGTATAAAACAAGCACAATACAAATTCTAGGTTTCCTCAGAAGAGGGCTGACATCCTAGCAGGGTTAACTAAAGCAACTCTTTCTTCGTGCAGATTCTTTTCCAGGTCGTGTTGTTGGTCACATGGAAACCCCTAGCATTTGCTAGTGCTAACAATTGCATAAGCAAGCACAAAAGCAATACTAGTAGTTCCCAAGTGATAGGTATTGTTTGAATTCGTGGAGGGGTCATCTGAGTACAGGCTGAGAATCGCCAATGAACCTCAAGCATTTGCTAGTGCTAGCAATTTAAGTAGCAAGCACAGTGCAAATACTAGCAGCTCAGAGGAGACCAAGATGTATTAAGCTTACCATATGTGGGTACAAGGATATTGTCAATGTTGATAGTCCCTGTCAACCCCTAGCATCTGCTAGTGCTAGCATATGAGAAAGCAAGCACAGTGCAAATACTAGTAGTCTACATAGGTGTGAATTGATGAGCACATTGGTGATAATCGACCGAGCAAGTATACTTACTTGAAAATGTCTTTTTGGCCTTGTTTCTGGATGTTAACATGTGTCGATGTTCCCCTGAACAACCCTAGCATTTGCTAGTGCTAGTTTGTATAAAACAAGCACAATACAAATTCTAGGTTTCCTCAGAAGAGAGGTGACATCCTAGCAGGGTTAACTAAAGCAACTCTTTCTTCGTGTAGATTCTTTTCCGGGTCATGTTGTTGGTCACATGGAAACCCCTAGCATTTGCTAGTGCTAACAATTGCATAAGCAAGCACAAAAGCAATACTAGTAGTTCCCAAGTGATAGGTATTGTTTGAATTCGTGGAGGGGTCATCTGAGTACAGGCTGAGAATCGCCAATGAACCTCAAGCATTTGCTAGTGCTAGCAATTTAAGTAGCAAGCACAGTGCAAATACTAGTAGCTCAGAGGAGACCAAGATGTATTAAACTTACCATATGTGAGTACAAGGATATTTTCAAAGTTGATAGTCCCCGTCAACCCCTAGCATCTGCTAGTGCTAGCATATGAGAAAGCAAGCACAGTGCAAATACTAGTAGTCTACATAGGTGTGAATTGATGAGCACATTGGTAATAATCGACCGAGCAAGTATACTTACTTGAAAATGTCTTTTTGGCCTTGTTTCTGGATGTTAACATGTGTCGATGTTCCCCTGAACAACCCTAGCATTTGCTAGTGCTAGTTTGTATAAAACAAGCACAATACAAATTCTAGGTTTCCTCAGAAGAGGGGTGACATCCTAGCAGGGTAAAACTAAAGCAACTCTTTCTTCGTGTAGATTCTTTTCCGGGTCATGTTGTTGGTCACATGGAAACCCCTAGCATTTGCTAGTGCTAACAATTGCATAAGCAAGCACAAAAGCAGTACTAGTAGTTCCCAAGTGATAGGTATTGTTTGAATTCGTGGAGGGGTCATCTGAGTACAGGCTGAGAATCGCCAATGAACCTCAAGCATTTGCTAGTGCTAGCAATTTAAGTAGCAAGCACAGTGCAAATACTAGTAGCTCAGAGGAGACCAAGATGTATTAAGCTTACCATATGTGGGTACAAGGATATTGTCAATGTTGATAGTCCCCGTCAACCCCTAGCATCTGCTAGTGCTAGCATATGAGAAAGCAAGCACAGTGCAAATACTAGTAGTCTACATAGGTGTGAATTGATGAGCACATTGGTGATAATCGACCGAGCAAGTATACTTACTTGAAAATGTCTTTTTGGCCTTGTTTCTGGATGTTAACATGTGTCGATGTTCCCCTGAACAACCCTAGCATTTGCTAGTGCTAGTTTGTATAAAACAAGCACAATACAAATTCTAGGTTTCCTCAGAAGAGGGCTGACATCCTAGCAGGGTTAACTAAAGCAACTCTTTCTTCGTGCAGATTCTTTTCCAGGTCGTGTTGTTGGTCACATGGAAACCCCTAGCATTTGCTAGTGCTAACAATTGCATAAGCAAGCACAAAAGCAATACTAGTAGTTCCCAAGTGATAGGTATTGTTTGAATTCGTGGAGGGGTCATCTGAGTACAGGCTGAGAATCGCCAATGAACCTCAAGCATTTGCTAGTGCTAGCAATTTAAGTAGCAAGCACAGTGCAAATACTAGTAGCTCAGAGGAGACCAAGATGTATTAAACTTACCATATGTGAGTACAAGGATATTTTCAAAGTTGATAGTCCCCGTCAACCCCTAGCATCTGCTAGTGCTAGCATATGAGAAAGCAAGCACAGTGCAAATACTAGTAGTCTACATAGGTGTGAATTGATGAGCACATTGGTAATAATCGACCGAGCAAGTATACTTACTTGAAAATGTCTTTTTGGCCTTGTTTCTGGATGTTAACATGTGTCGATGTTCCCCTGAACAACCCTAGCATTTGCTAGTGCTAGTTTGTATAAAACAAGCACAATACAAATTCTAGGTTTCCTCAGAAGAGGGGTGACATCCTAGCAGGGTTAACTAAAGCAACTCTTTCTTCGTGTAGATTCTTTTCCGGGTCATGTTGTTGGTCACATGGAAACCCCTAGCATTTGCTAGTGCTAACAATTGCATAAGCAAGCACAAAAGCAATACTAGTAGTTCCCAAGTGATAGGTATTGTTTGAATTCGTGGAGGGGTCATCTGAGTACAGGCTGAGAATCGCCAATGAACCTCAAGCATTTGCTAGTGCTAGCAATTTAAGTAGCAAGCACAGTGCAAATACTAGTAGCTCAGAGGAGACCAAGATGTATTAAGCTTACCATATGTGGGTACAAGGATATTGTCAATGGTGATAGTCCCCGTCAACCCCTAGCATCTGCTAGTGCTAGCATATGAGAAAGCAAGCACAGTGCAAATACTAGTAGTCTACATAGGTGTGAATTGATGAGCACATTGGTGATAATCGACCGAGCAAGTATACTTACTTGAAAATGTCTTTTTGGTCTTGTTTCTGGATGTTAACATGTGTCGATGTTCCCCTGAACAACCCTAGCATTTGCTAGTGCTAGTTTGTATAAAACAAGCACAATACAAATTCTAGGTTTCCTCAGAAGAGGGCTGACATCCTAGCAGGGTTAACTAAAGCAACTCTTTCTTCGTGTAGATTCTTTTCCGGGTCATGTTGTTGGTCACATGGAAACCCCTAGCATTTGCTAGTGCTAACAATTGCATAAGCAAGCACAAAAGCAATACTAGTAGTTCCCAAGTGATAGGTATTGTTTGAATTCGTGGAGGGGTCATCTGAGTACAGGCTGAGAATTGCCAATGAACCTCAAGCATTTGCTAGTGCTAGCAATTTAAGTAGCAAGCACAGTGCAAATACTAGTAGCTCAGAGGAGACCAAGATGTATTAAGCTTACCATATGTGGGTACAAGGATATTGTCAATGTTGATAGTCCCCGTCAACCCCTAGCATCTGCTAGTGCTAGCATATGAGAAAGCAAGCACAGTGCAAATACTAGTAGTCTACATAGGTGTGAATTGATGAGCACATTGGTGATAATCGACCGAGCAAGTATACTTACTTGAAAATGTCTTTTTGGCCTTGTTTCTGGATGTTAACATGTGTCGATGTTCCCCTGAACAACCCTAGCATTTGCTAGTGCTAGTTTGTATAAAACAAGCACAATACAAATTCTAGGTTTCCTCAGAAGAGGGGTGACATCCTAGCAGGGTTAACTAAAGCAACTCTTTCTTCGTGTAGATTCTTTTCCGGGTCATGTTGTTGGTCACATGGAAACCCCCAGCATTTGCTAGTGCTAACAATTGCATAAGCAAGCACAAAAGCAATACTAGTAGTTCCCAAGTGATAGGTATTGTTTGAATTCGTGGAGGGGTCATCTGAGTACAGGCTGAGAATCGCCAATGAACCTCAAGCATTTGCTAGTGCTAGCAATTTAAGTAGCAAGCACAGTGCAAATACTAGTAGCTCAGAGGAGACCAAGATGTATTAAGCTTACCATATGTGGGTACAAGGATATTGTCAATGTTGATAGTCCCCGTCAACCCCTAGCATCTGCTAGTGCTAGCATATGAGAAAGCAAGCACAGTGCAAATACTAGTAGTCTACATAGGTGTGAATTGATGAGCACATTGGTGATAATCGACCGAGCAAGTATACTTACTTGAAAATGTCTTTTTGGCCTTGTTTCTGGATGTTAACATGTGTCGATGTTCCCCTGAACAACCCTAGCATTTGCTAGTGCTAGTTTGTATAAAACAAGCACAATACAAATTCTAGGTTTCCTCAGAAGAGGGGTGACATCCTAGCAGGGTAAAACTAAAGCAACTCTTTCTTCGTGTAGATTCTTTTCCGGGTCATGTTGTTGGTCACATGGAAACCCCTAGCATTTGCTAGTGCTAACAATTGCATAAGCAAGCACAAAAGCAGTACTAGTAGTTCCCAAGTGATAGGTATTGTTTGAATTCGTGGAGGGGTCATCTGAGTACAGGCTGAGAATCGCCAATGAACCTCAAGCATTTGCTAGTGCTAGCAATTTAAGTAGCAAGCACAGTGCAAATACTAGTAGCTCAGAGGAGACCAAGATGTATTAAGCTTACCATATGTGGGTACAAGGATATTGTCAATGTTGATAGTCCCCGTCAACCCCTAGCATCTGCTAGTGCTAGCATATGAGAAAGCAAGCACAGTGCAAATACTAGTAGTCTACATAGGTGTGAATTGATGAGCACATTGGTAATAATCGACCGAGCAAGTATACTTACTTGAAAATGTCTTTTTGGCCTTGTTTCTGGATGTTAACATGTGTCGATGTTCCCCTGAACAACCCTAGCATTTGCTAGTGCTAGTTTGTATAAAACAAGCACAATACAAATTCTAGGTTTCCTCAGAAGAGGGCTGACATCCTAGCAGGGTTAACTAAAGCAACTCTTTCTTCGTGTAGATTCTTTTCCGGGTCATGTTGTTGGTCACATGGAAACCCCTAGCATTTGCTAGTGCTAACAATTGCATAAGCAAGCACAAAAGCAATACTAGTAGTTCCCAAGTGATAGGTATTGTTTGAATTCGTGGAGGGGTCATCTGAGTACAGGCTGAGAATCTCCAATGAACCTCAAGCATTTGCTAGTGCTAGCAATTTAAGTAGCAAGCACAGTGCAAATACTAGTAGCTCAGAGGAGACCAAGATGTATTAAACTTACCATATGTGAGTACAAGGATATTTTCAAAGTTGATAGTCCCCGTCAACCCCTAGCATCTGCTAGTGCTAGCATATGAGAAAGCAAGCACAGTGCAAATACTAGTAGTCTACATAGGTGTGAATTGATGAGCACATTGGTGATAATCGACCGAGCAAGTATACTTACTTGAAAATGTCTGTTTGGCCTTGTTTCTGGATGTTAACATGTGTCGATGTTCCCCTGAACAGCCCTAGCATTTGCTAGTGCTAGTTTGTATAAAACAAGCACAATACAAATTCTAGGTTTCCTCAGAAGAGGGCTGACATCCTAGCAGGGTTAACTAAAGCAACTCTTTCTTCGTGTAGATTCTTTTCCGGGTCATGTTGTTGGTCACATGGAAACCCCTAGCATTTGCTAGTGCTAACAATTGCATAAGCAAGCACAAAAGCAATACTAGTAGTTCCCAAGTGATAGGTATTGTTTGAATTCGTGGAGGGGTCATCTGAGTACAGGCTGAGAATCGCCAATGAACCTCAAGCATTTGCTAGTGCTAGCAATTTAAGTAGCAAGCACAGTGCAAATACTAGTAGCTCACAGGAGACCAAGATGTATTACGCTTACCATATGTGAGTACAAGGATATTTTCAAAGTTGATAGTCCCCGTCAACCCCTAGCATCTGCTAGTGCTAGCATATGAGAAAGCAAGCACAGTGCAAATACTAGTAGTCTACATAGGTGTGAATTGATGAGCACATTGGTAATAATCGACCGAGCAAGTATACTTACTTGAAAATGTCTTTTTGGCCTTGTTTCTGGATGTTAACATGTGTCGATGTTCCCCTGAACAACCCTAGCATTTACTAGTGCTAGTTTGTATAAAACAAGCACAATACAAATTCTAGGTTTCCTCAGAAGAGGGCTGACATCCTAGCAGGGTTAACTAAAGCAACTCTTTCTTCGTGTAGATTCTTTTCCGGGTCATGTTGTTGGTCACATGGAAACCCCTAGCATTTGCTAGTGCTAACAATTGCATAAGCAAGCACAAAAGCAATACTAGTAGTTCCCAAGTGATAGGTATTGTTTGAATTCGTGGAGGGGTCATCTGAGTACAGGCTGAGAATGGCCAATGAACCTCAAGCATTTGCTAGTGCTAGCAATTTAAGTAGCAAGCACAGTGCAAATACTAGTAGCTCAGAGGAGACCAAGATGTATTAAGCTTACCATATGTGGGTACAAGGATATTGTCAATGTTGATAGTCCCCGTCAACCCCTAGCATCTGCTAGTGCTAGCATATGAGAAAGCAAGCACAGTGCAAATACTAGTAGTCTACATAGGTGTGAATTGATGAGCACATTGGTGATAATCGACCGAGCAAGTATACTTACTTGAAAATGTCTTTTTGGCCTTGTTTCTGGATGTTAACATGTGTCGATGTTCCCCTGAACAACCCTAGCATTTGCTAGTGCTAGTTTGTATAAAACACGCACAATACAAATTCTAGGTTTCCTCAGAAGAGGGGTGACATCCTAGCAGGGTTAACTAAAGCAACTCTTTCTTCGTGTAGATTCTTTTCCGGGTCATGTTGTTGGTCACATGGAAACCCCCAGCATTTGCTAGTGCTAACAATTGCATAAGCAAGCACAAAAGCAATACTAGTAGTTCCCAAGTGATAGGTATTGTTTGAATTCGTGGAGGGGTCATCTGAGTACAGGCTGAGAATCGCCAATGAACCTCAAGCATTTGCTAGTGCTAGCAATTTAAGTAGCAAGCACAGTGCAAATACTAGTAGCTCAGAGGAGACCAAGATGTATTAAGCTTACCATATGTGGGTACAAGGATATTGTCAATGTTGATAGTCCCCGTCAACCCCTAGCATCTGCTAGTGCTAGCATATGAGAAAGCAAGCACAGTGCAAATACTAGTAGTCTACATAGGTGTGAATTGATGAGCACATTGGTGATAATCGACCGAGCAAGTATACTTACTTGAAAATGTCTTTTTGGCCTTGTTTCTGGATGTTAACATGTGTCGATGTTCCCCTGAACAACCCTAGCATTTGCTAGTGCTAGTTTGTATAAAACACGCACAATACAAGTTCTAGGTTTCCTCAGAAGAGGGGTGACATCCTAGCAGGGTTAACTAAAGCAACTCTTTCTTCGTGTAGATTCTTTTCCGGGTCATGTTGTTGGTCACATGGAAACCCCCAGCATTTGCTAGTGCTAACAATTGCATAAGCAAGCACAAAAGCAATACTAGTAGTTCCCAAGTGATAGGTATTGTTTGAATTCGTGGAGGGTTCATCTTAGTACAGGCTGAGAATCGCCAATGAACCTCAAGCATTTGCTAGTGCTAGCAATTTAAGTAGCAAGCACAGTGCAAATACTAGTAGCTCAGAGGAGACCAAGATGTATTAAGCTTACCATATGTGGGTACAAGGATATTGTCAATGTTGATAGTCCCCGTCAACCCCTAGCATCTGCTAGTGCTAGCATATGAGAAAGCAAGCACAGTGCAAATACTAGTAGTCTACATAGGTGTGAATTGATGAGCACATTGGTGATAATCGACCGAGCAAGTATACTTACTTGAAAATGTCTTTTTGGCCTTGTTTCTGGATGTTAACATGTGTCGATGTTCCCCTGAACAACCCTAGCATTTGCTAGTGCTAGTTTGTATAAAACAAGCACAATACAAATTCTAGGTTTCCTCAGAAGAGGGCTGACATCCTAGCAGGGTAAAACTAAAGCAACTCTTTCTTCGTGTAGATTCTTTTCCGGGTCATGTTGTTGGTCACATGGAAACCCCTAGCATTTGCTAGTGCTAACAATTGCATAAGCAAGCACAAAAGCATTACTAGTAGTTCCCAAGTGATAGGTATTGTTTGAATTCGTGGAGGGGTCATCTGAGTACAGGCTGAGAATCGCCAATGAACCTCAAGCATTTGCTAGTGCTAGCAATTTAAGTAGCAAGCACAGTGCAAATACTAGTAGCTCAGAGGAGACCAAGATGTATTAAGCTTACCATATGTGGGTACAAGGATATTGTCAATGTTGATAGTCCCCGTCAACCCCTAGCATCTGCTAGTGCTAGCATATGAGAAAGCAAGCACAGTGCAAATACTAGTAGTCTACATAGGTGTGAATTGATGAGCACATTGGTGATAATCGACCGAGCAAGTATACTTACTTGAAAATGTCTTTTTGGCCTTGTTTCTGGATGTTAACATGTGTCGATGTTCCCCTGAACAACCCTAGCATTTGCTAGTGCTAGTTTGTATAAGACAAGCACAATACAAATTCTAGGTTTCCTCAGAAGAGGGCTGACATCCTAGCAGGGTTAACTAAAGCAACTCTTTCTTCGTGCAGATTCTTTTCCAGGTCGTGTTGTTGGTCACATGGAAACCCCTAGCATTTGCTAGTGCTAACAATTGCATAAGCAAGCACAAAAGCATTACTAGTAGTTCCCAAGTGATAGGTATTGTTTGAATTCGTGGAGGGGTCATCTGAGTACAGGCTGAGAATCGCCAATGAACCTCAAGCATTTGCTAGTGCTAGCAATTTAAGTAGCAAGCACAGTGCAAATACTAGTAGCTCAGAGGAGACCAAGATGTATTAAGCTTACCATATGTGGGTACAAGGATATTGTCAATGTTGATAGTCCCCGTCAACCTCCAGCATCTGCTAGTGCTAGCATATGAGAAAGCAAGCACAGTGCAAATACTAGTAGTCTACATAGGTGTGAATTGATGAGCACATTGGTGATAATCGACCGAGCAAGTATACTTACTTGAAAATGTCTTTTTGGTCTTGTTTCTGGATGTTAACATGTGTCGATGTTCCCCTGAACAACCCTAGCATTTGCTAGTGCTAGTTTGTATAAAACAAGCACAATACAAATTCTAGGTTTCCTCAGAAGAGGGGTGATATTGTGGCAGAGTTTACTGAAGGTACTCTTTGATGGAGTGTCTTTTAGAGGTTATGTTGATGGTTACATGGTAACCCCTAGCATTTGCTAGTTCAAACAATTGCATAAAGAAGCACAAAATTATAACTATTATAACTTACTTACCAACAGCAGGTTATGTTTTCATCGTGGATACTTCCACACAGATTTCTCTGGTACACTAATACACGTAAATCATTCATTTATGTAGATAGAGTGACGCGTTTCTTGTGTGTAGTTGGTGCAAACTGGTATACATTTGCCATCAAAAGAAGTCAAGCCTTGTGCTTCTCCTACAAAGTTGTAGATATTTTTCGTGGTATCTTCGATTTGATTGTAAACGGGTAATTTCATTAGCTATAATTGTTAACTTGATGACGACACATGTATGGAGACAGAGGTGGGTCGTTATGCTTACATATGTCTTCTGTTGAAGACGGAGGTGATACTCTGTCCACGAAGTCTTGGATATGCCATACATATATATGTCCCCTCTTCACACCGTTGGGGACCTGAGAAGCTTCTCATAGACGCTGCTCCTCCTGACACTTATATTAAATAAAGGACACAGCCGACCTCTATAAACACGTTAACCCCTGAGATAAGGAATAAAACCTAATTCAATAGTTATGTGGATGTAAAGATCAGATGGGGGTGTCTCTAGACCTCCTTCTCCTGCTGCAGTTGTTCGTTAGTGCAGTGAGAATAGCAGGGTGTGGAGCAGGTATTTAATGTTACTGTTTGTAAAGCAGTTACACAGTCACAACGGTAGATAGTTGGAATAATTGTGTAATTAACCAGATTAATTGTCTTATCAAAGCTAGCTTGTCAATCAGTGTCTTGTTCCGGACAGCTCGTTAATTAGAGAGTTGTCTGTAAGCTTGTTAGTGCCACAGCAGAACATAGAAAAACATGGCCCAGACAATGAAAACTGTGGGGTGATTAAGAAAATACAATTTAGATAATTTATGTAGGTTTGGGCGACACCAAGCTAATTTGTGGGGAAAAAATAACGCAGTATTTTTACTCTATAAAAAAAATCAGTATATTTAACTTGAAAAAAAAGAGAAGTATTTTTACGATCAAAACACAGCATATTTTACGATGAAAAACATATCACTACGAAAATAATCATATTTAGAGTTTAGATTTATATACCATTTATAAATAAATACATTTATGGTAGAATAATCATGTTTGTGATATATACATGCAATTGTATCAGTTAATAGTATAAGTGATTATTCCTAATGACTGATGTGTGTCTAAGATTTGTGTCATCCTGTCATCCTATGCACAAATAAAATATTGTTGACGTCATAAAAAATCAATGTTTTAATTATTTCCCGCATTTGACTCAGTGCAGTAGTAATACTTATAGTTTGATATGGAAATATAGTGGGACAATAAACGTATACTGGTATTGCATAACATTACGCATGTCATTTTTCTCACTGTAAATCAACACTTACCAAGTATCTCCAAGACGGGCATTAAAAAAACTGTTACCTCTTACCTGATATTCTTATAACTGGACAACTGGACATCTCACCTGTGATTTACCCCTGTAGTTTACCTGTGTTACACCTGTGAGAACCCAGCAGTGGCTATGTAGTGACATGACCCCCTCACTGTTCACTTTTATACCCGTGGACCATCGCAATCAATGTCACTTGAAAATAACATTAAAATTAAATTTAGTTAATTTTCTTAGCTGTCTAATTGGTGTTTTGTTCTGCTTCATTAGGTTCAACCATCTCATTACTTATCTCGTTAATTAGCGGCCACAAATGTTTGTTGTAAACACGCAGGTGATCTATTTGTGTTGTTACAGCAAATGTTGTTGTTGTTGTAGTCAAAGTTGTTGGTGTGTCATTAGTCAGCTTGTTGTACAGATTGACAGAGACCTATGTCCAGGGATTACAGAGAGGACTGATTCACGACGGATTATCGCCACTGCTGTTGTGTCTGCGTTGTAACTTAACTGCAGTTCTGGCACGCTCCGGGATTAAAGTGTTTGCTATAGGTAAATTCACAATAACAATTGACACCAATGTGTTTGTTGATCTGGTTGAGATTTATTTTTGTTCGTTAGCATCAATGTCTGACAGAAATTTACGTTAGACTAACTATTTGTAAGAACATGTCAATATTTTCCTGTCTTCCAGCTAACTTCAAAGTGCAATTTGTCTGTCTAGTTTCGGACATCAGTGATTCAATCCCCCAGACACATTGTGGACGGAATGGAAAAATATAAGATGTCTATGATTGAAAGAATAGTCCTTGTGCATTATTTCTTGTCGAGTAAATGAGACAATACAAATATCCCCGGTAAGAATTGGCTTAGAACCTTTTCTTGTCGTAAGACACCCTGAATGGATCGGTGGTCAGACAGGAGACTTGCTTGATCGGGTGTCATCGTACCACAAGAGCGTGGAGCGTAGTTCATGATGTCAATCAATCAATCTTTATTTCTCGAAACCACCCGCGGTGATAGAAGAGACCATAACCCAATGTAAGTTAAGACTGGGGTGTAGTGATCTAAACGGTCACAAATTTGAAAGATGTATTAGTGATAATCCTGAATGTTCATGTGTTTTTTTCAATGAAAGCGCTTTACATTACCTATATACTTGCCCAAATTATACTGAGAATAGATCTGAAAGCTACTATTATGTTAATGGATATGACCTTCGAACCGTCCTGTTTGGTAACGTCAGCCTAGCAAAGAAATACTGCTGAATATCGTTGACTCTGTACATCATTTTTTCTCTATGAGCAAAAGATTTGTCTAAACATGCACTCTTATATATATCTCGCTAACAACTGTTTACCTTTGATCTTCAACATATAACCGGAGTCTATACTACTGTATAATCATATTACTGCTGCTTGTTTGAATTGTGTTGGGGAGAGATATTTACATAGGCTCTGTCTGTTTATCAATCCCCTTTCATTGTACCAAGTGGAAATAAATATTGTTTAAAAAATAAAATAAAATAACTCAATGTACATATCAACATAAGTTAGATCATATGACAAGAATGGTTTCGATGTACAACATAATCACAGAATTCTCGAATGATCTTAACACGTACATAGACAATCATGGTATATTGTGATAAATGTTTACTTTCACTCATATTTTTTAAATTCATATAAATAAGGCCATACATAATACATTTAATTAATTTCCTGTTTTCTCTCCTTTTCAAATAAATAAAGTCCTTTCCATAAAAATCTATGCATAAAGCAGAGTGTGTTTATGAATAATAGTATATTTAAAGGTATAATGTAATTCACCAGCTACTGCAGGAGAATCAGAGAGATATAGAGAATCTCACCTGAGTGTCTTTTGATATCAAATATATAAACACGAGTTGGTAAAAGTGGAAAAATTCCGAGGCTTACTGCAGGAGAATCAGAGAGATATAGAGAGTCTCACCCTTGTGTCTTTTGATATCAAATATATCAACACGAGTTGATAAAAGTGGAAAAATTCCGAGGCTTGCCGAATTTTGCCACTTTTATCAACGAGTGTTGATATATTTGATGTCAAAAGACACAAGGGTGAGATTTTATTTATCATCCAACATCATTCTTTCAACTTTTTCAATTTGTAGACAATACTTAGCAGTGTCTTCAGTCTTCAGTAGCAGAGCCATTCGTGATGTCATTTGATTGTGACGTCATGGTAACCAGTGATGTCACAATGGTCTGCAAAGCATTGTGATGTAATTTCATTGCAGCGATATCTACAGTGTAGATATCGCTTGATCTCATACAAGTGATATCTCCTGTGGGAGCCAGTTTTGGATGATAAATCATGTTGTATCCCCTCGGGGTAGATGGTGGTTAGATGTTCAGAAGTGTATAATTGGATAAGACACTGTTTTTGGTAATCTTTAAATAACTGATCATAATTGCCTATAGAACTTGCTAATACTGATTTTCTCTAAGATTGATAAAACTGACCTCTTCAGATGATTTCTACTTGTGTTATAATCCAAAGAGTTGGAAAGTATTTGGTTTATGAAAATATTTAATCCACATGAATGGGGTATGATTTCGACTTTATAGAGCCAACTATTCCAGTATTTGATATTCTAAGGATAATTACAGAGCGTTTAGCTTCACTTGCATCTGTTGTTTTTATGCCAGAATGAAACATTTCGTTTGGATACCTTAATAGTTAAAGGTTCTCTTCCAAGTTCCTCGTAAACGAAAGAAATAGGAGTTCTTACTCCCCAATTTTAAGGAATGTTAAATGGAGGTCGAGGATTTCAAAGCCCCAGACTCCCGCCATATGACAAACTTCGAACTATCATAACATCAAACGATTTCAAAAGACAGTCTAAAGGCAAGTATGATTTGAGCTCTTTTTGGGAGACAAAACACGGGCCTCATATGCAGTGTGTGTCAGTTGTTTCTTCGCAAAAGTAAATGTTCTATTTCTTTCTATTTTGATACCAAGATTAGTATAACAGCCTAAAATAGTCTCTACAAACTGAAAGGTTTCTTAATCTTGTTTGAAAGACAGCCATCAAAACCTACAATTATATTTATTTAAATATTTACTTGTCGTCTCTGTTTAATGCAGTAGGTATGGTATATGTTCAATGATGTTTGTAATGATCCATGATCCTCGCCAAATATCACTGCATACTATCACACTAGGAATCGTAAGAAATGACAATAAAGAATTCATATCGAAACCTTCTCATCCATGGTGTAGAAGTTTTAGCTCAACAAGGAAATAGCGAAGGAGAAAGATTCTCTCCTTGACGCACGCCAATATGACATTGAATCATCATAGAAATACATGACATATTATTATACATGTTTTAATGAGAGAAAAATCTACCCTGGATGCCATATTTTAGTAATTTGGACCAACTCCAATACA
The DNA here is from genome assembly GCF_022045235.1 of Haliotis cracherodii. Classification (NCBI taxonomy): domain Eukaryota; kingdom Metazoa; phylum Mollusca; class Gastropoda; order Lepetellida; family Haliotidae; genus Haliotis; species Haliotis cracherodii. The sequence goes on from NW_027266286.1 coordinate 21,723,279, forward strand.
CCAAAAGCTATCGCAACTCCAATACACCAAAAGCTATCGAAGGCTTTCGAGAAATCAATAACAGCACAGAACAGTTTTTTCTTCGAGGATTTCAAACTTTGCATGAACACAAATAGGTTATCAACATTGGGGTTATCTTTCTGGAATACGGATTAAGTATCTGACATTATTTGATTTACTTCCACAAAAAATGTAAACCTTATGTTACAACACTGGTAAATACTTTTCAAATAGCTCATTATTGCAGTTAAGGTCCAGAGCATCACCTGTCTTCTTATATATTGGTTTTATTATTCCTGTGACCCAAGACGATGGTATGTGTCCTGTACAAGATTGATTAAGTTTGTGTATAATGGCCCGAGGAATTCAAAGGAGTCGCCGAGACATTGGTCTAGAAGGAGATCAATCGAATGTCTGGTCTGGACATTATTTAAAGGGGGCTAAACAACAAACAAACAATGCAACTCAATTAAACTTGTTGTTAAGTGTTGGTTTCATTTATATTGTCGCGCACTTAAAAGCCTTTTTATACGTTTCAAATGGTCGACAAAGCGACATATTTTAACTTTACCTTGTCGCATTGTCGGTAAAAGTAAAAGATATTCAAAGTGTGACACTGCAACAAATGGTCAAAATGTCGCGTTGTCGCTTGTCACGCTTTGGTTAATTATGATTTTTTTTTTTGTTCTTGAAAATAAACACTTGGATTGGTATACATAGAATCTCACCCGAGTGTCTTTTGATATCAAATATATCTACACCAGCTGACAAAAATGATGCATAATGATAAAAACCTCCGAGGCCTTCGGAGGAAAATTATTAAAGTTTTAAATTCTTTTTGTGAACTAGCGCCAATGGATTCCGGGGACCGAGCGTCCGTGCACGACAATAATTCTCTCGTATAGTGTTGACTCGGGGCAATATAGACCCCCAGCATACCATGCATTTCGTCGCAAATGGGGACTGGATGGGTAGAGCGAGGTCTGATTGTGTAACATCATACCCAAACGACACAAGTCGCTGATCATGCTACGAATCACTGATTTTTCCCCAGGTCCAGATGGAAGTACGGGTGGCCCAGTCGTATAAGGGGCCGCAATTCGCTTGCAGAGTTGCGTCCCTTGGGCATGCCAGAGATCTATGATTGTGGGTTCGAATCCCGTTTCTCTCCGGTTATGTTACTGAGTTTGTGAGCACAATACCCGTTTCACCAAAGGGGAAAACGTCTGAGACCTGCATCCCGTTCCTCCCACATTCAGCTGACACGCCGCGATATAACTGGAATAATGTTCAAAGCGGCGTTCAACGGAACTCACCCACAAACTCAGGTGAAGACTCGATTTGTTACAAGATTTTACTGTGCCCGCTGGGAACACGCGATATGAAACACATCTTATAAAGCGAATTGGGGCGATGGGGTAGCCTAGTAGTTTAGGTGTTGGCTGTTCTCGCCAAAGAACCGGGTTCGATTAAATGGGTCGAATGTGTAAAGTCTTTTCTGGTTTCTCCCACAATGATATTGCTGGAAGTTTGCGAAAAGCGATGTGAGCCCTCACTCTCTGATCACTGTCAGAAGAATGTTCGAGACAGTTCTAACATTAAAATAAAACTTTCTTTATCACATGACAGTACGACACCCATCATCTCGGTGTTTTTACTGGCAGTGATGTGCTTGGGTGTTGTCATAGTGGCTGACGATATATGTCAGTGTTGTCACAGTTTCCGATGTTGTGATAGAAGTTAGCGTTGTTTCAGCGACGGCACTAACGACACAGCGTGTTGTCCACATTGACTTGGAGACGACCGGTGTCTGTACTATGCCCCGAGTGACGTTTAGACACTTTCAGGGTAAAGACGTGACAACAAGTTAATCTGAATTAGATCTGTTTTGTTGATGCGATTTGTTGCACGCTCTGGGTTGTTTTGAAGTTGTCAGTTAAACCTTCTACAACAAAAATTGTCTTTATTTTTTAAACTAGTCGTAAATTTTGGCATATCTTTTCGGATGACCAACACGAAACAAGTAAATAAAGGTAAATGGCTGAGCCCCGTTCCACAAAGCGCTCGGAGCGCAACGACTGTCATAACGTCAATACTTGAGCATAGATTATAATGGGGCCTTTACACAGGATGGCGACCGTTGTGCCTCCCGTGTGCGATCATAGAATTTGCCAGGTCGTCGTTGGAGGCTCAAAGGAGGCAGAATGGCTGCTTAGGTCGTTCCAAGGTTGTACACAGGAGGATCAGACATCGCCATGGACGCCATGTTCGCAGTGAATTTTTTAACATGTTCAAAACAGTCGCACAAAGGTCGCCGAGGAGGTTGGTCGCTCAAAGGAGGCAGAAGGGAGGCACAAGCATTGCCGTTGTTGCAGAATGAAGGCACAGTGGTCGCCCAATGGTCGCCAGGTAATAGATACATTCTGCTTAAATAAAGTCCCGTAAATCTGGGCGATGCGTCTGCCTTCCTTGTGCCTTCTTTGGGCGACCAACAGCGTGCATTGAATGATGAGTAGGGCGATCGCCTTGCCTCCATTCGGCGACCACGGCAACACTTGAGACACCATGGCAATGCTTCTGCCTCTTTTCTGCCTCCTTTGAGCTACCTGTAGTGCCTCCTCAGCCTGCCTATAAATAAAGGGCTTGTACCTGCAGTGTTTCATTGTGGTTGCAGACGTTGAACAACTTGAGCAGTTACTGCTGAACAACTGCTGGAGCAGTTACACAGAAACCTGATTTTCTGGGTTTAGGCGACAATTGAGCGTCCTGGCCAGTTTTTGATCGCTCGAAGGTGGCACAAAGGTCGCAGCCCTGTGTGACAGGGGCTTAGCGATAGTCCTCGAGCTGAGATCGCGTTTTGGAACGAGACCCTGCAGATTTGAATTAACCAGAGAGACCCGCCTGAACACATCGGGACATTTAAATATAACCAGAAAAATTCATTTTGTAAAGAGGTGTTAAAATATGTCGTTATAACCATCATTTTGCAAAGTAGACACAATGTATGGATAACAACTTCTTTAATACTGTAAAGGCGACGGTTCGGTATAGATCCTTATACCGTTGTCAACATAAGGATCTATACCGAAACAGTATATACAGTATTAAAGAAGTTGTTATCCATAAATTGTGTCTACTTTGTCATCCGTCAACTTCTAAGTAATGTATAATGTGTGAAGCCCATTTCTGGTGTCCCCCGCCGTGATATTGCTAAAACCGGCGTAAAACCATACTCTCTCTCACTCACTCACTCACTCACTCACTCACTCACTCACTCTAAGTAATGCCTATCAAACAATTCAACCATCATTTTTTCCCGTAAGTTTGTTTTAAATGTAATGGGGGTTAGGGCAGTCATAACTCTACGATTACCTGATGTCAGATTATCAGATGTATTATCATATGAATTATCAGATTTGTACTCATGTAACATCAGATATATCATCATATGTATTATCAAATGAATACCTGATGTATTATGATATGTATCTGATGTATTACCAGATACGCTATCAGATGCATTATCCGATTAGTACTGATGTATTATCTGCTTTGTTATCAGATGTATTGCCCGATGTGTTATCAGATGTATAATCTGATTATTATCAGATGTGTTATGTTATGCACTATGGCCTGATGCCTGACCTGATTATTATCGCCAGGTCCCCTGTCGCGTTGTCCACGTGGCCCGTGGGGCCAAGCTGCCCGACTTCATCGACCAGATCTACTCGCACTTCCGGGATGTCGGGGCTCCAGTCATGATGGGTAAGGATACCTATACCTGGCCTGTTTCCTTACACTAGGACCAGAGTCTTCATTAATGGATTTGTCTCTTATATATAAACGTGATAATTGTGTTCCAAAGTATAAATCATATGCTTTGTTTGTTTGTTGTTTAACACTGCACTCGGCAACATTCCAGCTATATGACAACGGTTTGTAAATAATCGAGTCTGGACCAGACAATACCATGATTTACATCATGAGCATCGATCCACGCAATTGGTATACGATGACATGCATCAACCAAGTCTGCGAGCCTGACCACCCGATCCCGTTAGTCGCCTCTTACGACAAGCATAGTTGCCTCTTACAACGACCTATTCTCAACCAAGATCTTCAGGGGTCTAGTTATATGCCCTCGAAGTGTTAACTGAACGAAGGTCATTAGTTGGTTAGAGGCAAATCCAGCTTTTTATTTATCAAATCTACCAAATCACATCGAGAAATCCTTCATTAAGTTTACCGCCTGTTATCATGAGCTTCTTTCTTGAAGAACGCAGTGTTTCTCTTGCGTATAGGTGGCGACACGGATGCTTCCTCCAAGGGCATTGTGGGAGCATGTAGAGATCCACCCAGTTTGCTTGTAGTGGTAAGTACATACACATCTTCAATATCTTTAAAACATTAAAATACATATAACAAAGAGTTTCCGTAATCTTTTGTAATTATGATGGGAAGAACGGGTGGTCCAGTCGTCTTAGGTGCCGGAATTAGGCGTGCCAGAAACCTAGGACTGTGAGTTCGAGTGTGTAAGTGAGTTTGGTTTACTGCCCATTTGAACATTATTTCAGTTATATCACAGTGTGGTAGCTTGATGTGGGAGGTAAACTTAAAGTGATGCAGGTCTTCACCGGTTGGTAAAACCCACGTGCGCTGGCATGGTTCTGACAAACTTAGAAACATGATTCGGTCCAATCTGGGGTTTTTGTTTCCGATTTTTCATGTAATCCAAACACCTTTGCGGGATCCCCACTGCTATGGTGCTGGTGTCTATGTTACAGGGTCCTCACTACTGGTGTCTAGTTCTACCTATTCTCTGTTACAGGATCCCCACTGCTTTGGTGCTGGTGTCTAGTTCTACCTATTCTCTGTTACAGGATCCCCACTGCTGTGGTGCTGGTGTCTAGTTCTACCTATTGTCTGTTACAGGATCCCCACTGCTGTGGTGCTGGTGTCTAGTTCTACTTATTCTCTGTTACAGGATCCACACTGCTGTGGCGCTGGTGTCTAGTTCTACCTATTCTCTGTTACAGGATCCCCACTGCTATGGAGCTGGTGTCTAGTTCTACTTATTCTCTGTTACAGGATCCACACTGCTGTGGCGCTGGTGTCTAGTTCTACTTATTCTCTGTTACAGGATCCACACTGCTGTGGCGCTGGTGTCTAGTTCTACTTATTCTCTGTTACAGGATCCACACTGCTGTGGCGCTGGTGTCTAGTTCTACTTATTCTCTGTTACAGGATCCACACTGCTGTGGCGCTGGTGTCTAGTTCTACTTATTCTCTGTTACAGGATCCCCACTGCTGTGGAGCTGGTGTCTAGTTCTACCTATTGTCTGTTACAGGATCCCCACTGCTGTGGCGCTTGTGTCTAGTTCTACCTATTCTCTGTTACAGGATCCCCAATGCTGTGGTGCTGGTGTCTAGTTCTACCTATTGTCTGTTACAGGATCCCCACTGCTGTGGTGCTGGTGTCTAGTTCTACCTATAGTCTGTAACAGGATCCCCACTGCTATGGAGCTGGCGTCGAGTTCTATCTATTGTCTGTTACAGGATCCCCACTGCTGTGGAGCTGGTGTCTAGTTCTACCTATTCTCTGTTACAGGATCCCCACTGCTGTGGTGCTGGTGTCTAGTTCTACCTATTTTCTGTTACAGGATCCCCACTGCTATGGAGCTGGCGTCGAGTTCTATCTATTGTCTGTTACAGGATCCTCACTGCTATGGTGCTGGTGTTTAGTTCTACCTATTGTCTGTTACAGGATCCTCACTGCTATGGAGCTGGTGTCTAGTTCTACCTATTTTCTGTTACAGGATCCCCACTGCTGTGGCACTGGTGTCTAGTTCTACCTATTGTCTGTTACAGGATCCCCACTGCTATGGAGCTGGCGTCTAGTTCTACCTATTGTCTGTTACAGGATCCTCACTGCTATGGAGCTGGCGTCTAGTTCTACCTATTGTCTGTTACAGGATCCCCACTGCTGTGGCGCTGGTGTCTAGTTCTACCTATTGTCTGTTACAGGATCCCCACTGCTATGGAGCTGGCGTCTAGTTCTACCTATTGTCTGTTACAGGATCCTCACTGCTGTGGTGCTGGTGTCTAGTTCTACCTATTGTTTGTTACAGTATCCCCACTGCTATGGAGTTGGTGTCTAGTTCTACCTATAGTCTGTAACAGGATCCCCACTGCTATGGAGCTGGCGTCTAGTTCTACCTATTGTCTGTTACAGGATCCCCAATGCTGTGGTGCTGGTGTCTAGTTCTACCTATTGTCTGTTACAGGATCCCCACTGCTATGGAGCTGGCGTCTAGTTCTACCTATTGTCTGTTACAGGATCCTCACTGCTGTGGTGCTGGTGTCTAGTTCTACCTATTGTTTGTTACAGTATCCCCACTGCTATGGAGTTGGTGTCTAGTTCTACCTATAGTCTGTAACAGGATCCCCACTGCTATGGAGCTGGCGTCGAGTTCTATCTATTGTCTGTTACAGGATCCTCACTGCTATGGAGCTGGCATCACACGACATCAACTGCAGGAGAAGTGCTGGGTCAAATGGGTGTCACTGGAGAACTTCTGTCAGGAATCATTCTACAATCTGTGTATGCCAGTAAAACTTGACAAGTCTTGACCAATAAATGATGAGGTTTTTATGTGGTTATTAATTCCTACAGTCCTGTAAGTTATTCAGCAGTTGTTCAGCAGGATGTAATGTGAACCGCCAGCTTCTGTGACAAACGACCTGCTCCGTGGTCAAGTGGTCGAGTGTCTGGAGAGTGGAAATTCAGGGGTTCAATCCCTGTCCGCGTCCTGCATAAAGATGTTAAAAGATGGTTCTTGTTGTTACCCTGTCTGGCGCTCAGCATTAAGGGGCTAAAACAAGACTGGTCGGCTCCGAGTCAGTAAACAGTGTGGGATAATCATGTTAAACTGTGGCACAGTTGGCAAGTGCTATAAAAATCAGCATCAGTCTGGAATGAGGGAGGGGCAAGAGGAGAGAGGGATGTATGTAGCTAAATAAGTGCAATTATCTTAAACACAACGTTAAACCCAATTTCACCTCACCTCTGTGACAAACATGTATTATTGGAGGATGCCTTTAGAGCTTTCCAGCTTCGATGTACCAGTACACCTTTTTTAATCAGTGGTTCCGTGTATGTCCAGCACAGAGAGGAAAGAGAAACACAACAATTATCTTGTTATAACCAGTTTATTCCAGTCAAATGTTGACTGCCTTAAGTAGCTGCCGACAGTTAACAGCCAAGCTTTCTAAACAGTGGAGATTTCACTTGTCTATATACATGTTTAGAGACAACAGCTTTAACATTCATGAATTAATTTTAACACTTTTGGCACAATTATTTTCAACAAAAAGTGGAGACAGATGGGACCGAAGAGGTAATCTAGTAGTGTTATGATAAGCAGCATATATAATAAACAGTTATGGCACAATTTCAAAATAATTCTGCTAGACGATATACTATTCACAAAAGGCAAAATGGAATTCATATTGAACTTTTGTACCCATGTGTAACATATGACAGACTCCTGGCCAATCAAATGCTACAAGATTCACTGTAAACATAATAAACTTTACCGGATTTTCAAACATCACTTATCACATAACAAAAAATACTGAATGGCCACTAAATAGTACTCACTCACTTATCAAACATAAACAAATTCCATACAAACTGATTTTCAGGTCAGTGTTTCTATTTTTCTTCTATCGTTCGGAGAATGTTCACACTGTGAAATCAGCTACCGGTACCTGTAAGTGCAGATGACTACTTGAGCAAACTTAAGCCTGTTGAAACATAAGACAGCTTTTCTCTAAACACTTACATGAAAGTGCTCAGGTTGGGATCATCTTCCAGGTGCATTAACTGGAGGTTTTATGGTACAGAGACTCCAGGTGCATTAACTGGAGGTTTTATGGTACAGAGACTCCAGGTGCATTAACTGGAGGTTTTATGGTACAGAGACTCCAGGTGCATTAACTGGAGGTTTTACGGTACAGAGACTCCAGGTACATTAACTGGAGGTTTTATGGTACAGAGAATCCATGTACATTATATGGAGGCTCCAGATAAATGATACAGAGGCTCCAGGTTAATGCTATGGAGATACAGAGATACGGAGATACATAGGCTCCAATAAGGCTCCCGGGGTACATGATATGAAGGCTCCATGATAAAAGATTCCAGATGCATGGAACAGAGGCTCCAGGTACATTATATGGAGGCTCCAGATAAATGATACAGAGGCTCCAGGTTAATGCTATGGAGATACGGAGATACATATGCTCCAATAAGGCTCCCGAGGTACATGATATGAAGGCTCCATGATAAAAGATTCCAGATGCATGGAACAGAGGCTCCAGGTACATGATGCAGAGGCAGACACAGAGGCTCTCCAATAAGGCTCCAGGGGTACACGACATGAAGGCTCCAGATGCATGGAACAGAGATTCCTGATACACGATACGAAGACAGACACACAGGATCCCTGACAATGCTCCAGGTACATTATACAAAGCCTCTATCAGCTCTATAATGATATGTTTGCATCTTTCTGGGAATTCAATCACCTTGGAACAATGATGCTGTCCTTAGCACATTAAACATACAACATTCACTCTGTCTGAACACCTACAATAATCCAACATCATTCATAGAGAAGTGATCCAGTAATGAGCAAAATCAAACAAAATATTCAAGGATAACAAAAACTGTATAATACCAAACAAACAAAATAACAGCATCAGCAAATGATTAGGGAAACAAGATGTAAGTTAAAAACTTAGAAAATAATACACAACAAAAACTCCATGCATGACATGAGGAGTGTATGTGGAGACGAGAACTTCCCGGCAGTGATGATCTGAAGCCAAGAACCAACAACAACTTCAAGGTCAAAACAGGAAGACATACCCTTGTATTTTAAAACTTACGCAGTGTTTAAACTTTGGAAACTTGTAAAGCCAGACTAGATAGGATAATCACAGATTGCCAATAATTACTGTTCAGGCTAAAATATTTATTATTACTGGCCATATTTCGAACAATGAATGTCAGTAATGTAGAATACGCACCAAATATTACTTCTTACTTTTGTGAATGAGTTTTGTGAGAATGGTTTTACGCCATTTTTAGCCCTATTTCTGCAGTATGGCAGCTGGGAACACCAGAAATAGGCTTCACACATTGTACCCATGTGGGGAATCGAACCTGGGTCTACTCCCCCACCCCTACTTTAGTGTATTGTGTTTACTATTCTTTGTGCTGGAAGGCGTGTTCTATCCTAACACCAGTCCGAGGTTTAGTGTTTTTGTTCATGCAGGACTATACTTTCATACTTCATGCAGTAGTTGTCTTGTATAGCAAGACATATAAAAGCATCAATTTAACACAAGCAAGTCAGAAATCAAAGTTAAATATTTTGAATATTTGAAAAATATCAATCCCCATTAAATTTGAAATTTAAAATTCCACGCTTGATGTCCACCATTCCAAAGAACAAGTCAGAAAGTGATATATATATATATAGGGGTATATATGATGACCTGATCAGAAAAGTACTAAACTAAATTACTTGATTACAGGATCTGACAGTCAGCACTGTCAATGCAGGTTTAACATGCACACATATTCAAACAAATACAGGTGGTAGATTATGTCTCACAAACCCATCACCAAACATGGTACCTTGATTACAAATATCATACATACCTGTCCCTCAATAGTTCAATACAGGAAGTAAGAACTATCTATTGATACACTACAGTAGAACCTGTGTAAACCACACTCCTTTGGGATGCAAATTATAGTCCTGTAACAAACGTTCAAAGCAAAAGACCAGAGGTAGGAAACCAGCTTATCAAGAAGATTAAGAACACCTGATTTTTTCACATGACTATAGTTAATCTGTCGTGCCATGATCAGGTGTTCCTTAACTTCTTTCGAGCAATATATGTGACCAAAGAGATATCACTTGCAAGCCCTGACACAGGGTTTGAAAAGGAGGGGTACATCTTGTGATCTGGCAATTCGTGTTCTGTAATCGTGTAATTTTGTTGAAACTACCGTATTCGACGTAATAAGCGCCCAGCTATAATAAGCGCGATATTTGCTAACATATTGGCTAGTGAACAATCCCAATTAGCACCCCTTCCGATTGATTAATGTACACAAGACTTATTTATTTGCGTATAATACGCACTTGGGTGTTATATGCGCCCTTAATTATGGGCAATTAAATTCTGGAAAAAATAATCTGTCGTTCATAAACATTTCAGGCTGTGTTCATAAACCACAAAATTTATCTTTCAACTCATCTTTTTTCACCAAAATAATATTCTAATGAGAGCCGCCCTATTTCTAATTTTGAAAGCGACCTGGGTGGTTATTACGTCGAATAGGGTATATCTTGTTATATGTTTTCCTTTAATATACCTGAACACCTAAATAATTCTATCGATTATAAATATGCATACAAAAAGGCAAGAACACATGACTGCACCACCAATAACATGATAATAGCACCAATAATGTGACTTTTATCAAACAAATTAAATGCAGAATCTGGACTGGAAACTCTAAGACAGATTTTAGTGCTTGGACCCTACAATTGGTTCTGTATTAGATAAACTAGGTTTGGACAGATTCAACTGTAAACAGATAAGGAAGAGAGTCCCGTCTCTGGGAATACAATGTGGCTTTGGGTATATTCTGTGGAGTCATGGTGAACTCTGGATGATGCTATCCCTGATGCTCTGACCTTGCGTAATATATCATCTACACCATGCACTACAAATGTACATCCATCTCATCTACTTCCTTACTTACCTTCCTACAGTCTTGCATAAAATTCATATGTTAGGCTAAAACAAATAATAGTCTTGGTTCTCAGGCACCGCCTGCATCATCATCACCTCAAGTTTCATTTTTATTTTTACAAAAAACAACAACAAAAAACCAGTCCATAGTAGTCAAATACTGTATTCCAGTATTTTACTCATCAAGGAATACATTTATGTTAAGAGGCCCTTTCCCACAACTGTTTATTTGGTTACCCCCCCCAAAACAAAACAAAAAACACTGCCAACACTATATTTTCAAAAGCCATTGCCTGAGAACCAATTATTTTATTTTTAAGCCTCTTAATGCTTGGTTTCTGAACCCAGACAGAAATAAACCCCAAATATGTATGTTTTTGAGACGTGATGAGATGTACGCGGAGATGTGCACATACGTTTTATCATGTCTGACCATCGCCAGCTATGGGGAGATTCAGGATTCTTACAATCATCAATCAGACAACAGTGTTCTGCTTCCACTCCTAGAGATGCATTACAATCAACGGAACTTTCACCGCCACACAATATTCATCGTCAATTCGTCACAGGTTTGTAAACATTACAGTCCTCCATGCTATTTCTTATTAAATGAGTGCGCTTATGACTAACTGAAGTCAAATGGGAGCCCTGCACAGTGCGACTGTGCATGACCCTTTACTGTGCGACTGTGCACGGCCCTTCACTGTGCGACTGTGCACGGCCCTTCACTGTGCGACTGTGCACGGCCCTGCACTGTGCGACTGTGCATGACCCTTCACTGTGCGACTGTGCACGGCCCTTCACTGTGCGACTGTGCACGGCCCTGCACTGTGCGACTGTGCACGGCCCTTCACTGTGCGACTGTGCACGGCCCTCCACTGTGCAACTATGCACAGCCCTGCACTGTAAGACTTGACGCGAACCATGACCATGGTAAAAAATAATGACGACCCTGCATAGCACGGGTATTCACAGGTGATGGAGGAATACAGTTTATACAAAACCATCAAGAATTGACGATGCACCACATTTCCAATTCCACGATTTGTATAACAATGTGATAACATTCAAACAGCCAGCAACTTGTCCCTAAAATGCCAGTCGAGGAACCGCTTCAACATGGGTTAGTTCAGCACCACTCTCGTTAGTTAACAAATCTGCGGACTGGTCAGACGACCAGCATCCATCTCCACCAACCACAGCAACCTCCGTAACTACTGGCAGCGGTCAGCAAATACTTCCTGCAATAGCGAGTCTAATTGGCAAAGATGTCTCCCATGGGTATCCATATATTCTTGACCTGTATGGAGTGGAACAGAAACTCCTCCCCCTGCCCCGCCTCAACCTCTGACCAGTTGCGACTCACTCCGTAGTTGACCCATGTCCGCTTGATGTTGTCTGCAGAAGCGTACTCCACAAACTTGGACCCTTCCGGAGATCCGAAGTACCACATGGCCTGGACGTCCTGATGCTCAGCGAGGTATTTGGTAAGATGGTTACGGTCGCCGGTGATGATGTTCACCACCCCGCCGGGGACATCAGACGTGTCAAACACCTTTAACAGTAACGTTATCAACTATGTACAATCAGCACAATCACAATGCCCTATTATCCACCAAGGGATTGAGTGAATGTTATTTTCTGCCTCAGTGAGTGAGTGAGTGAGTTTGGTTTAACGCCGCTTTTAACAGTATTCCAGTTATATCGTGGCATGTCAGTTTAATGTGGGAGGAAAGCCCGAAGTGATGCAGGTCTCAGACGTTTACCACTTCGGTGAAACCCGCGAGCATGGGTATGGTGCTGTAAAACCTAGAAACATAATCGGGGCGAACCGGGATTCGAACCCACAATCATAGGTTTCTGGCGTGCCCAAGGGACGCAACTCTGCACAGCGAATCGCGGCGCCCTAGATGACTGGGCCACCCGTGCCCCCTTCTGCCTCGGCCTGTAATTACCTATCCAGAATTCTGTAACGGAGAAATCATGAGAATATATTGATTCCAGGAGTAGACTCAACATGCTCAACAAGCTCCGAAGTGGCAAGTTGATTCCACTTTTGGAATCAACAAATGTGTGGAACTTCTCCTACTTAAACCAAGGTATGGTAGATATATAATCTCATTAAAATCAGATCTTAGCTCTCGCTACCGCTAAACAAAGATCTAAGGACATCCCATTGCGTGTCATGTCAGAACGACCTTTCATCTGACCATTTAGAGCGTCGCTTATCAGATCATAAAAGTGACAGTTGGAATGTGATTTTTGATTGTGCAACCTCGAAAAAAACAAACACACAGGATATTCTGAAAGATAGTTATAGTCTTTATGTCTGTATTCATACAATCTAGACGATATTAGCCATTCCAGAATGTTCTTTTGTTCAGTTTATATTTTTTTAATCGAGTATATGACAGAATATCTTTCGAAGCGTAGTCGCCAGTTTGAAACTTGTGCCATAAAGCTCGATTAAGCTGCCTTCTGATTGGCTATTGTCAACTTCTTGTCAGTCATTCAATAAGACGGTCTAAGTTCGCAAAAGGTTGGTCTGACGTGACCCGTAATCGGATGTCCTCAGATCTTTGTTTGGCGGTAGCGAGAACTAAAATCTGATTTTAATGAGACTGGGTAAATAGATTGACAGCATTACAATGGTCAACTAAAGTTTCATATCATTGGTGAATTCCCAGATCTGTGTACATTTCCTACAATTCATGGTGGATCATACTATTACATTTTGCCAAATGTAACGAATAACGCCAAACTGACCTTGTACAAATATCACCCTTCTAACCCTGAGAAGAAGTCTGTTCTGGCTGTGCCACATAGTAAAATGGTAATGTGATAACAACAACGCACCACCAACACGGGCAGCATCCCATCTACCAGGGCTTATTTGCTACAAAATACAAAATAGTATCTTTTGATACGCAAAGCTACACCCACCTGATATAAGTCCAGGGCAACAAGTGGATGCTTCTCGCTGGGGATGATGACAACAGCGTTCCCTCGGATCACAGCGGGAGCAAAGAGGGAGACAAAGCCTAGAAGAGGATACTCATCAGGACACGCGATGCCGATCACTCCCACGGGTTCATGGATCTTGACAGTAGCTCCATACAGGGTTGTCTCCTGGAGAAAAGATGAAGAACATTATTTAGACTTGTTGCTTCATCTCAGTCACATATCTCATGTTTGTTTGTTTGTTTGTTTGTTTGTTTGTTTGTCTGTTTGTTGTTTAACGCTGCATTCAGCAATATTCCTGCTATATGACTGCGGTCTGTAAATCTCAAGCCTGGACCAAACAATCCAGTGATTGACATCATGAGCATCGATCCATGCATGCAACTGGGATCGATGACATGTATCAACCAAGTCAGCAAGTCTGACCACCCGATCCCGTAAGTTGCCTCTTACAACAAGCATAGTCACCTTTTACGACAAGCATGGGTTGCCAAAGACCTATTCTACCCCCGATCTTCAGGGGTCACACATCTCATGACAGAAATCCAATGATGCACTGGAAATCATGTTCCAAGACAGTAGTGAATTAACTTAAGATTTACCCCACAGAAATATACAAGCAATGTTTTAATGGAAGCCACTGCCTTAAAATGACTATGATTTGTTTTATTTCAGGCTTAATTCAATATATAATACACATATGATTATATACAGGTAAATATTTCATAAATAATTTGCACCAAAAATATTTTTGTCCAGTAGACCACAAGTCTTTCAGAGACATTTTCAGAATTTATTCTTTTTCTATGGACTATTATAACTGTAGCAACATGAACCGAAATAAATTTTACCAGACAGTGGATGAGTGGCTGAAGTCACAGACTGCATATATATCACACTTTATACAACATACTACAACAACCTACTTCTGACAGACTCTCACAGTTCCTCCACACTATCATGTCCTGACGATATCAGGTGAAGAAGTCTGACACTCCACTGAGCCATGACGACCGTCACTCACCTGTACACTGCCTCCGTACTTGTCACAGTACGCCCCCCAGTAGAACAGCCTCTGTACAGCCTGGTCCACCTCCTGCCGACCGGCGTCCAGTGGCTGACCGGTCATGGCACAGATCCTCTGAGCGATCTCCTCCCGCCTCACCTCCAGGTTTTCCGCCAGGTAGTACACGATCTGTGCTCGGTTGTGTGCCGCCCGCTTCCCCCAGCTGCAACATGCCCACACAGACCGTACACAAACATGTCGACTCACATTACACAGCTTATATCTGATCCACCGACTGTCTTGTTTGTTTGATTGTTGTTTAACGCTGCACATAATATTCCAGCTATATGACAGCGGTCTGTTAATAACCGAGCCTGGGTCGGACAATCAGTGATTGACATCATTAACATCGATCTACACAATTGGGATACGATGACATGCATCAACCAAGTCAGCGAGTTTGACCAACCAATCCTGTTAGTCGCCTCTTACGACAAGCATAGTCGCCTGTTACGGAAAGCATGGGTTACTGAAGACCTATTCCCTACCCTTCCCATTCCTTCCCAGGCCGATCCACTGAGTGACACACTCAGACCTATATATACTGACTGATACAACAAGTCCTATATTACTTTACAGGGGGAGGAGTGAGTGAGTGAGGGAGTTGGGTTCAACGCCGCTTTTAACAGTATTCCAGTTATATCACGGCTTGTCAGCTTAATGTGGGAGGAAAGCCCGAATTGATGCAGGTCTCTGACGTTTACCACTTCGGTGAAACCCGCGAGCAGGGTATGGTGCTGACAAACCTTGAAACATAATCGGAGCGAACCGGGATTTCGAACCCACAATCATAGGTTTCTGGCGTGCCCAAGGGACGCAACTCTGCACAGCGAATCGCGTCACCTTAGACGACTGGGCCACCCGTGCCCCCCTACAGGGGGAGGAGGTGGATGAGTGTTTCTTACGGTCCCTGATAGGATGAAATATTTATATGAATGCACAACAATCTAGCACAGGACAGCCAGCTTGAATTGTACACTCCCCAGGCAAATGAAGATACAATATGAAGGCACCCTGATCTATTGACCTGGCATAATAATGTCATGCACTATGAGCATGTCCCTCTGTCTATTGTTTTCATTGTTTGGTTGTTTTTGTTGTTGTTTTTTTTTTTAAATTTTGGGTTGTTTTTTTTCATGAATTTTTATCTGTTCCAAGGGTTGTAGAGAAGTACAGTATACAGTCAATATTTTGAATTGCATAGAATGTCACAATACACTCTTTAAAATTTAAAGGTTTTCAAAATAACAGTGTCACATTTCAAACTAAACAGGTTGCAATACACAATCATGTACCAATACATCAACAAAGGGCTAAGAGTCACACGCTGAGAATAAAAGTGACTATTAAGTTATTATTAGCAATACATTTTAAGTATCATGTTTAAAGTAGTTATCATTGTTATTATTACATGCACCCACCCTGGGGCAGCCTTGTGAGCGGCCTCCACAGCATTCCGGATATCCTTCCTGTTGCCGTCACCAACATGGCCGACGACCTTCCCGGACAAGCTCATCACTGGCCGAGTGTACTGGCCATCAGGTCTCTTCTGAGCTCCTCCGTAGTACATCTTGTACGTCCGGTCGATGCTGGAACACAACCTCAGTCATCAATGATATGTCTACATTCTTGTGTCACTTGTCACAACTATCAACTACATAGTTCCGTACGCAGCTGTAAACCATTGATAGTTTGTTTGTTTGTTGTTTAACGCCGCGCTCAGCAATATTCCAGCTATATGATGGCGGTCTGTAAATAATCGAGTCTGGACCAGACGATCCAGTGATTTACATCATGAGCATCGATCCACGCAACTGGGATCGATGACATGTATCAACCAAGTCAGCGAGTGTGACCACCCGATCCCGTTAGTCGCCTTTTACGACAAGCATAGTTGCCTTTTACGGTAAACCATTGATAACTTCTGCTGCGCTCTGATTGGCTGCTCTTTCCCTTCCATCATTAAAGAGATATAATGAGGAACATGACATCATACCGTCACATGCCGGTGAATAAATGAACCATTCAATGTTCATCCTGCAGTATCTTCAATGAGTGAGCAAGTCAGTTAGGTTTAACACTACTTTGAACAGTTTAATGTGGGAGAAAATCCTGAAGTGATGCAGGTGAAACCCACAATGGGTATGATGAGGACAAACCAAGAAACATGATTGGAGCAACCCAGAATTCGAACCCACAATCATAGGTTTCTGGCATGCTCAAGGGACACAACTCTGCACAGCAAATTGTGGCGTCTTAGACGACTGGGCAACCTGTGTCAGCAATGAAGAAGATCCAGGAGTATGGTAAGGTTGGGACCCTCTAAATCCCTTAACATTAGGGTAATAACAAGGACCCCTTGACTTTCATGCTTAATTAAAAACACTGTCATATTGTTTACATGAGATCAGGGTTTTACCAGACACAATTTAATGACCATACAATTAGAGAATTGACACAAATAAGTTTCATTGCAGGTCTTATGCCTCTTCAAATAATTACATTTATCAAAATTGTAGATTGAATTTTTACCAATCACTTTTGAGTTTCTATTGCGGTAAGTAATACACTCAAAATTAAGGGTGTCAGAGGTTGATTTTCTTCAATCTAACATTGGAATCCCCCATCTATAATACACTTAGGGGCGGTCAGGTAGCTCAGTCACGCCGAATACCAAGGTTCAATTCCCAACAAGTCACCAGCCTGGTCCCCCTTGTTCATTCCTTCGATCCCAGAACTGTATTAATTTAATGAGTGTCCCCTGGACTTGAAAATAGATTGTCGGAGGTAAATTTCTGTGGTTGGTTTATTGTTTAACGCCACACTCAGCAATATTCCAGCTATAAGATGGCGATCTGTAAATAATCGAGTCTGGACCAGACAATCCAGTGACTGATATCATGAGCATCGATCCACGCAATTGGGATCGATGACATGCCAAGTCAGCGAGCCTGACCACCTGATCACGTTAGTCGCCTTTTACGGCAAGCATAGTCGCCTTTTACAGCAAGCATGGGTTGCTGAAGACCTATTCTACCCCGGATCTTCAGGGGTCGTAAATTTCTTTGACAGTATCAGAAAATTATGGTGGTAGGGCAATGTCCTTTATATCCTACATTGATAACTCACTCTGTAATAGGACTCAGAGACAGTATACTCTACTCTAGTCGACCAGTCCTTGTTTTAGCCTGTTAATGCTTTTGGCATGAAGTGACCGGGGATCGAACCCCGGACCTTCCACTCTCCGGGCTGGTGCTCTAACACTACACAACGGAGGCGGTCAAGCTACAAGTAAGTTTACTAGGGACACATTGCCTATGACTGTGATAATTATTTGCCTCAATATTTACCTTGGCATCTTGACCCCGTTGACCTGTATCTCGTTCTTGTCAATGTCATTGATGGTCGGCCGGCCTGGAACTGTTGCACCAAATGTCTTTATGTTGACTTGAACAATTCCCGGGCGTGGTCGTTCCTGCCACTCAGGGCGGACATACTCATACAGGCCCTGATACATACATCATATAGTCAGTGTGGTTTGATGCAAATGTTGCTCCTTGGCAGACCAAGAAGTCAAGGATACACTGCTCTGTTTGTTGTTTTGTGCAACAGTCAGACATATTCCAGCAATATCAGGAAGCCTTTTAATAAATAAGTCTGGCCTAGACAAACCATCTTCCTGAGGCAAGGGAGTTAACTGACTTTAAAAGTCCAGTTTCCACCCTTGCCGAACTAGGCTGGAATTACTGGGCTCGATCATTGCCCAACCAGTGGCTATCACCAATTATGTCCCTTCTAAGCCTCTCCTATGGACCAATCAGATTCCACCTCTCGTATCACTTACGTTTGCTTCACACAAAATGGTGGCGCCCAGTCAGGAGGATCTGATGGATAATCAAGATCTATATTGTGATAAAACGGGTCTTACATCGCGAAATGCATCAAATCAAGTGAGCACCTTGATTAAAAACATGAAAGGATTTTGAAAATATCTGCTGACAACGAATTGGCGATGCACATGCTTTGCAAACCCTGCAATCGATCAAAATCTGCACGACAGTTTACGAACCGGATTTTGATTTCGGTGCGCGATTTTGATTGTACTATGCATAGACTCATTAGTCCAGGCAAAACGTAACTCCATAATACCAGCCTAGTTCGGCAAGGGTGGAAACTGGACTTTTATAGTCATTTAACTCTCTTGCCTCGGGAGAGATGAGACAAACAAAGTGGTTGTCATTATCATCATCATGCCATATCGTGAAACATGATGCATCATGACACTAACTACATCATGAAACATGGTGTGTCATGAAACAACTAACCATGCTAACTACATCATGATACATGGTGTATCATGACACTTACTACATCATGAAACAAGGTGTATCATGAAACAACTATCTACGTCATGAAACAAGGTGTATAATGAAACAACTAACTACATCATGAAACATGGTGTGTCATGCAACAACAACATGAAACATGATGTATCATGACACCAACTACTTCATGAGAGATGGTACATCATAAACATGGTGTATCGTGAAACATGATGTATCATGACACTAACTACATCATGAGAGATGGTACGTCATAAACATGGTGTATCGTGAAACATGATGTATCATGACACTAACTACATCATGAGAGATGGTACGTCATAAACATGGTGTATCGTGAAACATGATGTATCATGACACTAACTACATCATGAAACATGGTACATCATGAAACATGGTACACAACTGCCTCATTGTTTCCTTATCAGGTGAATGATGAAGGCACAAGAAGTAGCCCTGAATCATCTTTACGACTTGTTTCATACTAACTTGCATCCCTGCTACTGCTCACCTCTTTGCCTCCGTCTCTGCCGTAGCCACTCTGCTTGTAGCCACCGAAGCCAGCCGCAGCATCAAAGAGGTTGTGAGCGTTGACCCACACAGTCCCGGCCTTGATGCTGAGGGCGACCTCCATGGCCAGACTGATGTTCTCCGTCCACACACTGGCTCCAAGGCCGTACCGGGTATTGTTAGCCAGGGCCACAGCCTCCTTGGCTGTCCGGAACGGCATTGCCACCAGTACAGGCCCAAACACCTGTCAGGAGTAACACACTAACAGGATCAGTGGGGAAATCATCACCATGGTTACCATGTTATGTGATCCAAGATACCTTTTAACACAGACATGTGCCCAAAGTATGTACTACGCTGAGGCTATGATTAACTTGTCAAAAAGATAAGAATGATTACTCTTTTGAATCATTCTGGAATATTGAGCTAAGCGTAAATTAGTATAATATTATTGTAATCTGACGAATCATCTATCATGCTATTATTGGTTGTGATGGACTCTCAAAATTGTAACTATCCCGATAGAAAATTCACATAGGGCATCAAGAAAACTGATTTGTTTTTTTAAAAAGTGATGTGAAATAGAATAGAATATCTGTTAATACTATCTGTACACTGGATATAGCATTTGTTTGTTTGTTTGTTCGTTTGAAATATTCCAGCTATATGATCATGATGATGTCAGCCTGTAAATGATAATAATTATGCCTGGAACAGACAATCCAGTGATTGATAGTATGAGCAACAATCAATACTGTTGGGGAATAATGCCACCCAATCAACAATGCCAACACGTCTGACCACCCAATCCATTAGTTGCATCTTACAACCAGCATAGGCTGTTGGTGGTCAAGTCTATGTACTGAAAATATGAAGTCAACATGATATATATGGTCAACTACTCACCTCCTCGACAACCACCCTGGACACTGTCTGGACATTGGTGATGAGAGTTGGGGGGTAGAAGCATCCCCTTGCCGGTACACACGCACTGGCCTGGTACACCTGGAGCATGTGACAGACTAATTAAGAATACAGGTAGGTATGTGTAACAATGTACTTCCCAAAGGTATTTGGTAGTGAGGCGGGAGGCGATGAAATCAAGTAACTAAATAAATATTTTGGGCTTTAATATGGGAGGAGTGAGCGAGTGATTTGAGTTTAACGCCGCTTTCAACAGTATTACAGTCATATCACGGCGTGTCAGCTTAATGTGGGAGGAAAGCCCGAAGTGATGCAGGTCTCAGACATTTACCACTTCGGTGAAACACACGAGCACGGGTAGGTGCTGACAAACCTAGAAACATAATTGGGGCTAACCGGGATTCGAACCCACAATCATAGTTGTCTGGTGTGCCCAAGGGACTCAACTCTGCACAGCAAATCGCGGCGCCTTAGACTGGGCCATCCGTGCCCCCTAATATGGTAGAAAGTGACACAGGTTGTAAATATTTGCCACATTGGAGCCACTTTAGAACCAATGATAAGTGGACGCTAGCAGCTAAGGGACACAACTCTGTATAGTCAACTGCAGCACCCACAGTATGTCCCCTTCCCAAAAGCTGTAAGTGGAACATTCTTCTTGGATCTTGATATATTGTTTTCTACTTTAACATGGCACTCAGCAATATTCCAGCTATATGACAGCAGCCTGTAAATATTCAAATCTGGATCAATAGTGATCAATATTGTGATCAACACAGCAGGGGTACAATGACATGCCATCCACCAAGTCTCCAATCCTGAACACCCAATCCATGAGGCAGCCTCTTATGACCTGCATAGTTTTGTTTTATTTTTCTTTGTTTGTTGTTTAACGCCTCACATAGCAATATTCAAGCTAAATGACGGCAATCTGTAAATAATTGACCCTGGACCAGACAATCCAAAACTGACATCATGAGCATCGATCTGCACAATTGGGATATGATGACATGCATCAACCAAGTCAGCAAGCACCTGCATAGGAACCCCAACGAAACCATATTAGTGAGGTTACAATGTAGTACAATGTATTACGTAATCCAAGAAGCATGTCCTCATTGTCATGGCCTACTATGAACTTTTGTCCAGGTGCTTAATGAGAATATCTCTCACCTCAGCCCCTTCTGTTTTGGCGTGTTCTACAAACTCCTCTACTGAGCGCTTCTGACTGTCGTCCACGATGGCTCCCATGTCAATAGCTTTGTCCAGATTGTTACCTAAACGGAAGTGGGTCAGTCTATCTTTCAGTTTCTGGATCAACTTATCATAGATTGACTCCTGTGCCAGCAGCCTTGACCCCGCACTGCACACCTGAAAGACAACACAGGTAAGTGAACTAAAGATCACATTATGATGCTGTGACAGAGTCAGATTGGTTTAATGCACCTTTGAATAGTATTCCAGTTATATCAGTGTTTAATCACATGCACTGTTTGTTTGTTTGATGTTTAACGCCACACTCAGCAATATTTCAGCTATATGACGGTGGTCTATAAATAATCGAGTCTGGACTAGAAAATCCAGTGATTGACATCATGATCCATGCATTTGAGACACGGTGACATGCATCAACAAGTCAGTGAGTCTGACCACCCGATCCAATTAGTCGCCTCTTACGGCAAACATGGGTTGCTGAAGACCTATTCTACCCTGGATCTTCAGGGGTCAACATGCACTGAAATAGGACAGTTTGAAAGGTCTTCTGATCAACCAGTGGATGTTTCATGGATGGTTAGAACAGATATAGAGACTACCACACAAGTGTCTGTCAGCTGGTATCTCTCTAAGAATGAGTTATAAGATAAATGGTGAGGTGAGGTGAATGGTGTTTAACGCCGAGTCCAAGATTATTGCACTTATATAGCGACGTGCATGCACTCCGAGCTGACCAGTCCTTGTTTTAGCCCCTTAATGCCGAGTGCCAGACAGGGTAACAACAACTACCACCTTTTAACGTCTTTTGGTATGACACGGCCGGGGATCGAACTCCGGACCTTCCGCTATCCGGGCGGACGCTCTACCATTAGACCACGGAGGCGGTCTATAAGATAAATGGTACATGACAGACACATTACTCTGTTTCTTAGACACTCTTAAATACCACCACCTTAGACAAATTGTGGTTTTCTAGGACCTTAGGTCATCACCATGGTGCAGCCAATCAGATCTCACACATCTGCGTACCTGTGACAGTGTCTCATGGGTTTGTGGAGCCACTTGAACATACTGTAAGGGCTCCCAATATAGATCGACCTGTGTCTTATCATGATAGGGGGTGGTCGGGTAGCCTCGTGGTTAAAGCGTTCGCGCGTCACGCCAAAGGCCCAGGTTCGATTCCCGACATGGGTACAATGTGTGAAGCCCATTTCTGGTGTCCCCCGCCGTGATATTGCTGGAATATTGTTTAAAGCGGCGTAAAACCAAACTCACTAACTTATCATGATAGCGCATCGCTGAAGCTCTAAACCAGAATGGTAGGTGACTTAACACAAGGGTCAGCAGAAGGCGGGGTTCAACAGCTACTCACCTGTCCTTGGTTGAACCAGATGGCGTCAACGATACCCTCGACCGTGGAGTCCAGATCTGCCGACTCAAACACAACAACAGGGGACTTTCCACCTAACTCTAGGGACAGCTTCTTGCCACTCCCAGCCGTGACATGTCGCAGGATCTGTCCTACCTGAAGGATACCAGCATGCATACAAATAGCAAGAAACATATGGGTTTGTTGACGGAGTCAATAGAAAGACAGCGTTAGAAATTGACACTTGTCATATAGTCCTTGCCAAACTGCCCAATAGTTAAGGTATCATAAGGACAAGTAGAAATTTGCCATTTTTAAGGCTTTGGCTATATGCTATCATTATAAGGACTAGTTTATTAAAAATGATAGTTTCTACCACGAGAAAGACTTATATTGATTTGTTTTCACAGTGACAATGCATGATGAAATTACTGTAAAGAAAGACAATAAAGGGGGTCATTAGTCCTTTGTACTATCGTTAAACACTTTTCACATGCTTGATGAAGGTGCCCCTCAGGGCAGAAACTCTATCCACAAGACAATGGAGGCCACAGAGAGAAGGAAATGGGAAAACAAACAAGATAAACTTTCTTCCTCGTACCTCGGTTGATCCAGTAAATGCTACTTTGTCTACATCAGAGTGACATGCCAGCTTGCTGCCGAAAGCCCCGCCCCCCGTCACAACATTGAAGACCCCCGGCGGCAAGCCCGCCTCGGCACATATCTCCGCGAACAGCAGCGCTGTCAGACGAGTGAATGTGGCTGGTTTCAGGATGACAGTGTTGCCCATGGCAAGGGCGGGACACACCTTCCAGGTGAGCAGCATCAGGGGAAAGTTCCATGGCACGATACCGGCAACCACACCTGCAAGTTCAGTCACAGCCAAGTCAACACTGAGACAATACATCAACTTAGTACCTACAGAATAATATCTCTTCACCTAGTTACATGACAGTGAGTGAGTGAGTGAGTGAGTGAGTGAGTGAGTGAGTGAGTGAAAGAGTGAGTGAAAGAGTGAGTGAGTGCGTGAGTGAGTGAGTGAGTGAAAGAGTGAGTGAGTGAGTGAGTGAGCGAGTGGTCATATTGTAGGCAATAGGTATAGGCCATATGAGGGCAAACCATATGAAATCGCTTACAGCGTTCAGCAAAATAATGAAACCCAAGCCCCACCCACCCCATTATCAGCCAATCAAGAATCAGTAGACAGCTTGTGAACATGGCATAATTTGTTTTCAGATTATGGGATCATAAATGCCAAAACAATTAGCTGGTTGGTAATTCAAGTGCCCTGGAATCACTTGCAATATATTTTCAGTAGTAATAAACAGACACATCAGTGAGCTAAAACTGCAGCATGTTGGTCCTACTTACCAACAGGTTTCCACCCTTTCATCTCCGTTGGCATGAGCTCTGCCCAGCCGGCATGGTGGTAGAAATGGCGCACTACGATTGGGATGTCCGCGTCTCTAGTCTCACGGATGGGTTTGCCATTATCCATGGCCTCCACCACACTGAGTAGCCGCTGGTGTTTCTGGACATGTCGGGCTATGCTGCACAGCAGGAACAATCATTGTCAGAAGGAATAAGCCACAGAATATTCTGTTGTCAAAACATGGCTTTCAGTCCAGGTGTTACCATGGTTATAATTTTCCAATCAGAGTCCTCATTGGCGCCACATTGATCGCCCCTTAGTTTAACATTGACTTATGACAATCCTACTGCTCAAATCACTTTGTGCAAGTGGGACCAGGACCGACTAATATGGAATAGACTACCATGAAATAATTCAGTTATGAAGAAACAAATATTTTACAAATAGAAATGATGTATTTTATTGAAAATAGGCATTTCAAACAGCCTCTAGCCAGCCACATTCACTTGTCTGACAGCTTACAGTTCAAGGAATTGACCTCAAATTATCCCTGATATCACTTTTGTTTTGTCTCCAGTTTTTTGGGCATGGCAAGCAACAAACTCCACATACCAGGAAACAACTATATTCAAATATATCTTTGAACAAAAACACTTGTGTCTCACAATTTATCACACATGAGTGAGGGAATGAGTTAAGCTTAATGCCGCTTTGAACAGTATTCCCGTTATATCAAGCCTTGTCAGCTTGATGGTGGGAGGGACACCTGAAGTGATGCAGGTCTCGGACGTTTACCACTTTGGTTAAACACACGAGCAGGAGTATGGTGCTGACAAACCTAGAAACCTATTCACTATCATAGGTTTCTGGCATGCCAAAGGGACACAACTCTGCACAGCAAATTGTGGCACTTAAACGACTGGGTGACTCGTGTCCCCTTATCACACTAGTAACATGCATGGTTAATGTTCCTCCCTATCCTACATGTCCTGTAACTTTGTTGGTATATAATGGGGGCACGGGTTTGCCCAGTCGTCTAATGCAACGCGATTCGCTGCGCAGAGTTGCGTCCCTTGGGCACGCCAAAAACCTATGACTATGGGTTTGAATCTCGGTTCACCCTTTATGTTTGTCAGCACCATACCCGTGCTCGTGGGTTTCACCAAAGTCGTAAACGTCTGAGACCCGCATGGCTTCGGGCTTTCCTCCCACATTAAGCTGACATGCCGCAATATAACTGTAATACTGTTAAAAGCGGCGTTAAACCCAACTCGCTCACACACTCATTTAGTATATAATGAGATCTCTACCTGTACAAATGCCTGGCCCTCACGTGAGGGGGTGCATCACGCCAGTCGTCCAGTGCATTTCTCGCTGCACTAACAGCACATTCAACATCTGCTTCCTCACCCTGGATGGTTGAGGCTAAGATCTCACCTGGAAATAAAAATACATACCTCACTCTGCTGCAGTGAATGTGAACATGAACCTGGTACTTCCTGAATGCACAGTCTTTGATGTTCACAAAACTGTATGACACATATTGCATATTCGACAATGAGACTCAGAGTAGTGTTGTTGAAATGTCATTGCTTTATTTGTATCCAATCATACCACATTCATACCAAATCCTGGTATTTCCCAGAATCCCATCACTAAGAATATCAAAAGCAAAGAAACTTAAATTATAAACTTAGGCTATAAACACTCAAACAGTGACACGTGAAACTTTGCAGTGGAAACTATGTATTGACTGCCTCAATAATCAGAGCCATGTATAATGCAAACAGAACATTTCTTAACTGTACATGTAACTATTAATTTCAAATATTTTTTCCCACTTTTAAAATTTTAAGATTGAAGCAGCTTGTCTATTTTCATGAAAAACTGTCAATGCTTTTACAGCTGTTCAATGTTGTCTTATAATTTAACGTCCCATAACTCTGTCTCTATCTGCAGCAGTGTAAACAATAAAGATACACAGGGAATCAATTAATAGGTATTTAGGTAACAGTGAGAGGAAGAAAAGGATCTTCTTCAACAAGTAATATATAATATTGTTCTGTTCTTCCAACATCACAACTGCAATTTTCAAAGGAGTTGATATTCATGCTTTTGATATGTCTGACATCAATAAGTATGAAATGGTAGTGGAGTCACCATTCAATATTACCACTGTAAACACCCCTGTCTACACTCTACATGCTCCAGCAGTCAGGTTCATAACTTGTTTACACTACCTGTTGCAGGGGACTTGGTTTGGTAGTATTTGCGTCCCTCAGGTTTGTGCCATTTGCCATTGATGAAATGTCCAAATTCCCTCTTATGGTCATCTAGCCATGCCTGTAATAAAAAAATGGATCTAGCTGCCATCATGGCCAAAGACACATACAGAGCATAATACGTTATGTATGACTGACCATCGTGAGCAAGCATGGTTGTTGTTTGTTTGTTGTTTAACGCCTCACTTAGCAATATTCCAGCTATATGACAGCGGTCTGTAAATAATCAAGTCTGGACCAACAATCCAGTGATTGACATCATGAGCATCGATCCACGCCATTGGGATCGATGACATGCATCAACCAAGTCAGCGAGCATGACCACCCGATCCCGTCAGTCGCCTTTTACAACAAGCATAGTCGCCTTTGATGGCAAGCATGGGTTGCTGAAGACCTATTCTACCCCGGATCTCCACGGGTCACCAGCATAGTTGTGAATTGGCAGTTGTAGAAATTAATCTGAAATGATTAGTGACAACATCTAATAACACCTCCAAAGCCTAAAATTTTACTAGCTCCATTACCTTTACCCAAAACATGTTCATGAAGTTAATTGAACTGATTCAGTTTAATGGACTAATGGGTTATACAAATTGTTGCCCTGTACTGAAATGAAAATGTTAAATGAAAATGTCAATCCAAAAGGTATGAATTTGAGAGACGGTTATATTTGATTGTGATTGTGAAGGTGGAATAATGTTGCAGTCAGGAAACAGGACATTTTGTATCCCAGTAGTTTTGTGGCCCAGTAGTTTCATATCCCTTGTGTCAATTTGTAACCCGGTAGTTTTGTATCCTATATGTCGTTTGATGATCAGGTTGTTTCGTAAAAGGCTTGTTTTCAAGGAAAGGAATTTCTATTAGCACCTGGCAATAACAGCTAGTTTTAGTAGAATATACAAAGTGGTTCACATAAGAGTAACATTAAACATAAGCCAAAAGGAAGTAAGTAGACATATTGTGCATCTACTTTCTCATAAGTCAACTTCTCAGGAATGCCTTTCAAACAATACATATGGAAGTAGATACTTCTAAATGTTTAAGTAACATACTTTAACACAGAACTTGGCTCCCATCTTAATAAATTCATGATATTTTTCATGCAGCTATGTCTGCAAATTGTGAAGCACAAATATATGTGATGCAATTTAAGCAATCCAGGGTAACAAAGCTTACAATAGTATCACAATATGAAATGATACAGAACTGCCGGGGACCTGAGGACATATCATATATATTCTGACCTAAGATAGGCAATAATAATAGAAATACTTATGGGGCAAATAAGTCAGTGCTCAGCAAACATGATAAGAGTAGCTTTGCGTCAGAGAGAGCTGTGCCCCACTTACTGGACTTCAACTCCTAACAAGGATATGCCCTTTACCCTCTGTTCCTGTCAACAAGCAAAATGCACGAGACATTTTAAACAGGCACTTGAAAAGTTCAAAACCTTGAAAATGTGCATATAGTTTTAATGAGATATCGACATATCCACTTACTGATAACCTTACACTACGAAGGTCAATCAACTAATTAATAGTTCAGATAGTTCAGTAACCAGTTTGGTGATACTCGTGCTGAAATTGATTGATGGTCTATTTTTAAACCGGTTAATATTTAACAGAATTCGTCTTTCACAAGGGTACAGTTCTAAGCGCAACAAATCAAGGACATCACCTTTGCGACATTGTCAGCTTCTGGCGCTGGTCCGTAGGTTAAATTTTCGAAAATATTTGACACACTATTGGAGGTTTGCCCACTCGCACCTGTGGCAGCCATTTTGAGAAGGTCAATGACGTTCCACCGTTGCGTACTTAGAACGATGTTGATTGGTGTAAATAAATCGGTCATTTGAGGTCAAGGTCTGTAGCTGTAATCTTAACGGTGATTGGATCCATATGTCACCCGTAATGGCCGCCTCCATGTTGTAGCATGTTTATGTTTTGGTTGGGAACGAAAATTGCAGTACATTTTGAGAAGCTGTCGATCTGACACTTTAAAATGACTTCTCTGCTGGAACCAAGCGCTGATGAAGCCCAGAGCCTGTTGAGTCGATTAATGTTAGATACGGTAAAAATATTCTTGATGTTGAAAATGAGTCCGTAGACGTAGTTTCTAACCCAGGCCCCTGAAGTAGGATAGTGACATTAAGGGTTCGGTGTGTCAGATATATATGGCCATCTTCTGGGGCCTGTGACCCGGGCATTTTCACACGGACCTCGTGACCCGGGAATCGGACATGTATTCAATAACCTCACTGATCGATTTGGGGATATCAATAAAACTTAACATATTTACAAAAAAAACAGAAACTAATGATTTTCACAGATAACTGTTCTCTTAATTTTAATCTCTGGCAAACATTGCGTTGTTGCCATTTTTATACCCCAATTCGATTTGATAAAAAGCAATTGTCATGTCATTTAATTATTAATGAATGAATGTTAAGTCAAGCCAACAAAGTATTGGTGAAAGTATTTCATTATTAAAATTAATGAATTCAATCACACATATGGAGATGATCGAGAAATGTCATTCAACTCTTGATGTGATTCCAGGATCCTGCAGCAGGCAGTCCTATGGGGGGAGACCTTGGAAGCCAGCCGGAGGGGCCAGGGTACACCACACTGGTGCCTAAACCAGGTAGGGACTGAAGACATGTTGCATGTGTAGAGCTTGAGTATGTCAATGAGTGCTCTGTGTGTATGAGAAGTATCATATTCGATTTAATAAGCGCCACTGCAATATTTGCTAACATATTGGCTAGTGAACAATCCCAATTAGCACCCCTTCCGATTGATCAATGTACACAAGACTTATTTATTTGCGTGTAATACGCACTCGTGTGTTATATGCACCCTGACTTATGGGCAGTTACAAATATATCTGTCATATATAAACATGTCAGGGTGTCAGCATAAACCATGAAATTTATCCTTTGTTTTATTTCGCCAAAATAATATTCTAATAAGAGCCCCCTATTTCTAATTTTGAGAGCACCCTGGGCGCTTATTACGTCGAATACGGTATATCTCTTGTCAATCAGAAGGTGATGCTGTAACCAAGATTACCTTGGTGCTATGGTACAAAATAAAGTTTCACAAAGTTTTTATTTGACTTGAGTGAGTGAGTGAGTTGGGTTTAACACCGCTTTGAACAGTATTCAAGTTATATCGCTGCGTGTCAGCTTAATGTGGGAAAGGAAAGTATTTGACTTGATAACACAAGGGCACCCACCTAAATATATTGGCTAAAAATTGATTCTTCAAGATACCGTATTTGCCACGTTATGCACCCCCTGATGAATTTTAAGACTTATCTGGTAGTCCTCTCTATAACATGTATAAGCAGCCCATACCATATTTTCTTGTGTATAATACACATTTGTTTTTGGAAAATACAGATTTACAGTATTGTATGTAGGGAATGAAGGATCATGATTATCTCCCTTGTTTCCTTGGTATTGTTATGAGATGTCAGTGTTCTGTGATGACGTGATGTCCCTCTTCCCGAGGTAAGGGAGTTAACTGACTTATGAAAGTCCAGTTTCCAGCCTTGCCAAACTAGGCTCGAATTCCAAAGTTAAATTTTGGCTGGACTTTCGAGGCTATGCATAGTCCAATCAAAATCGCGTAACAAACTAGGCATTCAGTTCATAAGGAACATGGATTTCAACGTGCAGATTTCATGCAGGATTTGCAAAGCATGTGTACAGTCAACTTAACGTCAACAGATGTTTTCCAAATCTTTTCATGTTTTTTATCATGGTGCTCAAATGATTTCATGTGTTTCGCGAGGTTAGGCCTGTTATATAACAATATTGATTTTGATTATCGATCAGATTGTCTTGTTTAGGGGCTGCCATTTTGTTTGAAGCAAATGCAAGTGATATGAGAGGGTGAATCTGATTGGTCAATAGGAGAGATATGGAGGGATATAACCCGTAATAGCCACTGGTGGAGCTATGATCGAGCCATGGAATTCCAGCCTCGTTCGTCAAGAGTGGAAACTGGACTTTCTTAGTCAGTTAACTCCCTTGCCTCGAGAAGATGCATGACATCACACACAGCATTATCTGTTATGTCTAGCCGGAATAGATGTATTGGAGCTGAAAGCACTCACCAGTGTTACCTTGTCATGTGGTCCCCCTGTGTGAGTGTGATTCTCAGTATAAACCTCATCCCTGCTACGAGTGTGATTATGATGGAATTTCTGTAGTTCTACAAGATCTCACTCACTCAAATATCTAGTGTTTGTTATACACCCTAATATCAAGTCTGTGATATTATTAACTGAATAAACTAAAACCAACCATTCTAACGTGTAATGTATTAATTGTACTTGATTCTGTGTCTCACAGTTTCTGAATGTCTCAAATATTTTGCAGGTTTTTGTGTCATCTATTTGCAGGATTCTGCGTGAAAATGAAGACAGAGAAGAATGACAAAGTCTTCATCAATGTGTGTGTCTCAGATAATGTGAGTACATGCTTCTATGGGATGTTCGTGTATCATGGTTATAAGAACTGTGTAATGCCTGTCTCTCCATTGGGAGGTTTCGTGACAGCATAGGTTCTATGTACTCAGCGCTTGTCATTAACCATGACTACCAGTAGGCGTGTGTATTGGCATGTGTATAATGTGCAACCTGGGTGATTGTGTGTAATCATATTCCAACAATATAGAGACCCGTGAAGATCCGGGGTGGAATAGGTCATCAGCAACCCATGCTTGCCGTAAAAGGCGACTATGCTTGTCGTAGGAGGCAACTAACGGGATCGGGTGGTCAGGCTCGCTGACTTGGTTGAAGCATGTCATCGATCCCAATTGCATGGATCGATGCTCATGTTATCAATCAACAACCAACCAACTTGGCTGCAGGTGATAAAACAGAATGAAATCGTACCCTGGGAGAGTCATGTTGATTACTTGTTTATTTGAAGCTGAAGAGCAAGGGAAATTCTGAGCTAGGTTTTTAGGTGATAAGAGAGATGGGGATGGGGATGGTGATGTTACTTCCGAAATGATGCTATGGTGGCAAATGGGTCCAGGGTATTTAATCAATAGAATGGACATATAATACCACGGATAACCTTAGATGCTGCAAGACTAGTCCAACCTACTTCTTTCTGTGACATTCCATTTTGTGTTTATCAACTTTGTAATATTCATATGATTCTCTGACACTGCCTGTTATAAGGGCCAACTGATGAGGATTGCATGTCATCGTATCCGAATTGTGGGTCGATGCTCATGATGTCAATCACTGGATTGGCTGGTCCAAACTTGATTACTTACAGACCTCCGTCACATAGCGTGAATGTTGCTGAGTGCAGCATTAAACAACAAACAAATGATGAGGATTGATTCAAGTCAGTGTTTGACCTGGCTGATTGTGTTTCTTCATGTGCGTTAGACATGGATCTGTGATGTAGGTTGAATATTGGTCACTCACTACTGACTACAACAAAACTGCCCTCCTTCACTCTCTCACCTGCTTTCTCTCCCCCCTCCGTGATATTGCAGGAATATTGCTAAAAGAGGCATAAAACCATACTCAATCACCATGCTCACACACTTTCTCACTTTCTTTCTCTCTTTATCACTCTCTCATACTCAATCATTCACTTTCTTAATCACTCACTCTCAATGTTTTACTCTCTTATTCTGACTCACTCCATCAATCACTCTATCAATCACTCTCACTCACACCATCTCACCCGCTCGCCATCCCGCCCCTCCCCCACACACATTCTCACTTTCTTACTCTCTCTATCACTTTCTTTATCACTCACTCCGACTTACTCCATCAATCACCCTATCAATCACTCTCACTCACACTATCTCACCCGCCCGCCATCCCGCCCCTCCCCCACACACATTCTCACTTTCTTACTCTCTCTATCACTTTCTTTATCACTCACTCCGACTTACTCCATCAATCACCCTATCAATCACTCTCACTCACACTATCTCACCCGCTCCCATCCTGCCCCTCCCCCACACACACTCTCACTCACTAATTCGCCAGTGCTACACCTGACAGGTACCAGAACCAAAAGACCTGACAGAGGCAGAGTTGATACAGCTGCTGGAGTCCGACGACCCGACTGGGTTCCGGATACCCATGTCTATTGGAGAACCACATGCAGAGATGGATAAAGGTAGGCAGGTGTGAGACCAGTCGAACATTGCTCTCTCAGCACACAACAGCAGGGTGATTTCGCCATATCCAAGCTGCACCAGGTAAAACATTGCTAGTGCAGGTAACTTTTATTGCCAGGATGCACCAGTGCAGGTAATAGTTCCCACCACAAGTGCACAGCAATTCATATTTGATAACAGTGGAAAACTGAAGTCTTTTACACCTGGCTGCAAATCTTTTCGAATCCAGGGACCAAATGTTCATGAAATTAGTGAAATACACAGGTGGTCTCAATGCAGTGAACTGCAGAACTAATTCTTCAAAATTTCTACTAGAACAGTCACTCATGAGGTTGCAACAGGCTTGATGCAACCTACAGGAACATCCTGAGATAGGAAACAGGAATGTATCATTGAATGAGTATGTGGTTCACCATGAGCTCATGTGGCCTTGGACATGCCCTGTATGTTAATATATTACAAAATGATGCCCTCAGCAGGTATTTTCGGCTGACCAATAATATAGACATATTTACTCCTTACACTGATTTTGAATGCTGTCAAATGTAGGTTCATGAACAGAAGTCTCAATAGAAAGGCCTGTGAAGATCCGGGGTAGAATAGGTCTTCAGCAACTATGCTTGTTGTAAGAGGCGACTAACGGGATTAGGTGGTCAGGCTCACTGACTTGGTTGATAAATGTCATCGATCCCAATTGTGTGGATCGGTGCTCATGCTGTCAATCACTGGATTGTCTGGTCCAGACTCGATTATTTACAGACCACTGTCATATGGCTGGAAAATTGCTGAGTGTGGCGTTAAAAAACAAACAAACAAAAAACTAAAATCATGTGGTCTGGTTGATATTTACTACCATATATGTAACTATGCTAGCTGAAAAAAGTGGTAGCAAAATGTCACTGCGTTGTTGAAGTGAGTGAGTATGGTTTTATGCCGCTTTTTACAATATCCCAGCAATATCACGGCGGGGGACACCAGAAATGGGCTTCACACTGTACCCATTTGGCGAAACAAACCCCGGGTCTTCGGCGTGACGAGTGAACGCTTTGACCACTAGGCTACCCCACCGCCCCCATTTGTTGAAAGTTGCTGAGTACACAGGAGTATAGATGAACATGTCCTGTACCAGGTGGCGCTGGGTGCACGGCCTATGATGTCATCATCCATCCCACGTTCCTGAAGAAGCTAGACATCGGCAAGTTGTTCCTGGCGTTCTTCATCCAGGTGACCCGTGAGGGGATTGAGGGGAAGTATGACGTCCAGCTCAACCAAGGTGAGATATGCATCACATTCAGCGTGTTTATTCAACATTCACTTATACACACCGTCTCCAACACTTGTTAATACAACTGTAAAAACAACGGGAATTGATTTCAGCTTCACCGGTTATCACATGTTAGGTCACATGTGAAATATGCAAATGCTTACCGGTACTTCCGGCTCTCTACTCACGGATGTTGATTGTTTTACCGTGTCAGCTGGCTTGACATTCTGGATCGAGGCGAGGGTCATTTCGACTTTATTTGCAGAAAATATTCAACTTTATTCAAAGAAATCAGATACAAATCATGTTTATGTATGGAAATAGTTATTTGAACAGTTATTTAGGACGAAATGCGAAGTTTTATTGTCAAATGCTGGGATGGCTATCGAAAGCTGGTCGACATTGCCAGTGGAAGCTGAAAGTGACACACCTGGAAAAAAACGTGAGATCTTCGACTCCGTGTATAAGACGACCCCCCTTTTTAACCCCCTCATTTTAGGTATGAAAAACTCGCCTTATACACAGCGATATACGGTATATTTGGGTTTTTGCATCTGTACCATCTACTGTGCGTCGACAGATAGTGTCCCAAACTGTTCATGTTATAATCTATGTTCTCAAGTGATTTGATGCACTTCACAAAGCAAGACCCGTTTTATTACAATGTAGATTTATCAATCCAATCGTCTTGACAGGATGGGCCATTTTGCAAGTAAATGCAGCCAAATGCAAGTGATATGAGAGTTGGAGTCGATTTGTCTTTTGGCGGACTCATAGCCGTTGGTGGCACTCTGATCGAGCCATAAAATACCAGCCTAGTTTGGCAATGGTAGAAACTGGAATTTTATGGACAGTTAACTCCCTTCCCGTATGGAAGATGCATGTGGATGCGAGTCTATCAGTGACATGTGGGCGTGTGTTTATCAGCGATACAAATGAAGGCTTAATATTTCATAGATATATCATGTGACATAGCTTGAAGTAGCATTTACAGCATTAAACTCCAATACCTAGTTAACAGACCCGTGAAGATTCCGGGGTAGAATATATCTTCAGCAACCCATGCTTGTAGTAAGAGGCGACTAACGGGATCGGGTGGTCAGGCTCTCTGACTTGGTTGATGCATGTCATCGTTCCCAATTGCATGGCTTGATGCTCATGATGTCAATCACTGGATTGTCTGGTCAAGACTCAATTATTTACAGACTGCCGTCATATAGCTGGAATATTGCTGAGTGTGGCGTTAAACAACAAATCAACCAACCAACCTAGTTAACATGGTAAAGAGGTACAATTCAGTTTAAGTTAAAGCCGATAAATTTTGGGATTTGTGTTTTGTAGAATAGCAACTTACGGGTTGGTAAGGCTGGTAACAAGAAGATTTAACATTGTGTTATTTACACATGAACATCTTGTAGGTCAGCTATGTCCAGCTTGTGTTGTTGTCAATCTCCTACATGGCTGTGACTGACCATGTAAGTGTGTGTGTGTTGTAGAGTATGTGGTGTTGAAGAACCGCAAGTCTATCGGTCAGCTACAGGAACAGAAC
This sequence comes from Haliotis cracherodii, assembly GCF_022045235.1. Lineage (NCBI taxonomy): Eukaryota > Metazoa > Mollusca > Gastropoda > Lepetellida > Haliotidae > Haliotis > Haliotis cracherodii. The sequence continues at coordinate 21,759,134 of NW_027266286.1, forward strand.
GTGCGCACCAAGTCCAAGCCCTTCATCATGGACATGGGAGACGGGTGAGTTGGGGTATGGGTGAGTGGGGGACAGGTGAGTGGGGAGACGGGTGAGTTAGGGATGGATGAGTGGGGGACAGGTGAGTGGGGAGACGGGTGAGTGGGGAGACAGGTGAGTTAGGGATGGATGAGTTGGGGATGGGTGAGTGAGGAGACGGGTGAGTTTGGGATGGATGAGTTGGGGATGGGTGAGTGAGGAGACGGGTGAGTTAGGAATGGGTGAGTGGTCGGCAGGAGAGTGGGACGGCGGGTGAGTTGGTCATCAGGATGTTCTCACTCTCATCTGAACTCTTCCATGTTTATTTACAAAAAAAATAATTGAAGTTCTTTTATCAAATGTATTAACTAAACTACCAAGTACCTATTTATCTGATAAATTATCAATATCTGTTGATTAAGGGAACAGTTTAATGATAGTTGTTTATGTAGCCTTAACATTTGGTCAAACGTCCTAAGTGTCATCACCACTTGTCTAGAAAACTATTGTGTTGGTACTGTTTATGCTTACTGTTAAAGACCACCTCCTTGGTCTAGTGGTACAGCGTCCATGTGGAGAGTGGAAGGTCCGGGGTTCGATCCCCGACCGCGTCATACCAAAAGACGTTAAAAGATGGTCTGGTGCTCGGCATAAAGGGGCTAAATCAAGGACTGGTCGGCTCGAAGTCAGTATACTGTGTCTATGTGGGGTATTCATGTTAAACTGCGGCATGGTATCTCAGTGAGCTAGCACTATAAATCGGCATCAGTCCGGACTAGTACAAGCAGCCACACAAACACACACACGTACATGCACGTCGCTATATAAGTGCAAAAATCTTGGACGCGACGTTAAACCCCAGTTCACCTCATCTCACCTTAATGTTAAAAGATTACCGATGTAGAAAGCATCGCTCTTGTCAGGCAGCATGTGAATTAATTCTGCCATACTGATTTTAGTAATTTAAGGCCCATCTTCAGCCAAACTTAACACCAGCAAAGCTGAAGTATCAGGAAACAATATGGAGACAGTTACGTTAATTTCTATGTTTAGAGTATGAAGGCATCATTCAAGTAGTACCACGATTATGTCAGCTTACTTTCCATACATTAGGCCATGTTATGTTTCATCTACTTTTGGGGGTCGGTCGGGTAGCCTGGTGGTTAAAGCGTTAGTTTGCCATGCCGAAAACACGGGTTCGATTCCTGACATGGCTACAATGTGTGAAGCCAATTTCAGGTGACCCCCACTGTGATATTGCAGGTATTTTGCTAAAAGCAGCGTAAAACCAAACTTACTCACTCACTCACTCATCTTCTGTTGGAGGCATGGTTATTATGAGGCACTGAAATTCGCTATGCAGAGTTACCTCCCTTCGCTGACTCCACATTTGTTCAAAGCCCATTTTCTTGGCTTGACAATACTTGCAGTGGGAGATGTCTCTTCGGACTTTCCTCTCAAAATGAGATACTATTCAATTCCTCCTAAAATCCTCGATAGATTATCAGGATGTAGCTCATGTTAAACCTTATCTCTCCTAATCCTTGTGGGGGCGGTCGGGTAGCCTAGTGGTTAAAGCATTCGCTCGTCACGCAGAAGACCCGGGTTCGATTCCCGACATGGGTACAATGTGTGAAGCCCATTTCTGGTGTCCCCCCGCCGTGATATTGCTGGAATATTGCTAAAAGCGGCGTAAAACCATACTCACTCACTCACTCACCTAATCCTTGTGTTGCAGGGCCCCCCAGACGCCCACTCCCACCCCCCAGGCCAAGCCCCTGGTGCAGGAGATACCCACTACCGAAGTCAAGAAGTGAGTTCAGTGTAATAGTAGCCCTAACCAGCTGCTTCTGTGCTCATTGTATCGTACATTCTTATGTGGCTCTTCACGCAAATGGCCCAGGTGCGATTCCCCACATTGTCTCCAACTCAGATGTGTCTAATCCCTGGTGGGGCAGCCAGGTAGCCTAGTGGTTAATGCGTTCCCTCGTCAAACCAAAATCCCGGGTGCCATAAAATGCGACTTTGCTTGTCATAGGAGGCGACCAACGGGATCGGGGGCTCAGATTCACTGACTTGGTTGATGCATGTCATCGTATCCCAATTGCATGGATCGATATTCATGATGTCCATCACTGGATTTTCTTGTCCAGACTCGATTATTTACAGACTGCCGTCATATAGCTGGGATATTGCTGAGTGTGGCATTACACAACAAACAAACAAACTTTGTGTGTTGAATTCCTGGTTTATTCCATAAATAGTCCAAAGAGCTACAACAATACCCGGATAAGTTGATTTATTTTCATGAGGATTTTGATATAAGGACATTCAACTGTACTTTTGTTTTGCAAAATAATTACTTTTCCTTCAACAAGGCTTGTAAAAATTAGTTCCGTGTAGACTAAACATACGTGATGATAAGCCTTAATGAATGCAACTGTACAATTTTACTTGATTCACTTATCTTGCCCTTACCGGTTCTGTGATGCATGTGATGTTCTGTCTGCAGAGGCCCAGAACCAAAGTTCACGTTAGTCCAGGAACCAGCGGAAGGCCACCCTGAATTTATTGTGGCTGAAATCCAGCTTCCAAAAGTTGTACGTAACAGTCCATGTTGTTGACGTCCTCTGTTTCATAGAGAGGTTCATTTCTCTCCCATTTCTGTTATGTTTTGGGGCACAGGTGGCCCAGTCGTGTGGGTTGCTGCAGTTTGATGTGCAGAATTGCAACCATTTGGCACGCCAGAAACCTTGATCATTGTTTAGAATCTCGGTCCCAGTTATGTCCACACCATACCCATGCTGGTAGCTCGCTCGCAGGCTTCATGAAATAGTGACATCACCAGTGTAACAACAGTCAAACTTCACACGACTACTAACTTTAAACCCGTGAAGATCGGGATTAAATAGGTCTTCAGCAACCCATGCTTGCCATAAAATGCTTGTTTTAAGAGGCGACTAACGGGATCGGGTGGTCAGGTTCGCTGACTTGGTTGATGAATGTCATCATATACCAATTGCGTAGATCGATACTGTTGATGTCAATCACTGGATTGTCTGGTCCTGACTTTATTATTTACAGACCGCTATCATTTAATGGGAATATTGCTGAATGTGGCTTAAACAACAAATAAACAGACTAACTTTAATGAGGATTGTGTCTGTCCCTGTGTCCTATACTGTGAACGGACACCACATGGTAGCAGCAACAGAGAGTCACACTCCACACATGGCCGTGTCTTGTCCCCCAACATAGCTACAGTGTCTGTCCCTGTGTCCTATACTGTAAACAGACACCGCGGAGAGTCCCGCTCCACACATAGGTGTGTCATGTCCCCCAACATAGCTATAGTGTGTCTGTCCCTGTGTCCTATGCTGTAAACAGACACCGCGGAGAGTCCCGCTCCACACATGGCCGTGTCTTGTCCCCCAACATAGCTATAGTGTGTCTGTCCCTGTGACCCATGCTGTAAACAGACACCACAGAGAGTCCCGCTCCACACATAGGTGTGTCATGTCCCCCAACATAGCTACAGTGTCTGTCCCTGTGTCCTATGCTGTAAACGGACACCACAGAGAGTCCCACTCCACACACGGGCATGTCATGTCCCCCAACACAACTATAGTGTGTCTGTCCCTTTGACCTATACTGTAAACAGACACCGCGGAGAGTCCCGCTCCACACATAGGTGTGTCATGTCCCCCAACATAGCTACAGTGTCTGTCCCTGTGTCCTATACTGTAAACAGACACCGCGGAGAGTCCCACTCCACACATGGCCGTGTCTTGTCCCCCAACATAGCTACAGTGTCTGTCCCTGTTTCCTATACTGTAAACGGACACCACAGAGAGTCCCGCTCCACACATAGGTGTGTCATGTCCCCCAACACAACTACAGTGTGTCTGTCCCTGTGTCCTATACTGTAAACAGACACCACAGAGAGTCCCACTCCACACATGGCCGTGTCTTGTCCCCCAACATAGCTACAGTGTCTGTCCCTGTGTCCTATACTGTAAACGGACACCACGGAGAGTCCCGCTCCACACATAGGTGTGTCATGTCCCCCAACATAGCTAAAGTGTCTGTCCCTGTGTCCTATACTGTAAACAGACACCACGGAGAGTCCCACTCCACACATAGGTGTGTCATGTCCCCCAACATAGCTACAGTGTCTGTCCCTGTGTCCTATGCTGTAAACAGACACCACGGAGAGTCCCGCTCCACACATAGGTGTGTCATGTCCCCCAACATAGCTAAAGTGTCTGTCCCTGTGTCCTATACTGTAAACAGACACCGCGGAGAGTCCCGCTCCACACATAGGTGTGTCATGTCCCCCAACATAGCTACAGTGTCTGTCCCTGTGTCCTATACTGTAAACAGACACCACGGAGAGTCCCACTCCACACATAGGTGTGTCATGTCCCCCAACATAGCTACAGTGTCTGTCCCTGTGTCCTATACTGTAAACAGACACCACAGAGAGTCCCGCTCCACACATAGGTGTGTCATGTCCCCCAACATAGCTACAGTGTCTGTCCCTGTGTCCTATACTGTAAACAGACACCACGGAGAGTCCCACTCCACACATGGCCGTGTCTTGTCCCCCAACATAGCTACAGTGTCTGTCCCTGTGTCCTATGCTGTAAACAGACACCGCGGAGAGTCCCGCTCCACACATAGGTGTGTCATGTCCCCCAACATAGCTACAGTGTCTGTCCCTGTGACCTATACTGTAAACAGACACCGCGGAGAGTCCCGCTCCACACATAGGTGTGTCATGTCCCCCAACATAGCTACAGTGTGTCTGTCCCTGTGTCCTATACTGTAAACAGACACCACGGAGAGTCCCACTCCACACATGGCCGTGTCTTGTCCCCCAACATAGCTACAGTGTCTGTCCCTGTGTCCTATACTGTAAACGGACACCACAGAGAGTCCCACTCCACACATAGGTGTGTCATGTCCCCCAACATAGCTACAGTGTCTGTCCCTGTGTCCTATGCTGTAAACAGACACCACAGAGAGTCCCGCTCCACACATAGGTGTGTCATGTCCCCCAACATAGCTACAGTGTCTGTCCCTGTGTCCTATACTGTAAACAGACACCACAGAGAGTCCCGCTCCACACATAGGTGTGTCATGTCCCCCAACATAGCTACAGTGTCTGTCCCTGTGTCCTATGCTGTAAACAGACACCACAGAGAGTCCCGCTCCACACATGGCCGTGTCTTGTCCCCCAACATAGCTACAGTGTCTGTCCCTGTGTCCTATGCTGTAAAAGGACACCACAGAGAGTCCCGCTCCACACATAGGTGTGTCATGTCCCCCAACATAGCTACAGTGTCTGTCCCTGTGTCCTATACTGTAAACAGACACCACAGGGAGTCCCGCTCCACACATAGGTGTGTCATGTCCCCCAACATAGCTACAGTGTCTGTCCCTGTGTCCTATGCTGTAAACAGACACCACAGAGAGTCCCGCTCCACACATGGCCGTGTCTTGTCCCCCAACATAGCTACAGTGTCTGTCCCTGTGTCCTATACTGTAAACGGACACCACAGAGAGTCCCGCTCCACACATAGGTGTGTCATGTCCCCCAACATAGCTACAGTGTCTGTCCCTGTGTCCTATACTGTAAACAGACACCACAGAGAGTCCCGCTCCACACATAGGTGTGTCATGTCCCCCAACACAACTACAGTGTGTCTGTCCCTGTGTCCTATACTGTAAACAGACACCACGGAGAGTCCCACTCCACACACGGGCATGTCATGTCCCCCAACACAACTATAGTGTGTCTGTCCCTGTGACCTATACTGTAAACAGACACCGGGGAGAGTCCCACTCCACACACGGGCATGTCATGTCTCCATCCACTGTTTCAGAAGACGGCCAGCACACTGACCCTGGACGTGGGGGAGGACCGTGTGGTGCTGGACACTCGCTCCAATGTCTACTACCTGGACATCTACCTGCCATACAACGTCATCCAGGAGGAGGTCGGCTCACAGTTTCACAGGAAGAACAAGGTAGGACTCCATGTCTGTCCAGAGTCTCTCTGCGTCTGCTGATCTTTGAAAAGAAGACTATACCCCAAGTTCCTTCTACATGTATCTATCACAAAACATGTATCTATCACAAAACATGTATCTATCAACAAACAAAGTTCAATCAATAATAACCAGCAAAGAATGTTAAGCTTGTAAAAAATATTACTGTATATTTGAAAAGAAATCTCCCTGTGTAATGTAACAAAAATATTTTATTGAGATCGTGTAACTTTTGTCCCACCTTATCATGTGCAAAACCTTTGTCTTATTTATTGTACTCTTGGGCAGATAAACACCAAATAGACTACCGGTACTTCTACAACTTCTTCTTCTTCTTTACCCGTGAAGATCTGGGGTAGAATAGGTCTTCAGCAACCCATGCTTGCCGTAAGAGATGACTAACGGGGACAGTGGTCAGGCTCGCTGGCTTGGCTGATGTATGTCATCATATCCCAATTGCATGGATCGATGCTCATGATGTCAATTCACTGGATTGTCTGGTCCAAAGCCCCTGAAGTACAGTGCCCAAGCCATGCAAGCTATCCTATTATATTAGCAAGGGATCTTCATGTCCAGAGTACATCTCTATCTCAATTTTGTATTTCAGATTCTGACAATCACTATGCCAGTACAGCCCTTGTCATAGCGTCTACTACACGACATAATGTTTCAACACTGATAGAACAACACTATCACACTATGGTGATGACAGTGTGCCACAAGAGTGACCTCTCTAAAACAGGTTCCATGTGACGTGTGTGACGTGAGGTGACTCTCTGCATTCCTTCCCATGTGATAGACTAAAAATGGAAGGATGGAACTCAATGGAAGGGTTGTCCTCAGTTCCACTTTGAACAGTTTTATTCATTATCTATTTATGAATATTTGTGTTATGTTTTGTAATAAAAATTGAAATAAAAAGGTTTGTGAGGGAGACATCAAGATGTTTGTTGTACAGTCTAATGTGGATGTCAAGGAGAAGATGGCTGTTATTGTTGATCAACCTAAGTGAAGTAAAAAATATTTTTTTAAATAATTAAATTAAAAAGTGAGGCAGAGAAAAAAATGAAATGAGATTTTTATGAGTTTATTGTGACCTGATGTTAAAGGGGCACTTGGCTCTGCCTAATTGACAGTCCCAGAAACTTTTATTCATAATTCAATATCATTTATATCAGATCTTTTTATGAGCTAAACACTTGTGGTTTCAGATTGGCATGTTTTATAGAGTGTTTTACCATTTTAATACCTCCAGCATTGAATACCATATAAAGCCAACAAATCTGATCTTCCCGAGGCAAGCGAGTTAACTGACTTTAAAAGTCCAGTTTCCACCCTTGCCGAACTAGGCTGGAATTCAGGAGTTACATTTTGGCTGTACTAACAAGTCTATGCATAGTCCAATCGCGTAACGAACTATAGACATACGGTTCGCAAACAACATGGATTTCAAGGTGTACCGGTAGATTTCGGTCAACTGAAAGATTTGTAAAGTATGTGTAGTGCCATGGGCGTTGACAGATATTTTTCAAATCTTTTCATGTTTTTAATCAAGGTGCTCAAGTGATCTCATGCACATTGCGAGATAAGGCCTGTTATCTTACAATATAGATCTTGATTATTGATCAAATGGTCTTGACTGGGCGCCGCCATTTTGTTTGAAGCAAACGCATATGATGTGAAAAGTGGAATCTGATTGGTCAATAGGAAGGACATAGAAGGGACTTAACTTGTAATAGCCGCTGGTGGGGCTACCGTAAGCATGGAAATTCCAGCCTAGTTCGGCAAGGGTCGAAACTATACTTTTATGGTCAGTTAACGTCCTTACCCAAGGACAAATCTGAAAACACATAATGTTTATCCACATTGTAAAATACAAAAGTTATCAGTCATTTTCTAAAGCACTCTCCCTACCAGAACTCTTACACTTGTCCGACAGACAGGAAGCCACTCTGAAATGTGATGGCCTCGTGATACAATGGGTGGCGCCACATGCTCTGGTGATAACGGAACTAGCCTGTAAGAAAACATACAACGTTATGGTCTTCTGGTTAATTGCATTTAGCGATGTTTCAAAGTAGGTAAGGTCTACATAACCTGTAGAAATCAACATCATCCCTAAATGCAACAAAACAGAAGTTGTTATCCAAAAACTTTTAGAATGCCAATCAAACAGTGAACTAGCCTGGTTAGCAGAATGTGCAAAAGATCTAATTTGAAGTTGAAATTTGAATTTTATCCAACTGAGTAGTTAACATGGTATCAATTTAGCCAAGCCCAATGGTACTTTTGTCTAATTTTGGGATTGAGAGAAAAAAGATACTTATGAAAAAATATTTATGAGCTGTGAATAGTCCAGGATATTCTGTCTCCGAATCCTATTTACTGTATTCGACGTAATAAGAGCCCAGGGCGCTCTCAAAATTAGAAATGGGGGGCTCTTATTAGAATATAATTTTGGTGAAAGAGTTGAAAGATCGTAAATTTCGTGTTTTATGCTGACAGCCTGAAATAATACAAAAGAAAAGTCTGTGCGTATTATACACGACAGATATATTTTTCCAGAATATAATTGCCTGTAATTAAGGGTGCATATAACAACCGAGTGCGTATTATACACGAATAAATAAGTCTTGTGTAAATTGATCAATCGGAAGGGTGCTAATTGGGATTGTTCACTAGCCAATATAATAGCAAATATCGCCGTGGGCGCTTATTAGAGCGGTGTGCTTATTACGTCGAATACGGTAGTCCCGTTTTTCAACATTTCAGCAAACATTCCCATTCAGTTGACCATGCTCAGTATTGAAGTGGAGTAAAAGATCTGATTTTCATGAGATTGATGTGAGCCCTGAAACACTACTTTTTTTGTTGGATCCTCTTCTCCCAAACGTTACGTGGCAAGTGAACAAATAGGCAGAGTCACCATCTCTCTGTGTGTGGCAGTCCATAGTGGCAACAAATGGTTGCTTCCGCTTTATGTCTTAAATGTTTAAATCTGATTTGTGTAAATGTATAACGGGAATAAAGTGATGTTTATACAGGGAGTTAACCTCGGAAACAGCAGCAGTCGTCTTAGTCCAGCAACTAAAACCTTACCTTAATCCACTGATTTAATAATAGAACGCTCCCGTGAAGATCCGGGGTAGAATAGGTCTTCAGCAACCCATGCTTGCCGTAAGAGGCGACTAACGGGATCGGGTGGTCAGGCTCGCTGACTTGGTTGATGCATGTCATCGGTCCCAGTTGCGTGGATCGATGCTCATGATGTCAACCAGTGGATTGTCTGGTCCAGACTCGATTATTTACAGACCGCCGTCATATAGCTGGAATATTGCTGAGCGCGGCGTTAACCAACCAACAAACAAACAAAATAATGGAACGAAACGGGCATAAAATATACCGTTTGGGGACTGTTATATACACATGCACAAAAGTTAAGCGCCACCATATTCATAGTCTCTTGATTTCACGTGTGGGAATCAGAAATATGATGATGTATGACTGAATTAGGCTTCCATAGTTTCATGAACCCAAATTTGTCCAGATACCACAAGGAAAGCGTGTTGCTGCAGTTCCCCTACCCTATAAATAGTGAAATTCAAGTTTCAGACACGTGGTTGCATTTTGTTCCTGTGTGAGATTCCACTTCCAATAGAGGTTGATAATCAGCCATGGTGAGGAGAAAGTTAACGAACGCTGAAAGATGGCAAGTGATAGGCATGATGAAAAATGCAGGCATGTCATGCAGGGCCATTGCAAGACAAATGGTTCGTCATCACAGTGTTATCACTCGTTTGATTGTCAAACATGGTCAAACCAATGATGTCAATGACAGGCATAGGTCTGGTAGGCCAAGAAACACCTCTAACAGAGAGGATAGACGTCTTTTCAGGATAGTCAGACGAATTCCATTTGCCACTTCAACAGATTTAAGACTGCAGTGGATTACCCATCAGAGACTCTCGACGATGACCGTAAGGCGTCGCCTCAGAGCGGCTGGTTATAACGCCAGAAGGTCAGTAAAATGTCCTCAACTGACTGAGAGGCACATGCGGAATCGTCTGATATGGTGTCGTGCCCGTAGTTGATGGAACTTGGCCTACTGGAGAAGGCCCCATTGGTCTGACGAGTGTCGAATGCTGCTACGAACTGTTGATGGTCGAATACGTGTTTGGAGGCAACGTAACACTCGTTTTGCACCAAGGAACATCCAGAAGACCTTAGCATGTGGCGGGGGGTCTGTCATGATATGGGGTTGTGTTTCCTTCGGCTGCAAAGTTCCGCTGGTGACAATTCGTGGAAACCTGAATGGCCAACAATACCAAGATGCCGTTCTTCGTCCAGTGGTAGTTCCTCATTTTGACAACCACCCTCTTCGGACAAGACCGGTTTACATGGACGACAATGCTAGACCAGAAAATCAGAGATCGTGATCCCCCAGTTCAAAATCTCTCTGGACTTGAAGCCGCACTTCATGAAGAATGGATCCGTTTGCCTCAGAGAAGCATTCAACGACTTGTAATGAGTATGAGGCGTAGGGCTGAAGCTGTGGTCAATGTCCGTGGATCATACACACGTTACTGACGTCTTGCAATAGACTCTGCACTCCCTAGGGTGTCTATGTGACACCTGATATGGTCTGCTGATATCATGACAGTTACATGACAAAAAAAGTTTTTCAATGTTTTTTTCAATTTCTGGTCTTCCGTAAAATTCCTTTCTGCTCATATTCATTTGGAACACAAGATAAACTTGCTTTGGGACAACTTTTGCATCACATGAGGTTTACATATACGGCTTATAACAATCGTACATCTCGTTATAATAGTCATCATTAAGTGCCAAAAGTAACAGCTGACAAATATGGTGGGTGGCGCTTAACTTTTGTGCATGTGTATATAAATGCAGTTTGGTGACATAACGCCTTGCGCGAGCTCGGTTTACTAAAAATAAACAGAATTTTATGTGTGTCACGATGTGTCAGATTAATGGGGGAGACCAAAGTGACATCGGTCGTAGCTAAAGCGAAAGCCACGAGCACCTGCAGGTATGGTGCAGGTGAGGTGGTTTGGGGTTTATAATAAGGTGGCGTTCAATTATTGCACTTATATATACCGACGTACGTGCAGGCGCGCGGGTGTGCCTGTTTGTACTATTCCGGACTAATGCCGGTTTTAGTGCCAGCCCACTGAGATACCATGCTGCAGTTGTAACATGAATACCCCATTCAGACGTAATGTACTGACTCCAAGCCGACCGGTGCATTTTGTATCCCCTTAACGCCGAGTGCCAGGCAGAGTAACAAGTACAGTAGACTACGGTTAAAACGAACACGCTTATAACGAACTGAAGGATATGACGAACTTACTTTTTGGTCCGGAATATTTGCTGTAGTTATGCTGTACATATGCTTATGACGAACTACGGTTATAACGAACTAAAATTAGTAGTCCCTTTGAGTTCGTTATAACCGTAGTTTACTGTACTATATTCTAACGTCTTTTGGTAAGATATACATGACGTGGCCTTGGATCTAACCCTGACATTCCGCTCTCCGAGCCGAAGGTATACTACAGACAGACCAGTAATAATAATGATCATTCTGGGCTCGAACTTAGGTTCATCAGGGCCTCGTTCCACAGACGATCGTAGCGCAACGACTATCGCAAGCCTATGTTAAAGAATGGGAGTTAAAATCGTCTAAGCGCGAACGCTGATCCTGGCACGTGACGCAACTCTTCACCGCGACTTGCTGCGCCTCAGACCACTTCTCCACCTGCACCCCTACACAGTATTCAAGGCCGTAGTTAACCTAATATTTGTACAAGTATCACTTGTCTCCAACTAGATTCAAATACACCCACCCTATCCCGTTATTCGCTTCTTACAAGCACAGTCGCCTTTTAAGGCAAGCATGGGTTGTTGAAGACCTATTCTACCCAGTGCAACCTTCGTAGACTCATAAAACTATGAACCCGTTCTTAGTTCCGTCTCCCCGCGCTTTAATATGCTGAAATACAGCAACATGGGTTAAGCTTTGATGATGAATGTCATGGAGTCAAAACGTCTGTCAGGTGGCGACACAAATATTTCTTCGGATCAAACTTTCCTGGCGCGTTATCGAGATTCGGTTGTATGGACAGAAAGATTCACATTGTCTTATGTAACAAAAATCAAATTAAATGTCTAACGAAGAGCCCATAAGAACCTCGTTTCAAACAAAAAAAGCGATTCCAGATTCATTAAATACATTATCCTGTGATCCAAGTTATTAACTATATACTTTTTGTCTCAGCTACTTTCGGTTGCTATGGAAACGACATCGCAAGGTATGCACCGATTGTTTACTGTGCAGTCTGACACAAGCTTGGATGTTTGACGGGGTAATGTCAACATTGTTCTTCCCCAAAACATGGAGAAAAACTTTACATACTTACATAGAGGAAACAATCTCCTTGCACTTATCATGGATCATTGTTTTTTTTACACCAAGACCGCCTGTAGAATTGACAGCTGGTTGCTATTAATGTTTGTTATTGAGAATTATAGAGAGAAAGACACCACACACTCAACTAAAACCCGTTTACACGTTTCACTCGGCCGTCCAACATTCCTACAATCGCCAAGAAAACGTTCATTTGCCCATTCGACCTTCTGTCTATTCCTATTATCAAAACTCATTTACTCAAACCCCTTTCATTCGCCAACCCATCATTTCCTCACTCAGTCACAAATAACTCACTCAATCAAAAATGAAATGGAGTTCATCTTCAGAGCTATTAGTATTACACATCCTACAAATTAGGTTAACAGTTATAGCTTTTTTACATCTGATATTACAACGCAACGGCAGTTCATGCAATATCAACAAACATAAACATCTTCTTAATTCCCTAACATTGATGTTTGTAACATAATATTAAACAGTATGCAATGACTTAATACTCAAATAATATTAAATAAGTCGTTTTGAATCATTGATCATACTAAAATAAAACGATTTCCACAGTCTTCTAATCTCTGTCTGAATATCTACAGAAAATATGAAATATCTCCAATATCTTGACTAACCCATGCATATCCGAAACCATGCGTGTATAACAACAATATTACACAAGATGTCCATGTCTTCCTTCCTGCTGAATCTAACTTCTTAATAAGTAGGTAACTCGCCCACAACCTCTATCACTCACTCTCCAAAAAATTCACTCACCAAGAATATTTTCACTCGCCCACCGATCCTTCCCTTAGCTACTCTGGAGACCGCCTCCGTGGTCTAGTGGTAGAGCGTCCACCCTGAGAGCGGAAGGTCCGGGGTTCGATCCCCGGCCGCGTCATACCAAAATGACGTTAAAAGATGGTACTTGTTATTACTCTGTCTGGCGCTTGGCATTAAGGGGCTAAAACAAGGACTGGTCGGCTCGGAGTCAGTATACTGTGTCTGAGTGGGGTATTCATGTTAAACTGCGGTATGGTATCTCAATGAGCTAGCACTATAAATCGGCATCAGTCCGGACTAGTACAAGCAGCCACACAAACACATGCACGTACATGCACGTCGCTATTTATATAAGTGCAATAATCTTGGACGCGACGTTAAACCCAATTTCACCTCACCTCACCTACTCTGAAACAAAGAACCATTCCATAAGCCCACTCATCATTCTCTCACTCATTCACAAAACGACTCACTCGCCAAGAACCTATTCCCTCTTTCAGTTATCAAAACTCAGTTACTCATTCACCTCGATCCCTATTACTGGCACATACAACCTTCCCTCCAGATCTCTCCCCGATGCTTGATGTCATCGATCCCATTTGCGTGGATTGATGCTTATGATGTTAATCACTGGATTGTCTGGTCCAGACTCGATTATTTACAGATCGCCGTCATATAGCTGGAATATTGCTGAGTGCGGCGTTAAACAACAAACAAACCACTTTTCTGCAATTAATTTGTCCATTGTCATATGCAGCAATCTTCAGTCCCGGTCGTATACACAGCACGCCGTATGGGTAGTGTTACCAGTAATGTTGACTGCTGAATATTACATAAATTTTATAATTCAGTAAAGCATTACTTGGAATTGTTTTAAAGCCAGATTTGATTGAAATGATTGCAATGAACAAATGATACGGATATTGTGGATAAACATTTGACATTTTTTTGAAGATTAATTAAGTCATTTGGGCGGCCATCTTGGATTTTCTTCGTCACCAGTGGGCGCTGCATATTAGATTTGAATTATATACAACATTGTTGCAAATAGTTTTACATAAATGACTAAAATTGACAAAATAATGATGATATATTGAATATAAATTGACGTCATAAGAGATTTTAACCATTTTGGTGTCCATCTTGGATTTTCTACCACCAGGTGGCGCTGCTGAGATGGATCCATATCCAGAAATGTTCGGAATGGTTCAATGTATAAATGTGCCAAGTTTGGTGCTTTTAACCCAAAGTGCACAATTTTGACTAAAATCCAGGCTTAACCGCCCCACTATAATTGATAACATGAACAACAATCCCAGACATGGTACGATGACACAGGTTATAACGTGCAGGTCACTGTGACAAACTGATATGTCGCTAATAAAGTAAATAGATCTGACATTGTTTGTTTGTTGTTTAACAACGGTCTATAAATAATCGAGTATGGGCCAGGCAATCCAGTGATTGACATCATCAGCATCGATCCACGCAATTGGGATACGATAACATGCCTAAACCAATCACCCGATCCCGTTAGTCGCCTCTTACGACAAGCATAGTCGCCTCTAACGGCAAGCGAGGATTGCTGAAGACCTATTCTACCCCGGATCTTCACGGGTGTTGCTAATTACGTAAACAGGGTCTGACATTGAATGTGTCACTACTTTATCTCATTCTTTGTGACATGAGATACGGGAACTGTATGCGATAACCAACATCCTGTAATTTACACGCATTCCAGTCACCATGGAGATCATATCGCAAGTCAGGCTGTGTACGTCAAGACTGGTGGGCAGACACTTGTAAATTAAGGTTTATTTCAGTTTGGAAATGGATCACACCTTACACTGCAGTCAAATGATACTACCGGCAGAGCTCCAGATAAGCTGCGTATCTGCGTAAACTACGCATCAGAAATGCAGAAATACGCAGTAAAATAATATCCAAGCGTATCAAATACGCAACGAACATTACAGATACGCTACAAAAATAAAACTTGTGCGTATCATCAAAATATTGTGAAGTAACCCTGCGTATTCGATTAGCAAATCAGCAACTTATTTTGAAATTATAAACGGACATTCCGTCAACCTTGCCAAACTCCACGATGACAGTTACATCATGACCATTTGCCATCACACTTTCTTGTGGAAGTATCATGGTATTTTTGAGTCCTATAAAGCTCTACGACATCAGTTTGCAGGGGCTAGATGAATAGTGTTTTTAAATATTTAACTTAAATACCCACATGTGTAAAAACTAGTGGTTAACAGAAATTTTGGTTATATCCCATTACTTAGACGTCCCATTAGTTAGACGTCCCAATTGACATTCTTATTTCGAAAAAAATCTTTATTTCTGTATAAATTACCACCAAAGACAATAAATAGATCTTAATTGTGCACCCCCCCCCCCCCACCCCCACCCCCACCCACACACACACCTTTTCAAAAAAGCTGTATCCGCCCATGCTTGATATAATTATTGTCTGAATGCATATGTCGTAAAGCAAGGAGATGACCGAGAACACGACCAGAAAGTGTCTCCGATTGATATAAATACCATCTACCACTACACGTGGGTAAATATTTATTTAAGTATTAGCGTATTATTTTGACAGATGGCTTTTTTGTCAACAATGCCAAGCGATAACGCTTGACCATACCAAAAGTAGCCATTGCGAAAAGAGGAAATTGAGCCATATATATACTGACGATCAAAAATAAGGGAACACTGGCAAAGTTTTGGTTCGGTTTGTTGTTTTACGCCGCACTCAGCAATATTCCAGCTTCATGACGGCGGTCTGTAAATAATCGAGTCTGGGCCAGAAAATCCAGTGGTTGATATCAAGAGCATCGATCCTCGCAATACGGACTGATGACATGTATCAACCAAGTCAGCGAGCCTGACCACCCGATCCCGTTAATCGCCCCTTTGAACAAGCATAATCGCCTTTTACGGCAAGAATGGGTTGCTGAAGACCTGTTCTACCCCGGATCCTCACGGGTCCACTGGCAACGTACTGCGTTTACTATACAAACGCTTTATTAACAAAATCATGCCCACAGTCAAATAATTGCCAAACAACATTTTTGGTATAATTATAATGACGTCAATTGGTTTCTGTCTGTAGCCGTCGTCCCATCAGAATTATATCACAACATATATACTGCATATAGTATTTTTACCAATAACAACGTTGATCAACAAGTTATAATATAATTTGTTTTAAATCGGGTATCGGTAGTAAAGGTGTACAGTTAGCGATTCCACTTTATTCTAAAAAATGATCATATACCATACTTGAATTGTTTATGAATACAAAAGCTATGAATCATTGGACATAAATGAAGCGTCGATTTTAAAGTTGCGGAAGCGGGTTTCCCCCACAGGCCATGTAACTAGAGTGCACGTGGGTAAATATTTATTCAAGTTTTAGCGTATGACAACTTGACAGCTGATTTTGACAGAATGCTTGTCAACGCTGCCAAGAGATGGCGCTTGGCCCTTCCAAATATAGCCAATGAGAAAAGCCGGTATTCTCCGCTGCTGAGCCACTTCCGCTGAACATACTTTGAGGGAAATTGGACTGTCACTTTGTTTATCAGTCAGGTAAAGCGTGTTTGTGTTGTGATATGTGACAATACAGTACCGGTTTGGGTTAGAAATGCATTAGTTACCACGTACCTATCTAGATCTTATGTCTGTGAATTTACCATGGCATTGTTGCGATGTAAACCCAGTGATTTTCATCCCGAGCGTGTTGTTTACAATGCCTATGCATGTCGTGTCTCGTCGTCAGGTGGTCTTGTTTCGCACTTTCGGCTTACACGCTTCGTGTGTGAAGTTAATGATTTGATGACTACCTTTTGCATCCTGTTCTGGCGCTCGTATTTGATAGAACGGCAGGGTCAATTTAACTTTATTGCTTGCGTGTTGTTACATGCCATTAAAAAATACTGTATACAGAATAGAATCTTTTCATTGAACAGTTTGGACGACTATCAAATGCACAAATCATAATAGAATCTAACTACATTTATCTTGGTATTATGATCATGTTTTGGGATGTTCATACCAGACACACAAGACATACCGGTACTCAATATATCAAATTACTTTTAGATAACTTCACATTCATAACCCTAATATAAGTAATTGTATTCAGAGCTGTTTCAGTCCATGACAAAATTTTATCGTTCTCTTGTTGAACTAGACTCTAGCTTTGGTGATAATTTTGGATTATGTAGGGTCCAGTAGTTCATATATAATATGGAATGTAGGACAATAGAGCTTTTCTGCTGACAAAAAAATACTTGAACTTTTGAAACAATAAGTGTATGTCCATAAAAAATTATACCTTCACCATTACAACACAATAATTTTTCAGATTGCCTATAAATTATTTCAAAACTGACTAGCAATGTCTAATATATAGTTTCTGGATATGATGTTATTTCTGGCTTGTGCTTCATCATTAAGTTTGTCCATTTGATAATGTTGGACTTTTTGGGTCGTTTTTTTTTGTAAGTTATTGAATGGGTGTGTCAGATGAGCTTTTCTACTGTTTGATTACTTTATGGATGTTTGTAATAAATGGTGGATGTTCTCCATTCAAAAACCTCAGCAGTACCACTTTCTGTCCCTATCAAATATTGATTAAGCCACAACTGATATTATTTAAACAATCTCTAATCATGCTAATGCATAATTAACAATTCAATTTTTTTTACACTAAGAATGATATATATATAGCATTGATGATGATGCAAAATTGTAGCCGTGTACCTTTATGCATTTTCTATCCAACATTTTTTGGACATTAATACAGGTGAAAAGATCTTTCAAACCATTTACCATTAAGTACATAAAATCTTTTATTGAAAATTAAAATTGAATTAGAAACCTGAATGCATAAATCATGATGAATTTCACCATTTGCCACCCACCTAAACAGCCTCTTGACATAATGATCGATTATCATTATTCTCCAGCAGAAGAGAAAGTTGTAGCCCATATTCGCGGGTTTGATTTAGCTATATAAAACATATACCAGTATACATCGTACAGGCTATTATTGAAAAGTGCAAGCTGACAACATGCACCAAGTGCATGTCAACAAAATTCTAATTTATGTCTGAATAACCCTTACTTATCCCAGACAACATCGATTTGTGAACACACTCAGTACCTTGAAGCATTTTGTACTATAGTATACTACATCACTAATCCCTGTGTTATGTGTAATTTGTCATGCTTTCTTGGGCATGATGTCATAGAACTGTGTGTACTTATTATGTGCACATTATCCTGTTACGTTTTTCAGCATACGTCTTTCATGCAAAGCATTAATGAGTGCCAGTGAGATAATTCACGTTTTATCAAGGTTACTTGTCACGCCCCCACTAGCCATGCTCTTGACTTACGTGGAATCAATACCGGTATTATATATACAACACAGATCTCCCCACAACTAATGAAACGATCGTGTATTTTCTGTACCCAACTGGTGGTAATACCCAATCAGCTTGCAGGCCTAACCGGCTGTGCTAATTAAACCGTGCCTCCTTGTTAGCGCTTTTGAGATTCATTTGGGGTACAAGTACAGACCTCAAAATACATACTTTTAATTGAGCCAGCAGTGCTAAGTTTACGTTTTCACACTTTATTTCTCGGCAATTGTATTTTACATCATACTGGCTACACAATGATGTAAGAAAAATCTATTACTATTTTTCATGAAACTTGCACTTTAAATATTATTGATGGAGGAAAGTAGACTAACACTTAGTCTATGGAAACATTTCTTTAAAATACTTGTAATTTATTTATTTCAAAAGAACCTTTCCTCTTCTGTTTATAGGGCATGTGGGGTAGCCTAGTGGTTAAAGTGTTCGCTCATCACGCCAAAGACCTGGGTTCAATCCCCCACATGGGTCAAGCCCATTTCTGTTGTCCCCGCTGGTGCCATATTGCTGGAATATTGCTAAAAGTGGCATTAAACCATTCTCACCCACTCACTCACTCTGCTGTATATATACGTATGTGGAATCAAGGAAACTATTTGCCAAGGCTTTTAGTATAAATATTTCAATTCCACAGTCATGGTGCAGGACTAAGAGGAAAATGGATTTCAGATTAGTTACTTCTTTCATCATTATCAGTCTTAGATGCTTGACTGTTGATAAGGGCAATCCCCAAACCTTTCCCAACTCACTGCCCCATGATCATGCCAGTGAAATATAATGGGTTATACCAGTGTATAAAATTCCCCCAAATTTCAGTCAGACAACCGGACTGGCAACAATGCAAAGATGCAAGACCAGATAAATTATTGCCAGTCCAGAATTTCTGAAACTAACGAACCAAAGGGTAAACATTAGAATGTTAGTTGTCAGTAAGTAACAATAAACTGGTGGTTTGTCAACTTGGCAACTTTAACTCTCGACTATCGGGCGTGCAACTTTTCAAAACTGTCAGCAACACTAAGGTAGGGTACTTAAGCTTCATGAAGTCACCTGAGATAAGTTGTGTGATATAACACTGCAACAATTTACTAAAGTAGCTTGAAGTTCATGACTCTTTAATTTGACGATCATATCATGATGACATTTATTTATTGCAAAAGTGTGTAACTGCTGTAAGCTGTGTGTGAAATATATTTTACTCCTAACAAGCCAGACAGGCTGGTGACTCATTCATGTTACATGTGCAGGGATAAGCTTGTGCTTTTTGCCCCTAAATTTATTAAAAGGCCCACATTTTCAAATACAATGGGGCATTTTAACATTGTACTGTATGGGCAAGTGCGGGTGTACCTCTGGAATCTTTGACATTTTGAGATAAAGGGCCCATGTCAGAAAATTCATAGAGTAACTGTGCTCATATGGATTTATTGATAAGTGAACATTTATGGTAATTATGATCATAAGCATGTGTAAATTGCCTGTCTGGAAAGTTGCGGGGCGACATTTGTCACTATATACTAAGTAGATAACTGTTATCATTGTTCTCTGATTTAATTTACTCTGTGCCTTTAGCAGTCACAGTTTTATGACCACAGAGCTAGGTCCTGCTCATAGCACGTCAGTCACATATCAGTGTCTGAATCAAAATTGTCAGTGTCAGTGTAGCAATAAAATTTTATGCTGACAGTCGGGCAGGTAGGAATAAATTTCACCTATTCCAACAGAAAACATTTCCAGCCACAGGCAATTCTTTCAGACATGGTATGTAGGAACAGCATTAGAAACAGGTGAGGTGAAATTGGGTTTAATGTCGCTTCCAAGATTATTGCTCTTATATAGCGACGTTTGTTTGTTTGTTCTAGTCTGGACTGATGTCGATTTGTGGTGCTAGCCCACTGAGATACCATGCTGCAGTTTAACATGAATATCCCACTCAGACACAGTATATTGACCCCGACCCAACAAGTCCTTGTTTTAGCCACTTTATGCTGAGCACCAGACAGGTTAAAAACAACTACTATCTTTTAAAATCATTTGGTATGCTGTGGCTGGGGGTCGAACCCCGAACCTTCCCCTCTCCGGGCAGACACTACCACTGGACTCCGGGGGCGGTCTCATTAGAAACAGTCACATGTCCTGTCATGCTCAATGTGCGAACAGATCTCAATGACTAAGGGGGGGCATTCGGGTAGCCTAGTGGTTAAAGCGTTAGCTCGTCACGCCAAAGACCTGGGTTCGATTCCCAGCATGGGTACAATGTGTGAAGTGAAGCCCATTTCTGGTGTCCCCCGTCGTGATATTGCTGGAATATTGCTAAAAGCGGCGTAAAACCATACTCACTCACATGACTAAGGTTCCGTTTGACTAGTGAAAACCACTACGAAGTGCTGGAACCTTAACTTTAATGTTTTGATCATCTTGTTCATGTTAATTGCTAGTGGTGGGACGATACACTGATGCATCAGTTGATCGCAAATTTTTGCTTCTCGATACAAGTATCGATCACATTTGCACACTAAGTAAAAAATATCGATTCTGACCTTAAATGTTTGCTTTAATAATTGTTCCACTAAACACTAATCAGTGTGCAAGTTAAAAGTCAAAACATAAATATTTTCATTTGTTGTGCCATACCTGACACTGCAAACTGTAAATCATCAGTGTGCCAGGTATTTGGCCATCATGTCTATGAAAAAGATGGCTTGCACGCCACAGATAAGAGCACATGCAAGTATCGTGATACATATCGGATCATGAGTAAGGTATCGTGATACGTATTGGATCACACAGTTGGTGTATCGTCCCAGCTCTGTTGATTGGATAGATGCTTAGAACCTGAGGATGTAATCAAATGAATTACAACTGTCAAGGTCATTGTCAGTAGAAGGTACAAGGTTAATGAGGGCCTTATCTTACCTTCACGTTTCTTCACATACATATTTCATTGTGTTTGAACTCAGGGGAGCACAGGCTTCAGAGAAAAACCTACAGTGGCAGTCTGTATAATTCAGTTTGACAACACCCTGCACACGGATAACATTGGAATTACAAGGGAAGCCGTTTGTACTACATAAGTATGGGATTTTTAAGAAATTGGGGAAGGTAAATATTCTTGTCCTTTGGCATCCTGTTCCAATAGGTTTGTTCAGAGCCTGGTAAGCATTTTCCTCAGATTTCACAACAGATCTATTTTGTCATGACTTGATTCTGACATCAGAGTCTCATAGGATGTGCCTTTGGTGTGGGCCCTGTTCCACAAAGCGATACTAGAACTGCCGTAAGTCTGCAAGGTTCATACAAGTTTGAAAAGGCCTTGAATTGTAAGGCCCCACATGAAAAGCCTTTACCTAAAGTGTCAACCTTGAAAAGCCTTGAAAATCACCAAAATAGCTTGAAAAAACTTTAATTTGTAAAAATCACATATACATGTCAGTAAATGTATAAAAATTCTTGACATCCTTAATTCATTTTATTTGTTGGTTCTGATATTAATCTTTTGGGAAAATTTGTCATGTTCATTTTGCCTTTTAGGTCTTACGACTAATATGAAGTATGCTGAATTTAATAAAAATATAGAAATATTAAAAGACTATTGCTAATTAACCAACTAAAAACCTTGGAAATGACAGTTAAAAGTATTGAAAACGCTTTGAATGTCAGTCTTCCATATCTGTATGAGCCTTGGTGTATGTACAGGCATGGGAGTTCTGATCATCTTAGCACAATGTAGCTCTGTGAAATGAGTTCCTGGGCCCCGTTTCACAAAGCGATCGTAGCGCTACGACTGTCGTAAGTCTATGTTAAAGTGTGGGAGTTACAATCATCGCTACGATTGCTTTGTGGAATGAGACCCAGGGCACCATTCCACAAAGCGATCTTAGTGCTACAACTATCGTAAGCCAGTGTTATAGATTGGGAGTTACGATCACCTTAGCGCTAAATGGCTTTGTGGAACGGGGCCCTGGTGGTTAGGAAAATGCATTAATTATGCTCGGAATTTTTTATGCTGGCTTAGAATTTGGTATGATTTGAGTGAGTGATTGTTGTTTAACTCCCCAATCAGCGAATATTTCACGGAGGCCTGTAAACAATTGGGCCCAAGCAAGCCAGTGATTGCAAAATGAGCGATGAGCCTTGCCACCAGGGCACAGTCAAACCAGCGTTAGAAACTGGCATTGGTCCTATAGTCCTTGCCAAACTGCCCAATAGTTAATGTATCATAAGGACTAGTAGAAATTTGCCATTTTGAAGGGGTTTGCTATATGATATCATTATAAGGACTAGTGGACTAAAATTGTTAGTTTCTACCACTGAGTTCGAGATTCATTTGATTACAGTAAACAACGGTTATAACGAACACGCTTATAACGAACTGACCAATATCACAAACTGATTTTTTAGTCCCGGCCATTTGTTGTATTTTTTATGCTGTATATATGCTTATAACGAACTACGGTTATAACAAACTAAAATTAGTGGTCCCTTTGAGTTCATTATGACCGTTTACTGTACTATCATACAGTATGTCATGAAAATATATTTCCTTGATATTTATATGTGTGAGTTTGATTGAAATTGGTTGTACAGTGACTTGCAACACTCACACATGGAATTCAGTTTCCATTCTGTGTAGAGACATACCGGTACTCGTAGACAGGTATAATTCTAAGGGGGTAACGGGAGGGGGCCTTTTTTCTTTTAGCCCCTAAATTTGAAAAAGGCGCAGATTTTCAAATACAATGAGGCACTGTAAGATTGTGCTGTATGGACAAAAGTGTGGGTGTACCTCTGGTATTTTTTAAATAAAGGGCCCATGTCTGAAAATTCTGTGAGTGATCACTGCATAGGCAAAAGTAACTGCTCATATGGATTTATTGATACCTGAGCAAATATGATAATTATAATGATAAGCAGAGCTCCAGATAAGCCACATATCTGCATAAAATATGCAGAATAAGTCACCATTACCCAATGAATATAGAGTTCATTTGCTTACAAATATGCAGAGTTAGTGACTGAGTGAGTTGGGTTTAACTTCGAGGAAAGTGATGCAGGTCTTAGTCAATAAAACCCATGAGCACGGGTAGGGTGCTGACAAACCTAGAAACATAATCAGGGTGAACTGGGATACGAACCAACAATCATATGTTTCTGGCGTGCCCAAGGGACGCAACTCTGTACAGCGAATCACGGCACCTTAGCCGACTGGGCCCCCCATGCCCCCCACACATGCGTTACCCACTAGTGTAGCAACACTGCGTAATTATGCAATGTATCCTTTTCTTTTGCGTTTCTTGACCAGTTTTCCCACTGGCTCTGGAGACAAACAGTCCTGTGGACTCCGCTCCCCCGATTTTTGCCTGTCCCAACTTTTACCTGGGGTTGATTCTTTCAACATCATTGACAGTGCTGTTGACAAGTAACTAAGTGAGATTTACATGGCATTCTCTTTTACCCTGGGAATATTCTCCCTTTGGTTTGAGACTACTTTACTGATAAATGATTATCGCTGATGTTTTGTTCAACAACAAAGATTTATAAGGTACTTTATTTGCCGGTCCACAGGGACTGACAGTCAAATGAATTACCGGTCCAAGCCTAATTTTACCAGTAGAAATTTAATGGCAAACTAATTACCGGTAAACTGGAACACTGTTTACACATCTTTATTTACTGATCAAGTGCAGGCATCAAACACACATGTCTGCTTTTGTAAATAGTGCAAGTGCGATGTCCCTCTTATTGTTAATGAGACATGTAGAGTATACAGTGTTCCCGCTGGCTTTTCAACAAATAAAAAACTATATGAAAATTATTTGGATTTAATTCTTTCGACTAAATGTTCAGTGCAAAGATGTCATTTCTGGACTAACTTAGTTAGATCTATATGTCATTCACATAAACTTCAGCAATGTTCAGTCACAATTTTCTCTTTATTTTTTAATATTTTGAGACAAAGTCGCTAAAACTGGATATTTAACCTAGAAATAGACAAGGGTAAACCCTGATGGTAACAGACAAGCTGACTTTGTTGAAAAATGTACTTACATGAATATCACCAATGTTTTGCTCAACAACAAAGATTTATAATAAGTACTTGATTTGCTGGTCCACAGGGACTGGCAGTCACATGAATTACCGGTCCAAGATAAATTTTTCTGTTAAAAAACTGGTAATTACCGGTAAATGGGAGCACTGAGTATAGCATTGTGGTGACATTATGCAACATGTTACACACCTGGGGCAGCACACGAACAGATACAAATAGGAAGTCACCTGAAATTGCGTTGAAGCAGAATCATTAAAGAATATGTCGACTCATTGGTAGTGGTGGGATGATACACCGATGCATTTTTTACTTCTCGATACAAGTATCGATCACAGTCGCACACTAAGTAAAAAGAATCGATTCTTACCTTAAATATTTTTTATTGAATAAGTGTTACACCAAACACTAATTTCTAGTGAAAATGAGTAGTGAAAACATATATTTTCATCTGTTGTGCCATACTTGACACTGCTAACTGTTAATCATTAGTGTGCCAGGTTTGGCAATCCTGTCTATGAAAAAGATGGCTTATGCACCACAGATAAGTCCACATGCATGTATCGCGATATGTATCGGATCGTGAGCAAGGTATCGTGATATGTATCTGATCTCACAGTTGGTGTGTCGTCCCAGCCCTACTCGTTGGTGTAGGTATACACTCTACTGGACCCAGAAGAGTGAAAATATATTGACTAGCCAGAGACACCTATCAACACCCATTGTGAATGATACTCATTAGCTCAAAATATTACCTGATCCTTACAGGATATATATATATATACAGGCCTCAAAGTCGCCAATGCAACCTGAATTTCAATTTGTCTACTGTCTAAAATTCAGAGGTAGCAAAATGACTACCTTGAAAAATATCTCGTGGCGAATAAATTCTATTGCTACACATATGTAGACACAAAAATAAACATGTCTGCTACTAATTGTACTCCCAAATAATTCCTCCAAAGTCAACAATGAACCTAAAAGATAAATACTAATGTAATTAGTATTTTATTTTAGTTGATAATTTATTGGATAACCAAGGATATACCTATATAAACTTGTAACATTAATTGCATCATTGTTCGAGTCACAAATAACAAAAGTCAAGTACAGTTTCCACTAATATACAATAGTAGTTATTTGATAAAAGATTCTTTCAAATGCTTTTGGCTACCTATTTTATTGGTTCGACTTCTTAATTTTACCACTGGCTGCCTGGAAATAAATGCTTGTATGGCTACTTGGTATAAAAATTAAAATTTGAGGCCTGATATATGCCTTTACTGATTGATTAATCTTGTGTACACAAAATAAACACTTGTGAAGACAAATCAGGGTAGCTCCATGCTGTTTTAAAGAATGTCAAAGCTCTAATTTTCTTCCATTTTCAAACTGTTTACAATTTCAGTTTTTAAATGATAACATTTTTAACATGTTTGGGTCCATTTTCAGCCAAATAAAAAGTATTTAAAAAATATACATGTTTGAGTTACATGCTTTTGAAACTGCAAGGGAAATATATCACAATATGGACCAATAGGAACATTAGAAATTGGCACTAGTCCTGTAGTCCTTACCAAACTGTTTAGTTTCTAACCCTGAATAGGAACATGGTCACTGTTACATTTGCCTTTGTGCCTGTTGCGTATACAACTCCAGTGTTTGTGTCAGGGATATTATTAAGTGTTTGGGTCGAGACATTAAAACTGACCCCCACTGTGTTGCAAAATGAAAATATTTCTTAAACCAGTTTGGTTATTTATAAGCAGCTGAATCTCGTCACTTGTACATGTTGTACACAGCAGACATAATGCAAAGTTGGCATATCAGATTTCTTTTATTTCAACAAGATCAGTAAATTCACTGTCGTTTTCATAGATTTTCTGGTTTGTCAATCACTTGATTATCAGGCCACTGTCGCAAGGCAGGAGTGTGGTGTCGGACAATAAAGGCTTATTTTTTTCATGCAAATTGTGTGAATGGCGGTTGCTACCGGTAGGACAGGATGTGTTTACCCTTTTTGCGAACACCTGGTGTCACCACTGATTTTTAGTGGTCCATTCATAACATTTTCAAAGCTATATTGCCCTTTGCTCTAAATACAGACTGCTTTTGCTCTTGCATTGACAAGTTATGTTAAAAGGGCTGACTCATATGGTTCTTTTCATAAGTATCCGGCAGTGTGCTATTAATGTGCTGCACATTGTCATTCCCCAGGTACAATAAGTTCACTCAATAAGTCAGTACGGGATAGGGATGGGACGAATCCAAATTTACTACCCGGGTACCCACCCCCCTATTACCCAACCCTACCTGGGTACCCGCTGTATGTCTCAAGAGATAGGTAAAACATGTCCGATGGGGAATAGTTTGACCGTACTCCTGTCAAAATATATTTAGGTACACGTATAAACCGATCTGGTCATGCATACACTGACGTTGACTGATGTTTTATCATTATGCAAACTTATAAAGTCAGAAGGAATGTGTGCAAAGTCAGAAAGAAATGAGAACATTTATCACTTATTGTGTAACCATAGAGCTCTAGATAATTTTTGCCTTTAAACAATATGATCACATGACTAACCATGGGTCCGGGTAGTCCTGTGGGTACCCAGGTCCTTCTCAGTACCCACCTGACCGGGGTACCCGAGTTATCCGTCCCAGCCCTGGTACGGGGATAAACATGTACCTGCCTTCCCCACTGTGCATTATCAATTGTTTAGTAAAAGGATGATCTAATTTTTGAAAAAAAATGTTATTGTTGCATTTACATAAAATACTGCCTATTTCATGAATGCTTAATACTGATTGAAATTGCTTCTGCAAAGTTGTCAAATGGGACATTTTGATTTGTTTGAAAGTGCTTGGTGTAATCAGCCTTGAGGTTGTGTCTGTCATCCCCCACCAGTTGCCTCCCCTTGCCATAGAGCCTGAGGCAAGACCTGTCTGTAATGTATTATTAAGATAGGTGATAGCATTATCTGGGTCTATGCCATGCCACACTACCAGATAACCCAAGTTAATCAAAGCTGATGAGAGTAAGGCGAGCTGTATGTAGAGTGATCAACGAAGCTGCTTACACTGATACTGATCAGTACCACTGGAAGGCACAGCACACAACTTCTACACGACACACAACCTCTCCTCCACAATTACATTGTCACCTTAATGGTATCAGGGAGCTGTAGAGTCTAAGTTTGAAGGATTCCTCTGTCAGTTTTTTCGGATTTACTTGTCACTTGTGGTGCTTGACTGCTCTGGTTATTCTGCAGTGCAGGCACAGCTACCCGTCATGAATGAATTAGCAGGAAGCAAGTGCAACAATAATTACATTGTGTGAGATTTGATTGCTGTACAATGACTGGTTAACCTGGTTGCCTGGCAACTCGTAGGAACTATTGACAAGGACATGATGATGGACTTTGGTGATTTACGACTTCTCTGTTGTTTTCAAGAGATACTGATTGGATGGTTGTTGTCTGTCGCCAGTTTGGAATGACCAGGTAAATTGCTTTTGTAGAACTATACTGAGCCTCCTACATGTACCAGGGACCTGTCAAGATCTGGGGTAGAATACTGAATAGGTCTTCAGCAACCCATGCTTGCTGTAAAAGGTGACTATGCTTGTCGTAAGAGGCAACTAACGGGATCAGGTGGACAGACTCCCTGACTTGGTTAATGCATGTCATTGTATCCCAGTTGTGTGGATCGAAGATCATGATGTCAATCACTGGATTTTCTGGTCCAGATTTGATTATTTACAGACCGCCCTCATATATGGAATATTGCCGAGAGCTGTGTTAAACAACAAACAAACAAACATGTGCTAGGTAACTTTGTAAGACTCAATGATAGACCTGTCATCGGGCAACTCTGACCCTGTGACTCCAGTGATCAGATTCAGTGAATCAAGTGACTCGGACCCTGGGAGTCTTATGTCCTGATCCTGTGAATGTTGTGTCTGGTACCAATACCATGTGAGTCTTGTGTCCCGATCATGCAACACATTTTGTGTCTCCTTGGGCAAGTGACTTTGTTCGAAATATGCCTCTGTTCACCCAGCAGTGCATGGGTACCGGGTAGGATAAAGATGGCAATGTGGTTGTTAACCTTCTAGCGCTTCACAGTCAGCTTGGGTAGTATACTCCCTAGGGAGCTGAGAATGATGGTTGAGCACACACCGATCCACTGACCGGGGTAATAATAGAGTAGTGCATTAAGCATGCCCATGTGGTGTGGATATAGCGCAATATTAATAGGCCTATTGTTATTATTGTTATTGTTGTTATTATTATTGTTATTATTATCCTGTGAATCCTGTGTCCAGATCCAGTGAATCAAGTGATTCAAACCACATTGGTTTATCAACAGGTGTGTTATTGCATGTTAGACATAGTGAAGTCTGACTTCACCAGCAGCATGCTTTTCATCTCTCAGGTATTTTTAGATACTTTTCAATTCTGCCTTTTGCGCCATTCTACCGATTCTGTAGCCATGGTAGTACACATTCCATAAGTGATGCAATTGCTCAAATCATGCTCATGTGTTTTTGGAATGTTTCCTCCATGACTGATTAGTTGTGAAACCGCTGTTTTTTGAAGCATTGCAAGAATGTTGTCGTGATTGTGATTTGTACATATTATCATGATTATCAATGTTAAAAAAGAAATTTAGTTTATGTGATAAAATCTGAGTGATCAACCATTTGATATTCTGCGTGTTACCTGGGTTTTTGTATCGAGATTAGATATTTTTTCAGCTACAGCTATGAAAACCAGATTATTTAGAACTATGAGTCTGAAATCTTAATTTCAGTAAAACCCCTTGCAACAATATCATTTTTGTGGCCGGCAATTTAAAAAAAATAAATTTTCAAGAATTATTAGGGAAATTTATGTTTTCCCAATAAATGGTTGCCATGGATCCCTGTTTCTGCCGTTTTGTCAATCAATTTTTCGAATGGAAACATCATCTGTGAGTGAATTCCTCAGTATCTTTTAGGTTAAACAGTAAAATTAATCATGACACTTGTTACATAATTTTTACCCAATATACCGGAAAACAGAAAAAATATTGCAGTAAAGATCTACTTATATACTGAAAGTTCCTTGCAGTTCTAACCAAAGCCTAACCTATAGTTTGCTTGCAGTAGTGCCCCACACGTGCATTGGGTGTCATTCCTGATTTTGACACTTTTAAGGAAAGTTAATTAATCTGTTGACAATTCTTTCTGTCAATATTATTGATTCTGCATATCATACAGTTGTGATTTTCTAGATTTTATTTATTGTATGTGTATGAACTAGCGTGTCAGCATCTGCAATGTGGGGAGTGTTGAGAACTGGCAGAAGTCGGCATGCAGTGGCCAATATGTCAATGTTTCACAGTCAGTGATAAGTGGACTATGGAACAGGTACCAAGAAACCCAAAATGTTGACGATTGACTCAGATCAGAGCATCCCAGGTCAACGACAAGAGTACACAATCGATTGATCTGAAACCAGGCTCCAAAAAATCAAGCTTAAATGGCGAATCAATTGCTGCAAACTTTCATCAGGCGACTTGGGTTTGAGTTACGGGCTTAACGATTAAAAGTCATCTACATGCAACTCATATCCATGCTCGATAGCCACATGATACAACACCCCTTACAAATTGTCATGTTGCCAACAGACATCAATGGTGTACATACCGTCGAAACAGGGGTAATCGTCGCTGGTCACATGTATTTTCAGATGAGTCCCAAATTACTTTGCACTTTTTTATCGTCATGTTCGTGTCAGGTGACGCTGAAATGAGCATCAAGCCAGTGTCAACCTGAGACCTCAAGACACATTTAGCATCGGATCTGTTATGGTGTGGGGTGGCATCACTATGACTGAGCGATTCCCACTCCATATTGTGCAAGTAAGGGTCACTGGATAGTACTATCGGGACAACATACTGATCATGCTGATGCACTTTCTTGTCCCATTTGAGAGGCAAGTGGGTCGATGTTATGTCATTTAGGACGACAATGCCCATGTTCACCATGCACGAATCGTCAATGCTCACCTCCAGCAACACAACATCCACAGAAGGCCAAGACCAGCAATAAGCCCAGACCTTTCCCTCATCCAACACATCTGGGACAGACCCGTGAAGATTCCGGGTTGGAATAGGTCATCAGCAAACCATACTTGCCGTAAAAGGCGACTATGCTTGTCGTAAAAGGGGAAAATCGGGTGGTCAGACTCGCTGACTTGGTTGATACATGTCATCGATCCCAATTGCGTGGATCGATGCTCATGATATCAATCACTGGATTGTCTGGTCCAGACTCAATTATTTTACAGACAGCCGTCATATAGCTGGAATATTGCTGAGTGCGGCGTTAAACAACACACAAACAAACGTCTGGGACATGACAGGCTCCCTCAAATCCCCATCGGGAGGCAATGAGGAAATGAATGTTTGACACATTGTGGCGATATTATGCCCTACTGATATGAAAACGTCAACCTTGAAATTTCCCATCTCACCTTTGTCGTCCGTCAAGATAATTGGCAGTCAACATCTACTGTCCTACTTCACTTCGGTTGTAATGTGTTTCCAGTTTGTTCTTTATTATTTATTATCATGTAACTGTTACTGGAAACTTATATCTCTTACAATTTGCGGAAATTTGAAGTTATTTCTGAGTATCCCTTACTATTTTTGAAGAGTACACAATATGATTCAACTGACCATGTTTTTGGTGGAAAACCTTTGCATTCTGTACCAACATATAACTAAGGAAGTGA